>NC_138027.1:16449379-17701175 GCF_964106645.2 Podarcis pityusensis | reverse complement strand
CGGAATCTGCCAAATTTATGAAATCCTAGAGCCTTTATTCAAGAGGAGCATTTGGATGATAACTCGGTACGTGCCTGAATAAATAACAACCGCTGGTGCCCAAATGGGATAACTCTTCGGTGCAATTTCCTCCGATTTTGACATTAGCAATTCCAAAAGTCACCAAGCAGATCACAGCGGCTTGCCACTTGATAACCTCCAAGATAAATCAACCTAAAACGGCGGCATCGCTTATTTTAATATCAACTTCAGCTAGGATTAATTTGCCTATGCCTTGCAGGGTCCAGTAAAATGAAAGGGAAAGTGTTAAGAAGATTTTCAGGGGAGGAGAATGTGCAGCCTTCCAGGGGTTGATGGACTCCAACTCCCATCAGCCCCAGCCAGCATGGCCAATGGTCAAGGATTATGGGAGTCATAGTCCAGCAATATCTGGAAATCTGCAGGTTCCCCAACTGTAATTTATCCTGGATTCCTCAGGTGCTTAGAGCATGGTGCTGATAAGGCCAAGGTTGCGGGTTCAATCCCTGCGTGGGAATCGGTGATCCTCAGGGTCCCTTCCAGTAGGGTTGCCATATTTCAAGAAGTGAAAACCCAGACACAAAAGTTGTTGAGCAAAATCTCCCCAAAACACGACTTTTTCAAGCTTTCTGGAAATTCGCCAAATAAACCCAACACTTCCACCCTACCTTCCAAGTCTACAATTACAGTGGTACCTCAGGTTAAGAACTTAATTTGTTCTGGAGGTCCGTTCTTAACCTGAAACTGTTCTTAACGTGAGGTACCACTTTAGCTAACGGGGCCTCCCGCCGCGCCGCCGCTGCGTGATTTATGTTCTCATCGTGAAGCAAAGTTCTTAACCCGAGGTATTATTTCTGGGTTAGCAGAGTCTGTAACCTGAAGCGTCTGTAACCTGAAGCGTCTGTAACCTGAGGTACCACTGTATATGATTCTATGATCCCTGAATTTCATTGGCTTGATTTAAACTGACATAAGTACCACCCACGCGACACGGGTGGCGCTGTGGGTTAAACCACAGAGCCTAGGACTTGCTGATCAGAATGTCGGCAGTTCGAATCCCTGCGACGGGGTGAGCTCCCGTTGCTCTGTCCCTGCTCCTGCCAACCTAGCAGTTCGAAAGCACAAAGTGCGAGTAGATAAATAGGTACCGCTCCGGCGGGAAGGTAAACAGCGTTTCCATGCGCTGCTCTGGTTCGCCAGAAGCGGCTTAGTCATGCTGGCCACATGACCTGGAAGCTGTACTCCGGCACTCTCGGCCAATAAAGTGAGATGAGCGCCGCAACCCCAGAGTCGGTCATGACTGGACCTAATGGTCAGGGGTCCCTTTACCTTTACCTTTAAGTACCACCCACAAGGTTTATATCCTTAGGATTGCTCTTCCCTTTAACGCTGTGACAGGGTGCCTGCTCCTTTTTGTTTACGTGTGATTGCAAGCCAAGATGAACCTAGTATGTGTAGGCTACAGAGGATCGGGATTTCCTGAACATGGCTCAGTCGCATCGAGGCATTTAATCCAGCACTGTTAGTCTCAAATCAGACAACAGTCACTTCAGAAAGTGCCGTAGCTCAGTCTGCACTGAGCGGCAGAGCTCTTCCCGAGCCTGCCTGGAGATACCAGGATTGAGCATGCAAAGCACTGAGCCTTCCCTTTAATGCTCCTTTAAGATATATGAGAAACTAACAGAGTCTCCATTACTCGAGTGCCAGCACTTTAACCAAGAGTGTATTTGTATTACTAGAACTGAGCTTCCTCCTAATAAGTCACATTTCAAGAGTACTTACAGAGATCTGCACTTTTGCACTATATTATCCCGTAATGAAGATGAAGACCATTAGGCCTAGCAGTTCAAGGCAAGTTCAGGTTTGAGGAATGGTAATTTGGGGGATTTCAGCAAGGAAGCAATGGTCATGGTGTGGTCTCTGTGCACCAGTTCTGTTTAATGAGCCTCACAGAGAGCTGGAGCTTGTACTCTTATCCATCACAAACATCTTAGCAGGGCTAAGCAAACTGGCTAAGCATGATGGTCTAGTACCCTTGCTGGCAAGATATGAGAAAGAGGCAGCCCTCTGGGAAAGAGCAAGGGTGTAGCTGGAAAATGAGCTGAGAAACAGACAGATGGGAAAGCAGATGACGACGATGACGATGATTACTGCCCTGCGATCCTCAGATGAAGGGTAGTATAGAAATTTAACGAAATAATAATCAATCAGTCAATCAATGAGTTAATCAATCAATCAGGATTGGACTAGATTGTTGATATTTTCACCCCCTCCCATTGCAAGAGTCTCCTGATCTGATGTTTTGAGAAAGGAGGAGAGGGAAACTGCCCTTCTACTCTTCCACTCCTGCTTGACTGCCTGACTCTGTGTATGGAGAAAGTCTTATCTACGTAGTGACTAGATGGCTGAGTGGGAGCTGTAACGCTCATGCAAGCCAGTAGTTCTGTAGTAGCTATTAGAAATAAAAGAAGTTATGCTTCACAGCTAGCTTCGGCGTTATTTATACTCTGCGGAGTCTGGTGCTCACAATGCGAATCGTGCGAATTGTGAATCCAGTGCACTGGGACCTGCTCTCCAGGACTGGAAGGTCTCTGAAAGGGCTCCAGTCAGGGCAGAACCAGTTATTTAGCCCAGTCACTTGACTTTGGTTGAAAGTCGTACTGACATAGATGACCCCTTCAACACTACAATTCTGTGATTCTACTATCATTCTTATTAGTCTTTCTGCTACTGAATTTGGACAGGGTATGCCAATAACTTTGTAGAAGTCATCACTCAGTCCTGTCTGAAGGTCATAGAGCATGGGTAGGCAAACTAAGGCCCGGGGGCCGGATCCGGCCCAATCGCCTTCTAAATCCGGTCCGGGAATCAGCGTCAGTAGTGTTAAGTTGTGGGTGAACATATCAGACGACACAGCGATTCTTCAAACAGCTCTTGTTTATTCACAGGCCAGGACAGAACTGAACTGAAGGGCTCAGTCAGCCTGCTTATATAGAGCTCCAGTACCACGTTACTGTAACAACTTTCTAAAACTATCCAATCACTGAACGTCACTTTCAATCCTTCATTTGCATAACTATCTACAATATCCCCAGGGTGAGAACTTCAGTACATAACAAGTAGAATGTGTGCTTTTATTTAAAATGCATCTCTGGGTTATTTGTGGGGCCTGTCTGATGTTTTTGCATGAGTAGAATGTGTGCTTTTATTTAAAATGCATCTCTGGGTTATTTGTGGGGCATAGGAATTCGTTCATTTTCCTCCCCAAAATATAGTCTGGCCCACTACAAGGTCTGAGGGACAGTGGACCGGCCCCCTGCTGAAAAAGTTTGCTGACCCCTGTCACAGAATCAGAGAATCATAGAGTTGGAAGGAAGGCCAACCCCCTGCGATGCAGGTGCCAGGGATAAACATGAGACCTCCTGCAGGAAAAGCAGATGTTCTGCCACTGAGCCACGCGACTTTCTCATTGTCATATCCCTTAGGCTCCAGAGTGACTGACTGTCTTCCCCCCTGTATTCTGGTTACCGAACCTCGAGGCACCACACCACCATTGGCGAACGTGAGGTGGTCACCTCATCATAATAATAATAAATTTTATTTATATCCCACCCTCCCCAGCCGAAGCCGGGCTCAGGGCGGCTAACAACAATAAAACAGTACAAAAGTACAGCAAAAACAACACTCTAAAATCATTCATTATAAAATTAATTAATTCAAGCCACTGGCAACCATTGGGCCAGAGCTCCGCGAAGATTGCCGAGGGAGGGAGTCAGGCTGTGCCCTGGCCAAAGGCCTGGTGGAACAGCTCTGTCTTGCAGGCCCTGCGGAAAGATGTCAAGTCCCACAGGGCCCTGGTCTCTTGTGACAGAGTGTTCCACCAGATCAGAGCCACGGCCAAAAAAGCCCTGGCTCTAGTTGAGGCCAGCCTAACTTCTCTGTGGCCTGGGACCTTCAAGATGTTTTTATTTGAAGACCGTAAGTTTCTCTGTGGGGCATACCAGGAGAGGCGGTCCCGTAGGTACAAGGGTCCTAGGCCATATAGGGCTTTAAAGGTTAAAACCAGCACCTTAAACCTGATCCTGTGCTCCACCGGGAGCCAGTGCAGCTGGTATAGCACCGGGTGAATGTGATCTCGCAGCGAAGACCCCGTAAGGAGTCTAGCTGCAGCATTCTGCACCCGCTGGAGTTTCTGGGTCAGTCTCAAGGGCAGCCCCACGTAGAGCGAGTTACAATAATCCAGTCTGGAGGTGACCGTTGCGTGGATCACAGTGGCTAGGTCAGGGCAAGAGAGGTAAGGAGCCAACTGCTTAGCTTGGCGGAGATGGAAAAATGCCGCCTTTGTTGTAGCTGCAATCTGCGCCTCCATGGAAAGAGAGGTGTCGAAGATTACACCCAAACTCTTAACGGACGGTGCTGGCACTAATTGCGCCCCCGCAAGAGATGGGAGTTGCCCCCCCAATCCCATATCGTCCCGTCCCAGCCACAGGACCTCTGTCTTCGAAGGATTTAGCTTCAACCGGCTCCCACGTAACCATCTAGCCACAGCTTCCAAACATCTGGTCAGTGTGTCTGGGGCCGAGTCAGGATGGCCATCCATCAACAGATAAAGTTGGGTGTCATCAGCATACTGATGGCAACCCAGCCCAAAACTCTGGACAAGCTGGGCGAGGGGGCGCATAAAGATGTTGAAAAGCATTGGGGAGAGTATCGCACCCTGAGGTACTCCACACACCAAGGAGTGGCGCGATGACAATTCCCCCCCAAGCGCCACCCTCTGTCCCCTACCAGAGAGAAACGAGCACAGCCATTGAAGGACTGTGCCCTGGATCCCCACGTCGGCAAGGCGGTGGTCCAGAAGTTCGTGATCAACAATGTCGAAAGCTGCTGACAGATCTAGAAGAATCAGCAGCCCCGACCCACCTCGATCCAGCTGTCTATGAAGATCATCTGTTAGGGCAACCAGAGCCGTCTCGGTCCCATGACCAGCGTGGAAGCCGGACTGGAATAGATCCAGAGCCGATGTTTCATCCAGAAACCCACCAAGCTGTTCAGCAACTGCTCTCTCAATCATCTTACCCAGGAACGGAAGATTCAAAACCGGGCGGTAATTGGATAGATCTAAAGGATCTAATGATGTTTTCTTTAAGAGCGGGCGCACCACTGCCTCCTTCAGTTCCCCTGGGAATGTCCCCGTGCCAAGGGACAAATTGATGATATCCCCCAGGAGGGCCCGCACCTCGTCTGGACACGCTCTAATCAGCCAAGACGGGCACGGGTCGAGAGGACAGGTGGTGGGCTTTCCAGCTCGGAGGAGTCTGTCCACATCGGCTGGGGATATCCGGTTGAAGTGGTCCAATACTGGACCCGAGGACAGTCGAGGGGCCTCCAGTTCCTTTATTGTATCCAAATTGGCAGGGAGGTCATGGCGGAGCAACAAGACCTTCTCCGCAAAAAAGCTCACAAATGCCTCACAGCTGTGTGTCAAATTGTTATTTAAATTTGGCTGTCCCTCAAGGGATGTTAAAGACCTGATTATACTAAATAATTGCGCCGGGCGAGAGCTAGCGGATGCAATGGAGGCCGAGAAGTAAGACTTCTTAGCAGCCTTCACCGCCATCTCGTAGGTTTTCATAAAAGCCCTATAAGATGTTCTTGAGGCTCGTCACGGGCACCCCGCCATACTCGCTCTAGCCGTCTGAGGTCCCGCTTCATTTTCCGGAGCTCCTCGGTAAACCAGGGAGCCCGGTTTCTGCGGAGTCGCAGAGGGCGCTTAGGTGCGATCTCATCGATGGCTGCCAGGAGCTGGATATTCCAGCCCTCAACAAGCTCAGTCAATGAGTCGCCAGGGGGAGCAAGGTCCCGCAAGGGACCCGCAGATTGGAAGGGGTACGAGCATATCCATATCTCGATCCCCTTCGCCTATAACATCTGCCCCCACCGCCATACCTCCCTCGCCCCACCACGGTAGCAATCCCAAGCCTCATAGTAGCCTCCATTGATGGCAATTAATGTTATTCTTTCGCAGCCTAAAACAATAAAACCTTAAAACAATAAAAACAAAAAACAAAAACAACCCAGAAAACAATAAAACAATACAAATAAAAACTGCAAAAATTACAAATTCATAAAAACTGCAAAAATTACAAATTCATCAAAATCTAACAAATTCCCAAGCCCACCCAAACATCCATCCCACTCCCATATATAAAAAATCTAAAGGGAAAGGGAGATTTTAAAACATGTTAAAAAGAACTCTGCACCCCTCCAGGTCCTCCTGGGCGGTAGCAGCATCAGTGGCAACAACCGTCCTTGTGAGGCCCCACCCTGGGCCAGATAGTAGGTGGTAGGAGCAGTCCTTGTGAGGCCTGTCAGGCCCCGCCCTGGGCCAGGTGGTAAGTGGCAGGAAGGAGCAGGGCCCTCAGGCACTCACACAGGGGAGTCCTCCTGGGCAGCAGAGCAGTCCTTTTGAGGCTTCAGGCCCCGCCCCAGGCCAGATGGTAAGTGGCAAGAGCAGGGCCCTCAGGCACTCACTCAGGGGAGTCCTCCTGGGCAGCAGGCGGCAAGCAGCAAGCAGTCCTTGTGAGGCTTCAGGCCCCGCCCCAGGCAGCTGGATGGCAGGATACAGGAATCAACGGTAAGGTGTTAGAGGGCAAAGATGTATATGGCCCAGGGAAGCCCTCGGGCAGCCTGCTGCCTTCAGACACTGCCCCAGCCCCATTGTTGACGCTGCAGAGGCAGATTTGGGGGAGTGTGGCAGGTTCGGAGGCACTAGGGAGAGCCTTGGGAGCACCGCAACAGCGATGCAGAATGGAAGGCAAGAAACAAGGGGTGGGTACCAAATTTTGGTGTCACACAGGGCGCCACTGAATTTTGAGACCCGAAGGCCCACAACTGGAAGCTGCCTGCCTGATTGGCTTCTGCACATAGAATGATACGATACGATAATCTTTATTGTCATTGTCCCATACAGAACAACAAAATTGTGCTGGTCCCGAGGGTTAACCGTGCGGTGAGGTCCGAGTCCAGTCCGAGGTCAAGGGTGCGGTATGGAGGCTGTCCATCAAAGCTGAAGCAGGGTTCAAGGCAGGGAGTCGGGTGAGGTCAGAAACTCTGGAAAGATAGCAGGACAAGGTGCAGGCAGGAACAGGTTACCAACAATGTTGCTCCCGCATCCTGGGACTGGGGCTGGCTGGCTTTTATCTGCCCCGAGGCATAGGGCGGCCCCGGTCCACAGGTGACTCGCCTCCCCTGGCCTTAAGGCGAGCACTCCTCCTGCGAGAATTTAGTTCCCTCCACCTCTCTGCCCTGAGCCTCTGCAGCTCAGGTGAGGGTGGAGGGTTACCGGACCCAGAGGCAACCTCACCTTCCTCTGACGGGGCTGAGAGTGGAGTACCTGCAGGCAATGGGTCCTCGATCATCTCTGGAGCCAGAGCAGATTCAGCTGGTGTCTGCTCCTGAGGATCCGGCACAGGTGAAGACCCTTCAGGCTCAAGCCCCGGCCCCAGCTCAGCTGGTCCTAGAGGCGGGGACTCCTGTGCAGGCTGGGATTCCTCAGGTTCAGCCTCTGAGTCCGAATCCCAGGCCATCACAGAAACTGAAAATCTACATCAGACATTCAGAAACCAACAAGCCTGCTATCCCAGCTGGTGGTGGTGAGCAGGGAATGTGTTTGCCATTTTGTCTTTTGCCTCAGACCAGCTACGTTTCTTGGCCTGTCCCTGGCAGGCAGCGTCTGACGTTCACACAAGTATGCCTTACTTCCAGCAAAAAAAAACCCAAAAGTAATTCTAATAAACCAGCATTATTCAAGCTGGGGAGGGGATCGAAGGGGGAATGAGCATTAGCCAGTGATGCCTTTCGTTCAGAGGCAAAGATGCCGCAGTCTGACCTGAAAGCTCTCCATCTACAGAAAAAGAATGCAATTAAGGACTGAGCCCTAAGGCGCCACGTCACTCATGGCACGTGAAGAAAGGGCACGATGTCTGCAAACAGTAACACGCTTATGTAAACGGGAATTAAATTAAAAGCACAAAGGGCGGGGTGTTTTCAGTCTGGTGTTTTAAATATAGCTGCAGAGTACAGGAAGACAAAGCAACGACACGCTAGGTCTTTGAAAGGAAAGGAAAAAGGCAAGCCTTCACCTTCGACTTTGAAAAATAAAGCAAATTGAAAGATGTATAATAACCACGGGGTGATAATGGTTGCATGGTCTCATTCTTTATTTACTGTGCATTTTATGGCCTGATCCTGTACGCTCAGAGAGCTGCTTTGTATGGAAGGTCATTCAGTGCTTTATTATGTGGCAATGGGGATCAGGATCATACCCATGGCTGCCCATTCCCAGTCTCCGTGTGGTCAGGGTCCCACTTGCAAGAGGGTCTACAACACAGATCCACCCAGACATGCATAGTTTTCATATGTGTGGTCTGCACCACAGAAAGTACAAACGGTGTGGTCAACGATGTTCCCACTGTTCTACAAAGTGAAGGATAATGGTTTAATTTCGCAAAATGGGAATGTTGCTTATGTTGAATTGCTGTGTATTTTTAGCATGGGGTTTTTCTTTTGGCAGTAGCCAATGGTGGTGATGATGCTCATGATGATTTTCACTAAGGTGTTTGCTTCTAATGTACATTTACCCCAATGTATGCATCTTTGTAAACATGGTTTGGTTGGAGATCTACATTGCAAAATTCAGATCAGAGCAAATTTTGAAGGCCGGCTGTGTTTTGGTTCTTGTATTGTTTTGGAAAGTGATTCTGACAGGTTTGGCTTTAAATGTGTGGGTGGCGCTGTGGGCTAAACCACAGAGCCTAGGGCTTGCAGATCAGAAGGTTGGCGGTTCAAATCCCCACAACAGGGTGAGCTCCCGTTGCTCGGTCCCTGCTCCTGCCAACCTAGCATTTCGAAAGCACATCAAAGCGCAAATAGATAAATAGGTACCACTCCGGCGGGAAGGTAAACGGCATCTCCATGTGCTGCTCTGGTTCGCCAGAAGCGGCTTAGTCATGCTGGCCACATGACCCGGAAGCTGTACGCCGGCTCCCTCAGCCAATAAAGCGAGATGAGTGCCACCAACCCCAGAGTTGTCTGCGACTGGACCTAATGGTCAGGGGTCCCTTTACCTTTACCTCTTATATTTCTGCCCCATCCCTGCCTGCATCACTCTCTTCTCTTCATCCTCAAAGTTTCTCTTGCCCAGTTTGATCCTCTCAACACCCTACAAAGTAGCTTCTACTGAGAGGCAATAACTATCCAGGGTGACTCAGCCAGCCACATTTCCAAGGGAAGATTTGAGTCTCCACTGCCCTGCCCAGACCTCTCGTTCTCTGAGCCTAAATAATTCATTTGGAATCAATATACCCTCCGACCATCTCATTGCAACTCAGGGCAAAATGTGAGGCACTACTAGCCACAAGTGAGAACAGACCACACATTAAAAGGAGGATGATATAGCGCCAAGCTGGCTCTGGTGTGCTATAAAGAACAGAACAAAATTTGATCCTGTCGTAGTTTTAACTAGTAGTAGCCACTAGCCTGAGAAAAGTTCACCGTATTTGTTATTTTCCGCAAGTAGCCTTCTGGGGACCTGACCGTTCCTGGCAGTTGTTGGGTTTTTGTTTGTGTGTTGCCAGAAAACACAAGGGACGCTGTCAGCGGTTCCATCAAATTGGCTCCCTCCATTTGACGGGGATTGTCTGGAAGAATGCTGTCCTGCAGACACTTACTTAAATTGTCAGTGCCGGTAGAGAGGGTTGCTTTTTGCTATTATCAGGACTACTCGTGGCATCTGTCACATCACTGTCAGATTAGCCTTCATCTCATAAACTGCCACGCACTATCTGTTTCTCAGATGGGAGTCAGCGGTAAAGGAGGCAGGGGTAAACCCGATAAACTCTCTGTGGCCTGTAGGAGAAAAACATTATTTTTGTGTGTGGTTTTTTTTGTTTTTTTTAAATGATATTTATTAAGGTTTCAAAGGAAAAAAATTACATAAATAAAAAGAAAAGAAAAAAAGACAAAATAATAATAATAATAATAATAAAAATACAAAATACAGAAAAAAGATAAAAAAACATTTAAAAAGAAAACACATCAATCTTTCCATGTCATATATTCATATCCTTGCTTCCCTGACCTCCTCACACCTCCCTTTTTTGTATTCCAATTCAGTTAGTTAATTCAGCAATTTCTTTCCCTCTTTATTTTTATCTTAATCCTTTAACTTAATATATTATAACTTTGAGTTCTCACCTGTTAATAATCCATTTTTCATACACCTTTATAACATTGCTGCTTAAACCACTTAACTTCATTCTGACATCATTCTAACATTCATTAATTTTGCAATATTTCTGTAAATAATCTTTAAATTTCTTCCAATCTTCTCCCACCGACTCTTCTCCCTGGTCTCGGATTCTGCCAGTCATTTCCGCCAGTTCCATGTAGTCCATCACTTTCATCTGCCATTCTTCCAGGGTGGGTAGATCTTGCGTCTTCCAATACTTTGCAATAAGTATTCTTGCTGCTGTTGTGGCATACATAAAGAAAGTTCTGTCCCTCTTTGGCACCATTTGGCCGACCATGCCCAGGAGAAAGGCCTCTGGTTTCTTCAGAAAGGTATATTTAAATACCCTTTTCATTTCATTATAAATCATCTCCCAGAAAGCCTTAATCCTTGGGCATGTCCACCAAAGGTGAAAGAATGTACCTTCAGTTTCTTTACATTTCCAACATTTATTGTCGGGCAAATGATAGATTTTTGCAAGCTTGACTGGTGTCATGTACCACCTGTATATCATTTTCATAATATTCTCTCTTAAGGTATTACATGCCGTGAACTTCATACCTGTGGTCCATAACTGTTCCCAGTCAGCCATCATTATGTTATGTCCAACATCTTGTGCCCATTTAATCATAGCAGATTTCACTGTTTCATCTTGAGTATTCCATTTCAACAGCAAGTTATACATTCTTGACAAATTCTTAGTTTTGGGATCTAACAGTTCTGTTTCCAATTTTGATTTTTCCACCTGGAAGCCAATTTTCTTGTCCAGATTGTATGCCTCCATTATCTGATAACAATGAAGCCAATCTCGCACTTTATTTTTTAGTTTTTCAGAACTCTGCAATTTCAGTTTATCTCCCTCTTGTTCCAGAATTTCCCAATATTTCGGCCATTTGGCCTCCATATTGAGCTTTTTCAGAGCCTTCGCTTCCATCGGTGACAGCCATCTTGGAGTTTTATTTTCAAGTAGATCCTTATATCTTATCCAAACATTAAACAATGCTTTCCTGACAATATAGTTTTTAAATGCTTTATGTGCTTTGACCTTATCATACCACAAGTATGCATGCCACCCAAATACATTGTTAAAACCTTCTAAGTCCAAAATGTCTGCGTTTTCCAGAAGCAGCCATTCTTTCAACTAGCAAAAAGCTGCTGATTCATAATAAAGTTTAAGGTCTGGCAGGGCAAATCCACCTCTTTCTTTAGCATCCGTTAGTATTTTGAATTTTATTCTAGGCTTCTTGCCCTGCCAGACAAATCTAGAAATTTCTCTCTGCCACTTCTTGAAACAGTCCATTTTGTCCAAAATTTGCAATGTTTGAAACAGAAACAGCATTCTAGGCAATACATTCATTTTTATAGCAGTGATACGGCCTAGCAGTGAAAGCTTTAAATTTGACCAGATTTCTAAGTCTTTTTTCACTTCAGTCCAACATTTTTCATAATTGTCTTTAAATAGATTCCCATTTTTAGCTGTCATGTTAATCCCCAGATATTTCACTTTCTTAACCACTGTTAAACCTGTCTCATTCTGAAACCTCTCTTTCTCCATCACAGTTAAGTTTTTCTCTAAAACCTTAGTTTTTAACTTATTCAGTTTAAATCCTGCAACCTGACCAAATTCTTGAATCAGTTCCAAAACCCTTTTAGTACTAGATGAGAAAAACATTATTTTTGGTGGCATTTACACACTAGACAGTAGCTGGTAAAAGAAGGGCCGGAAGGAGAGGATATTTAATTTATTTATTTCCCCCTTCCTCTGAGCGCCTTTAAAAAAGGGTTTGATGATGCTTCTTTCGTAAATTGGTTTTGCTATGTAACTCGCAGACTTTATCAGAGAGATTGCTCATAGGACAATAACAAATCCCATAGCAATACTTTTTTGAGTACTGCAGGGCCTTTCCTATCCATTTATGACTGACAAGCGTTTCCGATCATCCGAAGGCTGCAGACAAATGAAAAGGCAATCACGGACGGTTGTTTTGCTTTTGATTACTGAGCTTCCGCTTCCCTTTGGCTGCTGGAGATTGTGTGGTTTGCTCTAATTCGTCTCCCTTGTGTGAAAATGGACCTTCTTTGTCAAAAGGAAGAAGCAGTTTCATTTATTGGGGCCTTGTCCCTTCTTTTAAAAACAATTAAAAGCTTTAAAAGGCTTTGGTCTTGCTTGTGTCTTTATAGTCATCATTTTACAGATGGATGGATAGAACTACTGTATACCCTAGAAGGACAGATCGTGAAGCTGAGGCTCCAATACTTTGGCCACCTCATGAGAAGAGAAGACTCCCTGGAAAAGATCCTGATGTTGGGAAAGATGGAGGGCACAAGGAGAAGGGGATGACAGAGAACGAGATGGTTGGACAGTGTTATCGAGTTTGACCAAACTGCGGGAGGCAGTGGAAGACAGGAGTGCCTGGCGTGCTGTGGTCCATAGGGTCACGAAGAGTCGGACACGACTAAACAACAACAACCTGTTTTGGATGCCTACACACCGTTTAGAAAAATGACCAGAAGTTACGCTGCTGTTTGGGGACATCCTGTCCTAGAGACAGCCAGTTCCAGTTCACTTTAAGAGTACTGCATGTGCTCTTAAAAAAAACAACACACGAGGTCTCTTTGCTGCAAAAAAACAACTTCATTAAGTTGGGTGGTTTTATTGGATCCCCTTAGGGTGAGGAGCGAACACTAATAGTTGTAATTTAATATGAAAATTACCGAAGCAAGGACGATTGTGCTGAATCTTAAATGAAGCATTGCACAGAAACTTCCATTTTCAGACAATGAAATATAAAACGGGACACCAACTACCTGGAGAGGTTATCGCACAAATGCACTTGAAGGACTTGCATTGTCTTAATTTAATCCTTAAGTAAAGATATCGGAATCCTAGAGAAATTGTGAACTAAAGGCGTGTCTTTTGGACAGGCACCATGAGTCTCAAAGCTTGGCCGTTAGGAAACACACGCGTGCAAATTCCCTACATACGGAGTCCTTTTTAAGCCTTGTTGGGCATAAAATAGCATGACTTACATAAACCAAAGAAAGATAAAACAAAAAGGAAACATCCAGAAAACGCAACTCTTCCCTGTTTCCTGCAGAACTCTTTGCTACATTTTTGTCCTTCCAAATAATAATATTATTAATAATAATAATGATGATGATGATTTATATGCCGCCCATCTGGCTGGGTTGCCCCAGCCACTTCTGGCAGTTTCCAACACATATAAAAACATAATAAATCGTCAAACATTAAAAACATCTCAGTGCATGGCTGCCTTCAGATGTCTTCTAAAAGTTGTATTGTTATTGATCTCCTTGACATCTGATGGGCGGGTGCCACTACCGAGAAGGCCCTCTGCCTGGTTCCCTGTAACTTCACTTCTCGCAGTGAGGGAACCACCAGAAGGCCCTCGGAGGAGGACCTCAGTGTCCAGGCTGAACAATGGGGGTGGAAATGTTCCTTCAGGTACCGAGGCTGTTTAAAGTTCAGCACCAACACTTTGAATCGTGCTCAGAAAAGTACCTGGAGCCAGTGTAGATCCTTTAGGACTTGTGTTAGCTCATGGTGGTGTACATGTTTTTCTGTCCCCTTATTATTCTCACAACAACCTTATGAGGTAGGCATGACTGAGAGAAAGAATGGATGGTGCAAGGCCACCCCAGCCAAGTGGGTATTTGACTCTCTCTGGTCACCCTCTAACTGCCACACTGCGCTAGCTACCCATGCTTAAAAGAGGTACAGTGCCACACAAGTAAAATCATTTGTTGTTGTTTTTTTAAATAATTTTTTATTAAAGTTTTAAACAAAGAAAACAGAAAAACAACACACACAAAAAACAATACAAAACTTAACAATGAAAACATAAAACATAACAATTAAAAACAAACTCTCTTTTCCATTTCCAATTTTAAATTACTTATTTTCTGGACTTCCTCATACCTCCCTCTTTTGTATTCCGATCCACATTATTTGTCCAGCAGTTTCTTTTCCACTTTTTTATCCCAATCTTAAATTTAATAAAATGTTAAAATATATAACTTCAACTTTTTTAAACCTAATCCTTACTCTTAATGTCATATAGCTTTAAATTTTTCCCTTTTATTATCAAATTTCCATTTCTTTAGACATCTTTAATCTTAATCTTTAATCTTAATCTATCCTTAACTTTAACCTGTGCAGCTGGAAACCACTTATTTTCAATCCAACATCACTCTAATATTCCTTAATTTTGCAGTGTTTCTGAAGATAGTCTTTGAATTTCTTCCAATCTTCCTCCACCGACTCTTCTCCCTGGTCACGGATTCTACCAGTCATTTCCGCCAATTCCATATAGTCCATAAGTTTCATCTGCCATTCCTCCAGCGTGGGAAGTTCTTGTGTCTTCCAATACTTTGCGATAAGTATTCTTGCTGCCGTTGTTGCATACATAAAGAAAGTTCTATCCTTTTTTAACACCATTTGGCCCACTATGCCCAGGAGAAAGGCCTCTGGTTTCTTGGGGAAGGTATACTTAAATACCTTTTTTAATTCATTATATATCATTTCCCAGAAAGCCTTAATCTTTGGGCACATCCACCAAAGGTGAAAAAATGCACCTTCAGTTTCTTTACATTTCCAACATTTGTTATCGGGCAAGTGATAGATTTTCGCAAGCTTGACTGGGGTTATGTACCACCTGTATATCATTTTCATAATATTCTCTCTTAAGGCATTACATGCCGTAAATTTCATACCTGTGGTCCATAACTGTTCCCAGTCAGCAAACATGATATTATGTCCAATGTCCTGTGCCCATTTAATCATAGCCGATTTTACCGTTTCATCCTGAGTATTCCATTTCAGCAGCAAGTTATACATTCTTGACAAATTCTTAGTTTTGGGTTCTAACAATTCTGTTTCTAATTTGGATCTTTCCACCTGGAAGCCAATTTTCCTGTCCAATTTAAATGCCTCCATTATCTGATAATAATGAAGCCAGTCTCGCACTTTGTTTTTTAATTTTTCAAAACTCTGCAATTTCAGTCTATCTCCGTCTTGTTCCAAAATTTCCCAATATTTCGGCCATTTGACCTCCATATTGACCTTTTTCAAGGCTTTCGCTTCCATTGCTGACAGCCACCTTGGGGTTTTGTTTTCTAACAAATCCTTATATCTTAACCAAACATTAAATAGCGCTTTCCTGACAATGTGGTTTTTAAATGCTTTATGTGCTTTGACCTTATCATACCATAAATATGCATGCCATCCAAATACATTATTGAAACCTTCCAAGTCCAAAATGTCAGTGTTTTCAAGAAGTAGCCATTCTTTCAACCAGCAAAAGGCTGCTGATTCATAGTAAAGTTTGAGGTCTGGCAGGGCAAATCCACCTCTTTCCTTTGCATCTGTTAGTATTTTAAATTTTATTCTAGGCTTCTTGCCCTGCCAGACAAATTTAGAGATATCTTTCTGCCACCTCTTGAAACAATCCATTTTGTCCACGATCTGCAAAGTTTGAAACAAAAACAACATTCTAGGCAATACATTCATTTTTATCGCAGCAATACGGCCTAGCAGTGAAAGCTTCAAATTTGACCAAATTTCTAAATCTTTTTTCACTTCTGACCAACATTTTTCATAATTATCTTTAAATAAATTCCCATTTTTTGCTGTCATGTTAATCCCCAGGTATTTAACTTTCTTAACCACTGTTAAACCTGTCTCATTCTGAAACCTCTCTTTTTCAAACGGTGTTAAATTTTTCTCTAAAACCTTGGTTTTTGACTTGTTCAATTTAAATCCTGCCACTTGACCAAATTCTTGAATCAGTTCTAAAACCCTTTTTGTACTAGATTCTGGCTCCTGTAACGTCAATACTAAGTCATCTGCAAATGCTCTCAATTTATAATGTTTAATTCCGACCTGTATACCTTTAACCATTTGGTCCCTTCTAATCATATTCAGCAGAACCTCCAGGACCGAAATAAAAAGAAGTGGGGAAATTGGGCAACCTTGTCGTGTCCCTTTTTCAATTTTAAGTTCTTCCGTCACAACATTATTTACAATTAGTTTAGCCTTTTGTTCTGAATAAATTGCACTTATACCATTCTCAAAACCTTGGCCTACCCCCATACCCTGAAGATTCTTCTTCATAAAATTCCAAGAAATATTGCCAAAGGCTTTCTCCGCGTCTACAAATATCAACACTGCTTTAGTGTTAATATTCACTTCTAATTTTTCCAGGATATCTATTATATTCCTCAAATTATCAGACAAATGTCTTCCTGGGAGAAAGCCCGCTTGGTCTTTATGAATCTCTTCCAACAGCACTTTTTAAAATCTCTTCGCCAAAATATCTGCAAAAATTTTATAATCCACATTAAGTAATGATATAGGGCGGTAGTTCTTAAGTTGTGTCTTTTCAGTCTCTGTTTTTGGTACCAGTGTAATATACGCTTCTTTCCACGACTCTGGTGCCCTCTTCCCCTCCATAATTTCGTTACAGACCTCTTTCAATGGTTGAATTAACCATTCTTTTAAAGATCTATAGTATCTAGAGGTCAAGCCGTCTGGTCCTGGAGATTTACCCAGTTGCATATTTTGAATGGCACCTTCTATTTCCTGTTCAGTTATTCTGTCGTTCAAAATTAGTCTCTTTTCTTGAGATATTTTTTGTAGTCCATTTGTTTTCAAAAATTGGTCTAAATCTGTTTCTTTCACTGGCCCTTGAGTATATAGTCTTTTAAAATACTTCTGGAAACAACTTCTAATCTCTGCAGGGTTCTGTATATTCCTTCCTTCCACTTCTAAATTCATAATCGTATTTAATTTTTGTCTCTTTTTCATTTGCCATGCCAACAATTTACCACATTTATTAGCCGATTCAAAAGTCTTTTGTCTCATTTGTTTAATCTTCCATTCTATTTCCTGATTCATTATTTTCATATATTGTACTTGATGTAACTTTAACTCTCTCAGAATCTCTTGAGATTTGGGATTTACTCGCAGTCTTTTTTCACATTCATTCATTTTATTCATAATTTTATCCTTCTTTTCATTTTGAGTTTTTTTCTTTATCGCATTCTGTTGTATTAGGAACCCTCTCATAACAGCTTTACTTGCATCCCAGATTACTCTTTTCTCCACGTTGGAACTGATATTTATCTCGAAGTAATCTCTTAGAGTTTTTTGGGCCTTCTTAAGAAATTCTTCATCTCTAAATAAGGTGTCATTCATCTTCCATCTGAAGGAGCCAGTTGGTGTTAGTCTCATTTCCATCTTAACAGCATTATGGTCAGAGCAAATTTTCGGGCAGATTTCCACCTTTCTTGTCTTTGTTGCCATTCCTCTAGTTATCCAAATTTGGTCAATTCTTGTCCGAGTCATTTTGGCTTCAGAAAAGAAAGTTCCCTCTTTTGCCAAGGGGTTTCTAATTCTCCAAATATCCACTAAGTCCAAGTTGTCTGTCATGTCAAAAAAGGTTTTCGGTAGTCTACCATCTTTGGTGACTACCTGTCTTTGTGCCTTGTCCATATAAGTAGATACCACTCCATTCATATCTCCCATCAAAATCATGTTGTAATCCATATGGTCCATCAAGGTCTCATGCAACTTCTTAAAAAAATCAGATTTCCCATCATTTGGTGCGTAAACTCCTACAATCAAAAATTTTTCTCCTTGTGTTTGAATTTCAATTGCCACAATTGTAAGACAGTAAGAGCTGTTCGACAGTGGAATTTGCTGCCAAGGAGTGTGGTGGAGTCTCCTTCTTTGGAGGTCTTTAAGCAGAGGCTTGACAACCATATGTCAGGAGTGCTCTGATGGTGTTTCCTGCTTGGCAGGGGGTTGGACTCGATGGCCCTTGTGGTCTCTTCCAACTCTATGATTCTATGATTCTATGATTCTATGATTCTAAATCTTCCTTGGTCGTCCTTAAAAACAAATTTTGGTGATAAATTGTATTTTGCGTAAATCACAACCCCTCTCTTTTTAACTTTATCTGACGAAATAAATTCCTGACCAAGTCTTTTATTTATCAACAATTTCCTGTGTAATCTTGTTATGTGTGTTTCTTGTAAACAAATTAGGTCCAATTGTTCCTTTTTTAATATATGAAATACTGACTTCCTCTTCTGAGGGGAATTCAGACCCCGACAGTTCCATGTTAAAAGTTGCAGGGCCATGATGTTATTGTTTTAATTCTCCTCCTACTGCACCTAGTGCCTGTTCCTCATCCGTCGGTGGTATCCCTTCTTTCGAAAGGTCTTTTGGTTCCGGAGATAGTTCTTTTTGTAGGTCTTCTCCGTGGTCTCTACAAAATTTGTCTTTGTCGTCTTCTGATCTTATTTTCCTCTTCTTTCCTTTGTAGCTAAAAGACAGACCTTGAGGAAGTTCCCACCTGAAATTGATATTGTTCCTTCTCAGCAGGATAACCAAGTCTTTATATTTTGATCTGAGATCCAGAAGATATTTCGGAATATCTTTGAATATTTCCACCCTTGTCCGATGGATTTCCAGTGCCTTCTTAAAATGTAGGCCCAAAATCTTATCTCTCTCTTCTTTTGTTCGAAAAGTAATCAGACAGTCTCTCACCTTCTTCTCTCCTCTTCTCCCGAGTCTAAAGGCATTTACTATTTTGAAACTGTCTTTTACCAATTCTGGATCCCAAAAGTCCAAAAATTCCTGCGTGAGAAATTCAGCTAGATTGTCCTTTTCCACCTCAGGTACCGCTCTGACCCGAAGGTTCACTTGCTTCTCCTTCAAATCTATCATAGACAGAGTTAGTTTGTGGTCTTCCAATTGTTTATGCAGTGTTGGTAATTCCTCTTGAACCTCTTTAACTTCCGTAGCAGAAGTTGTAGCAATTTCTTTAGCCTCTTCAGCAATCTGGTGAATTGAGGCCGATTCCTCTAATAATTTCTGAATAGTCTCTGTGTTAGTATTTACTTTTTGGCCCAAATTATTTATACTTGCTGTATTCTGGTTAGTACTTGCTGTATTCTGATTAATACTTGCTGTATTCTGGTTAATACTTAATGTATTTTGATCAATCTTATCAGAAGCCTCTGCTACGTGTTGACTTATTTTATTCAAAGATTCATTAACTTTGGCCAAAACATGAGCAAAGGCTTCTTCACTTGTCGTTCTTTTTACCTTTAATTGTGCCGATGAGGTTGTTGATGAGGTTCCAGAGGGGCCTGAGGCCGAAGCTCTCCTTTGTAATCCTTCTTCTGTGCGAAGAATCTTCCCGGATCTTGTAGTCAAAGCATCCGCCTTCTCTTTCCCCTCTGCCATTCCTTAGATAACACCAAGGTCAGTCACGTATTTGAAGTTAAACAGTGGAAATTTCCTGCCAAGCAGTGTGAGAACTCCTCAAGTCTGCTACAGTTTCAATTGTAACAAATTGTAACAGTTCCAAGTTCCATTAGGGGGACACTGTAACAGTCATAAAAGTTCTTGGATACTTTAATTCCTTTTTTTTTTAAGCCCCCCTAGTTTATTCAGGACGAAAACAGTCTATTCAGAATTTTTAACTTAAGACCAGGAGATATATATTCACATAAATTGTCCAGACTTTTATTTCTTGTGCTGGACTAGCTGTCAAAATATATTACAAGACAGTACCTCTCTTTCTTTCCTGAGATCTGGAGATCCTTTCCCAGGGAATTGAGTGGTGGTTCAATCCCTTCTTTTCCACTCTTTGTGAAGAAATCACATCCACAATTCTCCCCCTTTTCCCTCAATTTGAAAGGGAAAAGTCCAGGTTAGATGATTGGATTAAAGTCCGCTAAAACGTACTTTCCAGTTGCTTCCGCTTTCAAGTTCAATGCTTTATTTTATCTACAAATAAAGAGGCTGACTTCCTTTTTGAGCCTCTTTCCGTTTTCGGCCAGATTCCAATTTTATACAGTTCCAATTTAAATTGTATCCTACTCACGGATCGTTGATTTTCAGGTCCGGATTTTAAGGAAGAAAGGCAGCGCTCTCCGATCAACAGCTTGCGGCTTCACACCACGAACGAGCAGACAGCCCACAGCACAGCGCTCTCCCCGCTCCGCTTCAAAGCCCGTTACCGGGCTTCCTACCGGGTTGGGGGGGCGCCAAATGTGCCCGCTGGGTCCCAGGCTCACAGGCTTCTCCCGCCTGTGATTTTTGGGGGTCCCCCGCTACGCCGAAAGCGGGATCCGACCCTTAATTCGCAGTGAGATTTCCTCCGGTGGAGGAAATCCGCCATTAATCGCTGGCGCCGCCTCCGGAAGTCCACAAGTAAAATCATTTGAACTGGTTTGTCAATAAGGTTTTACGGAAACTTCTTGGCTAGACCACAAGGCCTGGGGATGCCTCTGCCTTCCTGAGCCTAAATGTGGAAGGGGAAAAGTAAGATCTTGACTTGACTAAACATTTGCCATGAAATTAAAAGACGCCTGCTTCTTGGGAGAAAAGAAGTGACAAACCTAACAGCATCTTAAAAAGTAGAGACATCACCTTGCCAGCAAAGGTCCGTATAGTTAAAGCTATGGTTTTCCCAGTAGTGATGTATGGAAGTGAGAGCTGGACCATCAAGAAGGCTGATCGCCGAAGAATTGATGCTTTTGAATTATGGTGCTGGAGGAGACTCTTGAGAGTCCCATGGACTGCAAGAAGATCAAACATATCCATTCTGAAGCAAATCAGCTCTGAGTGCTCACTGGAAGGACAGATCGTGAAGCTGAGGCTCCAACACTTTGGCCACCTCATGAGAAGAGAAGACTGCCTGGAAAAGACCCTGATGTTGGGAAAGATGGAGGGCACAAGGAGAAGGGGACGACAGAGAACGAGATGGTTGGATAGTGTTCTCAAAGCTACCAGCATGAGTTTGACCAAACTGCAGGAGGCAGTGGAAGACAGAAGTGCCTGGCGTGCTCTGGTCCATGGGGTCACAAAGAGTCAGGCACGACTAAACAACAACAACAACAAACATTTGCCATGTGATGACCCTGGGTTTGCTTTGCTTTTAGAGACATTGACCATGCTGTAAAGTGGCCTAGATTGGCGCTGTGCTGTGTGAGGAGAGAAGGCAGCTAATTTTCACTAAGACATTCGTTTTTACACACAGTTCCCCCCCCCTTCCCAAATATATGCATTTTTGTAAACGTGGTTTGGTTGGAGAACTGTATTGCAAAATTCAAATAAGTGCAAAATTCGAAGGATGGCTATGTTTTGGGCTTCATATTGTTTCAGAAAATGCACATTGCATAGATTCAGGTTCAAGTGCAAAGTATTGATACATGTGTCCCGAGCAAACATGGTACTCTGTCAGCCTGCCTTGCTTTTTCTCAAGAAATAATAATAAATTACTTCTAGCTTGCATTCCCATCTTGAGATGGCATAACTATTGTGCAGGTTTCTTTTGACTGTAGCTTTTTTCTATATTTATCTTTTCTGGCCGAGCCCAGGAGGTGCAATACTTTCTCTCCTCCACCACTGCCCAGCTCCATTTCTCTCATTTTTTAATTTAGGTGGTGAGCCTCTCAGCTGGGGCCTTTTCTACTTCTGAACTGCGTAGTAGATTTTTGACTCTTCAACAAATAATAAATGATGGTGAGTCTGGTTACCAGATTTTTTTTTCAATGAATCCAGTGACACTTTTTTGTTTGTTTGTTTGAAGCTGAGTAGTGACAGGGAGTCACTAGTGGGGACGGTGAGGCAAAAGACCGGGCCCAAGCACACATGCATATTGTATAAAGGTGCAAAGCCCTTCTTTCACACCCTGTGAAACATAAATGTGCAAAATAAAAAAATCCTTCCAGTAGCACCTTTAAGACCAACTAAGTTAGTTCTTGGTATGAGCTTTCGTGTGCAAGCACACTTCTTCAGATATCTGAAGAAGTGTGCTTGCACACGAAAGCTCATACCAAGAACTAACTTAGTTGGTCTTAAAGGTGCTACTGGAAGGATTTTTTTATTTTGACTATGGCAGACCAACACGGCTACCCATCTGTAACTGGATAAATGTGCAAAGTTTTTAAAAAACTGCCCACAACTCCCAAGCCTCCCCCGATCAGTCAAAACAAAGAGGGAAGGGGGAAGGAGTTCAGGGAAGGCTTGAGAGTCACGGGCAGGTAGCACGCCAATGCCCAGTTTTTAAAAAACTGCGCATTTATGTTTCACAGGGTGTGAAAGAAGCGCTTTGCACCTTTATACAATATGCATGTGTGCTTGGGCCCAGGGTCTTTTGCCTCACCGTCCCCACTACTGACTCCATGTTGGAGGCCTTTTTTTTCAACCAGAACCTGACAGAACTCAGGTGGACACCATTGGCATTCTAAGAGGACGAGGGAGGTGTTCATGGTGAGTTCCAGCACTTCTTTTTCTAGAAAAATAGAACTGTGTATAACCGCCCGCAAACCAATCAAAATGAATACTCAACAAAGAGACAACACTGTTCCACTCATGATATTGCTGCTGATATTGAAGGTAATATGGGCATCAGGACCAGTGGCCACTGATAGCCTTACTCCCTGTGAATTGGTCGATTCTGCCGGTATGCGTGTGGCCTGTCTCTTTAAGAGACATCCCTGATTATCCTCCCGTCCACTAGGGGTGCCTGACTTGCATCAGAGTCATGGTGCAAGGCGGAGAGTCTAACACAGCCGCGGGGGGCAGGAAGGGTGGGGCACACTGGGCAACGCTTACCTTGGACCCAATCCAAATCACCCCACCAGAGCTACAGTTAGCCACAGAGGATGAAACACACAGGCAACTGTTTGTAACTCCAGCCTTGCTTAAAAGCCCAGACCTGCAGCCTCAGCAACCCCACCTCGAAAGAAGTTGAGAAGAATGATCATTGCTGTTGTCGAACTACTTCTTCTTCTTCTTCTTCTTCTTCTTCTTCTTCTTCATGCTATCATAAAGCAAAGGGAAGTCCATTAGGTCTAGCTCTTCATTAATGAGCCTCGCAAATCACATTTATGACATATCTAGCGCAGGGCTAGAATGTACTGGAAAGACTTAAGCGTGTTGACACCCTTGCAGGGGTAATTAATTTTTACATGTATAGCGGTGAACCTGAGCAAGGCTTTCGAAGCACATCCGGCCAATTACATGCGCTTTAGGGCAGCGGAAGCTTTTGCAGTCAGCTAGGCATTATACTACTTGCACAATCCGTGTTTGAGACTCCAAAGAAATCGGCACAAAAATAATTGAATGAGGAGCTGCAGAGTTCCAGAACGAGTCGTTGCGGCTTCCTTTGGTTCCCTGCTAATTTCCTCCGTCTCTCCCCCCCCCCCCCAAGAACGCCGGGTTCTAATATGTTCAGAAGAACTTGTTTTCTTTATGGCGAATTATTAAGGCAAGCTATGTGATCTTCATAACAGGGCTCCGCATCCCACTGTGTTTTATTATTATTTTCCAAGAGAAAGGGGTTACTTCAGCCTCACGGGGCAAATTTAGACGAGATAGAATTTTACAGATGTAGCAGCATAAAAAAGACAGCATCGCAGCCAGGAGACAGACATGCTGTTTTGTGTCTCTGCTGCTAGGAGTGCAACTATTAAAACTCAGAACGAGTGGTGTTTTGAAAAGAACAGAGAAATCGCTTCAGTTGCCACACAGGCCTAAGCTAGACTGTATACTTCTCTGAGTCCAGGGATGGGGAACTTGTGGCTGTCCAGATATCATAGATCTCATAGAATCATAGAGTTGGAAGGTACCTGAGGATCATGTAGTCCAACCCCCTGAAATGCAGCTGTCCCATACGGGGATCGAACCTGCAACCTTGACGTTATCAGCACCATGCGCTAACCAACTGAGCTATCCAGGCACATAACGTTGGACTCCAACGCCCATCACCCCTGACCACTGACCGTGCTGATGGGAGCTGGAGTCGAATACCATCTGGAAGGCCAAAAGTTTCCCGTCTCCAATTCAGTGCTTAACCCCTGGTCCGTAGGGATCTCCTGCTCCCCTCACAGAGCTACAATTCCCAGAATTTCCTGGGGAGAGGGATTGACTGTTAAAACATGGTGGGAACTGTAGCTCTGTGGACAGAATGGGGTCTCCTAACAACTCTCAGCACCCTTTGCAAGCTACATTTCCCAGGATTCTTGGGGTGTTTAAAGTGATGTGATACTGCTTTAAATGTAAAGTGTGGATGCGACCCAAGGAAGGCTTCAGAGGTCAAAAGCAGAAACAGAGAGGTGTGAGGTTTATTAAAAATTCTTGCCTTTATAGTTTTTTCTTCCTGTAAGTCACAGGTAGGGAACCAGTGGCCCTCTCAAATGTTGTTGGTCTCCAAATCACATCAGCCCAGTGAGCATGAACATTGTTCAGGGATGATAGGAACTGTAGCTTGACCACATCTGGAGAACCACTGACTCCCCACCCCTGCTGTAAGTCAGCATTTTGCCTCACTGAAGTAAAACCAAAATAGGACTATCCTCTGTTTGGCTGCCTGCGTATATATTTTTAATTTGCTGATCTAGGTTAATTGTGAGCTACCACGAATGTCTCGTACTGTAATGGAAGGTGCGATAAAAATTGCTTTAATAAATGAATTCATAAATATTGCTTTTCACTCCCGGTGTGACTCAACAACACTGGTGGCTTGTGACCATCAGCAAACAGTGTTCAAGTTAGCCCAGTTGAAAGCAGGAGTTGATACTGGGGTAGTTCATGTGATGGACTCTAGATGCTGCTGGACTTATCAACCACAGCCAACATAGCCAATGGGCAGAGCTTATGTGAGCTGTAGTCCAACAAGGCAGCAATATTTCTAAATACCTGGAAACCTCAGGAGGGGATCGTGCTCTTAGGTCTTGTTGTGGGTTTCCCACAGGGATCTGGTCGGTCACTGTGAGAGCAGGATGCTAGACTATGTGGGCCATCGGCCTGATCCATTGGCTCTTCTTATGTTCTTCACATCTGGAGGGCACCACATTGGCAACCTTTGACAGCCAGTTTCAGCCACATGAGCTTCAGTTAAGCAGCATTGTTAGAGTAGCCTGAGAAGCTTTCTCGTGAGTGAAATGGCTCATAATTCACGTAGCAGCAGAGTTCTTGTAGGTGGGCTCAGTGGCGCACTCATAAAAACCACTGGTGAGATACAGGAAATAATAATGTTTAATGTAGCAATAGATTATTAGCTCTCCTCAGCGTGCAGTTTAATAGCATTACATGGCTTGTTTCAGGGAGGGAGGGACGCCTCGCAGGCATGAAGGAGACGGCAGGAGATCTTTCCCTTCCGTTTTTAACTTCTCTCTCCACCGCTGGGAGACTTTAACCCCACTTCCTCAGTCAGATCGGAAATCGTTTCTATGCCCATGACTGCTAAACCGACTCTTCTCATCCCCGTGACTTGATCATTTCCTCATGCTAATGAACCAATTTCTCAGTGAGGAAAACGCATTTAGTTCAGGAAACATCATTATCCAGCCGGCCCCTGGCAACAATAAAATGGCGTGTTGCCAGAACCCGCTTGCACCATGCGAGAGGCGAGGAGATCGGATACAACCGTGTGCTCGTCTTAACCACAGTGATTCTGGAGACGGCGTGGAAAGTCCCAGCCTCCTAAGTTACAGTCCGACACGACAGCCGCAAGCCAGAGAGACCAAGTGAACAGCTACAGGTGATCTGCACTCAGTCTGAGGTGAAATAAGCCTTTCCTCTTTTCCTCAAAAAATTGGAGGGAGAAAGCCAAACCTTCAGAGCCTGAGGCGGCCATCTTGGGATGTGGCAGCTGTCTGTTGTTGTGCAAGCAGCCCGCCCTTATAATTTTGAGGCGATAGCATATGAAGTGCAAAGCAGGCTCCTGTGTAGGGTGGTCACTATCCCCATCTATTTGGCAGGGGCAGGCCATCCCATTTTGTAGCTGGCCGGACTCGCATAGCTGTCAACTTTTCCCTTTTTTAAGGGAAATTCCCTTATTCCGAATAGGATTCCTTGCAAGAAAAGGGAAAAGTTGACAGCTATGAGCCGGAGTCATGTGGCTTCTGGCAAGATCTTGTGAGAGATTTTGCAAGAGTTCGGTGAGTTCTTGCTGTCAGGATTTCAGCCTACACTTGAGTAGGACCCTGGCAGAGGCATGTTATCTCCCTCCTGGTCGATCATTCGGGAGCTGCAAAAGCTTTCTTCAGCCCGAACATCACAGCGACCGATGCCAACCGACACCGGCACACTTAGGGATCCACAGAGTTTGCGCAGTTGCATAACAGACCTCAGCAACTCAGCATTTTGGCTAATCTACTTTATTTACATATAAACACACACAGAACACTGCAACATGGCTCCCTCTCTCTCTAGCATCAGACAGCAAAGAGAAAAAGAACGAAGGACAATAGTCCCACTTAACAGAACACAGTAACACAAACTTCTTATCTCCATCACTTCCCACTCTGTGGAGTCAAAACATACACCATCATGTGATAGACAACAATCCTATGACTGCAATCATGGATCAGGAATTCTAACACTCACGTGGATGTGGACATCACTTCTCCTCACTTCTTGGCTGGCAGGGTTGGGAGGGCCACCCATGGGATTCCACTGAGGCACCGTCCAAGGTGGCAACCTCACTCCAGCTCATGGGCAGGTGACTTAGTCCTTGGTAGGGCCATTGGATTGTTTCTACATTGACTGCCAATGTGATGCAGTGGTCAGGCCATTGGTCTAGGAACTGAGAGAGCCGGGTTCAAATCCCCCCTCAGCAACCAAGTTCACTGGGGCAGTTGCACTCTCTCAGCCTCACCTGATTCACAAGGTTGCTGTGAAGAGGTGGGGGATCCCACTTAGAGTCCTTTGGAGGAAAAGTAGAATATAAAGAAAAAGAAGAAGAGTTTGGATTTGATATCCCGCTTTATCACTACCCTAAGGAGTCTCAAAGCGACTAACAATCTCCTTTCCCTTCCTCCCCCACAACAAACACTCTGTGAGGTGAGTGAGGCTGAGAGACTTCAAAGAAGTGTGACTAGCCCAAGGTCACCCAGCAGCTGCATGTGGAGGAGCCGAGACGCGAACCCGGTTCCCCAGATTACGAGACTACCGCTCTTAACCACTACACCATAGAATTATGGAATTGTGGGGTTGGAAGGGACCCTGTGGGTCAAATATCCCAACCCCCTGCAATGCAGGGAAACCTGCCCACAGCCGTACCTGGGTGGGTTTGAACCACCAACCTTCGGCTACACAGCCCAGATGCACTGACCCATTGTGCATTAAATAAATGAATAAATAAATAAATAAATAAATAAATAACTGCATTGAAAGACTAGCCATGCTTTGCCCACCTTCTTGAGAGATGGCTGGAAGGCAGGGGTTTGATTTGTGTCAAGGGCTCAGGGCTCAGCTCTGCCCAGACCTGGAACCTGAGTTCTTCTCAGGGGAGGAGAATGAGGAACAAGGCCTTCCAAATGAATATCCTTGCCCCAGGACTCCTGGTCAACTTTCAGAATTAACCTGCTCTCCAGATTTTACGATACTGTTCCCCCAACCAAATAACATGTACACAAATACATATATTGGGGAAAGTGTGCATAAAAATGTATACATTTATGAAAATAACATTACAAATGCAGTAAATTAGGAATAGTTGCATGCCAAAAAAATCTATATATTAGTTAGAACTTTCTTTTTCTCCCTCTTTCCTTCTCCCTTTCCTTCTTTTTCTGTATTTTATTATTATTATTATTTCTCAGAAGACCAGTTTGGTTTTTGCTGTATTCTATGTTCAAAACTTTTAATAAACAAAATGAATATGGCCAAAACTGCATACAAATAAAAGTTTAGGAGGCGAGATTTGCACCCAGAATGCTGACAGATTTTCTTGAGGATTTTTATTTTTAATCGCACATTCCTGCAGAAACGTGGAAAACTTCCATTTAAGACTGGAAAATGAGAAACGGAAGGAAAGCAAAATGGAAAAGATTCATCCACCTTTGCCCCTTGGGTTAGTGGAGTTGGAACTGCAGTCTCAGCTTTTTAAACAGGAGGGTTTTTTTATTATTATTTCATAACCAGAGCGTTGGGCTTTACAAAGAGTTTGCAAAATTTTCAAAACGGCTATTGCCTTCCGTTGCCCATGCACTCAAGGAATGTGATGCCGTATTACAGGGCTGTTGAACTAACAGCATTAAACAGGGAGTAACACAATAGAAGGCAGGGGGCGTCACAAAGTGTCGGATCCAGAGAATTCAGAGGCTCAAGGTTCCTATGGCAACGTCCCTTCTGTCCCTTAATTGTGGCTCCTTCAAGAGTCATACTTCAGAGGAGCCAGTTGTCACAGCAACCTTAATTTTAAGCTGCAAGCTTGGAAGATATTCAGTTACAGGGTTAAGGGCGCCTTATCAAAGCTCTTGCTAACATTCCGAGCGCGCTTTGAAGAAACTGTTCCATCAGGTAAAGGGATTTAAATCCAAATCAGAAACAACAGAGCAGGAATCCTTGCAAGACAGGGATGGGGGAAGCTTTTCAGGCTGAGGGCCACAGTCTCTTCTTGGCAGCCTTGTGGGGGCCACATTCTAGAGGTGGGTGGGGCCAGAGGCAAAAGTAGGAGGGGCAATGGATGTCAATTTTATCTTTTTACAGTTGGACGGAGGACATCCCTCTCTGTCCTCCATCCAGCAAGCAAAAAGCACGATCAGAATTGAAGGGCACATTCCAGCCAGGCAAAAACACTCAGGGAAGAGGCAAAGAGGGGATGGTGAAAGGTGCGGCCTGGAGAGAGGGCCAAAGGCCAAGCAGAGAGGTCTGGAGGGTCAAATTCAGGTCCTGGGGTTCAGGTTCCCCACCTGCCCTTGTTCAGTGCTGGATTAAACCCTGTGGAGGCCCCCAGGCAGTTGAAATCTTGAGGGGGGGGGCTTCCCAAATTATCTCCTAATACGTTTTAGATTTTACCAACCAATAAGAGCAAGATCAAATCAATCTTGTTTTGATTCATTGTTGTGGGGCTCCTAAAAGGCATGGAGCCCATAGGCCCGTGCCTACTCTGCCTATTTGGTAATCCGGCACTGCCCCTGTGGTAAGAACATGGGGCCAAAATGAAGGTATGTTGAAGGATTATCCAACATAATGGCTTCCACATGTTGTTGGACGGTAGCTCCCATAATCCCTGACCGTTGGTCACGTTGTCAACTTTGAAATCAGGTACGCCCCACACTTGTAAGAAGCTCCTGTTCCACTAGTTTGTCTGTTTGTCTGTCTGTCTGCATGTTTGTCTGTTCGTTTGTTTGTTTAATATTTCAGTTGAAGACGGTGATTTTGTGGTTCAGTCTCCAAGCTGGAAGCGGTCGCAGTTCTTGAGACCCACACCAGCTAGGGTAAAGCTATGGCAAAGTCCTGTCATTTGTCAAGGTTATCAAAACAGAGATGGATCTCTGCGAATAGCTTTTGGATTTCCACTTCATCTTGTAGAAAATCTGGAAAAGAAAGAAAGAAATGGAGAATGCCTCGTTCAATCATGTTGCAGATCTATTACTATGGAAGGCAATTTCAAGAGTCAGCAAGTGATCCGAAAGCAGAGCCCTTCTTAAAATACTTTATTTTAAAAAATGAAATTAATTTATATTTTGAAGACTGGCACAAGAGACCACCGTTGGATCTGCCCAGATCAATAAATGTGTGTGGGTGCCAGAAGTGGCAAAAAGAATTAATTTGGGAGCGGAGTGGCACAAGAATTCTATGAAGCTGAAAAGTTAGAAAAGAAAATGTAAGCTGCTTGAACAGGTCAGTTAACCATCAACCTTCATGCTTATCTAGAGTTGGGTTGCTATCCTTTAAACTAGAAAAGCATTCTTATTGTTATTTATTTATTCATTCATTCATTCATTCAATGTATTTATCACTTCCGCAGAGGCATCTTAATGTGATTAATAAGAATAAGAATAAGAATTTATTTGTACCCTGCCCATCTGGCTGGGTTTCTTCAGCCACTCTGGGCAGCTTCCAACAAAGATTAAAAATACATTAAAATGTCACACATTAAAAACTTCCCTGAACAGGGCTGAACAGATTTACATTACAACAGTTGGACCAGGATTGGTGTAATATGCTCAAACTATCTTGCCTCTGTGAGCAACCTGACTGCCGAATTCTGCACCAGCTGAAGTTTCCGAGCCACCTTCAGAGGCAGCCCTATGTATAACACGCCTAGGTAAAGGTAAAGGGACCCCTGACCATTAGGTCCAGTCGTGGACGACTCTGGGGTTGTGGCACTCATCTCGCCTTATTGGCCGAGGGAGCCGGCATACAGCTTCCGGGTCATAAGGCCAGCATGACTAAGTCGCTTCTGGCAAAACCAGAGCAGCACATGGAAACGCCGTTTACCTTCCCGCTGGAGTGGTACCTATTTATCTACTTGCACTTTGACATGCTTTCGAACTGCTAGGTTGGCAGGAGCTGGGACCGAGCAACGGGAGCTCACCCCGTTGCAGGGATTCGAACCACCCGCTAGTGCCCATCAAAGCCTCATATTGTCCTATCTGGCATTTTCAGAGTAGGCAGAATAAGCAAAATAATGCTACGCCGAACACCAGCATGCATGTGGTTGATGGCTCCTTAATGGAGCAAAGGACTGACAGGAAATTGGTGCTCTAGGGTGTTCTGACTAGGTGTGTTTCCAGGCATCCAGGCATGTGAATCATACTCACAAAACTGAAGAGTTGGGAGAGTTCTGCGGGTCATCTAGTCCAACCCCCTGCAATGCAAGAATCTCAGCTAAAGCATCCATGACAAGTGGCCGTCCAACCTCTGCTTAAAAAACTCCAATGAGTCCACCACCTTCCGAGGGAGACCATTCCACTGTCAAAGAAATAACAGGATTGTTTGGGGAATGGACAGAAGCTCTTAGTTTTCCCAGCAAGAGCCAAGTGATGTGTTCCTTGGCTCCACCTTCTGCATCGCCATTTCCAATCTTGTGGCCCTTGCTTGAGTTGGTGGGAGGGCTTAATTCCTGCAGAAATAGGGAGAACTGAATTTAAGGTTGGGAAAATGAGAAACGGAGAGAATCGCAAGCGGCAAATCCACCTCTCCCTGCTCAGAGGGTGTCCCAGGGCCTCCTCAAGCCTAGCAGAGCCATTGTCTCCGCCGATTCTCTACTTGCACATTGGTAAATAAATTTAATACTGCAGAAGTACTCCAAGCCTCCACGGATCTCCCAGGAACTTCTTGCTGTTCAGGAAGTGCGGAGTGAGTGCAAAATGCTATCTCTTTTTAAAAAAAAATGCCCATATTCTTTTTCTAAAGTATATTTTCTATTGCTCTCCACCAGCCCCAGAAGCCCACTTTCCCCCCTCAAGACAGCCATTTCTGAAGTGGAAGGCAGGCTTGATTAAAGCTCAAGCAGACACAAAACTCTTCCTTCACAAACAATTTGGCCACACTCTGCCCATAATTACCAGCAGCCAGGTTCATTTATCTGTGCGTTTGAAGGTCTGGCAATAGTTTCTTATATTAGAAAGTGTGCAGAATTCAGATTTGCAAGTCCTATTAGTGCGAACCTGTGCAAATTTTTTTCTTGGAAAGTACACGTTTATTGTGGGCGCATGATCTATCGCTAATGACTGTGTATATTTAGTGCCACCTGTAAATATTTATATCTTAGAAGTGCGCAATAAAACACCAGGAGCAGAGCTATAAATATCAAAAGCTTATATTGGCAATACTAATGACTCTTTGATAAGAAAGGGCACATCTGCAATGTACATTTAAAGCACTGTTCCCAGAGCTAGAATTCCCAGTGTGGTTTAACACTCATAGAATCGTAGGACTGTAGAATTGCGAGGAACCTCAAAGGTAATTGAGTCCAACCCCATGCAATCCAAGTCAATTCCTCTTCCCAGCTCTGTGTGGGTAATAGGGGGTTCCTAGCAACTCTTAAAATACTGCAGTTCCCAGAATTCTTTGGGGGCAGCTACATACATTTAAATGTACAAACGCCCAGATAAATGAACCCGGCTGCTGGAAATTATGGGCAGGGTGTGCCCAAAGTGTTAAGGAAGAGTTTTGTGTCTGCCTGAGCTTTGATCAAGCCTGCCTGCTCTCTCTGTGGGATGTGAAACACAAGAGCAGTCAAGTACAACATTCCTAGAGTGAACATGTTTACACATGGGGAGGAATGTTTGTCCAGCCATCAGGTAAACTTCCTGTTTCCTTCCGGGCTGGGACAGACTTCCTCTGCATGTGATTAGAGGTGGCCGTGGCCTCACCTGTGCAGGTAATGACAAAAGTACAGGGCAGGGCAGCCATCTCTCTCTCTTTGACTACATGCATCAAAGAAGCAACATCTGCTTAGCCAAAGATGCTCTCTTGGCTTCCAACCAAGAGAGGACAAAGGGACTATCTTCTTATGAGATAGTTTCTAGGTATATGTTACTTTTCTAAGCTAAGTCTGCCTTCTGGAATCCTATTGTGAACAGAATGATGTGTGAGTAAACCTTTTTATACTTTTATAGAAGACTGTGTCGTGTCTTATCTTTTATGAGGGAATAAGGGGAAAATACCAGAACAGTTATTATAGAGGCTTTAGAGAGTCTGAGCAAACGCATCCGCTGCAAGTTTAAAAGGGGGAACGTTACTCTGCTAAATTGTGAACTTGTTAACACAAGTTGGAAAGGCTATAATCAGACAATATATCCTCTCCTGCATCTCTGAACATTCCCACACTCTCTTAATTTGAATAAGAACAGTAGCCCAGTTTTACCTGTAAAATGCATGGCATGTATTGAATATCCTTACAATCAAGAACTGCAGGTCTGGAAGAGGCTTTGAGGTCATCTAGGTCAACCTGCAAGCATGTGCAACATTCTGGAATGCCAGTGGCATGCTTGAAAGTCACCTGACCAAGAAGAGGCCATCAACCACACAGACGTCATCCTTAAATAGGATTAGGGTCTTAGTAGCTCTGCCTGACCAAGTGAAGCTGGTTTTAACTTCAACCTGGGAGGTGCATGTGGCTCAAGGCACATTAAAGATGTTTGGAGCAAAATATCTATTGATGCAGCCAACTGCCTATTGTCTCCCACCAATTACAGTACAGTACAAAAATGTAACACGGTGATGGTGGAATGAATCTGTGACCCTCCAGATGTGGATGGACTGCAGCCATTATTCCTGAACATTGGCCATGTTGGCTGGAGATGGCAGGAGTTGTAGTTCATAACATCTGGATAGAGACAGCTTCTTCATCTCTGTTCTACAGTCAGAGCCTGTGTAAGAGAACATCATTGTTGATTTCATTATCATGGAACAGAACCCTAGGACTATAGAGTAGGAAGGGATCCCGAGGGTGATCTAGTCCGACCCCCTTACAATGCAAGAATCTCAACCAAAGCATCCATGACAGATGGCTATCCAACCTCTGCTTTAAAACCTCCAAGGAAGGGGAGTCCACCACTTCTTGTGGGAGTCCGTTCCACTGTCAAACAGCTCTTACTGTCAGAAGGTTCTGCCTGATGTTGAGTCAGAATCTTCTTTCTTATAACTTGAAGACATTGGTTCTATTCCTACCCTCCAGAGAAGGAGAAAACAAGCTTGCTCCATCTTCCATGTGACATCCCTTGAAATATTTGAAGATGGCTATCATATCTCTTCTCAGTCTCCTCTTTTCCAAGCTAAACATACCCTGCTCCTTCAACCATTCCTCATAAGGCTTGGTTTCCAGACCCTTGATCATCTTGGTCGCCCTCCTCTGCACACATTCCAGCTTGTCAACATCCTTCTTAAATTCTGGTACCCAGAATTGGACACAGGACTCCAGATGTGGTTCGAAAAAGGCAGAATAGAGTGGTACTATTACTATCTGGACACTATACCTCTGTTGGTGCATATGCTCTAGCTACATTATAATTCTAAGAATCACCCTCTAAGATGCCTTTTGAGTTCAGTTTTTTTTAGACCAGGTGGGGAACCAGATGCTATTCGATTCAAATTCCCATCAGTCCAACTAAAATCGGCCAGGAATCAGGGGAGATGGAAGATCTAGAGGGCCACAGATTTGCCATCCCTGGACTCAGCTAGACTGGTAAAGAAAAAGTGATTTATATGCACTGTGTGCGTGATATAACATTGTTCCACCAGGTGACGGTGTGGAGTCCTATTTCTCTCTACCTGCTTTCCCTGTTTAAATTTACAGTGCTTTAAACGGAAAGGCTTCTTTGATGTGTCTAAATCCAGCCCATGCCGGTGTTTCTCAAACTTGGGTCTCCAGCTGTTTTCGGACTATAACTCCCATCATTCCCAGTAGTCAGTGATGATGGGAATTGTAGTCTGAAAACAGCTGGAGACCCAAGTTTGGGAAACATGGCTCTGGATGACAAAATAGGGCATCTTATTTTAAAACAACAGCAACAAAACTCTCATTCGTTATTTTCTGCCACTTGTTGTAGCTGTAGACTTTTCTACCCAGGAGCGGGGAAATACCCTAAATCACCCTCATCCACGCACACAGTTTACTTCCCTTTTGATATCATTGTGCTATTATTGCTTTCCCAGGCTGAAATGTAATCAACTCCTTTCTTTCCGACCTTAAAGTTTCCACCTTCTATTTCAAATAAGCTTCTAACATCAGTGCTACCTAGGCAAGATTAATATGACTTTCCTACTTAATATAAATCTTTTGATTTGTTGCTGAACAGAGTGTTCTCCAGTATTGCTATCTAACTGTGAGGGACAGTGTTGTTTATCATTTTGCCCTGGAAGCAGCCATCCAGATCTGGATATTATAGTCCTTTGAATTTAGAAACCATGAAATATAAATGTGTTCCTATCAGGAATAAGCATGAATTAAATTTATAATGTTGGCTTTACATCTGAAGTACCCTTTTTTATATTTACTTCACGTTTATTTATTTATTAAGAGGAAAGGAAAGAGAGTAGCCTCGAAACAAGCAACAAATTCCAAGTGTTTTTTTGGGGGGGGGGAGAAGCTGGGACGGGGAACTACATTCAATATAAAGATACTAATGGAGACCCAGTACATTCTTCTGAACCTAGTAGCTCAGTTGGTTAGAGTGTGGTGCTGATGACACCAAGGTCACAAGTTTGATCCCCATATGGGACAACTGCAAATTCCTGCATTGCAGGCGGCTGGACGAGATGATCCTCAGCGTCCCCTTCCAACTCTGTGATTCTGATTCTGCGAAGAATGGAGCAAGTCACTGGCCCATTAGCAATTATCAGGGCCTGCCCTACCAATAGGTAAAGTGAGGCAGTTTCTGGCTGCTTCAAATGAGCTCCCCAGACATTCTCTTCTGTTGTCTCACAGCCTCTCCCCTTAGCCTCAGTGTAGTGGATGACAGTCACCCAGCAACAGTGAGATTCAACTGCTAGTCCAGGGGTCAGTAAACTTTTTCATCAGGGGCCAGGTCCACTGTCCCTCAGACCTTGTGGGGGGCCGGACTATATTTTTTGCGGGAGGAGGAAATGAACGAATTCCTATACCCCACAAATCACCCAGAGATGCATTTTAAATAAAAGGACACATTCTATTCATGTAAAAACATGCTGATTCCTGTACCATCCGCGGGCCTGATTTAGAAGGCGATTGGGCTGGATCTGGCCCCTGAGCCTTAGTTTGCCTACTCATGTGCTAGTCCAATTGGCTTCTATAGGGAGTGTGTGTGTGTGTGTGTGTGTGTGTGTATACCATGTCGTCCTTTGCCTCAGGCAGTAAAATGTCTTGGTCCGGACCTGCCAGTTGCTATCATTCCACTCGCTGGCCATGATCCAGCAGTACAATCCTGTTCATGCACAATTGGCTGGCTTTATACAGTGTTCCATTGGCCAAAATCTGTAACATTTATGTCTGCACACAAGCGCTTAACTGCAATGGGGGGGGGGGGAATTAATGTAACGAGCCAAAGTGAGTGGGGGCATTAGCAAAACCTAGAGCTGTACATTTCCGTTTGTTGCTCGTACAGTGCACTCCTACCCATGTAAGTTCCATTGACTAAGTGATTTTACTCAGACGTCAGTCTCAATTTAAGCTGGTGGCTTTCCCTATTGCCCAGCCAAGGTGCATATTCTCCACTTGGACATTGTGCAATGAATAAAAAATATTTTCCTCTTCCAAAACAACTGGTTACATATTGAATGATCCAACACTAATCATACATGGAAAAAATGCATTGAAACTGACTTAAGTCCATTGATGTAATAAAAGGAAGCCTATTGATTTCAACAGATCTACTCTGAGTATGACTTAGTTGGCTATCCCTATTAATATGTGCACATTCTCCAACCCTCTTGGTGAATGTGCACAATAGCCATCATTTATGCACATTCCCCAGTCAACTCGCATTAAGTATACAAGGCCAAAGATTCATTACTGCCAAAGTTCATCTTATAAAGAAGAAATGGAGAAAGAGAGAGACAGAGAATTTCTTTTTCTGGTTTTCCTCACCTTTCAGAGCAGGATCTAGCGAATCTGGAGATTGCCTGCAGCAAATCTGAGCAGCCATTTGCTCTTCTCACTCTGTCTATTTTATCTCTGTCTTCTCGCCATTTCATCCTGAAGCAGCCGCCAATTGCGCTAGATGTGGAACTAATGTGTTGCCAAAGATGGTGTGAAAAGTCTTTTGAAAAACAGTGAGAACTATTAAATTATGCAATAGTCTCTCCCACTTCCATCCCCAAGAGATTTGACGGGAACTTTATTGCTCGGGGAGTTTGAAAGTGGAATGGACAAGAAAATGGGAAAGAAGAAAAAATGGGTGAGATTTTGCTTTTTGAACAACCGTGTGTGTGTGTGTGTATACACACAGAGACTGGTTGCAGGAGATGACAGGATACGGGCCAAGCTAGATGTTTGCTGTATATGTAGCAAGCAGTGACATATATAGTTTTTTATCATTAAATTGGACCTTTTTTCCTCCTAAGGCTTCATAGCTGTGTGGGTAGAGGGGAAGCATGCTATAATTATGCTGGGGAGGGAAGAGATAAGCCCCCCTCCCCACATGCTGCCTTCCCATACAAACACAAATAGGTTCATCATCATCATCATGGCTTTTTTTTAAGGGGGAACTCACAGGAACTCAGTTCCGGCATCTCTCAGGTGGGTGCTATTGCCATTCCAAGAGAATGAGGGAGGTGTTCATGGTGAGTTCCAGCACCTCTTTTTCTAGAATAACAACAACAACAACAACATTTGGCAAACCCTCACCATGATCAACTCCTGTCTGGAACCTATGTCCCCACTGTGGAAGGACATGTGGATCCAGAATTGGCCTCCACAGTCACTTACGGACTCCCTGTTAAAAACGTGTTTATGGAAGACAATCTTACTCGGCTACGAGTGATCGCCAAGGAAGAAGCAGCATTTGTATACTGCCTTATTCCCACAGATCTAAAGGCGGTTCACAACATGTTGTTGTTGTTGTTTAGTCGTTTAGTCGTGTCTGACTCTTTGTGACACCATGGACCAAAGCACTCCAGGCACTCCTGTCTTCCACTGCCTCCCGCAGCTTGGTCAAACTCATGTTAGTAGCTTCGAGAACGCTGTCCAACCATCTCATCCTCTGTCGTCCCCTTCTCCTTGTGCCCTCCATCTTTCCCAACATCAGGGTCTTTTCCAGGGAGTCTTCTCTTCTCATGAGGTGGCTAAAGTACTGGAGCCTCAGCTTCAGGATCTGTCCTTCCAGTGAGCACTCAGGGCTGATTTTCTTCAGAATGGATAGGTTTGATCTTCTTGCAGTCCATGGGACTTTCAAGAGTCTCCTCCAGCACCATAATTCAAAAGCATCAATTCTTCGGCGATCAGCCTTCTTTATGGTCCAGCTCTCACCTCCATACATCACTACTGGGAAAACTATACGGGCCTTTGTCGGCAAGGTGATGTCTCTGCTTTTTAACGTGCTGTCTAGGTTTGTCATTGCTTTTCTGGTTCACAACATAAAACCACAATATCACAAAGACAAAATACATAATAAAAACAAAGACAAAGACAACTCAATAATCCCCCCTTATACAACAAATTTTAAATGGGCATCAAATGTCAGTTGGCCAAAGGCCTGGTTAAAGAGGAACATTTTTCTCCTGGCACCTAAAGGCATATAATGAATGCACCAGCCAAACCTCCCTGGGAAGAGTATTCCACAAACGGGGAGCCACTGCAGAAAAGGCCCGTTCTTGTGCTGCCACCCTCTGGACCACTTGTGGAAGAGGCACATGAAGAAGGGCCTACACCAAATCTACCTCTGAGTTACTACAGATCAAGGATTCTAGTAGCCTAATTTAAAAAAAAAAAATTTTTTTTTTGCATATTCTTGTTTCTTAACGCTCCTTGTCTTTACACTGGAAGGGCAGGGTATACAGCCTCTTAATTAAAGGAAATAGATGCCGTTGTTAAACAACTGGTTGGAAAGAATGGTACAGCAATAAGCCTAAGCTGTAAAACTTTTAAAAACCTTAAAAACATTTAAAACAATGGAGCTAGAACCATAAAACTTAACTAAAAGCTGGAGGGTTTGATTCATGCTTGTTCATTCATCTTGTTTCTCCTATCATCCAAACAACTGGGAATTTAAAACACCCACAAATCATCCAGAGATCCGCCAGGAGATTACAATCTACCTTCTGTCCACACCTGGTTTACTGCGCTAAAATAATATTCACATCCACTTTTACCTCTGACCCCCATCACCACTAACATGTGGTCCTCAGAAGCTTTCTCATGAGGGAATGTGGCCCCTCAGTCTCAAAAGGGGTCCTCTACTCTGATTTAATGGCAGCTGGAATAAAATGTGCTTTGGCAGAAGCTTGCATATCTGTTATGTACTGAGTTGAATGGGATCCAAAAGGCAGCAGTCTGATTGGTCCTAGAACAATAGGATTCAGAATGCAGCAGTCTGATTGGTCCTAGAACAATAGGATTCAGAATGCAGCAGTCTGATTGGTCCACAGGAGCCACCCGATCCAGCTCCAGGTGGAAGTGAATCTGCAACCTGATTGGCCTACAGGAGAATCCCGGAATTAGCCAATCACATGTGGCCCATTGTGTAAAGAATGTATATAAAGCAGACATTCTGGGGGAACGTTTATCCCTCCTCATCACTATGAGCTAAATAAAGAGCATGAAATCCACTCTCGACTCTGAGTATATTTCAATATCTTACTAGCCACGCTGTTAAAGCTTTCTCTAAGCCGTCTTCTGATACAAACGGAAGCATCACAGAAGTCACCGTTCGCCTGTCATCTAATATCATTTCAGAACGTTCTCCTTGTGCAAAGACGAGACAGTAACGCAGATCATAATTTACTGCTTTATAAGCAGTAATGGGCTTTCGCTTTTCCTGGAAGGTTGCCACTTTTCCGGTGGGCAGAGTTCTCTGTGCCCATTAAAGCCGTTTCTGATACGCAGGCGAAGTTTTCCTAAAAGCCGAGGGGTAGCGATGGAAATACTTTAACCTGGTGCTTTCTGTCTATTTGGCAAATTATTAAAGTTATAGGTTGTCTGTGGAAAAGAGGTCAGTAACCCTGGCTAGTGCAATGAGATGCAAAGGTGGAGAGGACTCCTTTAATGGTTTGATAAGAGGTTCAGAAGATTGGGAAGAATTTTGTATTGCTATTGCTGGTGAAGGACCAAAAATGGGAGCAACCCAAGTTGAATGCGCCAGAGCACGCTTATTCTACACGAGAATTAGAGGCAAAAGACCATCTCTATTGCAGCAGTTTTCACATTTTGTTCCTGGGGTTATTGGAAGCTTATCTGGGCTTCTAGGGTAAAGGTAAAGGTAAAGGGACCCCTGACCGTTAGGTCCAGTCGTGGCCGACTCTGGGGTTGCGGCGCTCATCTCGCTTTATTGGCCAAGAGAGCCGGCGTACAGCTTCCGGGTCATGTGGCCAGCATGACTAAGCCGCTTCTGGCGAACCAGAGCAGCGCACGGAAACGCCGTTTACCTTCCCACTGGAGCAGTACCTATTTATCTACTTGCACTTTGACGTGCTTTCGAACTGCTAGGTTGGCAGGAGCAGGGACAGAGCAACGAGGGCTCACCCCGTCACGGGGATTCAAACCGCCGACCTTCTGATCGGCAAGTCCTAGGCTCTGTGGTTTAACCCACAGCGCCACCCGCATCGAGCTTCAAGGGAGAAGATCACACAAAAAAAGCTTCCCTGGGAGGAAATGTGTCTACTGTTCCCTATCTTCTATTGCGTGTGGCTCAAAGGGTCTGGTCAATGCCCTGCGTGAGTTTTGTGTGCTTGGATCCAGAATCATTTGCAACAAACAGAGACTCCTAGACAGACAACATGGAAAGCAGGGTTGATACTAGCACCGTGGGGTTCACTGCTTTGTATGAAGAGCTTAGTCTGCAAGCTCCACAACGGGAAAGGACCGCAGCTCAGTGGTAGAAAAGTTCAATCCCCAGCAACCCCAGTTAGGGCTGGGAAATAGACAGCCGCTGCCAGCCAGTTCTGTCAATAATGAGCTAGGTAGGCCCATGCACTGACTCAGTCTAAGGCAGCTATTTGGACAGTATAGTGGGGGAAAGTTCACATTGGGCAACCAATGTACCCTTTGGTTTCAGATAGTACATGGACAGATAGATCTAAAAAGGGGCAAGTGGGTGCCAGTGACAGGTACATATAGCATATGTGAATATTATGCACATCTGTGCCCTCCTTTGTCCTAATTTTGGGTGATGCAATGCCACTTGTTATGTACTAAAGTTCTCACCCTGGGCCAGCAGGGGGATACTGTAGATAGTTTTCACTCAGGTCCACATATGCAAATAAGGGATTGAAAGTGACGTTCAGTGATTGGATAGTTACAGAAAGTGGTTACTGTTGCGTTGTAGTGGAGCTCTATATAAGCAGGCTTGCTGAACCCTTCAGTTCTGTTCTGGCCTGTGAATAAACAAGAGCTGTTTGAAGAATCGCTGTGTCGTCTGATATGTTCACCCACAACTTAACACCACTTTTTTAGCAATGCACCTGTTCCATAGTATTAGCAGAGGCCGAAACCACAGCCCTGTGCATACATATTGCGGTGGGAGGGAGGGACGTTGCATTCAGTTCTCTGAGGCTTACTTTAGAATAAATATGCACACATCACAAGGTCAGGTCACAAGCTGATTATGGAAAACAATGTCTTCGGAAAGCCAGTGCAAGCCATTATACTTTTGTTATCTGGGCCCCACTTTGTTTTTATTTTTTTTCTGATAGATTTGAGAGAACGATCAGGAGGTCCAACAGATCACCATGCACTTAGGCCACTTCTAAGGGACCAGGATTGCTCCTGTCATCTGCTTGATAAATGCCACCAGCCATCGCCTTTGAAAAATGCACACGGGTTATAACCTATTTGGAAAAGTACCGCAAAACCATCCGTTTGCCATGTGGTGTACGCGCTCTCTCTCTCTCTAACCCTGACACCTGTAAAGCATAAATTATCTCCCACTCACCAAGCTGCTACCAGAGAAGAGGTATAAGTTGCATCGCAACCTATGCAATTTGCAAGTTACTTCTTGAAAAATAAATCTTATTGATCATAGCAATCCCCAGGAGCAGAAAGGTGCGAAAGGAGCGACGGCTCTAAGGCAACGTTGTGGCTTCTGGCATTTCCTTAATGCTTCTACACGTTTTTAATTCATCAAGGTCACAATGACCTACTTTTGCCACCGCCCAATGAAAACGTAAGTGGGATGTGTTAATTAATAATCACACCAGCAATGAGCAGGCGAGAAAAGTTGTGTAGAGTTGCTGTTTTCTATGTTTTTCCCCCTCAGTATGTAGGTTTCATATGCCACCTGCTGGGCAAATCACAGTATATTGTTCCCAACAGTACAAATCTTAATTTTAATTCTTAACACCCCGCCGCCCTTGGTATTACTGTTGTCGATTTCTGTGATATCAGGTTTATTTACGCATGTATACAGACAAGAGCAGGATACGAAAGGTCACAGCACTAATATTCCATCAGACCCCATCAGATTTCAAGAGCGGAGGCACCTAAGCAATAGCTTTGGGTTATCTTGGAGACAAAGCATTTACTCAGACCTCTGTTTGCCTCGCCCAGGAAACCCCATGCTTTGGTGCTGAACAAACAGTAATCAGGTTTTCCACCGATTGCTGTTTGTTCCAATTTAGTGATCTCAGAACCACTGGCAGTCATCTTTGAGAATTCCTGGAGAACAGGCGAAGTCCTGGCAGACTGGAGGAGGGCAAATGTTGTCCCTATTTTCAAAAAGGGGAAAAGAGAGGACCCAAATAATTACCGCCCAGTCAGTCTGACATCAATACCAGGGAAGATTCTGGAGCAGATCATTAAGCAAACAGTCTGTGAGCACCTAGAAAGGAATGCTGTGATCACCAATAGTCAGCATGGATTTCTGAAAAATAAGTCATGTCAGACTAACCTGATCTCGTTTTTTGACAGAATTACAAGCCTGGTAGATGAAGGGAACGCAGTGGATGTAGCCTACCTTGATTTCAGCAAGGCATTTGACAAGGTGCCTCATGATATTCTTGTAAAGAAGCTGGTAAAATGTGGTCTTGACTATGCTACCACTCAGTGGATTTGTAACTGGCTGACTGACCGAACCCAAAGGGTGCTCATCAATGGTTCCTCTTCATCCTGGAGAAGAGTGACTAGTGGGGTGCCACAGGGTTCTGTCTTGGGCCCGGTCTTATTCAACATCTTTATCAACAACTTGGATGATGGACTCAAGGGCATCCTGATCAAATTTGCAGATGACACCAAACTGGGAGGGGTGGCTAACACCCCAGAGGACAGGATCACACTTCAAAACGACCTTGACAGATTAGAGAACTGGGCCAAAACAAACAAGATGAATTTTAACAGGGAGAAATGTAAAGTATTGCACTTGGGCAAAAAAAATGAGAGGCACAAATACAAGATGGGGGACACCTGGCTTGAGAGCAGTACATGTGAAAAGGATCTAGGAGTCTTGGTTGACCACAAACTTGACATGAGCCAACAGTGTGACGCAGCAGCTAAAAAAGCCAATGCAATTCTGGGCTGCATCAATAGGAGTATAGCATCTAGATCAAGGGAAGTAATAGTGCCACTGTATTCTGCTCTGGTCAGACCTCACCTGGAGTACTGTGTCCAGTTCTGGGCACCACAGTTCAAGAAGGACACTGACAAACTGGAACGTGTCCAGAGGTGGGCAACCAAAATGGTCAAAGGCCTGGAAACGATGCCTTATGAGGAACGGCTAAGGGAGCTGGGCATGTTTAGCCTGGAGAAGAGGAGGTTAAGGGGTGATATGATAGCCATGTTCAAATATAGAAAAGGATGTCACATAGAGGAGGGAGAAAGGTTGTTTTCTGCTGCTCCAGAGAAGCGGACACGGAGCAATGGATCCAAACTACAAGAAAGAAGTTTCCACCTAAACATTAGGAAGAACTTCCTGACAGTAAGAGCTGTTCGACAGTGGAATTTGCTGCCAAGGAGTGTGGTGGAGTCTCCTTCTTTGGAGGTCTTTAAGCAGAGGCTTGACAACCATATGTCAGGAGTGCTCTGATGGTGTTTCCTGCTTGGCAGGGGGTTGGACTCGATGGCCCTTGTGGTCTCTTCCAACTCTATGATTCTATGATTCTAGTGCTAAAGAGTGGGTTCTCTGGGAGAAAGCAGAAGGGCAAGGGCAAAACGGCTGGGACCTTTGCCTAGAAAGCACAAGACAAGCAGAAAGCCACTCAGAGCCATGTTTTCCAGGCACATCACGAGCGGCAGTGTGGATGAGCCATAAATTAGGTCTTTGTGTCACATTGCCAGGCCAGTTTCAACACTGCCAGGCCCATTAGTTCCCTCTCACCCAGAAGCAATTTGCTCACCTCCAGCTAGGGGAGGGGGAAAGTAAAAGCATCTTCATGATAAACATTTAGGTACGAGGCAAATACTTGCCTCTTCAACCAGGCCTTTGGCTGATTAACATCTGATACCCTGTTAAATGGGACATGGGCGGCGCTGTAGGTTAAACAGAGTATAGGACTTGCCGATCAGAAGGTCGGCGGTTCGAATCCCCGCGACGGGGTGAGCTCCTGTTACTCAGTCCCTATTCCTGCCCACCTAGCAGTTTGAAAGCACCTCAAAGTGCAAGTAGATAAATAGGTACCGCTCCGGCAGGAAGGTAAACGGCGTTTCCGTGCGCTGCTCTGGTTCACCAGAAGCGGTTTAGTCATGCTGGCCACATGACCCGGAAGCTGTACGCCGGCTCCCTCGGCCAATAAAGTGAGATGAGCGCCACAACTCCAGAGTCGTCCACGACCGGACCTAATTGTCAGGGGTCCCTTTACCTTTACCCTTTTAAATGTGTTGGGGGGGGTTTAATAGGTTTGTTTTGGTTCTTGTTTTTATTACGTATTTTTTGTTTTTAATCCAGTATTTTTATGTTGTGAACGGTGCTGAAGGGCGGTATACAAATTTAATAATTTAATAATAATAATAATAATAATTCCAGAAGGATCTACACCTGTTTATTTTCTGTGGCATTTTGTTGCCCTGGCTTACATTACAAAGCAAATGCTTCACAGACCCGGCTAGGTGTATTTTGCAAAACAAAGAATCTGGTTGTGACCATTTCAGCACTCCCTTTCTACTGCGGAATCCCCTTAGGGCTTAAGATCCCAGGACTGAAGCGGACCCCCAAAATCTGTTTAGGTTAACCTCAGTTTCATTATATATCATCCTTGGGAAGCAGAGCTTTTTTCAACTGGAGCTCACCAGAGCTCAGCTCCAGCACCTCTGGTGCCATTCTAAGAGAACAAGGGAGAAGTTCATGGTAAGCTGCAGCTGATTTTTATGTTGTTCTCTTATCCTATTTTTAAATGCTTCTGGTTGTATTTCGTGTTTTTAATAGTTTGCAAATCACCCTGAGGACTTTGGCCATGAGCAGCGTGGAAAAGTAACTAAGAAATTATATTTTTGTCTATTGTTTCCTTTTTCTTGCTTTATTTCCTCCCTCCTTTCTTGCAGCTGTTCCAGCGGCTTGAATATTTTGCTCCCTATTTCACCCGCAAATCCATCCACTACTAGCTCCAGCCCGCTAACCCAAGTGAGAAAGGAGCTAGTTGCCACTTATTTAAGAAGCAACCTGGGAAAGGGTGCTGAAATCAAAAGGAAATAGCAGGGCAGCAGCGTCACCGCGCGGCTGAAAAGAGAAAACTCAAAATAACTCCAAATATCTCTCTCTGTCTGTGGTTTTCTCTTAGGGGCTGGAGAGAGCTGCTCGATGCAAACACTGGAGTATTTCAGAATTTTAATATATCTGCAATTGTCCACACCGCGCAGTTTCTAACTCAAACTTATTTTCATTTTGGTTTTATTTCTTTAAATGAAAAAAATGCACCGCCAGGGAGTGCCAAATTCAAGGCGATCTCTTGTGCATTGCCGAAACAAGAAAGAAGAGGAAGTACATAATTCCCCAAATAGGGCACTGATTTGTACGGCATTTGCGCCCTCGGTTTTCTAGCTACAGTTCAGGTACCGTGCAAATTTAAGAATGAATAGCTAAAATTTCTGCATCAGATAATATTGTGCTTTGAAAGCATATTATTATTATTGCTCCGTATTATTATCTATTTTGTGGTTTTTTTATTTGTAATGTGATGTTTTGAACCGCCCTGAGATCTACAGATGAAGGGCGGTATACAAATTTAATCAATAATCGATAATATTATTAAGTAAAACCGGAAACAGTATCCCCCTTTCCTCGTTTGGGTGCTACCTTTTATATTTCTTCTTCAAAGGGGAAAGGGCACACCCGTGCATGTTCCCCACTGTTTGCAAAGTTACTGCCGCACCCCCCCCCAAAAAAAAAACCCCAGGGGGGAAATGGTTTCCAATATGAACCCGGAAGCTTAATCACTGTGTGTATGTGCGCGTCTCTACCATTATCAACTCTATGCAGGGGAGCGGGAAAAGGAACGCGAGCGGGAGGGGCGAAAGCGAGCTGCGCGTCAGCGCGCAAAATAAAAACGTGAGGAGGTGGGGCAGGGAGCGGCCGATCCCAGCGGGGAAGTGCGGCCAATCGCGGGCCGCCAGTGTAGGAGGCGGGACCAAAAGAATAAAGAAAAAAATAATACGCAGTTGGTGTGGTGGGCGTGGCTTTTTAGGGCCCCGCCTCCTATTCGTATGTGCGGGCAGCTTTGGCGCTTCTCAGGTAAGAGAGAGAGGGAAAGGACGCACGCGGGAAAAAGAGAGAGAGAGGGGAGGGGTGCGGTGTCGCGCGTGCCGGGTCCGTTGCTCCAGAGCGCGGGAATTCGAGGGCGGACTCTGGCGGGAACTGTCTGGCTGAGGGCGAAGCTCAGTCCAGTGTGCATTTGCTTTAAATGAAACCGAAACCAGGCACAGAGAAATTAATAAAAGACCCACCGGATGTCAAAGAGAAAAACAACTACCAGACTTTTACTACTACTACTACTAATAATAATAATAATAATAATTTTTATTTATACCCCGCCCTCTACCCCGCCCTCCCCAGCCAAGGGCTCAGGGCGGCTAACAAGCAATAATAAAAACAAGTTGAATGAATACAACTTAAAAACCAAGATTAAAATACAACAATACTGTTGAAACAGTAAAATGTTAAAATGCAGCCTCACCACAGGAGGAGAAAGGAAAAAGAAAGACATCTGAAGGCAGCCCTGTTTAGGGGAGCTTTTAATGTTTAATAGACTTGTATTTTAATATTCTGTTGGAAGCCGCCCAGAATGGCTGGGGAAACCTAGCCAGATGGGCGTGGTATAAATAATAAATTATTATTATTATTATTATTATTATTATTATTGCCATCAAGGTGGCGTCTGTAGTTTTAAAGGCAGCCACGGCCAGGAGTGCCTCTGAGCATGTGGTGAAAGCTGAGGAAAGCTCCAATGGCCGGCACTTCCTTACTCCACTCCCCACAGATTCCCTTATTGTTTTTTTCATATATTTAGTCCACCGCTTGATTTTTTTAAAAATTAAAACCTTAAAAGAGGTTTCCAGAAGACAAAAGCAAGTGAAACCAGCAGAAATTCGCAACCTTACATTTTACAACCCCTTGTGTCCCTAATCTGCCCTGTGTTCCTGTAAAGAAGGGCTGTATATAAATTTAAGAGATAAAAAAAGCATAAATGTTTTAAAACACACACAAAAAGTTAACATCCTAAAGCAGATTACAATCCGCTCAGCTTTCTAAGGTAGGCTTGTCAACAGGAATCTTAGAATCATAGAGTTGGAAGGGACCTCAAGGATCATCTAGTCTCAGCCCCCTGAAATACAGGAATCTCAACTAAAGCATCGATGACAGATGCCCATCCAACTTCTGCTTTAAAAGTGTAGGAATCTAGGATGAACAGGGAGGAAGGACTTCTTTTTTGCTTCCAGTGGGATGATGTAATTTTATTTTTTGCTTGTTACAGATGCTTTGCATTTTGGTTGTGAGCTGCCCTGGGGAACTGAAAATGGTGGGAAAGGCAAGAGTATATTAATGCTCTTTTTTAAAAAAAATGCAAAAGGCACGGCCAGGCCAAGCTAAAAACCTAACCACGACCCGTTAGGGCTTACCAAGCGAGTCTCACAAAGCAGTTTGCATTAATACATGTATAAAAATAAACCATCCGTTTTGAGAAGTTGTGTATAAATCAAACAAACACAATGGGAAAATAATTGTTTTGAAAGCAAGGTCATTTATTTAAAGAAGTGGGATTCTGACTGGGTTCTAGATAGAGTAGTAAATGAAGGTTGAGCTGGAATAATGGTTGTAAGGGTTGAGATAGCCTGTCTGCAGGCCTTAATTTGAACTCCCTGGAGTGGGCTATTGGTGCCAGGACACAAAGGTATAGTAACAGAGAAAAGGTTGCCTCTGAACGTGTGCAGAGTTCTCTGTCACTGCTGAGAATCCATAAATGTTGCCTCACTTTTTTACAATTGTATAAAAGGCCTCTAAGTTGAGTGAAGGCCTTCTGGAAAGGTTTGGGCCTTGGTACTTGGGGGGGGGGGGAGTCTGTGCTGTAATTAATTATTTTAAAATTTATGCTCAGTTTATTTTATTCCTCGTGTCATTTGTTACAGAATGTCTATTGTCCCTGTTTTATCTTGCAAATTTTAAGTAAGAATTGAGCTGAACTTTAAAAGGAAACATGTTGGATGTTGTATCAGCTGAATGGTGGTTGCAGGGATTAAGAACATAAGAAGAGTTGCTGGATCAGGCCAATGGCCCATCTTTCCCAGCATCCTGTTCTCACAGTGGCCAACCAAATGCGTGGGAAACCTGGAAGCAGGAACTGAGTGAAACAGCACTCTCCGCTCCTGTGATTTCCAGCAACTGGCAATCAGAGACATAGTTTCTCTGACAGCAGAGGCAGAAGATAGACATTGTGGCTAGTAGCCACTGATAGCCTTATCCTCCCATTATTCTTTTCCGATCTTCATTCAAAGCCATCCAGGTTATTGGCCATCACTGCCTCCTGTAGGGTCAAGTTCCATAGTTTATAGTTTTGAGAGCCAGTGTGGTGTAGTGGTTAAGAGCGGTAGTCTCGTAATCTGGGGAACCGGGTTCGCGTCTCCGCTCCTCCACATGCAGCTGCTGGGTGACCTTGGGCCAGTCACACTTCTTTGAAGTCTCTCAGCCCCACTCACCTCACAGAGTGTTTGTTGTGGGGGAGTAAGGGAAAGGAGAATGTTAGCCGCTTTGAGACTCCTTAAAGGGAGTGAAAGGCGGGATATCAAATCCATACTCTTCTTCTTCTTATGAGCTACTAGGAGAAGGATTTTCTTCTGTTTTTCCTGAATCTTCCAACATTCAGCTGACTTCAAAAGAGCAGGTTTTTTTATTTTAAAAATTGTATTTATTTTGATATTTAGGAGCTCACACTTAATAAATACTTAGCCCAATGAAGCATGGAGAGGTACAAAGCGGGAGAGTGACAATGAGTGTGAGGAGGTATCAGCCATTTTCTGTTTTGTAATCAATTTAATTTTTTTAATTGTTTTTAATTAGATTTTGTAATTAATTTAATTTGTAATTAATTAATTTCTCTAATCATTGTCCGTTTCTGGCAGGAAATGCCACCACAGCAGCTGATTCGGAACTTTCACTTTGAGCTGTATGCAATTCTTAAAATAGAAGATTTGCATTAACTGAAACAGGCTTCTCAGCACTTTCACCCTTATCTCTTCCTTAATTTTGTGGTTGTGTGTTTTCAAATATTTGCTAGCTTATTTCACTTGGTGTGGAGAAAGAGGAATCTGATACAAGTGAGCTCACTTTACGGAGATTTACAGCAGTATAGGTCGGCTGCGACGGTATTATTTTAAAACATTGCTTATAAGGTTCCACTGCCTCTGCAAGATAAAACAGAAGAGATTTTTCAACTTCCCCACAATTTAACTTGTTAAATTTAAGTCTCAGGTTAGGAGAATCCCACTTTCTATTTTTGCGGGGGGGGGGGGATTTATTATCCAAGCCTGCAGTTCCCTGAATTCACAACTACATTTTGATTTGATTTCTTAGTAAGTCCTTATGGAACCAAATTCCGAAAACAGAAGATATGAAACGAGGAGAAATGCAAGAGCAAAAGAACCGGTAGCCAAATCTCGGATTGACTGGCAGCGAACTAAGGGAAGATGTATATTGTTTGATAGCGAGGAAGAGAGTGATGAAATTACATCAGCTTCAGAAAAAGAACTTGAAACCAGTTCAGATGATGATTCAGATGAGAGAGAGAAAGGTGAACCCATACACAATGAGGATAAAGATGAAACTTCGGTGAACGCAGGTGGCCTTCCAGATGTTGAGACAGGTGATGATTGTGCAGCAGGAGAGGACGCAGATGAAGAAAGCATCAACCTTGGGAAACGCAAGAGGTCTCGGAAAACCGTACTGTATGACAGCGACGATAGTGACAATAGCAACATTGTTAGAAAAGTGATTGCCAAACGCAGTTGCATAATTGATGAGAACGACTTGTCCACTGAACACACATCACCTGCAGAAAAAGAAGCAAAGAGAAAACAAGGCAGGCTAATGAAACTGCAGGAACTGTCCCAACGGCGATCTACTCGAGCTTCCGGCCTCAGTGAATGTCATGAGGTACATTTTTTATTCATTTGCAGAATGTATTGTTGTGCTTGCTGTTCTCGTGCAGATTTGGTGCTCGTGAGAACTTTCATTGGAAAATGCTAAAAGTAAAAAGGAACTGCTGCTACTTATTGCAGGAACTCATACAGTATACTACTAGGCCCAGTCCCTGAACCAGAAATAATCTTGACTTGGCTCTGGTATTGTTATGGCAACAACTTTACTGAAAACAGGAAGGTGACTGCCTTGCATTTTGGCTTCTCTCTACTTCCCAAGCTAGGACAAGTTATCTGAAATTGTACAGGCACCTTTTTACATCAAGGCAGTGATGCCAGTTCAATTGTTGAGAGTAGCCATGGTCTATTACCCTACCTTGGGTGGTAATGGGTGTTTGGGAGTGGTTTGCCAGTGCTTTTAAAAGTGTGTGTGTATAAAATATGCTTCAAACCACTTGAAGCATGTGTTGTGTTGAGCTCTTTCAATTAATTTTGTTTGATTTGCTCAATGCAGAAAGCTGAAAGTCTGTAAATTTTGTTAATAAGACTGATTTGAAATGAGGGTTGAATAATTTCGACTGCAACTATATGAAATGATCTGGACCCTGCACTCATCCTCTGATGCCCTTCTTCGTGTGCCTCCTCTGCAAGAGGTCGGGAAGGTGGCAACATGAGAACCAGCCTTTTTTGCACTGGCTTACCGTTTGTGGAATGCTCTCACCAGGGAGGCTTGCCTCACTCCTTCATTACGTATCTTGAGGCGCTGGGTGAAAATGTTCCTCTTCTCCCAAGCCTTTGGCTGATTAAACAATTGTGGCCTTTTAAACTGGGGTTGGGGGTATTTTTTTGTTTGTTATTATGTTATATAATTTTGTGTGTTTATATTCTAAACTGCCCTGTGATCCTTGAATGATGGGCAATATGGAAAGTTAGTTATTAATAATAATATGTTATGGTAACACAAATGAATTTAAATAAAGGATTCAAATAAGCCTCTGCTTCTTAATGTCACTAGGGTTCTGAAGAGGATGTGATAATAGAAGATGATTCTTCCCATTCATCTCTCACACCTGCTGAAATCAGTGATGCATCTGAGGTTGACAGCATGAAAGATTTCATAGTTGAGGAGGAGGAGGAGGAGTTGGAACAAGAAAACTCTGAGGAAGACAAGAGCCAGTCACAAAAGAAAAAGCAAGCTATGTCAGGCACATTGCTGCAGAAGTGCTTTCCATACTGTAAGGTTAAAATAAAAATCCTGTAAACATCATTTATGTAGTGTCACAATACAATATTTATTAGAGCCCCACCAAACATTATTTTTTCCATGTAGGTAACTCATGTAAATCATCAGTCTGACAACCATACTGATATTTTTATTTCTTACAGTGGCCCATGTTGATCATTTTGTCCATTTCCAAAGAGTTGTAAAGGCGTTTCTCATCAATGCAGTTGACAATAACTTTTTGATGTCATTATATGGTAAGCAAATGTGGATTTTCTTAATCAAAAGGCTTTTTAATCACCTTTTAAAATTATTATTGAAGCAAATAAGTGTGTTACTATACGTAGCTTTGTGAGACTAACCAAGCATATGATAATTTGATTTCCTTCTCTTTCCAACAGAGGGGAGAAGACAAAAGAAGTATGCAAAAGAAATGTTGACTTCCCTTCGCTTCTTCGACAATGATTTTGTTCGACCTCGTGTTGACAATTTAGTGGCGAGAAGTCGCTGGACAGAAAAATATACGGTATTGGGGTATTGTTCAATGTTCTTATAAATGACTCTGATGAGGTGGTGCCTTTCAGATGTGCAGATGGCTTGAAGCTGATAGGGATAGCTAACACCATGTTATAGAAGATAGCATCAAAGTGATACTGACAGGCTGGAACACTGGACTCAAAACTGATGGGAATTGGAAGAGGATGTATTAATTATATCTACTTCTCTATAGAGCCATGTATGTGGGTTAACAAACAAACAAAGGAATATGACTGCAAACCTGTATTCAAAGTGCAGGGCTTAGCAGACTCTCCGATGGGGAAAACCACTGAGCCTAGGGCTTGCCAATCGGAAGGTCGGCTGTTCGAATCCCCGCAACGGGGTGAGCTCCCGTTGCTTGGTCCTAGCTGTTGCCAACCTAGCAGTTCAAAAGCACGTCAAGTGCAAGTAGATAAATAAGTACTGCTCCGGCGGGAAGGTAAGCGGCGTTTCCGTGTGCTGCTCTGGTTTGCCAGAAGCGGCTTAGTCATGCTGGCCACATGACCCGGAAGCTGTACGCCGGCTCCCTCGGCCAATAAAGCGAGACGAGCGCCGCAACCCCAGAGTCGCCCACGACTGGAGCTAATGGTCAGGGGTACCTTTACCTTTAAACCTTTTCTTTATCCTGTGTCAGCTGTGTGCAGCAGCAGACTTCCTTCCGCCCGTCTGTGCAGTTAATAGACAACACACTGAAATAAGTTTGTAGTTTTTTTACTTACAGATTTAAGGTATCAGTTATGCATTGTACTATGTGGCAACAATGGAAATTGCAGACAAAAATATTATTGGGTAGAACTAGAACAATGTTACTATTGCGAGGCACATCCTCCTTCCATGGCTCACATTGTGAAGGAAGAGAATGAGGAAAGGAAGAGAAGGAACACGTCACTTCCTCGCAGGGGGTGAGGGGGCAATGACCTAACTGAGCCTACTCTAGAAATTAAGAGCTCTGTGGTCCTTAACCAAGCAGTTGAAATTAAACAGATAAATATATGAATGTTTAGTATTGTTGGATTGCAATAGTTGATTCTGTGGAACAAGTGACCAGCAAAATTTCCAACCGGATATCTTTTTTCCAGAAACGGGTGGATAGTTATCCTGACATCCGCATAGTTGAGGGAATTGGAGAGCACCGTTCCTGTCAGGCCTGTGAACTGCAGAGGCACTGTAGGTTCACAGTGATTCTGTCAGGGAAATCATACGATCGTGAGAAAATGCAAGTAGACGACTTCATGTCACATGACAAGCAGGTAAATTTTGTTCCCAGGCTACAAAACTGCTAAGAACCAAAAAGTTAAAATGCATTGCATATTTTTTTTTGTGAGATGTTGATGTTAATATCTTTTAGCCTCATGCTTCTTTTTAGTCTACTTTTGGGTAATGGGTTTTTGGCAGTGGTTTCAAAGATTTCTGTTGCTTGTATTAGTGGCTAAGTATATAATACTTGAAAATCCCAGATGGCTATGAGAAATTTCCTCTATAGTGCTTGTTTATGAACAAGCTGATCATTATGATATCCTTAAAACTACATTCTATCAAGAAGTATATAGCAAGCTTTACTAAGAATAATTGATGTCTATATGCTAATTAATATACTTGCAAATAATAATCCTGACATAAATTTTTGGGTAATTTTATTTTTTTTTTAATTAGATTCATCTTCTCTGTGTGTATATCTAGATCTAGATATATAGTGTCAACAAGATAGTTCAGGTGGTTAGATCATGGCGCTGATAATGCCAAGGCTGTAGGTTTGATCCCTATATGGGGCAGTTGTCTATCCTTGCATTGCAGGGGGTTGGATGAGATGATCCTCAGGGTCTGAGTTCCAACTCTACAGTTCTGTCTGTTAGAGAGACCAAGGCTTATGGTATAACAGTAACTTGTATACTTGGCATATTATTTATCTGTGAAAAATTATCCCTAAACCTTGATCTTCAGAATTCCCTATAAATTGACAGTGCTTGGGTTGGTTTGACTATATGTGTAAACTGATCAATGGTTTATCTGACTTCATATATAAACGAAGTAGATAGTCTTAGATAGTTGTACAAATAAGCTAAGCATGGGAACTGAATTGGTGCACTCCAGAGGCTTTGATTTTGCAATGTGAGAATTATATACTTCCAAGAGTATTCGGTCAAACTCCAGTGGTGTGTTGACAACATCTGTTGTACATATGTGCAGTTTTAACTGGGCTAGTGTACCTGTGGGGCTCCTAATTTCATATTCCCTAACTTTCTCAAGCAGAGTGACTCTTTAGATTTACACTGGTGTGACTGTTCTACTGTATAAACCTAGGCTTTGCAGTGTTTATGTTCTATAACCAGGGTTTTTTTTAAAAAAAATATATTCCCTTGCAATTCAGCTAGTGTTGAACAGGGTATGCTTTGTGAATTACAGGTAATAAGTGCATACCAACAAAGATTTAATCCTTTTAATTTATTATTTCAAACATTTCGAAGCCCCAGTGGCACTGGTATTAGAACTGATTAAAGCAAGTGATCACCTCTGTGCCTTCCTGAATTGACATTCTTAGGGTAGCAGTGGGAAAAAAGGGTCGGTTTTCATTTATGCCAGTGATGCCTTTGGAAAAGTGGCGAGTGTGGAAGTTAGATTCAGTTAGATATCGATAAATGTCCTGCTCAGGTTTTGTCATACCTTACTTGTTTAATTGATGAGACTATTGCATTGCCCATTATTGCCCAAGACCTGCCCAGTAAAAGAGCTTTCCTTTTAATAATACAGGCGTTGCAGATTGGCATTGTGTGTAAAAACCGTACTGAAGCTTATCACAACCTGAAACATTTTAAATACAAGCTGTATCAGAATTGCTGCTCTCTAATGACAAGCAATGGATTCCAGGATGCACCAGTCAAAGATACAGTGTACAGAGTTTTCACACAGCTGAATAATGAAGGCTGGATTAAAAAGGTACAGTAGAACTGATTGTACATAAATTCTATTGCTTTGAAAGCAGGGGAAATTAATAATCAGTACAGCACTTAGTATTTTGTGGACAGAACTGTAGGCCATTCAGGTGTGGAGGGTGAAGAAAGTAAGAGGGTAAATTTAAGTGCTCATAAAGTGCAGTTTCAGGAAAAGTTGACTGAAAGTAGCTCCTGCTTTGAAATTAGTCCAGCTGTACCTCCTATAATGATTAATGTGATCATATTTCTGCAGGGAATATATTTACCAACATAATAATTACCCAGTGCCATGATCCTAGAAAGCAAGCCCTGTTTTTAAACCAATGAGATTTTGTTTAAAAGACTACAGAAGATTCTGGACTTGTTTCTAATATTGTTAGTGTGTCATTTTGTGATTAGGCAGTGAACAAAAGGATAAAATGAGAGAGGGAGCCTTGCATAGAGGTTGCTGCATCCTCTTTGATCCTGGCAACTGTGCCACTTTGTTCAGACTCCTTGCTAGGCTTTATTTAACCTGCTAAAAGTATGCCATCCTGCTGCTTTCACTACTTCAGCAAATTTAAAGACTAGAGTACAGCAGTTTGCTTTTTAAAATGCTTTCTATAGCAGACAGCTTTATAGTATTAAAAGAAAAAAATTCCTAGGGGTCAAGATTACTCCTTTCTGGGAGAATTTTAAGACCAGCTGTAGCAGGTATTGCAAAAGGTATATTTAGATCAATATAGGCAGGTGTGGTATTTGTCTTGCATGAGGCTCATCAATAAAGTTTCCAAGAGAGCATGACTTACATCCCTTTCACACTTGTATACAAGGCATAATTTTGACAGGTGCAATCTTGTGTGATGGAAAGAAGATGTTACTATCAAAATTGTGCACTGTGCTGCTGTTAAAGCGAGGAATTCATTAGTGATCTGAAACCAATATACTGAAACCAGTATAGAATCTAGGTTGTTGACTGGGACATCCCACTGCCAACATGCAGTATAAGGTTTCTGCTGAGGGAGCTGCACTGGCTGCCAATAGGCTACCACAGGCATAGGCAAACTCGGCCCTTCAGATGTTTTTTGGGACTACAAGTCCCATCATCCCTTGCTAACAGTACCAGTTGTCAGGGATGATGGGAATTGTAGTCCCAAAACATCTGGAGGGCTGAGTTTGCCTATGCCTGGGCTACCAGGTGCAATTCAAGGATTTGCTTTTAGTATTTCAACATTTTGGGACCAGGTTACCTAAGGGAACACCTTGCCACATCCATCCTTGCCGAGAAACTGCGCTCCTCAGTTGGGGCACTACTAAGAGAAGTACCTAGCATTTTGACATTTTGGTGGCTTTTGAAATACATATTTGTTCTAAGAAGGCTTTCCCTGAAGTGTGGCCCAATCATTGTGTGGAATAATAATTCTACAACTGTATAAATGGTTTTGCTGCTTTTAGTTTACTGGGTTTCTAATCTTTTTTTATTACTGCACATTGCTTCAGTAACTTTTTAATTGGTTTATAAGTGTGCAAATGAAATTTAAAAGGAACATAAAAAGTTCCACCTTTAATTTAGGTCTGCTAAAATGATACTTTGTTTTCTTTCGTTTGAAGCAATATTCTGAACTTCAGAAGTACATGGTACGTGCTGAAAACTTCAAAGACGAAAAAAAAGACTTGATGTCATCATTTTTTTAAAAAGGCATCTACTTACAAACGTGCTTTCCCTTGACTGGTGATAGTATTTGAATATCATGCTGCGTTCCAGCTGTTTTTCTTTTTACTGCAAGACAATCAATGTGCCTGTATGTTGTTATGGATACTAATAAGTTAATGTGTATTTCTTTTTCATAGTTCATTTTAATTATCAAAATAATCATCTAAGGACATTTTTATAGTGGAAGTCATCTCTTCTGTGTTCTTGAACACCAGGCAGCTCAGCTTAATGATCTAAAATGAAAAACAGTCTCTGAATAACCCGGGTGTTCATTCAGGAAATGAAATTTTATGCGCAGTGATGCCCAGGTGAATTGTGCCAGTGTATGAAAAATGCTTGGCTTCAATTCTTTTTGAAAGAGGAAAGGTCCACATGGTGAGAAGCCCAAAGGCTGTAATATGCATACTGCTTTCCCAGCACAGTGTTTAAAACCAGCTGTAAACCAGGTACATTCCCACCCCCCAGGACACAGGGCAGTAACAAATTAGCTCTCTAAAACCAACAGGCCATCATTGTTTATGCATCCTGGAGACCCAGAATTCATGGACTTGCATTTAGCCGGCTGAGCGGTAAAAGAAATAAATATCTTTACACTGCTAGCAATATCCGTTTTCCATTTCTGTAGCATTTGGAAGGGAAGATGCTTTACAAGACTGATATGCAGAGGCTTCTGCTCATTCTGTATGACGTAATACCCAGTTGGGTCTGTTTCCATTTTCGAGTCAGGGAATTTGATGAATGCTCAGTTCATCAGCTTGACACTGACTGTTCAGTAGCAGCTTCAGTTAGACTATTGGCAAGTGGGGTCTGCAAAACAGTCTTAAAGTGTGCAGTGATCGTGCTCAGGGTTCCAGCAATGCCCTTTTCCAGGATTCACATGCATATACTATGTTCTGGGCTCCCCCACTCCAACAGCCAACTAGTATTTTATAGCTACTGAGCATGCGTAGTCCTCATTGGGCTGTTTCAGGTTTGTTTCGCTCACTTTAGTGTCTTCCCCACTGCCCTGTTCATCTTTTTTTCTCCTCCTGAAAACCGCGGACCTTTCCCAAGCCTGCTGCACAATGATCCACACTTGGAAAATGAATTTGCTCTTAAGTGTATATGGGATGATGGCCCAGTGCATACTTCAGAGGAGTTCAGAGTTCACTCAGAGCACCCTTCCTGTATATTAACTTGGATAGGTGAGTTGGGCAGCCTTGATATATATGAATTACAGATCAGAGACACATCCAGTTTTTGATTGTGGGCAATATGAAGAGTGGGAAGCCTTTGGCCTCTAATTCAGACATACAGTAAGTTGGGGTCTTTAATGAACAGGTGTGCTTTCTTCCTCTTCAGTAAGCTGAATAGATGGTGTTTCTGCTCTGTTCATTTCCACTGTGTCACCTGTGTGAAAGGCTATAGCTCAATGGTAATCTTCTTTTGCGTGCAAAACGTCCCAGGATCAACCCCCAGCATCTCGAGGTAGGTCTAGGAGGCCCCTGTCTGAAACCTTTGGGAGCTGCTGCTAGTCACTGTGTGCAGTACTGAGCTAGATGGACCAATGGCCTGACTTGATTTGAGTCAACTTCCTGCGTCTATTATAAGTTTGGGCTTCAGATGTGAATGGAAGCAGTGATAATCCAGGAACAAACCTTCCTTTTGCTTGTGGGCTTCCTAGTGGCATTAGTTTGGAAACAGAACATTGGACTACCTGGATCTTTAGTCTGATCCTATAAGGTGATTCCTATACTATGTTCATCATCTACTCGCCAGGTGAGCCCCAAGTCACCCAAGTGCCACCACAGCTCTTATCAGGTACAGCAGGGCAGCAGCAGTTAAGGGGGTATGAAAGGCGAGGCTAAGGGACAGTGGGAAAAGCAAGTGCACAGACTCTCTGTGTGCAACTCCTTAATGCGCTCAGGTTTATTGCGACGAGTAAAGGTCTAAAGTTTGAGTGCAGTGTTAACATTCTTAAGGCTCTGGTTCGCTTTAGCAGCTCGGCTGTGCCTGCTGTGTTTGACAAAGGTGTTCATAAGCCCCACCCATGTTTGCACTTGGTAAATAGAAGCATATTAAGTGTAAGGAAACGGAAAAGATATGAATCAAGTTCTCTTCGCATAAACGTGGGAGTTTTCGCACCTTAAGAGAGCAAGCCATCCTCTGATGCGATCAAGTTTCTCCTAACTTTTGAATTACAGAGGAAAGCTCCCCTTAATTCTTGTCATGGTGTCTTTCTCTATCCTGACACGCTACCTTTTCAAAATCAACCATAACTTAGGCTTGCACTCTACATAAAGCTGTACAATAAACTATTCTTTCACTATTTCCCATCCGTCTCTTGCCTGCCTATTATTTGTTCCCCTAACCACTTCATGCATTTGGGGTTGACTTACCAGCCTGCAAGCGTAGCTGGTCAATTAACAAGGAAGGAGGACAGAGGCTTAACACTGATTGGAAGAGGCTTGTCAGTTCACCTACAGGCACTGTTGAGGCTGGTTGTACCCAAATTGGTTTGGAAAAGGAAAAAACATAAGCCTACTCTCCTTCACAAGTGTCCTTTGGGGGTTAGGTCTTCACCACCACCGAAACTGAGTAGAGTCATGTACTGTGCTTTTGCATTTACGGGCAGCAAAATCGGTTTCTCAAACAGCTTAGAGGCTGTGGTTGGCTCAGTGGATTAAAAGCTACAGGCCTGCTTTAGGAAACCCTCCTACCTTGCAGGTGGAAGGCTTGCTGCTGCTTCGAATGAGTGTTTCTTCCATCTCTTAAACAGGCTCCGTCATCAGCAATATGATATATGGGTGCATGAAAAGTTTTGGCGGAAAAGTCTTTTCAAAAGCATCTTGTGATTTGTGCCAAACAGCTGAAAAACATTAAATGCTCCAGCGTCTTTTCAGGAAACATATTCTCATTTCAGCAGCCTCCAATAATGGATTTAAAAAGGAATGTGGGTAAACAAGAAGCTTGCTGAAACGTAATGTTAGAAAACGCTATCACTATGCAAACAGCTTGTGTGTACATGTACATATACCCACATAATATCATAAGCCCTATAGTTTATGTAATTTATAAAATAATGGCTTCCAATGTTTAAGCACAGTTATCTTGTTTGCTGAAGGTTTGTGGGTTGGGAATTAACGGACATGGCAGAAAAGTTAATGTGAAATTGCCTGCACCTTTTATCCAGTCTCCACTGCCATCTTCCAAGAGCTTGGCGGAAACTTTACAAAGGGAAGCCATTTGTGTGCACGCTGCACCTTGTGCTATCCTTCCAGGTGCGTGCATTATACCAGTGTTACTATGCCCCCAAAGCACCTGGCAAGGTCCGATTCACATGTAGAGGAGCAGCCTGCTTTCGAAAGGCTATGGCTGCTTTCGGGTGGCGCGTAGATTTGTGTCGGGTTTTACTTCCACGGGCACAGCGTCAGCCTTCTGAAATGCACATATATCAGCGCCCCCTGATTTGATCGCGAGTGCCCGAGCATAACGTGGGAAAGCGGGCTTTTTAAGTAAACGGAAGCTCCCTGCCACGAGAGGGTTTGGCCGGTAGGCGTCTCCTTGCCCTTCATTTCGGGGAACGGCGACTTTTTCCGCGCAACGGTGCCAGCCTTCCGCCAGGGTTCCCCGTCAGTCTCATGTTTGCTGCTGCTGTTGCCGCCGGGGCTCAGATTCTATGCGAGCACAATGAAATCCTGTGTATCTGCAACCCCCGCGCCGTGCAGTCGTAGCAGCCTGGCGGCTTAAAGCACGAGACAAGCGAAGGAAAAGGGGGAGGGGGGAACACTGCAAGCTTTCTGCTCTCTTCTTAAACCGGCAAGTGCAGAGGGCAGGGCGGCAGCAGCAGCAGCAGCAGCAGCAGCGACCACCACCGTCAAGCGCGCTTTGGAGAGACATTGCAACAGCAACAAAAACTCACCAGATCCCAAGTCTGGGAAGGGATGGAATATACAAATTGACCGAGGAATCTCGCTGCATCGGACGGGTCTGGAGGCGGAGAGCTGGAAGTTTGTAAGTTTCGAGGTGGTTTGTGAATTAGCTGATCGTTGGGAGTCGTGATTTCTGCTTTTACTCCCACCAACTCTTCCCCCCACCCGCCTCCCCCCTCTCTCTCTCTCCCCCGCCGCGTTCCTGGGTGCTTTGCTCAGCTTTTCTGGAAGTAGACAAAAAGGAGCACGAGGATGCGGGGAGGGCTTTTTGCATCGAGATCGGAGCTGGCTTTTTTCCGTGGCACGGGAGGGAGGGACACTTAAGGATCGCCCAGCCTTCGGAGAAACCATCTGCCCGTCCGCGTCTCCCAAGCATGGGTTGGATTCATTGGAGAACCGCGTCTGAACTTAATGACACCGGGAACCAGTAAGCCGTCTTGCTTTTCCTTTGACTTAAAAGGAGATACTCTTTGAGCAGGAGCCTGTGCAAAAACAACAACAACCGGGTTTTAAAGACCGAGGTAGGCGAAAGAGAAAGCAACAAATATTAAAACTCTCCGGGATCGCTTCTCCTAGCCCTCCGGCATCCAGCCAACGCGCCCCATTCCGATCGCTGCTCTTGCGAGCAACTTCAGGGAACCTCGTGTCACCCGTCCACACGACCCTTCCTCCACGCTCGCGCTCACTTTCACGCGTCCCTTTCTTTTTTGCGCTCAAGAGAAGGGTGTGTGTGTGTGTGTTTCCATACCTTTTTGCCAATTGGCTTCTTTTCCCCTCCCCCCCCCCAAAAAAAGCACGCTACCCAGCTTTGGCTATCTGCTTATTTATTATTACAAATTCTCCCTAAAATGCATTGCTGTAAAAACTTTGCTGCGATGCTTTTCAGCAAGCCTTAATCAGACCTCGTGGTGGAGGATTTTTTTTTTTAAAAAAGGAAAGGGGGAGGAAAAATAACCCCTATCAGTGGTTTGCACCGCGATTTAAATGGCTGTAGCTTGCAAGTCTGCAGCCGCCCCTGCTGGCCAGCTTCGCCCCCCGCTGCTGAAGTCTGTTGCTTTGCTCGGGGAACCTGCAAAAAGGATGGCGCTGGCGGCGACTTTGTAAAGAGCCCGCTGGACTAAAATCGGGCAAGCGATCTGCCCCGGTTTGCAGGAGAGAGGAGCGCAATATTCGCACTTGTTCCGGAGAGAGGAGCCGGTTTCTGGTTCGCGTGAGAGTGGATCAACAAGCCCTTTGCAAAAGAGCAGGGGCCTGAGGCTGCGGGGATGGGGGACACGGCTCCCCCCCAAGCCCCGGGTCTCCTGGGAGGCGGCGGCGGCTCAGTGGCGGCGCCGCGGGTGCACAGCGCGATCGTGGAGCGGCTGCGGGCGCGCATCGCCATCTGCCGCCAGCACCACCTGAGCTGCGAGGGGCGCTACGAGCGGGGCCGGGCGGAGAGCTCGAGCCGCGAGCGGGAGAGCACCTTGCAACTCCTCAACCTGGTGCAGCACGGGCAGGCGGCCAGGAAAGGAGGGAAGCACAGCAAGGCAGCAGCGGCCAATGGTCACAGCGGAGGAGGCGGCAGCATCGCGGCTTCGGCTCCTTCTGCGAACGCTGCAGCGCCCCCTCCGGCGGACTACTATCGCCAGCAGCTGATCAGCAACGGGACGACTGGTGGCAGGAGTGGGATCAACGGAGAGCAGCCCGGATCGGCCTCTGGAGGGGAGCAGAGGAACCCCGCGCTCATTGCGGTGAGTCTCGTTCGTTACCTGGTTCCCTCCAAACATGCTCAGGAGCCAGCGCCTTTAGGGTGGTGCCCAGCTGAGGGGGCACAAAATAATAATATTTTTAAAAACCTATATTTATTCGGGTACCTACTCGAGAAGATCCATTTAAAAAGTAACTGTACCAAAAGGAATTATTGTGAAAATAAGAAATATTTAGAGGGCGCCAAATTTTTGTCCTCGCCCAGAATTAGCAAATTCTGCCCCTGTGGAAGGGGAGTTGCAAGGGCTGAGTTTGGCAGGATGAACCAATGGTCTCTCATATGTGTGAGTTTTTAAAATGTCAAAATCTCATTTTGCATCGCCAACTCCCCCCCCCCTCCATTTTTACAAGCTGTATCTCTGCACTTAAAACAGCAGCCTGCCATGTAGAAATGCTAATGGTTGTTAATGAGGAGTGCCATTAGATGGGCTATTTTGTTTTGAGCACAAGGACATCGCTGTGTTCTCTCCTTCCTGCCATGCCGTCAGCAAGACTGCAGGTCTCTCCCCTGAGTAGCTTGCAATCTGAAATTTGGCATAGGAGGGGAGACAGCAGGGGAAGGTGTGGGGGGGGGGGTGCAAGCCAGGGCAGTGATCCTTTTAGCAGCCTGTAAGCGCAGACAAGTTATTACTGCCCCCATTTTGCAGATGAGAAGCTGAGGCAGAGAGAATGGTGGCTGATTTCAAAGACACTTGGAACAGGCATAGGCAAACTCGGCCCTCCAGATGTTTTGGGACTACAACTCCCATCATCCCTGACCACTGGTCCTGTTAGCTAGGGATGATGGGAGTTGTAGTTGTAGGGCCGAGTTTGCCTATGCCTGCTTTGGAAGCTTATTTTATTACAGTGATGCCCACTAACTTAGTTGGCTTTTTAGAAGGGGATTTTGGACACATTAATGGTGGGTGATCTGTTTATCCATGGCTATTGCCGTGCCACAACTGAATGGAACCTCCACATTCAGTAGCACTGTATCTATGAATACCAGACGCAGGGGGGTGGCTGTTGGCTTCATGCAATTTTTTTCCAGAGGGATCTGGCTGGATGCTGTTTGGAACAGGATTCTGAACTGAATCTGGTCTAGGTGGGTTTTTCTCACAGCCTCGCTTCCTGCGATTGGGAGAAAGGGAGCTACACCTGTTTACTTACTGCCTGCAGTGTATCTGTGGCTTTGGTTGTGTTGGTGGTGAGATTTAAGAACGCCAGAGAAAAGGATGAGAACCTATAAAGGTTAATTCAGCAATTGGGACCCCCCTGTTGGATGAGTTCCTATGGAGATCTGGAAACAAGGGGGGAACTGCGTAATTGATGGAAGAGGAGATGACGAGCCTTACGAATGTGGTTGGGCATTGGGTGCTGTTGACCTAGGCTCTAAGTAAACATGGTGGTGGGCAAGTGATGGGTGAGCTGGCGTGGTTTGTCTGCTAAAAAGAGAGGCGTTACTTCTGTCTTGCTGGTCTCCTATATGCCTCTGGTTGACACTTGTAAGAACAGGATGCTGGAGTAAATATTCCTTTGTTGAGATCCGGCAGGACTCTGGTTAAGTGCAGCCTTCTGCTTATGGGTCATTACACTGGTAAGATCCACCAGCACTCATCCAGCTCTGGGATAGCTCAGTTGGTAGAGCATGAGACTCTTCATCTCAGGGTTGTGAGTTCAAGCCCCACACTGAGCAAAAGATTCCTGCATTGTAGGGGGTTGGACTAGATGACCCTCGTGGTCCCTTGCAACTCTATGATTCTGTTCTTTATTGCTTGTTTCACGGCTGCTTACTTGCATCAGAAATTATTTTGCTTCCGAAGTTCACAAACAAACAAACCCTTCCCAACGCAGCTTCATTTTAAACGTAGTATTTGGTATATTTTATCCCCTGAAGTCCAACTTAACTTTGGGGTGTGAGTAGCACTCTTTTTGATAAGTGTTTTTTATTGATAGGCAAACCACATTACGGGAGAGGGGAGTTTCACCTTGAGAAATCCAGAAGCAAATGTCAAAGCCAGGGGTGTAGAATAGCAAAGTTTGCAGTTTTGTTCCATTTCAAATACAGACAATTAATAGCTCTCAAAAACAAAGCTTCAGGAGACCCAGAGGGATAAATTAAACGCCCATCGTGTTTTAATGCAGAACAAGTACAATAGGGGCCATACTATAACAGTGACGTGTAAGATTTGTAGAATTAGACATAGCTTTTCCGTAAAGATACTCGAGGTGTCACTGCTCCCGTCTGCAGCCTGTTGACAGTATGAGTGTCAGGTATAAGATGGTCCCACTGATTGCAACAAGCCACAGACAGGTGAAGTTTCTAGCCGCGGCATGAGTGGAAGATTGTGGTAGTAGGGGGCTGTGTGGTGGGTATAAAGGAACATCTTTTATATCTGCAGCAGGTTATCTGATGTGTGCAAAACGGACATTGGGGGTTGCAGACATCCTTCCTCAGTATTTCTTGAACTGCCCTAATATATGCCCCATTATTATTATTATTATTATTATTAACCCTCTGATTATTTTGTTTCACTCCATGAATGTGCATATGGCAATACTGTGGCTTACAATGGCTGTGTTCTGCCTTGGCTGCCCAGGAAGTCTGCTTCTGCATTCTAGTTGTTTGGGGTGGCAAACAGGGAGGGTTCTGCTGTGCTTTGGAGTTCCCCTTAAGCATCTTGCCGGTCGCTGTGAGAACAGAATGTTGGACCAAATGGGCCTTTGGTCTGATCCAGCAGGTCTCTTCATATATTATTCCATGCCTTCCTGCACCAACATTGCTGGATGTTTTTTGTTCTGCTTCCTGGCTATTCATAATGGCCGTGTTTTCCATCCGTCTTGTGACCGCTTGGGAACAGAGTCTTCAGCGTGGTGACCCCCTACACCGAAGAGCCTTCCTTGAGAATTCTAGCACGCCCTGCCTGCTTTTGGTTCTCAGCATCTGCTAAAGACCTTCTTGTTGACCGAAGCACCCCCTGATTACTGACATCGGTGGGCGCGCTTGTTGGGTCACTGTGCAGATTATAAACTGGTGTTTTATTACATTGCTTTTTAATCATTTGTTGTCCGGTTTTTATGTTTTGCACACCACTTTGATATTCTTAAATAGTCAGCAATGTATACGTAAGTGTTTTAAATAATGCATAATAACGCAGGGCTGTAGTTTAGGCAGTTCCATTGGTGCAGCACCATAGATGTCATAGCCAAAGGTTGCTTTTGCCATGTGTGGAGCTTGAGCAACTTAACTGAATGTCAGTAGCCCATGTGCTTGCACTCTTTATAAAGATTTGAGGAGTGAGGTTATTACCCTTCTGCTGTTATCCATACCAGGTCACTCAACCATTGCTACTGCGTCTTTTCTTCCAGCAGATCAAGATAACAGCAAAAACTTCCAAAAATAAAACATTAGCAGGGGCAATTAGAATAAGATCTATTATTTGATTAACTTCCTAACACTGCTCAGTTTTTTAATCAAAATAAATCCTATTGGTTCACCTGTTTTATCTGTGGCAAAAGGACTATGTATTAATTCTGCCATTTGTATGGATTGGGATGTGGGTGGTGTTGTGGGTTAAACCACAGAGCCTAGGACTTGCCGATCAGAAGGTTGGCGGTTCGAATCCCCGCCACAGGGGGAGCTCCCATTGCTCGGTCCCTGCTCCTGCCAACCTAGCAGTTCGAAAGCACACCAAATACTGCAAGTAGATAAATAGGTACCACTTCGGCGGGAAGGTAAACGGCCTTTCCATGCACTGCTCTGGTTCGCCAGAAGAGGCTTAGTCATGCTGGCCACATGACCCGGAAGCTGTACGCCGGCTCCCTCGGCCAATAAAGTGAGGTGAGCGCCGCAACCTCAGAGTCGGCCACGACTGGACCTAATGGTCAGGGGTCCCTTTACCTTTAAACTTCCAAAAGATACTTTCTATAGCTAACCGTTTAGCTCTGTCCTCAGTGCGTTTTATTTTATTGCTATGATTCGTGGCTGAGGCAAATAAAGATTCTATCTGTCTTAACTGGAGGCCCGTCTGCTGCAGATGCAAAGTGTTGTGTGAACCAGTAACTTACACCACCCAAGCTATGCCCGAAATTGCCAGCATCTGAATTTGGAGAAGTTGCTGTGCCTTTCCGTATACCAGGGAGAAAAAGCCCTACAGGGGCCACACCTGTTAATCCTCCTTCCCCAGCCATATATTAGGGTGGTGGAGTCACAAGACACCGAAGACATAATAAAGACAGCCTTGATTTGGATTCCTTCGCAGGCAGGGAGTGATTGACCTTGTGCTATCTGCCAGCTGCGTGCATGTGTTGCTAGCTGGCCTCAGCCATTTGGTGTGGGGCAGTTTGCACCGCTGTCGGGGTTGATAATCGCCACCAGGCCTTGAGATAGTGGTACCGCCCGTGTCAGATTAAAGCACAGAGCTTTAATCTGTGTTTATGCTGTGTTTCCTCTGTTATGGCGGCAACATATGAGTTAAATGCGTTTAGCAATAGAGGCCGGCTGGTCCGCATTTTTAACAAAGGTGCAGAAAAGAAAAGAGAAGAGGGTAATGTGATAACCCAACTAATTAAAGTTTTCAGGGCTTAAAAGCCTATGCACAGATGTTTTGCCAAGCAGAACTCCGAGGTCAAAAGGACTGAAGACATTTCTGTGCTCTTGGTTTGTTTGGGTTGGGGGTTTTTTAAAAAAAGTTATCTAGCATTGACCTTCAAAATAATCCTACTCCCTTCCTTAGTACAGAAGAAGAAGAATGCACTACTTTTTCTGAGGACAAAGTTTCCTCTCTAAATACTGGAGTCTGGAACACTGTAATTTTGCAGGCAAAACTATACCTAGAGGAATTGCCTCATCGGAAATGTGGCTCTCCGGGCCACCTGGATTTGCAAGCAATTACACAGAGCCTAGGACTTGCCGATCAGAAGGTCAGCGGTTCGAATCCCCGCGACAGGGTGAGCTCCCGTTGCTCGGTCCCAGCTCCTGCCAACCTAGCAGTTCGAAAGCACGTCAAAGTGCAAGTAGATAAATAGGTACCACTCCGGCGGGAAGGTAAACAGCGTTTCCGTGCGCTGCTCTGGTTTGCCAGAAGCGGCTTAGTCATGCTGGCCACATGACCCGGAAGCTGAACGCCGGCTCCCTCGGCCAATAAAACAAGATGAGCACCACAACCCCAGAGTTGGTCACGACTGGACCTAATGGTCAGGGGTCCCTTTACCCTTTACCTTTACTCCAATAGGATGCATTTTTTGTACGCTATTCTCACCAATCCCTTCATTTTTACACACACTTTCCCTAGTAGAATGCATTTCTGTAATCCTTGGTTGGAGAACTGCCTCACAAAATGCAGGGAAATGAGAATTTCAAAGGATAACTGTGTTTTTGGTCCTCAGGTTATTTCAAGAAAGTGTGATAGTGTCTGCTTTAAATGCGTACTGAATCAAATTTCTCCTCCATCCCTACTCCCAAGTAAGCGTGTATAGCAGTTGGGAAGGAGAAAGATGTTTTCAGTTCACTAAACAAGTGCAGCAAATTAGTGGTGTTTCTTCATGTGGCTGAGCAGAACAGATGTTTCCTAGAAGGAGGGCAGAGGGACGTCTGAGGCTTCCAGTTTCTGAAACTGACCTTAAATATGTTCTATCACGGCGAGATGCGTTGCGTGAACTGTGAAGAACTTTTTGAATGGTGACACTCACAGATGAGTGGCAGCTGGGAAGACGTCTAGATTCGTTTTTAAAACCAAAAATAAACAAAAAGGGTAGCCAGGCAACGACGACAGTAACAAAATGGGGCAAAATTAATAATATCATTCTCTGGAATAGCAGTTCTCAAGCTTTTTCTTCCACTTGAAAATCGCTGAGGGTCTAGGCCCAACCACTTAATAAACATCGTTTTTGTTGTTCTACATATAAAAATGCATACAGAATTTGCATTTTAAAGAACATTGTTTTCTTCAGTGCTGGTGTCTACACCCAAATAGGTGCCACGTTAGGAAACCACAAGGTCTGAGAAGGACCTCTATCAGTTAAAAAGGTTTAGAACAGTGTTTCCCAAACTTGAGTCGCCAGATTTTTTTTCTGGACTACATTTCCCATCATCCCTGACCACTGGTCCTGCTAGTTGGGGATAATGGGAGTTGTAGTCCAAAAGCAACTGGAGACCCAAGTTTGAGAAACTGGTTTAGACAAAAATTAGTAGGCCAAAGCAGCGCCATATTGTGGGGTGGTACTCAACTACATTTTACTCAGACAGAGTATGTCCATTAATGGCTCTAACTTACTTCATTAATTTCAGTGGGTCTGCTCCATAGCTGTCAACTTACAGATTTGAAAATAAGGGACCAGCAGCCTCGAAAATAAGGGATCAGCAGCCAAAATAAGGGATCAACAATTACTTTGATAAAATACATATTTTGTTGCATGCAAATGGCTTTAGATACCTATTAGGTCCATACATTACCATATAGCATATATTCAACACAAAAAACAGCAACAATTTGTTGTTGACAAAGCACAGCTGGACATAGAAAGGGCCCCATTACCTTCAGTAGCTTATTTAAGGGACATCATCAATATGGGACAGCAGCGGGACATGGCGCTGGGATAAGGGACTGTCCCGCCAAATAAGGGACGCTTGACAGGTATGGTCTGCTCTGAGTAAGACTTTGTTCAATGCCACCCTATGAAAATCATAAGTTCTGTACCAGGGCCTTATTGATAACTAGGTTCTGGTCAAAATGCCTGCCGGCTCCATCATAAGGCAGGGGGCCAGCATCACCCCCAGGGCCAAAAGCATGCAACTCCTCATTTATGCATGTTCAAGGCACACATGACCGTACACATCACCACGAACCTGAAAGTAGCACAAAAAGGGGCAAAAACAGCCCTAAAAGAGCACGAAAACGGTGAAAATGGCGTAAAAATAGCATCTAGCAATCCCACAAGGCTTTGAGGCCTGTAAAGTTTGAGCAGGGAGGTTTGGAGGGAGCGGTGGTGGTGGAGTTTGGTGGCTTTTTGATTTTTAAAGGGTTTTTCAAGGGTTTCCAGAGGGTGTTGGCAGGCTTTTTCAATGGCGTTCCCAATACGATTTCACTTAAATGCGTGGTGCCCCAGAACGCAACCCCCACGTAAGTAGGGAGTTGCCTGTTCCGCAATCTTTCTTTGGAACACCTCAGTGGTGTTTGTGGACCAGCCGTGGATTGCAAACCACAGTAGGATACAATCCAAGGGGAGGTTTTCCTGAGTGAGCCCCACTGACTGGAGTGGAAGCCATGCAATGATGCTGAAATATGAATGGGAGCTGGAGCATCTTCACTATTCATTTAAAAGCACTATCCTGCCACTTTTAACAGTGGCTTTCCCTAAAGAATCCTGAGAATTGTAGTTCGTTAATGGTGCTGAGATTTGCTAGGAGATTCCTAAGGCAAGTGCTCCTTTTTACTATAATAACTCCAGAGGTGGTTGAAAGGTAACTCGTGGTATGTAGTGGTGTTGGGTCACAACCTGTCAGAGAGCCTGGTTCTTTGTTTTTTATTTTTATTTTTTGCATATATATTTTTTAATTGAGTTTTACACTGCACATTTAAATCCAAACATTAAGCAGCAGCATCAACATTTAGGATTATCTGAATCCTAGGTTTCCCCTCCACCCTTACATGGTTACCATTTCCAAACTTTTTCAACTGCCTCACATATTTTCTCTATTTTTCTTAAATAATCCATTTTTTCCTTAGTTTTTAGTACATTACAAGCGTTACTCAAATCCTGCCAAGGTCTTTAGTTGCTTACAGTGTTCTCTTATATACATTGCAAATTTTCCCCATTCCATATTAAAGTTCCTCTCTTCTTTTTTTTTTTTTTAATAATATTTTTTATTGCTTATTTTCCAAAGTCAAAATCCATCATCAATTTACACAACCAAAGCAGTTTTACAAAAAAAGAAAAAGTTAGAAAAAAGAAAATTCACTTATTCCACATCTTTTTTCATATTCAACTGGACTTCCCCAAATCTTCCATCCCTGCATTCTTTACAATAAAAGAATATTATACAGCAAATTAATACCTTGTTTCGTATGTTTTTGTATTTTCATCTGTTTATATATTCTAAATTAAAACTTTTCACCGTTATGACTTAATTTCAATCATTTTCAATTCTCAATACTGAAGCATGTTTTCCTCAAAACTTAGCAAATTCTCAACTTTCATATAGCTTATAATGTTTTTGTAGATAGTCCTTAAATTTTTTCCAGTCCTCTTCTACTGCCTCTTCTCCCAGGTCTCGGATTCTGCCCGTCATTTCGGCTAGTTCCATGTAGTCCATCAGTTGCGTGTGCCACTCTTCCAGTGTGGGTAGCTCCTGTGCCTTCCAATATTTAGCTATAAGGATTCTTGCTGCTGTAGTTGCATATAAAAAGAAAGTTCTATCTTTCTTTAACACTCTCTGGCCCACAATGCCCAGGAGGAAGGCTTCTGGTTTCTTATTAAAGGTATACCTAAATACCTTTTTCAACTCGTTATAAATCATTTCCCAAAAGGCCTTCACTCTCGGACATGTCCACCAGAGGTGAAAGAATGTTCCTTCAGCCTCTTTACATTTCCAACATTTATTGTCTGACAAATGGTATATCTTTGCGAGTTTGACTGGGGTCATGTACCACCTGTATATCATTTTCATAATGTTTTCTTTTAAGGCACTACATGCCGTAAATTTCATACCTTAAAGTTCCTCTCTTCTTGGTTTCTGATTTTCCTGGTCATTTTTACCATTTCGCCATAGTCCATCATCTTCATCAGCCATTCGGCTCTGGTTAGGACTTTGTCTTCTTTCCATCTCTGGGCCAGTAGTATCCGTGCTGCTGTTGTCACATACATAAATACTATATTTTTTGCTCTATAAGACTCACTTTTTCCCCTCCTAAAAAGTAAGGGAAAATGTGTGTGCGTCTTATGGAGCGAATGCAGGCTGCGCAGCTATCCCAGAAGCCAGAACAGCAAAAGGGATTGCTGCTTTCACTGTGCAGCGATCCCTCTTGCTGTTCTGGCTTCTGAGATTCAGAATATTTTTTTTCTTGTTTTTCTCCTCCAAAAACTAGGTGCATCTTGTGGTCTGGTGCGTCTTATAGAGCGAAAAATACGGTAATTGTTTCTGCTCCTTTGATATCTTTGCACCTAAAATTCCTAGTAAAAAAGCCTCTGGTTTTTCCACAAATGTTATTTTAAACATTTTTTTCAACTCATTATATATCATTTCCCAGAATGCTTTTGTTATCTTGCATGCCCACCATATGTGGTAGAACGCGCCTTCGTTCTCCTTACACTTCCAACATACATTTGTTTTTTGGTTTGTTTTTTTAAATGATATTTATTAAAGTTTCAATAAAAGATTAAACATAAAACATAAAAAAGAAATACACAATTCAAAATATACAATACATAATCTAAAAGAAAAAAAATAGAGAAACAAGAAAACAAGAGACAAAAAAGAAAGTAGAACAATTAAAAACAATATCACCTTTTCGTCTCCATTTTTAAATTTACTTATTTTCTGGACCTCCTCGTACCTCCCTCTTTTGTATTCCAGTTCAAATTGTTTGTCCAGCAATTTCTTTCCCTCTTTTTTTAATCCCAATCTTAACTCTTAATATAATATAACATTAAAACTTTACCTTTTAAAAACCAAATTTCCATTTCCTTAAACTTTTTTAATCCTAATCCTTAATCTTAATCTATCCATAATTTTAAATCCTAAACAGCTGGAAACCACTTATTTTTAATCCAACATCACTCTAACATTCTTTAATTTTGCAATGTTTCTGAAGATAGTCTTTGAATTCCTTCCAATCTTCCTCCACCGACTCTTCTCCCTGGTCACGGATTCTACCAGTCATTTCCGCCAGTTCCATATAGTCCATCAGTTTCATCTGCCATTCCTCCAGTGTGGGAAGCTCTTGTGTCTTCCAACACTTCCAACATACATTTGAAGCAGTTCTATACGAGAGCTTGGTTCTTTAAGTGCAGTCAACTCACTATCCATACAGACATAATCCAATACCTGAAATAGCTCAGCTGGTAGGTCGTGAGACCCTTAATCTTAGGGTTTTAGGTTTGGGCGAAAGATTCCTGCCTTGCCAAGGGGGTTGGACTAGATGACACTTGTGGTCGGTTCCAACTCTACGATTCTATGATCCTCGGCCATTCCATTACTGCAGGACTCTTCCAACCAAAGAGAATGGGGATTGGGAGAGAGAGGCGTTTGGGCGTCAAAGGGGGGCCCAGGATCAAAGGCATGAATAAACATACTCTCACACATCACAAATTTCTTAATTTGAAGCCTCTGATATCCTCCCAACAGTTTACACAGGTGCAACATTCCTGCTCTCGGGGGTTTGCTCTCGTGCCAGCACATGCAAATGGCTCCGCAGAAGTGCCAGAATCCTCCACATGGACAAGGTCCAAGAAATGCATAATTCGACAGCGGGGAGGTTTCCGTTGCAATATCGCCTGCAACGCTCCAGATGCAGGAGCGTCCATGATCAAGGTCTCTCTTACTGATTCCTTGAAGGAGCCGTCTTAGGAATTCAGGAAGGAGCATAAGGGGGCAACACCGTGGCTTTGTAGTAGAGAGAGCATGCTTCGTGTGCAAAAGGTCCCCGTTTTCAACCTCTGGCATCCTCAGTTCTGAAAACCCTGGAGAGCTACCACCAGCCAGTGCAGACCAAGCCAATGTGGTGACTACAGCTCCCATCTGCTCCAGCCAGCCTGGCCAGTCGTAGACCAGCGGTCTTAAAAGCTTCCTAGGAAGATGCCTTCATACCAGGCAGGCCTGAGAGGAACCGTTTGCCCACTGTGGCTGGCTGCCAGGGCCGGCCCTACCATTAGACAAGAGTGAGGCAACTTGTCACATACAGGACAGAGGTACAGTCATACCTCGGGTTGAAGTAGCTTCGGGATAAGTATTTTCGGGTTGTGCGCTGCGGCGATGCGGAAGTAATGGAGCGCGTTACTTCCGGGTTTCGCCGCATGCGCAGACGGTCAAAATGACGTCACGTGGATGTACAGAAGCAGCGAATTGTGACGCACGGATGCGGGTTGTGTTCGCTTCTGGGTGCGAACGGGGCTCTGGAACACCCGCACACTCGACGAAACCACAGCCGATTGCATGCACCCCTCGACACTGCAGTTTGAACAAACATACCACCTTCCCCCGCTAGATAAGAGGTTGTGGTTGTTGCTTCCAGACTGGGTACAAGATGGATCTGCATGCAGTGCTGATTGGCCATCTCTTGTGCCATTTGCAAAGCGGTAAGGACTGTGCACATCGTCAATTGCCTAGCCCTTAATGCTATCCCAGAAGGCCGGCCTGCATCTTTTTCTGAAGCAATCAAACAAAGAGGTCGAATAAGTGCTGAACAAACATTTAAAGCAAGAGCACCATGCTAGCTGGGGTGGGAGTGGGGAATCCCAAAAGTTAAAGTGAGGAAACCCATCTGAAGAACAGGGAGGCAGGTTTTAAACTGAAGGCCAGGCTTCCTCAACCTCACCCCTCCAGATGTTTTTGGCCTACAACTCCCATGATCCCTAGCTAGCAGGACCAGTGGTCAGGGATGATGGGAATTGTAGTCTCAAAACATCTGGAGGGCCGAGGTTGAGGAAGCCTGCTGAGGGCCATATATACAAAACTGAAAGTGGGATTAGCAGAACAGCAACCCGCCAAAAAACAACCCTGTTTCCATATACATCTGTACGCAGCCTTAGGTTTTTAGAGAGACCTGGCTTATCTTCCTGTAATGTATTAACCACCCGATGACCTGAAAGAGTTTTGCAGATGATCGTTAGCTGTTGCCCAGGCTCCCTCAAGAGGCCTTGAGCAGATAGAAGTGTTTACACAGCCTGTTCCTTTAGTTCACGTTTTTGATGGAGTTGCCATAGCCTCGTATCCTCTTGGGCACCAAACTTGCATGCGTTCCCCTCTCTTGCTCCCAGCCACGGACCATTCCATCTGCCGGGTCTCTCTTTTGCATCGCTCAATTTTCAAAGTCCGTTTTCATGTTCTGGTCCATCAACTTCTGCAACAGGTGCTTGTGTTGAATTGATGAGTGGTTTGGGACCAGCTTGCCGCAAGCTGCTCTCCAGTATATTGAATGAGCTCGTGGGGTTGGGGCAGGGGGAAACATCAACAGGTGCCTGGAGGATTGGTAGGGGGGCAAGCCTTATAAAGGGGCATGAAGCGGGTTTTCTCAGGAGTGTGATGACAGCCATCGTGAATAAACCGTGCAGGCTGACTTCCATTTTCCCTTCTATTTTCGCCTGGCCCTCCAGGGTGGTGTGCCCAACTTTACGGAGAACAGCCCTCTATCTGAAGGGCAGTCTGGTCTAAGTCTGGTTTAAAGAGGAGAGCAAGGCTCTTGACGTTGCCCATCAGCAATGAGTGTCTGGACAGCAGACTGAGTAAGCACACAGGTTGCCTGGTCACAGCCTTCCCCTAAAATAGTGAGACATACTGTATATCTGTTTAAATTATACCTGTTATTTCTGAACTAGCTGCCTCGTACCAGGCATTACTCATGAACAGTGCCGGATTTACGTATAAGCTAAACAAGCTATAGCTTAGGGCCCCACTCTCTTGGGGGCCCCAAAAAAATTTAAAGGGGGAAAAAACTGGATGTCCATTTCCAAAATATAAGATAAAAAGCCAATAAAATAAAACCCACATACAGCAACAGTGTTTTGTGTTGTGTAGGCTCCTGTGATGTAAGTAGTGGGCCCTGCCTGCTAGCCCGCTCCCTAAAATATCACCGGTTTGCTCGTTTCTATATATAGGGTGCCTGCATTCTGCATGTGCAAATGGCTTTAGATACCTATTTGGTCCATAAATTACCATATAGCATATATTCAGCACAAAAAACAGTGACAATTTGTTGTTGACTAAAGGACAGCTGGACATATAAAGGGCCCCTTTACCTTCAGTCGCTTAGGGCCTCATCCAACCTAAATCTGGCCCCGCTTATGAATTATGAAGAACTGAAAAATCAGCTCGTTTTGGAAATCAACAGTTTAAATCCCTGGGATAGCTCAGTTGGTAGAGCATAGAATTGGAAAGGACCACGAGGCTATCCTGGTCCAACCCTCTGCAATGCAATAATCTTTCACCCAACGATTCTTAATCTCAGGTTGCAGGTTCGAGCCCCATGTTGAGCAAAAGGTTCCTGCATTGCAGAGGGTTGGACTTGATGACCCTCGTGGTCCCTTCCAACTCTCCAATTCTGAGATTCTATTAAATCAGTGCCATTTCAAAAGGTCCAGTAGAAACAATGTCTAGTTGTATCCAAACAGAGACATGCAAGAGTTTGGCAGCTAGACTGGTGACTGGGAGCAGCCGCTGAGACCACACAACACCAGTCTTGAAAGACCTACATTGGCTCCCAGTATGTTTCCGAGCACAATTCAAAGTGTTTGTGCTGACCTTTAAAGCCCTAAACAGCCTCGGTCCACTATATCAGAAGGAGTCTCTCCACCCCCATCGTCCAGCTCAGACACTGAGGTCCAGTGCCAAAGGCCTTCTGGCGGTTCCCTCACTGCGAGAAGCCAAGTTACAGGGAACCAGGCAGAGGGCCTTCTCGGTAGTGGCACCCACCCTGTGGAACGCCCTCCCACCAGATGTCAAAGAGAACAACTACTACCAGACTTGAAGACATCTGAAGGCAGCCCTGTTTAGGGAAGCTTTTAATGTTTGATGCATTACTGTATTTTAATATTTTGTTGGAAGCCGCCCAGCCAGATGGACGGGGTATAAATAATAAATTATTATTATTGGTTGTGATACCTCGAGAAGCATCCAGATGCCCAGCAAAAAACCAGCTTTCCTAAATGTGTAATGATTTGCAACTGTGCACATAAATCAGCGCTTGAAAAAAATTCTGCAAATCTCTGTGCCCTCTTTTGGGGGAGTTCATCTCCCCTCTCTGACCTCCATTCAGGCCAGCCAAAGGCATGATCAGAGTTCAAGGATACATTCAACTAGGCAGAAACCTTTGGGGGAAAATAGGACAAGTAATGGGTGCGGCCTTGGAGAGACGTCAAAGGCCATGTGGAAAGGCTGGCCAGGGTTACCTTTGGCCCCCATGCCTGAGGTCTTCCCACCAGCACCACTTTATTTAGCCTGTGACTTATGAAGTATAATTATATTCAGTATTCATTTACTCTCCGCTTACCAGCCCCAGCAACCAGTCTGGGGGAACCTCTGGTGATTTTTATCCTTTCTAAATTGCAAGTGGCGGTTCCTGAGCTGCGAAACACCTCTCTCTCACACACACAGCAACGGATACTGGCTACTTTTCGTAACGGCGCTTAACACACATATTTGCGGGGCAGACCAAAATAGCTCCAGGCAAATTGAACGAGTCTGCTGGGTAAATATTATGCGCGGCGAAAGGTTTCTGAAATAGGTAACGCACAGACACACGCAAACATAACACATACACAAAACATTTTGATGCGCTCGTTTGCCTAGTCTGCCCGCCAGGGAGAACGGCTGAAAGAAGTCAACAACAGCACAGGCAATTCAAGAAGAGTATTTAATAAAGCTGTAGTTTCCAGGACCTCAGACGTGGACAGATCCGCTTCTCTTTGGCGATCTCCAAAATGGACTTTTTTTTTTTTTTCAAAGCAAGGAGGGAAATCAAAAGCTGTGTGTACTTTCCTGCTTAGGAAAGATTTTAAAATGTAGAAACCGTGAAAATGAGCCAAATCTGTTGCTTTGTGATCGTCTGTGAGCACATCTTGGGACTTCAGGACAGGGTCTCCTAGGCCTACAGGGGAACTCCTTTGGTTTTGGCTCCCCATATCTTCTATGGGAAGAGCAGGCAGGTGGAATAGCTGTGAAATCTCTTTGCTCCATATCTGAGAGATGCTCCTTTTAAATTCAGCTTCTGTGCACGTTGAGGGGAATACTATACAACTTGACTGTGGAGGGAGGGAAAGCAGGCATTTGCTTCTCCACCTCAGGCAGCAAAATGCCCTGCGGGGATTCTGTGGTGCGTGGACAAGGCCTCCTCAGGGTGCTTCCAGACTCCTGCTATTTTTGGACGGGTTTCAGCCGCATACTGGCGTATTTAGGTGGCACAATTCCCTGTTTGGTTGGGCGCTCTGCTGCAACAAACCTGCTTCCTCCAGGGAGCGGGCTGTTTGCTGTAAGGGAAGTGACTGGGAAATGCGCCGGAATGCGTGGGGCAGTTCTTGCTTTGGCATAGCATTGTCGAACCGGTTGTCTGGAAGCATCTTCTGTGGATGAATCCATGCAAAAAAAACAAAAACCCACATGCAGAGAGTCGTGAGGGTAGCAAATATGCGCTTGGCTCCTGTTTATCTTCTTCCTCAGCCATAACAAAAGAGGATCTCCCTCAAGTCTACTTCTTCAGTAGCTGCCCCCTCTCTGGAGTCCCATTTCCCGGCTCCTGCCTTTCCCCCCCAGCGGAGTTGATTCCTCGCTTTCCCCTTCCTTTCGGCTTGTGTCACACAGCCTCAGTAATGTGTTTGTGTTTTTTTTTGTCTTCTGGGGAAATGTGAGGCTGACACTGACCTGTTGGGACACATGGCCTCCACATGTTCTCCACATCTTTCTTCCCAAATGGCTTTCTGACTTTTTTTAAAAAAAAACCCTTGTGTTTCTATGCTGACCTTCTTGTCATTCGACTTTTTTTGGGGGGGGGGCTCCAATTTATTTTGTCCTGCTGGTTGTCTCTCTTCCCCTCCTCCCCTCTCTATCCTCTCTTTCCTGCTGCTGAAAGTCTACTTTGTCTCTCTCCTGTGTTTACCCGGGACTGTTTTACAGGGGCAATTTTCCCACCAGAAAGGGTAGGGCAAATAGCTTTACTGCTACTAAATCACCAGCATCATAAAGAGCTGGGAAATTAGTGATCGGGACAGACAAGGTTGTGATTGATTGGGCATGGTGAAGCCACAATTCAAAGGAGCGTCTGATGTGAGATTATCTGAACAGGGCCCCAATTCCTGAAAATCAGGTTTTGTGATCTCGACTGTGTACCTTAGCGTATACTTAACAAGCATGTAAATAGACCCACTGACAGGAGGAAAGTGGTTGGGTGAGATAGGGAGATAAGTTTAAAAAAGGTATATACACCTTTTTTTACTTCAGCCCCCGACAGACTCTCCCGCTCAAAATCTCAATAAATGTAACTTACAACTGGCTCTTACTTTTTTTTTCTTGCTTTAGGAAGAAGTCCAGAATGTCACGGAAAGTTGCAGAGGTTTCTGGGATGCTGTCCACACCATACATTCAAAGCACTATTGTACCTCTTTAAACAATGATGGATCCCATGCCCGAAGAATCCTGGGAATTCCCAGAGTTCCCTGGGAAGAGGCATTGGCTATGAAACTACTCTGGGAACTGTAGCTGCGAAGGGAAGAGGGGTCTGCGAACAACTCTCAGCACCTTTAACAAACTACAGTTCCCAGGATTCTGGGGGAGGGGGGCATGATTCCTAAAAACAGTATGATACTGCTTTAAATGTATGGTGCAGATGAGACCACTATCTCGGTTTGAGAAAGAAGGGAGCCATCATTGTTTGGTTTTCCTTTTGCACAGGGCACAATTTCTTTTCTTGATCATTCAGATGCTGGGATGAAATGTGGCAAGGTTTTCCAAGGCCCAGTTGTATGCCTCAATTTCAAACACCCCTGCATCTGTTTTCCAAGGAGGGGAAATTATCTTAAGAAGCAAACTGAACTGAAGCATTGCTTCTGAGCGCAGAAGGGATGAAAATAAATGTAGCATTTTGCCTTCCAGTATACCGGTAAATCCCTCTTGCAATGTATTTCCCTGTTTAAAGTCCAGGCAGCCACTCTGTTAACTCACTGTGTCTCCCTTTTATTTGTTTAAGGAGTTGAGAGAAGTAGCAACACACATTTTCGTCTGACATCGGAAGGGAGGCCTTTCGGACATTGTGCTTTACTAGTTTACAGTTTTATCTCACGTCCAAGTTGCTTAGGGAAGTGCCTATCCCATTTTATCCTCACAACATTCTTATAGTCACAGCAGGCTCAATACATTTTGCTGCCCGAGCCAGAGGGCAAGATAGTGCCTCCCAATCCCATGGACAGACTGGATTGGCAGTTGATTTTTCTTCCAGTTCTGACAAGGGGATTGTTTCTTCCATTGCACCCGAAGGAAGCGGGTTTGTTATGGGGGTGCCGGACAAGCTGTGCGACCCACACAGCTCTGTCCCCCACCCCACCCCTGCAACAAAAAGGTATCGCCAGAAGATTCAGGAGAAAGAACCATTTGAAGAGGTTACTTCACTCTACCTAATGGTAGGACCGGCCCTGGCTGCAGAGTAGGTCAGACTGATAACAAGTAGCCAGAAGACATTCAGCAAGCTTCATAGCTGAGCAGAACTGATTTAGGCCTAGGCCCAGTATACCTGAAGTAGCGTCTCCACCCCCATCGTCCAGCTCGGACACTGAGGTCCAGCGCCGAGGGCCTTCTGATGGTTCCCTCACGGCAAGAAGTGAGGTTACAGGGAACCAGGCAGAGGGCCTTCTCGGTAGTGGCACCCGCCCTGTGGAACGCCCTCCCACCAGATGTCAAGGAAATAAACTACTATCTAACTTTTAGAAGACATCTGAAGGTAGCCCTGTTTAGGGAAGTTTTTAATGTCGGATGTTTTATTGTAGGTTTAATATTTTGTTGGAAGCCGCCCAGAGTGGCTGGGGAACCCCAGCCAGATTGGTGGGGTATAAATATATTATTATTATTATTATTATTAGGTCTTCCCAATCCAAGGACAAGTCTGTGCTGCACCTGACAGTAACTTGAATCGTGGTCTTTTATTTATTTATTTATTTCTATGCCGCCCATCTGACCAGCCACTTTGGGCGGCTTCCAACAAATTATAAAACCGCATTGAAACATCAAACATTAAAAAAAAAAATCCCACTTCCCTATACAGTAATTATAGCAGAGCAGGAATAGGAGGGGAAAGCACAGCTCAGGGTGTTTTCTTCAGGACAGGAGCAATGACGTCACACGCAACAGGGTGTAACTGAGGGGCCCTCCTTGTGGCCGGCAAGCGATTGCGGAGATAGCGAGGCTTTCAAGTTTTATTATTCCTTGAGACCGATAAGCACAGGGGAAGCGAGAGAAGGAGGGAGATAATAAAGCAAAGCTTGGGGGGTTTCTTTCCTTTGTGGAGGCTCCTGCTTCCCAAGTAATTAAAAACCAGGCTGCATTTCACGGAAGCCAGTTGTTAAAGGCCAACTCTGCAAGTTGGAAAGCTACATTCAATGGAGGTTACTCCCGGAAGAGGTCCATTGGCGCTAATGGGGCACCACCCCATCAAAGTCTATCTTCCCTCAGGAAATCCTCAACTGCCGGCCATTTTACTTTTAGCTGGTCCTGGGGGTTGATCCTGGCTGTCATCGCCTCCTCCTTAGTCTCAGCGTCGGCCTCAAAACTCAGTACAGTGCAAAATGGCTTTCATAACAACAGAACGTTGTCAAGTCCTGTCACCCCAATTTCAAAGTGTGCGGCTTTTAGGAGCCCTATGCACCAGACCTGGCAGGCAGGCGTTGGTTGGTTTTGGAGCTTTTGGGGGTGGCGCTGTGGGTTAAACCACAGAGCCTAGGACTTGCCGATCAGAAGGTCGGCGGTTCGAATCCCCGCGACGGACTGAGCTCCCGTTGCTCGGTCCCTGATCCTGCCAACCTAGCAGTTCAAAAGCACGTCAAAGTGCAAGTAGATAAATAGGTACCGCTCTGGCAGGAAGGTAAACGGCGTTTCCATGCGCTGCTCTGGTTCGCCAGAAGCGGCTTAGTCATGCTGGCCACATGACCCGGAAGCTGTACACCAGCTCCCTCGGCCAATAAAGCGAGATGAGCGCCGCAACCCCAGAGTCAGCCGCGACTGGACCTAATGGTCAGGGGTCCCTTTACCTTTTTAAAAGGACCCAAAAATAATAATATTACCAGACAGAGGCAGCACTGCAGCTTCCAGGCACCTTGTAAAGGGATCTTGCGGGCTCTGAAGCAGAATCGGGGCGAATCCGCTTTGAAACCCTGCCGATCTTTCCTGGCTTCATGATATAACCTGTGCCCAATCAGCATTGTGTGGCACTGGCATAAGCGCAGATCGAAGTGATCAAACCAGCGTGTAGTAAGTAGAACATCAGTTTTCTCCAGGAGGGATAGCTCAGTTGGTAGAGCGCGAGGCTCTTAATCTCAGGGTTCTGGGTTCGAACCCTCCTTTGGGTGGAAGATTCCTGCCCCTTCCAACTCTGTTATATAGGGGGGGGGGATTTTATTTATATCTTGGAAGGAAGAATAACCATCAAATACGTAAAAATGAGGCAATAATCGGGGAAGGCTATCCTGGAACGCCGCACAGAACAGTCCCGTAAGGAAATCAGTGGAGGGCTTATGCATAGTGTAACAATCTTTGGAATTGCTTTGAAAGAATTCCACCTTGTTGGGCTTTACTTGCGCTAATCCATAAATCAGGCCTGGGCTGTGCATATACCACTCCCTCCTCCTCCTCCTTAAAGCGAAAGTGTTTATTTATTTATTTTTAAGGCCAAAGGGGGGGGGGACGGGACACATCGAACTATTCAGTGTTTCTATCTCTTTCTCTTTTCCTTTGATCTCTTTTGGAAAGCCGGGAGCTGACGGTAACTTAATCCCTGTCGTCGCTGTCTCTCTTTTCACAGACAATCTTTTAGTACAAGCCCAGGGCCCCGGGTTCAATGATATCCTTTCTCTACCGCCACCCACCCACCCCCAGTGCAAAAAATAAAAGAAAGTTGGGGAGGGGGCGGTGGAGAAAGCTCCCGTAAGAATGGAAGGGAGCGATTGTTTGCTGTGCAAATGACTGCCATGTTGCCATGGAAAAACGCTGGAGACTTCAAGGGGAGTTTGTGTTTTGCTGGGCCTCCAGCCAAGCCGCCCTGACTTATTACAAGCTGTAAGGAGCCGCGCAGAACTGTATCCAAGCGAAGCGACTGAGGGCCGGTCAGAATAAAGCTGCCTTGGGTAGGTTGGGGGGGGGGAGACGGGCCTTTCATCTGGGCGGGCGACTCCCCATTACTAAGTCTGCATTTCAATAGAGATAGGAGCTGGTGGGGAGGAGGAGAAGAGTGAGAGAGAGAACATTTGCTCACTTGCAAATGCATTAAGTCCTCTTTCATCTGCAGCACCCCTACAAATGTTTGCGGAGCCGGATCAGGGATGAGGAAACTTTTTTTTCTCCACGCAACCCAAGGGCCACATTCTCTTCTTTGCGACCTCTCGGGGGCCGCATGAACTTTGCTTCAGGATGAGAACAGAAATCGTGCTCCGGCGGCGCAGCAGCAGTGGGAGGCCCCATTAGCTAAAGTGGTGCTTCAGTTTAAGAACGGTTTCAGGTTAAGAACAGACCTCCAGAACGAATTAAGTTCATAACCTGAGGTACCACTGTACAGTGGATGCTCGGGTTGCGAACCTGATCCATGCAGGATGCACATTTGCAACCCACAGCCGCGCGTCTGCGTATGCGCGGTTTGCGATTCGGCACGCATGCACGATTTAGCACTTCTGCGCATGCGCGACCGCCGAAACCCAGAAGTAACCTGTTCCGGTACTTCCAGGTTTCGGCAGTCCGCAACCCAAGGTATGACTGTATTCTCCATCCAGGTGTGTGCTTTCAGAGGTATATTCAAGGCAGGTGAAAGCACTCATGGATGTGGAGAGGGTCTTGAGGGCCACATCGAGGGGCCTGAGGAGTGTCCCCCTCCCCGGTTTGGATTTTCATGAAAGAGGGGCAGAACTTTCCTCCCGAGACAGGAAATGGAGGGGAAATGTCTGCTCAAATGCTCTTTAGAATTGTCCATTTAAATTCAAGCAAACTGAATAAAATGAACCCTGGCCCTAAAGCAGGAGACTTCAGGCCTAGGGGCCGAATGCGGCCCCCGAACCTTCTCTTTTCAGCCCTTTAGACCAGCCATCACCAACCTTCAGCCCTCCAGATGTTTTGGACTATAATTCCCATCATCCCTGACCACTGGTCCTGTTAGCTTAGGGATCATGGGAGTTGCAGGCCAAAACATCTGGAGGGCTGCAGGTGGGGGCGCCTGCTTTAGACTTCCCCAGCCTTGTTCCTTGTGTGCTTGCGACTGGCTAGGACACGGCCGCCAGAATGTGGTAGCGCCTCTTCCTTTTCGTTTTATTTTTCACTTTTAATTTGTATACCGCCTTTCTATACACAAGGCAGTTTACAAGTTGAAGAAACGACAGAATTTGACCGAAAGGTCACACACCTTGCCTGCCTGGACGCAGAGATGCGTGCTGAACCTAGGAGCTTTCCCTCTTGCAAGGCCGCAACAAAGGCTCTGCCAACTTTTGTCGCTGGCCTCACCAGCCGCTGGCACGCTGCCCACAAGGAAATGCCAGCCTTGGGCTAAAGAACATTCCCCATCCCTGGCCTGCAATAAAGCCATGTATTTCTAAAAGCATAGTGGTGATTTGGAAACAGCGGAGGACAACTAGAGCCGTTTGCATGAACCATAGCCCAGGCCTCTGCCTGCTTGTTCAGAGATAAGTCCAGTGAGTAAAGGTAAAGGTAAAGGGACCTCTGACCATTAGGTCCAGTCACGGACAACTCTGGGGTTGCGGCCCTCATCTCGCTTGACTGGCCGAGGGAGCCGGCATACAGCTTCCGGGTCATGTGGCCAGCATGACTAAGCCGCTTCTGGCGAACCAGAGCAGCGCACGGAAACGCCGTTTACCTTTCCACCGGAGTGGTACCTATTTATCTACTTGCACTTTGACGTGCTTTCGAACTGCTAGGTTGGCAGGAAATGGGACAGAGCAACAGGAGCTCACCCCGTCGCAGGGATTCGAACCGCCGACATTCTGATTGGTCCTAGGCTCTGTGGTTTAACCCACAGCGCCACCCGCATCCCTAAGTCCAGTGGGTAGGGCTGCCATATTTTGAAGAGCAAAAAAGCGGACACATTTGCCGACTCCTACTTTTAACTATGGATCGCTATGACGACTCTCATTTTACATGCCCACAAAAAGAAGGACATGTCCTGGAAAAAGAGGGCGTATGGCAAGCCTCTAACCGCCCTAGCCACTCCAGGTAGCTTGCAACACTTATAAGAGTGGCTGGGGAAACCCAGCCAGGTGGGTGGGGTATAAATAATAAATTATTATTATTATTCCATAATAAAGCATTGCACATTAAAAACTTCCCAAAACAGGGCTGCCTTCAGATGTCTTCTAAAAGTTGCATAGTACAGGGGCACAGATAATGGCAGAGCCGAAATCTGACTTTTCTTCATCCTGTTATATGGAAGAAAACTTTGACCTACGCTTCCTCAAAGGGTGGTGTGCAAGGTTCTCTTCCCCCAAGATAACCTCACAGCATCGTGAAGTAGTTTTATGCTGCAAACCGCCTGTGATAAATTTAATAATACTAACACCCCCACTCCCTGGCTAGAGGAGGAAACCACACGAAGGTCCAGCAAACAAGTCTTTTAAGCAGAGTAGGGCAAAGCTGGTCAAGTTGTGTTCCTATAAACTGACCCCACCAAGCTTGCTGGGGGGCCTGAGCAAGGGGTTTTTGTTCTCTCCTGCTGGGGGGGGGGGGGAATACAAGCTATGCATGTGCTTGCATACTCCCAACATTTCTCCAATGAAAATATGGACATCCTATTCAATACAGTGGACGCTCGGGTTGTGAATGTGATCCTTGCGGGATGCACGTTCGCAACCCGCGTCTGCGCACACACAGGTTGCGATTTGACGCTTCTGCGCATGCAACCGCCAAAACCCGGAAGTAACTGGTTCCAGTACTTCCGGATTTCGGCGGTCCACAACCCAAAAAAATGCAACCTGAAGCGGCTGTAACCTGAGGTATGACTGTAATAATGTTGTTGTTGTTTAGTCGTTTAGGTGTGTCTGACTCTTTGTTACCCCATGGACCAGAGCACGCCAGGCACTCCTGTCTTTAATAATAATAATAATAATAATAATAATAATAATAATAATAATTTTTATTTATACCTTGTCCATCTGACTGGGTTGCCCTAGTCACTCTGGGCAGCTTCCAACATATATAAAAATACAATTAAACATTAGGGAAAAAAACTTCCCTGCCTTCAGATGTCTTCTAAAGATTGTATAGTTAATTATCTCCTTGGCTGGGGGGCGGCTGTCGCATAACATTTGTCAGGTGAAAATAGGGACGTCCTAAGGAAAAGCAGGGCATTCTGGGATCAAATCAGAAACCAGGGCAGCTCCTGTAAATCCAGGACCGTCCCTAGAAAATAGGGACACTTGGAGGGTCTGCGCATGTGCGCGTGTGCAAGCAAAAGGGTGTGCATGCTAATCGGACCCCCCCACCAGAGTAAATGGTGAAGCCCTTGAGGAAGGGGGAGTAATTCGGCGTGAGCTTTACAGCCCCTCTTCTTCACCGCTGCCACTGCAGTTCCCAGAGCAAATAACTGCGTCGGGTTTATTGTCTTATCAATGTAAATCATGTCATAAGGCATCTTTTGCAACAAAAGTAGATAAAGCTTTGCTAGTTTCGTAATCCTATCAGGTTTTGGAATGCGTCCCGCAGGAGCAGTGCCCACAATATTAGCCATAATAACAAGACCATTTGTTGCAGGTGGCTGTCGCTGGTCTCCTCAAAAGAGCTTGCTCGTATAATAGCATGGGATTTTTCTAAAAGATTCTTTGATTCCTTTATTAGGGACGCGGGTGGCGCTGTGGGTTAAACCACAGAGCCTAAGGCTTGCCGATCAGAAGGTCAGCGGTTCGAATCCCCACGACGGGGTGAGCTCCCGTTTCTCGGTCCCTGCTCCTGCCAACCTAACAGTTCAAAAGCATGCCAGTGCAAGTAGATAAATAGGTACCGCTCCGGCGGGAAGGTAAACGGCGTTTCCTTGCGCTGCTCTGGTTTGCCAGAAGCGGCTTAGTCATGCTGGCCACATGACCCGGAAGCTGAACGCCAGCTCCCTCAGCCAATAAGCGCCGCATCCCCAGAGTCGGCCACGACTGGACCTAATGGTCAGGGGTCCCTTTACCTTTACCTTTATTCCTTTATTGCTTGTTATATGCCACCCTGAAGGCAAGATATTTAAGTGTAATAATTATATAAGTAGTGAGAGAATAAGGACTTCTCCAGACAGCACATAGTTCAACCAAGGAATTCGCTCTTGAAAGAGAGGTTTTTGACGGCTGAACGGACTCCCTCACTAGGTTGTCATGGATGCTCTAGTTGACATTCCCTCACCCTCAGGGTCTCTTCCAGCTCAGCAACTCTACGATTCCATGTAGTGATGGCCCACAAGTTTGGCAGCTTTAAAAAGAGAATTGGGCAGACTCATGAGGGATAAGGCTCTCAGTGGTGATGGGCCCCAATAGCTGTGTCCTACCTCTGTTGTAGTGATTGCTTCCCCCTCAATACCAGTTCTTAATAATAATAATAATAGTAATTTTATTTATACCCCACCCTCCCCGCCCAGAGCCGGGCTCAGGGCGGCTAACACCAGTAAAATTACAGTAAAAACATAATAGGGAAAAAAACCACCAATTTAAAATACAGGTTAAAATGCAATTTAAAATGCAGCCTCATTTTAAAAGTAGCCCATAGATCAAAACCATAAGGGGAGGGAAACATAAGGGTCAGACTGAATCCAAACCAAAGGCCAGGCGGAACAGCTCTGTCTTGCAGGCCCTGCGGAAAGATGTCAAGTCCCACAGGGCTCTAGTGACAGAGCGTTCCACCAAGTCGGGGCCAGTACTGAAAAGGCCCTGGCCCTAGTTGAGACCAGTCTAACCACCTTGCGACTTGGGACCTCCAAAATGTTGTCATTTGTGGACCTGAAGGTCCTCCGCGGGGCATACCAGGAGAGGTGGTCCCGTAGGTAGGTATGGGGGCCTTGGCCGCATAGGGCTTTAAAGGTCAAAACCAGCACCTGAAACCTGACCCTGTACTCCACCGGGAGCCAATGCAGTTGGTAAAGCATTGGATGAACGTGATCCCACGGCAAGGACCCTGTAAGGAATGCCAGTGCAGAGAATGTTTGTTGCGTTCAGATCCTGCTTCCAGGCTTCTCATAGGCATCTTTTTGGCCTCTGTGAGAACGGGCTGCTGGACCAGTTGGGACTTTGGCCTGCTCCAACAGGACTCGTTTCTTAGGCAGGAGCACCATTCAGATTTACAGCTACCGTCATCACTCCTTTGCTTGGGAATAGTTTTGCTCGGGGAAATGGAATCCGTAGCTGACCCAAGACTGCAGCAGGCCAGAAATATAAAATCTGGCTCTGTTAGTTTTAAAAGACAAGAATGCCTTTCTTTAAATAAATAAAGATGATCCAGCAAAATCGATCATAAATCACAGGGCAGTCGAACAAAATGTGGCTTGTTTTCAGCTTGGGAAGAAGCCTGTTTTCCACCCCTCTGCAAATGGAACAAGCATTTAAAACAAAAAAGCTAACAGCGCATTTATATGTAGGACCCTTCCATTTAATGTGGTTTTCGGTGAAAACTATGTGATGGTTATATAGGTTACAGATGACATCACCGCAGCAAGAGGAAGGGCTGCTTGCTTGCTTGCAGCCGACTCAGTACAGAGTTTTTCCAATTTCCCTCCATCCCCCCCTTGCGAGGGAACATGGGGATGATGGCTGCCATAGTATCAGGAGGGGTGACTTGGCCAGTGTCCATCACGTCATCTACAATGGGGTTGGAAAGCTGCTTTTGCCTGAGGGCCGCTTTCCTACGTGAGCAACCTTCCAGGGGCTACATGCCAGTGGTGGGTGGAGCCAGAAGCAAAAATAGGAGGAGCATTCAATATTATTAATAATAATAATACCCCGCCCATCTGGCTGGGTTTCCCCAGCCACTGTGGGCAGCTTCCAACAAAACACTAAAATACATTAACCTATTAAATATTAAAAGCTTCCCTAAACAGGCCTTTAGATGTCTTCTAAAAGTTTGGTAGTTATTTTTCTCTTTGACATCTGGTGGGAGGGTGTTCCACAGGGCAGGCGCCACTACCGAGAAGGCCCTCTGCCTGGTTTCCTGTAGCTCTGCTTCTCATGGTGAGGGAACCGCCAGAAGGCCCTCGGCGCTGGACCTCAGATTGTCCGGGCAGAATGATGGGGGTGGAGATGTAAGCCTTTCTTTTGTACAGTAGGCTACATTCCAGTTGCACAGAAATCACAGAGTTTTCTGCGTACAGTCGTACCTCCCCTTCCTCCATCCAGGCAAGCAGGGGCCGTTATCATGCTTGAAGGATATATTTCAGCTCGACAAAACCACTTGAGAATGGTGTGGAGCAAGGATGGCCTCAGGTTCCCTTTTCCAGATCTGTTGCGTTCATCTAATGATTTGGGGAGATTAGAACACCTGAATTGGGCCACATTCCCATTCCCACCCTTTACAGCACTATGATACCATTTTAACAGTCATGGTTTCCCCCCAAGAGTTTGTAGAATTGCAGGATTGGAAAGTATCCTGAGGGTCCTCTACTCCAACCCCCTACAATGCCAGAATCTCAGCTAGAGCATCCATGACAGATGGCCATCCAACCTCTGCTTAAAAACCACCAAGCAGCCTCATGAGGGAGTCCGTTCCGCTGTCGAACAGCTCTTAATGTCAGAAAGCTCTTCTTGATGTTTAGTCAGAATTTCCTTTCTTGCAACTTGAATCCACTGGTTTCAACAATAAATAAATTGTTGGGCGGCTCCCAACAGAGTATTAAAAACACGATAAAACATCAGACGTTAAAAACTTCCCTAAACAGGGCTGCCTTCAGATGTTTTCTAAAAGTCAGGTAGTTGCTTATTTCCTTGACATCTGATGGGAGGGCATTCCACAGGGCGGGTGCAACTACCAAGAAGGCCCTCTGCCTGGTTCCCTGTAACCTCACTTCTCACAGGGAGGGAACCACCAGAAGGCCCTCAGAGCTGGACCTCAGTGTCTGGGCTGAATGATGGGGGTGGAGATGCTCCTTCAGGTATACTGAGCCGAGGCTGTTTAGGGCTTTAAAGGTCAGCACCAATCCTTTGAATTGTGCTCTCTGGAGCAGGAGAACACAAGCTTCCTCCATGGGACAGCCCTTGAGATCCTGTGAGCTGTCGTTTGTGAAGGGTGCTGAGAGTTGTTCGGAGACCCCGTTCTCCTCCCAGAGCTACAAGTTCCACAATCAGTCCCCTCTTCCCAGGGAACTCTGGGAATTGTTGCACTGTGAGGGGTCTCCCAACAGCTCTTGGCACCCTTGACAAAATGCACCTACCCAGAATTCTTTGGGGGAAGCTATGACTGTTTAAAGTGGTATAACACTGCCTGAAGTGTATATTTCAGATGGGGCACTGATGGAGAACTGGGGTGGAATGGTGCCAAAGATTGAGCAATGGAGCAGGATAGCACTGGGGGTTGCAAACCAGGGAGAAATCGGAGAGATCAGCGCGAAAACTGCAGCTCGATAGCTTCCAGTGCAGGAAGTAAGGACTCTGCCTCCACCTTCTCCTCTGCACACTCTTGAACTCTGACTGTACTCTTAGCATCAACAGCTGGCAGATGTGAGAGTCAGATGCTTGTGTGTGCGTTTTTTCCCCTTTCCCAGAAAGCCTGGCACATCTGTTATTTTTACACTGCATCCCAGAGAGCCACTAGCAAGCTGGAAGTCGTATTGGCCTTTCCCGGGAATCCACAACTCCGAAAGAGAGAGCCTTCTGGAAGATTCCACTGGAGCTTAGCAGTACACAGAACAAATGATCCAAAGTTATGCCATGTACACACAAACACACAGAGTCCCCTCAAAACTATTTTTATAGAGTTGCAGGTATATTATGAGTTCTTGGTGCAGAAATCAAGAGCAGCTGGGGAAACCTAGCCAGGTGGGTGGGGTATAAATAATAAAATTATTATTATTATAACATAAGAAAAGCCCTGCTAGATCAGACCCCAATATATCTTCTGAGCCCACAGATGGGAATTAGAACCTAAGGCCCCCTCAGAAGTTGCTGGACTCCCATCGGTCCCAGCCAGCATTCAGGGGTGATGGGAATTGTAGTCTGTCAGCTGTTGTGTTCATAGGTACACAGATGGGCACACACTCATTGAGCGCTACATGTGATAACTCACCATTTGTATACCCAGGCTCGCAGATTGTATATTCATTGAATGTAACATGTGAAACACCCTTGAAACCGCTACTGCTTTCATCTCTACCCTTGCTGGAATCTAAAAATCTTACCTGTTCTGGTTCAGAATATCGTAGTCTGCATGCATGCCTTTGTCATCTTTATTCTTTACTTCTGCTTGTGAGAGCCATAATGGGATCTGACCTTTTTCAGCTGTGCGCTAACAGAGGCACATATTTAATTTGACTGAACTTGAGACGCTGGTTCCAAAGATCTCCTGCTTTTGTCAATCTGCCACTTCACTTGTGTTATTTAAACGGGCGGAAAGGGTGCATGCAGTTTGTGTCTCACAAGAACCCTTACACATTTTGATTTTTTTGCACGTCTCATAAATGACAGTATTTCCAGAAACGAAGCATTTTAAGTAAGCCTAGATCCCAAGATACATGGAATCCTCTGGTACCATCCTATGGATGAAATAAACATTTCCGTCATTTGTTCTTCATGATTACATTCTTTTGCATGAATTTCCCAGAGAAGGATGGTAAGAGAAAACAAAGCCGCTCTTCCAAGGATGGAAAGGTATGGAAAACTATAAATAGTTTAGCTGAAAACAAGGAAATTTTGGGATGTGCTAGCATCTTAACTAAACATAACTCAGGTGTGGCGAACCTTTGGCACTGCAGATGCTGTTGGCCTACATGTGCTATCTTTGGCCACACTGGCTGAGGGTGATGGGGGATGGAAGCCAACAAAGGCTCAGGATCACTGGAAGGACATGGGTTCAAGACCCAGAGGAGCCAGGCACTGATAACTTGCTCCCTGCTGGTTGGAGGAGGGAACTACAGGCACCTCAATCCAGGAAATACATACAGAATCCTTCTAAGGTGGAAGAGTTGCGCGATCCATGCTACCGATAGCAATCTTGCTACAAGGCTTGGGTGAAACAAGCAAAGAGTTTCAAGGGAAGCAAACACACACACACAAAATAGTTCCAGGAAAAGTAGGGAAACATGTCAGGGATGTGCATGTTTCATTACAATCACCCAGGTGTTGCAGGTGCCTACTGGCTAGTAGCTGTGTTGTCCATCACTGACAAACACCTCTCGGGGGGGGGGGGGATCTGTTTTCAGAAATTGTGACTCAGCTCAAATTTAAGTAGCCTTTACTGTGTGCAGCATTGCACCCAAAGAGAACTGTATCGCTGAAGTACTTTTAATACATACATGACAGTAATTTTCATTGAAAAGAATGATCTATACTTTTAAGTACACCTGTATAGGGTTGCACTGCAAACTTCAGGCTTCCTTCAAAACTAGCCATTTTGGGCTTTGCTGAGTGGCTTAGTAAAGAATTTGCTTCACACTGTCTTCAGTAGTTGGATGTTTTCTGTGGGCAGCCTTTTGCACTGTCAGTTTCATTAGGAAGAGGAGGAAGTGCTGTAGACAGTTGTGTTTTGTTCTGTAAGATCTCTTTATTTACAAATGTACACATTGGACAAGTGAGGGGGAAGAGTCAGATATGGCAAGCCAGCATCAGCCCTGCAAATGGAACAATGCATGCCATTTGCAAAAGCCCAGGCTACATTCAAAAGCACCAAAGAGTTTCTTTCAGCCCCTGCACCAAAGCAGGTGGGATACTCTTCTGCAGCTAGGAGCCACCAGCAATCAAAGGCCATTAAACAGCAATAATCACCAGCTAGCAATCTGCAAAAGAAGCCCAGAGAAGCAACAAGGAATATCCAAAAAAGTTGCTTGCAACCAATGGGTGTTTTCTGTGCACAGAACTCACTCCTGCAATGGACTGCCATTTGCTTTTGGGAGACCTCCTAAGGATGGGTGTAATTTTTAATGTTTTAACCTGGAAGAATGTCCTGGGAAGAATAAAAGATGAGCTTGGCTGAAGTCGTAAGGTATTTCTTTGAGGGGAGAAAGGATCTGTTTCACAAACATATGCAAGGAATTACTCCAGAAGGTTATGGAAGTGAGGAATGAGCTGAGCCTTGCTTACTTGAAAGCGGCAACTACAGGAAGGAAGGAAGGAAGGAAGGAAGGAAGGAAGGAAGGAAGGGAGCTTGGGATAAGTCAAGACCAGGAAAACAGAAAGGTGGGCTGGACGGTGATATTTTCTTTGTTCTTGAAATCAGCCTGTGCTCCAAACAAGGAAGGCAGAAAGAAAATTCTGAAAGAACAGGAGTTGAATATGGAGCTGTGAAATTTATGGAAAGGGGTCTCCAGTTCTAGGGCCATTAATTGCCATGTGATTTGCATTTGTTGCCATGTGACGGAAATCCTGTTTCTCTGGCTTTGTTGGGCATTACGCTCATGTCTTGCAAGGGCTAGAGATGTGAAAGCAGATAAAGTTCATAAAATTCAGAATAGATAGGTCAGTGCGATCTTGTGTATTCTGAATGTTCTTATGTGATGCCAATAAAGAAGAAGAAGAAGAGTTTGGATTTGATATCCCACTTTATCACTACCCTAAGGAGTCTCAAAGCGGCTAACGTTCTCCTTTCCCTTCCTCCCCACAACAAGCACTCCGTGAGGTGAGTGGGGCTGAGAGACTTCAAAGAAGTGTGACTAGCCCAAGGTCACCCAGCAGCTGCATGTGGAGGAGCGGAGACGGAAACCCGGTTCACCAGATTACAAGACTACCGCTCTTAACCACTACACCACACTGGCTCTCAAGTCAAGTAATAAAGGTGACTTGACTTGACTTGACCATCCTAAAATCAGAAGCAAGTCCTGTCACACCCACACCAGACCTTTTAATGCTCTCTCATGCCACTGTAAGAGTCATGGCTTCCCCCAAATGAACCCTGGGAACAGCAGTTTGCTTAAGGGCCTCTGAACAACTCCCAGGACTCTTAAGGAACTACAGTTCCCAGGATTCTTTGGGGGAAGAAGCCATGACTCACAAAGTGTCTGGTGTCGATATGACCTGACTCTCAGCTCGATAGAACTAAGTCTTTAGGGGGTTGGCAACATTTATGGTCTATGCAAACCAGATAAACCGTTGTGGGCACCACACACACAGGACCACCTATTCCGTGGGGTTACAGTAGACCGATTCATTCAAGCCTCATTTCAGCAGGAGGGGAGTCAGGGAGGGAAGCTTCTGGGTGTCAGGGAAGGCCTCAGTGGACACACATGCCCCCGTGGGGCACCCCCTTGACCACCCCTGCCCTATTCAGTGCGTTAAAGACTTCAGCCTAAATGCAACCTAAATGTCTCACTGCAACCTAAATTCCACGCCTCAGCACCATACGGTGGCAAAATCTGCTTGGCCGTGAGAATTGGTGTAAGCAAAACAGACCCTTCCTCAAATCGAAAGCAGCACCGCATGCGAGAGATTTTCAACAAGCGAGCGAACGAGGGAAGTGAAAGTTCACGCTCAGACAACACGGCTACAGATCAGTGCACAAAAGCCCACAGCAGCTGACACCAAGCAGGGGTGGTGTTTTGAGCACAAGGAACGAAACCACAAAGAGCACGGCGCATGCTCAGGGGATTCTGATCGGCCATGACAGAATGGTTACTTACACTGTAGTCCAGGAGTACAGCCTTCCACACACCCACACCCGATTTGATGCAACCCTTAATCTTTAAGGTGCCACAGGGCTCTATCACTGGAGTGTTTGCTTTAAGAAGAGAACAGCAATCCACCCTGTTCAAAGCAGTCTTGGATCATTGCTGGTGGAGAGAAAATTAAACTGTTTTGCACAGGGATGCTAGAACACTAGAAAATGCAAGAGGAACAAACTAGATGAAGTAAAGGTAGGAGATTTGTTGCTCCGGCAAAGGACCCAGGAACCTCGACCGTTTCCCCTCCTGTATAAAAAGGGAGCCTGCCGTTTGAATGTGCCACATCTGATCTCCATTAATTCTCTAGGAAATCTGCGAACAATGTTTCAAAACACTTCTTGGCATCTTGGACATAAGTGCATATAAAAGGCTCGGGTTTCACCACGGCAGAAATAATTTATTGGTAGCACCACTGCAAGGAGCGTGAGATAAAAAGTTCTAGCCCTGCAAGTCAGAAAGAACACCAGGTCTCAAACTCATGGCTAGGAGGGCGGGAAGAATGTACCATGAGCCTGGAAGGCAATGTATCTTGGGAAGCAAAGCAAGCCCTCTTGCTCTTCGTTTGAATTTGTGAATGCTGTATCATCATCATTTACTATTATTATTATTATTATTATTATTATTATTATTAAGAGCCTGGCGGGACTAGACCAAAGGCCTGTCTAGCCCATCTTTGTGGCTGTGTACATATTAGTGGCTTAAAACACAGTGAGGTCATTCTCCTCTCCCCACATCACCTACCAAGCTGCGTGCCAAGTCACATTTGCACATTGTTTTTGAAGCTGTGTACACACTACATAAGCCACAGTCCATGCCCATTTTGCATTTTCATTCACACACACATATATAAATACATATCTATACATAAATATTTGGGTACACAGGTATATACAACCACCCACGTGTGTATGCATGCATTTCCAAGACTTTATTATGAAGTTAAAATAACAATCCACTAAGAAATACGAAATAAAACAAGCGAAAAAGAACGGGGGGGGGGGGGGACAGTACAAGACAAAACCAGGGTTCACAGCCATTACCTCATAAAATACATTCTCAAGAGACCATGCAGTGATTTAGATGTTAACAACAAACCCTGACCTGATGCAGAAGTAAATTAAAAAACAAACGTTATGAATACCAAATAAAGCTATATTTCATTGGGTCTTGCTTTGTCATATAAAAAACAAATCTCCCGCCAGTCAGTTTCATTCGATGGCATGGGTTCTGTTGTTGTTGTTGTTATCTTCAGTTTATAGCTCCTAAAGAGGCCGCATCCTTTGTCAATAATTCTGGCAAGCAAGCCTTCCCTCTCAGCGTTTAGAGTGTTTGTGAACATTCTGCAACGCCACAGCTGCCCCGACAAGAGGAGCAGAAAAGCGCAAGGTGACACAGCGGCCAGTTTTTTGTATATCGCGCAAAATCAGCTCCGGCTAAACAGTTAGAAACCCAATGTTGGCACCGCGCAAGGCCATGTTAACTGCCCAGTTTGACCCACGCCACTGCAATTTAACCTCTCTCTTTTCCCCCTCACCCGTTCCCTGCTTGTTTAGTTAGGATGGGAGTGATTTGCCTGCTGTTGAGTGCGATTTCATAGAAGCGCAGCAAAAAGCCCGAAATGGCTTAGGCCCGTAAATGTTTCCAGATGGGGGCATTTCTGGCGAACTTTTTTTGCTCTTCTAAAAGGGAGGCCCTGTTTACATTCCGAACCACTGAACAGAAGACGTTCCTCCCAGAGAGGAACATCTGATAATCGTAGGAATAAAACGGTCAATGGAGATTTTACAATCGGGTTGAAGTGTGACAGGCGCATTTCTCACAGACCTGTTTTGGCGAAGACCGTGGGGCTCGTCCACTCTTGGTTTTGTGCCACGATTCTAGGCACAGACCAGGCCTTTACACGTCCAGCTCTGAGTGCCGTTGGGTTTTTTTGTGCTGCTGAATCGGAGCACACGGCAGTCGGGTTTTCTGCGCATCTCTCTTTGGTCCAATTCAACAGTAAAACAGAGTTTCCGTGCAAAAAATTAGTGTGGACGAGCCCTGCTTCACACTGGGCAAAATGCCTTGAAATATACATGTAAGAAAGGAAGATCTAATATAATATGAAGCAGACAGTCAACAGAATGTCTTTGAGAACAGCTGCCCTTATCTTAGGAAATTAAAAGGGCAGTTACTGTTAAAGGGTTAATGACTGTGGTCAGAAAACTTTCCTTGACTTTCAGAAGGCACTAAAAACCTTCCTTTTCACCCCACTTCTGGGATTCCCCTTGGGAGGGTGTTATTTGGTCTGTGACATTATAATGACATTTGTGGATTTTGATATTTTTGATTGTCTGCCAGTTCTATCCATCCACCCATCTCCGTAACTATTTTGTCTTCATCTTCTTAGTTGTTTTATTAATTCTAAATCAATGACTGAATAAATAAGATGGAACTGGATTGAGACACAGGAAGCATGCGGAAGCGGGGAACCAGCTTCAACATTGCTTATCTCTCGCAGGCAATATGCACAGGCTTTTGGTCTCCGTCCTATAGAGTCAAACAGGTTTTGTGGGTTTTTGAAAGCACATAAAACCTGCACAGTCTGTTTGGCTGTAAATGATCATCATATCAGCGCACGCTCCACAAAGCAGAAATCCTGTTTTCAAAATGTTTCCAATTTCCTGAGAAATCATCTTCAGCTTCTCTTTTATCCGGAGGAAACCTACCGGTGTAAAGGCACCTATGTTGGCTTGCTTGTATAATCTGCTCAGTCTCCACCCCCAAATTCTCTCTTGGTGGTCCCTTTTAACGTGCATGCACCCCCCTGCCACGATTCCCCCTTCCAACTGTACTTAGATCTGCAAAACGGGGTTCTTAAATGCAGTTGAGTCCAAAGCGCAGTTCCTGTAGCCACGAGACCTTGACAAATTAGCCTTACCTCTTGGGAGCCGGTTTTGATCATAAAACTCAGCATCCTCCCATAATTCCCCCCTCCCCCTCCGCCCAACCTCTAAAGCCGATTCTGTAGCAGTGCTTAGCCGCAAATGAGCACCTTCAGGAAGCTATTCTGTACTTCCAGGGATAATTGGGCCGCAGCAGGTAGTTAATTATTTTGGGCTGCTTGGCTACAGCTTAGCACGAGGGCAAGGGAGGGCACAGGCAGCAGTTCTCTACAGGCAGAACGCACTGCATTGATGTGATCTCTGCTTATATGAAGATCTTCTAAGGCACTTCTGAACACGGTCCTCCTGTCCCTCTGCCTGGTGCATTTTTAGTTGTGCTAATTTGGGAAATGCATTTTTTATAATAATGTTTTTTTAAAAAAAACAACAAAACCCTAGTTTGCTCACGGTATTATTCCCCAGCAATTCTTCCTGCTGCCCTTACATTTCACAAATGTTCTTGCAGGCTTCTTACAACACCTTGCCTATGTTACTTCTTCTGCGTGTCCTGTTTTGTCATTTTTGTCATGCCTCAGTTGTTGTTGTTGTTGTTTGTTGTTGTTGTTGTTTTTCATTTCCAAACAAGCCGGAATGCAATGCAATGATTGGTTGCATTGCAAACTCTACAACACAGAGCCTCTGCAGCATGGATTTCCTTTCTAAAAGCTTCCACTGTGATTATTTAAAAGCAATGGGATGGTATAAACCTGGGGTGACCACCATGGTAGCCATGGGCACCAAAGTACCCCAATACACTCTTCCTGGTCTCCTGTCCCCCAATTCTTTATTTTAATTGAGAGAATCACCTCTTTTCCTGTTGAGGTGGATTGTCTGGGTTTTTTTGGAGGGGGTTGTCTGCATTTATTGGGGGGGGCGAATATAGATGCTCTTCATTTCCTCTTAGTTGGCAATGTGTAAGTGGCCATCCTAGGGTCCCTTCGCTCTTTTGATTCTTCTAGCAAAGCGGGTTTTGGTTTTGGTTTTTTACAGTAAAAGGGCATCTTTAAAAATCACATCCCAGTCCCAAGCTCCCAGTATGCAGCGATGCTGCCCATTCTGCCCATCTCAGGATCCGGCCAGCTCATTCCGCCTTGTGTACAGACCTGGCGTCAGTAGTAACAATCGCCAGCATCTATGACCTTTTGCACAGTTCAGTGGAAGTTCAGCGTAAACTACTCCCCGGAAAAGGAGGGTGGGTTTGTAGAAAAGCACTCCTGCATTTGGAAAGCCAAAATGAAATCCATGCCACCCACTCTCAAGTTGTCGGTCGGTTGTTGTTATTCAGTTTCTGCAATGAACTCCCAGAGCAAAATGCAAAAGGGAAATGCAATTTTTTTTTACAAAAATCAGCAACATTCCATTCACACTCCCACTCGCCTCTGAGGTTCGTCCACTTCCTTCCTGTGGCTTTTTATAGAATCATGTGTGTTTTTCTCACGTCCGGTAATAAAAAGACATTTTGTGCTTCTGCTGCTGTGGATGTGTATACAACCCACAACTATCACACTTAAAAGTATAGTTTTGGTTTACGTGGGAGAGCTGAAACGATGTCAAACCTCGAGAAAGATCAAATGCAAGAGAGCTTGGGGTTTGCTTTTGTTGTCCGAGCATTAAAATTTGTGTTGCTGTTTTTCTCTCTCTCCTGTAAGCGCTTCTCGTTATGGATCAGCTGCTTCGTTTTCATTCGCAAATAGCAAGTTCAATTCTCTCTCTCTCTCTCTCTCTCTCTCTCTCTCTCTTTCTCTCTTGAAAGTTTTTAGCCCTTAAAATGGTGATGATAGGCTCAAACTTCCACGTGTGCAAAAATCACCTAAACAGTCAGTGATGGGCCATGGGCAGCTGCAGAATGAGAGGCAAGGATCACAGATCAGAAGCAAGGCACAGTAAATCACCAATGGGGGAACCTCTACATAGGTAAAAGTAAAGGGACCCTTGACCATTAGGTCCATTCGTGGCCGACTCTGAGGCTCATCTCGCTTTATACAGCTTCCGGGTCATGCGGCCAGCATGACTAAGCCGCTTCTGGCGAACCAGAGCAGCACACGGAAATGCCGTTTACCTTCCCGCCGGAGTGGTACCTATTTATCTACTTGCACTTTGACTTGCTTTCGAACTGCTAGGTTGGTAGGAGCAGGGACCGAGCAATGGACGCTCACCCCGTCGCGGGGATTCGAACCGCCGACCTTCTGATTGGCAAGTCCTAGGCTCTGTGGTTTAACCCACAGCGCCACCCGTGTCCCAGAACCTCTACATATCATGGGCCTAATTTCAGCCCAGCCATGCCCACCTACCCTGCACTTGATGTCATAACTCAGCTGGTTATCTGAGCTCATGGAGAGGGTTTTGTAAGACTCGACAATCAGGCAATCGTTGGGTCATGCATACAGCCCTTCTCAAGACCTAATGGCCAGTTGGTTAACAGAACTTTGCCCTAATGGAGGTGGCATGGGTCTCGGGGGCTGTGAGGGGGCCTGGGGATGCTTTTCTGGCTAGGAAACAGTGGCCCTGATGGTTTGTCACCCAAGGTGGCAACTCAAAAGAAGTCAAAGTACCGCTCAGCTGATCAGTGCTGAACGGGAAGCTCAGCTGCCCAGGAACAACCAGGAACTCCCTTTATTCTCATTTTGTAGCCCCACGCATTCCTGCCACACCCATGGCCCTGGTTTGTGGGCAACGACCTCATGGGCCAAACTGGGATCTGTGCTGTACCTAAACAGACTCACTGGTCAGTGGTTCCCTCCTGGTCTTCATGCCAGGGATAGGAACCTGGGACCTTCTGAAGATGCTCTGCAGCCCTCTACAAGGATGCTTGGTCATGTCGGAAAGCTGCTTAGGAAGCCGCTGGACCCCATTTCCCAACCTGCCATCCTTCAGAGATCCTGAACTACAACTAGTTGTAGTCCGAAACATCTGGATAGCACCAGGCTGAGGAAGGCTGAACTAGGCTTATAATGAAGTCCATTTATGTGGTATTTGGCTGTTCTGAAGGCAGCTTGGCTCTTTCGTGGTTCTGCTCAGTTCTTCCCTGGCGGGGAAGTGGCGGGAGCTAATTTCGTTGACTTTGCGGCTCCCCCACTAAGGCTTCTGAGCTTGGAATCGGAACTTAATATCCACCTCCACCTGTGCCTTATTAATAGAAGCAACTTCCCTCATCAAATGCGGCGTGCGGAGAAGAATATGAGAAATTAGCAATAGGCCGTAACAGCCTCCGAGACCTCCGCACTGATTGCTCTGGGAGTAGCCCTGGCGATAGCAGCTCTGACGCAGTGGAAGGGACGAGAAAGACGGTGTAATGGGAAGGAAATATAGCCAGAAGGATGTATATGGCTGGATGCCTTCCATACGTCACTGTTCAGACGCAGCCTCCAAGCTGCCAACCTGTGTGTGAATGCAATGGTTAAACTACTGGGCTGGGTCTGAAACCCTGATTCGAATTCTCCCCGCCTCAGCAATCATAAAACTTACTGGGTATATGACCTTGGGTAGGCCATTCTTTCTCGCCACCTAGCCTGCCTTACGGCGTTGTTGTGAATATAAACGGTGGAAGGGAGTACTGTGGCTGCAGCTTACTGGTTTGGGTCCAGTTCTCCAGTCTGATACAGTCCTCTTTAATCCTGATTCTGTCTGCTGCGGCTTTAGCGACCCGTCCCAGATTGGTGTCATCTGCAAATTTGATGAGCATCCCCTCAATTCCTTCTTTCAAGTCATTTATAAAGGCGTTGAACAACAACAGGCCCAGAACCCTGTGGCACCCCACTTGTCATTTTTTCCCCAGGATGATGAGGAACCATCAATGAGTACTCTTTGGGTTTGGTCAGTCAACCAGCTACAAATCCACTTACCAGCTGCCTCATCCAGGGCCACATTTTACCATCTTCTGCACAAGAATACCATGGGGTAGTTAGTCAAAAGCTGCTGCCCAAAGCTGTGTAAGTGTGTTAGAAAAGATGGAACATGAACTCCGTTTGTGGGAGGTTGCGTCGCTGTGTGACCAGGATTGTATACGGAGCAAAATACCGACGTTCTTTTGGTGTAACTTGAGGCTGTCTGTCTGCAGAACGAAAGGGAGGGTTTGCAGAAGACAGGGAGTTCTTTATACTGGGGGAGGATCACACGTACGTTTAAGTCTTCGCCGAAATTCCAATCTGTATAATTATTCCTTTGATTGTGCTAGATCTGGAAAAAAGAAGAAGCAGAGGCGGCAGGCTTGTGTGTGACCCGTGGCCTTGTTTCAGCTGGGTCTTAATCGTCAGGGCGAGAAGGGAAGGGAGGCAGTGAGAACTTCCCCGCCTTGAGGACGGCCGTCCTTCTCCCCCTTGCTATTTCCTTGTGCTTAGAAAAAAACAACGCCAACACCAAACAATTCTGCTCTAAGAACAAGCAGACGGTTTGAGGAAGTGCAGTCTCAAAAAACGATGATTTGAAAGAAGATCTCCCGTGTGAAAGAGGCGTGCTTCTCTTTGAAGGAGGCACGGCCTCGGCACCTCCGTTTGCCAACTTCTAACGAAGGAAAATGGGCGGCCGACGGGCAGACCTGCAACTAAAAACCATGAAATTATAGAGTTGGAAGGGACCATGAGGGTCATCTAGCCCAACCCCTTGCAGTGTAGGAATCTTCTGCCCAGCGTGCAACTTGAATCCACAACCCTGCCGTAATACTAATACAGTGGTACCTCTGGTTGCGAACAGGATCTGTTCCGGAGGCCCACTTGCAACATGAAAAGAGCGCAATCTGCAGCGGTGCTTCTGCGCATGCGCGGGTTGCAATTCACTGCTTCTTCACGTGCACGTGATGTCATTTTGCGTGCATGCGCGAGTGGCGAAACCCGGAAATAACCCTTTCCAGTACTTCCAGGTTGCCGCGGGACGTATTCTGAAAGAACGTACGTAACATGAAGCAAACGTAACATGAGGTATGACTGTACTAATAATAAATTTTATTATTTATATGCTGCCCATCTGACTGAGTTGCGCCAGCTACTCTCTGCAGCTCCCAAAAAATACAACATCAAACATTAAGTATTGATTTCCATCTGACCATATTAATGCAGCCATCTGAGCCTTTCTGTTTGGCCTTTGGAGCCCTTCCCAGGCAACACCCCCTCTCCTCAAGCCACACACACCCCAGAGTGTTCATGCCTGGCTGAAAACGTGTCATTGAACTCTGATAACACCTCCTGCATGTCCGATTGCAGAATAGAGAGGTGTGCGAGACTATGGGCAAACAAGAGACACCTGTACACAGGTAAAATTATTTGTTGCACAATACATATCTCAAGGGCCGCCACATGGAAGAGGGAACAAGCTTGCTTTCTCTTGCTCTGCAGGATAGGACCTAAACCAATGAATTGAAGTAGAAAGAAAAGAGATTCTGACTAAATATTCGGAAAAAATTTCTGACAGTAAGAGCTGTTCAGCAGTGGAACAGACTCCCACAAGAAGTGGTGGACTCTCCTTCCTTGGAAGTTTTTAAGTAGAGGTTGGGTGGCCATCTGTCATGGATGCTTTAGCTGAGATTCCTGCATAGCAGGGGGTTGGACTGGGTGGCCCTTGGGGTCTCTTCATAAATAGGTACTGCTGCGGCAGAAAGGTAAGCAGCATTTCTGTGCGCTCTGGCTTCCGTCACAGTGTCCTATTGCACCAGAAGCGGTTCAGTCATGCTGACCACATGACTCAGAAAGCTGTCTGTGGACAAACACCGGCTCCCTCAGCCTGAAAGCAAGATGAGCGCCGCAACCCCATAGCGGATTTCAACTGGACTTAACCATCCAAGGGTCTTTTACCTTTGACCTTTACCTTATGATTCTATGAAACCAGATACAGTGGTACCTCTGGTTGCGAATGGGATCCGTTCCAGAGGCCCGTTCGCAACCTTTAAAGAACGCAACCGACGTCTGCACTCGCACGCGTCGCAATTCGCCACTTCTGCGCATGCGTGTGACGTCATTTTGCGCATCTGTGCATTCACGAGCAGCGAAACCCGGAAGTAACCCTTTCCGGTACAGTGGTACCTCTGGTTACGTACTTAATTCGTTCTGGAGGTTCGTTCTTAACCTGAAACTGTTCTTAACCTGAAGCACCACTTTAGCTAATGGGGCCTCCCGCTGCCGCCACGCCACCAGAGCACGATTTCTGTTCTCATCCTGAAGCAATGTTCTTAACCCGAGGTAATATTTCTGGGTTAGCGGAGTCTGTAACCTGAAACGTATGTAACCCGAGGTACCACTGTACTTCCTGGTCACCGTGGGACATAACCTGAAAACACTCAACCTGAGGCAAACGTAACATGAGGTATGACTGTACATCCCTCCAAATAGAAAACCATCTTCTGTACGGATGGTTCACCCTCCGTCTGCCTCCAACTGAAGCCCTTCCCAAACTGCAAGTGGAATATTTAGAAAGCTTGCTTTGGGGGGTTCTTATGCATTCTGTACATCTGCACCCCTCCCTCCTTGGTGAGTCCGAAAGAGAGCCCCGCACCAGTTGCAAGCTGATGGGCAAAGCTTGATGGCGCTTCTCGCAAACGGTTGTTCGGGCCAGCGCTAAATTCACGCGCACAGAGAATCAGAAACCCCAGAGGAACATCTCTTGTTTCCGGACGCCCCCTTGAGAAACCGGAATTATGGCTAGCCAATGTGGGCCTCCTTCTGACAGGAAGGCCTTCCCATTTAAAGCAAGACGAGGAGGAAGTCGAAAGCCTCTGCAGCCTTGCGCTCCCAATTGGCCAAGAAGCTTAAGCCAGCGAACGTGTTCGCGTTTTAAAAAATGTCTTCCTCTGTCAGCTTGAGATTTTCCAGAATTTAGAAGCGGAAAGAAGCAGAAGACTACAAGGAAGCTATTAGAGGGAGATAAAATAAACTTTGAAAGGTGCAAGGGTGGGGGCAGGCGGCACGAAACGAGGAGCAAACTCGCTTGCCGTTTTTCAAGGGAAGTATTGATGAATGCTTATTGCTCCCAACAAAGGCTTTCTTGTCGCAAACAGGAGAAGCAGATGTTTAAAAAGCGGACAGGAAGCGGCTGTGACAAATGAAAGGATTTTTGATTGGATTCATGAGCTGTGCTTCCTGCCTGTGATTTCTTCAACTGCAGGCCACCTTTTTTTAAAAAAAGAAGCAGCGTAATATTACAACTTAATGACCAACCTTTTCCACATCCATATTTGGAGAGCTCAGAGTACAAAAATCAACCAGCGCTTTTACTTCCGGTAACGCAAACCAGCAAGCTTCTCTGTTTGTAAAACATGTGACTTCTTCCGGGATTCAAACAGCACTCCTGTCAAATGTTGTATTTGTGGTTATCTGGATGTCCTATGGATCTGAGGGTCACTTGTGTTTTCGTTTACTCAAGAGGGTCTTGGAAATGTATTATTGGGTACGGTTTCAACTCGGTGCGTTCTTGACAACCTGTTTTCTGGAAACTCCCTTTTCCCCTTCTGTGCTCCATTATGCCATTTCCCCCACCATCATTTAAAGGCGGATCTGCCTAATTGGCAGCTGCCAAAACAATACGAGAACTGAAAACAGCAGCCAGCCATTGATGTTCTCGCTTCTCTGCATTTTGCAACGCAGTTCCCCAGCCGTGTAATGCATACAAAAATCCGTAGGTGTGCATAATACATACATTCATGAAGACAGCAGATGCAAGTGTACAGTCATACTTCAGGTTACAGGTGCTTCAGGTTGCGGGTTTTTTGAGTTATGGACCGCCGAAACCCAGAAGTACTGGAACAGGTTACTTCCAGGTTTCGGCAGTCGCACATGCACAGAAGTGCTAAATCGCGCTTTGAGCATGCACAGAAGCACTGAATTGCAACCCGCAGACACGCACCTGCGGGTTGCGAACGTGCAACCCAAGCGTCCGCTGTATTATATCAGAGGAAACTGCACGCTGTGGATGGAGAAGAAATTCACACTAAAATTCCGGTTAATTTCTGTGAGGGCTCTCCCGCCCCCTAGCAAACAGATGTGGAAATGGGAAGAGCTGAACTTTGAGACTGGGAAAACGAAGAAACTGAGGGAAAACCCAAACCGACAGATTCGACTGTTCCTAGACTCATGACATGATCTGCAGGCCCCACCCCAAACCTCCACATGTAGCAAGACATCTGAAGTGGGGCACCTGTGCATCTCACAGAATGTGCAGGGGTCAGGGGGTGTGACTTCAGGCCTGGGGGCACGGGGCACAGTTCTGCTCCCCACCCCCCATGCAAGCACTCCAGGAGTGGAAGAGGGTGAGGGAAAGTGCCCTTTGCTGTGTTGTGCATTTCCATGCATAAACACGCACATGATTTTGGGAAACGCCAAATCAGGATGCAAGGGATGGGGGAGGTACACCTGTCCTTTTTGCCCATTTCCTAAAACATCTGAGTCAGGGGTGGGGAACCTCAGGCCCACGACACCAAATGGGGCCCTCCATCCCTCTTTCTGTGCCATGAAAAGCCTCCCCAGGCAACAACAGCAACACCCTGCCCATCTGACTGGGTTGCCGCAGTCACTCTGGACAGCTTCCAACATATATAAAAACATTTAACAACTTCCCTATACAGGGCTGCCTTCAGATGTCTTCCAAAGGTTGTATGGTTACTTGTCTCCTTGGCTCGGGGGTCGCATAACTCCATACCCTCCCGACACTTCACTGATGAAAATAGGGACGTCCTAAGGAAAATTCATCATGCGAAAGGCTGGACTGGATGAATCCCAAGCCGGAATTAAGATTGCCGGAAGAAGTATCAACAACCTCAGATATGCAGATGACACAACTTTGATGGCAGAAAGTGAGGAGGAATTAAAGAACCTCTTAATGAGGGTGAAAGAGGAAAGCGCAAAATATGGTCTGAAGCTCAACATCAAAAAAACTAAGATCATGGCCACTGGTCCCATCACCTCGTGGCAAATAGAAGGGGAAGAAATGGAGGCAGTGAGAGATTTTACTTTCTTGGGCTCCATGATCACTGCAGATGGTGAGAGCAGTCACGAAATTAAAAGACGCCTGCTTCTTGGGAGAAAAGTGATGACAAACCTAAACAGCCTCTTAAGAAGCAGGGACATCACATTGCCAACAAATGTCTGAATAGTTAAAGCTATGGTTTTCCCAGTAGTGATGTATAGAAGTGAGAGCTGGACCATAAAGAAGGCTGATCGCCGAAGAATTGATGCTTTTGAATTATGGTGCTGGAGGAGACTCTTGAGAGTCCCATGGACTGCAAGAAGATCAAACGTATACATTCTGAAGGAAGTCAGCCCTGAGTTCTCACTGGGAGGACAGATCGTGAAGCTGAGGCTCCAATACTTTGTCCACCTCATGAGAAGAGAAGACTCCCTGGAAAAGACCCTGATGTTGGGAAAGATGGAGGGCACAAAGAGAAGGGGACGACAGAGGATGAGACGGTTGGATAGTGTTCTCGAAGCTACTAACATGAGTTTGACCAAACTGCGGGAGGCAGTGGAAGACAGGAGTGCCTGGTGGGCTCTGGTCCATGGGGTCACGAAGAGTCGGACACAACTAAACAAAAGGAAAAGTGGGACATTCCAGGAACAAATCAGAAACCAGAACAGCTTCTGTAAATCTGGGGCTGTCCCTGGAAAATAGGAACACTTAGCAGTTGGGAGAGTTGACTGCTACCCCCTCCAAAAAAAGTAACTTTACTGGGTCCTGATTTAGGTTGTCCCTCGAAAAATTGATTAGGATGGGTTGGGGGCTGCTTCTCTGACTTGCTCCTTATTGATTTCTGTTTGCTTGCAATGCCAAGGAATGGTTGTCGCTGAACATTCCCTTGCCGACTTTTAAGCGTGAGGATTTCACAACTTTGGAAGGATTGCCGCAGGAGTAAACAAGGCTGCTACTAGAGGGCTGAGGCTCGCAGAGTGGACTCTCGGGGGAGCTCCGTGTTCTTCCTGCCCTCGCAGTTTGGTTAAGCAAATAGTTACCAAATGTGTCAGCGAGGGAATGTGATCCTTATCCCCCCCCCCCCCAGTGAGCATTGGGGACAGCTGATATTTTGGAGGCAGGTCCTGAAAGGTTGGAAATTAATGCCATTCTAGGAAAGGAGCAGTGCGAGAGAAAAGCTTGGCTTGGCTTCTCTGCCCCTTGTCATCTTGGAGTAGGCATGGAAGGAGAAATGAGGTTAGCAGACAGGGAATGACAACGGGCCCAGGAGAGAACCCTGAAGCACCCCACTAGTCACTTTTTTCCCAGGAACCACTGGATTCCTTTTGCCTGTGCCGAATTTTCCAGCCTCGATGAATGCTGCACGATTCATGCTAACTTTTCTTCTCATGCAGTTGCCTTGCAACAGCCACCTGGAGAATATTCAGCGGTGGATCCTCCTTTATTAGCCAAGCCCAGGGGGCTTATTATTCCCAGCTAAGTGTGCGCAGGATTGCAGCCTTTAAACCCACCCCCTGCCCCCAAAATCTGCTCTTAAACTTCCTTCCGAATTTGTAGTCAACCGGCATTTTGTACGAGTGGAAATTTTCCTAGCATCTAACACAGTAAAGGAAAGTGGGTTTCTATAAATATTGAGACTTGGTAATTATAACCAGACATGGTCATTAAAATTCAACAGTCAACTTCTCCTGTGGGCGAAAAAAGAACCCCTCCTCGTTCCAGCAAGGGGCATGTTATCAGTGTGATGTTTCAAGGAAGACAGATGCCATCTAATATTAAGTACACATTAATGAGCTCGGTCCCCAACATGGAAACGAAACAGATTGGCCCAGAAGCCAAAGGCATAAAACGGGAGAACAATGACTAGAAAGCGTTTATAGGAAATACTCTTAAGTCTGTGTAAGAATAATATGCATTGTTCTTATGCCAGATACCTTTGCAAAAAGCTGTGCTGTTAGATCTAAGCCAGGGATAGGGAACCTGTGTCATTTCAGATGTTGTTGACCTCCAATTCCCATCAGCCCAAGGCAGCATGGCCAATGGTCAGGAATGATGGGAGTTGTAGTCTAGCAATTTCTGGGTTTCCCATCAATTTTTCTTTCTCCCATTTTTTAATCAAACCAAGACTTCTGGGGTTGCCATATTTCAAAAAGTGAAAATCCGGACACGAAAGTTGTTAAGTCCCTTTTTTTTTTTTTTTTGCAAAATCTTTAAAAAGGGAAGTTTTTGAGCTATTTTTAAGGAAATTCGTAAAAAAAAAACCAAAAAAAAACAACACCCAACACTTTTGACATGGGTTGCCATACGCCTGGGTTTTCCTGGACATTTTTACTGACTTTTGGAAATTCCATCTGGACTCAGCTAAGGCCATGTAGACATAACTTGCATGTTTGCCCAAGAGATACGGAGTCGTAAAAGGCCTTGATGTTTCTTTCCCAGGGAGCAGATGAGCCTCCTTTCCGTAAGTTCTGGACAATATTTCCTTGTCATGCAGTGTCATATATGCCATGGCTTCATTTTTCATCAAGTTGCCTTTTTAACTGGAAAGTGGAAGAAATATCAAGCTTTTCCTCTCTGCCCATTAAGCAACTGCAGCTTTCCCTGCCACGGTACACTTTGTGAGGGCAAAAAGCAAGAGTGTTATCTCGGATCTGAGCCGATTTAAAGTAAAACCACTTGGACCTCTTGTTCTCTGATAGTGCACAAAAAGCAGGTTTCGGGGAAAAGGGATTGAATGGGATGAAATTGCCTTGGAAGGCATTAAGGTACCCCTTCAGTTTGTTGTTCTATAAAGCAGATGTTGCTAACCTGGTGCTGCCCAGATATTTCAGACTGCAACTCATGGCCTCGGTCCTGTATACCTGAAGGAGCGTCTCCACCCCCATTGTTCAGCCCGGACACTGAGATCCAGCACCGAGGGCCTTCTGGCGGTTCCCTCACTGCGAGAAGTGAGATTACAGGGAACCAGGCAGAGGGCCTTCTCGGTAGTGGCGCCTGCCCTGTGGAACACCCTCCCTTCAGATGTGAAGGAAATAAGCAGCTATCCTATCTTTAAAAGACATCTGAAAGCAGCCCTGTTCAGGGAAGTTTTTAATATTTAACGCTGTATTGTTTTTAACACTTGATTGGGAGCCGCCCAGAGTGGCTGGGGAAACTCAGCCAGATGGGTGGGGTATAAATAATAAATTATTATTATTATTATTATTATTATTATTATTACTACTTCAGCCATGGCTGGCATAGCTGTGCTGACTGGGCAGCGGAGGCGATGGAAGTTGTAATCCAAACTTGTATCCGTTTTTCCTTGGCAAAAAGCAGTGGGACAATAGGAATTGTGGATAAACTGTCCCATGTGATGATAATTCAAGCAAACATTGTGAAAGCCAGGTGAACAACTTGTTTAGCAGCAAGGACAGCATATGAAACCTTGCCAACGTATATATTCTTCCAGCTATCCTAGGTTAGGAAGTTACTTTATTATTACCTGAATGTAGTGGCCTAAAGCATCTCATTTGCAACAGGGAGATCATGGTACTGGTGTGTTTTAGAAGGTTGTTGCAATTAATCATTTGAAATGTTTTTATACCGCTCTTCTGTTGAAATACCAAAAATAGAACAATAGCAATAAAATGGTCTTAGGTTCTTCTTCAGTATTATTATGAAGAAGAAACGGAGTGAAGTAGTTCTGAAAGCATCAAAAGGCAGTCTGGAATCGTCTAAAAATGAGAGATGAGTGCATCAGATTGTAGTAACCACCAACCACCCATTAAAACCCTTGGGATGATAGAATATAAGATGAACCTATTGGATCAGATCAAAGGTCTGTTTAGTCCAGCATCCTGGTCTCACTGTCGCCAACCAGATGCCTATGCAAAACCTGCAAGGAAAACTTGAGCACAACATCACTCTCCCCACCTGCAGCTCATAGCAGCTAGTATTCAAAGGAGGACATATTCGGGAGAAGGAAAAAGCTAAGGAGTCAGCCCTACACAAACTTGAAGTCCCTAAGAGGGTTGGATGGTTCCTTGTACGCCTCCTTCCAGCAACTCCTGCAGCCAAGCTAGGGCTATACGTATTGCTCTGCTTTCCTTTGGACCACATCAGTGATGCTGAGAGAGAGGTCTTGTCGTCTGGGTAGCCCAGGACCTTCATACACAAATGCTCAGGCTTGCACCCCAGAGGAGTCACTTGGGTGCTGCTAATGCAACATGGGAAGCAGCAGTTGTGAGTTGCTGGTCTCTGCAGCCACAGCAGGCACTGTGATTCTCCAGCCATTTGGCTTCACCCCCAGAGGCACACTCCATTGTCTCTTGAGATGGACAGATGTCAACAGCTGCCTTCAAGAGTGGAGGTAGAACGTAGCTGTCATGACTAGCAGCCAAAGGGAGCCTTATCCTCCATGACTTCGTCTGTTCCTCCTTTTAAGCCATCCAAGATGGCGGCCATCACTACTTATCGTGGGAGAAGAATCTTAACCTGTTGTTGTTGTTGTTGTTGTTGTTTAGTTGTTTAGTCGTGTCCGACTCTTCGTGACCCCATGGACCAGAGCACGCCAGGCACTCCTGTCTGCTACTGCCTCCCGCAGTTTGGTCAGGCTCATGTTTGTAGCTTCGAGAACAGGTTAAGATACAAAGGCAACAGGCATATCTTAACCTGTTACCTAAATGATAAAACGTTGGTACCCTCCAAACCTGCAAGGAGAAGCCATTCCACCACTGAAAAGCCCTTTTCCCAGTTGCTTCCTGGCTAACTTCTGAAGGCAAAATCGTCAAGTCTAGAATTCTGCAATCGCTAAGCATTTCCGGAGCGTTTTGTTTTGTTCATCTCGCAAGCAGAGCAAAGTGACTTACGCCCATCTTGGGCAGGAAAAACCCAGGGACCTGTTTTGGGGGGGGCTCCAGAAGGAAAGCAGTGATTTGTAAGCTCAGGCTGTGAATGGAATACCCATTTGATATACGTCCAAAGGTGAAAAACCAGTCTAGGTGTTTATGGCGTGTCTGCCAGCGAGGACATTCATGGGATGATCATCACGTAGGACAGCTTTATGAAACAGGTTAAGTTTTAACACCTGGGCTGAGTTACGTTTTGGAGAACGGTCTTTTGCAATGGTTGAGGAACCCAGAGTGCTGCAAAGGCATACCTGTACTGGAGACAAAGTTCATGGGCCTCTGAAGATGGGGAAACTGCTAGATTTTAGGAAGGGACCTCACCAAGAGAGGTACTTCACACCCTAAGTCACAAGCCCCGGGGAAGCATGCCTGGCACTGACTTCCCACTTTCTGACACTAGCTGAAGATTTTTATTTTCCCAGGCTTTTAAATTCTTAAGCTGTGGTTTGTACCAGGGTTAGAAACTGAGATATGAAAGCTAGGAGCTAAATGGCACCTTGAGCCTAGGTTATGGGCGCAACAACAGAATGTCTAGTCGTGCTTTTTTAATAACAAGAATACAAAGCTGAAAATGAATGAACTGCAGCTAAAATATTGTGTTCATTTTTCACATGGTCTAGTCCTTACCCTGCCCTGCCCCCTGTAGTATTCTTAAGAGGGTCTCTTCTCCAGTCTTCAGAGAGCAGCTGGAAGTAGGGAGGCAGAAAAATGGTCCTCCTTTCCTTCCACTCCGCAGGTTTAATCTGAAATCTTAGGCGCATTGCTGCACCCAGAGCTCAGAAACTGCTCGCGGTAATGAAATTCCCTGTCGCAAAATGTGCCTAGAACAATGGTGGTGGTGGTGATTATATATTGGTTGCTGCTAAAGTTGCGCTTCCAATGGTTCAATGGTATTTTGGTGCTAACATAAAGTTTGAAAGACAGTCAGTCTGGCAATGCTGATGATAATCGTCGGTTGCATTCAATGTAGCGTTAGGCAGATCATTCAGTCGGCGCAAGGATTTCTCCGTGTGCAACGGAACAATTGCTCCCTCTCCTCTTCCTGTGCACCCCCTAATTCTGTTCTGGGGGTTCCTCCAACCTTCCAGAGTAGATTTGAAGGCAGGCGAGGAGAGGAGGAAAAGGCTACATGGATGTTGTTACCTGGATGGTGTTGTTGTTGTTGTTGTTGTTGTTATTCACATCTAGCAGTATGAGCTTAGTAAGACTCCCGAGGAGCTAGATGTATGATGCACAGGTACTTTTATTGGAGAAGCGTGCTAAAAAACAAATTGCGACAGCAGCGTGGACTGTATCATGGGAGGTCAGGATGCCATTTTTAATGTTCCCCAGTTGCTGCGGCAGAGATGCGGGTGGCGCTGTGGGTTAAACCACAGAGCCTAGGACTTGTCTATCAGAAGGTCGGTGGTTCGAATCCCCGCAATGGGGTGAGCTCCCGTTGCTCGGTCCCTGCTCCTGCCAACCTAGCAGTTCGAAAGCACGTCAGAGCGCAAGTAGATAAATAGGTACTGCTCCAGCGGGAAAGTAAACAGTGTTTCCGTGCACTGCTCTGGTTCGCCACATGACCTGGAAGCTGTACACTGGCTCCCTTGGCCAATACAGCGAGATGAGCGCCGCAACCCCAGAGTTGGCCATGACTGGACCTAATGGTCAGGGCTCCCTTTACCTTTACCTTTAGTTGCTGAGGCAGGGGAATCTCCCCGCCAGAAGAAAAGTAGCACACCAGGGAGAAAGATTCTAGCTTAACTAGCACAATGAGGAGAATATGATTTATTTCAAGGGAGTTTATATATGTCGAAGAAGATTCAGATTTTCGACACCCTCTTGCCATTCTAACAGAGATACTCCTCGCTCTACCCCGTCATTCGCAGCTCATTCTGCTGTGCAAAGCTCCAGCCAGGTTTTTTTCCAAATTTTGAGATTACGGTATCAGAACGGGAATATGATAGAACACGTCAGCCAGCTGTAGCGTGCCATCCGCCACACTAATAGAAATGCTAATGCAAAGGACATTCTTCCCATGCAACGGCAAAAGTTGCAAATTAGTTACAGCCCGCCCCCCCCCCGAGTTATTTCTGACGCGGCTCCAAGTTGCCCGTCCCTGCATGAAGCCCCTGGACGGGAAGGAAATGTTCGAACCAGCAGTCGAAGCCCCTGCATAAACAAGGAATTAAAAACGCCTTACGCACCATTAGAGGCCCAGCACGCCTCCCATTGTCAATCCGCTTCCTCTAAGCGCATTCAGACACCTCCAAATTGGTATCTAAGTGGTCAAGAGCAGTTTAAGGGAGCGTTGAGGGGCTGAGCATCAGCCAGCCTCCTAATGAGTATTAAGAATTTGCCGGCTTTGAGGGCCGGCAATTAAAAACGGGGGATATTGCGTGGGGCTTTCTGCGGAATGGAGAACTGAAGCGCTAATATTTGCACTAATGAAGTGTGAAGATAACAGCGAAGTTAATTTTGTCCCCTTTTCAAGCAGCTTAATTTGTCTCCCGCCCATCCAGCCACACAGAAGACGGGCCGTGTCAGATCAGGCAAAAAGCCATACAGGCACACATGCGCACACAGCTGCCATCACTGCAGCCACAATTCACAGACCATCGCTGATATACCGCCTTGTGGCACCCCCGCAAATATAACTGTGTAACCATTGTGACTCAAAAGTAGGCACCCGTTCCCACAAGTGGTTGTGTGTAGGGAAGCCGTTTGGGGACGCACCAAGCGAAGGAACCATTTTGCATCATCTTTGCAAAGAGCTGTATAGCTTGTTTGTTGCTTTTACTGCATTCCTATCCCGCCTTTTTCTCCAAAGGGCTCAAGGTGGGGTATGTGGTTCCCCTCCTCATTTAACCCCCAACAACAACCCTGTGAGGTAGGTTAGGCTGAGAGGCAATGACTGGCCCAGGGTCACCCAGTGAGCATCATGGTGAATTTGAAGTGGAGTGGGGGATTTGAACCCAGGACTCTCCCAGGTCCTATTCCGACATTCTAACCACTACACAACACTCCCCATTCATGCACCCTCCAGTTTCTGGTTTACAGTAGAAAACATTACATCTTGGCTGCCATAATCGAACGGCTGCCATCAAGAGATCAATTAGGAACAGTACAACACATTTATACAGCACAGGCCTGTATAAACAAGGTTATCCTAATGCCTCTTGAATATTTGGGGATTGTGTAAGATTCAAGGCCAGCCATTTATGCCTGTGCCTTTTTCCTGGCCGAAATCCCCCCCCCCCCCCGTCATTTGTCCTCTCGTCTAAAACCTGCACAGGGCCTGTATTGGACAGAGGAGCAAGTCTGACCAGAATTATGTGTTTATAACAGTGTCATATCACTGTAAACTATCATTGCTTCTCACAAATAATCCTGGTATTGTGAAGGGTGCCAAAAGTTGTTAGGAGGCCTCCATTTCCCTCACAGAGCTACAGTGGTTTAACCACCAATCCCTCTTCCCAGGGAACCCTGAAAAGTGTAGCTCTTTGAAGGGATTTGGGGTCGCTGTGGGTTAAAACACAGAGCCTAGGACTTGCCGATCAGAAGGTCGGCGGTTCGAATCCCCGCGACGGAGTGAGCTCCCGTTGCTCTGTCCCAGCTCCTGCCAACCTAGCAGTTCGAAAGCACAGCAAAGTGCAAGTAGATAAATAGGTACCACTCTGGTGGGAAGGTAAACAGCGTGTCTGTGCACTGCTCTGGTTCGCCAGAAGCGGCTTAGTCATGCTGGCCACATGACCAGGAAGCTCCCTTGGCCAATAAAGCGAGATGAGTGCCGCAACCCCAGAGTTGGCCACAACTGGACCTAATGGTCAGGGGTCCCTTTACCTTTAACCTCTCTCCCCACCCTTAACAAACTAGTTCCCAGGATTCCTTGGGGGAAGCCACGACTGTTTTTAAAGTGGTACAATGGTGGCTTCAAATGCATCATGCGGATGCAGCCATAACCGTGAAGGAAAGCATTAGGCCTACAGCCGCCACCAATGCCTCAGTCCCGATCCAAATTCCCAGCGACATTTTTCCATGCTGAAAAACCCACGGAAGATCCCACAATATCTTGTCTGCTTGTTCCGTCCTATGTGCCAGGATGTTCCCTGCCCCTTCGCTGGGACGCTCCCCACAGTCCATGTTGAGAGCATTGCAGGGCATGCAAGGAAGCTTCCTCCTGGATGAGGTTTGCCAGAGAATCCTGGCAGGATCCCGCTGCCTGCATGAGGCTGTTGGGTTCTGCGGCCTACCAGCCGCATGTGTTCCCACTTTGCAGTCTTTACCAAACACCAGCTGTTCAGTGCATTCTTTCATCTGCAACAAAAGCCAGAAGGAAGCTGATCGCTGCTGGATCGCTGTAGTTCCAAATGAAAGAAGACCGTTTAGATGCCAACAGCAATGATAATTAAATGTTGCTGCTCGATTCCATCCCTCTATGTACAAGGTGGTTTCAGTCCGCAAGAGCGAAAGTTTATAGCACAATCTAAAGCTACAATAGCCTTTTTTCTTTTCTTTTTTTGCAGCCATATCACGCTGCTGACTGCTTTTCAGCTTGCTTCCCAAAGTTCATTTTACATCTGTTTTTGACCAGCTAAGTATCCCCATCTCTGTACCCCTGCATATGGTGATATTATTGTTTATTTATTTCCATCAGTCCAAATATCGGACAAGATGCAAGCGCTCAAAGTGGTCACTTTGAATGAAGCTGCAGTTGGGAACTTGCGGTGGAGAGGTGGCCTGGTCCAGTTTTAAATGTCAGTACCAGAGTACACCGTGAGATAAATGAATTCTTCGTTTCCGGTCCTTGCTTAGTAACTCTTGCAGATGTTAATCTATGCACTTAAGGAACTTCCCTGAAAATCACAATCCCCACCCTTGTGCTAACAGCCAGTGTCGTTTAATATTTCCTTTGGTGGTGATTGGGTGCGTCCCTGGGAAGATTAGAGCTATCTCGTTGGTTCTTTGGTATCTGAGCTTTGCAGATGTAAGTAATCTATGGGAACTGTGATTTCAGAAAGGACTTGTGTCAGTCTGTGAGTTTTGAAACCGACCCCCCAAAACACCCCTTTGCGTTTCGTGGCTTCCCCCTACGCTTTTTTATATTTGCTCAGACACAATTATTGCACATAAAAACAATAATTTCAGATGGAAATTATTGGGTCATGCTGGAACTTTCAGCCACGTGGTTCCTTTGTTCCTGAATGGCTAAGGATCCCCTTCAACCCCCCCCCCCTTTGCCCCTTATTTCTGCATGGGATTATCCGCAGGAGTTCCAGCATCCACACCAGATAAAGACCTGCCTGCTCAGGATCTGTTTGCCGCAGTGTCCGTGATGGAAGGCAGCTGGGGAGAGGTCTCCATTTATTCTGCTTAGAGGCCAGTGGTCAACTCCCACTCGAAAGGGAATGTTAAACCTTGCCACAAATCAACCCCGAACTGCACAGATCTCTATTTCCACCATCTGGTTTGCAGGCTAATTTTCCTGAACAGTAAATCCAACTCAAAACTAAGGCCAGATTTTTTGGGAGGAGAGGGAGAGAGAGCGGGGGTTCGGGGGGTGGGGAGAGAGAGAGAGAGAGAGACAGAACACCTGCCAACACCAGGGTCACTTGGAAGTTGCAGAAGGCAATAATAATAATAATAATAATAATAATTAGAAACTGTTGCTAGTTTTTTATTAGAAGCCTTTTACAAATGCCAGAAGCCTGCTTTTGTGTTACACCAAAAATCAAAGGGATAGCTCAGACAGTAGAGCGTGAGACTCTTAATCTCAGGGTTATGAGTTCGAGAGTTGAGCAGAAGATTCCTGCATTGCAGGGGGTTGGACTAGATGACCCTCGAACTCTATGATTCTGTGGTTCTGTTTCTTAGATTAAGAGGTGCTTCATAAGTGATGGCTTCCCCTAAGTAGGTGTTGCGTCAGTGTGGAAATAGCCTCCACCTGTGGAGTTAAGCTGAAATGGGCAATCATTTCACAAGTGTCCCTCTTGAGCAAGGACGGGGAAACTTGGACCCTCCAGATGTTCCTGGACTCATCCCTGAACCTCTGGCCACGCTGGCTGGGGCAGATGTGGAGCTGGAGTCCACCTTCAACAGGAGGTTCCCCATCGCTGCTCTTGAGGCTCAGTCCCAGACATCTCCAGTTTAAAAAATTATAAGGTGATGGGGAAGGCAGGCATCTGCTTGAGACTTTCCAGAACTGCTGCTAGTCAAAATGGACATTATAAGGCAAGGTAGATAAATGGTGTGGTTCAACATAAGGCTGAGTCCATGCGGCAATAGAAGCAAATCTCGCCTTACGCTGGGGTTACGTTTCGGGGATATTGAGTAACGTCAGCATCTCATATACAGTGGTACCTCTGGTTACGTACTTAATTCGTTCCAGAGGTCTGTTCTTAACCTGAAACTGTTTTTAACCTGAAGCACCACTTTAGCTAATGGGGCCTGCCGGGCCGCCACCGTGTGATTTCTGTTCACATCCTGAAGCAAGGTTCTTAAACCGAGGTACTATTTCTGGGTTAGTGGAGTCTGTAACCTGAAGCGTATGTAACCTGAAGCGTATGTAACCCGAGGTATCACTGTAGTCAAAATACATTGGGTTTGATGCAGGCGGTGTGGGATTGACAAAGTCTTTTTTCCCAGACTCCCACCTCCTTTTCTGATTTATTTTTTTTGCCAAGTGTGTGAAGCTGGAGGCACATAAGCTAATGTTGTGAGTTACCTGTGTAGGCCGTAGTTAGGTTTCCGACACTGCGATGCACCACCGGCCAAACATAGCGATCTGGTGATGCACCGTGCTGTTGAAAGGGAGGACCTTTATTAATTCAAATTAATAAAGATTTAATGAAAGGGGGGGAGAGAAAGGGAGGACCAAGCGACTCATCATCCCCAAGGGAGACCCTAGTGCCAATCATTGTAGACAATACTGAGCTGCGTGGGCCAATGGTCTAGCTTGATATAAGATAGCTTCCTGTGTTCTCAATTCCCAGTGGGTCACCTTCTCCCACCCAATGTCTCTTGGGGAGCTCATAAACGGGGCCGGAAGGCCATGATCCCTCAGGAGCTACGGTGAGAGGCAGGTTGCCTGTGATGCTGGGGATGGTACCACCAGTATCCATTGATTCTGATGGAATTCTCCATCTCAAAAGTTTGTAAAACTGCATTTGCCACATAACTTCATGAGGAAACAAGAGCTGGCACTATCAGAGCAGCATATGAACCTGCCTCTTATTCAATTTCCGCCAAAGGCCTTTCCAGGCTCCCTTAGCCTTTAGTCTTCATTTTATGCCTGCCTCTACCTCACTTCCTTTGGGTTCCCATATTTCATTTTGTCACCCAACGTCTTGGGATGCAGAAACCTCTGGTTTTCTCATGGCAGAATCTGGGTATCTTTATTCAATCCATACTGTTTCGCGCAGGGGGACCGTTTACATGTAAAATATCTGAGTAGGCAGAGATAACCTTTGACTCTGCTATATATTCAGTTCCAGGGCTGACAGCTTTTCATGGTGTGTGTGTGTGTGTGTGTGTGTGTGTGTGTGTTTAAAAAAAACCACTTCTCATTCCAGCAGTGTGGGATGTTTGATAAGAGGGTTGGGCTCAGTTTGTGGAGACACGTGTTCAAAAACCCCTGCCAGCCATGAAACTCACTGGGTTTTTCCCTTGTAGGGCTATTCAGATGATACTTTATTAGCAGGAGATGCTGGGGATATCTCCCGATCCAGGATTCTCTAGAAATCGGTCTTGAGTATGCAAGCCCAGAACAGGTGCCGGGTTACTGTGACCCATTCTGGGTGCCACATTTTAAGAAGGACATTGACAAACGAGTGTGCCCAGGGACATGGAACCAAGCCCTTTAAGAAACGGTTGTAAGTTAAAAGGAAACAGTAGTGGTCTTCAAACAGCTTGCCTTGCAGAAGATGGAGCAGCAAGGAAGCAGATTTCACTTACGTGTTGCTGTTAATTCAATTTATATATCCTGCACTTTATCAAAGGATCCCAGGGCGGTGTACAACATTAAAAGCACATTACGGAACATCAGTGATAAAAATGTAATAAAAAAGCATACTGATAGACAGGTAAATAATGAGTTAGCCGGCATAATAACAGTCCTCTTCCCCACACATTTACAGTGGTACCTCGGGTTACCGACGCTTCAGGTTACAGATGCTTCAGTTTACAGACTCCGCTAACCCAGAAATAGTACCTCAGGTTAAGAACTTTGCTTCAGGATGAGAACAGAAATCGCATGGCAGCGGCACGGCAACAGCGGGAGGCCCCATTAGCTAAAGTGGTGCTTCAGGTTAAGAACAGTTTCAGGTTAAGAACGAACCTCTGGAACCAATTAAGTTCTTAACCAAAGGTACCACTGTATATGGTAGTGGTTGCAAAGATTTTTTGTTCCAAGTACTGGAAGGGAATAGAGATCCTCAAAATTGAAATGTAAGAAAGCAGGTTGCACGAATAATAGATTAACTCACACCCTTTTTTAAGAACTAAAAGTGGCAGGTAAAATATAACCGATATAATGAAAGTGGCAACTATTATTTACACAGAAACAAAACAACAACAACATATTTATGTATTTTAATTGCATTTTATGTATCGCATTTTGGAAACGTTGAGGTAGAAATTTCCCGTACGTAATTTTATGTTAGGAGAAACACCCTCACAAATTCCTGGAGGATAGGGCCATCACTGGCTGCGAGACACGTTCTACTCCCAGTGCTGGAGGCAGTTGGCTGGGAATCAGAAGGGGCTTCTTGAGCGCCATTGACTTCATGCGCTCATTGCGGAAGTTGCATAAGCATCGGGTTGGCCCCTGTGAGAACAGGATACTGGACTGGATGGGCCACTGGCATCCAACGGCGTTCTTCTAATAGTAAGAACTGATCACCACTGGAACAGTCTTCCTCAGGAGGCAGTGGGTTCTCCTTTGCTAGAGTCAAGCTGAGACTGCAAAGCCATCTGTTGCTTCCCTCCAACTCTCATATTTGACGGTTCTGTTGGACGGGGCAGAAGCTGCAGCAGAAAACTGCAAGCAAGCAAGGAGTTAATAATGCACATCCCTTTTTTTTTCTCTGCTTCCGTTTCCACACAGAAAACCTCGCCTCCTGAAACTGCTGTTCTGTACAGAAGTGAGAAGACCCATCAGGGATGTTTTTATATACTGTGCAATCGTGTGTGAGGCGTAGTTGGCTGAGATTGCTTTAAAAAAGTGGTGGGGGGGATCAGGCTAATTCATAAGCTGCCAACACCAAAAGGGAAATGATGTCACAGTTTCAACTTCCCTTAAAAACCCATTGTCTGCCTCCAGCCCCACATGCACACCCCAGTCTCCCATGCCTCATTTACAGCTTCCAATCTGGCAGGCATCCAATTTTCCAAGACGGTCAGTGCTGTGTAATGGTTAGAGTGTCGCACTAGGACCTGGGAGAGGAGGGTTCGAATCCCTACCGGGCCCTGAAGCTCACTGGGTGACATTGAACCTCTCAGACTGCCTGCCTCACAGGGTTGTGGTTGTGGGGGGTGATATGGAGAGCAGGAGAGTCATACAAGTCACCTTGAGCTCCTCGGAGGAACAGTGGGACATAAATGGATAAAATGAAATATATTTTGTTCAATAAAATGAAATGGTTGGGGGCAGGGGGTTGGCAGTTTGGTGTTAAAAGTTCTGCTTTTTTACTCCACGTCACGCCTTTTAGATTTAAGGTCAGCAACTCTTATATTAGCTCAGTCTAGGGGTGTGCAAATCCTACCCCTTTATTTTTGCAGATAGTTCCCACTTTCCCTCATGCCCTCCACGTCCAAGTGTTTGGGGTTCTCACCTGCAGAAGCATTTGACTACCGTATTTTTCGTCCCATAGGGCGCTCCGTCCCATAGGACACACCTAGTTTTTTGGGGGGGAAATAAAGGGAATTTCCCCCCCTTTATTTTCCCCCCAAAACCAGGTCGGGGAAACCAAACCAGGTCGGGGGACAGCGGTATGGCGGCGCTGCGCCTCCCCGCTGTCCCCCGAGCTTGTGGGGCTGGCCGATGTCTGCCCAAAGCCCAGGGCGCGCTGCTTCAGCGCGCTCTGTGCAGCAGGCTGCTATCCGCAGCCTAGGGAGCCCTGCGGGAACTCCCGCGGGCTCCCCAGGCTTGCTGATAGCTTCCTGAAGCCTGGAGAGCGAGAGGGGTCGGTGCGCACCGACCCCTCTCGCTCTCCAAGCTTCAGCGAAAGCCTGTATTTGCCCCATAGGACGCACACAGATTTCCCCTTCATTTTTGGAGGGGGAAAAGTGCGTCCTATAGGGCGAAAAATACGGTAGATCTGGGGTTCTGCTCCCAGCATATGCATCCAGGCCAGGTCTCCTAGACTCCGCTCTAGTCCTTAAAAGGCGAGTTCTCCCTGGCCTGCAGACAGAAAAGTACGATGAAGGGGAAGCAACTCAGAGGATGCAGAACCACCTGAGAGGGAAACGGTTTATAGAGGCAGCGAACCACGTGGCACATAGGGAGAGCTGAATGTTTTAACTTTCAAACTCCAAAAATGAGGCTGGCTAAAAAGTTGTAACATGACTTGGGAATTCAAAAGATATTTGGGTTAAATTAATATAGGTTAGTTTTGCTTCGTACGTGAAATGTCTGGAAAACTGCATAGAAATCGTTAAACATTATTGCCAAGTACTGTACAGTTATAATATATATTAACATAATATTTCAATATTATTATTATTATTATTATTATTATTATTATTATTACTATTAATTCAATGTATACACCACCCTATACCTGGAGGTCTCAGGGCAGTTCAAAACTTTACCAGATATTTTCAGATTAAAATTCTTTGGTTTCCCGAAAGCAGTTTAAGTGCTTCTCGATCAAACATGGACTTTCCAAGCTAAATGTTGTCCAGTCACAAAAATAACAGCAGATTCCTCACACCCAAAAATATATTTTTAAGGCCCCCTCGCCCAAGAAATTTCCAAATATTACCCCTTAAAATGCCACAGGCTGCTGCTTGCAACAGGAAACTAAACAGCACACTGCCTGAGAACTGTCTCAGCCCTGATTATTTGGACTACAACTCCCATCATCCGTGACCATTGGCCATGCTGGCTGGGACAGATGGAAGTTGTAGTCCAAAACATTTGGAGTGTTGGGCTAAAGCAGGCATGGCCAAACTTGGCCCTCCAGCTGTTTTGGGACTACAACTCCCATCATCTCTGACCTGTTAGTTAGGGATGATGGGAGTTGTAGTCCCAAAACAGCCGGAGGGCCAAGTTTGGCCATGCCTGGTAAGGGGACAAGGCAGCTCCCTATGTAGCTTAACTAACACATTGATAGGAGATGCACTACGACTATACAGGGACCAGTTTATATCATCTGCAGAACCTGTTCTTGCTTTGTAGCTGAACTAGTTGAGTCGTGTATTTTGAAGCATTTTTGGAGAGGAGATCCCCATGCATTTGAAAACTGCATTTATTTTTTGTGCAAGAGGATCTCAGACCTTTCATTTGGGGTGGGGTAGATTTTTCCTTTAAAAACAAGCTACATGCAAAGTTTTGGTTTTGCCTGTTCTTAGAGAGAAACTTGGTGCAACTGCTTCAAGCGGCAGCTAGACTGCCCTCATCAAATCAGTGGCATCTCCTCCTAATTCAGGGCAGAATGCCCCCTGGGAATGATGCTATGTCCTGTTCCCAGGAGCGCTGGGCGAGGGGGCCAGCAGGATAGAGATGGCTTCTCCCCTTAGCTGCAGTCTTTCAGAAAGCTCTTTGTCTTGCAATTCCAAGAACCGATCTGTCTCTGAGGTGATAGCCCCCCACACACACTTTTTTAAAAATCAGCAAACTCACAGTGTTCAGCCCATTCATACCAAACCCTAAGAAGTGAACTCAGCAGTTTTTCCTGGTTCCCGAGCTCTTTGAGTAGGTCCTTTTTGTAAGCTGCATTCCTCCTAGACGTCAGACTTTGCCAGAACAGTCTCACAGGGCGTTTCCAGACTTATTTCCAGGCAGGATTCAATCACATACTGTCAAATTCATGTTGTCCAGTTAATGCTGATCTGGCGCTCTTGGTAATCCATATGCTTCCCTTCTTTTTGCAATAAGTGACAAGAAAATGAACAGGAAAGTTTGGAGTAACAGTTCCATGGCACAATTTGGCATAGCATCCCTGCAAACGAATTGAAATGAATGCCCAGTAAATAGGTGGCATGTCTATCCTCCCCTCCCCCCCAAAAAAATTGCAAAAAATAAAAATAAAAAATCAGAATGAAGGCTCAGTATTCCGGTCATCTGAAAGTGAACATAGTTAACACTTATGGATCTTTTCAGCAAAGAGGAATAATTTCCAAATGTTGCAAGCTTCTTTCTCCGTAGTATAAAGGACTGAACTTCCTTGCACTATTCCTTCTTCATTGTGGAGCTGTGTGGATAGGCAAAGGAATGTTTTCCCCCTTCCAACTCAGGCCATTCTGCAGGATTATTAAAGTCAAAGACATCCAGGCACAATTCAAAGTGTTGGTGCTGACCTTTAAAGCCCTAAACCGCTTCGGCCCAGTATACCTGAAGGAGCATCTCCACCCCATCATCCAGCCCAGACACTGAGGTCCAGCTCTGAGGGCCTCCTGACAGTTCCCTCACTGTGAGAAGTGAGGTTACAGGGAACCAGGCAGAGGGCCTTCTCAGTGGTGGCACCCGCCCTGTGGGACGAATGCTCATTTGCCATATCACCACCCCACAAACAAATCGGAACCAATGTTCAATAAAGACCCATCATAGTCTAATCTCTCTGTAAGCTTTGTGCAAGCAAATCGGGATGAATACTAAATAAATAGGTCCTTTGGAGGAACCCTTGTGGATTGCAAGACATGTTTCTCCTTTGCCAATGCCCATACCTCTACAATTTTGGAACTGGTGTTCAAAAGGGTGAGAATGCAATTCTTTTAAAGAATATAAAATCCCAGATTCACTTAAATAACCCATAGGTATAAAAACCACCCTAATTCCAGTGAGGTACATACGCCCAGGTAGTAACTTCTAAAAGTACAATCTGAGAGGCTGCATAAATCCTTCCCCTCTCAAAATTTGTTCCGTGCTATATGAGTTACTGCTTTTGAATAGCAGCGCAGCTTCCTGATCTGACACCAGCATGGTGTGTTTTTCCACTCAGAAACTGTTCCTTTTGATCACTTGCCTTTCCAAACACATCCACACATATGGCTTTTGTTTGCTTCCTTCGGAAGCTTCAGTTACCTGGTCAACAGCAGCCTCTCGCAAATGCTCCTTTGGCACGCTGCAGTCCTGGAGCAAAAAAGGTACAAGTTATTTGCAAATAAAGGAAAGGATTCAAATGTTATCATGGCCCAGTGCAGGTGTAACCCTAAATCGATGCTATGGGCTGTTGTGACATCATCATTCACAACACGGTGGCATCACAACAGCAAGGGGGAGAAGGGGAAACTCCAGGCAGGACTTCAGTTTTTGGCTGTTGTGACATCATTATGCACATGATGACATCATAACAGTAAGGAGCCGGGAAGGGGGGACTTCAGACAGGAGTTCCATTTTTGACAGTTTCCCCATATTGTACATAACATAAAATTCCAATGTCATGTCAAAGACCTCGGTCAGCTCAGGGCTACTTAAAAGATCTTAGATGGTGAATTTGAGGGAGACCTTTGCTTGTGACCTCGGAAAGCCTCTGCCAATCACAGCAGCCAGCACTAGAGGGGCCAGTCACATGACCCCATATAAGGCAGTGCCATCTGTTTTGGTGCAAAAGTCTAGGTCAATGGCAATGCCATTCGGGCTTAAGAAGGAGGAAGATCTCTATCACTATATAAACTATTATTCATAATAGAAGCTGAATAGTAGCTAAAGAGCAAACACAAATGTAGGCTGGAGAAGGGTATTATTCAGTGTTGGGCTGTTGTTGTTATTGTTGTGGATTTGAAGCTAGCACTGAAAATAGCCTCCTGCAGCCTGAGAGGAGCTGCAGAATTTACTTCCATTAGATGACTAATAGCAGACAATCTTAAACCTTTCCCTTTAGTATATTGTTTTGGCTTCCTGACAATTCTGTTCTCTCAAGGGACATGTAAATACAAGCTCTTTCCCCAGGAAGATTAACTAATAAAATATCCTGCTAGTTTGCAGAATATCTAAACACACACACAAATGTACAAATTTTATTCAAGCGTGCCCTCCTCCGTATTTTTGTTCTGGTTTTTTGGCACTCTTCTCCCTCTCTCTCTTCCTCTCCCTCTCCACACACACACACACACACACACACACACTACAAAAAATGACCTTCCAGAATCAGAGGCAGTGGCAGCCAATGGCAAGGGAATCATGGAACTATAGAGTTGGATGAGATCCTGAGGATCATCTAGTCCGACCTCCTGAAATGCAGGACCACACAGCTGTCCCATATCGAACCTGCAACCTTGGCATTATCAGCACCATGCTCTAACCAACTGAGCTAGCCAGGCTGCTAAACCAGGAAGGTAGTCTTCGCTCATCACATACCAGAATTGGCTCACACAGGATGTAGTGATCGCCACCAGGTTGGATAGAGTCAATGGCTTAGACAAATTCGCGGAGGGTCTAGCTTCCAGCGGCTACTAGCCACAATGGCTAGGTTCTGCGTCCAAGTAGGAGGAAGCTATTTTCCTCTGAAGAACAATTAATGCATTCATAAGCATTAGATTCCCGTTCCTGGCTTCTGTATCCTGTTCTTGTTGTCAGTTTTTATTTTATAAAATATTGCCTGTCATTAACAAATTGGATTTTTTTTGGAGGGGATGGGAAACCTGAGCTTTTGAGGGCAGTGGAACAACCAAGAAGCCTCCCTCTGCTGAGCTTAGAACCCAAGGAGATCTGTAGAGAACGAGGAGAGGTACAGTTCACTATCAAATTGCACGAACAAGGACCAAAATAATGTATAGCCGAAGGAACCTTTTAAAAACCGTAAAAGCCATAGGACTGTACTTGCCACATGCTCCCAAGGCCGCTACAGGTTCTTCCTGTACCTCTGAACACTTTCCCAGGGTGAGCGCAATTGTGAGTGGGATTGCCAATGTTTTTTCCCGGCTCTCCTTCCCCCTTTAAAGCATTTTTACTTCTGGGCCAAGCACATGAAGCCGCGATGCACATAAGTTGCAAGTACAGTGGTACCTCTGGATGTGAACGGGATCCGTTCCAGAGCCCTGTTCGCATCCTGAAGTGAACGCAACCTATGCGTGCGCTGGTCACAATTTGCCGCTTCTGCGCGTGCGTGTGACGTCATTTTGAGCGCATGCGCGAGCGGTGAAACCCGGAAGTAACGCGCTCCGTTACTTCCGGGTTGCCACAGAGCGTAACCTGAAAACGCTCAACCTGAAGCACATTTAACCCGAGGTATGACTGTATTGTTATTTTTAGTCAATATATGTAAATGGCCAGTGCTTTTTTCCTAAAAAAATGTTTAGGGGTACTCTCATTTTCCTACTCATATTGAAATACTGCCCCTCAATGAGGCTAAACTTGGATTCACAAAATGTTTAGGGGTATGCGTACCCCCGTGTGCCCCCAGAAAAAAAGCACTGTAAAAGGCAATTTGTGTATTATGCAGCTTGCGCACTTAAGGGAAGCTAGTCATCGTCCGATATCTGGCTTTTACATCACATGCTTTGAAAGCATGTCTAATAATTAACATGCCAGGATATGACATGATAACAAGGAAGCAGATATAATGCTGATCATTCTCTTTGGGGCAAGATATATTTGGACAGTGCTTCAACAACAGAACATTAATGTATAGATATCACTGCATATCTTTTTTTTAAAAAAAAATTGTAGAAGCTAGAGTAGCTCATTCACCAAGCAAGTAGTACTTCCTGTGGTCTATGGAAAACATATCAGTTTTATCAGTGCTATTAAAAAAAGGAGCCAGATGTTTAAGGGGAATATTTTCCATGTGGAGAGGAGGGCACAAAGCTGTGAAACTTTATTTTTTTTTTTTTAAAAGAAAAAAACTTCCAAGCTGCTGTTATGGAGAAAACAGGAAGGCAACTTCCTCTCTGTGTGCCTACAAGGAGGAAGCAGCAGGCAAGTGCTTAATGAGGATGTCAGATAGCTTAATGAAGATGTCAACCCAGCAGTGAAAGGGGCAATTACGTCCTTTGTTAAGGGTGCTGGGAGTTGTAGAGCGGCAAACTACAGTTCCCATGCTTCTTTGGAGGCAGCCATGTGCTTTTAAATGCGCTTCAAGTGCATGTTGGGTACACAAACCATATCTAACTTCCTGATTGTGTCGCTGAATAGATAGAAAATCGGTTTGAACTTTTAGAAGCTGAAAAGGCAAATCCTGCCACTGCTAATATTTGAAGTTTTCGTCTCTGCTCAAATTCCACTTTTGCTTCGGCAGAAATCCTCAGCCCACTTATTGGATTTAGTGGGGTTACTAAGGAGTAAATGATATTCGTCCTTTCCTCCCGCCCAGGCCCATGTGTTCAGCTGGCATTTGGAGACATTAGCTGTCTTGAGAATGTCTACATGCAGAAAAGCTCCCACAGAAATGGCTTTTTTAAAAAAAAAAAAAAAATTGAAACCAGCTGAACAAATCTGTAGGAAGTTGTACCGGGACAAGTGAAATGTATACTCTCGTTCCTAAGGAAACACAAATATATTTAAAGCACACTATTTCACATGAGAAGTGCTTCCAGAATGCACTGTTAGGTCCTAGTTTTCTCCCGCATTCGAGTCCGCAAGAAATTATCTTTCAAAAATGAAGCAACAAATACGTTTTGTGACTTCAGGTTTGGAAGAATGGAGAGAGAAACATTTTGCCATTCTACGCCACTTACCATGTACAGTACGTGAGTAGCAGACTCATTTATCTGAGTGCCAGAGTTCGTAGCCAAAATACAGTGGTACCTCAGGTTAAGTACTTAATTCGTTCCGGAGGTCCGTTCTTAACCTGAAACTGTTCTTAACCTGAAGCACCACTTTAGCTAATGGGGCCTCCCGCTGCTGCCACGCTGCTGGAGCCCGATTTCTGTTGTCATCCTGAAGCAAAGTTCTTAAACTGAAGCACTATTTCTGGGTTAGCAGAGTGTGTAACCTGAAGTGTATGTAACCTGAAGCGTATGTAACCCGAGGTACCACTGTAACACTATCCACATACAAGTGGTAGGTGTCAGCAGTGGAACCCCACAATTATATATAGGAATATAGGAAACTGCCTTATACAGTGGTAGCAACAACAACAACAACAACAACTTATTATTTCTACCCTGCCCATCTGTCTGAGTTTCCCCAGCCACTCTGGACGGCTCCCAATCGAGTGTTAAAAACAATACAGCATTATGTATGAAAAACTTCCCTGAACAGGGCTGCCTTCAGATGTCTTATAAAAAATAGGATAGCTATTTATTTCCTTGACATCTGATGGGAGGGCATTCCACAGGGCGGACGCCACTACCGAGAAGGTCCTCTGCCTGGTTCCCTGTAGCTTTGCTTCTCGTAGTGAGGGAACTGCCAGAAGGCCCTCGGTGCTGGATCTCAGTGTCCGGGCAGAACGATGGGGGTGGAGACAGGACCGAGGCTGTTTAGGGCTTTAAAGGTCAACACCAACACTTTGAATTGTTCTTGGAAACGTACTGGGAGCCAGTGCAGATCTCTCAGGACTGGTGTTATATGGTCTTGGCGGCCACTCCCAGTCACCAGTCTAGCTGCCGCATTCTGAATTCATTGCAGTTTCCGGGTCACCTTCAAAGGTAGCCCCACACAGAGCGCATTGCAGTAGTCCAAGCAGGAGATAACTAGAGCATGCACCACTCTGGCAAGACAGTCCGCGGGCAGGTAGGGTCTTAGCCTGTGTACCAGATGGAGCTGGTAGACACCCGCCCTGGACACCTTGGTTGTCGAACTTAATCCGTTCTGGGAGTCAGTTTGACTCCCAGAACCGTTCGAAAACCAAGGCACGGCTTCAGATTGGCTGCAGGAGCTTCCTGCACTCAATCGGAAGCCACATCGGACGTTCAGCTTCCAAAAACGTTCGCAAACTGGAATACTTACTTCCAGGTTTGCGGCATTTGGGAGCCGATTTGTTTGGGAGCCAAGCTGTTCAAGAACCAAGGTACCACTGTACTGAGTAAGACCATTGGTCCATCTGACTGGCATCAGCTTTCCAGGTATCTCCTAGCCCTACAAGGAGATGCTGGGGATTTAACCTGTCACCTTCTGTGTGCATAAGATGTGCTTCACCACTGAGCTTTCAAGAAGTGGAAGTTTACAGATGTAGAAAATCCTTTATTGGGGGGTGGATCTGAATAGGAAACTGCCCCCCCCCCCCCCGAAAAAATATATGTTTCCGAGCACAATTCAAATTGTTGGTTCTGACCTTTAAAGCCCTAAACAGCCTCGGTCCTGTATACCTGAAGGAGCGTCTCCACCCCATCATCCAGCCCGGACACTGAGGTCCAGCGCCGAGGGCCTTCTGGCGGTTTCCTCATTGCGAGAAGTGAGGTTACAGGGAACCAGACAGAGGGCCTTCTCGGTAGTGGCGCCCGCCCTGTGGAACGCCCTCCCATCAGATGTCAAGGAAATAAGCAGCTATCTTCTCTTTAAAAGACATCTGAAGGCAGCCCTGTTCAGGGAAGTTTTTAATATTTAATGCTGTATTGTTTTTAACACTCGATTGGGAGCCGCCCAGAGTGGCTGGGGAAAATCAGCCAGATGGGCGGGGTATAAATAATAAATTATTATTATTATTATGTTAAATTGGAGGTGTATTGATTGTGCTCATTGGCTTCAGAATTCCGTCTTGACTATTGGGAGGGTGGATTGGAAAACCGAGGGCAAGGGAATGGAACGGCACATTCCAGAAAAGGGTACGGCCGGCAGGAAACCTGAACAGGAGCATTCCACGCTGTGGCATTTTGTTGCACATCCCACTTGACCTGTTTAAAACTAATTGTGAAAGCTGCTCTGAGGTCACTTTTGAGTTCTCTCGATTCTGCTTCTAAACTAGTTCCCAGGGCCCCCTAACGGGTCTTGTCATTCCCTCTTCTTGGGGAGCCTTGGGAACTGAAATTCTGAAACGGGGCCTTGGGATCTTGAGCAGAGGATCCTAAACAATTCCCAGAATTGTTTGGAGGAAGCCTCTTCAGTAAACTAGAAACAGGTTGCAGGGCAAATATGCCCCCAATTATAGGTTGTAGGGCAGATTTGCCCTCAATTTATGTCCCAGCAATGTACAGACGTCTATTTCTCTTTTCTTGTGCTGAATCCTGGTGTGCTTTGCTGAAAGCTGTGCTTTTGTGATAGGGATATTATCACATTTTTCTGAGCGATATTTTGCACCAGGGAAAGCCCACTATTTCCCCCAGGTGGCCCGTTCGTTCCTGCCGCGATTGCTTTGTGGAATGCAGTTGTGTGAGTGTCACAGAAACCTGCGGGATGTTTTTGTGATATAATTAGCGGCACTTAATACAGCTCTCCCTTTACACGCCAGTACCATTCTGCAAACCATTTAATGTGCCTTTCTTTCTTTCCTTTTTTTATCATTGTTTCTTTAGCAGCTTTGAGGTTCCCTGCAGGACCAGATTTCTCATACAAGAGTTGTGCTTTTTCTAGAACCGATGAATAGCTAGGAAGAGACAGCAAAGCCCCTTCCATTGGCCTGATTTGACCCACTTGTATAATTTTCTGCGTTATCCTGAGGCTTTTGAGCAAAAAGAAGGCCGAGCCAGGATACAGGTCTGACGCTGGCAAGTGATGTCTCCAGACAAACACTGGATGCATGAAGCATCCTGGTAGGCCCAACAAATCTTACGTCAGGCTGGCAGCACCATTACTTCCAGTTGTCTGCTCTTGTTCCTGTTGTGGAATAGCCCACCTACCGCCTTCTGAGCCATGTCTGCGATCAGTGTGAACTACATTTCCCAGGATTCCTTTGGGCGGAGGCCATGATTGTTCAAAGCTCTATGATACTGCTTCAAATGTATAATGCAGATGGGGCCACAGTTAAGAAATTCTCTCATCCAATGATCTCAGAGTTGCCAGGAAGTCCCCTTCAGACTTCGGACGTGTGGATAAGCAGGAAAAATTTCAGATTTCTCTTGAAAAGTCAATAAAGATTACGGCAGAAAGAGAAGGCATTCCACAAATGGGGGGACTGCCAGTTGGGCAGCCCTCAGGGGTAGCATCACCAGCAAGGCCTCACCTGCGAATCGTAAGGTCCAAGATGGCTGATACTGGGAGAGGTTCTCTTTTAGGTGCTTAGGTACAAAGCTATTTATGGCTTCATGTGCGACTACTTTCACGACATGGTCCCATCAGGCGTCCCCTCTTACCAGCCTAGCTGCCACAGTCTACTCAAGCTGCAGACCATTTTCAAGGGTGGCCCCACATACAGTGCAATTCGCCACTTCTGCACATGCGCGTGACGTCATTTTGCGCTTCTGTGCATGCGCGAGCGGCGAAACCCAGAAGTAACCCTTTCCGGTACTTCCGGGTCGCCACAGGACGTAACCTGAAATAATGTAACATGAAGCGGACATAACATGAGGTATGACTGTACTTTCATATTGCTTAGCGTGCTATGTTCTCTAGGCAGCTCACAGCAGGTTAAAAACACAAGCAAATTTTACCAATAAAACGATCTGCCAACTTTATTTCAAAAGACGCGCGGCATAAATTTTGACCTCAGTTACTTGTGTGCAAACAACTAGCAGGGATTATCAGAAGAAGTTACTTATTTTGCTTCAGCAGCGGCAAAATGCCATCAGGCTGGCCCTAATGTTGGGCATTGTGAGGCCGTTGCCTCAGGCGGCTAATTTTGAGTGTCATGAAAGAGCAACGTATTTTTTAGTTGTTTAATTTATTGCATTTTTAGGGACTTCAAAGGGGGAAAGATGGTTCTGAGATTTTCTGCTTCTGTCGAAATAATTTTGCTGGCCTTGGGTGCTCTGCAACTTGACTTGAGGCAGCAAAATGTCTTGGGTGGGCCCTGACAAATTATTGGCCTTTCATCCAATCTATCTGTCACAGAGCTAGGGAATCTGTGGCCCTCCAGAAATTGCTGACCTCGGCTCCTGACAGCCTCAGCCAGCATGACTGGTGGGATATGTAATCCGGCAACAGCCAAAGGACTACAGATTCCTCATTCCTGTTCCATTAAAAGCCGTTTTCTTTCATGTTTATGATACTTCAGGATGAGATGATCGATTGCGTTTAAAAATCTGAGATGACCTTTTACCCCCACTGTCCTAATTTTTGTTTTGGCTCCGTCATGGGCAATCTGGAAGATGCAGAATCTAAAATGTGTAGAGAGGTGATCTGCAGCTTCATGGAGCACAGCCAGAGAGAGGGGGAGAGAGACAGACAGACAGAAAACCCCCCACTAAGCCATAGTTGAGACATCATAAACAGGGACTCTCAAGGTTATCGCCGAGTGAGCGATAAACAACTCTGGAATGCAGGGTCCGACGTTGAAATACGGCTCAGATGTGTGTGTCACTGAGGCCTTGGAAGAGGCTACGCTTAAAACTTTGCAAAGATTAACTACCCGGCCAATATTTATGCGTGCATGTGGCAGCAGACCTCCTTTCTTTTGCAGAGATGAAGCGATTGAGCAAAGATAGAGCACAAACATTAGTGCAAGTCAAGCGGGAGGGAAAGGAGAATTATGACACGTGACAGGCTCTGATTCTCACTTGGTTCCCCCGCGTGGCAAACTCCCCAAGCTTTCCTATTTTCCAGGGACAGTCCTGAACTTACAGAAGCCATCCCGGTTTCTGATTTGATCCCAGAATGTCCTGCTTTTCCTTAGGACATCCCTATTTTCACAGGAGAAATATTGGAGGGTATGGAGTCATGCGACCTGACCCCCCCCCCAAAAGGCTTATCTGAAGGCAGCCCTGAACAGGGAAGTTTTTAAATGTTTTGCTATGTTTTTGTATATGTTGGAAGCCACCCAGAGTAGCTGGCATTTCTGTTATCTTGCGTACAACTCTTACTTGTCATATCTCTCTGTATAAAAATGTTACGCATTGAGCTGCACATAGTAACTCAGTAACTCATCATATATTTCTTTAAATAAACCATCTTATTATGAAAAATTCTTCGCTCCCAAGTCTCCATAAATCTCGACAAAAGGTTAATCCAATTGAAGCTACTGAAAGGTTAATCTCTTTGCAGTTCCTGATGGTCAGATGCAGATTTGTAAACACAAAGACTGCTAGGTTGAAACGCATCTGGCTATTGGAATCGGTACTCATTATGTTTTAAAATCTTGTTATCCTAAACATCTAACCCGTGTTGTTTTTAAACATTTTAAGTTTATGTGACAATTAAACTCAGAATTCAACATTTATGTGTTATTTTGTAATGTACATTGTTGTTCCTGACATTTCATATTGGTTCTTAATGTTGCTTTCGTCAGGAATTATTTCCCGTTTTTGCTTTGGGGAACCAAAATTCAGAAACTGAGCCAGGAATGCACTCACATTTTTAATAGTTCAGTTATCTGGAATAAGCAGAAGACATGGGCATCCCACAGAAAGTGGCAACGCTTTTCCCAGACCACTTTCAGCTCCCTTAAAAACGACTGACTGTCTCTAGCCTTGGAGTCAAATGTGATATCACTGAGTTTGGGGGTGCTGAAAGGTTGTCTAGTAGTCCAGTCCCCTACTTGAAATTTCATAAAATTGACCACTACAGCATCTCTTATAGGTAGTCATTCCTCAGCTGACTGACACTTATAGTGAGCCCCACAGGAATTGACTACACACTGGTGTCCCAAGCTGAGAACGCCATAGTGCAGCTGATCTCTGCCCCAAGTGGGGCATGCTGTGTCAATTTTCTGATCCGCATTTACAACAAGCCACACAGGAAAACACTTGATTTGATTTGTGGTGCTGCCTATCAACTGATCAAAACAGCCGCTATCAATTCAAGATATTCTGAATTCAGAATATCTTGAATTGGCCAAACTTACAGGTTTAATAAGAAAACATTCTAATGAGAAAATAAGGAGAGAGTGGGAAGTCTTTATAAATTATATGAAGAGAACCGATTCCCAGATTCATACTTAGCTTAGAATAAAAATCGCACAGGTAATTAGAATAATTCTCCAAAAATTTAATCATTACTGACAGCCAGTGATATGAGGAATAAAGATCCACATGGAGTTAGTTGGAAGTCAATTTCTTTTTTTTTTCTTTTTTCTTCTTTTTTCTTCTTTTTTCGGTGTTGTTTTTGTTCTTTTTCCTTTTTTTTCATTTTTTATTGCAAATTAGGTTATTATGTTTACATCCTTGTACAGTGGTACCTCGGGTTACATACGCTTCAGGTTACAGACTCCTTCAGGTTAACCCAGAAATAGTACCTCGGGTTAAGAACTTTGCTTCAGGATGAGAACAGAAATCGTGCTGCAGAAGCGGGAGTCCCCATTAGCTAAAGTGGTGCTTCAGGTTAAGAACAGTTTCAGGTTAAGAACAGACCTCCGGAACGAATTAAGTACCGTATTTTTCCCTCTATAACACGCAGATTTTTTCTCCTAAAAAGTAAGGGGAAATGTTTATGCGTGTTATTGAGCGAATGTGTGGTCCCTGGAGCCGACTGGCCCGAGTGCATCACACATTTTCTTCGAGGGTCGTCTTCGTTGCGGTCAGCAGAAGCCAGGGAAGTGCTTGCTAGGAGGCTTGGCCACTCTGCAGCGCGACTGTGTGTTTGCTAGTGTGTGTGCATTGTGAGTGTGTGGTTGCCTGTGTGTTTGTTCGCTAGCGTGGGTGCTTGGAGGGAGTGAGAGAGTGACTGACTGCTGCATCTTCTCCTGCAATTTGCCTTTTAAAAAATTGGAAGCAGCGGGACAGTAAAAACCACCTCCGAAAGCCCCGTTTTTCCCTTCTAAGGCTGCAGCTCGGCTTTGGGAGCCCTGAACCCCTGCCTTGTTCTTGAGGGATCTTTGAGGTTTTCCCTTTAGCTTTAACCCAGCCCCCTTATTTTACCAGTTTATCTTCATTCTCGGTGTGGTAAACTGATTGCAGGCAGCCACACGTGCGTTTGAGCCTCCCGAGAGAGAAAGCTGTTGCTTTCCTGCATTCTGCCTCAGGGTCTTACTGCCCACCCTCTTCTGTTTCGTTACTGTGTTTGCTCAAACGGAACAAAGAGCAGAGAAAACCCCTCCCCTCCAGGCAAGCAGAGGGGAAAGCAGAGCGTCCTTCCTTCTAATTCCTCTCCGTGCTCCGGTGCTGCTGCTGCTGCGTCTAGGGACTCGCAGGCAACATGCAGGTGGGGGGAGAGAGCTGGCTGGCTGGCTTGGGTGGGTGGGTGGGGGAACTTTTGCCTTCCTTTCCTCCCTCCAGTAAAACCCCTCTCCTGCATTCTTAGCCAGCTGCTTCTCCGCACACCCCTCTCGGTGCTCCTTGTCCCTTCTATGTTTTTCCTTCCCTCCCCACTTAAAATGTGGTTACAAAGCACAGATCCACATGGATCCTCAGGATCTTTGCATTGGGTCACCCCAAATTCACCATCAGATCACATAGCAATGATCTGATGCAAAAACAGGGCTGCAATGGTGCAAAAACGTGGTTACAAAGCATGGATCCACATGGATTCTCAGGATTTTTGCATTGGGCTACCCCAAACTCACCGTCAAATCACATGTCTGTGGCCACAGCATGAAGCACAAAAATGATACATCCACTGTTTCATTCAGAATTTTTTTTCTTGTTTCCCTTCTCTAAAAACTATGTGCGTGTTATGGTCAGGTGCGTGTTATCTTTTTTTTTATATATAAATATTTATTAGGGTTTAACATACAGAATAGATATAATAAACAATGTAGCATATGTCTTAACATAGTTTCACATCTTCTTTGGACTCCCTCACATCTCCCGCTCCCACTTTAATCGTTATAACTTTTTGCCAGCAATTTATCATCTTGTTTACATTCTTATGTCCCATCTATTTATTTATAATCTTGTAATTCTCGAAAAAGTTTATATTTTCTCAATCTCACTTATCATCTTGAATCATCTAATTTAGTGGTGCTGAATTATTTTTGATCTAGCATCCTGCTTAAAATTCACTCAAATTACAGTATTTTTGTAGATAAATCTTGAATTTCTTCCAGTCCTCCTCCATCCTCTCCTCTCCCAGGTCACGGATTCTGCCGGTCATCTCAGCCAGTTCCATATAGTCTATCAGTTGCATCTGCCATTCTTCCAGTGTGGGTAGATCTTGAGCTTTCCAGTGCTTTGCAAGAAGTATCCTTGCTGCTGTTGTTGCGTACATAAAAAATGTCCGGTCCTTTTTTACCACCCCTTGGACGACAATGCCCAAAAGAAAGGCCTCTGGTTTCTTTATGAAGGTATACTTAAATACCTTTTTCAGTTCATTATAGATCATTTCCCAGAACGCCTTCACTTTAGGGCAGGTCCACCAGAGGTGGAAGAATGTTCCTTCACTCTCTTTACATTTCCAACACTTATTATCAGACAGGTGATATATTTTTGCAAGTTTGACTGGGGTCATATACCATCTATATATCATTTTCATTACATTTTCTTTCAAAGCATTACATGCAGTAAAGTTCAACCCAGTACTCCACAGCCTTTCCCAGTCCTCAAACATGATGTTATGCCCAATATCCTGCGCCCACCTTATCATAGCCGATTTAACCATTTCATCTTGTGTATTCCATTTTAACAGCAAGTTATACATCCTTGAAAGGACCTTAGTCTTTGGTTCTAACAGTTCTGTTTCTAGTTTCGATTTCTCCACCTGGAACCCTAGTTTCTTGTCATTTTTAAAAACTTCTTTAATCTGAGCGTAATGTAACCAGTCTCGCACTTTATCCTTCATTTTCTCCAAACTCTGCAATTTCCAATTGTCTCCATCTTTTTCTAGTATTTCCCAATATTTTGGCCATTTGGCCTCCATATTGGGTCTTTTTCGGGCCTTAGCTTCCAAAGGTGAAAGCCACCTTGGAGTTTTATTTTCCAACAAGTCTTTATATTTTGTCCAGACATTAAACAGTGATTTTCTGACAATATGGTTCTTAAAGGCCTTATTGATTTTAACCTTGTCGTACCATAAGTATGCATGCCATCCAAAAGTATTGTTAAACCCTTCCAAATCCAACACGTCAGTGTCTTCAAGAAGTAGCCAGTCTTTTAGCCAGCAGAAAGCTGCGGCCTCATAGTACAACTTTAAATCTGGCAGGGCAAAGCCCCCTCTTTCTTTCGCATCAGTTAATATCTTAAACTTAATTCTGGGCTTTTTGCCCGGTCAGGTGCGTGTTATCGAGCAAAAAATACGGTACTTAACCTGAGGTACCACTGTAATTTTGTTTTTGCATTTTCATCTGTTTTGTATTTTTTGTTCATTTTATTCTATGCTTGTTTGTGTGGTGTACAAGTACCGTATTTTTCGATCTGTAAGACGCACCAGACCACAAGACGCACCTAGTTTTTGGAGGAGGAAAACAAGAAAAAAAATATTCTGAATCTCAGAAGCCAGAACAGCAAGAGGGATCGCTGCGCAGTGAAAGTAGCAATCTCTCTTGCTGTTCCAGCTTCTGGGATAGCTGCGCAGCCTGCATTCGCTCCATAAGATACACACACATTTCCCCTTACTTTTTAGGAGGGAAAAAGTGAGTCTTATAGAGCAAAAAATACGGTATATAGATTATTTAAAAAAATTAAAAACAAAAAACAGCCGCTATCAAACTGCATGGGCCAAGGAGCACAGAGAGAAATTATGGTGACATCAGATGATCAATAGGAAGGTGGCCCAGCTCCCACCTGTCAACATAACTCTCAGGGTTTGGGAGAGGTCCACCGTCCAAGACATTTTGGCACCTGAGGCAAACCACAAAATGACGCCTGCCCCCTCCACTATGATAGAGTGAAGATCTACATCGGGGGGAGGAAAACAGCAGCACCTCTTATTCACCAAGAGGCCTCTGTAGAGGTGGCACGTGGGCACTGGGGCTGCTGAAGAGCAGACAAATCCAACTTTCTAGGATGCACCATGGCTGTTGTTGCCACTGCAGCAGCGGGCAATCGCATTCCTTGGTGACTTGATCTCCTGCCCCTGTGGATTCTGCTGCCTGAAGCGGTCGCCTCACCTTGCCTCATGCGTGGGCTGGCCTTGCGTGCAAGAGCTCTTTGTTTCCAGAGTAGATACACATAACAAGCTCTGGCTCAGGGCGGAGCTTTATTACTTTGTTGTCAAAATAATTAGTTTGAGGAATTAAGAATAACTACAGGCAGAGATTGGGGTATGTGTCAGTTTTTTCAAAAAGCCGGCATTCCTACGGAAACGATGGGAAACTGTGACTTTAAGCAACATCTGGCATATAATATATAATTGCAATGCCTTTGAGATACATGCAAGGGGGGGGGGAGAAGTGTTTTACCCTTCCCCCTCTTCGTGATTTAAAACAACAACAAACATATTTGTACTGAGATCACCTTCTGGGCATCCTGCTTTTAAAATTTAGGTGATGTGTGCCAGCTCCACTGTGCAGTTGTGTGGTACAATGCGTCTCATATGAAGATGCTCTTAATTTTGCAGAGACAGCAGCAATCCGTGAATCCTGTTTGCTGTGCTAGTAGTTCCTGCAGCTGTTTGGCCATCGGGTCGCGAATGAGAGCTTGAAGCTGCAGCTTGAAGCTTGATATTTATTTTATTTTGTGTGTGTTTTGATTCCTCCCCCCCAAAAAAAATAATAATTGGGGTTTGGATTTTGGGGTGTTAGGAGAGAAAATATCCTTCCAGTCTACCCCCCTCAGACTTTCTGCTGACCATTTATCAAGCCTTTTGTCTCAGGCACAAGTGGACTTTTATCCTATGAGACAGGGTCACTGTCCACCATCGGCAAATGATGTGATGTTATTTGATACCCGGCTCTGTTCCAGCCCCACCGCTGTAATCCACCCGCTATTTTCAGTATGAAAACCGTTCACTTCTCAACTTGTTATGTAGTCAGAAATGGTTAAAGCCTATTTCTTTTTAGCAGTCAGAGGGCAACCAAAATAGCCATTAAGAAAAGCTATCTTTGTCGTATTTTGGTTTTTGTTTTTTGTTTTTAAAAAGCTTAATTATACTTTGAATCTAAATAGTGTCCTTCGAGCGTTCAGAGCAATTGCACTCAGTAATATTCACAACGGCTCTGCAAGGGTGGGCAATGTTATCCTCACATGTTGTTTTATGACTGCCGCATTCCTTCTGTCACGGAACTCAATGTGGTGTGCATGGGTTCCCAGGTGGTAGACTGTTCCTGAACATGGAGGTTTCAGTTGTTTGGATCTAGTGGAGGGGATCGTTATTGTTGTTGGCATCTGACTGTCTCGAAAGTCAATAGAGTGCACATCCGGGGGCCAGTGTTTGAAATTCCCCAGGCACCAGGTGCGTTTCACAACTGGCACGGGTCCAGTCACAACTACATGGAGATATCCAGAGCAACCGCAGTTAAAAAAAACTTCTGCCTTAGTCCATAGTTAATTCCATTTCCATTGTGTGTGTGCTTCTCTTTCTTGCATACTGGGACAAAGGAATTGTAAGCGCAAGCTGCAGTCAAGCAATGTAGTTGAGATCATAGAATTGTAGCTCTGGAGAGGGACCCGGGGTCATCTAGTCCAACCCCTTGGCAAATAGGCATTCCTTTGTGGCAACCATAACCTTGGAGCTTAAGGTGCCATATTTGAGTTTCTAACACTGCCAGGGACTAAGTCAGACTGCCGGAGAATCACAGCGCCTGCTGTGGCTGCAGAGATCGGTAACTCGTAACTGCTGCCTCCCTCGTTGTTTTTGCTGTGTCAGCAGCACCAAAATGACTTCCCCATGGCACAAGCCTGGGGTTTCCTGCCCCCCTCCCCACATTTCAACCTTACTGATATGGTCCAAAGGGAAGCAGAGCAAGACGTTTGGCACCAGCTTGATTGCAGTACAGTGGTACCTCAGATTAAGTACTTAATTCGTTCCGGAGGTCCGTACTTAACCTGAAACTGTTCTTAACCTGAAGCACCACTTTAGCTAATGGAGCCTCCCGCTGCCACCACGCCGCCGGAGCACGATTTCTGTTCTTATCCTGAAGCAAAGTTCTTAACCTGAAGCACTATTTCTGGGTTAGCAGAGTCTGTAACCTGAAGCATATGTAACCTGAGGTACCACTGTAGTTGCCTGGAGCAGAGGCTTAAAAGGCTCATAGAACTGTAGAGTTGCAAGGGACTCAATGGTCATCTATTCCAACCCCCTGCAATGCAGGAATCTCGACGGATCTATCTAGATCAGTATTGCCCACTCTGACTGGCAGTGGCTCTTCAAGGTTTCCAGCTGTATCTGGAGACACCAAGTATTGAACTTGGAACCTCCTGCATGCAAAGCAGGCGCCCTGACCTTCCCTGTGACATGAGAGGATATTTGCCATTACTGTTCTTTTCTGTGACTTCTGGATACGTAAAACAATGAACATTTGGAGAAAGGAGGCCTTCTCTTTCCACTTTAGGCCGTTGTCAAGCTTTTATTAATAAACTTTGATTTCATAACCTTCTGGGGGCGGGGGGAGAAGCCAGCCCTCTTAAATCCTGAGGGTTTACGGGGGGGTTATTTATTGTTTAGTGACTGACCATTTTTTGCTAGCGAACAACTCTGGTGGAGAATTGCATAGCTTGGACTTTTCAAATTGCTAGATTGCATTTGGCTGAACTGATCCTTATCTGCCAAGGTTACATTTGGCTTCAGGGAAACTGCTTTGGCATCTCAGCCTCACGCATCTTTGAAGGAGAACTTTGACCCCAGCTTGGTTTCACCATTTACATTTGTTTAGAAAGGCCCATATCAAATCAGAAACAGCCTCTATTACTGCTTATTGTTGTCGTTCACGTACCACTTAAGAAAAATTACGTTTATTGTGATGGACTGTGTGACATCTCTGTGAGGCAGTGCACAAGCGGAATATCGTGGAAATTACAAGAGCGCTGAAATTCTTCAGAATGTGCATTGCATATGTTAAGAAACACCCGTGTGAATAAATGAAGTTTTGCTCTGTTGGTTCCTTGAGCCAAATAATGTTTACTCCAGCATTCCTTATCCTGGTGCTTTTCAGAAATTTTTGGACTACAGTGCTCTTCATTCCCGACCATTGGCCATGATGAAAAGGACCGATGGGAGCTGGATTCCAAAACATCTGAAGGGCACCAGGTTGGCTAAGACTGGTCTACTCAGCTATTGAAATTTTACCAGGGCCTCAGGCAGAGATATTTTCCATCCTCTGCTACTTGATGCCATTAACTGGGGATGCTGAGGAAAGCATGTGCTCCCACACTGAGCTACAGACTTTCCTCTAAAAAAATATTTGGAAAATATACTGGAGCCTACCTTATACCAGTTCAGACCAAGGCCACGTTTGCAGCCTTCTCGATAGTGGCCTTCTTGGTAGTGGCGCCCGCCCTGTGGAATGCCCTCCCTTTAGATGTGAAGGAAATAAGCAACTATCCTATCTTTAAAAGACATCTGAAGGCAGCCCTGTTTAGGGAAGTTTTTAATATTTAATGCTTTATTATTTTTAACACTCAATTGGAGCCGCCCAGAGTGGCTGGGGAAACTCAGCCAGATGGGTGGGGTATAAATAATAAATTATTATTAATATTATTATTATTGCAACCTACATTTAAAGCACCATGATGCATACCACTAGACAGGCATGGTTTCCCCACTCCCTTGAAATGTTACAGGTGTTAAGAATTGTTAGGAGACCCCTGTTCCCCTCACAGAACTACAGTTCCCAGAGCGGTTTAACAATCAGCCCCTCTTCACAGAGAAATCTGGGAGTTCTAGCTCTGCGAATGGAATAGGGGCCACCTAACAATTCTCAGCACCCTTAAAAAACTAGTGAGGCGAAGTTACAGGGAACCAGGCAGAGGGCCTTCTCGGTAGTGGCGCCCACCCTGTGGAACGTCCTCCCATCAGATGTCAAGGAGATAAAAGACTATGCAACCTTTAGAAGACATCTGAAGGCAGCTCTGTATAGGGAAGTTTTTTAATGTTTAACGTTTTATTATGTGTTTGTATATGCTGGAAGCCGCCCAGAGTGGCAACCCAGTCAGATGGATGGGATACAAATGATAAAATTATTGTTACTACAATTCCCAGGATCCTCTGGGGGGAAGCCATGACAGTTTAAAGTGGTATCGTACTGCTTTATGAAATAGTGTGACTTTTACCTTTGCACAGTAGAATAGTTTTACCCTACAGCCGAGCAAGCAAATACATTATCAAGGATGCAAATCATCCAGGCAGCCTGAATGAGAGAGGGCATGACTGAGCAGTGCTACAAGCTTGAGGAGAGCTTGGAGGGCCATATTGGCCCCCAGGGCCTAAGTTTCCCCACCCCTGACACCCACGATAATAGATTCTAGCTGTGAGAAAGAGCAGGGCCATTAAATTGTTTAGCTCCATAGAACAGAAGTTGGTGCCTCACATGGCTGTACTAGCGTACATATTTTTTCCTGTTTAGTCTAAACAGGGGCTTAACAGTCTTGCTCCGTGTGAGAGTTTGTGTTTGTGCCGAGCGCTAAGCCAAAGTCAGCACAGTCAACTTCCTCTCCTATTCCCGGCTTCTTATTTCTCTCCTCAGAGGAAAGGCTTAACATTATGTGCTGAGATTCTCAAGGTATGTCCATCAGGTTTGGCCACTGAGGGAAAATGTTAGCGAGTGCATGGAGTTTCAGAAATACATATATACCCGTATTTCTTGCTCTATAAGACGCACCAGACCACAAGATGCACCTAGTTTTTGGAGGAGGAAAACAAGGAAAAAAATATTCTGAATCTCAGAAGCCAGAACAACAAGAGGGATTGCTGCGCAGTGAAAGCAGCAATCCCTCTTGCTGTTCTGGCTTCTGTGATAGCTGCGGAGTCTGCATTCGCTCCATAAGACGCACACACATTTCCCCTTACTTTTTAGGAGGGAAAAAGTGAGTCTTATAGAGCAAAAAATACGGTACATATACAACTTCAAGATTTCCCGTGAAAACAAAACTCAGCTCTCTTTGACCAACACTCTGACAATACTTACTGGCTCATTTGGGGTTTTTCAACCCCTAGATTGTGTATTTGTGTGGAAGAGAAAATGTCTTAGATAATGATAATGATGATGATGATTAGACATTAAGTAATATTTAATGGTATTGATTATGATTATTATTTAGATTTCTTACCCACCTTCGCTGTGAGCTCCCAGAGCAGCTTGCAACAATTGAAAAAATGCAGTATTAAAAACAGTTTTTAAAAATTACAATCAAGAGAATATGGTGAATCCTAAAATGTATGTCTCAGGTGTCCAAGGCCAGGGTAAAGAGGTGCATCTTCAGCATTCGATTAAAAAAGCTACATAAGGAAGGTGATGGATGCACGTTAATGCACAGGGAACCCCAAAGCTTAGGGGCCACCACAGAGAATGCCCTGGCCAACTAGTCTGACTGCAAGCCCAAAACACAGCCATCGTTCAAAATTCAAAGTTATTCCATTTTGCTGTTCGCCAGCCAAGTAATGTGTACAAAAATACATATATTGTAGTGTGCATAAAAATGCTGATATTTCGTGGGAAAATAACATACAAAAATGCATTCTGGTAGGCAAGATAGCTTTGCAAAAATGTGTGTATTCGGAAAAATACTCACTAAAATGTTGATGAATTTTCACATGGACTTTTTTCTTTCAATGCAAACTGATATTTGCTTTTAGTTCATCTGGTTCAGCATCCCATTCTCACAGAGGCCAGCTAGATGCTTGTATGGAGAACTGAATTTAAGATTGGAAAAATGAGAAACCGAGAGATACCAAACTTGGCAGATTCGTCTGTCCCAACCGGGGGGGCGGGGGGGAGTGTAACGCTCTTTATAAAACATGGAGTTTGGACTCCCTGCGTGTAATGTGAGAGGAGCTCAGATGCTCCTCTGAATCGCCCAAGTTGGCAGAACGAGGCTGACAATTTCCTGAGAAATAGCCCTTCTTTCTCATGAGAGTTCTGGCACTCATGCCTCATCTGGCCACAGCTGGATATTTCTGTGAGAACAAATTTGCTCAGAGCATTTTGGAGTTTTCACTTCTAGCTGAAAACAGGAAATGAGAGGAATGTAACATTTCATACCTTCTGAAATCAGAGGCATGAAATTGATTGTGAATTCGGGTCAGATTTATTTATTTGTTTGTTTAATTTGCGGCCTGACCTTTTTCTGCATCCATACAGCTCTACTGAAAAGTGCTGCAAATTGAAAGGCAAATGATAGTCCATTGTACACTCTCCCCAGTTTATATTTATAGAAGTGTGTGTGTGTATGTGTGTGTGTCCTCCCACCCCCACCCCTTCAAATCTGGTGTTAAATATGCAGAGGAATTATTGCTTCGTGTCCACAGATTCCTTCAGCAGAGTGCAGGATCAAAACTCCAAAATTCAGGATCACTATCTCCTGCTTCCTGACCAACAGAGGATTGCCCTAATGGGAGCATCTGTGTATCTATTGGCAGAAAGGAGCACGCAAAGAGCCCTGCTGAATCAGACCAAAAGCCCATCGTGTCCGGTGACCTGTTCTCATGGAGACAAGTAAGCACAAGTAGAGGGAGTGTCATTGTGCTCAGCTTCTGCCTCTGAGATTCCTGTAGGCCGCAGTGAGCCTAGGATGCTAGACTAGATGGGTCTTCGGTCTGATTCAACGGGGTACTCCTTTCATTTGTGTTTTAATACTTTGTTTGGACGTGGGTGGTGCTGTGGTCTAAACCAGCATTTCCCAACCTTGGGCCTCCAGCTGTTTTTGGACTACAACTCCCATAATCCTCAGCTAGCAAGACCAGTGGTCAGGGATGATGGGAATTGTAGTTCGAAAACAGCTGGAGGCCCAAGGTTGGGAAACACTGGTCTAAACCACTGAACCTCTTGGGCCTGCCGATCAGAAAGTCGGCGGTTCAAATCCACGTGCCAGGGTGAGCTCCGGTTGCTCCATCCCAGCCCCTCCCAACCTAGCAATTCGAAAGCATACCAGCGCAAGTAGATAAATAGGTACCGCTGTAGTGGGAAGGTAAACGGCGTTTCCATGCACTCTGGCTTCCATCCCGTTGCACCAGAAGCGGTTTAGTCCTGCTGGCCACAGGACAAACGCTGACTCCCTGGGCCTGAAAGCAAGTTGAGTGCCACACCTCAGTCACCTTTGACTGGACTTAACCGTCCAGGCGGTCCTTTACCTTTACCTTTTTTAAAAAAAATACTTTATTGAAAGTCACCCAGAGTGGCTGGGGCAACCCAGTCAGATGGGCAGCATATAAATACAGTGGTACCTCGGGTTAAGTACTTAATTCGTTCCGGAGATCCGTACTTAACCTGAAACTGTTCTTAACCTGAAGCACCACTTTAGCTAATGGGGCCTCCTGCTGCTGCCACCGCGCCGCCGGAGCACAATTTCTGTTCTCATCCTGAAGCAAAGTTCTTAATCTGAAGCACTATTTCTGGGTTAGCGGAGTCTGTAACCTGAAGCGTATGTAACCAGAAGCATATGTAACCTGAGGTACCACTGTAAAATTATTGTTATTATTATTACTACTACAGTGGTACCTCGGGTTACATACGCTTTAGGTTACCGACTCCGCTAACCCAGAAATAGTACCTCGGGTTAAGAACTTTGCTTCAGGATGAGAACAGAAATCGTGCTCCAGCGGCGTGGCAGCAGCAGGAGGCCCCATTAGCTAAAGTGGTGCTTCAGGTTGAGAACAGTTTCAGGTTAAGAACAGCCCTCTGGAACGAATTAAGTACTTAACCTGAGGTACCACTGTACTACTGCCATCTTGTTGCTTTCAGTATTTGCACACCAACCATTAACAAACATGCTGTGGTTAACAAGCAAAACTCGGAACAAAAAACCACAGCATGGCAAGAAGAAGACAACATGGCTGGCACCCTGAATATTTTGTTGCAGGACCCACTTATTTGTTTTCTGCGATGGAGTCATGCCCTTGCTGGTTTTTTGAGCCTTGTTGATGTCAACTCCTCTGCACAAACCCACACCCTCACACATCATCAGATGTCAGCGGCAACGTACTGCGTGTTATGCCTACAGAAGCTCTTTTGTCATATCTGCAGCTTAGACTTTAACTGGGGAATGGGGAAGAAACATTTTCAGCCACATTCCCTTAATGGGTGAGCTTCCAAATGTCATGTGGCCGAGGTGGGCAGGCCGAAGGCAAAAGTGGGCAGAGCAAGGAATGTAACACTTACCTTTGAACAGAATGCTAGTTCCTACGAGCACTCGCATGGTCCTCCTTCCCGACTTCCATGGACACAAGCAAGGAGCATCATCAGAGTTCAGGGACACATTCCAGCCAGGCAGAAAAACCCAGTGCAAAGCAGAGCCAGTGAGGGGTATGGCTTGGGAAGAGGGGAGGGGGGAGGGCTGTATTTGGCCCCCAGTCCTTAGGTGCCCCAGGGACACCGGTGGCACTGTGGGTTAAACCGCAGAGCTTAAGACTTGCCGATCAGAAGGTCGGTGGTGCAAATCCCCGCGACGGGGTGAGCTCCCGTTGCTCGGTCCCTGCTCCTGCCAACCTATCAGTTCAAAAACACGTCAAAGTGCAAGTAGATAAACAGGTACCGCTCCGGCGGGAAGGTAAACGCCGTTTCCGTGCGCTGCTCTGGTTCACCAGAAGCGGCTTAGTCATGCTGGCCACATGACCCGGAAGCTGTATGCCGGCTCCCTCAGCCAATAAAGCGAGATGAGCGCCACAACCCCAGAGTCGGCCATGACTGGACCTAATGGTCAGGGGTCCCTTTACCTTACCTTAGGTACCCCACTCCTGCTTTAACTGGTTCAACCATCTCCCCAGGGAACTCTGGGAACCGTAGTTTTATGAGAGGGGAGCAAGTGATTCCTGACAGAATTCTCAGCACCTTCTCCAGACTACACTTCCCAGAGTTCTTTGGACAAAGCCGCAACAGTAAAACTGGCACAAAGCCAACATGTGTTTGCTGGATAGATGTGCCCTTGGTGGGTTATATTGAGAGGTTCCTTCCATGAATGGGAAGGCACTTTTGTTCGCACAAGCAGGGAGTGCAGCTTGCACAGCCTCCCCCTCCCTGGACAGGCTGCCATGCCGTAAACTAAGCATACTATTCCCAAAGGTCCCTCAGTCTTGAGGATTGGCTTTGTGGGGGCAGTGGGGTGGAGCTGCAGCATGGGAAAGGGTTCAGGAAAACTCCATTCTGCGAGCAGAACACGGCACACAGTTCTCTGGATCCAACCCACACTATATAAAAGCGATTATGAAGTCACCCTCAGTCTTCTCCAAGCTAAACAATCCAATTGTCTTCTGCGTTTCACTTTGCTTTGGCACACTTGAGCTGGAATATCATTATTATTATTATTATTATTATTATTATTACTGCTACTACTTTTACTACTACAATATTAGCCATCTTCCTTAGCTTTCCTGTTAAAACAAGCTCACTTAAATCTTCCCAGACGTGTGCATTTCCCAACAGGCCCTCTGTGTGTTTTTGTAATTAGGTATTTTTAGTTTTGCCTTGTTTTACTGCTGCAGGAAGAATCTCATTTGTCAGCACTTTTTCAGCATGGCTAAATAAAGGCTTATTGGCAAACTCCATTCAACTCTTTGATAACGACCCAACTTTAGAAAGAAAGAGCGAACAGACCCTGCTGTGTCGGACCAAAGCCATGGCTCAGCCGAAAGGGGAAGACAATGCCTGCTTTCAGATATTAGAGGTGCTTTGTGTCCCGATAAAAAGCCCAAATTAATGTTTGAAAGGGGTATTGCTAATTCCCTCCCTTCCCCGCAACTTAGCTTGGCTGATTCATGAATCTTATTTAGACAAGATCTCCTACTTGAATTGTCTTCCCCAGAATCCACCAGGCGGTATCAGATGGTTGACGAAAGGTGTCATTGGATAACTTTCTTATCTTTCTCTCTTTTAGAAGAATGTGTGTTATGTGTAGGATATGCAATATAAGGAGTGTTAGGGAGAAGATCCAAAGACACCGATAGTTCTTTTCTTATGGGGGACTGATCTGTACATTCAGAATATTCTCCTGGTACAACTCATCTGGGACTACATGGCCTGTTTCAGGTGATCAACCTAGGTGACTGGGGAAAAGCTGCAATGAGCCTTGGACTCACGCACCTCCCTTTCTCATCTTTCTCCTTCCCAGGTGACAAGGACTTTAGAATTAACCAGAATTCCTTGTTGTAGCCATTCTCAGGAAACTGTGGCTTTTTCTAAAGTTAGTTAAAAGAAATTCAGCTCTGAAATGATGGGTTGACCTTGGTTAGTTTAACTTGGGCTGGAGCAAACCGCAGTTCTGTGAAAACAGGCATACGTAACAGAGAACTGTGGTTTGTTTTGAAGTGAAAGCAGAAACTTTCACTCTCCTTGCTCACACAAAGAACAAAATAGACAGGGAGGGCATGAACCTAAGGCTCACCACAGTTTGTTTCCAGTCACCTAAAACTCTGGTCACCAAAGAACCCTTGTAACCCCCCCTTAGCACTCACCTAAGTCTTTTGCCCCTACATTAAATATATATATAAAATTTGGCTATTGGTTGAAGGTTGTCCTTTTTGTTTGTGCTTTACTTGTTTTTGGATGTGTGCAGGAGTTTTGTTTGTTTGGGTGAGTGGGGTCTGGACATCACCAGTTTTTCTTCTGTGAAATAGATATATTGTGGTGCTCACGGCAATTTGTTAGATTTTCAGATGTGCCTTCCCAGGCAAAAACAAGGTTAGGGAACCCTGATCTAATACATGTAGCCTCCAGATGTTATTGGGCTACAACTCCCATCATCCCTGGCCACTGGCCATACTGGCTGCTGATGATGGGAGCAAGGGTCCAACAATATTAGTAGGGCCACAGGTTAGCCACCCCTGTTTTGGTGACCACCTGTACTGATCCTATCTCTTCAGACTGCTGTAGGTGGGGACTTGCATGTTTGAGTTGCATGCCCATATTAAATAAGATAAAATTCCCCACAAACACAAAATTGGCACATTGGGGTTGAGGGGGTTGGGAGTAAACTTGGACCTTTCTCACTGATATCCCCATTTTCTAGCAAGGTTTGCAGGATGTCCTGTGGGCACACAAACTCAGACCTGCAGTTCAGTAGAGGATCACATGGTGCGCGCACAGTTTTAGTGGTAACGTTTCCTAAAACCTGGAATAATCCCAATAATCCTTAATGTGATCACTTGCTATTTTGGCAAACGGGTTGTGATCCCTTCCTCCTGGTATCTCTTCTGCTCCTGCATTTTAACTCCTGCTGCATTATTGTTCCTTTGTGGGACGGGTGGGGATTAATTGTGCACCCATCCACCTAACTCAGCAATTTGATCCCTGCATTGTTTCCAACTGTGCAGAGTGCTTGTTAACGTTGCAGCCACACAAAGGCATATTTGCAGCTAGGTTAGAGGGAAATTAGGACACGCCGCCATGTGAGTACACCCCACCCCATCATGGACACCTCATTGATCTACCCCCACCCACCCACATCTTCCACATTGCATACTGAATTCCCCTGGTCACCCAGGTTTGTCTCACTCCTAGTGCCAGTGTGGTAGCTTTGCTCTGTCTCACTCCAGCTTACTGGGAGAGAAGTGATCCCTACCTCTCCCCCTCCCTTTTTAAAATAAATAAATCCCCCTCCCCATTTACACATTTTCCTGGAGGTGGGTGTTCTGCAAAATGCTGGCTGAGGCTGCTCCAGTTGCCCACTCTTCAGCCCAGAGGCATTCTGGGAAAATAAAGATGGCGGGCAGCTGGAGCAGCACCATCTCAATGCCTGCCCAACATAAAATGTACATTTACTTGTTTGTTTGATTCCTTTTATGAATCACTTCCTATTAAAAATGTCTCAGAAGTGATTTCGCAGTACAAACAAAAAACCCAGGAATAAAAGCAATTCCCTGTGTAAAAACAATTCTGTATGTACCAACAATCCCATATACACAATTAAACACAATTCCATACAGTGCATGGAAATAACTAAAAATGGTTTCACATGTAAAAACAATTCCAAATCCAGTGCAGATACAGTGGTACCTCTGGATGCAATTGGGATCCATTCCAGAGCCCCGTTCGCATCCTGAAGAGAACGCAACCCGCGTCTGTGCACGGGTCGCAATTCGCCGCTTCTGCGCATGCACGTGACGTCATTTTGAGTGTCTGCGCATGCGCAAGAGGCAAAACCAGGAAGTAACGCATTCCGTTACTTCCAGGTCGCCGCGAATCGCAACCCAAAAACACTCAACCTGAAGCAACTTTAACCCAAGGTATGACTGTACAGATTTGGATAAGGAACTCCAGTTAGAAGGCTTGTTAGAGGGCCAGAATAACTATGGAGATGGTGCCTATCGAAACGGCATTTCCGTGCGCTCTGGCTTCCGTCATGGTGTCCTGTTGCACCAGTAGAGGTTTAGTCATGCTGGCCACAGGACCCGGAAAGCTGTCTGTGGACAAACGCCAGCTCCCTGGGCCTGAAAGCGAGATGAGTGCCGCAACCCCATAGTCGCCTTTGACTGGACTTAACCATCCAGGGATCCGTTACCTTTCTTCTTTTTTTTACATCCTATGCAACAACCTCCTGATGAGATGCTATCGACAGGCATCCCTCTCCTGTAGAGTGCAGTGATGGGTTGGGAATATAATAGGTGAGATGATCTTTTAGATATCTAGGTAATTCTTAAAGGGGGATGTTGTGGCAAATGGCATCAGCCCTGGTGGGCCCAGGCTAGTTACGGATGCCCATCCTGTTTTCTGTCTTGACACAGGCGCATCATTTGCCGCCCTCAAACTATGAAGGGGGTGTTGTTGGTGGACCTTAGCCATCAGAGGAGAGGCGACCAGAAGCACTTATTTCTTGTTCCCCTTTCTACCTGTGGCAGTACCGATTGCATTTCCACTAGTTTCTACCCGTTGTTCGATGCAAGTTTGAAACAATACCTCAGTCGTCCACATGTTGAGCAAATAATAGTTTGCCGTATTCACAAGTAACAGCAAATCCTCCAAGTGTCTCTATTTTCCAGGGACAGTCCCAGATTTACAGAAGCAGTCCTGGTTTCTGATTTGGTACTGGAATGTTCAGTTTTCCCTTAGGATTTTCATCGGAGAAATGTTGGAGGGTGTGGTAGGGCATCCCTATTTTCATTGGATAAATTTTGGAGGGTATGGAGTTATGCGACCCACAAGCCAAGGAGATAAGTAACTATACAAACTTTAGAAGAAGGGAGCCCTGTATGGGGAAGGTTTTTTATTTTTTTAATGTTTTATATAATGTTGGAAGCTGCCCAGAGTAGCTGCGACAACCCAGTCAGATGGGCAGGGCATAAATAATAAAGTTGTTGTTGTTGATGATGATGATGATGGGCAGGGTATAAATAATAAAGTTGTTGTTGTTAAATAGGATGTCTCTATTTTCATGGTAGGGCATGCAAGCTACGGTGTGGTGAGAAATTAGGAAACTTTCTTGCAAGTAGAAGGGGAAATGCAAGGCTGAGTTCTGCTCACCATCGTTTTTTGTTGTTGGCAAATTAAGGTAGCCACCTCCTGCAGCTAACGCTGGGAGACCATGAGAGGGCCAACAATAGCCATTTAATTCATTATTGTTGTATGTGTTACTGTCATGGGTTTGGAAGAGGCACTTGTGGGATTTTCCGCCTTGATAATCGTATGCTTTGATTTGGGATGGAGGGTAGAGCACAGTGTTTTGCTGCTCTGCCTCTGTCAGCAAAATGCCTTTCGCCTTACCTAATTTACCTCATGTTTATTGTGAGAATAAAATACACACACGCACACACACACACACACACACACACACACACACAAAAGTACATCGCCATGCGTACCCTGGAGGAAGGGTGGGGTACAAATGTGATAAATGAATTGGTTCTTAACTACTGCCGCCTCAGTCTTGGCTGTTAGGCTCATTAATCCCTGCGGGTTCCATTTTCTGAGCAAGCGAAAACTTGAAAGCGCCAGGTTTCAAGCCTCAAGAGTTGGACTCCACGTAAGCTGTGTGTGTGATCTTTGGGCTGCTTGTGTTTTAACAGATGTGGTTTGCAAATGGCCTGACCCAACCAAGAGGGATTAGCACCTCGCTGTTTATTCTTCTCAAAGAGAGAAACTGCAGGAAGTTGACACATTTTGCCATATGTCAGAGAAACTGAAATGGAGGGAACACAAATACAAAGTTTCGGTGGAGGGGGTTTATCTCACTGCATCCCTGGCCCTTCGTCCTCTTAAGGTTATGGGTTGCTTTAGCATTTGGTCACGGGGAAAGCATCGCCAGAACCAAAGTCCCATGGTTTTGGTTGGTGTTGTCACCAGGCCAATTCTCAGAGAACCATAGAAAGATCACCATATCTATACCTATCTACCACGAGGTGTTGGTTTACTAAAACTAACTAATTTCCTAAATAAAATTAAGTAAATAAAATTACTAAATAATTTACTAAAAGTACCAGCACAAAATGGCTGCATCGCTGAAGCTAAATACCTCAGACCTGATCAAATCGCATACCCTCCTACATTTCTCTGTTGAAAATAGGGATGTCCTATTATTATTATTATTATTATTATTATTATATCCAGCCCATCTGACTAGGATGCCCCATCCATTCTGGGCGGCTTCCAACGTATAAAAACATAATAAAACATTAAAAGTTAAAAAGCTTTCTGATACGGGGTTGTCTTCAGATAGCTCAGGGGTCGGATAACTCCATACCCTCCACCATTTTTCCTATGAAAATAGGGACATCCTAAGGAAAAGTGGGACTTTCCGGGATCAAATCAGAAACCGAGACGATTTTGTAAATCCAGCACTGTCCCTGGAAAATAGGGACACTTGGAGGGTCTGAAGTCATATTCCGACATATTGAAGACTGACCTTTATGTTCCACCAACTCATAAGTGGGACTGTTCTACTCAGGTTTGATAACTGCTTTTTTAAATGCTTCCCCATGTTCTGTTTGGTTTCTGTGTTTTAAAGCCCTGTACCATCTCGGGTGCAGAGCTTGCGAGATCCTTTCTCCTCGCTGCAGTATTTGCCACACGCAGGGGCTTCTGTACAGTCGTACCTTGGAAGTCGAACGAAATCCTTTCCGGAAGTCTGTTCCACTTCCAAAACATTTGAAAACCAAACTGTGGCTTCTGATTGGCTGCAGGAAGCTCCTGAAGCCAATCAGAAGCGCTGTCGGACATTCGAGTTCCAAAAGAACATTTGCAAACCAGAACAATCACTTCCGGGAGCCAAAATGTCCGAGTTCCAGGGCATTCGGGATTCAAGGTACGACTGTATTTTGAAATGGGAGAGTGTTAAGAAAACACAACAACAATATGCCATCTATAGACGAAAGGGATACAGATGAGCAGGAACTACCACATTGCTTGACTGGGTGAGGAGCTTAGCTCTTAGAAACTCTGCTGTGATGAAACAGCTCCCATTGATTTAAACCATCGAAGAGCCAAATTTGTGATTTTTTGGAGGATCTGTGCATTAATATGTCTCTCCTTCCCGTGTCCCCAAGGACAAGCTAGCTTTCATTTACAATAGAATTATTTAGAAACCCTCAGTGACTACGGTGTTTACCGGGATATGGGCAGAGTCGGGAGAGAGATGAGAGAGCTTTCGAAGTCGTTGCTGTTGGAGACTTGGCAGGTCTGCTAGACGTTTGTAGGTACTTTCTGGCCTATAAACATATGAATGTGAGCATACAAGAAAGCAGTGAACATAAATTCCTCCTGGTCAATCCCTACAGGCTGAATCAAGCTAGGTTATTGCGCCCCGTGTTTTGAATTTCACTTTTACTAATTTAATTTATAGGCAATGAACCCAATTCTTTAAGCTGGCTTGCAGAAATCAACCCTGACATGTTGCATTTTATTTGCGTGACTGGCATCAGAAAGGAATCGTTTTCCATGCAAAATTATTTCATCTGTTCAGTTAGTCATGCTGACGGCACGTTCTAAAGTAGATACGTTGGATTTCTCCACATTTTTAATATTATGTGTTTTCAGGATACACTAATAAGTGGGCACCTCAATCCTAAACCTCAGATTCTCTGGCTGAAGCAGAGGTCTCTGTCTATCCACTCACGGAGAGGAACTCAACTGGTGAGAAGCCATGTTCCCCCTGGTTGTAGCCCATGTTTGGTTTTGTGAGTTCAGGGCAGAGACAGCCTCTAATCCACTGGATCCCAAAGCCTCTTTATTTTCAGGTGAGACACCAGGATTGTGATCCTTCCTTCTATGTAAGCCTGGAACTGACATAATTAATCCTACCCATTGGAACCAAATAGTTTTGCTTGTTTTTTTAAGAAAAAGACCCATCCCAGCTAGTTGTATAATTTAGAAGTTAAAATGTAATAGTGCAGCCTAGGATTGCATTGCTACTTAGTAAATCAATCTAGGGAAGCCCTTGTTGAGTTAATTTTAACTACCGAGGACAAGGTTTCGTGAGTTGCCAATTAAAAAATACGCCTTTTTCAGGCAGTTTTGGTTCTGGTGTGTTACTGTTTTAGGCTATTTTGGCTCTGGTGTGTTTCCATAATAGGAGATGAATAAGAAAATATTTTAAATGTTGCCACCTTTTATTTATTTATTTATTCATTCATTCATTCATTCAGTTTATTTATTTATTTATTTATTTATTTATTTATAGGCATTTATAACCCACCCTTCACCATATAGTCCTAGGGCACAGGTTACATACAGCTCAATAAAGTTAAATCATGTAATAAACGAACATTAAATAGGAGGGATATCCTTTTCCACTCCCAGAAAGCCTGTGCGAAAAACTGCGTCTTGACCCAGTGTAAAAATATTAGAATGATAAGGCCAAATGAACTTCGGAGGGTAGGGAATTCTCCAGTCTGGGGGCTACTGCAGAAAATGTCCTCTGCTGTACCACCACACCACAAATTTCACAGGAACTGCCATCAAAGTTAATGCTTTTATTTATTAAACTGTTTCTTATACTTTCTTTGGTAACTCCGATAAGTAAATATATTGAGGGTTAGGTGAAACACAAATTAACTTATATTTCATTGTATAATGAATAGATTAATCTGCTAAAAGGCTGGTGCGTAATCAAATCATATTTTGCTATGTGCAGAGGGTGTTCTGGTTTTTTTTAATGACGAGCATATAAAAATTCAACCTCCTACTAGGGCAGCCAGATTCGGAAGAGGACAGGGCTTCCTGTCCGTCCACAATCATATAGAAAAAGCCATTTCAGCTGGCTCCCTGTCCTTTTTCCTAGGCCACCCAGCCTCAAACCTTCAGGCCTGGGCCTTTAGGAGGCAGACCACAGTCAACAGAGCCCCAGAGTTGGCATTGGGGAAAAGGTTCTTGAACAGCTGTATGGCAGGCAGCAATTCAGCAGGTTGAGCCCTTTCTAGTTATAATTAAGAGGGAAAGCTTCGCCTACGTATATTCTGTCTGTCAGATATTGCATTGCTGGTTTATTTGGGGGGGCCCTCTGCTCACCTGAAAAAGAAGACAAGATTTGCATGTTGCCCATCATGTATGCACATTTTATGCAAATCCGTGTCCTCTGTTGTGAGTGGGTTGGAGGGCCCAATCCACATGCAGTGTACGAGGCCCAGAAAACCCTATTGGCACCCCCTGCCAAAGTGGTACAGTCGTGGACAGACTATACCACCTGATTCGTGCTGTTTGGTCCTACCAATTCCCCCTTATAAAATAGATTTCGGCTCTGCCAGTCTCCAAACTGAACAAAGGGGAAACAAAGGATGGAAAGCCTGAAGGAACAGACGAGCTAGAGAAGGAAGTGTAGGCTGGACAAAGGTTTGGTTCATTTTTACAGCCCTTAGAGGGAGAACAATAATGTACAGAAGCTGTTAATGAAGGGCTGGCCTGGAAGTCAGAAATCCCTGCCAAGTTTGAAATGTGTTTTTATTCTGACCTCCTCTCTCAGCTGTCCAGCTTCACAGTGGCAGATCCAGCTGATGTGAGCCCCAAAGGAACATGGGAATGAGCAATGCAAATTATTATTATTATTATTATTTCCTTCTTTGCACCAGTTTTCTCCTTTTTTGCAGCAGTTTCAACGTTTTGAAAAACAAGCCAGAAGGGTGAACCCGCGTTATCAAGTATAGCAAACACTTTTTTATTTTTATTTTTTTAAAAAAGGATGACTATCAGGGAAATATCGAAACATGATGCATTTTGAGCTATGATAACCTTCATCAGTCTGTAAAAAGAAATTAAGGGTTGTTTTTTTCTTTTGCAAGTGATCAGATTATTTGCAAATGGATAGTTGAGGGTGGTGGACATAGGCCAGCACACATACTGGAAATTGTTTGCAAATAAATATATTATCACAATAATTCACTGAAGAGCTTCTTGGCTCCCAGTATATGTACATCTAATATTTTCAGTTAAAGGGATTTTCCATACCACTGTTTGAGGATGGGGGAATACACCCGCTTGAAAAACAAAGTTCATCTGTAATCTAGAATCTCATGTTGCTGATTAAAAAACAGCCACTTTGACTTCTTCAGTGGGGGGGGGGGGAGGGAACTACCTGTGAACTGCTCCTTTTCCTCGCCAGGCCGTTTTATACGGGTAACTATAGCAACTCCCCCCTTTTCCATGTTCCGAACAATTTGTACAAGCTCGACATGAAAACAACTTCCAGCTACCAGCCATTGATGTTTCATAAAAGAGATTATGGACCTGGCGCGATGTTAACGTCCTTTAAAACAGGCCATAGCGAGGGTTCATTAAAATGTAACAGCAGAAACCTGGGAGACCATTTGGAAAATTCCTATTTGGAACGTTCGCAGGCTGCACAGAGGCAAACCAGACTTTTGCCAGCAAGTGAGCTGCGGCCGGTCACAGACCCAGGAGAAGGAGGAAGATGTATCTGCTTGATACAGCTATTTGCATACTTGAAATGTTTGGGGAAAGGTTGTGGCTCAGTGGTTTTCAAGCACATGTTGGTTCCAGGGGGTACCTGGGACTTCCTTGGGGCATCTGTTTGGGCATTGTAGGAAATAGGTGCTATATCCAAACCATACTTTTAAAGCACACATTTAAGCCACATGTTGTTGTTGTTGTTGTTGTTTAGTCGTTTAGTCGTGTCCGACTCTTCGTGACCCCAGGCACTCCTGTCTTCCACTGCCTCCCGCAGTTTGGTCAAACTCATGCTGGTAGCTTCGAGAACACTATCCAACCATCTCGTCCTCTGTCGTCCCCTTCTCCTTGTGCCCTCCATCTTTCCCAACATCAGGGTCTTTTCCAGGGAGTCTTCTCTTCTCATGAGGTGCCCAAAGTATTGGAGCCTCAGCTTCATGCTGTCCTTCCAGTCAGCACTCAGGGCTGATTTCCTTCAGAATAGATAGGTTTGATCTTCTTGCAGTCCATGGGACTCTCAAGAGTCTCCTCCAGCACCATAAGTCAAAAGCATTAATTCTTCGGCGATCAGCCTTCTTTATGGTCCAGCTCTCACTTCCGTACATCACTACTGGGAAAACCATAGCTTTATGGAAAACCATCTCCACATGGTTCCCCCCAAAAATAATAATAATCCCAGGAACTGTAGTTTCCGCCTCACAGAACTACACTTGCATGGCGAGTTCCCGGCCCCCTCAGGTGGAAATAATGATGCAGCCAGGAATCCCCCCAATCGCACAGGGCTGGTCTCCACCCACTGCGTGCGTGGAGATGCCATGAAGCCCGCAACCCCACCTCCTCCTGTAGGCGGAAGTGGCTTTCCCAGGATTTTTGGTTGGAAGCCATGTGCTTTTAAATAGATGGTGTGTATGTGGCCAGGATGCAAGACTACGTAATGCTGTATACCAGCATTCCAAACAGTGCAATTGATGCTGCTGCCACTGACCTGTGGCCCTCCTCTCACCCAAATTCCCCCCCCCCCACCCTCCTCTTAGTTCCTTTGTGGGAATCACCTCTGCCACTGTCTCCCCAAGTCTCCACTTTAGGGAGGAGAGAGAGAGAGAGAGAAAGCGAGAGGTCACTCGGTAGATAAATGTAGATCTCTTGATGTTACGGTAAATTTTCGAGAATAATCTTTTGGAGAATATTTTCGATTAATGAGAATATTAGAGAATTTTCATTTAAAACAGGAGAATATTCATTGTAATGCATTGAAAATGATGTGATTTTTATGCATTCAAAATGATATAATTAGTTAATCTACATGTTTATTCATGGGTAAACCTGTTCAGATGGCAACCAAAAACTGTACAGATACTTTTATTCAATGGGGCGCTGCAGTGAATTCACATTTTTTCTTTTTTTATTATTGTTTTTTTTAAAAAAAAATTGTACCAAATTTGAAATTGAAAATTCAACATGAATGAATCACATAATTGTATTGGCCTAAATACTTTAAGTGCATAAAGCATTAAAGCTACTTTCTGTAAAAAAAACAAAACACTGTATGGCCAAGGGTATAGAATTACTAAAAATAAGGTCACACCAAAATAGAAAAAAGGTTATTAAATTTACCGGTAGTATATACGAATTCAAATGTTCATCAAATTAAATGAATAGCATTTTTAAAACTTTTTCTAAAAAATGTTTTCTGTAGCTCACATTTCAGAACTGCCAATGGTGAATGACACAATGCCCAGTAATGTAACTGGGTCAAAAACATCATTATTCATTACTTACACTGGCAATATCACAGCTTGAGTTATTATTTACTAGATTCTTACATTAGAATTTACAGTTTGTGGAGAACATTCTCCGGATAATTTTCTAGCAGAGAATATTCTCCGGAGAATATTCTCACCTCACGTCACTATGTAGATCACCCTGTTTGACAAACAAACAAACAAACAAACAAACCTCACATCATTTTCACTGTTTGTTTTTAACTCTTGTGTTTCATGTGACTGATAAGTGGAGCATGAAAACATTCTGCATTGGAACTGGGAACTGGACAAGAATCTCATTATAATATTTCATATCAGTGTAAAGCATTGTAGTTAATTATGGAAGTGCATCAATGTGTGTGTGGGAGGGTATTTTGGGATCTGGAAAACCCAAACTAGACATTGACCGAATCCAGAAAGTGACCAGAAGTGGAGAGTTGTTGGTGGTGATACCAGCATTTTAAATGATTGTTGAGCCTTCTCACATTCCACATAAAGTAACGGTAAAGGACCCCTGGATGGTTAAGTCCAGTCAAAGGCGACTGTGGGATTGAGGCACTCATCTCGCTTTCAGGCCAAGGGAGCCGGCGTTTGTCCACAGACAGCTTTCCAGGTCATGTGACCAGCATGACTCAACCGCTTCTGGTACAACGGGACACCATGACAGAAACCAGAGCGCATGGAAATGCCATTTACCCTCCCACTGTAGCGGTACCTATTTATCTACTTGCACTGGCATGCTTTTGAACTGCTAGGTTGGCAGGAGCTGGAACAGAGCAACAGGAGCTCATCCAGTCGTGTGGATTCGAACCACTGACCTTATGATCGGCAATCCCAAGAGGCTCAGTGGTTTACACCACAGCGCCACCCGCGTCCCGTTTTAAATTGCACATGGCTGGGTTTGAACCCACACTCTGATGCGCTTAAAACTCCACCCCTCAGCCACCAAATTCCACAAGGCTCTGGCTTTGACCCACCGAAACCCTGCTCTGCACCGTGGCAAAAATTATGTATTTACTGAGCTTATATTGCACCTTTTTCTCCAAGGAGCTCAAAGTGGCACACATAGTTCTCCCCCTCCTCATTTAATCCCCAACACGACGCTGTGGGGAGAGAGACAGCAAGTGCTCACCCAGCGAATGGGGAGTCGCACCCTGGTCTTCTGGGTTGTAGTCCAACACTTGAACCACTATACCACAGGCTCTCATCCATTGAAAACCTCGGGCTGTACCTCCAGACCAAAACAAAGACTTCGGGGTTCTGTGTTTCACTTAAAAGCAAACCGCTTGGCTTTTGCTTTTGCTTTTTAAAGAGAGCTCAAAAGAGACGCACAACTGCATTTTTGTTAGTGTTGTTGCTGTTCTCTACAGCATTGCCCCATGAAGAGTAAATCTGCAAACTGGAAAGATATAGCATCTTTTTCTTTTCAAACTGACAAGTGTATTTATTTATTATTTTAACAATGTCCTTCTGCCATTTTCCCGCTGCCTTACAAGATTGTGGTTTTTGGTCTGCCAGATTGCATTACTAATTCCCCTAAGAACATGGGGGAAGAGAATAGCCATATACCACTAATCCAGATTGCCTCTCGTCCGCCGCTGCTAAGTCCTTAAAGGGCTGCCTTTTCCCTCCTCTTTCGTCAGTTGACAACCAGCTCCGTCATCAATTTATATAGATACGTGAGATATATACTCTGCAATGCAAAGAGTGGTTGATCCGAAGCGCTCTTTTTTTGAGGTCCTCCAAAATCTTGACAGGTGGGGGTGGTAGAAAGCACACATCCCCTACCCCCCACCCCACCCCTAAACCCATCGAACACCATATTTCAGAAGGAAGTTTCTAAATAACTCTTGCAGAACAGGGGCTTGACACCACAAATGTTCATTCTTCTTTTCTTTTGCAACCACTGCATGTGGCAAGAAACTCTTATGCACCACCCATCTCCCCCCCCCCCCCCCACGATGTGCTTTTCCCCTTTCCACAACTATGGGGTGTTTGGGAGACCAAAATTGTTGGGAAGGATTAAGTATGCATCCACCCACTTGCCCTGCACATGCTTCCTTCTCCCCAAACTCCTCCTCGCATCTGAATTACCTGATGTATTTGGAAAATGCATGTCTGGTTGTGTAACCCATAGCTCTTCCCATACACGCAGCAGTAATGTAGCCTGCTCAGGTGTTCATTAATGCAGCCTGCTCAGGTGTTCATTAATGCAGCCTGCCCAGGTGTTCTGTCTAGCCAGTATGTGCGCTGGTCCTAGTAGTGGCACAAAATTGCAAGGAACTGTCTCATCATCTGTTTGGGGCTGCGTGAAGAGAATGGGAAGGAGGAAAACGGTAGCTTTCCCCTGAGCTACAGGCGAGACCCCACTTATGCAGGGGTTGCGTTCCCAGGTACCCCATGTGTGAGTGAAGTTGCGCGTATTGGGAACACCATCTAAAAAGCCTGTAAACACCCTCCAAACCTCTGGAAACCCTTTTTAAAAAAACAGCTGCACTAACGAGGCATAGAATCATAGAGTTGGAAGAGACCACAAGGGCCATCGAGTCCAACCCCCTGCCAAGCAGGAAACACCATCAGAGCACTCCTGACATATGGTTGTCAAGCCTCTGCTTAAAGACCTCCAAAGAAGGAGACTCCACCACACTCCTTGGCAGCAAATTCCACTGTCGAACAGCTCTTACTGTCAGGAAGTTCTTCCTAATGTTTAGGTGGAATCTTCTTTCTTGTAGTTTGGATCCATTGCTCCATGTCCCTCCAAACCTCCTTTCCAAAACGCCAACTCTCCACAGGCCTCAAAGGTCGGTGCAAAGGCTCCTGGGTTCACGCCTTTTTTGCCATTTTCACACTGTTTTTGCCCTTTTCGCTCCACTTTTAGGTTTGAATCGAATTGTTTAATTGTTTCACAACACCTTGCGGTGAGTCGGTCATGTACAAGTGGGGAGTTGCCCATATACTAGGCCAGTATGAATGAAAGCCACTGATGCCAGGGAACCCCATCTTGCGTGGACATCTAAGAAGAGGGCATGGCTGCGTGAGGAATTCTACACATCTGGGAATCAAAGCAGAGTCCCGCAGTGGGGCTGGGTTCTGCAGGAAGCCCAGATTACAAACAATTTAGCTGCGCCGGGTAATCCCCCTTCGTTTTAAATCTGCCAGGCAGGATGTTGAAAAGGCAAAAACCCAAATGGCAGCAGCAAATTTTTTTTAGGATTAGGAGCTTTCCTGCGCCCGGCTGTGTATGTGTTAATATTTTAAGCTGACTTCTAAAACCGGTAAACAATTGCGCTGCTTCCAGTGGTGGGTGGTGCTGAGTGACCTCTTTTACATGCCTGATTATGCTGTCAACATTTATAATGCCTTTGATATTTCTCTCTCGTCGGGACGGGATCAGTTAAGCAGTCGCGTTTCGCCCGCACTCAGCTTGCCTTCCTCCTCTTCCTGGCTTTCCCATCCCCTGGTTATATAAATTGACATTAATTTCTGTAGATCTTAGCAGTGAGAGATTGTTAATTTATTCATGGTTGGAGGAGATCTGGGAAGGGAGGGGAAGGAGAGTTCTCCAGGACGAAAGAGGCGGTGGAAAGAAACATCTCGTACGGCACGGAACACCGATCGTCCGTGCCCGCTTGTTTTGCACAGAGTAATGAATGCTCCATTCCTGATTAACAATTTTGACCTATTTAAAGCTGCACTGTGTCATCGTCATCCCCGCCACCGCCCCCACCATCTTACGTTGCTTCTCGGACAATGTGAGCCACACATTACATTTTACGGGTTCATCAGCTGCAGTATTTGTCTAACCGATATCACTATCGCGTGCCAGCAACTGGAACAGAAGCCACAATGAGAGATTTCTTAGGCAGAGGTTACGGAAATGAATCTTTTGTGCCTGCCATTTAAATTTGGGGGTGTGCGCCGTGTTAATTTAATCTAATACAACAAGGGAACGCCGCTGTGGTTCCAGCGCAGGCCCTTAATTGATCACATCAAACCAACGTCCTTATTCCTTTCTTGACAGCAGGTTTTGTTTTGGACACAAGTGTTTAAATCATATATATTAATTAACATGCTGGCAAGCTGGTTCAGTGTGCTGGCACTACAGTGGATTCAATGCATCCGTCCCCTACACATGGGAGTGGGAACCTTCAGCCCTCCCAATGTCGTTGGACCACAACTCCCATCATCTTTGATTATTGTCCCCACTGGCTAGGGCTGATGGGAATTAGAGTCCAACAACATCTCAAAGGCCACAGGTCCCAACACAAACACCTCTTGCAGGAGCTCCCAGACATTGATCCCCATGCTAAGGAATAACCAGGTACCCATTTAATTTTACAAAATTATATTTCTGCTCGAGTCAAAGGGAATATCTGGTTTGGAGGGGTAGGGGACCTGCGGCCTTCCAGATGTTGGGGACCCCCCAAGTGCCATCTTCCCCAGCTAGCATAGCCAATAGTCAGGGAGGACAGAAGCTGTAATTCTCATTAATAATAATAATAATAATAATAATAATAATAATAATAATAAATTTTATTTATATCCCGCCCTCCCCAGCCAAAGCCAGGCTCAGGGCGGCTAACAACAAACAAATAATCAAACAATCAAATAATCCAACATTCTAAAACATTTCATTATAAAAATTAATTAAAATCAATTTAATGGCAACCGTTAAGCAAAGTTCTGTGCAGGTTGCCAGAGGAGGGAGTCAGGCTGGGCCCTGACCAAAGGCCTGGTGGAACAACTCTGTCTTGCAGGCCTTGCGGAAAGATGTCAGGTCCCGCAGGGCCCTAGTCTCTTGTGACAGAGCGTTCCACCAGATTAGAGCCGCAGCCGAGAAAGCCCTGGCTCTAGTTGAGGCCAGCCTAACCTCTCTGAGGCCTGGGACCTTCAGGATGTTTTTATTTGCAGACCGTAGGTTCCTCTGTGGGGCATACCAGGAGAGGCGGTCCCGTAGGTACGAGGGTCCTAGGCCGTATAGGGCTTGAAAGGTTAAAACCAGCACCTTAAACCTGATCCTGTACTCCACCGGGAGCCAGTGCAGCTGGTATAGTACCGGATGAATGTGATCTCGCAGCGAAGACCCCATAAGGAGTCTCGCCGCGGCATTCTGCACCCGCTGGAGTTTCTGGGTCAGTCTCAAGGGCAGCCCCACGTAGAGCGAGTTACAATAATCCAGTCTGGAGGTGACCGTCGCGTGGATCACAGTGGCTAGGTCAGGGCGAGAAAGATAAGGGGCCAACTGCTTAGCTTGGCGGAGATGAAAAAATGCCGCCTTTGTTATAGCTGTAATCTGCGCCTCCATAGAGAGGGAGGTATCGAAGATTACACCCAAACTCTTAACGGACGGTGCTGGCACTAATTGCACCCCCGCAAGAGATGGGAGTTGCCCCCCCAATCCCATATCATCCCGTCCCAGCCAGAGGACCTCTGTCTTCGAAGGATTTAACTTCAACCGGCTTCCACGTAACCATCCAGCCACAGCTTCCAAACATCTGGTCAGTGTGTCTGAGGCCGAGTCAGGATGGCCATCCATCAACAGATAGAGTTGGGTGTCATCGGCATACTGATGGCAACCCAGCCCAAAACTCCGGACAAGCTGGGCAAGGGGGCGCATAAAGATGTTAAAAAGCATCGGGGAGAGTATCGCACCCTGAGGCACTCCACACACCAAGGAGTGGCGGGATGACAATTCCCCCCCAAGCGCCACCCTCTGTCCCCGACCGGAGAGAAACGAGCGCAGCCATTGAAGGACTGTGCCCTGGATCCCCACGTTGGCAAGGCGGTGGTCCAAGAGTTCGTGATCAACCATGTCGAAGGCTGCTGACAGGTCTAGAAGAATCAGCAGCCCCGACCCGCCTCGATCCAGCTGCCTGCGGAGATCATCTGTTAGGGCGACCAGAGCCGTCTCGGTCCCATGACCAGCGCGGAAGCCAGACTGGAATGGATCCAGAGCCGATGTTTCATCCAGAAACCTACCAAGCTGTTCAGCAACCGCTCTCTCAATCACCTTACCCAGGAATGGAAGATTCGAAACCGGGCGGTAATTGGATAGATCTAAGGGATCTAATGATGTTTTCTTTAAGAGCGGGCGCACCACTGCCTCCTTCAATTCCCCTGGAAATATCCCGGTGCCAAGGGACAAATTGATGATATCCCCCAGGGGGGCCCGCACCTCGTCTGGACACGCTCTAATCAGCCAAGACGGGCACGGGTCAAGAGGACAGGTGGTGGGCTTTCCAGCTCGGAGGAGTCTGTCCACATCGGCTGGGGATATCCGATCAAAGTGGTCCAATACTGGACCCGAGGACAGTCGAGGGGCCTCCAGTTCCTTTATTGTATCCAAATTGGCAGAGAGGTCATGGCGGAGCAACAGGACCTTCTCCGCAAAAAAGCTCGCAAATGCCTCACAGCTGTGTGTCAGATTGTTATTTAAATTTGGCTGTCCTTCAAGGGACGTTAAAGACCTAATTATACTAAATAATTGCGCCGGGCGAGAGCTAGCGGATGCAATGGAGGCCGAGAAGTAAGACTTCTTAGCGGCCTTCACCGCCATCTCATAGGTTTTCATAAAAACCCTATAAGATGTTCTTGAGGCTCCGTCACGGGCACCCCGCCATACTCGCTCTAGCCGTCTGAGGTCCCGCTTCATTTTCCGAAGCTCCTCGGTAAACCAGGGAGCCCGGTTTCTGCGGAGTCGCAGAGGGCGCTTAGGTGCGATCTCATCTATGGCTGCCAGGAGCTGGGTATTCCAGCCCTCAACAAGCTCAGTTAATGAGTCGCCAGGGGGAGCAAGGTCCCGCAAGGCTTGACGGAATCTATCAGGGTCCATCAGCCTCTGCGGGCGAGCCCAAATCGGCTCGCCACCTAAGCAGGGTGGGGGTGGAAAGTCAATCCTGGCTTTCAGAGCGTAGTGATCAGACCATGGCACCTTAATTGAAGGAGACATGATCACATCATAATAACCCCCATGAGACTGTTTCAGCTAAGTCACAGGTGCGGTCCATGCACCTGAAGCCGTGTATGATGTTAGGTTTGGACAGGTAAAGGCCGAGCCTGAACAAAAGGGGCTTTGCACGCACCACCAATCAGCTGGTCAGTGGTTTCTGCAAGACTCTTTTTGCCCAGTGCTTCCCAAGCTCTGTCCATCAGCCAAGGCCGGCACAGCCATTAGACGGCGGTGGCATAAGCTCCCAAGTTGGCGCCCCTGCAGACGTCCTACCTGCCCTAACGCCTCCACCAGTGGCAGAGAAGGGACACTAACACCAGTGCCGATTTCAGGTGAGGTCTTGCAGAGTGTGCGATACTTTGCCCCAAATCTGTAAGCTCTCACCCTGAATGGGTGAGATCTTGCCTGAAACTGGCACAGATGCTGGCAGTGGAAGTGGCAGGGTGGATGGCACTTCCCATTTCGCTTCCGGTGGCGAAACCAGAGACGCCGCCCCTGCTATCAGCTGATTGCCAGTTTGGGAAGCACTGTGGACACAGCTTCCCAAACACCAACAATCAGCTGACGGTCAGTGCTTGGGTACGATCGCTTGCACTCGTATTCTAGGAGAAAATGGAGTGTAGAAGAGTCGCGAAATTATGTCAGAGTAGAGCCTAGATCAAGGATTGGAAAGCTGTGGTACCTCCCCTAGAGAGCCACTGCCAACCAATATAGACGAAGTCAGGGCTGGTTGGACCATTGAACTAACTTAGTGCAAGACCATTTCATATGGTAAGTTGATAAAAGGCATTTGAGTGGTGCAGACGAAAGACAGAAGATCACAAGGTGGGATGGAGCCAGCTCCAAGTACGAAGTGGTGTGTGCATGTGGGGGAGGGATGATATTAATCTTCATTATCACTATACTCTCTCCCAGTGCCAAGCCATCGAATTGCTTTGCATACCCTAGATAACTTAAAGAACAGCTTGGGTCCAGGAGACACAGTAGTGAAAAGAGAAGTGGCGTGATTGCAGTCTTGGGAATTGCGGTCGATTTAGGCATTTATTTTCACTTAACTCCAAGAGCTCCTGGGATTTTGAAGAGCTGCTGGTTTATTTATTTTTAAAGTAAATTAATGAAATAAAGACTGAGAAGAGCAAAATGTGCTGCCAGGATATGGCTTTTGTTGCCTGGAGACTTCCTTGCTTCACAAGAAGAATGTGGGACTTGGAGAGTGATTTCGGTTTAGCAGAAGGGAGTGCAAAGATAACCGAGAAAAGAAGCAAATGTAGTTTACCAGGTTTACTGGAAAGAAAGCATGCAGTGGAAGGAATCAACAAAGCCTGTGCATTACCTCATTCTCCTTACGGTTTGAATTTTACCAAGTTAGGTAACCAAGAGTCTCTGATCACTGATATCACCACACTGTTATCTTTGGTTGAATTTAGTGCACCTGAAATACATTACAGCAAGTCTGAGCATAGAATCATAGAATCATAGAATCATAGAGTTGGAAGAGACCACAAGGGCCATCGAGTCCAACCCCCTGCCAAGCAGGAAACACCATCAGAGCACTCCTGACATATGGTTGTCAAGCCTCTGCTTAAAGACCTCCAAAGAAGGAGACTCCACCACACTCCTTGGCAGCAAATTCCACTGTCGAACAGCTCTTACTGTCAGGAAGTTCTTCCTAATGTTTAGGTGGAATCTTCTTTCTTGTAGTTTGGATCCATTGCTCCGTGTCCGCTTCTCTGGAGCAGCAGAAAACAACCTTTCTCCCTCCTCTATGTGACATCCTTTTATATATTTGAACATGGCTATCATATCACCCCTTAACCTCCTCTTCTCCAGGCTAAACATGCCCAGCTCCCTTAGCCGTTCCTCATAAGGCATCGTTTCCAGGCCTTTGACCATTTTGGTTGCCCTTCTCTGGACACGTTCCAGTTTGTCAATGTCCTTCTTGAACTGTGGTGCCCAGAACTGGACACAGTACTCCAGGTGAGGTCTGACCAGAGCAGAATACAGTGGCACTATTATGAGCAACCTGGGGCCCTCAAGATATTGTTGGACTCCAACTCCCATCAGCCCCAGCCAGCACAATCCATGGTCAGGGATGATACAAGTTGTAGTCCAGCAAATCTGTAGGGTCCCCAGTTCCCCTTCCCTGAATAATAGATAGATTTTGTTCAGAGCTGGACCTACAGACTGAAGGTGACTTAAAAATCTAGCTCAGCTGTGGTCTTACCCGTTTAATCCTGAAGAAGTCTTATAATTCACATCACACTGGAAAGTTGACAAAAATGAGAGTCACTTTCACAATGTTATAAGCAGAAGAAATAAATATAGGTTTGGCAATGCTGAAGTGGTATAAAATGGTATGATCTAGTTACAGTCAGGCACTCCTGGGTTTCAATGAGCAGGACAAGGAAACCTGCAGACTTCTTGTCGTTGCTAGACTCCCAGCTCCCATAGTCCTGGCCAGAATGGTCAGGGATGATGGGAGTTGTAGTCCGGTGGCGTTGTGGAATGCTCATGAACATCTTAACTGATCAGGAGTTGAACTGTCAAACATAAATGGGACAGAAGGGGTTGCGAGCTGTTGGTGGGAAGAAGCATGGAATTCGTGCTCAGCTGGTAGGATGAATTTATGGCTTAGGAAATGCATTTGCATAGGTTTCAAATTACGGTCTTCAAATAAAAACATCTTGGAGATCCCAAGCCACAGGGAGGTTAGGCTGGCCTCAACCAGAGCCAGGGCTTTTTCAGCCGTGGCCCCGATCTGGTGAAACGCTCTGTCACAAGAGACTAGGGCCCTGCAGGACTTGACATCTTTCCGCAGGGCCTGCAAGGCAGAGCTGTTCCACCAGACCTTTGGCCAAGGCACAGTCTGACCCCCTCCTTTGGTAATTCTTCACAGAACTCTAGCCCAGTGGTTGCCATTAATTTGATTTTGAATTGATTTTAGAATTAGTTGATTTTAGAATGCATTTCAATTAATTGATTGTGATTTTATGTAAATTGTGTTACTTTTATTGTTGGTAGCCGCTCTGAGCCCGGCTTCGGCTGGGGAGGGCGGGATATAAATAAAATATGATGATGATGATTACAGACCAGGTATTTAGAAACCTGGCTGCATGGGCCTCCAATGGATTTCCAGACATGTGAGAAAAACATTGCAATATAAGATCCTTACAGGTGCCTTGATAGTTTGCGAGGAGTCAGTAAGACCGCAGACAAGATAATATTTCACTGTTGGGTGTTTCTAACACAAGATACTGCTGTAATGTCCAAAGTGGGCAGACATTCATGAATTAAACTTCGCCACTGATGTTGTAAGCACCATGTTAGAAGCCAACACGTTGGTTTCATTAATTATAGTGATGTTTTTGAATGCCTAATAAAGAGTCTCCTTGTTCCTTCCAGCTCCAAGGTTCCTTGAAGAGAAAACTGGTGGTGAATCTGTCGCCGGCCATTAACAAGAGGTCCAATGGCATTGCCGACTGCACCTTCCTTGATATTAAGAGGATCCGAGTGGGCGATAATAACCTTTCTGTGGGGCAAGGTGGACACTGTGGCAACAATTGCCCAAACCAGCCGGTGTTGGGAACCTTGACGGCTGAACAAGGCGCTCAGAGGAAAGTCAGCAGCCCAACCGGCAACACCCACTCAAACGCAAACGGGATGTTCAACATGACTCTGAAGGAGGTCAAGAAAGAGCCCGGTGAAACCAGCTCTTGCAGTAAGCACCTGGATGGGCAGGGCTCCCAGGGCAATCCTTTCCCCGTGCGATACGGAGAAGACGCAGGGGAACAGTTGATGGACCCGGAACTTCAGGAGCTGTTCAATGAGCTGACAAATATTTCGGTGCCGCCCATGAGCGACCTTGAGCTGGAAAACATGATCAACGCCACCATCAATAAAGACGAGCCCTTTAGCATCGACCTCGGGCAGCAGGTCCAGAGAGCGCCCTCGGCCAGGTCTTCCTCCTTGCAGATGGACAAGATGGTGATCAAGCAAGAGTACTCACCAGGTCTGAACCAGGCTTCTGTGGGGTCTCCCCAGATGAGGCCTTCTTCCACGGGCCCAGCTTACACGATGTCCGGGGCCGCTATGTCCGCCTCATCGCCGATTCCTTCAGCACCTCAGACTCAGACTCCTCCATCTCAAGGGTCTTCAGTTCCCAACCGGCCCTTGGCCAGCTGGCAGGAGGTCTCCCACGCCCAGCAGTTGAAGCAGATCGCGGCCAACCGACAGCAACATGCCCTTATTCAGCAGTGCCAGCAAAGCCAGCCGCCATCCCCCTGGCCCGCTTTGACGTCTGCCGAGCCTTCTCCCGGGTCCTTCGTCCAGGAGAAGATCTCCAGCCCTCCTTTCCACCAGCAGCAGTTCAGCCCTCAAAGCTCCGGAATGCCTGGGAATGGGAACCAGCCGAAAGGGATAAATAACTACCTTTACCGGCCAAGCTCCATATCCCAGGGCAATCCCATGAACATGATGATGCAGCGAAAGCCTCAGGACCTCAACAGGGGTTATATAAGCAGCGGCCAGATGTCTCTGGAGGAGCCTCAGAACAACATCAAGCCTTTGTTTCATTTCAACCCGGAGCAAGCCAGCCAGCAGATGCCTTCCGTTTTGGGTTCCCAAAACAAGCCTTCCATTCTGCACTATGCACAGCAGCAGCAGCAGCAGCAGCCTAACTCTGCCGCGGTGCAACAACAGAACCAGCAGCAGCAGACACGGCCACCCCAGCCTCTCCCAAGCCAGCCTCTGCAGAGGCCACCGAACATACCCTTAGCTTTGCAGCAGAAGATCCTGCTGCAGAAAATGCTGCAAGGCCAGCCGGTTTCGGGGCTTCAGTATCCTGTCCCGCCTCAGCACCAGCTGGTAAGCTTGCTTCTTTCAACAGGATGGTGCAATGATTTGTGAAAATTACCGTAGTAGGGTTGGGAGGGGAAGGGCTTTCTACAATCCTAGAAGCAGAGAGGAGATGCAGGGGCCTTTTAGCAGGCCACCTGGTTCAGGATAGGGGACCCTATGGAGGCGGTCAACCTACAGTTCCCATAAGCCCCAGCAAACGTGGCCAATGAACAGGGGTGATGGGAGTTGGAGTTTGGCAACATCTGGAGGGCCAGAGGGTCCCCACACTGGATGTAGCCTAACCCCTCCCTTCCTGCTCGACACAGGAAATCCCAAGTTAAGAGTGACCCCCAACAGAGGGCCTTCAAGCCATCTGCGTGAAGATCTTCAGCAAGGGAGAGCACACTGTCCTTCAAGATACAGTAGTACCTCGGGTTACAAACACTTCAGGTTACAGACTTCACTAACCCGGAAGTAGTACCTCAGGTTAAGAACTTTACCTCAGGATGAGAACAGAAATTGCATGGCGGTGGCACAGTAGCAGCGGGAAGCCCCATTAGCTAAAGTGGTACCTCAGGTTAAGAACGGTTTCAGGTTAAGAACGGACCTCCAGAACGAATTAAGTTCATAACCAGAGGTGCCACTGTAATAGGTTCTGCAGCTGGACCGCTCTGACCAGCAAGGTATTTCTCCTACCATTCAACAGAAAGCACCCACGTTGCGTTGCCATTTGAATTGTATTGCTCCCAGTGCATGTGTGCCAGGGGCAAGGCTGGTGGAATCCAGATGGTGGTGCCAATGAGTACAGGTGTTTTGCTCCGTCGGGGCCATTCCCTAAGGCCTCATCACCACTCAAATGAGTCACACATCAGCTGCAGAGATGGGGGCAGCCGCACCAGTGGTGCCCTGCTGGGACCCAAGGGCCCTAGAATTTGCCTGAGGATCCTGTGTCCTGGCGCCAGGCCTGCACTGAGATATTGCTGGGAGCTTGAATGCATCTGTAGCAGACAAAATTAGGAGAAATTGCTGATGGCTCCCAGTACATTTCCAAGCACAATTCGAAGTGTTGGTGCTGACCTTTAAAGCCCTAAATGGCCTTGGCCCAGCATACCTGAAGGAACGTCTCCACCCCCATCGTTCAGCCCAGACACTGAGATCCAGCGCCAAGGGCCTTCTAGCGGTTCCCTCCCTGCGAGAAGTGAGGTTACAGGGAACCAGGCAGAGGGCCTTTTTGTTAGTGGCACCCGCCCTGTGGAACGCCCTACCCTCAGATGTCAAGGAAATAAACAACTATCTGACTTTTAGAAGACATCTGAAGGCAGCCCTGTTTAGGGAAGTTTTTAATGTTTGATGTTTTATTATGTTTTTAATACTCTGCTGGGAGCTGCTCAGCGTGGCTGGGGAAACCCAGCCAGATGGGTGGGGTATAAATAAATTTATTATTATTATTATTATTATTATTATTATTATTATTATTAAACCAGCCTCAAACTTACATGGAGAAATCAACAAAGGGTTGAAAAAATGAAATACTGAGAGAAACCAAGGTGGGCAGATTCGCCACTCAGTGGTTGAGCATCTGATTTGCATGCAAAAGGTCCCAGATTCAAACTCTGACATCTGTAGGGCTGGGAATGTCACGTGTTTGACACTGCCAGTCAGTGTTGACAGCCTTAAGTTAGACGCACCAGCAGTATGACTCAGTATAAGGCATATTTAGGTTCCTAAATATGGTGAGGCCGGTAGCAAAATGATAGCCGCACAAACATAAGAACATAGGAGTCCAGATGGAACTGAGCAAGGGCCTATACAGTCCAGTACTTTATTCCCACAGTGGCCGATCAGACGCCTGTGGGTTTGTGTCAGGTTTTTTGGGGGTTTTTTGCTTGAGCTCAGAATTTTCAGACATGTAAACAGAGAGGTGGCACAAGGCGAGGACTGTCTCCTGGCTGCTGATGCCTCAATGGCTTTTAACTGTGCATTCAGAAATGTTCCTCTGTACTCTGAGGGTAATGTTGCATTTGGTGGGATGTGCGAAATGTCTGCACAAACTCAGTCTAACATCTTCCTGTCAATCTCAGCTTTCTGACAGGGTTGCAATGTATTTATATTTATATCAGTCAATAACCAGTAGAGAAGGTAGGAAGAAAACAGAGCACATAAAACACTCAGGAGTTCCCACTCAGTCATAATAACAAACCATTGTCCGACATTATATGAATAAGCCTCAGGTTTATACGCTGCTCCTTCCTTCCTCCCTTGTTCTCATATGTTCATGGTTTGTATCAAACCACAGTTTCCTGTTTAATCCGAATAGAGGAAACTGTGGTTTGTACAAACCGTATTTTACTAACAAACTAGGAGACCAAACCACAGTCTAATATTGGTTCATTTCCTGGTTTGTTAACTGTCTTTTGTACAAACCACAGTTTCCTATATTCAGGAAATTGCAGTTTGCCACAAGCCATGAAAAAATGTTTTAAATCTCCACCCCTTCAATTGTAAGGAGGATGGCAGGGTATGGACCAGCATGCAGGTTCAATGCTCATCTTTGCTTGTGCAGCAAATACATAACCATGGTTTGCCATTACGTCTGAGCCGAGTCAGTATCCGTTCTGCAGAAGGAGGTTGTTCGTGACAAACTTGTTCGCTAACAGGCATCTGAAACGTTGTGGCAGAAGATTATTTCTCAGCCACCAGTGCTTACTAAGCAGAGTGCTTTCTTAATAAGCATTGCTACAGAGGCTGAATTGAGGCCACCGTTATTTAAAAAGCAGGGAAACGTAAGCACACAGGTCTCAAAAAACAGTTGTAGCTCTCCTGTCAAAGAAGGGTGCTGCAACTGGAACTCTTCCTAAATGTGTACATTGTTTTTATCCACAGCTGATAACCCTCTGTAATTTTCTGGCTCTAAAGTCTCGAAAAAGCACTTTGAGACATGTCTTTATCAAGCTAAAGCTTGCTAAGTGAAAGCACAAGGCTTATTTCTCTGCCTGTCACTGGCGCTTTGTGTCAGGCCACGGGTGGGGGAGGAAAGGATTTTCTAACTTCATGGCTTCTGCCTTTAGGGACTGAGCATACGATTGAAAGAGAAGCGCTTGGTTTCTCGAGAAACGGGGAAATGAAGGCAGTAGTTTGTGCCACCGTCCAGGATTCCCACCCACCCACAACCCTGCTTCTTCTGTGTTGCTTTGCAGGAGAGACTTTCCACATGCTTGTTCTTCCTTTCTCAAATTTCTACATTCTCTGTGATCTTCCACATTCCCCTTGAATACCAGTTTAGGTGAGATTTGGTAGCGTTGTACGTGCATGAGTGTGCAGCTGTGTGCACACGCACACATTCATACATGCACATGAAATTTCAGTCATCTTATCCCTGCTCCCCTTTCCAAAGTGACTGAAGTCGGGGTGGGAAGGGAAGAGAGATTAAGACCACATATTTAAAAAAATGTGTGTGGTATCTTACAATAACATACAAATCACGTGTTCAAGCACCTTTGGAAACTTGCTTGAGAACGATCTTGACCTCTGAGATGAACAAACATACCCCTACCCTATACTATTGACTGAGCTGCTCTGATGTCGCAGTGAGCTATGGGAGAATGACCCACAACCCATTGGCCTTATCAAATGTTTATTATGGGAAGGAAGCAGCGTAGCGGTGATCCTTTAAAAATATGCATTGCGAAAAGTGCAATTGCATGCGTAGAATTCCTTGCAGAGAGGGAGACTTACACATGTGCAGAACAATGGGTTTTTAGTGCAGGTCAATTGTACAGTCATACCTCGGGATGAATATGCTTCAGCTTAAATATTTTCGGGTTGCGCTCCGCGGCGACCCGGAAGTAACGGAGCGTGTTACTTCTGGGTTTTGCCCAGACACTGCATGCGCAGACACTCAAAATGACGTCATGCGCAGAAGCGACAAAACGCGACATGCAGTCATGTCTTACGTTCGCTTCAGGATGCGAACGGGGCTCTGGAACGGATCCCATTCGCAACCAGAGGTACCACTATACAGTGGTACCTCGGGTTAAGTACTTAATTCGTTCCAGAGGTTCGTTTTTAACCTGAAACTGTTCTTAACCTGAAGCACCACTTTAGCTAATGGGGCCTCCTGCTGCCGCCACACCGCCAAAGCACGATTTCAGTTCTCATCCTGAAGCAAAGTTCTTAACCTGAGGTAATATTTCTGGGTTAGCAGACTCTATAACCTTAAACGTATGTAACCTGAAGCGTATGTAACCTGAGGTACCACTGTACTGCTGTCAACTTTGATCCAGAGTGCATGTTTTTCCTGCAGAACATCCAGGCCTCTGTGCTCTATATCCCAAAGGTATCATCAGTTGTGGTAGTCTAGTGTCCCATCTTTTAAGAACCTGCCACCCTCAGGAGGTTTTTGGATTACAGCTCCCTTCACAGGCGTTGCTTGCTGTCAGGTGTTGCTCAAGGACATCTGTATCCCCCACCCTGATCTCAGGAAGGGATATGCTCAATCTGAATTAAAACACCCATAGTTTAAACATCGCATGATTCTGTTTTGTAAAATAGTCGTTTTTCTCTACGCTGCGTGACACATTAACCATATTGGCAAGCGCAGAAACAAAACAGAACACAGCTTTGGAGAGGAACCCTGTTATTAGCGTCACCTGTGAACACACCCAGATGGTTCTCTCCCCTCCCCAAAGGAGCTCAAAACAAGTTAGAAGCTATTAGTGACCCATTAACCAATGGATTTGCACATTAATAGTTCATTAAAGTCATATGTGAAAGGGAGGCGGGGAATTAGGGAGGCTGGAATGTTTGCTCTGAGGACCCGTAGATTCCACGGAGGGCAGCAGTCCTCAGCGCTCGCAGTGCTTTGATCAAAAGAAGACTGAAGCTAATGAGTCACTTCATTCGTCTCCAGTGCGCTGTGCGTCGTCCATTGGGGCGGGGACCTCTCTTTAAAGGAAAACCAAACAAACCATGGCCAGGTCTGTATTCGTCTCTCAATTAGTGAACCCACCGGCAGTGCAGTGCACTGAGTCTGAACAATAATAACATGGCCCTTCTGTTCCGGGGACAAGTGAAATTAAGCATACGGAGTCGAACACATGGAAGGTTTCTTCGCACATGGCTTCTCCGGGATGATGCTCAGAGGAACGTAGGAAGGTGATTTATGCTGAGTCAGACCCATCGGTCCATCTAGTTCAGTGTTTCTTGACACTGGCTGGCAGCAGCTCTCCAAGGTTTCAGACAGAGAGCCAGTGTGGTGTAGTGGTTAAGAGCGGTAGCCTCGTAATCTGGTGAACCGGGTTCGCTTCCCCGCTCCTCCACATGCAGCTGCTGGGTGACCTTGGGCTAGTCACACTTCTCTGAAGTCTCTCAGCCCCACTCACCTCACAGAGTGTTTGTTGTGGGGGAGGAAGGGAAAGGAGAATGTTAGCCGCTTTGAGACTCCTTTGGGTAGTGATAAGGCGGGATATCAAATCCAAACTCCTCTTCTTCTTCTTCTTCTTCTTCTTCTTCTTCTTCTCTCCCATCCCTACCTAGAGATGTCAAGGATTGAACTTGGAACCAGCGGCAGCTGGGACCCATTAGGCACGGCAGGGTGGTCAATAGAGGGTAGATTCAGAGCCAGCGACAGGCAAATCTGACTGATTGTAAGTCACAAGAGAGGCACCCGGGGGCTGCCTGGCTGAGCGCAGCCTGCGCCTGGTGGGGCATCTGCCTAAATGGACCAGCCTCTGTTGCTTGGATCCTTCTGCATACAAAGCAAATGTTCTGCCCCTGAGCTACGGGCCTCCCCCATGCAGGTGGGTCACAATCCTGGCCTCTTTAGGGTAAGCAGTGCCCTTCCATTGAGCAGAATTTTGGCCTTACTGCTGAAATCTGAAAGACCAAAGTCTGCCCTTGGCTAAAGGGCCATTGACTTGATCCAGCAGGATCTTCTTAGGGTCCTTAGAACTGAATTTAAGATGGGGGGAGTGGAACGAGAAACCGAGAGAAGCCAGAATTGACATATTTGCCAGTTCTCTAGTTCACAAGGACGTCTCTCTACTACAGCAGAGCTGCCCCTGGAACCAAAATGCTAGTTGTGCAAAAAAGGGCTTCAGAAGGCATGTCCGTGTTGCAGCCTCGAGACCTGCAGGCCCACTTTTAAGGCCTCTGTCTTCTGCCACATCAGAGTAAATGGGTCATGTTGTTCATGGAAATTACGCTGTGTGCATTGAAGCGGGTTTGTGTGTGTGTGTGAGCGGGCCACGGAGAGGGAAGGGCAAGCTCAGAATCATTTACTGCATCAAGAACAGGAGCACTAAAGAAACCATATATATCCATCAATCACTTTCTTTGTTGAGACTTCCTGAGAGATTGATGAATAGGCCCTCTGTGTGGAAATAGCAAGTTCGTAAAAGGCCCGTAAATTATAAATTTGTTCATCTCAAATACCGCATGAGCGAAAGGGACTACGAACTATTGACGCTGGAGGACAGCGAGAGCTGGTGATGAAGCCACAGGAGTCTGGAGTCAATGTCACCTAAGGGTGTTCAAGAGGAGCATTTATTTTATATATAGATATTATACTGTCCTTAAAGGGACCTTGACGGCTTTTTACAAAAAAAATTAAAACTCCAACAACAACATGAAATAATAGTCCGGATAAGTCACACAGCATTCAAGTAACCTTCCCAAATCAAAATCAAAATATTTATTTTAATGACATTTATATACCATACCCTCCAATATTTCTCTGGTGAAAACAGGGGCGTCCTGTTCCATAATAATGAGAATAATTTTATTGTTTATTCTCCACCCATCTGACTGGGTTACCCCAGCCACTTTGGGCAGCTTCCAACATATTAAAAACATAATTAAACATTTAAAAACTTCCCTGTACAGGGCTGACTTCAGGTGTCTTTTAAAGGTTGTATTATATTATATTATTACTTATCTCCTTGGCTTGGGTCGCATAACTCCACACCCTCCAACATTTCTCCAGTGAAAATAGGGGCATCCTAAGGAAAAGGATCAATTCAGAAACTGGCCCAGCTTATGTAAATCCGGGACTGTCTATGGAAAATAGGGACACTAGGAAAGTCTGATAATACCTCTTGATTGTAGTAAAACATCTAGTGGTTTGCGAGAAATAATAACCATTAAAACAAGGTGAAACTAACGTCAAATTGTAAGCGGAGCTGAAACATCCAGGGGTTAAAGGCCCATTTACAAATAGACAGGAAGGGAGCCAAGTGTACCTTCCCTTGAAAGCACAGTTTGTAAGTATGGGGTCAGCACAGAAAAGACCCTGTTTGTTGTGCCCTGACTAGTGAGTAGGACTACTATGGCCAGTCTTCAGGCTCAGGCAAGTTGAAGCAGGTGATCCTTCAAACAGCATGGTCCCAAACTGTTTACTTCTTTAAAGATAATCACCACCACCATAAATTGGGCCCATCAGCACATCTAGTACAGAATCAGTGCTGTATTTTCAGATTGCCCAACCGCCACAAGCAACCTAGAAGCTGTATTCTGCACCAGGTGAAGTTTGTTTGCTTGTTTAGATTCTCACCTGCCCTTCACCCCAAAGTCCCAGGGTGGCTTACAACAATGAAATACGCAATCATAAAAAAATAAAGCAGATATACCCATAAAACATGTGTAAAAGACAATTGAAAACGATTCCATATATTTAAAACAATGCAAACTTTATTTAAAAACAAACATAGGTACGCAAGCAATTAAACGTAGTTTCAATCCAGATAAATTGAGGGATAAAGATCTCCACTTATTTATCTTATTTTATTAAATTTATTTAATAAATTAAATTTATTGAAAAGGCTTGAAAGAAGAAGGTCTTCTGTAGCCTCCAAGCTATCTTCAAAGGCAGCCCCGGAAACAACGCATTTCAGTAGTCTAGCCTGGCTGTAACCGGGTCATGAGGGCCTATGGCAAGGTCCGTTTTCTCCAGATAAGGACACAGCTGGCGATTCAGCTGAAGCGGATGGGTACCATCCCTTGAGAGAGCTCCACTGTGCTGTAAATAACGTTCCACATGAATTCCTTTTTTAAAAATAAATAAATAAACAAGCAAAACCTGTAGCTCTCAGGGTGCAGTTAGACTCCAGCTCCCATCATCCCTTGCCGTTGGCCAGGCTGGAGTAGAATTAGATTTCACATGGTCTGGGCATCATGCAACCTGCAGTCACTCTCAGCATGGCCCACTTCTCCCAGCTACCTAGCTCATCACCCATCCTCTGCATCAGCCTTGGGCCCCCATATTGGACTACAACTCCCATCATCCTTAGCTAGCAGGTCCAGTGGCCAGGGATGATGGGATTTGTAGTCGCAACAACATCTGGGGACCCAAAGAGTGCTCCGTACGGTGGGGAAAACACCGGGGACGGAAATTTTAGCTGCCCCGGGATCATTGGGGAGCGCGGACTTCTACATGTTCTCCCAAAATCTCTGTTCAAGCGTTGAGGGACTTATTCCCCAGTTCACTCCCCGTTGATGCAGTTAGGGAGGGAAGTTTATAGTGTGAAGGGTGGGGGAAAAGAATGGGGGAGACAGACAGGGAAGGAAAGGTTGTGTGTCAGAGAGAGAGAGCAGGAAAAGTTGTGATCTCTGGGTGTGAATCAGAGGGTGTGGGGGAAGTTGTATGTCTGTGTGGATGAGGGAGGGGTGCTGCCTCTGGCGCTGCCCACTTCCAGGGCAGGCTGCCCCCCCCCCCCCCGCTTTGTGTAGCCTTTGTGCTCATTCCTGCCTTAAATGTTTATTTGACTTAAATAAAGGGACGCTGCAAAACTGCAACAAAGGGAGTGCCCATCTGAGCAGTTTTACGAGGGCCGAGAAGCAGAAAAGGGGGTGGGGTCCCTCGTAAGCAGAGCCCCTCGGAGAGTACGAAGATCAGCCCAAGCTGATTGTGAAAATTGAAAAGGTTTTTCTTCTGAACCGACTAATATGAGTCCTCTCTCCTGGAGACACATTTGCTTCATCCTTTATTTGGAAAGTTGTCTCACAAATGATCAAGCTGATTTGTTTTACGGTTGTTCAAATGATAACAAAGGGCACTTTCGCCAAATATTAGAACACTACGGAGCTGTATGGTCTTTTGAGGCAGACCTATCACAGGAGAGCTTGGGACGCGAGTAGCGCTGTGGGTTAAACCACAGAGCCTAGGACTTGCCAATCAGAAGGTTGGCGGTTCGAATCCCCGCGATGGGGTGAGCTCCCGTTGCTCGGTCCCTGCTCCTGCTCCCGTTGCTCGGTCCCTGCCAACCTAGCAGTTCGAAAGCATGTCAAAGCGCAAGTAGATAAATAGGTACCACTCCGGCAGGAAGGTAAACGGTGTTTCCATGCACTGCTCTGGTTCACCAGAAGCGGCTTAGTCATGCTGGCCACATGCTGGCTGTACGCCGGCTCCCTCGGCCAATAAAGCAAGATGAGCACCGGAACCCCAGAGTCGGTCACGACTGGAATTAATGGTCAGGGGTCCCTTTACCTTTACTACAGGAGGTGGCAGGATCTCCTTCGCTCAAGGTCTGTAAGCAGAGCTTGGATGGGCTACCTGTCAGGGACGTTGTAATCGTGGGTTTTCCTGAATCATCAGGGGGCTGGGACTAGCTAACCTTGGTATTCATGTGCCACCCATCCCACCACACACGGGCAAGTGAAAAATGTGAAAAGACCTTGCAAGCCCAGGTTTTTCCAATGCAGTACAGTATAGCATAGCTGAAGGCAGCTTTAATGCTTTCTTGTCATTGATTTACTTTTCAGCAAAATGGGGTAGGGGGGTGGACATTCCTTTGCTCTGCGCAGGGTGGTTTGCCTCCTCTTGCTGAGGAGAAACGTTTGTGAGGAAATGAGCAAGAACGTATGAGAATGTGGCCATCTAATGTCGAATGCTGCGGAGGGTGTAAAAACGGTGCTTCCTTCCATGGGAATGAGAGCCTCTGCCAAAGTGGGATGCCTGAGTCGTCCCCAGGGACTGGATCCCAACCCTGATTGGTCGAGACGACTGTGAGAAGTCCGAGCAGGCGGCTAGGAAAGATGTGGATCAGTGTCAGTATGTGAAACAGGAGGGAAGCCCCTTCTATCGATGCATCAGTACGGAGAGGGAGGAGAAGAGTGTTTATATACCCAAGGCCCGGATCCAGGAGCTAGCATCTGCAAAACAAAACAAAAACCCAGACACGTTTCCCTGTTAACCTCGCAATCTTTTTCAGCCGTTGTGGTTAAACCACAATGGTCCCACATGGTAGGAGGTATGCTATGGGAGTTCATTCCTTTTTCTGCTTTGAAAACACCCAAAAACGGCTTAGAAGAGGACGTGCCTTTCAAAAGAACGAAGGACTCCTCAGGATAACCTGTTTGTTCAGCATTCGTCCTGGTTTGCTCTTGCAAGGCTTGCCACTGGTTCGATTGCAGCTGCGTTTAAAGCGCCGCGACATGGCTTTAAACGCTCATGGCTTCCCCCAAAGGATTCTGGGAACTGTTGTTTGTTAAAGGGTCCTGGGTGTTGTTAGTAGAACCCTCCCTCATTCCCCTCCACAGAGCTACAATTCCCAGCGTCCCTCCGGAAAAGAGGGGTTGACTGTTAAAACTGCTTTGGGTACTGTACCTCTGCAAGCCTCAGCATGCACACACACACACATACCCCAAACATGCTGATCCCACACGCACAGACACCTTATTTTTGCTCCAGCCCTGTTGGCGCTCGTCCCCAGAGTTTGGTATTAGAGGGAGTTGTTTTGAAATGGAGGGGGTCACTGACGTTCAGAAAGGATTGCCAAAGGCCTCATAGTGAGCTCATTGCTGAGGTGATACTTGACCCAGGGATTTTCTGATTCATCATCCGGTCTTTGAGCTGCTACTCTGCACTTCCTTGTGATCTGTTGTTTCAGCAACCAGCTTACAGGATCGAGCTGTTAGTTCCTTGGCTGAACTACACTTCTAACGTGTTTCGGTATTTTTCTCACCTCCATGACAGCTCTAGGAGGTCTGAGTATCATTTTAAGGATGGGAAATTGCCCAAGACAGCCTAGCAAGTCCAAGGATGGACAGAGTTCTAAATCCACTTTTTTATTTTAAAAAAAACATAATTGGTAGTATCCATTACTTAATGGCTTGATCACTGATTAAAAATGGTAATTAATTGTGCCTCAGCATCTCCAAATTTCCACCACTTAAGCTCCTCTTCTCACTCTACAATTCTATGATTTTTTTATTTAACGTTCATGAAAATTTCTAGCAGACATCTTGTTGCGTGCAATTTTGACTAACGTACACATTTCTGCAAGCAGTTTCTCTCAGTATAATGTATTTTTGTATGTTTTTTTCACTAATTTTGTCATACATTTACACACTTTTACCTAATATGTGCATTTTTAAAAAAACCAACAGTGGTTGGTTGACGAACTGAATCCCAGCATTTGGATAAATGTGCATGGGGGGGGGGCTATGTTTTGCTTCTATTATTTTTTGGGGGGGTTGAATTTGATCGATCTGCTTTGAAAGGAAAACTGAACCAAAAATGTACCAAATCCCTGGTCTGGAGGCACCAGATTGGTATCACAGAGGAAGAGGAAGGGCCGTACTCTGATTGGCGGGTTTCCTCCAAGATGTCTGACAAAGGCCTTTTGTAGTTCTCCTCCTCCAGCTAAAGAATACAAAAATGAAATCTGGGGCGTTATACTTCCATAAAGCACAGACTCTTAGCCATTGCGCAGCTATTGTCTTTCCATTCTTCTGAATGTTGCTTCAAGCCTTGAGGGAGAAAGTATCATTTTCCTTCATCAGAGAAAAAAGGCTCATTAACACGGCAGTTTTAGAAGACTTAATAGCAAACTAAAAAAAACGATCCTTCAGATATGTATGTTTGATGTTTTGAGGTAACACTTTCACAAATCCCTCGGGAGGTGTAACCGTGGAATTTCTCTCACAGCCGAAAAGTAGAAACTCATTAACTATTTTGTGTGTGTGTGTGTGTGTGTGCGTGCACGCGCGCGCACACACACACACACACACACACACTTGAGATGAAAGGCATATCTGGTCATTGCTTGGTATAAACACATGTTCTATTTCCAATGGATTATATTTATTTTATTCATTATTACATTTAGATCCCCGCTTTCCAAGGAGCTCAGTATGGGGTTCATGGTTTTCTTCCTCATAGCAGCCCTGTGAGGAAGGTGAGGCTGGGAGACTGCGACTGGGCCTAGATCGCCCAGTGAACTCCTTGGCTAAGGGGAGATTTGAACCCTGATCTCCTGGGCTCTCTTTTTGCGCTCTGCTGTTTCCGTAGAAACTCACTGCCCCACACTGGGTCTCTTGTTGTCAAGGTACAAATGCTACCCAAAACAGAAATACAGGAGAACCAGGAAAGTTGGTGTTGCCCAGACAAATTCCCAGCTCGTTCAGGGAGTTTTTTTCTAGCCTTCCTGACTGGGGAGCCAGCCTGGGTTGACAGGAGCAATTGGAGACTGAAAATGCTTTTACTGCTCAAGAAGATGCTTCTAAACCATCACTATGGCAGCTCAGAGGGCCAAGGGTAACAGTTAAAAAGGTAAAAGGACCCCTGACCATTAGGTCCAGTCGTGACCGACTCTGGGGTTGTGGCATTCATCTCGCTTTATTAGCCGAGGGAACCGACATACAGCTTCCTGGTCATGTGGCCAGCATGACTAAGCCGCTTCTGATGAACCAGAGCAGCGCATGGAAACACCGTTTACCTTCCCGCCGGAGCGGTACCTATTTATCTACTTGCACTTTGATGTGCTTTCGAACTGCTAGGTTAGTAGGAGCAGGGACCGAGCAACAGGAGCTCACCCCATCGCGGGGATTCGAACCGCCGACCTTCTGATCAGCAAGTCCTAGGCTCTGTGCCATGGTTTTTCCAGTAGTGATGTATGGAAGTGAGAGCTGGACCATAAAGAAGGCTGATCGCCGAAGAATTGATGCTTTTGAATTATGGTGCTGGAGGAGACTCTTGAGAGTCTCATGGACTGCAAGAAGATCAAACGTATCCATTCTGAAGGAAATATGTGGCTCTGTGTTTTAACCCACAGCGCCACCCGCATCCCAAGGGTAACAGTTACACGTGGTTAAATTTGGGGATGAGGTTTAGGATAACGCTATGTCTTGGCTTGCTTCCGGGCAGCCTGTTTATTGAGCAGTTCTCCCACGATTCTGTAAGTGGTATAACGGTGCCTTAATTGTATGATGAGGATGTAGGTGCTATTTATTGAGCATTCGTTCCGATTAGTTTGCGGAGAGGTTAGATGAAGCAGCTAAGTGCTATTCCCGTCGTAACAAGTTTGTTGTTCGAAACCTCAGAATCGACCGTAAACGCGCAACCTAAATTTGCCAGCGTGTGATTGAATCCCACCTGAAAAATAGTAATAAAATCTGAAAGAACCTTTGAAGACCTCATCTCCTACCTACAGGAAAGGGAAGAAGCTACGCCCTGACTCCTCTGCAGTGTCCTCAATTTGAAGGGCTGTCCAGTCCAAGTCTGCTTTAAAGATGTTGTCGTTTAGTCGTGTCCGACTCTTCGTGACCCCATGGACCAGAGCACGCCAGGCACTCCTGTCTTCCACTGCCTCCCGCAGTTTGGTCAAACCCATGCTGGTAGCTTCGAGAACACTATCCAACCATCTCGTCCTCTGTCGTCCCCTTCTCCTTGTGCCCTCCATCTTTCCCAACATCAGGGTCTTTTCCAGGGAGTCTTCTCTTCTCATGAGGTGGCCAAAGTATTGGAGCCTCAGCTTCACGATCTGTCCTTCCAGTGAGCACTCAGGGCTGATTTCCTTAAGAATGGATAGGTTTGATCTTCTTGCAGTCCATGGGACTCTCAAGAGTCCTCCAGCACCATAACTCAAAAGCATCAATTCTTTGGCGATCAGCCTTCTTTATGATCCAGCTCTCACTTCCATACATCACTATTGGGAAAACCATAGTTTTAACTATACGGACCTTTGTTGGCAAGGTGATGTCTTTGCTTTTTAAGATAAAGCAACCCTAACAAGAGAGAGTAGAGGCCTTGGAATTGCCCTCAGATACTTAGCACCCGGACAGCAGAATGGGCCTGCTCAGACCAGCTCTCAGTGGTGAGAGGCCCTGCATTGCTATTTAAATGACTGCAATTACAAACAAAAATCCTTCTCTGCCTATAAATCAGCAAATGCAAATTCTATGCAGAACTGTGACCTCTTTCGTTGCCTTTTTGTAGGGATAAGTGGTCACTCTAAGAATTAACAGCTGCTCTTGGTTAAAGTTGGGCATGAGGTTGCCGGCAGTAATGACGTGTGTATATCCTGGAAGCAGCAATGAGTCGCAATTCCTGTATTTGCCAAAAAAATTAATATCAGAAACGAGACTTGGGTGCCTCTAATGCTGGGAGACGCCTATGCTCCACCCGAGTAGCAGACCTATTTATTTCAAGATCTGCCAGTGCCACCATCGTAATGGGAACCAGGGCTGACTCAGAATTTTTTCAGCTGCTTTCTAGAGCAAAAGGTGCACACTTCCCTATGTCTTGTTTGCCAGATTTCCCAGTGCCACGCATGGAACAAGTGGCTCTGCTGGAGCGAGGATAATATCGCTCTGTGGTTCCACATGCTGATTGGGGGTGTGGGTTCCCAACCTCTTGTCTACTACAGAGGCAATCAAACGTGGCCCATCCATACTGAACTTCACCTTGAGAAATGTCTTTAGCTATAAATCATTCCGACTCAGAATATCACTTACTCATTCGTGAGCAACACTATTTCTTGTAAACCTGAATCACTGGTTTGCCTGGCAATATCTGCCTCCACCTTTTCTTTTCCCACTCCCCCCCCCTTTTTTTATTTTCCTTTCGTTTCCTTTGCTTGCTTTTACTTCACATGAAATGAGCATACTTGGGTCTAAAAAGTTGCCAGAAATCGTTTTCTTTCTGGGACAAAGGAAGGCCGACGAAGCAACGTTCGCTACACTCCTCTTCCATGGCTTCTGGCCAAGGCTGCTGAAGTCCAGGCTTGCCACTAAATCAGAGAAATGAACCCTCTCCTGTCTCACCCCCAGCATTGATAAACGCTGCCAAGACCACATCCTAAGCTGGAACCCTACAGGGAAGATATGTCTCACATGGCAAGACTCCTGTAACTGGAATGCAGCTTTCTTCCATGTCTGTCTGTCTCTCCCCTGCCCCACCCTCTTAGGGGAAGGGACGTATCTCAGAAGCGTGCAGAAGGCTCCTGGATCAATCCCCAACATCTTCAGGAAGGGCTGGGGAGGATTCCTTACCTGAGACCCTGGAGACCAGCTGCCAGTCAGTGTAGACATGCCTGAGCATCTTCCTGTGTATCTTCCTGTGGCCTGATGGACCATAGGATTGATTGCTGATGTAATGAAATCAATAAATAGCCATGGAGAACATTAGCAAACTTTCCCAGTGTCCCTATTTTCCAGGGACAGTCGCAGATTTCTGGAACCTGGATTCCAGTTTCTGATTTGATCCCGGAATGCCCCGCTTTTCCTTGGGACGTCCTTATTTCCATCGGAGAAATGTTGGAGTATGCATGAGCAGGTTTTGACGCGTCATAAAATGCCACCTTACCACATGGGATCACTTTCTCAAGCCCACTCTGTTTAGAATCATAGAATTGTAGAGTTGGAAGGGACCCAAGGGTCATCTAGTCCAACCTCCTGCGACACAGAAATCTCAACTCAACTCAAGCAACCATGACATAATGGCCATCCAACCTCTGCTTAAAAACATCCAGTGAAGGAGAGTCCACCATCTCCCTAGAGGGAGTCTGTTCCACTGTCAGAACAGTCAAAAAGTTCTTCCTGAGGTTGAGTAAGAATTGCCTTTCTCGTAACTTCGGATCCATTTCATTTCACACCATAGGTAGAGAATTTGTGGCGTTCCGGAAGTTTTCAGTGGACTACAGCTCCCAACGTCCTTGACCATTGGCTATGGTGGCTGGTGGCCTAGAGCTGAAGGATTAATTAATTGAATTAATTTTATAATGAAATTATTTTAGAATGTTGTATTTATTTTACTGTTGTTAGCCGCTCTGAGCCCGGCTTTGGCTGGGGAGGGCAGGATATAAATAATTTATTATTATTATTATTATTATTATTATAAGGAGGTTGTTAGTCCAACAATATCTGGAAGGTCATGTCTTCTTCCTCCGTGTTCTGCAGTCTGAAGGGAAACCCTGTCTCTTGGCCACTCTCCTCAAAAAATGGCAGGGTGACAGGAATCGCCCCTTGTTCGGTCATGATTTGAAGTCATCTATCTCCTGTTGACTCTGCTAATTCCCATCACCATCCTAAAGTAGGAAACAGGAGGGAAAGAATTGTTTCGTTTATTATACAAATGCCAACAGATGCTTAAAGACTCTGTTTCAAAACCTGTGGCACAAAACCGTGACATGTTTTATATGGTTTGGCGAAAGCTCTGTGTGGCCAGCAGCAGAAGGTATCTATTGATACCTTAAGAGAAATGTGTGCAAAATGTTTGTGCGTGTGTATGTGTGTTTAAAGCCTTTTATGGGTCTGTTTTGATTCTCAATCTGTGCTGATTAAAAAGGATGATCAGAAACAGAAACAAAAGCTACCTCTAAAAGGAGATTTAATCCTCGAGAAAAAGAAGTACTTCATTTATCGCAACTGTACTTATCTCACACAGAGCAAGGGGATTATGCTTTTGTGTTCACAGTGATTGTGGCGAGACAGTTGCTAACATAATAGACTTGCTGGCCTGCCGAAACCAAAACATTTTTTTAACAGTCATTCAGACTTTGCATCTGACTTCCAAGGAGTGTGTTGGTTTCAACAAAAAATTGGTCTGCCCTCTTGTTTGAGGAAAGTGGGTGAAGTATTCCCCCATAGGGATGCGGGTGGCGCTGTGGTCTAAACCAGGGGTCAGCAAACTTTTTCAGCAGGGGGCCGGTCCACTGTCCCTCAGACCTTGTGAGGGGGCCGGACTATATTTTTTTAAAAAATAACGAATTTCTATGCCCCACAAATAACCCAGAGATGCATTTTAAATAAAAGCACACATTCTACTCATGTAAAAACACCAGGCATGCCCCACAAATAACCCAGAGATGCATTTTAAATAAAAGGACACATTCTACTCATATAAAAACATGCTGATTCCTGGACTGTCCACGGGCTGAATTTAGAAGGCAATTGGGCCGGATCCAGGCCCCGGGCCTTAGTTTGCCTACCCATGGTCTAAACCATCGAGCCTCTTGGGCTTGCTGATCATAAGGTTGGCGGTTCGAATCCCCACGATGGAGTGAGCTGCCGTTGCTCTGTCCCGGCTCCTGCCAATCTAGCAGTTCAAAAGCACGCCAGTGCAAGTAGATAAATAGATACCGCTGTGGCGGGAAGGTAAACGGCGTTTCTGTGCACTCTGGCTTCCGTCACGGTGTCCTGTTGCGCCAGAAGTGGTTTAGTCATGCTGGACACATGACCAGGAAAGGCTGTCTGCAGACAAACGCTGGCTCCCTCTGCCTGAAAGCGGAGATGAGCGCCGCACCCCAAAGTCAAATTCCACTGGACTTAACCGTCCAGGGGTCCTTTGCCTATTAGACACAACATAGATGGTGTGGAGGTGACAATGCAGGCTTCAGCCCCTCCCCCCAATGTAGCAGTCTCTCCACTTATGCCTCCACCAGCGGTGGTAGAAGCCATAACCTAAATCAGATGTAGCAGTGTTGCATCTCTGTTGATCTTCTTCCAATTTACATCGTGCTTAGAGGAGACCCACTGAAACCAAGAGGCTCAATATAGTCCATGCAGTTTTATTTTTGGCAACGTGCAAAGCAGCCACATTGGGGAGACAGCGCTCAGTCCGCAACCGAGAAACCCACGCCCACTCCTGTTTGAATGCACATCTGTGTGTCAACATTTGTGCTTACACGCAGGCACGTTTGCAAATTGCATGTCAGCCGGTGTCCTCTGTACGGGGGAGCGTGGTGTAGTAGGTGAAATAGGAATTATTTGATAAGCAATATATTCTATAAACACATTTCTCTAGCTACATTTTCTAGTACAAAGAAAACACTTCTTCAAGAGGGTACATAAAAGTATACACTCAAGCACATTTGAATCAAATAATCAAATACATTTGAAACAAGTGGTTGTAGCATTAAGGTACATTCTCTAGGCGATGAGAGTGGGAGAAAAATACGTTTAGATAGAAGATACATTTTGATACATTCAGGAAACAGATACAGCATTTAGACCAAAGATGTTCTGGAAGTCAATGGAAAGATACAACAAAAAGAAGGTATATTCTTAGTGAATAGTGAATATTCAGAAGATACGTTTCTTGAAGTCCAAGGCACAGCTTACATTCTTGTAGGATATTAAAGCAGAATACTATATATTTGATATTGGTAGGGTCATTTTCCTTTATTCCCCTCTTTGACCCTGATTTTCTTACAACATAGGCGACCACCCTGGCGTGGGAAAAGCACTAAATAAAATCAGGTCCTTGGGGCATCCAAGAAGCCCGATTCAGATTCTTTCAGACCAGACTGGAGTGGCTAAAATCTATTCCAAACCGGATTCACTCCCCAAGTCCATTAAAAAATAAAAAAAAATAATCCACTTTGAGAAGCTTTCTCCACCCCACCCAAGAAGGACCTCATGGTGCTCACACACCCCATCTCCTCCCTGTTTCCTTTGTGTCGGCACAAAAGAATTTGGCCTCTGGGATTGGCTGGGAAGAGATCAGTGCAGCCATGTGTAAAGTTTGCAAGGCACGGGAGCAAACGTGTCATTAAACATTAGAAGTCATTCAATCACACCCATGTCTTCATTGACTGAAGGAAAAAGGGGGAGAGGGCGAGTCTCCGTACAACCAGGCGCGGAGAAAGGTGGCTCTCTTCAAAGCTGCCCCTTTCCTTGCTGTCTGCATCGCCTGCTTTCGTGGTGGGTGTTTGAGGAGCAGGGTCTGCTTCTTCCAATTCTGCTTTGTGTTTCCTCCTTCCACGACGATCTAGGTTACATAACCCGCTTCCAGGGAAACTCAGTAATTTGCTTCAACAAATAGAGTGAAAAGGTGAAGTGCCCTGATCCGAACGGTTAAGTCAGCTCCCAGCTATTTTTAAACTTGCGGTTGGCCTTCCTGAATACCTGCGTGCCTGTGATGTCAGCTTAGGCCCAGGGAGAGAAAAGTTAGCAGGCAGCGAAGAAGAGGGATGGCAACCGGCGTATTATTGTTTCCGTGCGCACAGAGAGAGAGAGAGAGAGAGAGAGAGAGGAGGGAGAGAAAGAGAGAGTCTTTTTTCCCATAGATTAAGTGGGAGGGGAAAAATAAACAAGACGGCAGGAGGAAAATGAACACGGAACAATTATAATAAGAGATGTCTTAATTGCCTCTGGCACAAAATAAGAGCTCTGCGAGATGTTGGAGGCAGGCGCCACCTGCCGGCTGCAAGGGGCGTTTTCGGAAAACATCAGGAACAGAATTGAAAGTTGGACAGCCAATGTTTGAGCTGGGCAGATGCTGTGCATTTAAAGTGCACACATTCCCCAAGGAATCACTCCTCACAGAACTACAGTTCCCAGCGGCCCTTAATGAACTATACCGTTCCCAGAGTTCTTTGCCAGTGTAGAAATGTGCTTTGAATATGTCGTGTTTAGGCAGCCCAAATGTTGCGCAGCAGAACATAGGAAGCCATACCCTCCAACATTTCTCCGATAGAAATAGGAACATCCCATTCCATAATGATAATTTTACTATTTATACCCCACACATCTTACTGGGTCGCTCCAGCTGCTCTGAGCAGCTTCCAACATATATAAAAAACATAATAAAACATTAAACATTATTTTTTTAAAAAAACTTCCCTATACAGGATTGCGTTCAGACAGCTCAGGGGTGAGATAACGCCATACCCTCCAATGTTTCTCTGATGAAAACAGGGACATCCTGCCATACCCTCCAACATTTATTCAGTGAAAATAGGGACATCCTAAGGAAAAGTGGGACATTCCAGGATCAGATCAGAAACTGAGACAGTTTCTCTAAATCAGGGACATCCCTGGAAAATAGGGACACTTGGAGGGTCTGTGTGCTTTCCACTATTTTCAGCTAGGAAATACAGGGTTTCAGGCAGGGCAGTTTTCCGGCCCTACCTGCGGATGCCAGGGATTAAATTTGGGACCTTCTGAATGCAAATCCCCTTCCCCATCGTTTATCAATGCTCTTCTTAAAATGTGACACGTGCACACCAGACCTGGACACAGTATTCCAGATGTAGCCTGACATAGGAAGATACCTGCTGGATCAGAACCGAGATCCACCTAGTCAAGAAGCACCACGATTCCAACAGCAATACCCAAGAGATACTTTGAGGAAACCGCCAAGGAGAGCTCAAGGGCGAAAAGTTTCAGTTGCAGGAGATTAGGAATCTTTCTTTGATTGCTTTGGGGATTTGATTTCAGTTGCTTCTTGCAAGGATCCCCTTAAAGCAGGGGTCTTTTTCTCTGGTCCCATATATCTAGACTACGTTAGGCATCGTAAATTGGAGAAACAGAGATTAGTGAGCAGGGAGAAGGTTAAACTCATCGCTGAGATCTTTTGGACTTATTGCTTTGTCACCTGAAGGCTACCGGAGTCATTTGTTGATTCTAGCTGCATGCTGATGCTATCTTTTCTGTTGAGTTGATGTACAAGCTTGGAAGGGGATCAAAGCTCAGTGGCGCAGAACACATGTTTTGCACGGGGGAGAGCCCTGAAAGCACAAGTCGGGGAGCTGTTAACCGACCAGGGATCCCAGGCATGTTGTTGAAAAGCACAGGTTGTATACAGGCTTAGCCATATTAAACTCATTGAAATAAATGGGTTTTAAACTACTGTATTTTTCACCCCATAGGACGCACTTTTTCCCCTCCAAAAATGAAGGGGAAATGTGTGTGCGTCCTATGGGGCGAATGCAGGCTTCAGGAAGCTATCCGCAAGCCTTGGGAGCCTGCGGGAGTTCCCGCCGGTCTCCCAAGGCTTCCGGAGAGCTGCCTGCATCCCGAAGCCCAGGGCGCGCTGAGAAGCACGCCCCGGGCTTCGGGCAGCTCTCCGCAAGCCTGGGGAGACCGGCGCGACTTCCCACCGGGCTCCCTAGGCTTGCGGATAGCAGCCTGTTCTGGGGGCTGGGGTCAGGGGAAGCTCGGGCTTCCCCCGCCCCAGCCCCACACCTGGGGGGGAAATTTTAAAAAAATTATTTATTCCCCCCCCCCAAACTAGGTGCGCCCTATGGGCCGGTGCGCCCTATGGGGCAAAAAATACGTTACCTATAGAACTGTAGTGTGGATCGGGGTATTGAAGACCTTGTAGTGCAAGCCCCTGTTTGAAGGGACCACGAGGGTCAATCTAGTCCAACCCCTGCAAATGCTCTACCGACTGAGCTATATAGTTCAGCAGCGCAGAAGTCTGCATGTAGACTCAGTCTCCTGATTGCTTGGGGAAAGCCCTGGGGAGAAGGGGACTCTCGTTCTCGGCAACTGATTCATGTTATAAGACCTAGCGGAGATGAGCTGCTGTGCTCGATAGGCCTGACACACAGCCAAGGGAAAATCATGTTTTTTGCTAATAAAGAGTTAACTCTAGCTTTGGACGGTGTGATTTACTGCCGGCTCTCTCTTTGGCAGGAGAGTCCCAAGATCCAGGCAGAGAAGCCTGGAGGGTTACACTAGCCCCCTGATTAGGGCCGGCCCAAGGCATTTTGTTGCCTGAGGCAACAGACAAGATGGCGCCCTTCCCCAAGACACACACGGAAGCCAATTGGACTGGTAGTTGAACCTTACTCCAATACTAGTGAAAGGACAATGTCTTCCACTGCACTTGAGGGCAGCAGGCTGTTGCAGGTGGTACAGGGCTCTCATAGCTCTGGCCAGTCCCCGCTCCTCAGCAACTGCCGCCTGAGGCAGCTGCCTCACTCTGCCTCATCGTAGGGCTGGCCCTGACCCTGACCCTGAGATTACCTACCCCTGGGCTCCTACACTGACGATTCAAACCCAGCGTCCTACGTGGAAAGCTCAAGTGTTGTACCTGGTATCTTCTGCATTTGAAAGCATGAACAGTGGTACCTCGGTTTATGAACTTAATCCGTTCCGGAAGTCCGTTCTTAAACCAAAACCATTCTTAAACCGAGGTGTGCTTTCCCGAATGAGGCCTCCTGCCGCCGGTGCCCTTCCACCGTTCGGCTTCCATTCTTAGACCGAGGTAAAGTTCGCAAACCGGGACACTACTTCCGGTTTTGCGGAGTTCGTAAACCGAATGGTTCGTAAACAGGGCTGTTCTTAAACCGAGGTACTGCCACTGTACTCTCTCCCACTGAATGCAAGGAGAAAGATGGCACAATGTAAAACCTCTGGGTGCCCGACAGTTACACAGTTCCTAAGAATAACTGCTGCCCCATGTTGTCTTTTTTTTCTCCCTCCCACCCACCCCTCTTTTTGGATTGCTGGAACGAACTGAGGATGGCCTCAGCAGGACAAAATGTAGCTATGATCTCACTGTCAGGCCTTGAGCACGAGAAGAATGTGTAATGAAACGCTGGCATGCATACCTGTGGTTGGGGTGACTGAAAAGAGAGAGGGAAGCGAGCAACTTTTTCTGTTGTTAATTTCCAAACTCTGCAAAAGAGGACAATCACCAGTCAGGCATGTATTATATCAGGCCTCAAATATCTTTTTATTTACTGTAAGGTGGGAAAGATAATTTTACCTCCTGCTTTCTCCTCCACCTCCTCCCTGCTTTTTAAAAGACAATTCCTTTCAGCCACATTTTCTCCCTTCCCTGGAAGAAATTGTGCATGATTATGGCAAAGAGGCAGCGTAAATGAAACAACTGAGTCATGCTAACACACATTACTCATGGCTCGAGTAATCTTTCCTTCTCTATCTCAGTTCCTCCGTGCCATATAAAAGATTACTTTAATCTCTTAAGAACATGACAGTGTCAGAATATTTTCTTTCTCTCTCCGCTCCTTTCTTGTTCACCTACACACACACACACACACACACACACACGTATCATTTCATTACGTTTTTTAAAATTATATTTCCGTGCTGCTTTTCACTGACACAAATCACAAAGCTGCTCACATGCAATAACAGTAATAAGAACACCACAGTTGCAACATGAATCACATAGAATAATCAACCATCCATTGGTAGTAATTACAAGTCATCAGCAAAACAGCCCCCTTCTATAAAACACTATTAACAAAACAACTAAAAAAATAAGCTTAGCAGCACAACCACAACAAAAGTCATGTTATAAGGTTCACAAAGCACTACAGCACTCATAATCCACAAAACAATATTAGCGACATGAACCAACTAACAACTGAAAACAAACCAAGCATGGCCCTTCCTGTCCTCCACCCAGGCAAGTGAGAACCATAGAATAGCAAAGTGTGGAAGGTACCCAGGGGTCATCTAGTCCAACCCTCTTGCAATGCAGGTATCCCAGCTAAAGCATCCAAGACAGATGGCCATCCAGCCTCTGCTTTAAAACCTCCAAGGAAGGAGAGTTCACAACCTCGCGAGGGAAGCTCTGTCGAACTGCTCTTATCATCAGAAAGTGCTTCCTGGTGTTTAGTCGGAATCTCCTTTCCTGTAACTTGAAGTTGAAGCCATTGGTTCAAGTCCTAGCCTCCAGAGCAGGAGAAAACAAGCTAGCTCCATCCTCTGTGGGACAGCCCTTGGGATATTAGAATCATTATGAAGGATACTTTCCAGCCAGGCAAATATACTCTCAGAGATTTAGAAGCAAGGCTGGGAAAAGTTGTGGCCTGAGAGGTAGCAAGGTCCAGATCAAAATACTTGGAGGGTTTCTTTTGGCTCCTGGGCTTGTGATTCTCCATTGCTGGTGCAAACTGTGGAACAAGAAGGACCTTTGGTCTGGCTCAGCAAAGAACCAGTGTTCCGACTCAGCTTTCTATATTCCCATGAGACTCCTTGGTTTTAACTGATCTTATGGTAAAGGTAACCCAGGGACGCGGGTGGCGCTGTGGGTAAAACCTCAGCGCCTAGGATTTGCCGATCGCATGGTCGGCGGTTCGAATCCCCGGGGCGGGGTGAGCTCCCGTCGTTCGGTCCCAGCTCCTGCCCACCTAGCAGTTCGAAAGCACCCTTAAGTGCAAGTAGATAAATAGGTACCGCTTTATAGCGGGAAGGTAAACGGTGTTTCCGTGTGCTGCTCTGGTGCCGGTTCGCCAGAGCAGCTTCGTCACGCTGGCCACGTGACCCGGAAGTGTCTACGGACAGCACTGGCTCCTGGCCTCTAGAGTGAGATGAGCGCACAACCCTAGAGTCTGTCAAGACTGGCCCGTACGGGCAGGGGTACCTTTACCTTTTTATGGTAAAGGTAAAGGGACCCCTGACCATTAGGTCCAGTCGCAGACGACTCTGGGGTTGCGGCGCTCATCTCGTTTTACTGGCTGAGGAGCCGGAGTACAGCTTCCGGGTCGTGGCCAGCATGACTATGCCGCTTCTGGTGAACCAGAGCAGCACACAGAAACGCCATTTACCTTCTCACCGGAGCGGTACCTATTTATCTACTTGCACTTTGACGTGCTTTCAAACTGCTAGGTTGGCAGGAGCAGGGACCGAGCAACGGGAGCTCACCCTGTCATGGGGATTCGAACCGCCGACCTTCTGATCAGCAAGCCCTAGTCTCTGGTTTAGACCACAGCGCCACCCGCGTCCCTCGATCTTAGGGTACCCTGCCCTGATATCACTCTCTGGTGAGGGGCAGCTTTAAAACATTTGAGGTAGATGAAGAAAAGGCATCTTGCAAAACAAAACAAAAATCTCTAGGAAGGTGGAATTGGGACATTGACTTCCCACGGAGAGGGATACCCAGAAAGCTGGGCTCTCCTCCACCCCACTTCCCAGCACAGTGGGTCTTTCCTTCTCCTGAGTTGGTGGGAGGAACACACCTCAATTTGCAAGGGGCCGCAACAGACAACACAGGCACGCTCTGGCAGCCTCCGCAAGGAAGCTCCTGCCAAGTCAGAGCGGTGACTTTGTGGGGATCACAGTTGGATCTGTGCCTCTTGGAGGCCTTCCCAAACCTCAGACAAGGAACCTTTTGGGAACGTTGTCTGAGGTTTCTCAGCCCCCAGATCTGACCTAAAATGACATTTAGGTCAGTCAAACTCTCGTCCTGAGTTTTTGCTTTAATTACCGCACAGTTTCAGTGGGGTTCTTCCTATGTCATATTTTAATTAGGGATGTTTGTGTTTTAATGCTTGCCTCATTGAATTCCATCCTTGTTTGTTTGTTTTTGTTTTTTTAATTAAATTTTTATTCAGTTTTCTTTTTCATTCGTTACATACATCTCATATCCGTAACATTTTCTGTTCGTTCCTTCCTCCCTCCCCTCCTAGGCTTCCCCCAACTTCCGCTTCCGGTTTGTTTCTGCTTTCACCCACCTTGATACCTAATAAAAGAAAAAATATTAATAGTATACTTACACAATAACATCTGAACTATAAACATAAAAATGAAAATAAGTACACCATATTATTTCCCTATCTTCGACACATTTTCTAATACAGTGGTACCTCGGGTTAAGTACTTAATTCGTTCCAGAGATCCGTACTTAACCTGAAACTGTTCTTAACCTGAAGCACCACTTTAGCTAATGGGGCCTCCTGCTGCTGCTGTGCCGCCAGAGCACGATTTCTGTTCTCATCCTGAAGCAAAGTTCTTAACCCAAGGTACTATTTCTGGGTTAGCGGAGTCTGTAACTGGAAGCTTATGTAACCTGAAGCGTATGTAACCCAAGGTACCACTGTACTAATGATGTGAATGTTTATTTAAATCCTGCCATCTATAGACTTTCTTTTTTTCTGCTTAGAATCCTGTCTTGGTAAGGTAAAGGTAAAGGGACCCCTGACCATTAGGTCCAGTCATGGCCGACTCTGGGGTTGCGGCGCTCATCTCGCTTTATTGGCCAAGGGAGCCGGCGTACAGCTTCCGGGTCATGTGGCCAGCATGACCAAGCTGCTTCTGGCGAACCAGAGCAGCGCACGGAAACGCCGTTTACCTTCCCCCTTGACCGGTACCTATTTATCTACTTGCGCTTTGACGTGCTTTCAAACTGCTAGGTTGGCAGGAGCAGGGACCGAGCAACGGGAGCTCACCCTGTCATGGGGATTCGAACCGCTGACCTTCTGATCGGCATGTCCTAGGCTCTGTGGTGTAACCCACAGCGCCACCCGCGTCACAAATGAGTTTCCATTATATACCTTGTGGTTAAATTGTGCGTCACCAGCAAACGCAAATATCATGTGGGTCCCAGCCGACTGTGTTATACTCAATGTATAAGGGAAAGGATCTGTTATTTGAGTCCATTGCTTTTCTTGGGGCCTGTGGTGAGTAAGACTGACATTGGCCACAACCCTGTGACCAATAGACCCGTAGAATCGTAGCAGGGGTATGGCATGGGCGAGCAAGAGGAATAGCAAGGGAGCTGAGATTGTGGCAGTGGGTGGGAGCTGAGCAGGGGAGCAGTGTGGCAGTGCAGGTGGCGGCAGCGAGCAAGCTGGGTTTGCAGTGGCCTGACAGGTGGAGCAAGGGGTGTGGTGCAGTAGCACAGGTGGCCAGAGTCAGTGAGGTATCTGGGCTTGCAGGGGTGTAACAGGTTGAGCAAGGAGTGGCACAGGTGAGCTGCAGAGGTTTGGTGAGAAAAGGGAAAGGTTTGGGAGGGAAAAGGCTTGGGCAAAGGACTAAGGGTAGGGGGCTTTGGTGGGAGGGGGTGGTGGAGGTTGGAGAGGGGTTGGCAAGCAAAGTTTGGGGGGGAATTAGCCCCTAGAATGTAAGTATGTGTTTATAAAGATATATACAGTGGTACCTCAGTTCTCGAACGAAATCTGTTCCGGAAGCCCGTTCAAAAACCAAGTTGTGGCTTCCCATTGATTGCAAGAGCTTCTTGCCCTCAGCAGAAGCTGCGTAGCACATTCGGCTTCTGAAAAACATTCGAAAAAGGAAGCATTTGTGAAATATACTTGGAGTCGAGAGTGGATTTCTTGCTCATAGTGGTGAGGAGGAATGGAAGTTCCCCCAGAACGTCTGCTTTATATACATTATTTACACAATGGGCCCCACATGATGGGCTAATTCCGGGATTCTCCTGTAGGCCAATCAGGTTGCGGATTCACTTCCACCTGGAGCTGGATTGGGTGGCTCCTGTGGACCAATCAGACTGCTGCATTCTGAATCCTATTGTTCTAAGACCAATCAGACTGCTGCATTCTGAATCCTATTGTTCTAGGACCAATCAGACTGCTGCATTTTGGATCCTATTCAACTCAGTACATAACAATTTACTTCTGGGTTTTTGGCATTCGAGAACTGAAATGTACGACAACGGAGGCATCCGGGAACTGAGGTTCCACTGTAGTGCTATATCTCAAAGTCAGCCCTGTACCCCACAACCTCACTGTGGTTAAATGAGGACGGAGATATTAATTTTCCAATCAGAAATTGCTCTCTGATGCCACCATTTCCACCTGCTGTCTTTCAAAAAGTAATAGCGTCAGGGATGGGGGATTTTTGGTGGCAAAGTAGTTAAAACCCTTCTTCCTTGCTGCACCCCAGTTTGTTAAGAAAGTAAAACAGATCATCACCAGTTATAAGCCTGCGTATTGAAGAAGACACTAAGCAAAGCACATGTTTTGTCTTTTAAGATTTAGGGGCAGGTAGTAGCTCACTAGGAGGGACGCGGGTGGCGCTGTGGGTTAAACCACAGAGCCTAGGACTTGCCGATCAGAAGGTCGGCGGTTCGAATCCCCGCGACGGGGTGAGCTCCTCTTGCTCGGTCCCAGCTCCTGCCAACCTAGCAGTTAGAAAGCACGTCAAAGTGCAAGTAGATAAATAGGTACCACTCTAGCAGGAAGGTAAACGGTGTTTCTGTGCGCTGCTCTGGTTCACCAGAAGTGGCTTAGTCATGCTGGCCACATGACCCGGAAGCTGTACGCTGGCTCCCTCGGCCAATAAAGCAAGATGAGCGCCGCAACCCCAGAGTCGGCCATGACTGGACCTAATGGTCAGGGGTCCCTTTACCTTTACTAGTAGCTCACTGGCAGAGCCTCTGCATTGCATACAGAAACTCCCAAGTTCAATCTCTGGCACTTCCAAGTAGGGCTAAGAGAGACCCCCCTGGCTCTGCTGCCAGTCAGCGTAGGAAATATTGAGGTGGATGGATCAGTCATCTGACTTGATACAAGGCAACTTCCTGTATTCCTATGATTCTTGCTTTCAGACACTTTTACCCAGAGAAAGTGATGAAATGTTGACCCACGGGAATTCAGAAGTGTGTGTCGTCGTGGACATTTTATAAAATAAAATAAAATAAAATAAATGCAGCCCTGTTTGATCGCGCATGGGCACCCTGTAGCCCAGACAGGAAATATGTCAGACTGCCCCGGCAGGAGGCTGCACTGAGCACGTGCAGAAGCGAACAAGACACCACTTCATGATTCATCCCGGCCAACCTTTGTCCGCCTTTCAAGGCTTGACAAGGCTGGTGATGAAGGGCTGCTTTGCCGTTGCTACATGATCGCAAGAGCAAATCTGGAGCTTAAGGAAAGACGCAACTCTCTCTCTGGGGTCCCGATTATCTATCCTCCATCTATTTCACAGGCTTCGATATAGTCTTAATCACCAAGGTTTCTAAGCGGTGTACATAAAAATTTTTGCAAAAAAGCATATGCAACAGATAAAATCAATTATCATAAAGAGAGAAAAGGACCTTGAATGCCTACTGGAATAGAAAGTTCTTCGTCAAACACCTAAAATTCAGCAGGGAGTTGGGGGCTGGTTCAGTCTTAGCCGGGAGGGAGCTCCACCAAGTCAGACCCACAACACTGAATATATGGCTTCTGGTGGTTATGAGCTGAGCATCTGAGCCATGCAGAGTCGCAGGGTCAGAGACGTGTGTGTGTGCTGCCCAGCTTATATGAAAAAAAGCAAAGTGCGGTAGTTTCTGGAGAAATGAAATAATTTTTATTCCTTAGTTTTGCCATAAACTTCATAGCAGTGAGTGGGGGACATCTGCACTGTCTGTGCAAAGTGAAACCAGATGAATCCCATTACAGGATATAAAAAGACAACAATATTAAAGGAAGAGCGTAGCTTGGAAATGGAATGCAAAGCCAATCTGTTTAGCCATAATTTTCCTTTCAAAATACTTTAAGGAGGATGGTAGTTTGCACAGGACCTTAGCAAACAGCAACCTTAAAATAGCTTGCAACCTAAGATTAATCAGTCACCCACTTTATAAAACGTCTGTTTAAACAATTGCTCTCACCCCTGCTGTGTACCCATCTGTACTGGTTCCTCTTTGAAAATGGACTTTTCAAATCTGATTCAGGGGCACCATTAGATGGAGACAAAAGGAGCCCACTGCTGGTCACTGCTTGAACCAGGAGGTCAGTTTTGTCCCGTTCCATCAGTTTCCCCAACTGTGAGACATTTAGGGCTCATCCCCACTTCTGCTTGTCCCATGACAATAAAGCACAGGTCGGTCGGTTTCCCCCCGCCGTGCTCCTTTCCCATGGAAAACCCACTCTTTAGTGCTAAATTGGAGCAAATGTCAATCTGGATAAACCCTGAATTGCCATTTGTTCCGGCTGAGTGCAAAAGAGCAGTTTTCTCCAGGGGGGATCAGCAGGACCTGAGGAAGTGTGGATGAGCCCTTAGTTTGCCCCATTGAATTGAATGGAAGCCATTGAGAACTAAAGGTTCCTTAACTAGAGTGAGCTGCCTTGTTAACAGCCTAGCCCTGTCCATGGTTCTGTTTCTTGGTCACAGTAGAGTGTGACAGAGTTAGGGGGAAAAAATTGAGAGAGAGAAAGAATATATTTTTGTGGTTTAATTTTTTGTGATTTTTAAATGGCTTATAATGTTGTTTTTTAAATTGTTGCTACCTGCCCTGGGATCTTAGGGTGATGGGTGTTAGGATATTTCCGTTCCACCTTAAAAGGGAGCAGGCTGTGAGTCACAGAGTCTGCGTATTTCCTGTTCACAGGATGTTTATGTTTTCTGTTGCTTTCGTTTCTCTCTCTGTGTCGGAGACACTGACGCAAGCAGTCATGTTTTTCTGTGTTCTGATCAACGCTGAATAAAACTTGTAAATTAATTAATTAACACAAACAACAAGCAATGGTACAGGTTGCCTAGCGAAGCACTGGGATTATCTGTTGGGGAAGCCAAAGTTGCATCTTGCATAGTAGATCCTGCATTGATCAGGAGGCTAGACCAGATGATTTACACAATCCCTTCTGACTCTATAATTCTAGTACTTTTGGGATGTGTTACAGTCTCTGGGCACAGATACACATTGCACCCTAATTTCAGATCCTTGGCGGTGACCATCAAGCACAACCCTGCATTGAGCTCTGTCTGTAGGCCATGCTAGAGTGTAATAGGGTGTCGGCAGAGCTGGGAGGAATACTGGGAAATGGCTTGAGACAAATACAGTGGTACCTCGGGTTAAGTACTTAATTCGTTCTGGAGGTCCGTTCTTAACCTGAAACTGTTCTTAACCTGAGGTACCACTTTAGCTAATGGGGCCTCCCGCTTCTGCCGCACGATTTCTGTTCTCATCCTGAAGCAAAGTTCTTAACCCGAGGTACTATTTCTGGGTTAGCGGAGTCTGTAACCTGAAACGTATGTAACCTGAAGCATATGTAACCCGAGGTACCACTGTAATGAGAGAGCGAAAGGATAGCAAATAGACAGAGAAGTTCTCCACCCCACAGAGAAGAAAGTTTCAGAAGTGGTCATGCTGCAGTAACTGTGTGGATGGTTTCTGTTGATGTAGCCATTGCTATATAATCACACTTATTTCTACAAACAGCTATGGCGACTCTCCTTTGAGCTCCTGTAAGCTCCTGTTAGAAACCCAAGGTTTTCTGCTGCAACCACAGGAGTAGTCCTGTAATTTTCCCTGTGCTTCTCTTAATTCCCTCATCCGAGTTTCTGCTGCAGCTGAACGAAGAAGGCCCCATCTTTTAATCAGCCTCCAAAAGCCTGAGGAAGCCCTGGTTTTCCATTTTTGCCCATGCGCATCTTTGCGAACCTTTATCTTCCTCTTTTCTTCTTCTTCTTTCTTCTGCAGGATCAACACTCCGTGCTGAGCCAAAGCACAGGCCCCAATCCAACGTCAAACGCTTGCACGAATCCAAATGCCGCGAGCAGCTACATGAACTCACCTCAGCAAGCTCTGCTGAATCAGCAGCTGAAGCAACAACTCCTTCTGCAACACCAGCAGCAGCAGCAGCAGCAACAAAAGATACTAACTGAAGCAGTAAATTTTCAGATTCCCTGTTTTATTTTCTATGTAAATCGGTGTCATGTAGAATTCAGAAGGTGGTATTGCGAAAACAGCTACTGGGTCATTCTTAAGTCTGCCCATTTCACCTGCTCCGCTTGTATTTGGAGGGTGAGGGAAGCTCCCACAGGAGCAAATGGGAGATTTTGTTTTCCATGGGAGTGTTTTTTTCCCAATGGGAGCTTTTCCCACCCAACACAGATTGCAAGCGTGGAGTGCCATTTCTTGATCAGGAACACAGTGGGTGGCAGAGGGTTGAAGGCCCACCCCCATGCCCTATGCTAGGGTCCCAATCCAGACTGTTAAAGTGCAAATAGATTCCCTGAACCAATTTCACATGGGAACAATTCCCACAACAGACCCTCCCATGGATTTAGAGTAGTGCAAAACCACAGCCAGTGAGTGTGGGTATTGGGGTGTGCTGTCTAGGTTAAACTTCATGCGCAATGCAAAGCTGTCATACTCTGAGTCAGACCTCCGCCTTGTCCTCTCGACACTTCCCGGTGTCTTGTATTTTTATTCTTATTTTTCAAATAATTTTCATTTGATTTTACAAGTATAGAGTTACAACAACACAAAATACATACCCATATTTGGAGATTTCTCGACTTCCCACATTCCCCTCCACGGGTCCTATTATAAACCTTTTCAACTGCATATTATTTCATCGTCCAAATTTCATATCTCTCCAGTTTATCCTTAATATCATCTACATTACAAGTGTTATTGCAACCCTGCTAATCTTTTCATCTGCTTACTGTAGTCTCTCAAGTAAATTATGAACTTTTCCCATTCTTTATTGAAGTTTTGGTCTTCTTGGTTCCTGAGCTTTTCGGTCAGTTTTGCCATTTCGGCATAATCCAACAGCTTAGTTTGCCGTTCTTCCCTGGTAGGGACTGTGTCTTCTTTCCATCTTTGGGCTAGTAGCATCCGTGAGCCTGTCGCTGCGTACATAGAAAGTCTTTTCTGCTCCTTTGGTTCCTGGCTCCTTGTGGAGTTGCCTGGAGGTCCTTTGAATTGGGGATGCAAAGGAATTAAACCTGCCACACCTTTTGCATGTGGAGCCTGTGTTTGTTTGTTTCTTGCCACCGAACGTTCCAAGCTTGCAGTGATTCCTCAGTTCAGGTTAGCAGCCTGACACAGGGCAGTTGGGGAGGCTGTATGTTCAGCCATAAGGAAAGCAGGTTACAGGGCAGCCAAGTTGCTGGCGCACAGCAGCAAAGTTCCATTTCCTTCCTCAGCAGATGCTGGCAGCGCACAGGGACCACCCATGCTGAGTGCCTGCATACCTTCAGGCGACACTTTCTCTGCTTACTGGAAACCTCTTGCAGACTGCAGAGCTGGGCCGAAAATCCCTTCCTTCTGTAGGAAGAGAGAACTCCTTTTGACAATCTGCTGAGAGGGAAAGAGAGGGAGAGTTACGGCATTCGAAAAACCAGTTTTTAGCCAATTCGTGCTGCTGGCTTCTCCCCTCTCCCTTTTTTTTTGGGGGGGAGGGGGGTGTTAGCAGGGAAGCCTTGCCAAGTATGTCAGAAGTAGGCATGGATCTTGGCAGCCAGAAGACCAAAGTCCCAGATCCAGCTGGCTTTCTGGAAGCCACCCTCTCTTTTTTTGTACCCCATCTGCAGGCAGTATGGGGATAATAAGGCTGGTCTACCTTGTAAGGTAGGGGACGCGGGTGGCGCTGTGGGTTAAACCACAGAGCCTAGGACTTGCCGATCAGAAGGTCGGCGGTTCGAATCCCCGCAACGGGGTGAGCTCCCGTTGCTCGGTCCCTGCTCCTGCCAACCTAGCAGTTCGAAAGCACATCAAAGTGCAAGTAGATAAATAGGTACCGCTCCAGCGGGAAGGTAAACGGCATTTCCATGCGCTGCTCTGGTTCACCAGAAGCGGCTTAGTCATGCTGGCCACATGACCCGGAAGCTGTACGCTGGCTCCCTCGGCCAATAAAGCGAGATGCGCACCGGAATCCCAGAGTCATCTGCGACTGGACCTAATGATCAGGGGTCCCTTTACCTTTAACTTACCTTGTAAGGTTGTTGTAAAGCATGGATAGGGGACCAGTTGTTGTCGTCATTGGGCATGATGACTGGAGCTGGTGGAAGATGGCGTCTCAACACCATTTGGAGAGCCTCGTGTTAGACAGTGGAAAGGACTCCCTTGGGAGGTGGGAGGTTTTTAAGCAGCGGTTGGATGGCCATGTCTCATGGATTCTTTAGTTTACTTCATTGCAAAGGGTTGGACTAGATGACCCTAAGGGTCCCTTCCAACTCTACAGTTCCATGATCCCTGTTGCAAAGTTTACTGAAATAATTGTGTGTAGTGTTTAGAACACAATTGCTGGGTATAGGTTTATTATTCTGTCCAGATTTGGCAGCAAGGGGAGTGTTTTTCTAAGGCTAATAATGGCACAGTTTTCATTAGAATTGTGACTGGGGGTGGAAGGGTTAAAAATTTCCTTCCCCCCCCCTCTCCCTATGTTTTGATGAAAATAGGGAGGCCCACTACATTTATAATTAAAACTTTAAAAACCTAATGTAGTTGGTAACTGTGCCCTTAGAATCACATATAGTTTTGTCTCAAGTTTTGTATTCTCTAGCATTTTCCCTAGATTTGAAGCATACAGCCAACAGTAGTAGAAGTAGTAGTTGTTATTGTTATTATTATTATTAGTAGTAGTAGTAGTAGTAGTAGTAAAGGTAAAGGGACCCCTGACCATTAGGTCCAGTTGTGGCCAACTCTGGCGTTTCGATGCTCATCTCACTTTATTGGCCGAGGGAGCCGGCGTGACTAAGCCACTTCTGGCGAACCAGAGCAGCACACGGAAACGCCACTTACCTTCCCGCTGGAGCGGTACCTATTTATCTACTTGCACTTTGACGTGCTTTCGAACTGCTAGGTTGGCAGCAGCAGGGACCGAGCAACGGGAGCTCACCCTGTCACGGGGATTCGAACCGCTGACCTTCTGATCGGCAAGCCCTAGGCTCTGTGGTTTAACCCACAGCACCACCCACGTCCCATTATTCTTATTAGTAGTAGTTAAATGCCTCCCATCTGACTGGGGTGCCCCAGCCACTCTGGGTGGCTTCCAGCAAAATATAAAAAGCACAATCAAACTTTATTTATTTATTTATTTATTTATTTATTTATTTATTTATTTTAAATGATATTTATTGAGAAATTTTTTAAAATTACACAAAAGATAGAAACAAGACCAAAAAAAAAGAAAAAGTAAAACCATCATTCTTCAATTCTCCACTTTCAATACCTTCTTTCCTTGACCTCCTCCTCCTCCCTTTTCCTGTATCCTGATTTATAATAATCACAGCAAATCCTTTCCATAATTCATAATATTCTGTCCTCACATTACCTTAATCTATTTTCATCTTATCTTATATATAGAAAAGTTTAGAACTTAAATCTTAATTTTTACCAACTTCTCCTAACCATAGCATTCTTACCTAATTCTTTAAACATTTTTATAAGAGCCAAATAATTTCATTTCAACATTTTCCTAACATTCATCAATTTTGTAAAACAGTCCTAATGATAAAAAATAGAAAATTAAGCAATCCAATCTTCATCCAGTGTCCCTTCCTCCTGGTCCCGGGTTTTGTCAGTCCTTTTTGTCCTATTAATCTAGCACATTAACCTGGCAATCTTATATCCGAGGCCCTCAAGTCTCTTCCATGTCCCTTCCACAGCTCTTCTTCATATTTTCCTTTTATTCGTGGGAACTCCAGCTTGGTAATATTTTTGACCCTTTTCAACAAAACAGTCCCTTTTCCATAGTCCAGACTAGACTCGATGTAGTATTTAAAAACATGTTCCAGATTCCCTTCAAAGTTGAGAGCCCCCACTGCTCCAGACATCTGACGGCCCCTTTCCAGACTCGAAAAGTCCAAATCTCCCTGTATAGGGGGGTCTATCCGACCCCCCATTTCCAAACCAAACCAAATTTTATCTTTCCAAGTCTGGTCTTTTCCAAGTTCATTTGTCAAATCCAAAAATTTATATTCCTGCTGGGCCGCAGCTCCTTCCGTCTCTGGCGCCCAAGATTCAGCAGAATCCTCTTCTCTCAGCTGTTCTGTCATGGCACGCTCCTGTTTTAAAGCTTCACTATACACAACCCTGATCCTCTCTTTGCTGACCCAACCAGTTCCCTGACACCCCGCCTGATGTCATATGGGAAGGCGGCAGAATCTGCACGTCAGAAACATCTGCAAAACCTCCCCATGCTTCCTTCTGCGCCATGGCCTTGAAACCGGCATCGCAGGAGTCTCCCCCGAATACAAAAGCCGTTCGAGCTGCGTTCACGTTCAGATCGCTCGCCTTTTGGCTAACCAAGAGAATGGGTTCACCTTCTCTTTTCTTTCTAATCCTGTAGGAGAAAATGACTCCGCAAGATCAGCTGAACCGGCATTCAACGAGGCCCCCGCCAGATTATAAAGACCAAAGAAGGAACCCGGTCAACATGCAGCAAACACATCAGTATCCAGGTAAACACGCTTGAAGGCAGCAGTAAACAAGAGGACAGCTGCCAATGACTCAACTGGTTTTGAGTACAGTTGTACCTTGGTTTTCAAATTTAATCCTTTCCCGGAGTCCATTTGTGTTATGTACAAAGCTCGGATCCTAGAACAATAGGCAAGTAGGATACTAGAATGCAACAACTGATTGGCTTGCAGGAAAAGACCAATCAGGCTCCAGGAGGAAGTTAATCAGCCTATTAGGCTGGTAGAATCATAGAATGCAACAACTGATTGGCCTGCAGGAAAAGACCAATCAGACTCCAGGAGGGAAGCAGAATCAGCCAATCAGATGGGACTCATTGTGTAAATAATGTATATAAAAGCCTGAGGTTTGAGGGGCAATTAAATCACTCTTTTACAAGCTGCAATAAAGAGCATGAAATCGCTACAGGACTCCTAGTATATTTCAGTTCGACTCCCGGAACAGTTCAAAAATCGAGGCGGGGCTTCCGATTGGCTGCAGGAGTGTCCTGCAGCCAATTGGAAACCACGCGGACATTCGGCTTCTGAAAATCGTTCAAAAACCGGAACAATCACTTCCAGTTTTTGATTGTTTGTGAGCCGAAACGTTCAAGTTCAGAGGCGTTCGGCTTCCGAGGTTCCATTGTATTGGAAAGGTAGCCCTCTGCCCCAGTGACAGTTTGCAACGTCTTTGGGTTTGGGCCAGTGACCCATCTAGTCCAGCATTCTGCTCTCACAGTGGCCAACTAGATTCCTGCAAGAAGTCCACAAGCAGCACTTGAGTGGGACAACACTCTCCCCTCCTGCTGTTTCAGGGGTGGCAAGTTCCCCCAGAATGTCTGCTTTGTATACATTATTTACACAATGGGCCTCATGTGATTGGCTAATTCCGGGATTCTCCTGTAGGCCAATCAGGTTGCGGATTCACTTCCACCTGGAGCTGGATTGGGTGGCTCCTGTGGACCAATCAGACTGCTGCATTCTGGACCCTATTGATCTAGGACCAATAAGACTGCTACATTCTGAATCCTATTGTTCTAGGACCAATCAGACTGCTGCATTTTGGATCCTATTCAACTCAGTGCATAACAGTCTGGCTGGAGGATAGAGAGGGATGTGCATTCATGTGTAGAAATTAAGCTACTGTGCAAAGGTAAAATTTGCATCCATCGCTCAGTTCGCTTTTGCCTCTCGCTCCACCCACCACTGGCATTTGTCCCTGAGAAGGGCATGCATCCCTCAGGCAGAAGAAGTCTCCCTGCCCCATTTACAAAGGGTGCATGTGACGGACATCTATTTGCAAACTAAGGGTGCTTGTCTGGAAGCCAGGACTGGTAAACCCTACTCAGACCTTATAAAAATGTGCAGGAATGTTTGCACTGGCTCCATCCCGCCCCACCCCACCCCCCAGCCTCCATGCTTTGGTTTTGTACGCCATTTCCACCCGAATATGCATATGTGCATTTTTATTTTAACTGAAACCGTATTGCAAAATCAACAGACGCGTGCAGTCGGATTGTTAGCTGCATTCCACTCCGTGTGTAAGTCTGGGAGTAGCGAATAAGGTCAATGCACTTGGAAATGCAGACTAAACTAAATCCTCTGCCCTCCCTATCTCGGAGTGGGGGCCCGAGGGGCTGTACCCTTGTGCCAATTGTCATTCCTGGGCGTGAATTTAAAAAACGACACATCCCCCAGTATCACTGACTCACTCCTCTTGGTATCGAAGGTCTGGTAATGTTTTCTGCTCGACACTAATTGGAGTGAAATTTCTCCCCATCTGGTCTAAATCAGTGTGGCCAAAAAAAGGGGGGAGGGTGCTAAAAATAGCAAGCAGTTCAGAGGAGGGAAAGGAAACTTTGTCTTTGGAGTGAGATAGAAAACCAATGTCCCAACCGCGGTGCCCTTTTAGGGAACTCACGTCTCTTCCCAAAGAATATAGGGCTTGCGAGTCAACATGTTCCAGCTTTGCTTCAAGAGACTCCAAAACTCTTTGGTATCTTTTGCTAGGTCTGGAAGGTTGCTTCATTCCAATGGCGGAGGAGGCAATTCTAGCCAGAATGGTGTAGTGGTTAGGGTGCCATTGAAGCTCACTGGGTGACCTTGGGCCAGTCACTGCCCCTCATTGAACATCTACCGAAGCTGAACTTTGAAGGATTCAGCTCAGATAAAAGTTAAACCAAGGGTGCCAACTTGAATAAAATATTAGGGAGGGACCAGGTAAGCCCACCATGCATAATGGATCACGCGACGCAGTACACACATGCCATTTGAACGGCAACGCCCATCAGCTTCAGGGTGGCCGTCCCCCTCAAATATTTTATTGGGGGCCCAAAGGGACATTGGCCCCTGGAAACTGCAGGAGGGGAGAGGGATCTTGTCCTCAGGTCCTGGTTGTGAGCTTCCCACAGCCATCCAGTCGGCCACAGTGAAAACAGGGTGCTGGACTAGATGGGACATTCACCTGACCCAGCAGGCTCTTAGTACATTCTTATATTGCAATCCCATTTCTTAACCTTTTAGCATATATTTGTATGGTGGTGGTGCTGCAGGTGCAGCCCACCTTAGCTCAGGCCACCACCTGGTAGTGGGTCCCAACCCAGCAGCGGAAGACAAGTGCTCTCATTTCCTAATGGGACTGTCAGTTCTGTGTCCAGGGCAGCTGTCTACCAGTTCCATCTGGTACGCAGGCCGAGACCCTACCTGCCCGCGGACTGTCTTGCCATAGTGGTGCATGCCCTGGTTATCTCCCACTTGGACTACTGCAATGCACTGTACGTGGGGCTACCTTTGAAGGTGACCCGGAAACTACAACTAATCCAGAATGCAGCAGTTAGACTGGTGACTGGGAGTGGCCACCAGGACTATATAACACTAAAGGACTTTCATTGGCTCCCAGTGCGTTTCTGAGCACAATTCAAAGTGTTGGTACTGGCCTTTAAAGCCCTAAACAGCCTTGGTCCAGTATACGTGAAGGAGCGTCTCCACTCCCATTGTTCTGCCCGGACACTGAGGTCCAGCGCTGAGGGCCTTCTGGTGGTTCCCTCACTGCGAGAAGTGAGGTTACAGGGAACCAGGCAGAGGGCCTTCTCGGTAGTGGCACCCACCCTTTGGAACACCCTCCCACGAGATGTCAAAGAGAAAAACAACTGCCAGACTTTTAGAAGACATCTGAAGGCAGCCCTGTTTACGGAAGCTTTTAATGTTTAATACGTTATTGTATTTTAATATTCTGTTGGAAGCCGCCCAGAGTGGTTGGGGAAACCCAGCCAGATGGGTGGGGTATAAATAATTTTATTATTATTATTATTTAATGTCTGATGTTTTATTGTGGTTTTAATATTCTGTTGGGAGCCACCCAGAGTGGCTGGGGAAACCCAGCCAGATGGGCAGGGTATAAATATCGTGATGGTGATTGTGATGATGCTTAGGGACCAACACATAATTCTCTCGTGTTCCAAGGACCTGGCAGGGCTAAGAGAAATGTCCAGAGAGTCGTGCTCCTTTTCCTCCAGTAGGGTTGTGATGGGATTCTGGTGGGAGGGTTTCCCATGGATGCTCTGGCCCGTGCGTCCTGCTCAGAACCTACAACTAGATGATCGATAAGAGATTTTTCTTTCTCCTCCCGCCACCCTTTTCCCAGGTGGATCGCCAGCCGTGAGCGCCAGCTCCAACCTCTGCTTTTCCAACTCAATTTCAACTCCCAGCCTCTCGCCGCAGGCGTCCGGTCTTTTGACCATCACTCACGGAGCCAGAATGCCTTCCCTCCCGACGACACGCCACATGGTCTGCTACGGGAACATTCCTTGCAGCCAACCGAGCGCGTACAGCATGGCTGCATCGGGTGCAAGCCAAGTGTCGCAGCACAGGAACCCGAACCAAATGATCCCCAGCCAGCAAAGCAATTCAGGAGCGCCTCGGCAGGGGCCTCCGGGGCAAGGCAGTAATAATGGCCTGTCGGCGTATGACAGCGGGCCCGGGATCAGCTCTCAGCAAGGCAAACTCAGCTTGAACCAAGGGACTTCTTCTGCACCAAGGCCTCTGAACGCCATGGTCAACTCCAATTCGGCAACTCAGACCTGGGCCTCACAAGAAACAGGAGCGAAGCAGCAGGAAACACGCAAGGCCGTGGGGTCCCCTTTCCCCACAGGCAGCCCCTATACAAACCAGCCGCTGCAGCGCACACCTGCCCACCAGCAGTTTTCCCAGCGCGCCATGGGGCCTGCTCCTAACCAGCTGGCTGCCCCCCAGATGAGAACACCAACGAGCCAAATGAACCAAACTCTAAATGGGCAAGCGGCTGGGGCGCCAAAATCCCTGGGGGCAAGGCCTGGCCAGGTACGGGCTCAGACAGTGCCACACTTAAATGCACCGGGGGTGAGCATGGCAGCGCCGAACTCCTTGCCGTCAAACCATTTCCCATCTAGTAGTAGCCAGGCTTCTGCCAGGGCCTACCAGGGAACCGACCACACCAGCGACCTGGCGTTTGACTTTCTGAACCAGCAAGGTGACAACATCGGGCCGGCACTCAACAGCGACCCGGACTTCATCGATTCTTTGTTAAAAACGGAGCCGGGTAACGACGACTGGATGAAGGACATCAACCTTGATGAAATCCTAGGTGGCCACTCCTGAGGCCGAGCAGCAGGCGGTTGCAAACTCACGGAGCGGGTGGCGGCAGCAGTGGTGTTTGTTTTTTTAAGGCCCGAAAGCCAGGATTGCACTCCACAAAGTTTTTCAGAGGGAACGTGTCTTTGGAGTGTTTTCAAGAAAACCAAACTTTGCTCTCCCGATGGTTGAAGGGGTTCCACGTGGTCCGCAATGGGGAGCAAAATCAAAGAAGTGTCTGCGCCCGTTCAAAATGTGTAGGCCAATCTTCGTACCTAGAAAGCTAAGCAAGATCACAGGAGGAGACGTTGGTTGCTTGTCCTACTCTTGTGTAGGCTACAGCTTGTGTAGGTGTTCGCTTGGGCGTGCGGACACGCAACCACAGATCTTGAACAGAGAAGAAAAGGTATACCCCACATAACGTCCAGCCTGAGACTGCTGAGTTTATTTATCAGGAGCAGTTGTGAGGAATCAGGAAAGTGCATTGATCGAGTGCATACTTTTTATAGAGAGGGTCACAGCTTTTATTCCTGTCACTGCCAGGTAAGGCAGAATGACCTGTCTGAAACCCTGGAAGGCCACAGATTGCCTGTGTAGACAAAGGCAATACCTTGGTTTTCAAACAGTTTAGTTCCCGAACGTTTTGGCTCCCGTACGTCGCAAACCCGGAAGTGACTGTTCCGGTTTGCGAACGATTTTTGGAAGCTTACTGCAGCCAATCAGAAGCTGCGATTTGGTTTTCGAATGTTTTGGAAGTCGAACGGATTTCCAGAACAGATTCCACATTAACAGTCATGGCTTCCCCCCCTGCCCCCAGGAATCCTGGGAGGTATAATTTGTTAAGGATTCTGGGAGATTCGCCACAGCGAAACTTACTGGAAGAATTAAGAATTAAGAAATCAAGATAACATTTTTTATATATATTAAAGAATGGAAAAGGTTTATTGAATATTTACAGATAAATTGTAAACAGATAAGAACATTGGCAGGATTGTTTTAATAACCTGCAGCTTCATAAGAGTGTATATTTAAAGAAGATGAATAAATGAGCAAATTAAGTTAATTGAGATATGCAGAAGATATTAAAATTAAAGGAACTGCAGAAAGAGAAGGAAGGAAGTCAAGCTATGAAATGTCAAAATGATTGTAAAATTAGTGAAATGTATAAACTTGAAAAGTATAATTTTTTTTTTTTAAGGGAGGGGTTCTGGGAAATGTTAGGAAACACACACACCCCCGAACTACAGTTGTCCAGTTGGTTTAACAACCAACCCTTCTTCCCTGGGAACTCTGGAAATTGCAGTTCTTTAGGAGAAGAGGGTCTCCTAACAACTCTCAGCACCCTTAAGAAACTGCATTTCCCAGGATTCTCTGGTGCTAAAGTGGCACCATAGATGTATAGTGCAGATGTGGCCTTGGAATGAGGCAACTCCCTGTGCCAGATTATTGAAATATTAATGCCTCCATCCAAGGCAGCTACCAAGTGGCTTTGCTGCCTGCCCAGTCTCTTCCTTATAGAGCAGAATAAATATGGAGTACCAAATTGATTGAGGATTAGAGATCTTGAGCCTAAGATTTAACTAGTTAGCTCCAGGGAAATGTGTAATATTCAGCCTCTCCATCCCAACACAAACACACTTGGCTACATTACCTTTCACCTCCGAAAGCATCCTCTCCACAGCCTTCAGACTCCTAGATCATGAGCTGTTTTCATGTATCTCCCCACTTTAATCCAGCCAATCAGGGCTCAGATGTGGGGCTGTTCTTTTGGGGTAATCTAGTGGATGTCCTCTGCATAAGGGAATCCCAGTGTCTCTTTACAAACACACACACAAAATGTCAGCAGACTTTTTCAGCAGGGGGCCGGTCCATTGTCCCTCAGACCTTGTGGGGGGCCGGACTATATTTTGAAGGGGGGGTGAAATGAACGAATTCCTATGCCCCACAAATAACCCAGAGATGCATTTTAAATAAAAGGACACATTCTACTCATTGAAAAACATGCTGATTCTCGGACCGTCCACGGGCCAGATTTATTTATTTTTATTAAATGCTTTTTATTGGTGTTTCATTTAATACAAACAAACAAAATACTGTAAAATTCAACCATCATTTACCCACATTCTTTCCCCACACTCTGCTAAGCATTGACTTCCTTCCCTCACTTCAACAGGTTTTCTCAGGTCAGTTACTTTTCCACAGTTTCTTATTGTATCCAATCCTATCTACATCGTAAGATTTATTTCAGTCCTGCCAGAGTCTTCAAATTTCTACAGTTATTATTTATGTACTCCACAAATTTACTCCAATCTTTTTGGAATTTTGCTTCCTCCTGATTTCGGATTCTACAGGTCAGTTTTGCTAGTTCCGCATAATCAACCAACTTCGCCTGCCGCTACTCTATTGTTGGTAATTCTGGTACTTTCCATTTTTGGGGCTAACAAAGTTCTGGCTAACAAAGTTCTGGGCCGATTTAGAAGGCAATTGGGCCAGATCCGGGGCCCCGGGCCTTAGTTTGCCTACCCATGTCTTATATTGAGAGAAAGGGGGGAATTCAATTTGTTCCTTCCCCCAAAGAATCCTGGGAGCTACAGGATGCTGAGAGTTTTTGGGATACCCTTCATAGAGAGACAGTTCCCAGCACTCTTAACAGACTAAATTTCCCATGGTCCTTTGGAGGGAAGCCATGACTGTGACAGTAGTTTGAGACTATATCCAACAAAAGGCAGTTGGGATGCTGCGGCAGTGAGCAGCCCACCATATTTATTATCAACAATGCTCCCAATGTAGCATCGTTCTGGGGCATTGTGGGTAATCAAAATGATGAGCGGCTCATAGCCCCAGCCAATCTTTTAACACTCCAGTTGCGGACCCATAGCAGCTCAAAGATGCTAGACAACCGATTCTGAGCATCTGCTTCTGAAATTAACCAGAGTTGTGGAACTGCCACAGGCTTGTGCCTCTTTCCATTTATTTCAGAATGACATGTGCGAGAAAAGTTACCCATTGATGGCACCTTCGTGATCAAAACAGGGAAACACTGGGTTGTGGGTTTTTTTAATGAATTGAAAACAAAGGCAAACCCTGCAGTTTTTTTATAGCGTTATATATCTTCTTTGTATCATTACAGTAAAAAATGCACTACCCTTATATTTTGCATTATTGAATCAGGAACTCTTCTCAGTATTGGGTTGTAAATATATAGAAACTTTTTGTAAACTTTTGTACAAAACAAAATGTAATATTTTGGTAGGAATACTGAAATCATATTCTTTGGGTTATATTTATACACATGTGGAATAAAAGTGTACTGTCCAAACTTTGTATTTTATACAGAAAAGGGAAAAAATGCTTACCTTTTGTATCTTAATATACAATGTTGTTGGTGGATTCTTTTTCTTTTTGTATGATATAATTGTTTTATTTTCATTCTGAGACTTAAGAAATGGCTTAAAAGGAGGCAGGAGGAGAATCTCAAAATAAAAGTTGAAGATTTGATCTCCGGCTTTGTAATGGCACCTCGAACACTTGCCAAATTCCTTAAGTGCGCAGCTCATTCTGAGAAAGCAAAGAACGCTGTAGAAATTCCTGGGGAATTTGATTTGGTGTTCCAGATCAAATTTGCATTGGGCTGCTTCCTCAAGACCTGTTTCCTCTTTACAGCACTTGACCATCTTTCCTGGAGCTGAATGAGGGCTTCTTCACATGAACTGTTACATTGGAATAACCCTGGGTGGGGAGAGAGCTTCCACCCTCCCCACAGTGGATTCCAGGTGTCTTCAGGGCCTCAGTGGTTCAGACGTGCTTTCGAACTGCTAGGTTGGCAGGAGCAGGGACCGAGCAACAGGAGCTCACGCCGTCATGGGGATTTGAACCGCCAACCTTCTGATCAGCAAGTCCTAGGCTCTGTGGTTTAACCCACAGCGCCACACGCGTCCCTTTACCATGCCTTTACCCTCTGGCTAATTGAGCATCTCTTCTTCTCCAGTGGGGCTGCCCTGGCTAGTGGAACGCGGGTGGCACTGTGGTCTTATCCACTGAGCTGCTTGAGCTTGCCGATCAGAAGGTTGGCAGTTCAAATCCCCGTGACGGGGTGAGCTCCTGTTGCTCTGTCCCAGCTCCTGCCAACCTAGCAGTTCGAAAGCACGCCAGTGCAAGTAGAAGGTGGGAAGGTAAATGGCGTTTCTGTGTGCTCTGGCTTCCATCATGGTGTTCCGTTGCACCAGAAGCGGTTTAGTTATGCCGGCCACATGACCCGGAAAGCTGTCTGGACAAACGCCGGCTCCCTCGGCCTGAAAGCAAGATGAGCACCACAACCCCCAAAGTCACCTTTGACTGGACTTAACCGTCCAGGGGTCCTTTACCTTTACTTTTACCTGGCCAGTCTCTTGCAGTCTGTCAGTCTCCATAGCTGACTGTCCAGTGGAGAACTCCTGTACCAGCTGCTCCCAACACCTTGGTTTGATTCTACCACCAGCTGGGATGCCAAAGTCCTAGTATTCCTACAAGGATACAGCTGTGCTGAGTGAATGCACCTGAGGAGGATCTAAATATGTTCAGCTGAACATCTGTTTGGAGTTTATACATGTATCGTTTTCTTCTTCATTAATGTCATATGCCACCCTTTATCCCTAGATCTCAGGGGGTAAACATAAAACTCCAATATACAAAATACATAATAAAAACAAGAAACAAAAACAAACCCATAATAGCCCCCTGCACACACAGCACGTTTAAAAGGGCCTTGAGTGTCAATCAGCCAAAGGCCTGTTTGAAGAGGAACGTTTGTGCCTGGTGCATGAAGGTGTATAATGAAGGAGCCAGGCGAGCCTCGTCAGGGAGAACATCCCACAGATTGGGAGCCGCTGCAGATAAGGCCTATTCTTGTGTTGCCACCCTCTGGGCCTCTTGTGAGGAGGCACACAAAGAAGGGCCTCAGAAGATGATCTCAGGACCTGTGTAGGTTCATAATGAGCAGAGGTGGTCCTTGAGGTATTGCAGTCCAGTCGAATACCAGTTGCACTGTGCCCCTGAAATTGAGGGTGGTGGTACCACGCAACGCGCCTTTTTTCTGCAGCAGTGCCAGGCTTGCAAAGTCAATTACCATCTTTTAGATGCCGGCCAAGTCTGACCTTTTCGCCTGAGCCTTTAACAGCCATTCAAATCAGTTGCAATCTATCAGCAAGTCGTCCTGCCTGCAATTGTTTTTCCTGTTATTTGTAACACTGCTTGATTAGCTTCCCGCTTATCGTCAGTTATTTCTGGTTCTCATTTTATGTATATTTTTAAACCCTTGTTGCAAGCTGCCTTTAATTTATTTAACCGGGACTTTTTGAAACCTTGATCACATCACAAATGCTTTTTTTTAAAAAAAAGAAAGTTCTGCCCTTTCTCCTGCTGGTTAAGCAGTGTTTTAGCTTGTTTGTCATACAGTGGTACCTCGGGTTACATACGCTTCAGGTTACATACGCTTCAGGTTACAGACTCCACTACCCCAGAAATATTACCTCGGGTCAAGAACTTTGCTTCAGGATGAGAACAGAAATCGTGCTCCAGCGGCGCGGCAGCAGCGGGAGGCCCCATTAGCTCAAGTGGTGCTTCAGGTTAAGAACAGTTTCAGGTTAAGTACAGACCTCCGGAACGAATTAAGTACTTAACCCGAGGTACCACTGTATTGTACTTTGTAGTTTGACTGATTTTGATGAAAGCTGCCTTGAGTATTTCAGTTTTTCTCTTAAGGCAGTGTTTTTGCACGTTTCTGCACTTAAACACACACATTTTTTGTGGGAATAAAATCAACAATATTCACTTGGGTGCACAAACATGAGAGACTCCAAAGACATGTATTTTAGCCGAGATGGATGAGGACCTCGTGTAGTTGACCTTTCCCCCCACCTACAAAAAAGGGTCCCCTTCTCCCCCAAGGAATGCATGAACTAAATAAACCTTATTTCATTTTAAAAATGAATGAATGAATTACGCATATTAGTATATTACAACACATGGAGATGAAGGGCTGAGGCACACAAGGAGCAAAACAACAGGCAACGAGGCCTCTTTGCAGGTCTCAACCCCAGGTACAATTGCTCCAATTGCACCATTATAATCCAGCCCTATTTTTAGCATCATGCATGAAGATATCCTCAGAGCATCTAATAATATAGGGCACCAGGATAATGAAATTAATATTTGGGAATCTGACGGTGAGAAGGGAAGTCTGCACAACTGCCAGAAAACCAGAAGACTCTGAAAAAACCAACAGTGAACAGATTAAAAAATAAATAAAGTTGTACTGGGTGCCTAGTTCAAATCAAGCCTGGGTGCAAAACCAGGCAAGGCGGCTCTCTGTCGCCCATCAACACTGAGGACCTGGGCAGCAGGCTGAGAAGCCACCCAGAAACCACCTGGTCAAAGTCTTGTCCCCCGAGAGGTACTGGGTGTCCCATTTAAATTATTGCAGCTATTTCTAAATTTGCATCTATACATACAAATTAATATGTGCAAATTTGTGCCCTCTTTATGGTGCTGCATTTTGGGGACTGTGGCGATCACACAGGGTCCCCGGACGTTTCACCGTCTATTGATCCGTGTGCCACCACTTTATTTCTTGCTGCCACCACCCAGGCCCTACCTGGTACAATACTGAGTCCAGTCAGGGTTAAATCAGAACATAAGCTTCTGTTTATTTATTGCAGTTTAACAAGCATGCGGTTTCATAAACAGTATCAGTCCATTACAATCATGGGGTGCCTATCCAGTCCTATAACTTCCACTACCTGCTCTCACTAAACCACTTCTCAGATATTTATCTGTCTTCTAAGCCCCTAACTATTCCTGACTCAGCTTATTTCACTACACTAACTCAACCTAGGGACGCGGGTGGCGCTGTGGGTAAAACCTCAGCGCCTAGGACTTGCCGATCGCATGCTCGGCGGTTCGAATCCCCGCGGCGGGGTGCGCTCCCGTCGTTCGGTCCCAGCTCCTGCCCACCTAGCAGTTCGAAAGCACCCCTAAGTGCAAGTAGATAAATAGGTACCGCTTTATAGCGGGAAGGTAAACGGCGTTTCCGTGTGCTGCTCTGGTGCTGGATCGCCAGCTGCAGCTTCGTCACACTGGCCACGTGACCCGGAAGTGTCTGCGGACAGCGCTGGCTCCCGGCCTCTTGAGCGAGATGAGCGCACAACCCTAGAGTCTGTCAAGACTGGCCCGTACGGGCAGGGGTACCTTTACCTTTACCTAACTCAACCTACCCACAGACTCTATACCAATTCACTCCCACTCCAACCAACCACCCAACTCCCAACGAACTCCTCCCTTCACCCTTCCCAGAGCTGCTTTTATAGTCCCTCTGACTCCACCCTTCTGGGTTCTGATTGGGTAACCTGTTTAACTATTTCACCTCCACCACTCTCACATGTTAACGTCACAGGGACTATATTAGCATAAGTGCAAACGCGATGCAAAAATGTGACTTCTTTCGGGTGTCCCCCAATGGGTGGCCATCCCAGAATGAGTCCAAGGTACCAATACATTTGTGGCACACAGCACCCAAACCACCTAGGAAGCCTTGTGATTCAAAGTCCTCGGGGACAAACCAGATTTTGTCTCATTTCTCCCCACCTCTCCTCATCCTTCAGAAATACTTCAGGATGGGCAGAGATGCCCAACGGGAGCCTAAGAACAAAGGGCATCTAACTCCAGCATCCTATTCTCATAGCGGCCAACTAGGTGCCTCTGGGAAACCGCCTGCAAGGAGGGTCTGAATTCAACAGCTCTCTCCCTGCTTGCAGTTCCCACCCAGAAACTGGTATTGAGAAGCAAACAGCGGAGGCAGAACTCCTGGCTTCCCCTTCAATGTCTGCATCCTTTATTCACAATGCCCGGTTTCCTCCTCCTCCTTTCCACTTCTCCCTTTTGTTTCCTGACAATTCTCCATGGAAGGGAATTGTTCAAATGTTAGAATGGCAGGTCTCATCCCGCTATTCCACAGCCATCAGCATTCTGGAGAGGGCCAGCTGCGTGGCAGTGAGATTTTCCAAGCGCAGACAGACTTTTGTGCATGGGGGAGGGGCGCAAGCTGTGTGAACCAAAGCAGGGATCCATCAAAGCGATTGAACCATACGAAACAGATTTTGTACGCAAGTTCCTAGTCCTTACCATTTATCCCACCTTCTCAGTCCCAATTGGCCAGAACACAACAGAAGGAAGCAGGGGCGTCTTACCCATAGAGGCTAGTGGCGCGGGACGCCAGGGCGCCATGTTCTGGAGGGTGCCAGGGAAGAGGCAGAGGCTGGAAGTGGCGCCTCCTGGCATCAGCTCGCCGCCCTCGCTCACCTCTGCCTCTTCCCCGCCAAAGGAACCGCCCTCTAGCCACTGCAAGCCTCCTCCAGCCGTGCCATCCTCCCTAAAAAAAGGTGGACAACTCTGGGGAAAGGGGGGGACGACCGGAGGGATTTTTGTACCATGGCACCGGATATGCTTAAGACAGCCCTGGAAGGAAGCTTCCTTCCTATGCCATGGCTCTCCAGAGTTTCAGGCTCTTTATAACCCGTATACCTGAAGGAACGTCTCCACCCCCGTCGTTCAGCCTTGACACTGAGGTCCAGCTCCAAGGGCCTTCTGGCGGTTCCCTCCCTCTGAGAAGTGAGGTTACAGGGAACCAGGAAGAGGGCCTTTTCGGTAGTGGCGCCTGTAGAACGCCCTCCCATCAGATGTCAAGGAAATAAACAACTACCTGACTTTTAGAAGACATCTGAAGGCAGCCCTGTTTAGGGACGTCTTTAATGTTTTATCGCTTTTTATTATTAATATTCTGTTGGGAGCCGCCCAGAGTGGCTGGGGAAACCCAGCCAGATGGGCAGGGTATAAATTATTTGTTGTTGTTATTATTATTATTACAGTGGTACCTTGGGTTACATACGCTTCAGGTTACATAAGCTTCAGGTTACAGACTCTGCTAACCCAGGAATATTACCTCGGGTTAAGAACTTTGCTTCAGGATGAGAACAGAAATTGTGGCGTGGCGGCTGGAGGCCCCATTAGCTAAAGTGGTGCTTCAGGTTAAGAACAGTTTCAGGTTAAGAAGGATCTCCAGAATGAATTAAGTTCTTAAGCTGAGGTACCACTGTATATATATCTGTTACCTGGCACTAAAATGCCCTAGGGACACAGGATCTCCTAGAAAACTCCTTGCCAACATGCACTGGGGCCCTGAACTGTGCATTTAAACCTTCTTGTCCCATCAGCTTCTGTACTAAACTTCCTCCCTATATCCAAAGGCCCATTCTAGGCCGGCATCCTGTTCTCATAGCAACCGGTCAGAAACACATCATGCCTGCTTCCCCAGTTTTTTATCAGGAGCAGCTAGCAAGATAGAGTCACATAACTTGCTTCAGGGGCTATCAAGCCATCTGCTTGGATGTGGCAGTGGTGGGTAAGTCTGGGCACCATGGGCACGCTAGACTGGGTCCACTGGCGTGCCCACACCACCCTGCCTTCTAGCCAGCCAGGTAAGCTGAAGCAATCCTCATCTTTTTGCTTCCCAACAACTTGTACTCGGAGTCTTATCACCACTGACACTGGAGCCAGGACACAGCTAGTACAGCCTTAAACTCCACAAAGCTTTCCAGACCCCTTTAAAGCTGTTCAAATAGGTGGCCATTGCTGCATCTTGTGGCGATGAGTTCCGCAGTTTAATCCTGCGCCATTTACCGTAGATCAGTAAAGATTTTGGACCCCCAGTTCTTCAAGCACCAACAGCAACCAAACGGTGCCCCTGTGGGCATGGGCGTAGCCAAGATTTATGCTGGGAGGGGGCAGGACACCTGACGGCTGTCCTCATCCTCTGTCTGGCTCTGTCTAACACAGGGGTCAGCAACCTTTATCAGCAGGGGGCCGGTCCACTATCCCTCAGACCTTGTGGGGGTCTGGACTATATTTTTAAAAAGAATGAATTCCTATGCCCCACAAATAATCCAGGGATGCATTTTAAATAAAAGCACACATTCTGCTCATGTAAAAACACGCTGATTCCCGGACCATCCATGAGCCGGATTTAGAACGGGATTGGGCCAGATCCGGCCCCCGGGCCTTAGTTTGCCTATCCATGGTCTAACAGATTCGGAAGGAAATAGTCTCAACGACAGCTGTCTTCAATTAATTTATTTTCACCCCGGACATAGCTCAGTTGGTTGGAGCGTGGTGCTAATAACGTCAAGGTTGCAGATGTGGTCAGCTGAATATTCCTGCCTAACAAGGGGTTTGGGCTTAAGGTGATCCTCAAGATCCCTTCAAATTCTTTGATTCTATGACCCCAAGTGCTCAGAAAGGTGTGTCAAAATCTTTCTACGAGTATTTTTTGATTTATTTACTTGATTTGTTGGGGGCGGAGGCAGCCCACGCCGAACAGAGCTCAATTCCTTAATTCCAAGACACACAAAAACCAGAAGCAGCCGTTTGGGACCAAAATGAAGACGAGGATGGTGACAAGCGGGTCGTGCAAGCCTCTCCGCCTCCTCCTTTTCCCGCCCTCCCGGGCGCAGGAGAGATGCAGATTCCTCCTCCTCCCTTAGGGGGTGGAGGGACGGAGCATCATCAGCCCCGGCCGTGCGCACAGCACTGTGGGCTAACATGGCAGCTTCCTTCGCCACTCTCGGCTTCCCACTCCTTTGACAATCCGCTCTGCTCTTTTGATTTCCCGGGGAGGGGATTCCTTTCCCCCCGCCGGCAACACACACACACACACAACCTCTGCACACCCTTAAGGAGATCCAGCATGGAGAGGAGCTCCAGCTGCGAGAGCATCGCCTCCAAGGAGGCTCCGCCCGCCACCCGCCAGCCCAGCCCGGATTCCCTCTCCAGGTAAAACCGCCCTTCACCCTCCAGGGTGGGAAAGCCCTGGAAGAGAGAGTGGGGGCGGGGGGGTTGTTGTTTGGCGCTTTCGTATCTCTAGGGGTTGGTTTGTTTGTTCTGCGGGGGAGGAAGCGGACCCCCATATTCCCTCCATCCCCTTTCCGTAACCTGCGCTTCTAACTGGCACAGGTCAGTGCTGGAGAGAGGTGCGCTATTACGCACACACTGCGCCCGTTGCAGCTGGGTGGCCTGTGTAGTTAAACCCAGGGGGAGGGAAGGGCCGGGTGCGATCGGGGAACTGCACATGCTCAGAGGCACTCTTCTTGGTAAGCGCACGGGGGTTCCGGGGGGTTCCAGGGCACCCGAGGCCGAGCGCGCTCCTTGCAGCGGGATCCTCAGCGCGCTTTGCACAAGAGCCCATCAACCCGCGGAGGAAGCGCCGGCTTCGGTCCCCTGCGCTCGGGAGCGCACCCTGTTTCCCCACCCCTCCCTCGGCGAGGCTTACATCTGAGTAAACACGCAGAGGAACGAGCGCTGAATAGAACAGGGCGGGGGCGGATTCCAAACATTTTAATGCTGCAATCCCGTGAGTTTACCTGGGAGTAAGTGCTACTGAACACAGTGGGGTTTGTTCCCGAGTAAATGCGGAGAGGGTTGCGCCCTGTGAGGTTTTGGATACTTGGGCCATTCACCGTGCTGTGCTATTTCGTGGTGGGAAATAGAGGACAATGCTCGTAGGATTGTGTGTGAGAGATTTTTTAAATCTCTGTGTGTCTTTGCTTTATTTTTATTTCGTCCTTAATGGAAGTGTTTGTATAACTTTATTTCTTTTAATTTATTCCATCAGAGGACATTTTCTTATTTTATTTATTTTATTTCTCACTTTAGTATTGCCTCGTTTTTCCTGACCTGACTACCTTGCAAGGTTGATCACATCCTTGATTTGGAACGCTGAATTTCACCTATCATATTTTAAGGCAGGGTTGTGGGTGAACTGGCAATCCATCTTGATTGTGGCCCCATCTGCACCAGACATTTAAAGCAGCATCATACCACTTGAAGCAGTTGTGACTTCTCCCAAAGAATCCTGGGAACTGTAGTTTGTTAGAGGTGCAGAGTGTTGTTAGCAGACCCCTATTCCAACCCACCCCCCAGCTGCAATTTCTAGAGTGGCTTACCAGTCTCTCTTCCCAGGGAATTCTGGGAACTGTTTTAAAAAGACAGCTGGAGAAGGGCCTCAACAAAATCTCTTCTGCTCCTTCAGGTACTTAGGTAATCTGCCAGGGATTCTCCAGGCAGAGAATCTACCACCTACTTTTTCAAAACCTAGAGATGCCAGGAATAGAAGCTTTGACCCTTTGAGTGCAAATTGGGTTGTCCACCACCGAGTCATGATCCTTTCCCCATAAACCTTGGTCGCAAACCTATCATACATTGTAAACACAGTGTCCCCTACTCCCCCAAAATCTTGGGGACTCGGGTTTGTTAAGGGTGCTGGGAAGTGTAGCTCTGTCAGGGTTAAACTACAGTTTCCATTGTAAAAAAAGGTAAAGGACCCCTGGATGATTCAGTCCAGTTGATTTGGGGGGGAAACGATGCCCGTTAAAGGGGTGTCAATGTGCTTTAAATTGATGGTTTATTTCCTTATTTCCATGCGTACATAATTTTTTTATTATTTTAGACTGATATGACAGTTGTTTCTTTTTTTCCATCTTTTTTTTGTATTTTTATTTAGATTTTCCATCATACAATTTACCGTATTTTTTGCTCTATAAGACTCACTTTTTCCCTCCTAAAAAGTAAGGGGAAATGTGTGTGCGTCTTATGGAGCGAATGCAGGCTGCACACCTATCCCAGAAGCCAGAACAGCAAGAGGGATTGCTGCTTTCACTGCGCAGCGATCCCTCTTGCTGTTCTGGCTTCTGGGATTCAGAATATTTTTTTCCTTGTTTTCCTTCTCCAAAAACTAAGTGCGTCTTATGGTCTGGTGCGTCTTATAGAGCGAAAAATACGGTAATTAAAAAATGAGAAATAATACACAACAGAAAAGAAACATTAAATCATTATACATTAAATCATTATACAATATCCAAAAAAGAAAAAGAAAAAACATAAACAAAATAAAATAAACCCACCACCCTGTTTAACTTCCCTCCACCGCTACTCATCTTCTCTAGAATCAATTTTACCCTTATCATTGCATTCTGATTGTTTTTGTTTTCTCAATATACATACATATGTCATTGATAATTTATTGTTTTGATGCATTTACATTCTTAATCTAAGCATATTAGCATGTCTTTTTTTCAGCAATATAATACATAATTTTATTTTTATGCCGCCTCTCCATAGTTCAAACCATGCTCAGGCAGCTTGCAACATGACAAAAGTCCATAATCGTAACAAGGCAAAAGTCGCCATCAGCAATAAATAAAGCATTAAAAAAAATACAACCACACTGAACAGATTCCGCCTAGTGATGTAGAAAGGCAAATAGTTGTGCAGGGTATTCCTGCCTGACTCTGAGGCTGTGTACGCATTATTGTATACTCTGGCTCCCGTGTGCTCCCACTACAGGTGTTTGAAGCTGAGTACACAATCCCTAGGTGTTCTACAGCTTCTTGAGAAATGCTGCTGTTTGATGAATTTCCCCTCAAACCAGCTTCTAACTTGAGGTGTGTACATCTAAGACCACAGCAGCACATGCCTGGATGGCAGTGCACACAGAGTTTCACTGGCAGCAGGGCCAGATTTAGGTTTCATGAGGCCCTAAGGGACGCGGGTGGCGCTGTGGGTTAAACCACAGAGCCTAGGACTTGCCGATCAGAAGGTCGGCGGTTCGAATCCCTGCGACGGGGTGAGCTCCCGTTGCTCGGTCCCTGCTCCTGCCAACCTAGCAGTTCGAAAGCACGTCAAAGTGCAAGTAGATAAATAGGTACCGCTCGGGCGGGAAGGTAAACGGCGTTTCCGTGCGCTGCTCTGGTTCGCCAGAAGCGGCTTAGTCATGCTGGCCACATGACCTGGAAGCTTTACGCCGGCTCCCTCGGCCAGTCAAGCAAGATGAGCGCCACAACCCCAGAGTCATCTGCAACTGGACCTAATGGTCAGGGGTCCCTTTACCTTTACCTAAGCTACTGAAGGTAATGGGGCCCTTTATATGTCCAGCTGTCCTTTGTCAACAACAAATTGTCATTGTTTTTTGTATTGAATATATGCTATATGGCAATTTATGGACCTAATAGCCATTTGTCACTGTTGGGTGGAATGTTGAACCTCCATTATCTTTTCCCCCTGTGGTTGGCAAAGCAGGTGGTGTGGGAAGAAATTCTGAGTGCACCCTGCTAGCTTGGAAAATGCTAAACTCCACCTTTTCCCCCTGACTTCTTTTCCTTTTTGAATACAAAGCAGTTGCAAGTGGCTTAAATCACTACATATACCGTATTTTTTGCTCTATAAGACTCACTTTTTCCCTCCCAAAAAGTAAGGGAAAATGTGTGTGCGTCTTATGGAGCGAATGCAGGCTGTGCAGCTATCCCAGAAGCCAGAACAGCAAGAGGGATTGCTGCTTTCACTGCGCAATGATCCCTCTTGCTGTTCTGGTTTCTGAGATTCAGAATATTATTTTTCTTGTTTTCCTCCTTCAAAAACTAGGTGCGTCTTGTCGTCTGGTGCGTCTTATAGAGCGAAAAATACGGTATATGTGTGTGTATAGTTTAGTCTTGAGGTTCTTCCCCCTTCATCGACTTTCAAGCTTGCCTTCCATAGCCTTAAGGTCTAGAAACATGCTATTTTTAAAAAAGAAAAGAAAAGAAAGGGAGAACAAAAGATTCTCGGGAAACTGGGTTCTATAGCCAAAACCAAAGGGTTGCACTCCTAGAGAGGGCTTTTGGCTCATGAATGGCCTGATTCACTGGAGCCTGAGGATTGTTCCATAGGAACACTGTATTGCATTTCAATGCCTGGTTGGCTTTCTGTTCTTGGAGTGGAGCAAAAAAGGACCAAACAATTCAGGCTTTGTTTACCAAGCGCCTTACACAGGCTGCAGGAATTCTGTAATTTAGCTTCCCCCACCCCACAAAATCCAGTATTAAAAAAAAAAAAAGGTCTAATAGTGTATGACTGCTGCTTGGGATACTGTAGGCTATTGTGTGATCATCGAATGGACGCAGCCAGAAAGAAGCTCACCCATGGTCCGAGTCTAGGGTACCTTTCTCAGTTTGCTTCTGGGAAAATATATCCTACAGATAAATTCCGCCAGGGTAACTGTGTTCATACGCTAGAGCCTACAGGAGGAAAGAGCATTGTGGTAGCTTAACAGATTTATTGTGGCACAAAGATTTTGTGGACTGATCTGAACCTGGTTGGGACATCCGTTTTGCAGAAGGCCTAATCCCCATCCTCTTCAGGTAGGGCTGGGAATGTGGAGAGCTGCTGCCAGCCAGTGTAGACAATATGGAACTAGATGGGCCAATAGTCTGACTCGGTAAAGGGAAGATTCCTATATTGTTATACCTCAGCCAGTTACAGCATGATGCTCATAGTGACAAGGCTATAGTTTCTATCCCTGCAAAGGACAACAGCATATTCCTACATTGCAGGCGGTTGGTCTAGATGACCGTCAGGTTCCCCTCCAACTCTATGATTCTATTATTGTTACAGATTTTTTTGGGGGGGGTCCCCCTAAACCAGGGGCCAGCAAACTTCTTCAGCAGGGAGCCGGTCCACTGTCCCTCAGACCTTGGGGGGGGCCGGACTATATTTTTTTGGGGGGGTGGGATGAACAAATTCCTATGCCCCACAAATAACCCAGAGATGCATTTTAAATAAAAGGACACATTCTACTCATGTAAAAACACACTGATTCATGGGCCGGATTTAGAAGGCGATTGGATCGGATCCGGCCGCTAGGCCTTAGTTTGCCTAAGGTAAAGGTAAAGGGACCCTTGACCATTAGGTCCAGTCGTGGCCGACTCTGGGGTTGCGGCGCTCATCTCGCTTTATTGGCCGAGGGAGCCGGCGTACAGCTTCCGGGTCATGTGGCCAGCATGACTAAGCCACTTCTGGCGAACCAGAGCAGCGCACGGAAACGCCGTTTACCTTCCCGCCGGAGCGGTACCTATTTATCTACTTGCACTTTGATGTGCTGTCAAACTGCTAGGTTGGCAGGAGCAGGGACTGAGCAACAGGAGCTCACCCTGTCGCGGGGATTCGAACCACAGACTTTCTGATTTGTAAGCCCTAGGCTCTGTGGTTTAGACCACAGCGCCACCCGCGTCCCGCCTACCCATGCCCTAAACCAGGGGTCTGCAACCTTTAAGACAAAAAGAGCCACTTGGACCCGCTTCCGAAGAAAAAAAAACTGGGAGCCGCAAAACTCGTCATTATAAAAATAACTTTTTTGTCACTTTTTTATTATTTCTTTGTTTGACCCCTCAGAATTACTCCTCCTCATAGAAATAAACGTTAAATTAACAAGTTACCTTTTTTTTGTGTGTGTGTTCTTCACTCCCCTTCAAAACAGTGACCAGCGTACATAACCCCTTTCAATGCAGTGACCAGAGTACATGCCCCTTACAATGTAGCGGGCGGGCGGGAAGGTGACGTCGGGACGGTGCGTGACTAATGCACGCACCGCCCCCATGTGACGTCACAGCCAGTACAGCACTCCCCCAAAATCCCGTACAAAAAAGCTGTATTAATGTCATGATGGGAAACATGCAGTTTCTCCTCCGCAGCGATCTTGAGCATCAGCCGAATGCTCTCATATTTGACGGTGGGTGAGTAGGTCTCGTGGTAATCCTGTCCTGGTACCTGTGAAAAACCTCTGGCAACCAATCTGGCTTTGTGTCTGACAACCTTGCCATTCTGGTCTGTCTTGGCCTTGAAGACCCATTTGCTGCCAACCAGTCTCATTCCTGGGACTATCGGTACCAGCTCCCAAGTTTGGTTCCTATTCAAGGAATCAACTTCAGCCTTCATGGCATTAAGCCAAGGCTCAGCATCTTTAGAGGTTAACTCCTTAACCTCTTTGAAGCTTGAAGGTTCCCATACCTTCTCTGAGCTACTAAGAACAGCAGTTGCTGTCTTAGCAAACTCATCAGCAAATCTCTTTGGAGGTCTGCCCTTCGTGGCTCTTTCAGACCTGCGTACTAGACGCAAGTCTTCTGGACTCATCTCCTCCTTCTTAGGAGAAAAGTGACCAATGGTGAACAGTGGTTCTTCCAGTTCATTGTCAGACGCATCAGATGGTCTGACTGAGGCCTTTGCGCTCTTGTAGTCTGCTGTGTCATCACTGTCACTGACATCAGCAGCAGCGCCCGTAGTCACGCAGTATCAGTAATTAGTGACATGAGCTCCAGAAATAGCCCAACATCTAGCGCCGATGCACACTCTCTATCAGCAGATAATGCACAGCCAAAGTTGCACTCAGGAGAGCATTATTTACAAGTTTTATTCAGCGTTGATCAGAACAAAGAAAACATGACTGCCTGCATCAGTGTCTAGACACAGAGAGAGAAAACGAAAGCAATAGAAAACATAAACATCCTGTGAACAGGAAATGCGCAGACTCTGTGACTCACAAAGCCTGCTCCCTTTTAAGGTGGAATGGAAATATCCTAACACCACAGTGGGGAGTGTCGGGGCGCACAATTCGCCTCCTCCCCTCGCTAGTATCCGCCCCGGAGCCGCGGCAAAGGTGTAAAAGAGCCACATGCGGCTCCGGAGCCGCAGGTTGCAGACCCCTGCCCTAAACCCTAGAAATTAATAATATGGTAGGATTTTGATTATTTGTGAAGAGAATATTGCAGGCCTGTGGGAAAATACAGGTTAAACTTCCTTTCCAAGGCAGGCCTCACCTGAGATAGAGGCATGCTATAAGATCTGGACTCCCTCCATGCAGATTGAAGGTGTCAGTAGGTGAATAAATAATATTTCTTAAGGCTACCACAGGGCGGCTCACAATATAAAAATACCTTCCATCGGCAGGTATCCGTGCTAAGATATAGCTGTAAACAGTGGATTCATATTAATCCATAGCCCCTCTGCTGTCCCCTACACACAGAGGCTAAATGTGGGCAGGGGCTCTGCAAATATTGGCCTTCTCCCACCCCCCTGGTGTCGTCATGCCCCTCTGGCCCGCCCTCTAATTTCGACATTAAACAGGATGTTTGAAAAGCAGCCGTTTGAAAAGGCTTCCTGTGTAGACATTCCCCACACGGTCAGGAATCACAGTTGTGTGAGATGATGATTTTGGATGTAACATATAACCATCATCATGGGTAAGAAAGAAATGCTTTCTTTTGTCTGTTGTTCTCATTCGCCACCCGTCCAGCTTCATCCGATGACCTTCGGTTCTAATATTATGAGAGAGGGAGAAAAATGCCTCCCTATCCATGTTCTCTGCAGTGTATATAATTTTGTACACCCCCCAATCTGCTGTTACTCACCTTTATTCTAAACGAAGTAACCCCAAACAGGAGGGGCTGGTGTGGAAGACTGGCTGGCACAGAGGGGAGGCGCTCCTCTGCCCCCCGACCCCAGCAGTGGCATTGCTGATTCTGAACAGAAGGATTGAATTCTACCTCTAGAGCAGCCTTTTTCAAGTTGTTGGACTACAACTCCCATCATCCATAGCTAGCAGGTCATGGACGATGGGAGTTGTAGTCCCATGACATATGGGGACCCAAAGTTGAGAGCGGCTGCTCTAGAGTTCCATTACCCTGCCTGCATTCAGGTGTCATTATAACAAACCATGGCTTATCCTGACAGACTCTTCCTTTGGCATGGCTTAGAAACTTTTGCCTCCGTTTTCGATTAGTCGCAGCTTGTTGTGTTGTATGACCGCAACAAACTGATTAATCTCTTAACTGTAGTTTGTTTGAAACAAACCTACTTTAAACTGTGGCTTGCGAAGCTGGCTTATTACATAGTTTACATCGCTCGGACGTAATACTAAAATCTGATTAATTTCCTCTAGACTGCACCAGAGGAGATATTCACGAGCCTGGTTTGAGGGTAGGCTCATTCCAGTTCTCATAGGCTATGGTTTATTGTGACGTCCAAATAAATTGTAATGTTTGCTCCTTAACCATACCCTCATGTTACGGCCTGATGAACTTTTTTACTTTCTCCACCTCAGAATAGTTAAAAGACTAAGCACCAAATGTCCTTGGGCCTCTTGATCACAGCAGTTCTGTGAAGAAATTTCTCCAGAATGTACACCAAACAACTGTCTTTTTCCCCCATCCTTCTCCCCCGCATTCCTCCTCCTTTAGCGCTTCCACCTCTCATTCAGATCATTCGGCGCGTACAAAATCTGCTTCTGTCGTCTCATCGGATTCCGTCTCCACTTCCACAGAAAATTTTTCTCCGGATCTAAGGGTAAGCCAATCTGCATGTGCAGCAGCGGAGTCATGTGATCATTCATTTTTCTTTTTATTGAATTTGTAGTACGGTAATGTTTTGTTAAACTTTAGACAAGAGAGCCGTGAGTTTCGGGGCTCCTCCTTGAAGAAGAACTTTCTATACGTAGAAAAATAGTAGTACAAAGAGGAGGCTACAATTAGATTAATTATCTCCTGATGTATGTTGATTAATACATGAGACGGCATGTTGCTATATTACCAAAAGTGAAAATTCAGAGAAAAGTTGTTGAGGAGTTTTTTGTCTCAGTTGTTGAGAACATCTCCCCCCCCCCCAAAAAAAAAAACTATTTTGGGGCTTTTCTGGGATTCTAAAACAATGCTTTTTTAAAAAACACCCTACTTGCCATACGTCTAGGTTTTCCCGGACAATTTGGCGATTCAGCAAAAATCCGCCCGGACGCCATTTTCAAGCTTGTTTCCTGGCTGTGTCCGGTAAAATCCGGACATATGACAGCCCTATATATTTCCCCACAGAAATTCTGAATTCTGTAGTCCGGAAGTGGGAGAGGAGAAGCAACGGGATTTGCTGCATATGTAGAATGGCTATTCATCTAGTATTGCCATCTCAAGATATATCTGAGAGAGATGCCTGCTTAAAACCTTGGAGGGCTGCTGCCAGTCAGTGTAGACAGTATTGAGCTAGGCAGATCGATGATCTGACTCCGCATAATGCAGATTCCTATGTTCCTGTGTGCTTCCGCAAAATGGGCTCAGGAGATTGATCTGCATTCTAGAGTAGGGGCTGGCAGGCTTCAATCCTCTTTGAAAGGCCACCTAGGTTGGTGGCCATTACTTGCTCCTGTGGGAGGGAGTTCCACAGTTTAACTAGGCGCTGTGCAAGAAGTGCTTTCTTTGATCTGTCCTGATAATGTCACAGGAGCGGCAGGTGTGGAGGAAGGAGGTCACTGTCACTTACTGGGGCAGGGCAGCGGCAAGATCACAGCTGCACCCCTAGGTGCTCCCACGCACCTCTGACCTCACTGACACCCTTCCCAGCCCCACACAATCCAACGATGGTGCTGTCACGAGTGCAGCAGATTAGTAGTGCCCCTCTGCACCAGACACTCCTGCAGCCCAGGCAAGGAGGAGGTTACCTGTATGAACTACATTGGTACCATCTGGGAGAGGGTCAGCACAGGCCGCTGTTAGAATTCCTGCTCTATGATTGCAGTCATGGGATTGTTGTCTATCACATGACGGTATGTGTTTTGACTCCACAGAGTGGGAAGTGACAAAGACAGGATGTTTGTGTTACTGTGTTCCGTGAAGTGGGACTGTTGTCCTTTGTTCTTTTTCTCTTTGCTGTCTGATGCTAGAGAGAGGGAGCCATGTTGCAGTGCTCCGTGTGTGTTTACATGTAAATAAAGTAGATTAGCCAAAATGCTGAGTTGCTGAGGTCTGTCACGCATGATGCGCAAACTCTGCGGATCCCTAAGTGTGCCGGTGTCGGTTGGCATCGGTCGCTGTGATGTTTGGGCTGAAGAAAGCTTTTGAAGCTCCCGAATGATCAACCAGGAGGGAGAGAACATGCCAGTGGGGCATGTGTCTCTGCCAGGGTTCTACTCGAGTGTAGGCCGAGCTCCTGACCCTGTAGTGCAGAGGTGGGCAGAAAGGAGATCCGGATCTACTTATGGTGACTTGCAGTGAGATCTGCAAGGGTTTTTGACTTCCAACGTTCATAGAATCATAGGGTTGGCTGCCATTGGGGTGGCTGGCATAACACAAAATGGCTGCCATTGGCCGGGTGGCGCAACACAAAAAGTGGCAGGAGCACAACGGTTAATTGGTGCCAGTGGCGGAGGAAGCCTCTTGGGCACCTGGGTTGGCATGCCCGGGGGCGGGGCGAACCATCCATAGGGGCAGGGACAGGCGCCCATAGGGATGGGGCATACCGCGGGGCCTCAGCTGCCCTACAGCTGGGGGGGGGGAGTTAGCAGGCGGACAGCGCGGAGCCTGCGGGTGCCGAGACATGTGTCTCGTGCGCATTGCACGCCCTGCGGCGAGTGCCGCCCGCTATTTTGTCAACTCCCCCATCAGGATGGCACCTGGGGTAGGCCGCACCCCCCCACACACACACTCCTTCCTACGCCCCTGATAGATGCCCATTGTTAACTTTTTAATATGTTTTTTACTGTACGGTTTATGTGTTTTTGTTAAAAACCACTTTGATAATCTTTTTATGAAACAGCGGTCTATTTTATGTGTGTGTGTGTGTGTGTGTGTGTATAACTAATACACAGCTTATAAATCAATGGAGCAGGCATGCTGTACCCCACATCAAGTACCCCCTGCAATAGGGGGTGAGGGAAAATAGGTCTATTTCAGCCATTAATGTGCTCACTCACAGAGGGGTGGCTCTTTGTCTCTCTCCTCTGTTCAGAATGGAAGGGGAGAGGCATATCAAGTCTTGGCATCCATTGAAATGTGGGCAAGTTTAAGGGTGCGTGTTCAGTGTAGGAGACGCTGAGGCAGCGCAAACAGGAATCGAGCAGCAAAGGCAGGTCTCTCGTGCACTGCGGATTTTTGATGGGATATTTACTGCGACCTTTCTCCGGCACTGTAGCTTATTTCAGTATTTGGCTTCATTTCTAACCGCATCGTGACAGCATTTCGGTTTTCCCCCCTCACATGGAATTGTGCCCCAAAATGTGGGCTTCGCTTCAGACCAGCTGTGCTTCAGCTTTCTAGTGGCAGCGATGTCCCCCCCCCCAATGTCACCTGAAATGGGCTGAGACTCTGGCCACACTCACTCCATACGCTGAAAGCGCTTTAAACAGTGGCTTCCCCCAAAGAATTCTGGGAGCTGTAGTTTGTTAAGTGTGCTGGCAGCTGTTGGGGAACTCCTTGTTCTGTTCACATATACCAGAGCTCACTGGAAAGAGGGGTTGGTTGTTAAATTACTTTGGAAACTGTAGTTCTGGGAGGGGAGCAGTGGGTCTCCTAGCAATTCTTGGCTTCCTTGGCAAACTATAGTTCCCACAACTCTTAGGGTGAGATTATACTGCTCCTTTCCAATTGGTTCATGTCCTTTATTTTCCCCACTGAAATCCAGTAACTTTTCGTGCTGCAAGTGGTCTTTTTTTTGTCTCACTTTTGTTGCGCTATAGCCCCCTCCAGACAGTAATAATGTCACTGGGGAAACATTGCGGAACAACTAGCAAAACAGAACAAATCCAACACTAACGCACTATTATTGTGCCAAAACCTAGAAAACAAAAATAAAAACCCCACCCGTCTAGAAGGGCTCATTGTTTTCACTGCATGCCTCCCTTCTTGAAAGGGCATTCCATGGCTGTGGTGCCACAGCTAACAAGGCCCTGTCATTCATGTTTTTGTCTGCCCTCAGTTTCTGAAGGCCGAGGAACGGGTGGGGGGTTGGAGTTTTACAATACTGGCTTGGGTGCATGAGGACACACGTGTGCTGCCTCATATTTCCAAACATGGAAATGCCCTTCAGGAACCACAATAACCTGTGTTGGCAATGCAGGAGCTTCTCTTTTCTGCATTGTCTGAAATGACCCTGACAGGAAGGAAGGTCGTGCAGCAATTTCTTTTTAACTCATCTTTTTTTCTTGGACCTTGGCAAGCCTAGCTCATCCACTGACTCTGCCTTCTTTCTGTGTACTTTCTTTTCCAAAGAAAGCTCAGCATTACCGTTTCTCTTCTGTCAACCCCCACCCCAATTGTCTCCTGACAGGGAGGAATTCTGCTTATTTGAGCAGGATTCGCTTTTAATACCAAGTGTCCTTTCCCCCTGCCCTCTATTTATAGCTCTCTCGTCATAGACCTGTCAAGGCCCAGGTTACAATATATTGATTTAGTGCAAATGAGATCAGGAGAGCCAGACTCGGTCAATCTTCTGTCTCTGAGGCAAGGGGGAAAGGAAGTGCCTCTGGAGCATGTTCATGTTTCAAGAGACAGCCAAAGGAGAAGGTGATCTTAATAATGTTCAAGGTCCCCTAGATGTTTGCATAGGCACTAAATGTGCCGTGTGGAAGCCGCCCTGAAACTATTTATGACTGTCATTCGCGAGGAGCTGAGCGCTTAAGGGAGTTCGCCCATGGCCTTGGGATGCCCTCTTGGGACGTGATCCGTTATTTCCTCTGAGGCGTCTGCCTGCCTTCCTACCACGAACCCTTCTTCAGACTTCTTTCCTTTTCTTTTTTTGCAATGTACAACGGGGTAAGGGATTTTCTTCTTCTCTCTTATGAGTCTGAAAGGCAATCAGTCCGAGTTGTGCTTTAGCCGAGCATCTGAACAAAAGTAGATGGTTAATGATTACTATTATTATTGCCAAATATGTGTGGGTTTTGTGTGCCTTCTTGATCAAGAAAGGTTCTCGTTCTTTTTGTCAAGGAGGTTTGTGGCTGTGACGTTAACATATATGAGAGAGTGCTGGAGGGGAAATAGTTAAACAGGTTGCCCAGTCAGGACCGGGGGGGGGGTGGAGTCAGTGGGACTATAAAACCAGTTCTGGGAGCAGTTCGTTGGGAGTTGTTGGTGGGTAGCTGGTTGGTTTTAGTGGGTTGGCTGGTTGGGAAAGGTAGTTGGTAATAGAGAGACAGTTAGGGCCGTGTGGGGAGGTAGAAGAGATAGAGAGAGGAAAATAAGACTAAGAAAGTAAAGAGCAACCACGTTTGGAATGCCGTAAAAGTTTGTTTGTGTCTGAAATAAAATACACTCTTCTGTATTAATTGAGCAGCTGACTGAGACTGAAGTGATTTTACCAGGGAGGACCTGGTTGGTGGCAGCGGATTAGTGGTGTACGGGTCAATAGTCCATGAGACGACCGGGGGCTCCGTACGAACGCCACAGTGGCTCGCTTTTGGAGTGCGCATTTTGCACGCAAAGATTGGATCCCAGGCATCTCCAAACAGGTTGGGGTTGTTAGACTCCCCTTCTGAAACCCCGGGGAGCTACTGCTAGCTAGTTCTGACAATTCTGGGACCAGTGACTAGGTGTAAGGCAGCCTCTGATGGAAGCCCGGTTTTCAACTTTGATTTTTTAAAAGAGATGCTACCACTGCCTCATATTTGCAGCTCCAGGTTTGTGTCAGCGATCAAAATTCCCGCGTGAAATTCATCCCTGGGTGATGAAGCCAGTGCTCCCATCATTTGACACAGTGGCAAAGACACTTTACTTTCCTCCCACTCCACTTCCTTTTTTGTTGTTGGGGGGCAGCTCTGATGAATTAAGGCTATTGCACCAGTTTTCCCTTGGCACTTCCCTTCTGCTTTGTTTAACTAACAGCTAAAAACAGGGGTTTTCGGTACCGCTTATTGGCATGCTGTAGTTAATTTAACAGTGGCGTGAGAGGTGGGTGCAGTCTGAAGACTTTTGGGGATGTTTTCAGAGGAAGAAAATGTATGTCGTTCTATGAGGATAATGTTAGAATGAATGGGAAATGGGCGAAGATCTGTATCGGGGGGAAAGTCAGCTGTCTGAGGGAAGAACTAGATAGCGTGAGCTTTTCTGTCCTCCTGGGTTAGACGTTGTCACTATGTTCCTGGATCTGATTTAGGAGAAAATGCTTCAGGGAAGAGGCTGCTCAAAGGCAGCCAGAATTGACGTTGACATCACCTGTAACTTGAAGAAGTGTAACTTTTAAGTCACCTCTCTTCCCGTCTTCAAAGAAAGGTCTAGGTGTGGCCCAGGGGAAGGTGGAGTCTGAGAAAATATGGCAGAGGTAGAAAAACAGATAAAACTAAGGTTGCTTCTAGGCAACCTGTTTATTGGGCATTCAGCCTGATTTGGTTGCACAAAATTTATGGGGGGAAAGCCTGCTATTCGCTGAGCATTCATGCCAATTTGTTTGTGCGATGTTGTGTAGACCAACTGTTATCCCATACTTTCGCCTACAATTCCCCACCACTTTCCTTTCTGCAAAAAGTCAATCATTGTTTTTATAAGTGGGCTCGTTGCGCAAGACATCAGTTTTAATGATGCCACACAAATTTGCTGGTATGCTACTAAACCCAGCGGTAGTCTGTAAGCACCCTAAGTCACTGCAGGAATGTTGGGGTTCCTGTATCCATGAAATGTGGTGGACCGAGGTGTGTATTTTTTATTTTTATTTTTTCCTTTACTCTTGTGTTTACGCCAAACTGGAGTTTGGGGTTTTAGTAAACTGAATGGGGCAATTGCAGGAAGACAGTTGTGCGCTGGGTAATGCTAGCTGTACACACACTCTCTCTCTCTCTCTCTCTCTCTCTCTCTCTCTCTCTCTCTCTCCCTTACCTGCTTGTAGATGATCTTAGCAAACTTTGCAAACATTCAAGTAAGAAATGCTGTGCCTGCCCAATTAGGCGCTTGCACTATTTATTTATTTTTCAGTCCATGTTGCAGCACTTTGCAGAAAAAAGCAGCAACAACGTAAGATTCTATGAGTGACGACTTTCTGTATTTCTGCTACTTCAAAGCAGGGTGCTAACTTAATTCTTTGTGTCCGGTTTGTAAGCAAAATGGGATGCTGCGAGATGATCTGCAGAATCTGATTGGCTGGCAAGCCTACGGCCTGCTGCTTGATTGGCTGCCTAGTCTACGGCATAAAACGACCCATCTGCATATGGTGTTTCTGCATGATTTTATTTCCCTCCTTCTCCCCCCGCTCTTCTAAAACACCAAAAGATTGAGACACAAGGCTTTTCCATGGGATTAGTGATTTTGCTGGCTGCTTCGATCATTCTGACTTGAGTTATTCTCTCCCCCCCCCCCCCCCGCATCTCACATCTGTTTATTTAATCCCCAGAAAAAGCCCCTTCGCCACCATAATAAAGCAAGGCAGTTGGCTTTTTGTTCTGTTGTTGGGGGGGGGGGGGTTGCAGCAGATCTATTGTGTAGAAAGTTGTGAGAATCCTGTGGTGGTGCAGTGTGATAATTCTGTGCAGATCCAAATATGCAGCAGTTTACACGTAAGTAAAAGAAAAGTTTTTTCGGAGACGGGTGGCACTGTGGGTTAAACCACAGAGCCTAGGACTTGCTGATTAGAAGGTCAGCAGTTCGAATCGCCACGACGGGGTGAGCTCCCATTGCTCGGTCCCTGCTCCTGCCAACCTAGCAGTTTCAAAGCACGTCAAAGTGCAAGTAGATAAATAGGTACCACTCCGGCGGGAAGGTAAACGGTGTTTCCGTGCGCTGCTCTGGTTCGCCAGAAGCGGCTTAGTCATGCTGGCCACATGACCCGGAAGCTGTACGCTGGCTCCCTCGGCCAATAAAGCGAGATGAGCGCCACAACCCCAGAGTCGACCACGACTGGACCTGATGGTCAGGGGTCCCTTTACCTAAAAGAAAAGTGCAAAAGGAGTAACTCCAGCAATTGATGCAAGATGTCCTTGTTGTCAGTATCTTGTTTTTAAAAACAAACACACACACACACACACACACACACACACTTTAACCCAGGGCATTGTCAATGCTGGCTGGGCAATCTGGAACAACATTTGGAGGGTAGTAGGCTCCCCCCCACCTTTGCCCTTATGGAGACAGGTTTCTCACAAATTGCAATTTACATGTACAATTTGCTGTGCAGGTCCTACAGAGAAGCAACTTTCAGACAGGAATTGTGTGACAACTGAAGCGAAGCAGCTGCCTCGTGTGACTGATTTTTGGGCACGTTGAAAGAATGGCAGCAGACTGTCCATTATTTCATTTATTGTGCATCCAATTATCAGTGGATAATTATAATTTTTTTCACGAATGGAAAGAGTAAAACTTCAGATGGGTTGGTTTATGAACAAGCCTGGTCTTTGCAACTGTGGGATTTAGTCATTCCTACCCCCACGAAGAACTAATGAACTGCACAAAGGAACACCCAGAAGTCCGATAACTTATCTGATTCAGCTTGGCTTAGTTTTATTTCATATACTTTTCCAAAAAAGTACATTACTGTGGAGCTCCCAATTCATGTGGAGACTTTTACAGGGTGAGTCTTTTAAAAGAGGCACCGTGGATCCAGAGTATACATGTTCCAGGGGGCCTCTTTTAAAAGACTCACCCTGTAGAAATATACTTCTGTGTGATGGGCAATATCGTTTGTATTGTTTTATTATGAAAATCAGTGCTGTACTTCTTTGAGAAGGCGCTTGTTCATCTTGCCATTACCTGGAAAACAATAAAATAATCTTTTTAAAAAGTATTTAACACTGATGTAGCTCATTTTCATCTTAGGTTCTCAGGGAATCTAATAAATTGGCTGAAATGGAGGAGCCCCCGTTGCTACCAGGAGAAACCATTAAAGACATGGGTATGTGCAGATATTTCTCTTTGATGTTTTCCCCCCGGGTAGATAGCACTGGGTTACACATACATAGCTATGACAAGCAGACACAATGGTTTAATATCAGATATTCCTTTATTTTTCAGCATATTGTATGTTAAATCAAGACTGAGCTCCTATCATTTGTACTTCAACTGACCTCCGTCCCCCAACCTTAATTGTACTCCATTTATTTGTCGCTTTTGTTGAAAAATCAATTGTAAAAACCCATTTATTTATTCAAAAGGAATAGAAGAAATGGGATGATACCACTTTTTCCCTTTTATAAGAGAGAGAAAGGAAAACGTGAAGTCATTTCTCAGAACAAAGCACACTGTTTCTTTTATTAGGATTAAACAGAAAGCTCTTCCCCTTTGTTGAAATTCCTTCTGTGTTCAGGAACGATAACCAACTAGTAAATAGTTATGTAAAACCCTCGTGTATCTATGACTGCAGATGGGTTAGTTGTTAAAGAACTTCAGAGGGTTTTTTGTGTGTTTTTTGCTGGGGGGAAGGGACAAGCGCAAAGCACGTTTGGCCAAGATGTTTAAGGAAAGCCAGAAAGGGCCAGCATTTTCATTATCTATCCATAAAACAGTACTCTTAGGCTGGATAGATATAAACAGTGTTATATGATGCTACTCCCATATGCCTGAGCGTGGGTATGAAGTGTGAAATTCCTTTCTTTAATCGTCGTTTACATTGCCGCACCCACTTCTCTTGGTGAAACTGAAGGAGAGCCACTGAGAAGAGGCTTTTAAAGTTTTTTTTCAGTGGCAAGAAAAAGCACAAGTTGAGCTGATTTCACCTTTGGCCCACCAGGGGTTGCTGGACTACAAATTCCATCAGGCCCAGCAAACAAGACCAATGGCCAGGAATTGTGGGACTTTCAGTTATTATTATTATTATTATTATTATTGTTCCATTTATTAAATTTGTATACCACCTTTCATCCGAAGATCTCAAGATGGTTCATGGCATTAAACTACAAGATAAAAAAACAAAATACATAATGAAAACAAGAGCAAAACAATAACCTTCCCACCCACACCCACAACATATTTAAAAGGATAGCAGTGGTTCTCAAACTTTTTTCTCTGGGCCACATTTTCCGAATAAAAATTTGCTTGCGCCACACTGAATTATTTTTATATATAAGAAATAACTCTGGAAAGCAAAAAGAAGCAACTCCTAGCCGTGTTTGATTTTGAAAATCATATTCTGCAAATTTTAAAAAAGTAAATGATACTATACTATACTGCACTGAAATGTTTAAATGCTTATTTGATTGCCCTTGAATCTTCCCTGAACACTTAACCATTGTCTCCTACCTTTGAGAACCACTGTTCGTTCAGCTCCATCTCTTCAAAGCTTCCTCCTCACCTGCTTTGAGAGACATTGAAAGGTGTTTCAAGCCTCGTTGTAGCACCTCCATGTGGAAATACATATAATATGTATATATAACATATTTCTTTCTTTCTCCCAGCAAAAGATGTTACTCACATCTGCCCATTCACCGGCGCCATTAGAGGAACTCTGACAGTTACAAATTACAGGCTGTATTTTAAAAGCATGGAAAGGGTAAGGCTCAAATTGAGCAACTTTTCACTTGTTTTTCACAAGTAGTCTGGTCTGTGCCTGGATGGGCAACCACCTGGGAATCCCATGTTCTATGGGGAAAGAAAAGTGGGATGTGACTGTAACAAAATAAATGTATCAATGCATTTCCAGCCTCGTCATCAAGATGTTCAGCTTTTGGGTGCTCCAAGCTCTGTCTAAAAGTAATACAATCATCCCTTGGTTTTCAAACAGCTGAGTTCTCAAACATTTTGGCTCCCGAATGCGCAAACCCAGACTATTCCAGTTTGCAAACTATTTTTGGAAGCCGAACGTCTGATGGGGCTTCCGCAGCTTCCAATTGGCTGCCGGAGCTTCCTGCAGCCCATCAGAAGCTGCGCTTTGGTTTCCGAACGTTTTAGAAGTTGAACAGACTTCCACAGTACGGCTGTACTTTGTTTTAGGAGGTTTTAGACTTTTCATTAACGCACTACATTTCCTCCCCAGGACCCTCCGTTCGTTCTTGACGGTCCTCTGGGAGTGATCAACAGAGTGGAGAAAATTGGAGGCGCTTCTAGCCGCGGCGAAAATTCATATGGCCTTGAGATTGTGTGTAAGGTAAAGCAGATCCATCTATGGTTGGTGAATTATGGCTAGGTTCTTGCCCCACAGCAGTGGTCTGTTATGTTCCTAAAAATCACATGTTTTTAAATTCCTCTTTGCTGACTTTAGATAGAGCAGCCCTGCAGAAAGCTGCCATGTAGGACTTGAAGCTGAGTTGGCTAAACCAAGAAGAAAATACTGTATTTTTCCGTGTATAAGACTATATTTCCCCCCAATTTTTTTAAGTTTAAAACTGGGAGTCATCTTATACAGTGGACCCTCTGGATACAAATGTAATTCGTTCCAGGGGTCCGTACGTACCCCAAAAAATCCACAAGTAGAGGTGTTGCTTCTGCGCATGCGCGCGGCACGATAGAGCACTTCTGCGCATGCGCACGTGGCGAAACCTGGAAGAATACACTTCCAGGGTTGCCGTATTCACAACCCAAAAGTTATGTTACCCAAGGATAATGTAATCCGAGGGTCCGCAGAATGCTGCAATTATTTATTTCTTAATTTGGGGCTCAAAAAATAGGGGTCCTCTTACACATGGGGGCATCTTATACACAGAAAAATACTGTATATCCCCCCCCCCCCAGTGCTCTATATTGAAAACTCTGATCCTAAACCTCCACTGCCTTGCAGGATATCTTTGGGGGAAGAAATGCCTCAGGAGTAAACCCTACAGAAATCCAGAGTGGAGTCCCTGAGACGGTTGGATGGTGTCTCATATGCCTCCTTCTGGCAACTCCTGCAGCCAAGCTGGTGCCAAACATGTTGCTCTGCTTTCCTTTGGACCACATCAGTGAGGCCGAGAGGGGGGGTCTTATCATCTGGGCAGCCCAGGACCTCCATACACACTGCTCAGGCTTGTGCGCCTGGGAGGTCACTTTGGTGCTGCTAACACCCCTGGAGGCACACTCCATTGTCTCTCAATAATAATAATAATTTATTATTTATATCCCACCCATCTGGCTGGGTTTCCCCAGCCACTCTGGGCGGCTTCCAACAATGTATTAAGATACAATGGTCTATTAAACAAAAGCTTCCCTAAACAGGGCTGCCTTCAGATGTCTCCCAAAAGTCTGGTCAGGGCTTTAAAGGTCAGCACCAACACTTTGAATATATAGTGGGTGACAATCTCCATACAGATAGAGGCCAACAACAATAGTACTGAGGTTTAAGAAGATGCACAGAAACATTGCAAAACCAATCCCAAGCCTTTTAGACCTTCAGTCCATCATGGGAACGACTCATCTGTTTCTGTCGTTGGCATCTGTTCCTATTTGAACTGAAATATGAGGTCTTTGGGATTCCAAAGAAGGCTCTACTCTGCACCGTAAAGTCAAGTGTAAGATGTCAAGTGTAAGATGTCTGATCCTTGCAGGCATGTAGGTGCTCTTCTTGCTGTGTCCTAACTCTCCCCTTCCGCCACGCCTGCCCCCATCAAGATATTGCAGTTCTACTTGGGGGTAAGAAAGAGCCCCCACCAGTGTAGCTAGTGGTCAGGAACGATGGGATTTGTAGTCCAGTGACATTTGGAGGGCACCCGATTGCAGAAGGCTGGTCTGCTGAGTTTGGCCTAACATTTTTCAGGATGTCCGGAATCTCCGGTTTGCGCATCGCCCCGAGGGCCGCACGAGAAGGTCCATATTTGAGAACTTGACAAAATACGCGTTTCCCGTGTCAAATCATTTGGTAAGTGCTTTTCTGTTGCTCTTGTGGCACGCATGGTAAAATCGACATGAATTTAACCATTCTTAAGAGATAAATTACTTCGGGTCATAGTGGATGACAATCTTTCATTAGTAAAAAAAATTTAATATAATTTTCTGCTTTACAATTTCAAATAAACATTTTACAAACTTTAAAATATCCAGCAACTTCCCTTCTTCTCTTTCCATGGTTCATTTTGCATATCTTTCATCCCTGCATATTTTACAATAACCATTCCAATTGGTTTTCTACTACTACATCCATCAAGAATTATTTACTCTGTTGAATTTATCTTAATGCTGCCAGCGTTTTCAGCTGTACACCGTTATTTTCCACATACTCATTAAATGTTTTCCAGTCTTCTTTAAACATATGTTCTTCTTGCTCTTTTAGTGTATGTTAGATCTGGTACACCGTAAAAGAATTCCCAGTGGCTCCGGCTTAATCTTGAGCTGGGAGACCTGGGAACTTTTATTCCCCAAGCTTCCCAGCAGCAATTTTGGGGGAAATCTACTGGTGCTTGCAGCCTTAGACTCGGGCAAAAACCCTCCAGGTCATCGCTGGTTTAGCTTACCTCATAACTGCACACTGTAATCCAAATTGAGGCAGTTGAGATCCTGACACCCTCGCCATTCCTGAGGTGAAAAATATTGGTACCACCACTGATTGTAACCTCCTCATAGCGCACCACAAAACATGAGCATCCCATGGCTGTTTTTGGTTTTAAAAAGCCAGGATACTCGTAAAGTGAATTAATTTTGAATTTTAAATTGTTGTAACCTGCCCTGAGACTTTCTGGTGAAGGGCAGGTCATAACTTTAATGATAATTAAAGTTTGTAGGACTCGAACCAATGGCTTCAAGTTAAAAGAAAAGAGATTCTGACTCAAGATCAGGAAGAACTTTCTGGTGGTAAGAGCTGTTTGACAGTGGAACGGTCTCCATTGGGAGGTTGTGGATTCTCCTTCCTTGGAGGTTTTTAAGCAGAGGTTGGATGGCCATCTGTCATGGATGCTTCAGCTGAGATTCCTGCATTGAAGGGGGTTAGATTAGATGACTCTCTGGGTCCCTCCCAACTCTACAACTCTGTAATTCTATCATTCTATAATTATAATTGTGCTGTGGGTGCTGGCACAAAATGGCTGCCGTAGGCAACCATCACAAAAACGGAATAGGTGTCATCCATGTGATGTTGCCTTGAAAGACTGCTCTGTATTTACACTGCCAGAAAAAATAATTCTTTTCGCACAAAGTCCCTTTTCTCCCCAACCCCCTTTTCTCCCCCTTTTTCACCCCCATGGAGATTTTGTAGGTAATAGATCAGAATACAAAGGAATATGAAGACGTGTACACTGATGTGTTAATTACAACGTACAAAGACAGTTTCTTTTCGTTCATGCCTCAGTGTTATAGAAACAAAAAAGACTGTGCAGAAATTGTTATTGGAGATGCCAAATAAAATGGAAAATGAGCTGAAAAGAACTGATTTTTTCTCTCTCTCTTGTTTTTAAGTCTCTTTTTGCATTTGAATACAAAGAAGTTTTCCCAGAAAATGGCTGGAAGGTTTATGATCCTGTTGTGGAGTACAGGAGGCAGGTAAGCACCTCCATTCTACCTCTGATTTACACTCCTTCCTATATGTCAAAATTGTATACTATTGATTTAGGCTTGAGGAACCTCTGACCTGTAGGTGAACTTATTAACCCAAGTCCAAGCTGGGCCCAGATCAAGCACTGCACTAAATAATTTTTAACTTGGTTGGTCAAATTCTGGCTCAGGAGCCACCATGAGTGGCAAGAGCAAGGAGGAATTCTGACACTCCTGGACTGCAGCCTTCCCCAACTTGTGCCCTCCAGATGTTTGGGGCTCCAGCTCCTTATCATCTCTAGTCAGCATGGCCAGAGGTCAGGGATGATGGGAGTTGTAGTCCAAAACATTTGGAGAGCAACAGGTTGGGGAAGGCGGGCCAATGGCTAATCAAAATTTAAAAAGCAGCATCAAGCCTGTATTGTATGCTGTTACTTTCTCCCAGGCTCAGTGAACCAAAAGCACCCAAAGGCGCAATGGGCTCTGTCTCGCCAGAAGAAAGCACTCGTCTTGCATTCTGTACCGCGACCTATGACAATCTTGCCGAAAGGTTATTCGTAAGGGGATTTATATGGAGTTTATATTGTTCAATTTAAGGTAGTGCTCAACTCCCCAAGGTCTCAGTTCAAAGTCTTTGTGGCTACATGAGGACCTTTATCAGGAGATACCAACTATCAGTGTGTGTGTGTGTGCGTGTCTATTAGATACCAAGCATATGAGCATCTTGATGCTTGAATTGTGCTACAATTCATATTCGATGGCTGTGTTCTTATCACGGAAGCAAGGAGCAACAGCATATGCCTTCAGGAAGGGCCATAGATAGCTCACTGGCAGAACATCTGCATTGCATGTGGAAAGTTCAAAAAAAAAAAAAAAAAGGAAAGTTCAGTCCCTGGTATTTCCAGGCAGAGACCCTTGTCTGAAACCCTTGAGCACCACTGCCAGTCATTGTTAAGCCAAGCTTCCTCAAACTCAGCCCTCCAGATGTTTCTGGCCTACAACTCCCATGAGCCCTAGCTAGCAGGACCAGTGGTCAGGAAAGATGGGAATTGTAGTCTCAAAACATTGAGGAAGCCTGGTGTAAGCAGTAATGGGCTGGAAGAACCAATGATTTGACTCTGTGAAAGGCAGCTTCCCCTGTCACCAGCTCTGAAATCATTTTAGATTAGTTTTGGAGAACGGTGGTGGTAGAAATCCTAAATAACTTCCTTGAACTTTTAAAGCCCTAAATGGCCTTGGCCCAGTATACCCTGAAGGAGCTTTTCCACCCCCATCGTTCAGTCCAGACACTGAGGTCCAGCTCCGAGGGCCTTCTGGCAGTTCCCTCACTGCAAGAAGTCAAGTTATAGGGAACCAGGCAAAAAGCCTTCTCGGTAGTGGCGCCTGCCCTGTGGAACCCCCTCCCACCAGATGTCAAGGAGATAAATAACTACACAACTTTCTGTACACATCTGGAGGCAGTCCTGTATCGGAAAGTTTTTAATGTTTGATGTTTTATTGTTTTTTTTAAATATTTTCTTAGAGCCATCCAGAGTGGCTGAGGCAAACTAATCGGATAGGCAGCATATAAATATTATTATTATTACTATCAGCGTCCTGTTGGATCAGCTGGGACATAAGCACTAAACCTTCTTCTGCTGTTGTTCCCCAACAACCTGCATTCCTCTAGTATATTTGACTCCCTTTGTCTCCTGTTACATTTTAGGCAGGTATTGATGTAAGCACTTCCATTTCCGTTTCCGAGCACAATTCAAAGTGTTGGTGCTGACCTTTAAAGCCCTAAAGGGCCTCAGTCCAGTATACCCGAAGGAGCGTCTCCACCCCCATCATTCTGCCCGAACGCTGAGGTCCAGTGCCGAGGGCCTTCTGGCGGTTCCCTCACTGCGAGAAATGAGGTTACAGGGAACCAGGCAGAGGGCCTTCTCGGTAGTGGCACCCGCCCTGTAGAACGCCCTCCCATCAGATGTCAAAGAAAAAAACAACTACCAGACTTTTAGAAGACATCTGAAGGCAGCCCTGTTTTGGGAAGCTTTTAATGTTTAATAGGTTATTGTATTTTAATATTCTGTTGGAAGCTGCCCAGAGTGGTTGGGGAAACCCAGCCAGATGGGCGGGGTATAAATAATAAAGAATTATTATATTATTATATTCCATTTGAATGATGGGGACGGGAAGCCCAAACATCTCTATCTCTTTCCAAAACAGGGAATTCCTAATGAAAGCTGGAGAATTACCAAGGTGAATGAGCAGTACGAACTGTGCGACACCTACCCTGCCCTCCTGGTGGTTCCTGCCAACATCTCGGACGAGGAACTGAAGCGAGTAGCTGCATTCCGATCCAGGGGACGCATACCTGTAAGCTTAACGTTGTCTCTTACTGTGGCCACAGCCACACCATGCCTTTAAAGCACCGCGGTACCGCTTTAAACAGCTTCTTCCAAAGAATTCTGGGAGTTGTAGTTAAAGGCCCGTATTCCCCTCCCGGAGCTTCAATTCCCAGAGTTCCGTGTGAAGAGAGATTGATTGCTGAACCGTTCTGGGGAATCCTAAAAAAAAATCATCGAAAAATTATTTGGGGCCTCCTAACAACAGACAGCATCTTAAAAAGCAGAGACATCACCTTGCCAACAAAGGTCCGTATAGTAAAAGCTATGGTTTCCTCAGTAGTGATGTATGGAAGTGAGAGCTGGACCATAAAGAAGGCTGATCTCCGAAGAATTGATGCTTTTGAATTATGGTGCTGGAGGAGACTCTTGAGAGTCCCATGGACTGCAAGAAGATCCAACCTATCCATTCTTAAGGAAATCAGCCCTGAGTGCTCACTGGAGGGACAGATCGTGAAGCTGAGGCTCCAATACTTTGGCCACCTCATGAGAAGAGAAGACTCCCTGGAAAAGACCCTGATGTTGGGAAAGATGGAGGGCACAAGAAGAAGGGGACGACAGAGGACGAGATGGTTGGACAGTGTTCTCGAAGCTACCAGCATGAGTTTGACCAAACTGCGGGAGGCAGTGGAAGACAGAAGTGCCTGGCGTGCTCAGGTCCATGGGGTCACGAAGAGTCGGACATGACTAAACGACTAAACAACAACAATAACAGCAACTCCTCTCAGTACCCTTAACGTACAGCTCCCAGAATTCTTTGGGAGAAGCCATGGCTGTTTAAAGAGGCGTCGTAGCTTTAAATGTATGGTGCAGATGTGGTCTGTTTCTTCGGCCTCATATTTATTTTTCTTTTTGAATAAATAAAGCCTTCCTTCTCCTCAAAAGGTTTTGTCCTGGATTCACCCGGAAAGCCAAGCCACGGTCACGCGCTGCAGCCAGCCGATGGTGGGCGTGAGCGGGAAACGGAGCAAAGAGGACGAGAAGTATCTGCAGTCCGTCATGGACTCCAACGCTCAGTCCCACAAGATATTCATCTTCGATGCCAGGCCAAGTGTGAACGCTGTAGCCAACAAGGTTGGATAATCGTGCCTTTCCCAGCAGCAGGAGTCAGGAGCCTCATGCCTGGGTACCAGATGTGGCCCTCAGAGCCCCTCTGTCTGGCCCTCTGTTCCCTTCCCAACCCACTCACTGGCCCTGGTTTGGTTTGCCTGAACTCTGATAATGCCTGGGTGTATAAAGGTAAAGGTAAAGGGACCCCTGACCATTAGGTCCAGTTGTGGCCGACTGGGGTTGCGGCGCTCTTCTCGCTTTACTGGCCGAGGGAGCTGGTGTACAGCTTCCGGGTCATGTGGCCAGCATGACTAAGCCGCTTCTGGTGAACCAGAGCAGTGCATGGAAACACCGTTTACATTCCCGCTGGAGTGGTACCTATTTATCTACTTGCACTGCATGCTTTTGAACTGCTAGGTTGGCAGGAGCAGGGACTGAGCAACGGAAGCTCACCCCGTTGCGGGGATTCGAACCGCCGACCTTCTGATCGGCAAGTCCTAGGCTCTGTGGTTTAACCCACAGTGCCACCTGCATCCCGCCTGGGTGTATAAGTGTGTGCAAAAACTCACCTGGTGCGCAGAAGTAAGGTTTTCCTTCGTTTCTGCACCCTCTTTTGGCACTGGCCCTGCCTGCCACTGGCATGTGGCCCTTGAAATGTTGCCCAAAAAAGGGAATAGAAGCCATTAGCTGTAAAAGGTTCCCCATCCTTACCCAACTGTGTTGAGGAATCTGAGTAGTAATCAAAAACAAACAAACCGAAAACCTGATACTGTATAAGATTCTCCCTCCCCTGGTTCCTCCCAGAAATGTTTTCTGGAGGGTTGGAAGCTCTGGAAAAGTGTGGGAGATTGTTCTGGAACTTGAAGAAAGGAAAGGAGGAGGAATTGATCGATAATTGTCCTTCCTCTAGCAGGTGCCTTCGCTGGGGCTGCAAAGAATCCCGGGGCCTGTAGTTTACCCCTCACCGTGCTGCAATTCCTTACTACCCTTAACAAACTACAGTTACCAGGATTATTTGGGGGGAAGCCATGTGCTCTGTGTGTATATGCAGCCGGGGTCTTGAGCCAAGAAGGGCTGGCTTGGATCTAGCCCAGCAGAACACTTGATTAAAAATACAATTAGAAAGGGGCAGTAGAATTAAAAGAGTGGTAAATCAAAGCAGCATTTTTTAATGTAGCACTCATTCCCCAAAAGGCATTCTAAAAAGTTGGATGGTCCTATCCCATAAGCCACATCTGTTGAGCACCACAGATTCCCTCTCCCTGCCGTAGGGCAACACACTAGGCGAAAGTTCAACCTGCAGGCTTAGGGTCTTACTCAGGACAAAGGCGGTCTAACCTTCATTTTCTTCAGGCCAAAGGAGGAGGTTATGAAAGTGAGGACGCCTATCAGAACGCAGAGTTGGTTTTCCTGGACATCCATAATATCCACGTTATGAGAGAGTCATTGAGGAAACTGAAAGAGATTGTCTATCCCAACATAGAAGAGACGCACTGGCTGTCTAATTTGGAATCCACCCATTGGCTGGAACACATCAAGGTACGTTGATGTGTGTTTGTGTGTGTGTGTGTGTGTGAATGGCAATGTGTGGGTTCTCCTACCGGTGTGGTTTCGGCAACTTCCCCCCATCCTTGGCAGGTTGCAGCACCAGCAAATTGCAGCGTCAGAGATGCAGAAGCCTAGATGTTCTGTGACTTATCTTGCTGAAGCTGCTGCAACATTGCAGCTAAGAGACCATCGAGAGTGGAAGCTTAATTCATCTGAGTGTTTTATGTAGGAACCTGGCTGCCTCTTCAAAAGAAGTCTCTCCCCCAGCCCCACCTTTTGAAAGAGGGAGGGAGAAGACAAAACTGAAAAATATGTGGTTTGTTAAAGGACTGTGTAGATGATGAGCCTTAGGAGCAGGAAGTCTTGAAATGCTCCCACGTTGTCCCTTTTGAGACATAGAAAGCAGCTGCCCTTAGCTGGAACTGTGGAACTCACTCCCACAAGAGGTAGCAATGGCCAACAGCTTTCGGAAAGAACTAGAGAAATTCATGCAAGATCAGGCTATCAGTGGCTGTGTTCTGTCTCCATTTTCGGAGGCAGTGTGGCTCTGAGTACCTGTTGTGGGGAAGGGTGCTGTTGCCCTCAGGTTGTGCTTATGAGCTTCTGATTGACCACTGTGAACACAGAGAGCTGGGCCAGATGGGCCATTGGCCTGATCCAGCGGGGCCCTCTGTGTGCTTTTATATATTGCTGAATGCACACATACGCGTTGGACTATAATTATACATACTTCATCAACCTTCTGAGAAAAATACAAAACATTAAACAAAGCCACAAAGACTTGCAAACTACCCAGCCTAAAATGAACTAATGTCTGGTTTCAATAGATTTTTCAAATGCTTAACTCAGTCTTTTAGATAAGTTCATGACGATACCAACAAAAGGTAATTTTGGTGATATTCACAATACCGAGAGATGCTAGTAGAGTTGTAGATAGATGTTAATAAAGTTGTAGACAATGAAGTTGTAGATGACAGGGTGCTGGCTTTTTGCACCTGTTTTGCCCTGGCAGTCCAAATAGTCAAAAGGCCGCTGTTCGCCCCCAATGGGGCCCTTTTACTGGGGCTTGCAGGTAGCACACTCCCAAGATAGTTTTCTGGGCTTCTTCAGCGGTCTAATCTCAAAGTCTTGATACGTATATTGATATTCAATCTTATAGAGAATACTCTTTCATAGCTTAAGCTTAAGAGACTGATTTGCTTAGCACTACTTCCATCAGCAGCACAAGTTGCATTTTTCTAGCATGAATGCACACATCCAGCATTCGAAATTCGCCAGGCGCGTTTTGCACCTTGCTATTGTCCACTTGCGACCAAGTGAAGATGTCCCTGCACCAGCATGGCGCCTGATGTCTCCAACCTCTGGAGGTGCATGCCTGGGGGTCCTTGGATCTTGACCGTTTTCACACACTAGCAGCACATCCTATAGAATTCTATCCATTTTATTCCATCTTCACAATCAGAATGAATTTCAGGAACCCCAAAGACGTATTATCCGGCCCCAAAAATGGAACCAGGCATTCCGCTTTGGCGAATGTAACCCTGGTTTAAGGAGCTGTCGGGGCACCTAGCTTATGCACCTGAGTTTCTAACACGTGCAGGTTGCAAAATTGTAAAAAAAGAAGAAAATAAGACGTGTGATCGCTCCTTGTGGAACATCCTTTCTCACTCGTTCGGTCCTCACCTCTGTAACCTGGCTATGCAGACAAAAACCCAAGACTTTGTTCCCATTCTCAATTATAATTGTCATGTGTGGGGAGGGGGGAAGCTTTATGTTGTCTTATGTCAGGCCATTCTCTTTTCTCCCCAGTTGATTCTCGCCGGTGCTCTTCGTATTGCCGACAAAGTGGAGTCGGGCAAGACTTCCGTGGTCGTGCATTGCAGTGATGGTTGGGACCGGACAGCCCAGCTCACCTCACTTGCCATGCTCATGCTAGACGGCTACTACCGGACAATCCAGGGCTTTCAAGTGCTGGTGGAGAAGGAATGGCTGAGTTTCGGGCACAGATTCCAGCTGGTGAGTCGCCAACCCCTGGAGTTACCAAACTGACTGCTGAAATTTAGGGTGTGTGTGTGAATTTTTCAGCTTTCATATTCCAGGAATGAGGGGTGCTAAAAAGTTGTAACATGACCAGGGAATCCAAAAGATATTTTGGTTGAATTAATATAATGTTGTTTTGCTTGGTAAATGGAACGTGTGTAAAAATTGCATGGAAATCATTAAAAATGATTGCCAAATACTTGCACTTATATCACTAGTATTAGTAGTATTAGTATTTAACATTACCTGACACTTTCAAAAGATAAAACTAACATTCTTTCGTTTCCCAAAAGAAGCTTATGTGCTTCTTCGTCAGACAAAGACTTGCCAAGTTAAATGTTGTTCAAACACAAAAATAGCAGCAGATTTGAATTCCTCACACCCAAAAACATATTTTTAAGGTCCCTCATTGAAGAAAAGTGCAGAAATTAAGTTTCAACACCTAAAATTACATGCCTCTCTGCTATATCTTAAATCAGTGGTTCCCAATTAGCTAAATACTTCAGACCGCCTATTTTTCAAAAGCCAAGCCATGGACCTCCTACTTTTGAAACTTTTGATATCTTTATGTTAGTTTTTGTTGTGTTAATTGTGCCACAGACCCCCTGAGTGGGTTTTGCGGACCCCCTGAGATCCGCAGACCACCCATTGGGAAACCACTGTCTTAAATGATTTAAGAGGTGGTTTAGGAGGGCAGACAACTGGGACACCTGCTCCAGGGCTGTTGGCAAGGAATTGGTGGAGTTCCAAAAATGTCTAAGAAAGGGAAGCAAGGCAAGGAAGTTTGGGTAACGAGCTTGATGCTATATGCCCACTTTTCTCAAGGACTGGAGAAAACAACAACAACAACAACAACTTATTGTTCTCCAAACAACTTATTGTATACTTATTATATTATTGTATACTTATTATATACGTGTAGAAGACTCCTCCTATTTTGGGGGACTCAAAATTAAGAAAATGGGGGCGGAGATTGTTGAGCTTTTTCGGGGGGGGGATTGCTGAAAATCGCTCACCCGCCAGACAGACAATGCCACTTGCACGCCTCGGAAAAGCCACCTATCCTCTGTCAATCACCCACCCAGTCAACACCAGCCCTTGCTGCAGCCACCAATAACAATCTCCAACTCTATCCATGTGTAAGACACTACACACTATCCATGTGTAAGACAACCCCAATTTTTAACATGATTTTTGAATACTCGCAAGACGAATGCCTCGCAAGACAAAAAACTCGCTAGACGAAAGGGTTTTTTGTTTTTTGAGCTGCTTCGCAAGACGATTTTCCCTATGGGCTTGCTTCGCAAGACGGAAACGTCTTGCAAGTTTGTTTCCTTTTTCTTAACACTGTTAATACAGTTGCGACTTGACTTCGAGGAGCAACTCATAGCACGCGGTGTGGTAGCCTTTTTTGAGGTTTTTAAAGACTTTGGTGATTTTTGAAGCTTTTCCAAAACTTTCCCGACACCGTGCTTCGCAAGACGAAAAAAATCGCAAGGCGGCAAAACTCGCGGAACGAATTAATTTCGTCTTGCGAGGCACCACTGTAAAAAAAACTTGTCAGATACATGGAAAAGTACAGTACATTTAGGCAGCAGAAAGTATTGGAGTATGCGGATATAGCAAGGCTAACTGGAAGAATCCGACAGCAGAACGATGAGACATTCCAAAAAGAATGGTCCAAATTTATGGTATACTTAGAGAAAACTGTATATAAATAAAGACACTCACAGGACTGAAATAAAACTCAGAACGTTTATTGTAAACATTTGGTTAGACCATAAGATGTAATGCTGTAATATAATAAGGATTGTATGTTTAAAGTATAATACAAAAATTTATTAAGGAATTATAGGGATTTATAGAATGTATATATAGTAAACACGCTTAAATAAGAGCAATGTAGAGAAGCCAGAAGAGGGGTGGAGGGAAGTTAATTCGGATAAGATATAGATTTTAAGGAGAATAATATTGTTAAGCTGAATTGTGTTTAAGATATTTGAAAAAAAAATATTAAAAATTATTGGAAAAAGAAAAGTATGGTACATTTAAAAGCATGAATATATTGTAACATAGAGAGAATAAAAATACGTTACGGAACAGAAATGGTAGGAAAGTGTACATCCATGCCTGTCAAATGAATTTGTATGTCACTTTGTGTCCTTTGGGTCTGTTTATGCTCTCCTCTCGCATTTAGGGCTTAATCCAGGTAAGTCATCCTCAGAGTAGACTCTGCACACTGGTGATTTGCCCGATTTAATCTGTACGACTCCTATTTCTATAAACGATACTGGTTTTCAGATACACATCCTGTGGCCTCTCGTTTTGTTTTAGAGAGTCGGTCACGGAGACAGGAACCATGCCGATGCAGACAGATCTCCTGTTTTCCTCCAGTTTGTGGACTGTGTCTGGCAGATGACAAGACAGGTAGATTTCTAGGGGTACATACGGGGCTTTTATTGGGACAGAGCTTGGGATTTTTATTGTGTTTTTTTTTAAATAAGGGGCTTTTATTGGGAGAGGATTCGAATTACTTAGGTACAAGGGTGGTGTTTGGGGACTGTTGCTTTTTAAAGCACAAAGTACGCATATGTAATTTAACTTGTGGAACTCACTACCACAAGATGTGATAATGACCACTCCATATATGTATGAGAGAGAGAGAATAATGGTGTATAAATAGTGGTTTTTTTTTGTAAATACATAAAATAGATTTGAGATCTCTCAGTGGAAACCGGTCAATAAATCCTGTAAATAAAATTCTTAACTGGGTGTCAAAAGAGGGGTGGTCCATTTCTCCCTTCCCTCCCACCCCTCTCCTCTCATCGATACTCCCCAGCCCCATATTCTCTCGAGTATAAACACTTTGCAGGAATAATGTTTTCATGTCCCGTTGGGGAAGTGTCCAGTGAAAACAAAATCTCAACCGCTTGTCTTTTGAAGTTTCCCACCGCCTTTGAATTCAACGAGTGCTTCTTGATCACCGTCCTGGACCACCTGTACAGCTGCTTGTTTGGGACGTTTCTGTGTAACAGCGAGCAGCAGAGAGTCAAAGAGGTAAAGCAGCAACAACCATCCCCAAACCCCATGGGCTGCTTTAAAAAAAAATAAAACATTTTGCTTTCCTACCTACCGTCGTTGGGGCCCACAGGTTACACACACATGAGGGTGGATGGAAGGACCCCAAGTGAGAGGCAGGGAAGACCTCCTAAGGTGAGAGACTGAGAGAGCAAAGGGATGCTCCCAGGTGAGATCTGGGAGGGTCTACCACTTTCTGGGTGAGACAAGATTTGAGAGCTCCTTTTGAGAAATTTATTTTGCCAGGCTGGTTTGGATGGGGTAGCTTCTCCCAATCTTTTGCGATTAGAATTGTGGCAACTATTGTAGCATACATAAAGAATTTCCTGAACCTTTTTGAAAGCTCCCTGTGAAGAGAGATTGATTACCCATAATTCCTAGCAGGAAGGCTTCAGGATTTTTAGGGAAAGAGCATTTAAACAGTTTCTTAAGTTCATTATAAATCGTTTCCCAAAACTGATATTTTTACAGTTCCACCACATGTGGATCCATGTTTAAAGGCTTTAATAAAATCTTAAGGGGAAAAAGAAATAAATAGAAGATCCACGCCTCTTCTACAAAGCAGGCGGTAGACAACATGGTGCCCTCCAGCAACTCCTGGTCAAGGATAATGGAAGTCCTAATTCTGCAAGTTGCTAAAACTTGCAGAAAAGTGCCACAAATACAGTAAAGCATCCGTCTTCCCTCCTGTTTTTCAGGGCCTTCCCAAAAAGACGGTTTCGCTGTGGTCTTATATAAACAGCCAGCTCGAAGACTTCACCAATCCTCTCTATGCCAGCTACACCAACCACGTTTTGTATCCCGTGGCCAGCATGCGCCACCTGGAACTCTGGGTAGGCTACTACATCAGGTGGAACCCGCGGATGAAGCCACAGGTAAGGTGACTAGGAGGAGGAAAGGGGTGAAAACTGGGGAGGTCGAAGTTTCTCTGCATTGCATGCTTCTCAGAGCCTGAGCGCATGCTTGGGCTGAGAGCCGCTGGACAAGAAGCTTGCTTGATCCAAAGGTTCACGCCCTTGCCAGACATGATTAACTATGGGACGCAGGTGGGTGGTGCTGTGGTCTAAACCACTGAGCCTCTTGGGCTTGCCGGTCAGAAGGTTGGCGGTTCGAATCCCCGTGATGGGGTAAGCTCCTGTTGCTCTGTCCCAGCTCCTGCCAACCTAGCAGTTCAAAAGCACACCAGTGCAAGTTGATAAATAGGTACCACTCCGGCAGGAAAATAAACGGCGTTTCCATGCGCTCTGGTTTCCATCACGGTGTCTTGTTGCTCTAGAAGCGGTTTAGTCATGCTGGCCATATGACCAGGAAAGCTGTCTGTGGACAAACACCGGCTCCCTCGGCCTGAAAGCAAAATGAGCACTGTACCCAATTTTCCTTTGACTGGTCTTAACCGTCCAAGGGTCCTTTACCTTTTTTTAAAAAACCATGTGTCAGGGAACTGACATCGGAGCCTGAGGCGGAGGGAAGGCTCTCAAATGATGCTGGAGAAGGGCCAAGCAGGGAGAGAGGCAGTTCAGCAGAGGGGGAAGCAAATCAACGTTACACCAGGGATAAAGGGGGCAGATGGGGGAATCGGCGAGAGGGCTCCAAGACTCTTCACTGGACACCAGCGGGGAGAGCACGGGTCCTCCGCTACCCACGCCCTCCCTGCGCAGAAGACTTCCACGCAGGGAGAGTAGGAGGAGATTGGGCGTCAAACAACTTTTATGTTGGAAAAGGTTTAAGAAACACCCACTGACGGATTCTGCTAGCGACTGAGGCAGCCACGAATTGAAGGGCTGTCCAGACAGAAAAGTTTAACAAGGCAACATAGCCAGGAGAGGCGGCAACTTACGCACGAGCAACCCCATACCATTATACCATGGTTTACATGTTATTGCTTCACTGTGTTATCTCTTTTCTTTTCTTTGTGTTGGAAAGTTTTATTGAGACTTTTCATACTGCATTGCAATAAATAAAAAAACTAAGCCAAAAGAAAAACATAAAAAGAAAAACGCAAAGTCTTCTCTCCCAGGTAGATCTAAACTCTTATCCCACAGAGATAGAGCTGGACCCTCCCAGCTCCCTCACCTGGGAACTTCCCTTTCCTATCCCAGTCTCTTACCCTGGGAGATCTTCCCTTCCCTGTCTCTCACACAGGGTTGTTTACCAACCATCCACTACCTCGATCTGTGTGTAGTCTCCTTGCTAACCCAGACTGGCTTATAAAAGCAAGAGCAAAGTAAAAGAAGAAGAAGCAAAAATAACAGAAAGATAGAAATAATAAAGGGATGGGAAAGTTTTGTTTTTTAAAAAAGGAAGAAGAGAGAGTGAGAAAGTGGGAAACAAAATTTAAAAGAAAAACATTAGAAAAATTTCCATTCGCTGTTTACATTAAATAAAGCCAAATACAGTTGTTTAAAACTTTCAAGCTATGTACTTCGCTGGGTTCTGGGCCTTAGTTCTGGCGTTGAAAATAGCTTCGGGGCTAAAAATAGCTGATCTCTGGTCCAAATGAAGATTCTATCTGTGGTTATCCTCCTTCCTGCCTTGCTGTAGGAGCCGCTGCACAACCGCTACAAGGAACTCCTGGCCAAACGAGCTGAGCTCCAGAAGAAGGTGGAAGAGCTCCAGCGAGAGATCACCAACCGTTCCACTTCCTCCTCTGAGAGAGGCAGCTCTCCTGCCCAGTGTGCCACCCCGGTCCAGACTGTGGTATGACGCAGCTTGCAGACTCTTCGATTTGTCATCTCTCCAGAATTGCGCGATAATGGCAGCTTATCCAGAAATGGAAACTTCAAAAAGAGAAAACTTTGCGAACTTAGAAAGCAGGTCAGACACACTATTTATTACTCTGCGTCCCTGCACCAGGGTTTATTATAATGTTTATTATTATTAAGGATGTAACACTACAGGAAGCGAAAGCCTTTTTTCTTTCTTTTTTTGTTCTGCTTATTGTCGTTTAAAGGCGTCATATATAATTACCTTACTCGGGGGCGTAGTTACAAGGAAGCTTGCTGGCACAGCCTCCCAGGACGAAACCAGGACACTTGTTCATTGAGCTCAAGTTGTGAAAGCGGTGGTGTTGCTTTGAAATGGAGAACATTGCTCTCACACTGGAAGCTGCAGACTTCAAACAGTGGTATGACCACAGTGTAGCTTGCATCATCCTGTCCCCTCCCTCGCCATCTGATGAGCTGCTCCCAAAAACTCAGAGGAACCTAAGCAAAAACTACATTCCAGAAAAGGGAAGAATTAGGAAATCTTGGTCTGTACGCAAAAGCAGTTGTGCTCATTTGGTTTCCGGACACTGTCGACAAAGGAGCTTGTCCCATTATTTGGGAGGAAATCCCAATCTCATTGTGTTCTTAAGGCAGTCCTTTGCATCCTTTGCAGCCTTTTTTGTGCCGCCAGTGATTCCCCAAGCAAAGGTGACAGCAATCCACCTGACTCACGGAGTGCCATCTTTGTATAGGTATGAAGCCGAACACAGTTTCTGTGCCAGCTTTTGTATGGCAGGTTCTGCTCCTGCACGGCCACCATATTTGCTGAGGGATTTTGTAGCCACAAAAAAACCACTGCAGGCAGCTGCAGTCCACGGGTGGACCATGAACAACAGTTTGCTTGCCCCCGCTTCAAGAGGCAACATCAACAGCTAGCAAAATTTATCCGTTGGGGGTTGTCACCTGAAAATTAAACTCCCTCTAGATTTGGAAAAACAAAGAATGGCTCGCTATAAACAGTTTAATTCTCATCATTTGGGTTAAAACAAAACAAAGCAGGGAGCATCGTCACGAGGCTTTAGAGCTTGACATTCGTTAATATCTGGGTACTACTTGCTAGCAATTTGCTGTTAAATATAGTTAACCACGTTCCAGTGCTAAAGCAATGCCTTACTTAATCGGAGTAGAAATGTCATGTTATTTGAAAGTTCCGTTGAAAAGTGTTTCCATGTTGCGCCCGCGTCCCCCTTTTGGGACATTCTCCAGCCCCATAAGTTGCAGCAGCAAGAAAACCATCATTCCCTATGACACAAATGTCAACCCTGTCCTAGGGTAGGGATGGGGAACCTGTGGCGTTCAGATGTTGTTGGACCATAATTCTCATAGTCTGAGCACTGGCCATACCAGCTGGGGCTGATGGGAGTCCAATGACATCAGGAGGGCTATGGGTGCCCCATCCCTGAACTAAGGGGTGCCAGCGACCCATAGTCTTCCAGTTCTCCTCTGGTTTCCATTGCTATTGGCAAAGGGGACATGGGGAGCTATGAAGCTTGCCAAGAGTATGTGTTTTGTCTTTCCTGACATCAGAAAAAAATAGAATAAATCATATACTTTGGGGAAAGAATTGCACCCACACACTGACACACACACTATGGCAATGGTGTTGGATAAGGTCTCCTTTCTGCATGGGGGAAACGTACTGGGAATCGCATTGTGAAGTGTTAGGCTGTGGGTGATGTGACGTTGCTTTCTGATGGTGGTCTCTGTCGCTTGGGTTCTATCGCATTGTTCCAGTGACTTGAAAAGGGATTGGTGTATTTATGTGTGTGTGTGTGTGTGTGTGTGTGTGTGTGTATGTGCTGGCACATCCCAGTCGTACTGCTGTAGCTGCCTTGTGTTCAGTGGTGCGTGTGCAAACAGGGGCGTTTCAAGACAACAGACCAGAGGATCGTGAAGTCCCACCTCCGGCACCAGAGTAGCCACAGATTGCCAGGGTGGTTTCTCTGCTGTGTGAGAGAGACACCGCTTGCCATTATTGTGCCGATGTCTTGGTACCAGTTTGGTAAGGTGTGTCTTCAGCCGAGCAAACAAACTATAGGTTTTTGAGAGGCAGCAAAAACATCCCCAAACTCAACTCTGTGGAAGCTGAGCCTCACCTTTACTAATTTGCGGGTGGGGGCAAAACGTAAGTGCTTCACTTAGGGACACCACGGCAGTGTGCACTCCCCAACTGGTCACCATGGCCTTTAAAACAAGGATGGGGAATGCGTGGTCCTCCAGCTGCTGTGATCTTCAGCCCCAGCTGGCCCAGCCAAAGGTTCAAGATGATGGGGTTTGGAGTCTTGCTCTCTTAAGAATTCCATTTATGCATGCAGGGTGCCTTTCTCGGCCTGCACAGAGACCCACGGCGGCTCCCCCAGGTCTGTACAGCGTACACACCGGCTCCCTCTTCCCCCTTGACCGCACATAATGCTGGACATTCTGCTAAAAGCACTAAAGGGTCACCAATTGCCTCTCTGCCGATGGTGCTGTGAGCAAGAAAACAAGGGATTGCATTGTGATGGGTGGGTGCTTGCTGCCTAAACCCCCAACCCATCTTGAACCCATTTTGTTTCCTTGCTTTTCCTCTCACCTGTCTAATGCCTTATAAACAGGTGAGCTCTGCCAAGCCAATTAGCTTTTTTATCCTCCATGCTCTTGGAACAAGCCGGCGTGTCCAACTCTTGCTGTTGTGCCGGGGTGAGGAGCCCACGGTCTTTCTGATGTTGGACTAACAGCTCCATCACCCATCCTTGCCGATGCCCCTGGCTTGCCATAAATCATGTTTCACCAACCTTGGATCCCAGGTGTTAGGTAACAGCCCACATCCTCCCCAGCCAGCATGGCCAATGGGTGGAGATGGTGGGCGTTGTAGTCCAGCAATATTTGGGGAGCTATGGGTTCCCCACCCCTAAGCAACAGCAGGAGTTGGGCATGTCCACATCTTCAGGTTCAAGCAAGACTGTGATGTGTTTCCAAGTACAGTGGTACCTTGGTTTAAGAACAGCCCTGTTTACGAACTCCGCAAAACCGTAAGTAGTGTCCTGGTTTGTGAACTTTACCTTGGTGTAAGAACGGAAGCTGAATGGTGGAAGGGCACTGGCAGCAGGAGGCCTCATTAGGGAAAGCGTGTCTTGGACTTCCGGAACGGATTAAGTTCATAAACCAAGGTTCCACTCTATCTATTACTAGCTGGTTGTTATTTCATGTTCTAAACCAGCGTTCTGCCTTTCCCAGGATGGATACGGCAGAAATTATGGAGGGGACACCACATTTATATTTCTGGCAGTGTCTTCTTCATCAGTGATGGAAGCGTTTGCCCGGGTTTAAAAGGCTCGGGAGAAGGGGGAGCAGGGATGGTAGACCGAACTGATGTAATCCCCATGTTGCGAGACTAGGCCCAACCTGGAACTGCTAAAAGCAAGGCTGATGGGAACTGGGAGCTCAACATCTCGAGGTCCCCAGGTCCCCGTTCTAGACTTTCTTAGCCACCATGCCTCTACTTTTACTGAATGTTCCCAAGTGTGCAGTTTACATGCTGGAAAGCACACCCTGCCTGTAACCCAAATGTGTCTTCAGGATCTTTTTGAAGATGGCCACAGCAAAGTATGGCATCGCTCTGACTTTACAATGTAACGTAATCCTGTTCCTTTTTGTTACTTGCCAGCATTGGTTTCTGTTATTTGGAAGCAAAAGGGTGCAATTATTTATTTGTGAAGGGACAGTGGGCGTTGATTATGACAACTTGGGGCAATGCAGTTTGGCTAGGGTTGGTGTATACCTGCAGCTGAATGGGAGCGGATTGTTCCACTTCAGACCACAGGGCGGGGGGGGGGGATGGGATAATTTTCTTCCCAATATAAAACTCCCTACAAATGACAAACTAGTGAAATATGGCGGGAATAGGCCTAGCTCAGCCCTTGCTGTGCTAGGGTTTTGTTTTTAAACTCTGATTGCGTTTCCATACAACAGAGCATTTAAAACATGCCATTTCCTTCACCTGCGGTCTGAAGTGGTACAATCTGTTCTATCATTCTGTTCTCTATTCGGACCAATGGTGGTAAGGGGGACTCTGTGCCAGTTCAAATCTTCCTGGACTCCAATTCCCATCAGCCCCCACCAGCACAGCCACTGGTTGGGGGTGATGGAAGCCGTAGCCAACCAGCAGCTGAAGGCCACGGGTTTCCTACTCTTGTGTAGACCAAAACCTACTCTGCAGGCCCTTTGACTGTATTAGGTTGCCCTGGGTGGCGACTTTCCTGTGTATTACTATTTTTAACATGATTATCGACTATGTATTGTCTCAAACGGAAAGAGCTATGATAAACAAAGTACCAAAATGTTCTCTTGCTGTTTCTTGGTAGTGTTTCAACTGTTTATACGGTCAAACTTGGAACGTACAAGAACAAGCATATTTGCAGGCTTCCAGCCCTCCCAAGGAACTAACCAGCAACTGCACATTTAAGACTGGTGTATGATTTAGATTTTTATTTTTTAGCTTTAAAATAGCACCTTATATTTATTTATGCATCAGTCTTCCGTGGGGCTGCTTGTGGCCTCCTTTCCAAGGGAGCAAGCAACGTTCAGGTGCTTCCAAGTCGCTCAAGGACAAATGACCATTTGATGTCACCACTGACATGACTGTACAGTACAGCTGTCACTTGTTCTGGACATGTGGGCATTTGCTTAAGGTAGGTACTTTTCATATCTGAGCTCAATTGGTGGGGAAACTAAGGTAAGGTGGAAGCAACTTAATTGCAAATATATCTCAAAGTTGGCACACCTGGTTTAACATTTTGCATTCCACTTGCATTGCCAAAGAGAGACTGACTTGCTTAAGGCTTGAAGGGCCAAGAAGGATTGGGACACAACTCTTGACAAAAGGAAGGGCATATTCGATTGCTTTCGATTTGCTGTGGCCTTGTTCCAGTTCATGCAAAGGCAGTCCTTTGCCATGACGCAGAAACGGCTCAGGGAGACCCAGGTGACGCACGACACTCCCTGAGCAGTGGGTCCTGCTGCTATTCCTCAGGGCATCTGAGCAGAGATGGCAAAGACAGCAGTGCCTTGCTGTCTGCTCACAAAGGAGGGTGAGGGAGGGGAGCTTGCAGCAGGTCCACAGAAAAAAACAGTCAGGGGTCCTTGCTACCTTGTTTTTGCTTTAGCAGGTGATGAGGGTTTTGCATGTACTGTCCAGGTTGCATGCTGGCAAGTCTCACTGCAGGAAGCACAGGCTATACTTAACATACACAAAAGCATCAATCTCTGAATGCAACCGGCTTTCCAGATTTGTTTAGAGCATATGGATCCTTGAGTTGCACTAGTACTTGTAAAGTGGAAAAGTTCAAGAGAAGTTGTTTTCCGCCTAATTTATTCAATTGGCAAGTTGCCTTTATTGGATCCCAATCAAACCTCAAAAAGCACAATTTTTTGAGTCATCATTACATTCCAATAATTGGAAAGACTTTACATTATTAATGTAATAAATAATATGTCTCTGTGCATGTGTGTGTTTATAAAAATCCATAGTACCACGACAGCCACCAGATCTCCTAGTCCAGTTAAGGATAAAATTATTAAAAGCCAAGTTAAAAACCAGCTGCCAATACCAGAACAGCCATGATCGGAGGTGCTGTTGCGTGTGTTTTGTTTTTTTAAAAAGAAACACATTGACTTCACTCTTCTGCAAGGAGAAAAAAACCAAGAGAGAAGATACAGACAGCTGTTCAGTTCCTCTTTGAAACCACATTATTAAGATTCCAAGGATGGAAAAACACTGAAGGAAGCATCCTTAATTATAAGCTGAGGTAAAAGCCTTTAGGTAGTCAACTGAATATTGAAGAGGTCACTCTTTACAAAACTTCCATTTTTCGAAATGAGAATGTCTTACTGAGAACGTTTGAACATCTGAAGTGGAAAATACCCAACACCACACATAAAGCAATTTTGGGAGGAATTGCAGGAGAGGGAGCAGTTTAAGGCTGAAGACAAAACAATGTATTTTAGGAGAGTTGAAAGGTAATGTAATAACACCTTTTTGTGTCTTTCACCCCACTGGTCAAGACGGCAGTGGACATTTTTGAAGCAGGGCAAAGGCCTGCAAAACCTGCATACCGGAGACAACTATGCCTCCATCATACCCTCTTCTGTGGAGGGGAGTGGGGAAGAAAATCACTATTGTCTGCCTCTAGGCTTAGGAAAGAGTCACCCCTGGTGAGCAATTAGATTAATTGCCTGAGTTGTAGGGTAAGGAGAATACAATGGTTCACAGCAAAGGGATTGTTGACGTGCTAAAAGAATAATAAGGGTTATCTTATTTCTTCCCTCCCCACCTCCTGCATCAGGATTAGGGGCTGTAATCTGATCAAGCCCACAGATGGGGAATGAGGGGCTTTTGTTTAGAAAGTGCAGGGAAGGCAGCTGAGATTGGAGCCAGCAAGCCGGAAAAGGTGCAAAAAACAACAACCATCACACACGCAAGACGCCTCAGTAGTCCCAACTGTTGTCATCTTTCTGAAGGGAGGTCTGTATGCTTTGCATTTCCCTCAGCAACTGCAGACTCTTCTTGCCCTGCTCTCCGGGTCTCCTCTTCAGGCCGGCGTCTTTCACCCGGTTGACCTTCGTTTTCGTTTCGCAGCCTCTGCTTGGCTGCTGAGGACAAGAGAGCCTGCCTTCCCTCTTCTGCTTTGCCAGCTGCGAGGTCAAAAAAGGAGAAGGGGAGAGGGCATTTCAGAATGGCCTGCTTTTTACCTCAGGAATATTCTTCCTTCCCTCCAATCCCCTTCACCAACTCTGCGGGGAGAGAGGTTTTTCTTCTTCGAGAAAACTATATTCTACAGACCTGTTATGTTCTACAGTTATTCTACCATAACATGTTTTTCCCCCTCATAGGTTGTTCCAGATGTTATTTTAATAGGAAGCTGCCTTAAACAGAGTTGGACTCATTGGTCCATGTAGCTTAGCACTGTCAACAGTGACTGGCAGCAGCTCTTCAATATTTCAGTGGTCACAGAATTGTAGAGTTGGAAGGGACCACAAGAGTCTTCTAGACCAACCCCCTGCAATGCAGGAATCTTTTGTCCAATGTGGGGCTCGAACCCACAAACCTGAGATTCAGAGTCTCATGCTGTATGTACAAAATGAGCTATCCCGGCTGTTCTACCTGAAGACTGGTCCTTGTGCATGCAAAGCAGATGTTCTACTGTTGAGTTACAGCTCGAAGCCACCCTGACATTCATTTTTAGGTTTTATTTATTTATTTCGCAAAAAATTATATACAGCTTAATGGAAAGACAATTAAGTGGTGCATATTAGTGTAAAATACTCATCAATGGACCAATTCACACTTTGAAAGGTGGAATAGAAGTGCATTAAATCGGAGAAGGGGAACCTGCAGCCCACCAATGGCGGACTCGGACCCAGCCGGCATGGCCAAGCGATGGGAGTCTGAAAACATCTGGAGCTGCTGCTAATCAGAGTAGAGAGGGCGGGCACCTGTGGCCCTCCAGATGTTGCTGGACTACAGCTTCCAGCACCCCAGACCATTGGCCATGCTGGCTACTGCTGTTGGCAGTCCAACATCTGGAAAGCCACAGCTTCCTCCATCCCTGGAGGAGAGAGTACAAGCTCAGGTGCACCTCCTTCATCTGTTGTACATTTGCCTTGTGCAGGGATGGCCAGCGGGGCACTACGTAATTGTTTGCCATCACCTATTATAAAAAGCAATCGAGCTGCTCAAAAGTTGTGGCATTGTTGTTCAACCTGCGGTCCTCTAGAGGTTGTTGGACTCCAACTCCCATCGGCCCCAATGGCCAGGGATGATGCGAGTAATAGTCCAGCATCATCTTGCGGGGAGTGACTGTAATGATTCCTTCTTTCCAGGTGCCAGAACTCAGGCAGCAGGGCAACTCACCCGCGCTCGATGCCTCTGGATTTTACAGATCTGTTCTGCCTTGGCTTCCATCTTCTTCACCAGCACTTCCAGCTCCCTCTCTAGGTCTTCTCTTACGGCAATCGTTGGAGCCTCATGGATGAGTTTTACCAGCTGCTGGTGATCGCTTACATGCAATAGAAAGATTCAGGGCAGGGGGCGGATTAAACTTGCTTTTTGCTCGCTAAGAACATGTTTCATATACATTTTCAGAGTCGCTTTGCAAGTAGAGGAAACACTCCAACTGCAAAATCTAGGGCTGTTAAACCAGTGACAAAAAATATTATTTTTTCGACAGGCAGATGAATAAGCACATTTACCAACATAAAGGGTGTTTGCGATAGATTGGAGGAAAACAGAATTGGTGGATTAAGTTGTCGGCTATCCATCATTGTTAGGAATGGCAGGGAAAGAGAAGAGGCTACAATGTGACCAAGAAGCCTGTCTTTAAGTGCATTTGCATGGGGTGGGGAGGCAAAACCCCAGACAGATGCTTTGTCGTAGCAAAGCTACCATTTAAATAGGGGTTCTTCTCAGGGGCAGAATGGTCCTATTCTATGATTTTAGTCAACTTTCTTGCAGTAGCACGTCACTTGGGGCATGCTTTTCTTCTTCTGGACATCACTATTTGCTTTGCCCCCTCTCCAGTTCCAGGAACCCAATAAGAGTGTCTCTGAGTATGTGCAGAGTGCCTTTTCTTCGTCAGCATATAGAGGCCCTTCCCCCCAAACTATGCCCACCTGCCCTACACGTGACATCACCTGTGATGTCGTAATGGGTAGGGACGCATCTGCAAAGGAACAATCAGAAGTCTTGAAGCGTGCTCCCGTTATTCCTTGCCAAGTGGGGCTCGCTATCAGCAGTGACAGCAAGCCCCGGAAGAACTGTCGATGCTTTGGAGTTCCCAAAGCAGGGCTTGCTGCATGCACAAATATTCCTTTGCATTGCCAAGCTTGATTTCAAGTCAGCAAAGCAAGGCTCTTCCAATCCAGCCTGCTCACAAAGGAAATACATTATTTGGGGTCATCTGGGATCATTGTGATGCCTGGTGATTGGCAGGTGGGTAGCCCCACCCAGCTGTCAAAACGGCCCTAGCAGTTTTATTTTGACACTCCAAGGTTGCAGTCCAATGCTCCTCTCCCTGAGAGTAAGCAACACAGACTTTGCTTCCAACGACATTCAGACAGAATTGTGAAGGATGACCTGCACTTCTGCTCAGGGGGTCTGTGGGGCAGCTACCGGAATCGAGAGTCACACAACGGAACACGCTCAGAAGATCCGCAAGGCGCGCAAGTGTTTTGACTCACAAGCTCATCTGCCCCAGTTCGTCTTGCAGCGTCAACAGCACCTCAGAAAGGTCTCCCTGGGACGTGGAAGAAATGGAAGAGCCGGAGTTCCTCCTTCCTCTGCCCATCGGCTTGCTCAAGGGGACATTGCTGACCACACGCTCATTGCAAAGGGCTTTCGAATGATGCTTCATCAGGTGCAGCACATGCTGAACGTTGGCTCCCACCGAGTGGCTGGGGCTTGTGGACTGAAAGTAAAGGGAGGGGGGGAAAGGTGAAGAAGGCAAAGGCGACCTGGGGAATTGAACGCTGAGCAAAAGGTAGCACGGATATGCATCAGCACATACAACGCTGGCTTATACGGAGTTAGGACTTTGGGACAGGAAATTAAGGGCAGCTGCGATAGCAGCCTTCCAATATCTTTGTGCAGAGCCTAACTCGCGGAGGGTTTGAGACCTGTCATCTGCCCCAGCTGCAACAAAACATGTCTCCCCCACATCAGTCTCTACAGCCACAGCAGGAACTGCAACCATCCAACAGCTTGACTTCACCTCCAAAGACACACTCCTCCACCATCTCCAGAGACAGATGAATGCCAGCAACATGATGTGCAGAAAGTGGAGAAGAACCAGTGGGTGGGAAGGACAGCCGATTTCAGCTGAACATTAGGAGAAACAGCTGTTTGCCTATGGAAGAGACAGCCTCTGGTGATGGCAGGCTCTCCTTTGCTGGAGATGAGGCATAGGTTGAGCAGCCAGCTCTCAGGGATGCCATGGTTGCAAGATTCTCTGCCCTGAGCAGAAGGTTGGACCAGGCGGCTTCTAGGGTACCTTGAAACCCCATTTCCTAGTATTGTCTCGGAACACAGAGCCCTCCATTCAGTTATCAGGGCTTGGGAAGTCATTGATTCCTTACCTTTCCCGCGACAAAAGGCACATCTCCCAGCCGCAGCCTATAGTGAGGCTGTGCGTGGCAGTGAACCATTCCAGGGTCATTCTAAAAAGAGAGAAGAGAAACACTCACATTAGGAGAAATTAATCAATCAAGGGTGACAACAAATGGTGGGAGGAGCCAGAACTGATGATGGGCAAAACTACAGCCAATAAAGAGCAGAGTCTGCAGCACTGGAGGGTTCCACAGCTGTCCCTCACCTCCACCCCATCTATGAGGGCTGCGTGAAATCAGGGCTTTATGTGGATTACGGGCCACAGCTAAACAGGGATGCGATCTAAGCTCTTTTAGCACCAGGGATGTACCTTTTCCAGCTGCTTTGCTTTCTTCTTGATCTTCTTTGGTTTCAACGGTTCCACCAACACCACAGGCTGCGTTTGTGCTTCCAGCAACTGTCTGTTCTTCTCCAAACCCGTCTGAAGCTGCCAAGATAAGCCTGGGGGTTATTATTACCATTTTCTTTAATTCAAAATAATAGAAGATGAAGTCGGGGAGGGGCGGTTTGCCAGCTAAGGCACAGCCCACAGTTGGGTCACCCCAAAGATGTTGCAGGACTCCCCAGTCCCATTAGCCCCAGCCAGTATAACAAGTCGGGGGGATAGGAACTGTAGTCCAACAATATTACAAGGGCTGGAAGCTCCTCATCCCTGACACAGTCCAGAAGTGCTAAACACGTTCAGCCACAGGCATCCATTCGTTGAGGAAAGTGTTAATTCCTACATAAGCTGGTAAGAATGTTCCTTCCTAAAAACGCAGCTGCAGAGGGTTTGTGATTCCTTATCTCTGCTGCTATGCAACACGGCATGTAGAGCCGGCCTACGTAAGAGGCCCACTATTCAGCATTCCTGCATGGAGACAAATAGGGGAGACAAGCTGTGGAGATGTGCAGAGATACACTGAAACTGGTGGGAGAGAAATTGAAGATTCAAAGGCTGTTGGAAAACTGGACGAAGGACAGTGTAGTTGCAGGACTTTGGCAATCGGACTTCATTCTTGCTTTGTGGAATTGGTCCAAGCAAAGATTCTGAAAGCTAAAACCCTCTCTGGGCTCAGAGAGAGAGGGGGGACTTCTTAAGGCAACTGTTTATAGGGTGTGTATAGTGTGTCTTGTGTTCACTGTGCAAAGCAGTATTATTAGATATTCATCCCAGCCCTGGTTTTCCCCATCAAAAGAGTAGCCTGCCCCTGGATGGTACCAGAGCCTTATATGGGAACAACCCAAAGCTGCTATCCAAACTCCTGTTCCACTGCTTCTGTATCAAACTTCTCCCAACCTGCTGCCCTCCAGATGTTGTTGGAACTCCAAGTGTCAGGGATGATGAGAATTGTAGTGCAAATTCAGGCACTAGGCTGGAGAAGTCTGCTTTGTGATGGAGGCATGGAACTGATACACAAATATCTATATGTACATCTACTGCATGTAATTGGAGGCATTTGCATTAAAGGCTGGAGATGGGGAGTTCTATCCCAACAAACTGGATGTAGGTTTTCAACTAAAGATGTCTGCAGTGTCGTAAAATTAATAATAATCTGCAGACCACAATAATTGGCCCACCAACAGGCCTGCAGACAAGACCTTATGCTACCCAGCAGCTTGTGTCTGAACATATTCTTGCAATCTTCTGAAAAAAAATTCTACCATGACTGTCGCCTACGCACAGACTGAAGTTTCTAATCATTCCATGTTTCTGCAAGGAGGTCTCAAACGAATTACAAATCCTACATGCCCTCAGGAGTTCTTTCCTCTGCAGAGAAATTCAGGCCACAAATCGGAAGGACTTGCCTCTGCCGCTTTTTCCTGCACCCGTTTCCGCGCTTGTTCTTCCTCCAGGAGCTTCTCTTCCAGCTCTTTCATTTTTTTCTAGTTTAAACAAAAGCAAAACCTAAGATCACCCAACAGCCAATTGAGTCTTGCCTCCTGCCTCCAGCAGGGTGTCCCGTAGGCAAAGATCTGTCTGAGGATAGGCTGGGTCTAAGCTCACCCTTTTTCTTTTAAAGGGAAGAAATAATCTAGCCTCTTTTTAGGGTTGCTGGGGAGTAAGATCTGCTCTGACCTTTCTGGAGTAGGATACAAAGGCAACGAATACATAATAGAAACAGGTCTGGAGGCCACCAGAGCCACAGCTCACAAAAGTAGGAGACATGGCTATCTATGCAGTTATATTCAACCACTAGGGGGATCCAGAAGAGAACTAAATTTACAAAAATCAAAATAGGTGGCACGATGGTGGTGGTGGTGGTGGAAATCTAAATATGAGTGTAAGGCACACACCATATTAAGCTAAATAAATGTGGCATAGCATAATTTTGGGGCTGAGCTTTTAGGTTTTCTTGCGAGCAGAATTCATGTTTTATTGGAGCAGAATTTGGGATTCAGAGGTTCTCATGCAGAAAACTACAGCAGAAGAAGAAATCTAAACATTACCCTATTTAGTACGGCTGCCAACTGATTAAGAAATATTTATATCAACTCATCAAATGAATTTAATTGATTTCATTTGCATATGAATAAAAGAAAGGATAAAACATATCCTAGTGTTTAGAACACAAAACGTGACATGCTTACCTTTAAAATAGCAGAAGCACAATATTGCAACTTTCAGACTGTTAACACTATACATGGTTTTCTGGGAGTAAGTCCCACAGAGGTCATTTTTATATCTCTGCTCCAAGTTACAGTATAAAAATTGAGTGGATTCAAACACCAAGGAAGCCCTTCTTGTATCAGACCAATAATGGCCAGCCAGATCTCGTCTGGAAAGCCCATCGGGGGGCACGATGACAGGGATGTAGAAAGTTGTGACTCCCATCCGCCCCAGCCAGCATGGCCAATGGTCAGGGATGATGGGATTTGTAGCCCAGAAACATCTGGAAGGTCACAGGTTCTCCATCGCTACATTACAAGAATGCTGAGCATCCACAATGAGCACAAACCTGGTCTCGGGCATCCAAACGAACACAACCTACCTCTGCATGAGACTGCATCGACGTAAGCCTTGCATATTCTTTTTCAAGTAGATCCAACCTTTCCAACTTAGAGGTCACATGCGATTGATCAAGGATTCTCTCTCTTTCTAATGTGGCCTGGAAAGAGGAGGAGGAAAGTTATTCATGGCGTGGAGAGGCAGGAAAGAAGTGACGGGAAGAGCTTCGCCAGCTGAATTTCTGCCTGCCGCTGAAAAGCACAGGGGTTGCCAACAGCAGTAAAAGTCTGCAACCCTAGTCAACTGCAACATCTCACTAAAAAACAGCAACATAATGGGAGAAAAGTGAAGCAGGGTGTGTGTGTGTGTGTGTGTGTGTGTGTGTGTGTGTGTGTGTGTGTGAAGCTCACAAAAGGCTTGTGTCAAACCTTTTAATTCTAGGGCTGAATATTGTGACATTTGAGACTAGGGCCTATATCATGTCAACAGCAGGCCCCAGCAGCAGATAAGGTGGCAAAACTGTTCAATGAAGGAGAATAGTTTTCAAGCTCCGCAGGATGGCAACCCAGGCCCACAACGTAACCTAATAAAAGCCTGGTTGGGTCAGACTGATGGTCCACCTACTCTGCCATTCAGTTTCCCACAGAAGCTGACCAGATGCCACCTTTGAGGAAGCCCAAATGTTGGACATGAAGAGGAAACAGCTCCTCCGGTTAGAATTCACCTGCAGTTGATGTTCAGATGCACTTTGATACTGGAGGTAGGGAATACCCACCAGGGCTAGTACGTCTTCTCTGAAATTTGTCTCACTCAGCTTTGAAAGCCATCTAAGCTTATGGCCATCACCACATCTTGCAGCACTGAGTTCCATAAGTGTGTGTGTGTGTGTGTGTGTGTGTGTGTGTGTAGCCCAGGTGTATTATGGCTGTCGGCAACATTCATAGAATTTGCATTAAGAAGGCCAGATGACACCAAGGCAGACGACATACCTGCTTCTGCAAGACAGTGGTCTTTTCGAGTTCCGCCTGTGCAATCATTTGTTTCATGTAATCCAGCTGCTTTTCCAGAAGGCTGCAGCGAGTCTCGGCACCTGCCAGCTGAGCTGCCAACTCTGAAGGGAGGGCAATGAGAGATGGCTATCACATCTGTGAATTTCCAGTCCTAGGAATATGAAGGTGTGTACACACTGTGGGTTAAACCACAGAGCCTAGGGCTTGCCGATCAGATGGTCGGAAGTTTGAATCCCTGCGACAGGGTGAGCTCCCGTTGCTCGGTCCCTGCTCCTGCCCACCTAGCAGTTCAAAAGCACAGAAAAGTGCAAGTAGATAAATAGGTACCCCTCTGGCAGGAAGGTAAACGGCGTTTCCGTGCGCTGCTCTGGTTCGCCAGAAGCGGCTTAGTCATGCTGGCCACATGACCGGAAGCTGTACACCAGCTCCCTCGGCCAATAAAGCAAGATGAGCGCCGCAACCCCAGAGTAGGCCACGACTGGACCTAATGGTCAGGGGTCCCTTTACCTTACAGCCTCAATGCTAATAATGGACCCCATGAGGACTATACAGGTTGCAAGCTATGGGGCATTGCCAGCTGTATTCAGGGTAGACTCATTGGTGGGCCTAAGTTTGTTGTGTCCGTCAATTTCAATGGGTCCAAGTGGGACTAACAATGGATACACCCCTACTGCTCAGATTAAACCACTAAAACTTCAGAAAAGTCCAACCTAGGTCCATTAATTTCAATGGGTTTGCTCCATGAAGAATTTAGTTGGCTACAGCCCTAAGCGACTAGTAGAGTAGGCCTAGGCAATGTATTGAAACACTGCCTGAAGCCGGTTTAAATTTAAAATCACAAAAGCAATTTCAGAATTTCTGATCAGGCAATGTGCTCACAGCCAGCACAGCGCATTTCCCTCAGGCACCTGATGCTTGTCCACTCCCTCCCTCCCTCCCCAGCCTAGCCACAGGCCTCGGGAGTGGGGTTTGCCTGCCTGCCTGCCAGCTAACATCTTCATTTTCTTTCTCTGGCTGCACGAGCGCTGGCAGGCTGCCTCCTTCCTCCGTTCTTCCTCGCACTGAACTGCGGCTCCTGGTAGCCACTGCTTGCGCGGTGAGACACTGTCGTCAGGGTGAGCCATGGTTGGCAGTTCCGGGGAGGCTGCGTCATACCATGCAATACAACAGCTGATGTGCGCCATCCAGGGCAGCGCCACCTATCCGACCTCGCCAGGAAGAGGCAGAAACTGCACACAGTGATGCCAATTGTCTCCGTGGCCAGCAACTACCTTCTTCCTCCCTGCCTCCTTTCTGACGTCATAATATACCGCCATATCGGCAGTATATTACGATGCTGGGAAGCAGATATTGCCCAGCCCTACAATAGAGCAAGGACAGGGTCTTCAAAATTCTAAATGGCCCAAGAGATGGAGTGGAGGAAGAACTCATCTGAACACCAATGGGGCAGGTAAGATGCCATACGTACGTGCGTCAGATATATACTATGCAGAGCCCAAAGCTGAGATACTCAGACCACCTGAAGATGTGCCTCAACACAGAAGAGGCGAGCAGAGAACAAGCAGCAGCTGAAGCACAGCCATACTCCCAACTTCAGCCGTACGCTGACAATGGGAGCCATACAAAGACATCTGTCAGTTCCACAAGAAGTAAGAACAATCAGGTATCATGGTAACTGGAATTTTTTTTGGAACTGGGCTGTGCATTCTAATTCCATGAGGCTACCAATACAGTAAAGGCTCCTGGATTTATCTCTTCAACCTGGCCTTAACGACGCCGATTCTCCAACACAAGGGTTTTCAAACTGTGTTTCAGGGTGATCCGGGATTCCTTGGAAGCTTCTCCTGAAAGAGGAGATCTCAAACGGCAGGCAAGCTCCCCTGAAAGGCAGCTTGCTCATCACAACTGATCCTCCCCTCAAATGTGCATCCGTGTGGTTGTGTAGGATGAGCTCAGCTTGCTGAGCTGGGTTAGGCATCCTGGTGCCCCTCAGAAGTCCTGGGCTACACCTCTCTTCATCCCTGGCCATTGGTTATGCTGGCCAAGGACAATGGGAATTTATAGCCCAGAAGGTCTCCATGGCACTTGGCTGCCCACCCTTACTCTAAGTGAACAGCTGCTACTTGCAGAATAATGATCTTTTTGGATCTGAAGAAGGCAATGTGCAAAAATAAATGGTTTCCCCCACCTCTTTCAGAGCACCTCAGCTTTAGGCATCACATAGCATACATCTGGCCCCGATAGACTGGGAGTTGGATCGTTGGAAAACACTTCCACTGCCAGAATCCTCTACAATGCACCAACATGCTTTGGACTGTAAGTTTTTGGACATTAACCTGTTTCTTCTACCCCTTTGCTTCTTGCTTCTCCCTCTTACACACATGCCATAGGGTGCATAGAGGATCCTGATAGGCTCACATGCTGTCCAGATGCACAGATTTGCGGGGGGCGTGTTTCACTTTGGACAGCCTACACATTGGGTCATGGGAAGTGACCTCACTGAATAACTTAAGGGGGCTCATCCAAACACCCCTAGGATTGTTAATTTGTAGTTGAGCAAAGGAGACATTTGCACACCTTCGTTTTTCCTGGACACCTCAAACTTTGTCTGCTCTTTTTCCATCAGTTGTTCGCCCAGCACTTTCTTATAGTCTGAGGTTTCCTTGGCCAGAGATTTCACACTCTCCTCTGCTTGAATCCGTTCCAGCTCCAGCCGCCGTATTTTCTCTTGCAGGTTCTTCAGAGCTGAGAATATTGCTAACAACAACAACAACAAATAGAATTACCGTATTTTTCGCTCTATAACACGCACCAGACCATAACACGCACATAGTTTTTAGAGGAGGAAAACAAGAAAAAAAATATTCTAAACAAAATAGTGCATATATGATTTTTGTGGTTCATGCTGTGGCCACAGACATGTGATCTGACAGTGAGTTTGGAGTAGCCCAATGCAAAAATCCTGAGGATCCATGTGGATCCATGCATTGTAACCACGGAGGAGGGAAGGAAGGGGAACCATGGATCCTGTGCTCACGACTGCAGCAGATCCCCACCACCACCCGCAGGCGTTCGCTCCATAACACGCACAGACATTTCCCCTTACTTTCTAGGAGGAAAAAAGTGAGTGTTATGGTGCAAAAAATACGGTAGAACCCGCTATTAATGAGCTAGCGTGATGCAGCAGATACAGGGTTGGATTTAAGACTGCAGAAAGCTGCATTCAAAGACTGTTCAGCTGTGTGTGGACCTGAGCAAGTCCCAAGCTCCCTCCCTAACCTATTTCACAAGGATGGTTGTTGAAGCCCAAATGGGATATGCTGATATATGTTGTTCCTAGGCTATACATCTGATGGAAGTTACAACAAAATCCAGTTTTCTGTGAATCTTAGATAGTGTTGTGTGTTTCGTTGTGCTTACCTGATTGGTGTGGTGGTTGTGAGGTGCTTATGAATACCCCTTATTTCATTCTCCAAATCATCTCCCCAGTACTCTGCACTCTGCAGCCTCCCTGGGTGTCCGCTCTCCAATTAAAGGTGGCTCCTCCCATTGCGCTTTTGTCAATCAGGACGTGTGGGCAGTGAGGGAGGCTTAAGGAGTGCTGGAGAAATGGTTACTGGAAAGGAAAGCATACATACCACCCTTGGCCACCTTCCAGCAACCAGGTAAGCTCAAAACACAACACCCACCCAAATTCTAAAGGAATGATAAAGTACTTTGAAAATGAGGCAGAAAAAGAGGAGAGCTGCTTTCACAGAGGAAAGGAATTTTTGGATGGATATTGGCACAGCCTTACATTTGAAATGTGACCGCTGAACTTTTGGCACTAAAGCTTGCCCTCAGCAAGACCGCCCTGATATTATATTGCTATTGCTCCTTCCCCGGAACTTTTGTTAAGGCAATGTTTCTCAAACTTGGGTCCCCAGCTGTTGTGGGACTACAACTCCCATCATCCCTAGCTAGCAGAACCAGTGGTCAAGGATGATGGGAATTGCAGTCCAACAACAGCTAGGGACCCAAGTTTTAGAAACACTGTGTATATTCTATGCTTTTTAAAGTATAAGTATCTGGAACTGGACTCCACATTCCCAAATCCCAGTCACATTTGAAGCAGTACAGGCCCTGAACTTGAGAGTCAGCATCTAGCCACACATACAGCATCAACACCATAAAATAATTCCCAGAGAAAATATTTGAGCAAACGGACCTTCTGCTGCCAAGGAGGAAAACAGAAGGCTACCAACACTGTGTGAATTCAGTTCCCCAGGCTCTGACATCTGGCAGAGCTGAAAGGAAGCCTCATCAATAATTAGCAGACCCACTTCTCTGTAATAGCCAATGGAGCTCCTTGGCAACACAAACCACATTTAACTAGCAACCGCTTCAAAAAGGAAAGGAAGTGGACATTAAAACAGCAGGAAGAAGCAAGATGTTGATTGGATCCCTTCGGAACTTGAAATATGGGTACCCCCAACAAAAATTTAAAATTCAGCTGTGTAATTTGGAATTTATGTAATTTGGTTTAATTTGATGTGATTGGTCGGTTAATAAAAAATTATTCTTAAAAAAAAAAAAAGGAAATGAAGTTTAGATCGCACAGGGTAGTTTTAAGCTCCGAGTTTCTCAAATGCTATCTTCACCTACTTCCCCAAGGTCAGGGAACCTGTGATTTGACTATTCCCACATAACTGTGAGAAATGAGTGGACAGGCTGTTATGTCTGAGCCAGAGACAGAAATGGGAAGAGTGATAAGTATGAAGGTTGCCTTTGTACTGTAGCCTCGTTTCTTTACCCTCACATACCCCTCTGCCCTCCCTCCATCCAATCAAGCCAGAAGCATGATCAGAATACAGTGACACATCCTGGCCAGTCAAAAGCACTTAAGGAGGGTGAAAAGCTGGGAATGTGTGGGCTGCGGCTCAGTAAGTATATGGCCTGGACAAGGGGAGTCCCAGTGGTCATAAGACCCTACCTGCCCACGGACTGTCTTGCCAGAATGATGCACACTCTGGTTATCTCATGCTTGGACTACTGCAATGCGCTACCTTTGAAGGTGACCCAGAAACTACAATTGATCCAGAATGCAGCAGCTAGACTGGTGACTGGAAGTGGCCGCCAAGACAACATAACACTGAAAGACCTCCATTGGCTCCCAGTATGTTTCTGAGACAATTCAAAGTGTTGGTGCTGACCTTTAAAGCCCTAAACGGCCTTGGCCCAGTATACCTGAAGGAGCATCTACACCCCCATCGTTCTGCCCGGACACTCAGGTCCAGTGCCGAGGGCCTTCTGGCAGTTCTCTCACTGTGAGAAACAAAGTTACAGGGAACCAGGCAGAGGGCCTTCTCAGTAGTGGCACCCGCCCTGTAGCGTTTCCTCCCATCAAATTTCAAAGTAATAAACAACTATTGGGCTTTTAGAAGACATCTGAAGGCAGCCCTGTTTAGGGAAGCTTTTAATATTTGATGAATCATTGTATTTTAGTATTCTGCTGGAAGCCACCCAGAGTGGCTGGGGAAACCCAGCTAGATGGGCAGGGTATAAATAAATTATTATTATTATTATTATTATTATTATTATTATTATTATTTATTAAGGCCTGATGGTTTGCGTTTGGTCTCTGGGCCTTACATTCCCCATTCCTAATATAGATGCAACAGCAGATTCATGTAGGACTCCCAGAAATCTTCACAAGCGAGCAGAAATAACAAACAAGCAGGCCTGACAAATCTCTTACTGCAAACCATTCCAGAGAGAGCTCTGCTCCAGAAAAGGGCTTGCTCCACAATATCCACATGCTTCACTTCGGGGGGGGGGTGGGGGGGGGACATGGAGCAAGGCCTCCCAAAGTCACATTGAAAGAAGATATGGTTTACTGGTTGAAGTAACCCAAAGATGCTGCTTTCCTTGGCATTAGGAAGTTGGAAAGCAAGGATTGCATAGGAAAGAAGGGTCAAGAATAAGCCTAGGGGAGAAAGCAACCCATTGTCAACTGGTTCTTAAAAACCCACAAGGACAGTGTTTTTATGAAGCCACCGCATTTTAAAACAACCCACCTTTTAGTTTTCTTCAGATCAGCTGATAAGATTTCATAAAAGTCATTTTAAAAAAACACACACACGGGCATCCCACTCCCTCAACAAGGGTAGTGCTTTCACACTGATTCGAGGGTTGTGAACCTTCCAGACAGACATACAAACAAACCGCAAACTTATTCCCAACGCTACCCCAATTCCTCCAAGTCAAATCGTTACCTCTGCTGTTACTCTCTGGATATGCAATGACTGGCTTGGCAGGAGGTCGTCGCAAGTCAGCGTTAATGAAAGGTTTGTGCCTAGGGTACTCCGTAAACGATGCTGCTGAAAGACCATCTGTGAAGGATGAGGTCCTGTGACTTGTAAGGAAAGCAGCACCCTGGAAAGAGGTGGAGATGGTCAGTTGAGCTGTCTGATAGACACAGAGGGTGCCTCATCAGTCCAGAAAGACCAATTTGAGTTTTCAGAGTGCAATTAGAATGAGCATCCAAAAAGCCTTTGACGAAGAAGCAGGTCTTTAGGAAAACCTAAGTTCACCACATAGCCAACAGGAGCAGCATGACAGAAAACACCAAGCAAGTGTGGCACAGTGGTTTCAGTGGCAGACTAGGGTCATGGAGAATATTTAGAATCATAGAGTTGGAAGGGACCCAGAGGACCACCTAGTCAAACCCTTGCAATGCAGGATTGTGCAGGTGTCCCTTACGGGAATCGAACCTGCAACCTTGGCGCTACCCGCACCACGCTCTAACCAACTGAGCTATCCAGGAAACTTGCACTTCAACTCTATTCAAGTTTACTTTGACTGAAGTGCCACCAAGTTCAACAGAACTTACTTTCCTACTAAGTGGATTTTGCAGGATATTAGAGCGAGATTATGTATAGAATTTTGAGCTCCTTGGAGGAAAGGCAAGATAGCAGAGATAAGAGCTGGCCAGGAACATTATCCTGAGTTCCCCGGTGACGGGGGAAATGCAATCAACAAACTTGACCCATGCTATGACTGTGTCCCTCAGTCCTGCCTGTTCAGAAGTGTCCAAACAACTTCAGATTGATTCCACGTTGGCTTGTAGGTGGCCAAATCTGATCGCCTCTGATAAATAAGTGTCTAGTCTAGGTGATCAAGCACAGAAGAGTTACAAAAAGTAGGTAGTTCTTTCTTTTGGACTACCAATGAGGTACATGTGGATGAATGGGCTACGAAGCCCCTCTTAGTCTCATTTGCAAGTATGATTGCAATTAAACATTAACAGTCAAATTGGGCATGGCTACAATTGAGCTACCATGATCATGCTTTCACTGTAGCTATTTTTCAACCCCTTTGCCTGCCTCCTACACACCTTCAGTGAATGGCTTAAGCCACATGGCAGAGGGCAGCACATGCATCTTTTATGGCTTATTGTCCATAACCTGAGTCCAGTTTAAGTGATAAATGCTTAGTTTCTGTATGTTGCTCAGCTGGTCCCTATGCAACACTGTCACCAAGCTTCTCTCCTGGAATACGAAACTGGAGACTTAAAAGACAGGGGTAGATGAGAGAAACTAATCAGAATTATTCATTCTGCAAAAGCACTCAAGTGAATCCCTGAAAGCAAGCAGACAATACAAAGAAAGAGGTAGGAGGCTGAGGATTTTTAGTAGTCTGACCCTACAATCTAAGAGACTCCAGAAAGGAATCAAAGGGAGCATAGCTCTCAGCTAATATATTTAGAGCATGGATCCATGGGCCAACCCTATGAACACTTACTTAGAAGAGCTACAGTGGCTAACTTGTGGCTCTCCAGATGTTGTTGGACTCCATTTTCCATCGGACACAACATAGCATGGCCCATGGTTAAGGCTGATAGGAGCATAGCTATCAACGTTTCCCTTTTTTAAAGGGAAATTCCCTTATTCCGAACAGGACTCCTCGCAAGAAAAGGGGAAAATTGACAGCTATGGATAGGAGTTGTAGTCACTCTGAGCCAGACTGACTGCAAGAATAAAACAGGTGTGGCCCTGAATTCTAATTACTGGAAACCACAGGAGATGAAAACACTCTGGTGCTAATGTTCTGCTCACTGGTTTCCCAAAGACATCTATCCGGTTGCCGACTGTGATAAGATGCTGGACTAAATGAGCCACTGGCCTTTTTCTTTTAATTTTTAATTAATTAATTCATTGAATTTATATACCACCTTCTACCCAGAGGTAACCATAGTTTAACCATACTGTAGTTTTAACATTTTCTATTTCGACTCCCTCCTCCCTCTTTCTGCGGTTCCTTACATTTATAAGGGCCGCTGGCCAGACCCAGCAGATTCTTTCTATGTTCTTAGGGACATTTGTAGGGCATTTGGAAAAGACATGATGGGAGAGTAAAGCAGCATCAGCCTGCGATTTTGAAAGACTAGGGGATGGCCCTCTGTGGTGCAACGGGTCAGTGCTGTTAACCAGAATGCAGGATTCCTGCATTGCAGGGGGTTGGACCAGATAACCCATCTCTACAATTCTATGAGCACCTATGCGATGGGTGGACCATCTAAAACGAACAGTGAGGGCTTCTGATGGAGAGAACTTGGAAGATGGAGAGAACTTGGAAGATATCCAAAATGCGATGTGAGATGCTGTGGAAGAAGCTGCGGAAAGGCAAAAGTTCAGTGTTAGAGAGCAAGGGACCTTCTGAAGGTGAAGGTGTCCAGTACAGTGTCCCACTACAGTATACCCAGTTATGGTGGGGAAAGATCTCAAATACCAGGCCTGGAAGTGGGTGCTTAATGCCCTGCAGAGCCCCGACTATTGACCTCTGTCAAATATTGCGACCAGGGTTTAAATCGCTCCCTTGGGTGGCCTTACACTTTCTCTCTCAGCCCACCCTACCTCACGGGGTTGTTGCGGGAATAAAACGGGGAGGAAGAGAAACTCGCCCGCCGCCTTGAGCTCGCGGGGAGAAAGGCGGGCTACAAATGCAACAAAATGAATGCCGTTGAGAGCTGAAAGGGCTCTGGGTGCGAAGATGGGCTCGCTTGGAGATCCCTCCTTATACTGTGCCAGCGCCGAGGATCCGCGAAGTTCACCCTCACGGGCGAGCGTGCCCCTGCGCATGTATAGAGCGCCTTCATCTCCGCTCCCCCCCCCCCCCGCGCGGACGTAAGGGAAACCAGAGGTGGTTTCAGGGCCTGCCGCTCTCCTCCGGGCTCACCGTGTTCTCTAGGTCCCCCGCCACCGCCATGTCGCAAAACGGCGCCCGCGGAGGGCGCCTGTCCCTTTAAGGCCAGCGGGGCCCGGAGAGCGGAGGCTACTGCCACCTCCCGCCTCCTCCAGCTGCCCCACAAACACCGAGGCCGCGCCAACAAGGCCACTCTGTTGAGTGGCATGTGAAGCAGCCAACGGAACCGAGCCTCGCCCCGCCCAAGAGCAACATGTCCCCGCCCCTCCCGCGTTGCCTTTTACTGCGCGCTTGCGTCACAGAGCCGCGGCGGTGATGGACGCCCGGATTAACCAATCAGAGTTGAGAAAGAAGAAGTAGGGTGGGAAGCAGCCACAGCAGGCGCTCGGATTTATTTCCTTATTATCGCCTTGGGGTTTCAAGAGCGAGCGAATCAGAAGCCACGGCGAAGCTACGCTCCGGATTTGTTTTGTGGAGCTTTCGGAGGGTGGCAGGAGGAAGGAAGCGAACTGCTCTTATGTCCCTTCTGCGCAGGCGCAACCTAGCGAAGGCGGTTATTGCTGCGACTTTCGTATGGAAAAAAGGGCACCGGCGCCCGGCCAATGAGAGGCGGCGGCGGAGAGCGGGTTCCGCCTTATTTTATTTTTCTAATTGGTCTGGTCTTATAAATCGTGACGCAAGCACGGCGGGCGTGGGGAGCGGATGAGGGACGTCGCGCGGCTTCCCCCGCCTCCTCATTGGGCGGCGAGGTTTGAAGGCGGCCTTGCCGCGCCGCGCTGATTGGCCGAGGGCGCCGAGGCTCGCGCTCCGTCGGTTTGCTCCCTGGCTCGCGCTCGGCCTCTGTTTGCGTGAGGAGAAAGGAAGAGGAGGAGGAGGGGGGAACGGAAGGGCCTCTTGACGCGGATGCCGACACAAGGAGGAAAGCGGGCCTAAGTGGAGGAAGAAGCGGCGGCGGAGGAGCCGAAGGAACCATCAGGCGCGCGCGGGGGAGGGGAGAATCTCTCCTCTCTCTTTCTCTCTCAGTCGTTCGTTCGCTCTTGCCCGCCCGCCCTGCGGCCGGTGGTTGGTTCCTTCCCGGCTCCTTCGGCGCTGTGAAGGGAAGGCGGATGGCGGCAACATCCGGGGCCTCCGGGGTGGCGGCAGCAGCGGCCGTCGTCGGTGGTGGAGGTGGGTCCGTCGCCGCCGCCGCCGCCGCCCCGGCTCTCTACGCCTGCACCAAGTGCAACCAGCGCTACCCGTTCGAGGAGCTCTCCCAGGGACAGCAGCTCTGCAAGGTGCCGCTCCCCGGGGGCTGCGGGGGTAGGCCGGGAGGCGACGCCGAGGGAGGGAAGGGCGGCTGCGTGGGGTGGGGACGGCAGGGCAGGGCGGGCGGCCAGAGGATATCCGGCTGTTCGGCGGGACGCGCCCGCTTCCGGGGCTGAAGGGGTTTGAAGGGACGGGGCGGCCTGGAGCTCCGTTAACCCCGAAATCTCGGGGCCCCTCTAAAGCTTTTAGTGGGGCTCCCAAACTCAGTAAGTGATACATCAAACGGGGGGTCGCTGTTAACACCCAGAAAACCAACGTCCCATCCACTCCAAAGTTCTGTAGAGCCTAGAAGTGCAAATCCTGGTTTTGTAGGTTCTTTCTCTCCCCCCCCCCAACAACAACTAACTCGGAACCCCTAATTTAGGGACCCCCCCCAAAGTTCTGTAGAGCCTAGTAGTGCAAATCCTGCGTTTTGTAGTTTCTTCCCCCCCCCCAACAACTAACTCGGAACCCCTAAATTTGAGATCCCCCTCTAAACCGTTCATAGGGTATTGTAAGGGAAAACCCTGCATTTTGACCCCACAAAGCGTCTACAAAAACCCTAGGAAAGTTTTGGGGTGGGTCGGAGATTTCGGGGTTTGTAGTTAACGAAGCCGCAGCCTTGGAATTGCGAGGGGGCTGACCAAGCAGAGGAGTGAAGGCAAGGGAAGGGTTTAGCTTCAAGGACACAACGCTCCTGATAAGCTGCTGTGTGGTTTCTTTTTCACTTGGAACATTTATTCTGCACTTTTTTAAGCGAAGGAAACGTCCCTGCTGGCATCTGGTGAAGCTGAACATTGGAAAGCTCAGGAGGGATAACAGGAAGCACTTCTCTTCCATGTAGCACATAGTTAAAATTATGGGGCTCTCTTCCTCAGGGAGACAGTGATGACCACCAACTTGCATGACTTCAGAAGAGGAGAGCACTATTGAAGGCTACTAGCCATGATGGCTATCCTGTGGTTCCACAGTTGGAGGCAGCAGCAGTTCTTCTGAGTACAAGTTGAGGATAGGTCAGGTGCTCTTGCGCTTGGATCCTGATTGCCTAGCTTCCCACAGACACCTTGTTGGCCACTGTGAGAACAATATGCTGGCCTGGATGGGCAACTGGCTTGTCCCAGCAGGCTCTTTATATGTTCAGAGAAGGTGACATAGATCAGTCGCAAAACAGGCCTCGTTTTCAGGGTTACAAAGGGATGACAAGAGATTATATATGTGTCAACCCCAAAAGTTAGTCTCATTTGAGTTCAGTGATACTTGCTCTCCATGTGCCTATATGATTTCAGCCTTAGTGACTAATTCCAGGGTGATCAGTTCTTTTCAGATTACTCAGTGGGAGGTGCCAGTCTGCTACCCAAACTGCCCTGTGGTGTAGGTGTTGTGGCCCATTTGTTATGCCTGGCATGATGGTGCCACCCAGAATGTCATCACTATGAGATTCTTCCCTCTATATCATGTCATCATATTTTGCATTTGCTCTAACCCCATTCTGAACCATAGTGGATTTCCCTCCCACTGTCAGACAGTATACAGCTTTCACTACATGGTGATGGGATGGGGTTTACTATTTTCAGTGGCAATCCCTCCTCAGGGTAGTTCTGTCCTGAATTTATTATACATATTGGAAAATTTTGATGACTTTTACATTTTGACTTGTTTGTTTTGAACAGGGCAGAACCTGCAGCCCTCCAAATTATGGTTGGGCTGTAATTCCCATAGTTTCTGTCCATGGTACCTGGAGACTTAATAGCATCTGGAGGGTCTCATGTTTTCCATCACTGATTCATTACATCTTTGTCACACATTAAAAAACACACCTAAATGTGTTACTTCATCCCTTGCTTGCTGTAATGAAGAAACACCTGTTTTGGTTTTCTTTTTAAAACAGGCTATAATACTCTGGGAGCTAGCTAGTCTTGTGGCACAAGCTTTCATAGGCAATCAAAGTACTCATAGATCATTGCTTGTTACAGCAGCTATGTGACAGATTCTACTTGCAGGAGTCCACGGTAAAGATACTTAGTTTTGCAGCATTAACAGTCAGTGGGTTTTTAATTAGTTATCTTAAATTCCATCTCTTAAACCCAGCTTATAATCAAGCAATAAAGCACTTTATATTGCAATCTTATGATGGTGACATAGACTGTATAATAAGTCAGATCAGGAATTCTCTTGCCCTGTAGTTTGCAGCCACATATGGAAAGCCAAAGTGACTTGGAACAACTGTAACTTATACATGGGAGCACCATGGAATGTCTACAGAGCAAATAAGATAAAATGAGATGAATTTATTGTGTCAGTAGTTTCTCTATAGTAAAACAATTTTGACTTTTTTTTGTCTAGGAATGTCGCATTGCACATCCCATGGTAAAATGTACTTACTGTCGATCAGAGTTTCAACAAGAGAGGTAAGTCTTTTTCATGTTATTTCACACTTGTAAACTATAAGCTATTACTTGAAAACTGCTATATGCCCCATAAATGTAATGCTGGTCAGTCAAATTCCACATGCAGTTTACCTTGAATTATATGGCTAAAAGTCACCCACGTATTGGGGAAAATGTTGTCTGCCTACCCTGGTCCCATGAAGGAGGCAAAAGAGCAAGGCAGAATAAAGAAGAGCCTCTGGTGAGCAACTTGTGCCACCTTTTTGGAGAACTAGAGTTCTTTTAGAAGAAGAGTTTGGATTTGATATCCCACTTTATCATTACCCAAAGGAGTCTCAAAGCGGCTAACATTCTCCTTTCCCTTCCTCCCCCACAACAAACACTCTGTGAAGTGAGTGGGGCTGAGAGACTTCAAAGAAGTGTGACTAGCCCAAGGTCACCCAGCAGCTGCATGTGGAGGAGCGGAGACACAAACCTGGATCACCAGATGACAAGTCTACCGCTCTTAACCACTACACCACACTGGCTTTTAAGGGCCTGTCCTGAATATGGGTACTTCTCCTGTGTAACTAAGTATTTGAAAAACTGGATTTTATTTCCTTTTCTTTTAGCAAAACCAACACAATATGCAAGAAGTGTGCCCAAAATGTAAAGCAATTTGGAACGGTGAGTTAATTCTGGATCTTTTTTGTGACTGGGCTGCTAAATTCATAGTCAGGCCTACAGAGACTTATTCAAATTTGGATTTAAGAAAATAACAACAACTATGACATTTTATTCCACACTGGTTGAAGTTGCCTTTGCATAAAGTTTTAAATATGTACGTGCTGAAGAGTGGAACCCCGGTATTCTTGAGAGCTACAGGCTGTGAAGAAAACCAGACTTGAGCGCAGGTCTTGCTCTAAGGTTGACTGAACACTGGTTATGACTCATAATTGTACCTACCATGTGGCAGTATGGGCAGCCAGGAAGATGCACTTTGCAGCCTCCATTGTATCTTTAAGCAGCTGGCTGTAATAGCCTTTTTGGATAGTCTAGAGATTGCTTACTTTCACTGTAGGAGAAGGGTCCACAAAGAAGAGCCTATTGGATCAGGACAGTGACCCATCTTCTCCAGTGTCCTCACAAAAGCCAACCAGATGCCTGTGGAAAGCCCACAAGCAGGAACTGAGCACAAGAGTACTCTCCCCTCTTGCAGTGTTCAGCAACTAGTATTCGGAAGCATTCTGCCTCTGACCATAGAGGCAGAGCACAGTCATTGTGCTTGATAGCAATTGATAGCCTAATTCACCATGAAAATACATTGACTCCATAGCTGCAGTTCCATAATTATAACGGAAATGCTCTGTATTACTGTTTTTTTTTTTATTAAGCAGTTTATACATTTTCCTAAATAAAAAGAAACAAATTTTAGTTAGCAAAATAATGTTTTCCCCACAGCTTACATCAGGAAAGTTTAAAGAAACTTTGAACCAGTTAATAAAATGTAACATAGTTTCAAGCATGTAACTACTAAGTGAAGTCTGTCTAAATGAGCTTGTATAAAAGCAGTTTTACTTTTTCTTCAGTGACTCTAAGCCATTTTTGCATAAAATGTTGACATATTGAAACAAGGAGTGGCATTCTTAATTTGTTGTTCTTTTTCTTCAGCCGAAACCTTGCCAATACTGTAACATCATTGCAGCGTTTATTGGCACAAAATGTCAGCGCTGCACGAACTCTGAGAAGAAATATGGACCCCCTCAAACATGTGAACAATGCAAGCAGCAATGTGCTTTTGATCGCAAAGAGGAAGGAAGAAGAAAGGTATAGCTTTGTCTTGCTGCTACTCATACTTGGTCTCAAAGTGGTAACTGGATGATGAACAACATCGTATTGTTGTATTTTGAATCGCACTTGTAGCATTTGTGCGCACTCCCCCACCTCCCCAACCTGCCCTACTTGTCCGGCAAGACCCAGCTGAGAGAGAGAGAGGGGTGCACAGAAGCGTTTTCAGAACACAAACCAAACAAACAGTAGTTGCTGCCACCACTTCCTTATCTTAGAACAGCCCAGAAAAGTAACCTAAGGAAGGAGATTACTCTTCAGCATTACTGGGCTGCCCCACCCCGCGTCGCTTTACCATGGCACAGACAGAAATCCAACAGGTTCAGGTAGGCGACTAAGTGGTCAGGTGCTGGTTTAGCTTCCCCGACAGAAAGGCACAAAAGACAGAAACAGGAAAAAGTCCTTTTTCCAGAATTTATTAAAAAACAAGATTATTCAAACATAAAAGTTTGCACATCTCTTACAAATCCCAAACAGACAATAAAAACATTGTTTAGTATCGCTAACTACAGAACACACTCACAACGAGAACCGGCATCAGGGCAGGCCCCCTCTGCATGACAATGGTCTCAACATGGCAAAGTAGGTTAGGTGAGGCGGCTGCGAATTGCAAGTCGGATTCCTAAGGTTTTATCCCCTTTGAACCCGCGTGAATCCCAAACTCAAAGGCCAATCGGTTCTTTAGATTAATTAGCAATTCGCCAATGGTTGCATAGAAGGACGATAACTCAAACTTGTTAGGGGAATTGGCAGCTGAATCCTGTTTATCCCAAGACCTTGAAAACGAAAGGCCATCCTCCCTTATTCTCAGACACACACCAGATTCCCCTTCTTGTTGTAATAAGGCTCGATGACCTTGTTCACACAGAAACGGCATCTCAGATAGCCAGATGTCAAGACTACAAATCAACTATGAGCCTCCCTCCTGCAGCTGGAGAAGATAACTTATTCACACTCCCAAAGACACTAAGTTTGCATTTAAAGAAGCAGACACACATTCCCCAGTGTTTGGCTCTCCCACAATGCTCTTCTTAGGCATGAGCCAAAGTTTTAACTTGCTAAGATTTCCCAACATCACTATAGCACTAATGGTCTATCAGAGTGCTGTTCATTGATCCCTGAAACTGTAAACCACATGTGGAGAATGGGGTCCCCCAACTCAGGCATACTTTGCTCATGAGCCTTTCCTCCAGGAAACACAGATCCCACTTCTGACACCAGTGTTGGTCTCAGAATTTGAGCGGTGTGAGAGTCCAGGGGTTCCAGGCACACTTACCTAGGGTCCATGTTTACTTAAGTCATGTAACTGGATGCTACCTGCACCTCTGGCATGAGGTGTTCTAGAAGAAACCTTTAGTCAGTTTTAAGTGAAGGCTTCCGAATAATTATGGAGAAATAGAATTTATATTATGTATTTGTATTACTCTTCAGTTATCAGTTTATATAGCATCACTTGACTGCTGATCCATGAAAAAATTCGAACTCACAGAACAGTAAACAAGATAATTGAAAGTATGCCTTTTGATAGTTGTTTTCAGAGGCTATAAAACACTGGCATCTAGTCTGCCCAATTGTTATTGATGGAACATAATATATTATCATTTTTATTTCACCATTCTTTCATAATCTTTTGTAGATTATCAGACAGTCTCCCAGCTTAGGCACTGACCAGTCTCAGACCTAGCTATTTCAGCATGGTTGCTTGTCATCCATATTCGGACAATACAGTGGTGCCTCGCAAGACGAAATTAATTCGTTCCGCGAGTTTTGTCGTCTTGCGATTTTTTTCGTCTTGCGAAGCACGGTGTCGGAAAAGTTTTGGAAAAGCTTCAAAAATCACCAAAGTCTTCAAAAACCTCAAAAAAGGCTACCACACCGCGTGCTATGAGTTGCTCCTCGAAGTCAAGTCGCAACTGTATTAACGGTTTTAAGAAAAAGGAAACAAACTTGCAAGACGTTTCCGTCTTGCGAAGCAAGCCCATAGGGAAAATCGTCTTGCGAAGCAACTCAAAAAACCAAAAACCCTTTCGTTTTGCAAGTTTTCCGTCTTGCGAGGCATTCGTCTTGCGAGGTACCACTGTACCCCATTGTTGCTGCAAGTGGTCTCTTAGATTGCATTTATTTTATTACAGTATAGTGAGTATTCATATATTAGAGTTTAGAGTAGACTCTTGGATAAAGCCTACTGAGAACCTTTTCTTCCAAGATGCTAGCTGGCAACCAGTTGGGATGGTGGATCCTAGATAAATCATTGGCCAAGTCTGAGGAGAGCTGTGGGGTATCCTGGAAATTGGCTGAAAGACAAAATGATACAGGGGAGATACATCCAATGTCAGTTATAGTCTAGATAGATCCATTGAAAGTTCATTGATTTCAGTAGGTCTACCACTTGAGAATGAAATGATTATGTGTTGGATCCTAATACCCCTTGAGAGGGGTTTCACTCCTGACACTCTTAACGGAAGAGGCAAGGCAATTTTTACAGATTCCTCTTTCCCTTCCAGCTTCTGAAAATAGAAACCTTGAGAATAGTGTGGGACACGGCACTGCTTGATAAAGGTTATGGGAGTTTTTGCAAAAATGTTCTTTTCCCTTCCTTTAGTGGGGCCTCTGCTGGATCAAGAGCCCTTCTGTCCATGGAAGAGGCCTTTTATATCTTGACACGTGTGCTCACCTAAAGGAAATAGGTTGCAATATTTTTCACCCAGTTTTCAGCAGAATGTCCGGTATGTTTAATTTTACATGCTGCTGTTCTGTACTATGCATTTTTAACTTGTTTGTATTAAGATGTGTGCAAAAAGAATGACAGCAGAAGTATTTGATAATTTTATTTTGGCTGTTGTATGTCTTTTTAGCACTGAGTACGTGTAACATAACTTGCTGCGAATGATTTCCCAAAAGGTTGATGGGAAGCTGTTGTGTTGGCTCTGTACGCTGTCCTACAAGAGAGTACTGCAGAAGACCAAGGAACAGCGGAAGAGCTTAGGGTCTTCACATTCTAATTCCTCCTCCACATCACTTACTGAAAAAGACCAGCATCATTTGAAACACCAGCGCCATCGCCATCACCACCACCGTCACAGCAGCGGCCATCACAAGTAAGTTTTGTGAAACTTGTGGAATAGAGGCCGTACCTGTATTCTCTGAAACTAAATCAAGATACAGTAAAAACTTTGCTGCTAAATTGGTAGATTTAATCTATTGCACTTAAAACTTATTTCTGCTATTAATATTTCCTTAGGTTGAAAGTGTGGGATGGCAGATAGGGACTTGGGTGTAAGAATGTTTCTTTATATAGGCTAGGATCCAAGGATCTGCCCAACTGGTTCCAATTGTCCAAGGGAGCTTTGGGTTTGTTTTCTTGAAAAAGAAGCTTCCCACATAGCAAATTGTTTTGCAAACCTAAGAGAGGTTTCAAAATAACAGGGCCTGTTATTGAAAGAAAGTCACATTTCCGATTGCGCAACATCCTGCCATAACTTTTAGAGACCATATGTGTATAGCTGGGAGTCTGTGTTGTTTTTGTAGAACACAAAACCTATATGAAACAGTAACAGTTTAGAAACATTTGAGTTGCAAGCTGAACTCTCACTTCTAATGCTGTTGCTAATACACATAGCTAGGCATGGCCCCTTTCTGAATGAAGAAGAGATGCATAAATGCACCAGAATCATAGAATTGTAGAATTGGAAAGGACTCCAAGGTTCACTTAGTCCAGCCTCCTGCAGTGCAGCAATATCAGCTAAAGCATCCATGACAGATGGCCGTCCAGTCTCTGCACATTCCAAATAAGATACATTGTGGTTGAAGAGAGATTTCACTTGTCATGAGAAAATGAAAATGCTAGCTCATTGTGCTAATAGATGTTGCCCAGCGGCTTCCATTTTCATTCTGCTGTACATCAGCTGCTTTCAATACCATCAGTATTTTATTTATTATTTTATTATACTTGTATCTTATTGTGAAACTTCAGGTAGTGTACCTAGTTTTCCAGGAAGTCTTCCATCCAGGCACTGACCCAGACTTAGACCTTCTTGGCTTCAGCCCCCCACTTCCAGCTAATCACCCTCTCTCTGCTTGTCAGATGAGCAGTCTCATGACCAGGGAGAAGGTGATTTGCATCACCACAGTGCAGTGACTGTGTCAGTGTTTTTATTTTTGTTGCGCCATTAAAATCGGAGGGGGTAGTGGCAAACAAATTTGTTTGGGACCAGATCAGGGGTTAGCCTTCCCTGATTTAGGGTTTCAGAAAATGTTCCTGTTCAAAAGCTTTTGGGAAATTAGTGTACTTCCTTTGGTCTGGGGAGTCTCCATGCTATTCTTTAGCTTCATGAAACTGCTTGAAAAGGTTATCTGGATGAGTGAAGTATGGTGCCATCAGTGTATGGGTGCCATCCCAACTCTCCTTCTGATTCCTCAAAGACAGTGAGGAGGTTGTTAATCCACATCCAGCACATCACAGTATGATAATTAATCCAGACAAGACAGAAGTAACTAAAATACCAGATTCATGGGAGTACTTGTAGACCTGCCGCTGCTCTTGGAAGGTCAAGTGATTGTGGCCAGCAGTACTTTTGCATAGCTGTGCCTGGAGTTCTGCTTGCAGTCTTCCCTGGAAAAGACAGGTTTGCCCTTTGTTAGGCAAGCTTTGGTTGCATCCATATAGGATTGCAGTGTGCTATTATATATGTGGCTACCTCTGAAGAATATTCAGAACTGGTAGCCGTACGTAAAATAGGGCTTTTGCTTTTCCCCCCCTTTTTTCAAACCATGATTGAGGTGGCCATTCTTAAGCCTATTGCACATTCTGCATTTCAGAATCAGCAGTCTGAGTCCAGAGCAAGATCAGGGATTGTGGAAACAGAGGTAAATGTTGACTATTAAAAAAAAAAACAATTTGTAAGTCCAGCCTGTTCCTTACTTTGTCAAATTATTTAGAAATCTATGTACATGCTGTTTTGTGTAAATGTAGATGTATAAGTCATACAGATTGTGTTGGCGTCTTTTCAGCCATAAATCCTCTGCAGCTACTCAGAATGAAACTCCAAAGAAAAAGCCCAAAATGGAATCCAAGCCATCTAATGGAGATAGGTAAAAATATGGCCTTCCTTACAGTTTTTCCCATTGAAATTATTGTTCGTTTTCCTTTTCTTTTTCATTTTATTCTGAAAAAGTCAACATGACTTCATATTTTGGCCATATGCCTTGGTGTAAATTTTAGTGGAAAATGATGGCTCTACACTCCTTATTCTGGAGGTTTTGGGGGTAATCAACTAAAATATAGCAGAAGGAAAACAGCCCAACATGCAGCGCATCTAGGAGCAACAGTTCAGTTATTTGTAGCTATAAACCTGCTTTGATTTGGTTCTTACTGACAAGCTTTGTTCCATGTGCATTTTGTTAGGTGAGAGAGATTGTATACAACAGTCTCTGACAAACAGTTGGAATTTGTGTAAAAGGCTGCTTCATTTAGAAAGTCAGAAGCTAATGCTTAATTATATTTCTGCAGGTATTGATAATGTTTGCCATTAATAAGCTAATTTGCTAGTTTCATCTATTTCTGTCAAGTACTTTTTTTCCCATTAGGACGTTTGTGAAACTGATTCAAAAACATACAGTTTCCCCCCCTCATTTAATCACAGCCCACACTTTTTGTTTTACAGTAGTTCTATAAATCAGTCAGCAGACAGCGGAGGTACTGACAACTTTGTCCTCATTAGTCAGCTGAAAGAAGAAGTGATGTCACTGAAACGCCTCTTGCAGCAAAGAGATCAAACAATTCTGGAAAAAGATAAAAAGGTAAAAGCCTTAACTCACAAGTAGCTATTTTGTAAATGTTCTAGTTCCAAATGAAATAAGCATTACAAATATGAATTAAGCAACCCAAACCCAGAGTTCATTTGGAATGCATTTTGGTCATATGTTACTCGAAATAATTATATTTAGATGAACTTTTTTGTCCACAAGGGGCCAATTTTATCTTCTTCCTCCACAGTATGCCCTCCTCCCCAGCTGGCCAGAACCTACCCTGGCTAAGGTTTGATGCTGAGAAAGGGTAGGAGTAGTTGAGGCCTCCAGGTTATAGGACAGTATATAAATTCAATTAATAATAATTAATAATAATAATAAGCTAAACCCGCACACATAATGCTGTATCCTCATCATTTCTGCCCATCAAACAATTGCTTTTGGGGGAAAGGGAGGGTGAGCTGTTGTGGTATTAGCCAGAGGTAATAGTTTCCCAAGTGCACCTGATACATTGTAACATATTTGTAGTTTATATGGGTTACTCTGGATGCTTTGGAAGTCCTTCTCTCTCAATCCTTTCCCCATATTGAGCTTGCATTCATTGAGAGGTAGGTTGGAGTTTACACTCCAAATCCATAGTTTCCACCATTTGGGGGCATCTTAACTGCCACACAGCTTCATTGTATTTTGCTCTCTTCCCAAGAGAGAAGTGTAGTGCCTGGCTTACAAGTGTGTTGTGAAGGAGGTGATCTCTTACTTGCACATCTGGGAATAACTGCTGTATGGTTTATTTATTTTTTCTTAACTGTGTATGTAAGGACAATAACCTGGACTATGCCAAGTAAAAATGTTTAGACAACATTCTGTCTTACGGATATACTCAGCTTACTTTGTTTGTGCAGATATAATATTTAATGCTATGCATTGTTTTCATTACTAGTCTTCAAATCGGTGGAAGAAATTGCTTTTTTGTCTTTTAAAAAGTTCATCTGACAGACACCAGGAATCTATCTTGTTGATGTGAGGGTTATCTTTAAAGGAGGTCTGGAACAGTATTTTAAAGATCTCCATTCTTTTTCCTAGTTGACAGAGCTGAAGGCAGACTTTCAGTACCAAGAGTCCAACTTGAGAACAAAGATGAACAGCATGGAGAGAGCTCATAAAGAAACTGTGGAACAGCTACAGGTAAGCACCGCAATTGTTCACAGACAACATTATTGGGCTAAGGACTTGGGGAGCAATCAAAACCTAGGATCTACTGGGACGGGTGAGTTAGGATTCGGTTGCTCTCCCAGTGTAAGCACCACATCCAAGCTTAGCTGGAGACACGCTGGCATAATTCCTTCAGCTGGGGCTCAGCTGACTGAACCATGTTTTTACACTGACATAAGCCCTGAAAAATGGGGATTGGTGAGGGTGCTGCCAGGCAGGGGAGACATATGAAGGATCCTAACTGTTTAGCTTGATCACACGACCTGGCAGAGCTTATGCTGGCAAAAAGGGAGGTGCAATTCAAACACTCTTTTTATGACTTGTTTTTTCCTCTTCGAGGCTTAGGCCAGCTCAGTGAGTAGTAGCACTGCTGAACAGAGTTTGGAATTGGGGTAATTTATGCAAGTTTAACCAAACTGCGGGAGGCAGTGGAAGACAGGAGTGCCTGGCGTGCTCTGGTCCATGGGGTCACGAAGAGTTGGACATGACTAAACAACTAAACAACAACAACAAATGCAAGTTTAACTTAAGCTGGTGTCAGTTTAGTCAGCTTCCTATGCTTATGATAGTTCTGTTATATATAATTTATATAAGAACAAATGGTCACGAGATAGGCACCTTTTGAATTCACTCTTCTTGAACTATCAATATCATACCCCAAGATAGCACTGAATTCTGGCATCACACCAAGAAGAGGAACCCACAGGCCTCTGCAGATATTGAACTTCACAAACTGGATCTCTAGTCATCCCAGCATTGATGAAGAGTAGATTGTAATTGATCATCGTAACAATGTTTGCATTTTTTTTATCCATAAACGCTCAGCAGTGAAATAATTAGCAAAGCTTACATCAGTTAGGTCCCATTGATTGACTTTCAGTAACAGGGGTCTAACTTGAACAGGATTCATCATGAGATTTTGATATGTTTTACCAGTTGTACTAAAGTTGTTATTCCCCATTTTTGTTTTCAGCTATAGCAACTAAAGACATTGGCTTAAAGCTAGCTAGCTAGGAGAGCTGCTTTGGTGCAAATCTGTTTCACCTGCACCTTAAGTGTTGTACACAGCCGTGTCTGTGTTTTATAGAGAGGGACTTGATTGTGATGAATGGTGGTCATGTTTGCCTGGATAACTTCCTAGGCTGCTAGTGCTGAAATAGCCTCTGCTTTTTAGTGTGTTTCTTTAGGTGAAATCAACATTCCAATCTCTTCACACAGTGTAAAGCTCCAGCTGACTCCCAAAGAATCACAAATTAGCCACATTATTAAACTGGGGGACGGACGGACAGAGAGAGCTTTGGACAGTGTCATGTTGAGATAGCTTTCCATTTAAGCATCCGTCTGTCTGAAAATGTGCTTTAAGGCCCTTCTTTAAAAATATCAAAATGAAAGCTATCTAATAATACAGTATTTTTACTTTAAGATCTAATGAATGCTCTTGATAGGGTTCCAAAAAGGACTCGAGACATCTATTTCTCAAGCATCACCTCATCATACCAAACAGTTTGCAATAGGATTGGGGTGGGGGAGGAGCTGGAGTACCAAAACCCTTGGGCCGAACCTTACATAGCTCTTTGGATCCGTGGCTTTGAGCCCTTTTCAGCAGCACAGGCGTTCGCCTACATCTGTTAGACATTTCTGCAACTACCATGGGAATGGTGTAAAGAGGGAAGTGGAGCATTGTCCAACATTGCATGGCAATGTATGTACGATACAACCTACAGAATTATAAGGGTTGTGTTGTTTTTTGCAGGCAAAAAACAGAGAACTGCTCAAACAAGTTGCGGCTTTATCAAAAGGCAAGAAGTTTGACAAGAGTGGGAGCATACTCACATCTCCATGAAGTGCTGGCTGTTTGCATGGGTGTTAATATTCAAAAGGTAAATGACTCTGTGGAAACTCCTTAGAAGCCTGTGTAGTGGAAAAAAGGAATATTTTTGCACACAGAGTAGTTGGCATGTTTCCTACACCTTTTTGTAACTGATAATGCAGTGGAACTCCCCCCCCCCCTTTTTAAGTTTAAGCCATTTGGATTAAAATACTTCAGCTGGCTTGAAGAATGCTTTTTAAAAAGAATTTATACAGGAGAGGACTTCTTGCCAGTTACTGGTAATCAGTAAGAGTGCTCTTATTTTTAACCACATCATGCAATAACATATGCAAGGCAGCAGTTTGAGGGAGCGGTCCATCAAGTATGGCTATTGTGCAGAATCATTAATCTAAATTGGATTTATACAGGACACCTAGGCAAAAGCAGAACTTACCCAGGAGCTGGGCAGATCCACATCAAGAAAAATAATGGTCAACCGTATCAGTATTCCAGCAACAACTAGCTTGGAAACAGAAACTGGAGCACTAAATGCCTGACAATTGTGCATTATCTTTTGGTCAAAATAAGAGTACGTTGAAAGTCTAAAATCATGGTGCTTTTATGACAAGAAGCTTATTACCTATAAATATGTAAAAGAATTTTAACAGTTCTATTCTTAGTGATAACTGGTGTTTTACATTTCTTGTGATAGAAATTTAAAGAGATATTCCCTATTGTAAGTATCTGAACAAAACGTGTTTTTTGGAAATTTACTGTAGACTTTTTCTCTTGCAAGTGCCTTTTCTCCTAACTGTTTATTATTTATAGGAATGTTGGTATTTTGTATATAAAGTTTTTCTTTTTTTAAAAAAAAATCATGTTTAAATGTTCCTTTGTGGATGTATATAAATAAATGTATGTACAGAATAATCAGATGTTAAGATCAGAGTTGTTTAGGATGCTAGAGAAGGTGTTAAGATCTGGCAGGAAAGGAATATTGGCTGTACATAATTGTAACAGATTTGTCTGTGTAGAAGGTGTTTGTCTTAACTCATGTTGTGCCTAACTTAATTCCCCCCCCCCACACACACACTAAACTGTAGGGCTTCTAAAATATATTTCACCTTTTATCTCAGTGCTAATTTGCATAATATTCCCTGTGGCATGTTCTAAATTGAATGACGCAGGAACAGTATTTGAGCTAATGTAACTCTTTGGCAATTTCTTTTAATAACATTTCATCGTACTATGCCTTTTTAAACTGCTGGGGGAATATGCCTTTTTATTTCTCAAGAGTGAAACAAACACCCCCCACACAAACAGCTTCACATTGCTAAGGGTGCAGTCACACTGTTCTGGGACAGGTTACCCAGGAGCCAATAGAAATGGCCCCAGAGAAGCTCTCACATGGGACAAAAAACGCCAGCCCCATGGACCCTCACTTGGCTTTGCTGTCTGTGGGCCAGCCATGTAGTCAAGTGGGATCAGTACAGGATGAAGAATCATGTACCCAGCAGGAATTGGACAAATCTCTTAAGACAAGTATCTCATTCCTCAATAAAGAGCCTGATGCTGGCATTCAGAAAGTCCTATGGGAAGCTGCAGGATTCCATGGAAACATAAATAACAGCATACAAAGTTCTCTGAAAGGCGGGCAGCTTGCCCATCACTACTGATCTCAAGCTGCAGGAAGTGTATTACATGTGCTCTATATGTACTCCCAGTTTGTTCCGAGGAATTAAGCCCATAAAGTCTGGTCAGCATTGCACAAGCCCAACTGTGCATCCCTAGAACAAGTCCCAGGATTCTGAATAAACCATCAGAGTTCAGTAATAGACAGGCAGACATCCCTCAGCAGAATGTGGAAAGCAATACCCGAAGGTAGGAAGTTTCAGGTCCCTGTCTTACATTTCTTCAGATTTTTTTTTTTTTTAATGTTCCCTTTGGGAGTTACGATATGAATTACTATATGATATGAATTCATTCCAGAAGGCATGGTCTCATCAGCTTAAAAATGAAGCTGCTTTTCCATAAAATGGAAATCCTATTTGATTCAAAGGTGCTCAAGTTACTATCAAGTTACTTAAAAGAATAACGTGCGCTTCAGCTAGCGTTAATGTGTTGTTTTTGGACCTCCAGCTACCTGAAGATTGGGAGGATTTGTTCCCAACAGACTACTGAATAATGTAATTTGAAAGAAAAAAAAAGCTGCTTTCTACAATATTGAGGATTATTTTTAATTTTTTGTATACTAGACGAACTTTGTAAATTTATAAATACTATTTGATTATCTTAACATGATAAAACAGCGAGGGTAGAATATACTGCTGCTATCCTATTGGACTGTTTAATCATTGAGAAGGTTTTTTTTTTCATTACTTACTTGCATTTCAGAGTATTTTGATACTTTTTCCAGTCAAATGACTACCTGTCACTGGTAGATTTGGGTGGTTTTTTAAATACAAAAACCTGCCAGAACTTTTACCATGAATCTGATTCACTTTCTGATCAAATCATTCTCATTGAAACCTGCTTATGCTGCAACAGGAACATTCTAGAAAAAGAGACCCAGCATTTTAATTTTTAACTGCCAGAGCTGTACAAATCCTAGTATGGACTCATTTAGGGACTTTACAGTGTTTGAAGAGAAATCACTCTGGTTTTACAAGTTTCATACCCTCTCTTCACTTGGGAGTTTTTAAGGCTAGGAACTAGCAAATGAAATCCTGGAGTTGTAGCTATCTTCACAATGAACTTTTTAATGTAGATTTTGAGGGTGATACATTGTACTATAATGTTCATTTAAGTCAGTTTTCCAATTGTTAATTAGCATTGAACAAAACCTTTCACTTGGGCTTCAGTTATTTATGTATTTTAAGCCTGTGAATATTGCAGTTTCTTTTTAGTTAGAAAGTATGCCCATTCTGAGGTGAAGCTGTTCAGCTTGCTACATGTGTATATACTGTTGAAATTCTGTACTGGCACACAATTGACAGTTGACATTTTTGTACTTTTTTTCTAAATCCAATATTTCACAATAAAAGCTTGTTAAAACATCATTATGCACCTCTTCTATTTTTTATTATTTATTTTTTATTAAAGATTTTTTTGGTTTACAAAAGTACATGCCTTGTCTCTTTTTCAGATTGTACGTTCTCTTACAAATCAGTTACATTTGTTGTGAGGCATTAGTGTTGAGTACAGTATAAGGTTGGGGGAGAGGAGAGGTGGGGTGTTTAAATAATGTAAATGTGGGGTTTGGGGTCAGCGTCAACTGGGTAGGTTCTCTTTCTATTGGTTTATTACATTTCCTTGGTAGTGAGAGGTATTGTGGGGCAGGATGTTGGTGGTTGGCTGCAGTGAGGTTTGTCTGCATTTGTGAAGGGGTGAAGGCTTGTTGGATCAGGTAAGCCAAAATGATTCGTATGCTGTCAGTGGATTCTTCTTGTTGGGCTGTGTATGTGATAAATGGGAGCCATACTGGGGTCCTCTTCTATTGGTTCCCATGTCAGTTTCAAGTTTATTAGCTAGCTTTTCTAGTAAGGCCATTTCTCATACAATTTGATACCATTGGTCCATGCTTACTGTTGACAGATCTCACCAATGTCTGGCTGTGAGGATTCTGGCTGCTGAGTGTAGGTGGGTTATGAGCCCTATATAATGTGAGTGGTCATTATGATCTTGGAAGATGTTCAGTAGGGCCAGTTGTCGGGTGAGTTTTAATACCTGTTTAGTTAGTTTTGCATATCTCTTATAGGACTGCTGTCCAGAAGGGTTGGATTTTAGGGCATTCCCACCACATGTGGAGGTATGTGCCTGTGGAATTGCAGCCTCTCCAACATCTTGGTGAGGTTCCTGGGCGTATCAGTGCCAGTTTCTGTGGCGTTAAGTACCACCTGTAGTTGAGTTTCAGAGTGAGTTCCCTTCTTTTGGCTGATAAGGGAGGTTTAGACCACCTTTGACTTAAAGGGAGGTTTAGACCACCTTCTAGTACATTGGGTGGGGTTAATCTCATAGCCTATGTCATGCTCCCATTGTTCTTTGATGGCGTCAAGGGGGTTTGTGGGATTTTGGAGCAGTATTTTGTATATTGCGGATACCATTGCTTTGCCATGTCCCTCTGCTGCCGGGAGAAGGTTTTCGAAGGTGGTCATGCGCCTAGTGGCTGCTGATTTTACTGCTGGATTGTTTAAGAAGGCATGTGTTAGCCAACGTATTTGGGTGTCCCCTAGTTTGTCTTGTATTTCTTGTGTTGGTATGGGTTTGTTGTTTTTGTAGAAGTATTTTAGACAGTATAGGCCTTTGGCTTGCTAGGTTTTTATCTGGAGGTTTTGTTAACATTATTCACCAGTCCATTGGTTCGAGGTGGTTTCTGGGTGCTTCATTTGGCAATAGTTGTTGTTGCAGGGTTGTCAATCTGTGGTGTGTGGGTTTAGCTGAGGTTGGTTCATAGTCTTGTGTTGCATGTTCTGCGGGGCTGTTCTGTGAGTGGTACTTGACTGTCTTTGCTTTGTCACGTCGTTTCTGTTGTTTCTTCTTTCTCTTGTTGACTGTCGTCCAATCGTTTGCTGTATTTTCGTCTTGGTTGTCGTTTGGTGGGTGATGGTTGCCATTCTGGTGAAGGGTTAAGTCTGAGGTTCTCCAGTCGTTGCAGGGCTTCAGGTATGTTGGTGGCTGTGTGCTGTGTTGTGTCAGTTGTTACAATGAGGCGAAAGGGAAGTCCCATCGGTACTTGCAAGAAATTGTATAAACTACTTAACCAAAACATTCCCTTAAACTTCTCTACATAAAACAATATGTAACATCAGTAAAATACAGAGCAACAGAATTCAAAAACAACTATAAATGTAAAGGGACCCCTGACTGTTAATTCCAGCCTCGGACGGCTCTGGGGTTGCGGCACTCATCTCGCTTTACTGGCCAAGGAGCCGGCATTTGTCCAAAGACAGCTTCCGGATCATGTGGCCAGCATGACTAAGCCGCTTCTGGCGAACCAGAGCAGCGCACGGAAACACTGTTTGCTTCCCGCCGGAGCGGTACCTATTTATCACCTTGCACTTTGACGTGCTTTCAAACTGCTAGGTTGGCAGGAGCTGGGACTGAACATTAGGAGCTCACCCCGTCGCAGGGATTCAAACTGCCGACCTTCTGATCGGCAAGCCCTAGGTTCTGTGGTTTAGACCACAGCGCCACCCGTGTCCCTTTAAAACAAGTATACATGCCTGAATTATGTCTGAACAAGCTTGTCAAAATAAAATTTTCAGCAAGCACCGATAACTGAATAATGAAGGTACCTGCCTAATGTTAATGGCACATGTCCCAAGCACAGGCATTACTTCACTAAAATACTGACTTCCTACAGATGAGTGATGAATACTAGTAAGGATTAAACGTGAAATCTTGTTCATGTTTGCCTTGAACCCGTTTGTGAATCTTTCCCGCATCAAAATACAGTTTTTACTACATTGTTCTGAAATTCTTAATTAGAAAAAAAAAAACCATGGAAATATTATACGGCCTTAATTTATGCACGCTCTAAACTGAACGTACTGTATGATGATGTAAGAAAAATTGGCACAGATGTTTCACACGGTGTGTCTAATTTTTAGTATTCACCACCAACTATTTACAAATAACTGCCTTTACCCAGTTGGCCACCAGATGCTGCTTTAGTCCCGCGTACAATATTAGAAGCATTCCTATGTAAAGTGTCTTCTGACCCAAAAGTGTGTGTTACTAGGGCATAACCAGACCCAAGCTGTTTGAAACATTTTCAGGTAGTACCACATAGTAACAGCTGGAGAATGGGTGGATAGGTGGCCTCTTGGTGAGGAACCAGTGGTGCTTTAACTATGAGGAGATCTCTCTGCCAAGTGGCAGCTTATTCAAGAGTTTATGTGACACTCGTGCTTAATTGTGAATGGTGCATATCTCTTTAAATGCCCAGGTTTACTTGCAATAAACAACGAACAATTGAGGTCACTTTGCTGCCATTGCTTCTCTGTGTACTGTACAGAAACATTGCCATTTAAACATATGTGAACTGATGGCATCACATGTGCATTTTCCTGTTTAAAGTTTGGTCCCTTTTTGTGAATTTGCTCTTGGGGTTTGGACTGAACTTTTGATGGGGTTCAGAAGGGAATGTAGTTCTGAAACTGAGGGCTGGTAATCGGGGGAAGTTCTCGGGAGTGATTTCTGTTCAAAATTGTCATTGTGCAGTTGCCAACAAAAGAGAAATGGCATGAGAAAAGGAGGCACAGAGTTGAAGCTAGTATTGCACTGTGAATCTCAGCACCGCACCTTGTATTGTGCTTGGAAGAGCGCACACGCACACACACACACAAAAACATCATTTGGATGTAATCTCTAAAATTGCCATGTTCTAGCCAACAAGTCCCAAGGAAGATTCAAGGACGAGAACAACTACTTTGTAAATGGATGACTAAAAATTAGTGGTTTGCTTTGCCCAGCGTGATCACCCAGGGGCTCAGTGTGCCAAGCCTTGAATTGTGGGGAAGTCAGTTTTGTACATTCGAGGCGTGGGGCAGAGCAACTTCAAGGTTTACCTTTAGAATTATAGCCGCAGACCAGACGCAGCACAAATCTGTTAGGTGGCAATTCTAGTGGTTTGGTTGCAGGCAAAAGTAGCAATCCTAAACATGCTGACTCCCAGGTAAGCAGATATAGGATTGCAGTCTGTTAGTTTTATTGTTTTCCTCTGTATGATTTTGACATAGGAATTGATTGCTTGGGGATCTGAGCAGCGGCTTCCTTCTCTTCCTGAGGTCACTCAAGAAAAAATATTCTAGATTGCCAAGTAATCAAATCCCTTGTACATGATGCAAAATTCTGTGGCGTTCATTGATTGTAACTCATACTTCCGAAGGGAGTCCTCTGCAATTTTGTTGCCATTGTCCATGCCCTAGTATCTCACAAGTACCCACACCCAACGAGTTGTTCCGAAGTGGCTCTGTTTGGACCCACAGCCTGCATCCACTCATAGTCCATAATGTTGAAAACTGCATTAAGCCATCCTCCCAAATTCCTGCCCGTATCACAGAAGGAGGTTCACTCCGTTGATATGCCTGCTTGACATGTCAAAGCTCCAATCAGCATCATTCAGCTTCACAGAGGGAGCCAACTGAAGACTCTGCCATTGTGAGGAAAGGGCCTCCTCTTTTGAGCTGGGGAGAGGCCCCACACACAGCGCCCGCAAATGGGAGCCCTTCTTTCCCTCCCCAGCCCAGTGATAGCCCCCTCCACCTCGGCTCGGCTGCAGCTGAGATAAGAACAGTTAATGCTGGGAGTTTCTGCCCACTCAGAATTCAGCTTCACTTAAATGAATGTTGCTCCTCTTCTGGCCTAGATGTGGAAGACAAAACCAAGTTCAAGCCAAAGGAACTGAAACCAGACTCTCTAATCTCTGCCCACAAAAAGGCCATTATGCGCCTCTCGCCTTGAAAGGGAGAATTCAGAAGTTTATAACTCGTATCAACAGCAGTATTCTTTCCAACCTTTGGGAAGCCATAGAGCTTCTTTTCGTCTCATGAGTGGACTGATCTGGAGCAGAGTTCATCGCCTGGAAGATTTAAAAAAGAAGACTCATCAATTAAATGTTTCTATCAAAAGAGGATTGTCGAGGGCAAAGGGAGTGAGGCGGAGTGGTGAGCCCTGTCCTTCACAGGCCACTTCCAGCAGGCTTACCTACGCTGCCATCTTAAATTTCCCACAATGCATCATTCCAGTGCACCATGGAGAACTCAAATGGTAGCTCCAAGTTGCTAAGTTTTGGGGTGGGGAGTCCCAGGGGGTTTAAACTGCAGCAGCTACCCAAGGGTGTTTGGGTGTGCAGATGTCTGGCCCGGCATGAGAATAACTTTTCTTTGCACCCATGGCCATCAGTATCTACCTATTCAGTATTAGGCAGAATGTTAGATCGTTTCTGGTGAAAGCATCATCTGTGTTTCGCCAGTAGCGTATTCTCAGCCATCTGCATTGCCTCCCACTCGCGCTCGCTTAATCAGAGCACACAAACATACCTTCTGCTGAACTTTAGAAGGTGGTTCTCTGCTCATAAAGCTCATTAGCTTTGTAGCAGCAAAGGATTCTTCAAAGCCTCTGCTGGCAGCAGCAAGGGTCTGTTAATCTGGATTTACTGCCAACAGGAGCCCAAAGGAGGCAGCGACAACAATTAGGTTGAATTATTTATTTTCACTTGAGATTCAGGAACATTTGGGGGCAGGCTTTGTGAATATCTTGCTTGATGAGCATATCTTCCCTACAGTGGTGAGATGCATTGCATTTCCCTTTAAACTAGTAACTATTTCTAAATTACTAAATTTAAACTTCATATAAATCAGCATATGCAAACTTCATGCAAATTTGTCCCTTTCATGGGGGACGGAGAGGTAGGAAGGTCTTTCCTCTTTTTGGCAAAGCATAAGTGGCCGGTCTGGAGGGGAGCATTTATTTCCCCTCACCTGCCTGCCTCTTTCCATATTCCTATAATGCCTCCCACGTCCCGTCCACTCCACTCAACTTTGTATGCGACCAGAGGAGGCAGGCACATAGACATATGAGACTGATAGACATCGTGGGTTGTATCCAACATAGAGTCTCATGCTCTATGTAGAATTTTGTTTCAGCTGCTCATTCTTTTTTGATTGGATTGGACTTTCACCTTCAATGATTGCTTCTTAAATGCAGAGGTTATAATAACTATATGAATAAAAACATAAGGGCTGCTTCCCAAGTCAACATTTTTACGGAGGTGAAAAAGTGGATAGATAGATAGATAGATAGATAGATAATCAATCTGGCTGCTATCACAATTATATTACAGCCCCTAAGAATATTTTAAAGGACACAGCAGTTCTGAAAACATAACACAGAAAAAACCTTTTCATATTACATCATTAATACAGCCAGTAGCATTGCTCTTAGGAAGCCTTTGCAAATCATACTTACAGCTGGGTGAACATAGATTGCTACTTTTTTCTCCTTGTCCTACAACACGGGTGTCAAACACAAGGCCCGCGGGCCGAATCCGGCCCGCCAGACCTCGTCATGGGGCCCGTGTAGCCGCCGCCGGCCGCCAGCCTTCACCTTTTATTCTCGCTTCTTTTTTTTTTTTGACACAAGAACGCCGCCTCTTCAGCGCATGCGCGGCAGCCTACAAGCCAGAGAACGTCTGCCCTCTAGCGGCGCTGGCCGTTCTACACAGGAAACCTCCACTTTACATGCATTCAGGAAACCTCCACTTGTTTTTATTTATGATAATAAAGAGTGGACACATAGTCCTACAGATACAACCGGCCCTTTGAGGGTGACCAAACTGCTGATGCGGCCCCCGATGAATTTGAGTTTGACACCCCTGTCCTACAACAACAAAAGAACGTGTTTTCTGTGTTGTGGATCAAAAGCCTAATTTAGTCAACAAGTTAGAAATGAAAGTAGAGTTGGAAGGATGTCCTAAGGAAAAGCGGGGCATTCTGGGATCAGATCAGAAACTGGGACAGCTTCTGTAAATCTGGGACTGTCCCTGGAAAGTAGGGACACTTGGAGGGTCTGCTACCTGAATCCCTAATGGTGGGGGATGTTTGACTGAAAGCTACTTGTTGAGACCCAGCCTAGTATGGAAGAAGGTAGCTTGGACTGAGGCCCACCGCAGTCCAACACAGGAGGAAGATGTCAAAAAGAAAACAATTTCACTGGAGACCTTTTCCAAAGTCTGTTTGTTTCTAGAACTGGACAATGAAAGGAAATGGAGTTTATATGTTCTGTCCCAAGGAGTTCATAGTTTACTCTTTAAAAAGATAGGCTGGGCCTTGTGTAAATACTTGTCCCCAAAATATATATCTGCTATTTTATAAGAAAAACAAAATGAATGAAAAGGCCACCTTAAAGTTAAGGAAGTTTGTTTTATTTTTACTCATTCATTTCTGTTCCACCAACAGGGCTCCAAAGAGCAGCTATTAACTGCAAATCTATTCCTGACAAACTTAGATATACTCCCAGATTAACAGTTTGATCCTAGCCATGTGTACTCAGAAGTAAGTCCTGCTGAATTCAATAGGGCTTACTTCCACGTAAATGTGGTTAGGAATGCAGCCTAAGTGGATTTTAATGGTGTCACACTTGGGTTAACTGCATTTGTGACATGCGTGATTTTTTTAAAATAGTGCTTGCTTTTATGCTTAGCTTTGATTCTGCTGTGAACGGCTTGGATTCCTTTGCAGGTTAAAATAATATAGACACGATTAAGTAAATAAAAAAGGTGGGCGGGGGGGTGACTCCTTTCATCTCTCCCAACTTTGCGCTGCATCCTAGAAACAGGTTTGCTAGTTTTGTAAGAACTAGAACTTTCCCTGCCCTGTGTTATGTTTATTTTTCACACCAGATTTTTCACATGCAGCCAATCTCAGGGCAACAGAAGGCAGCCCAGGGCAACCAGAGCCAGAGATCTGAGAGAATCGCCTCAGGCGGCAGAGGCAAGGAGAAGCTTCTGGAGGGGTCTCCTCCTCCCCACTCCGAGGTCCAAGGGGGTCTTCCTTAGGGCAAGGCATTCTGGGTGAAGAAGAAGCATGACCTCAGGCAGGGTGATCTCTGAAGAGCGCCACTATCTCAGGGGCGCTGTGGAAAACAAATATGGTCTGGTGGCCATTTTAATTTCCCACACAGTGTTAGGAGCAATGCTCTGGAGCATTGTGGAAAATCAAAATGGCTCCCAGCCACTACTGAAAAAAACAGGTGATCCCATTTGTTGGTTCCCCGCCCCAAGAAACGGGAACTGGCAACAGGCATGCAGCAAAATAGGATGGCAAAATGGGCTGGCGGCCCTTGAGAATGTGGATGGAGCATGACGTCTTTTGAATGTTCCCTCGAGTTTAATATCTTCCCCGCAAACAGAAAACCAACAGAGCCGGTCCAGTTCTGGGGCCTAGTACCTTTTCCCCCCTTTCTATTTGCAGGGAGTTTCTTGTGCTTTGGATTTAACGCTGAAGGAACATTTGGCCGCAGGATTCCCCCGTCTGTAGCTTGGGAGCGGTGCAGGCTTTCCTACCACTTTCTTTTGCGTGTCATGCTAGGGTGGAGTGTGACGTCAAGGGTGTGACCAAGAGACAGACCATCGGGAAGCTGCCTATTTTAGACTGATCGTGAGCAGCCATGAAGCGGGCTTTCTAATTATGTTTCTCTGCAGACGTTTATCTGGCAGGTGACCAGCCTTCCCCTTCTTCTCCCCAGCCTCAATCTGCCAGTTTTGATGAAGTTAACAGAAGGATATTTAGGGAAAGTTCTTGCCTTTCTGAATAAAAAAAAAGAGGAAAGGTTTGTGTTTTGTTTTGTTTCCCCCCCAAGAGGAGCTAAATGACCTTAGGGAATATTCTTTCCCTGGCTGTTTTTCGGGATAATGCATTGAGCAATGAGTTGGTAGTGTCCTGACTTGCTGAGGCACCTTCCCGTATTTGCAGGGACAACAAACACGCCCTGTAAATGCTGTCATTAAATGGACACCAATCCCCTGGAAAATGGCTGCACTTCAATTAAGAGGACGGCACGCCTTTCCAGAAAGGAGCTAATGGCTCACGTAGCTTTGAGTTGCGGGCGCAGGCCTTCGCTCCTGCCTCGTAAACATCTGCATGGCACTGGAATCCCGGGAGCCATGAGGAGGAGGAGGAGAGGAGGCCCCCACAGCAGCCAACCCTCAAGCGCCAACTCCCTTTGGCCACATCTGGATGTCACACTAAACCGCGACTGTGTGCCACGTAAACAAACTTAGGCCCCGTCTGCGCTATCCATTTAAATATCACAACACCACTTTAAACAGTCCTGAGGGCTCCATTGCAGCTTAGCTCGGTCGGTTAGCATGTGGTGCTGATAACGTCAAGGTTGCAGGTTCGATCCCTGTGTGGGACAGCTGCGTTTTCCTGCATTGCAGGGGGTTGGACTAGACGATTGACAATTCTATGATACAGTGATACCTCGGGTTAAGAACTTAATTCGTTCCGGAGGTCTGTTCTTAACCTGAAACTGTTCTTAACTTGAAGCATCACTTTAGCTAATGGGGCCTCCTGCTGCCGCTGCGCCGCCACTGCACGATTTCTGTTCTCATCCTGAAGCAAAGTTCTTAACCCGAGGTAATATTTCTGGGCTAGCAGAGTTTGTAACTTGAAGCGTATGTAACCTGAAGCGTATGTAACCCGAGGTACCAATGTACTAACAGTAAATATAAGCCAAACCTTCAATATGGTTCACAGGGGCAAAAGACATTAGGGCCCCAAACAGTCAAATCAGCATTTATCATTCATTCATTGCATTTTATATCCCACTTTTCCCTCCAAGGAGCTCAAGGTGGCATACATGGTTCTCCCCACCCCCACCCCCTTGTTTAATTCCAGCAAGAATCCTGTGAGGTTGGTTGGGCAGAGAGAGGCAGCGACTGGCCCAAGCTTCATGGCCGAGTGGGGATTTGAACCCTGATCTCCCCAAGTCCTGGTCCAACACACTTTCAACCACTATACCACACAACCATACCACTTTAAACCATTAGGGCTTCTCTCAAAGAATGCTGGGAACCGTAGTTTGTTCAGGGCGCTTAGGCCTCCTAATTCCCTCGCAGAGTTCTTGGAACGGTTTCTCAGTTTTTCCCTCTTTCCAGGGAACTCTGGGAATAGTGTGAGGGGAACAGGTACCTCCTAACAGCTCTCTTGACAAACTACACTTCCTATGATTCTTCGGAGGAAGCCATAACTGTTTAAATTTGGCACAATGCTGCTTTTTATCGATAGCGCTGATGGAGCCCTAGCATCAACCCAGGCACTTGTGCGGCTGAGACCATCCTGAGTTTTCTCTGCTGCTTTTCCTTAACCGCTGTTTCCCACACTGTCCAAACTAGGAACTGGTTAACATTCACCACAGTTAGTATTAACAACCTGGTGTCTCCCTCCTTTCGACTGTGGACCTACTTTCCGCACTGCCATGCCCTCCACCCCATAACGTAGCCCTTGACAAAGAGTCCTAACCTTTGTCTTATACAATATACACGTACATATGTGCATGTACATAATTTGCATTATTCATCTAGGCTAGGAGTGAGGTGCAGGGAACAAGCTGCTCCCCCTCTTTTCCTTCTACTTTTTTGATGCATACTTGTCAGTGCCAATTTGTTCTGAGCAGAACAGACCCAGTCCTGAGGCCTGGGAGAAAATATATTTCATGGTTACCTCTGCTTAACATCTCAGGCGCGGAGCCAGGCCAGTTCTGGCACCCATCCGGACCTGTGAAAGCCCCACCCACCCAGATACACAATTCTGTTAGAGTAAACAGTTGCATGAGAAGTGGTTCTTTCCACGCTGAATGCCGCTGAAACTCTTTTTTTGCCTGGGGGCGTGGGTGGACTCAGGAGAGGTGCTACATTAATGTCAAGAAAAGAAACAGGAAACAACCAACGCAGGGCCCCGCTTCATGTTTTTGCAAACTGTATACAGGACTATTTGCTCACAGTGACTTCTGGTTATAAACAACCAATTGACTTCATTTAACTTGTTCATTTTAAACGCACGTGTGCACGGCTGTTTCTTAAAATAATAGGAGTAACGTTGCATTAAGATGCAGGGCCTTTTCCTTCGTATTCTGAAGAATCTATGCAAATATAAAACTTATCCGTTGATTTTGGGATCGTCTTGGGATCGCAAAGAAAAATCATAGCAAAAGAAACTCCCATGCCTGAGAGGAATAATAAAGAAATGGACAACCTAAAAATAAAATCTAAAAACATCAGAAGAAAGACAAGCAGCTTAGCTGTCTGATCATTGTGAAGCAAAAGTCGTAATTTGAAGGCTGACTGCTTCTGGGGGACCGCTAGCAAACCAGATGTTATGGGCTCCAACGCCCTTTTTCCTTGACCACTGGCCATGCTTGGGAGTTGGAGTCTAGCAATACCTGCAAGGCTTCAGGCCTCCCAGCCATGCTTTTAACAAATTGCCTATACAGTGGTACCTCAGGTTAAGTACTTACCATAATTCATTCCGGATGTCTGTTCTTAACCTGAAACAGTTCTTAACCTGAAGCACCACTTTAGCTAATGGGGCCTCCGGCTGCCACCGCGCTGCCGGAGCACGATTTCTGTTCTTATCCTGAAGCAAAGTTCTTAACCTGAAGCACTATTTCTGGGTTAGCGGAGTCTGTAACCTGAAGGGTATGTAACCTGAAGCGTATGTAACCCGAGGTACCACTGTATGAGGAGGCAGTGAACTGGATTGGGTCCGTGCCCATTGTAACTAGTTGGTTCTGGGGGTGTCGTGGTTCTGTTGCGGCTTTGTCAAAGGAAAACCTACGCCACGGCAAAGCACGTGTGAGAAACGCCGCAGCTACTTTGGCCCCAAAGGTTCAGATAACTGCCTGCAGCGTATGTCTGTCACACAGCTGCAGATGAAGGAGAAGGGGAATGGAGCCGCAGTCCTGCAAACTCCAGCCAGAGCTTCCCATGCAGGGAGCGCAGGGTTTTGCTTCGCTTCTGGCTCAGCCAGCGTGTTGCTAAAGTAATTATGACATTACCTCATCCTTGGCTCGCAGCCCTGTGTTATCATGCTGAGCAAGTCTTTTTGGGAACATCTTGAGTGGGCTAAATGTTTACAGCTCAACAACAGTTAGTCATTGAAGCAGCCTCTTATTTAAACCCATCTTTCATACTGCAGCTTCTCTCTCTCTCCACCCCCCCCCCCATTTATTTTTTTGCTGTCAAGGTTTGAAAATTACTGAGAAGGAATTTTTAATATAAGGTGGGGGGTGGGGTGGTACAGGCTGTAAACAGCAAAAGCTGGAGCTAAAGAGCAGGGCCAAAGGTGGGTTAGTGAGACAACTTAGCAGATGATGATAAGACGTTGGCTGCCATCCTAGTAACCACTTAACTAAGAGTATGTATCCTTGAACTTAATGGAGCTTACTTCTGAGTAGAGAAGTATAGGATTGCACTGTTATGATGGCTCCTTAGAATCATAGCATTGTAGAGCTGGAATGCTGAGGAATCTCAGCTAAAGCATCCACGACAGAGGGCCTTCCTCAAGTCTCATTCCTTCTTCAAGTCTAATTCTTCAAGTCTAATTCTTTTTGTGTTCCCAAGACGGTGCTCGTAGGTACGGAAACATAGAATAGTATCTTAAAGATCAGAAGTGTAACTCTAAAGTCACTCACTTTGGAGTAAGCCCCACCGAACTTCCCAAGCCAGGTGTAGACCCTGCAAAACTTCTCATTTACAACATCTGCAAGGGCAAAACATTGGTAAGATGTACTGCAAATATTTTGCAAGGCAGACATAGGATCATGTCCAGCATTACAAATGCCTCATTTTTGTAAAATAGTTCCAAATTCTTTTATGCTGGGGGACACTTTAGCAGCAGCTGTAAAACAGTGTTGTTGTTGTTTTACTGTTTCTGGAGGCTTGAAACATTACTACATCTCACATAGTGCCTGTTATTCTTACGAACTTGTTCAAAGTCATCTTTCAGATCATGTTCAGTGACCTTGGAATCTGGTAAAATGCTTGACACTCCAACCAGATATGGTTGGATTAGATGTGGTATTTTCAGTGTCTCCAGCAGTAAGGGTGAGTTTCCTCGACTTCTCCTGGTTATCGGAGGAGACAGGCACATTGGAGAGTGTTGGTAGAGCAGCAGAAGCAGGCTCTCGATGCTCCTTGGCAGATACTTGAGGTTCATTAGCAGGCACGGATGAGAGCCCAGCTGCAAATGGCAAAAAATATATTTTAGGCAGAAAGGCTGTACAAAGGATTAGTAACTGAAGCTACCGGGTTAAAAGAAAGCAGGATAAACCCATTAACACACATGCACGCACCACAATTTGTGTTTCTGTGCTTTTAAATTGTAAACTGCCCTGTGATCTTTATATGAAGGCTGGTATAGAAATTAAATATATAATAATAATAATCTCACCCCAAAATAGTATGAGAAGGGACAGTATCCAAAGACATCTCCCATTTTTCCCCCAAGGCACCCTTCCTTCCTTGCTCATTTATTCCCAACATTCCTGTCTCTCTTTCTTTGTAATTTTTCTTCCCTTCTTTTCTCATTTCCCCTTCCCTGCTGTTTATCATTAGTAAGAAAACGTTCGAACCGGGGGCATGTGCCGCTTCCTTGTGCGGTAGAGGTGGAAATTGTAGAATAACCCCTGAATAGTGAGCAGAATTGAGGGTGGGGTCTGCTTGCAGTGGGTGTTGCTTGCCTTGATTTCACAAACAAGAATCTGAGCTTGGGGCAGTCCTTGTTTGAGCAACACTCCTTCCAATCCTTATCCAACCCACAACTGGTGTATATTCACATATAAGCAAACTAAGTGTTCCGCAAGGGCCGTCCTTGGCTGATCATGTCTTCTGGTCTAGAAGTATTATTATTGTGGTTGCAAGAATGTTATTTGCCCAAAAATGGAAAGAAAAAGAAGTTCTGAAGAGAGAAGAATGGATACAGGAAGTAAAGGAGTATGCAGAAGTGGCGAAACTTAAACAGAAGAATGAGAAATCAACAAACTTTTTAGAAAGGAATGCAAATGTTTTATTGAGTTTTTACAAACAAGTTGTAAACAGATGAAGACATGGGCAGGATTATTGTAAAAGCCTGAAGTTTCAAAAACGTATATGAGATATATAGTGGTACCTTGGGTTAAGTACTTAATTCGTTCCGGAGGTCCGTTCTTAACCTGAAACGGTTCTTAACCTGAAGTACCACTTTAGCTAATGGGGCCTCCTGCTGCTGCTGCGCCACTGGAGCACGATTTCTGTTCTCATCCTGAAGCAAAGTTCTTAAACTGTAGCACTATTTCTGCGTTAGTGGAGTCTGTAACCTGAAGCGTATGTAACCTGAAGCGTATGTAACCCGAGGTACCACTGTACATGAAAATAGATGAATGAAAGAATAAGTTAAGATAATTCGGAGTATGCAGGAAATGATGAAAAAAATGTAAAGAACCACAGAAAAAGGGGGAACAGAGTAGAAATCTGAAATGTTAGAATGTTTGTTGAATAATTGGTGTAAATGAAAATTATAAAAACTGTAGTGTTGTTGTTGTTGTTGATAATATCCCACCTTTTTCCCTGACAAGGACTCAAGGTGGCTTACAGATAAAACAAGAACAACTATTTTTTTTAAAAAAAAACAATAATTAAAAAACAATTTTATAGAATTAAAACTATTTATAAATACAAAAGAGAAGAATTCAAGGCTATGTGGGCCACTGGTTTGTCCCGATGAAGCCGGCCTTCTCTGCAAAATCCTCAGGCTGGCTGCCTTTGATGCTCCTTTGCACACACTCCTGCGCTGTGTGGTTTTCCTGTTGTCGCACTTGTTTTCTGCCCTTTGCTGGGAAATCAGCCATGCAACCTGCCGTCTTGCTGTCTGTTCGGAAAAGGTGCCAAGCCGAGCATTTGCTTGGGCCCACGTTAATGGCCCTCGCAGTCCACAATATACTGAGTCCCTGCTCAAGAAAAACAAGGAATTGCAGGCATACTCCGAAGACCCTTTCTGGAAACAGTCCTGCGGGAGCAAAGTCAGGCATGGGCTTACAAAGAGTGCACTCTCCCGAGGGATATGCCTCTCACCTGGCAGTAGCAACTTGATCCATGGGGTGGAGCAGCAGCACTATAGCATCCCAGCAGACCTGTGCCTCTGCCACTCTTCCAGGAGAGGGGGAGATGCAAGGCAGCAGGGAAGTTGGAGCAGTGTGGACTCACCAGCAGGATCCTCAGATTGGTTCCTCTGGTGCGGCTACCTCCGTTTAAGGCTGTATAGGTCAAAACCAGCACTTTGAATTGGGTCTGGGACCTACAGTGGTACCTCGGGTTAAGAACTTAATTCGTTCTGGAGATCCGTTCTTAACCTGAAACTGTTCTTAACCTGAGGTACCGCTTTAGCTAATGGGGCCTCCCGCTGCTGCCGTGCGATTTCTGTTCTCATCCTGAAGCAAAGTTCTTTACCCAAGGTACTATTTCTGGGTTAGCGGAGTGTGTAACCTGAAGCGTCTGTAAGCTGAAGCGTCTGTAACAAGAGGTACCACTGTAATTGGCAGCCAGTACCGTCAGGCCAGGATGCGGGTGGCGCTGTGGGTTAAACCACAGAGCCTAGGACTTGCTGATCAGAAGGTCGCGGTTCGAATCCTTGTAACGGGGTGAGCTCCCGTTGCTCGGTCCCTGCTCCTGCCAACCTTGCAGTTCGAAAGCACGTCAAAGTGCAAGTAGATAAATAGGTACCGCTCCGGCGGGAAGGTAAAACGGCGTTTCCGAGCGCTGCTCTGGTTCACCAGAAGCAGCTTTATCATGCTGGCCACATGACCCAGAAGTTGTACGCCGGCTCCCTTGGCCAATAAAGCGAGATGAGCGCCACAACCCCAGAGTCAGCCTCGACTGGACCTAATGGTCAGGGGTTCCTTTACCTTTACCTTACTTCCGTCAGGCCAACGGGATTCAGGATGCCAGAAGTGCACTCTGCCATCCCCAAGGATGTTCAGCCTCTGTTTTGAAAGGTGACACACTCTAGGGACACACACACACAAACACACACCAATCTGTTGTTGTGTAGTAGATTAATAGATGGCCTGTACAGTGGTATCTCGGTTTACGAACTTAATCCGTTCTGGAAGTCCGTTCTTAAACCAAAACCATTCTTAAACCGAGGTGCTCTTTCCCTAATGAGGCCTCCTGCCACCGGTGCCCTTCCACCATTCGGATTCCGTTCTTAGACTGAGGTAAAGTTCGCAAACCGGGGCACTACTTGCGGTTTTGAGGAGTTTGTAAACCGAATCATTCGTAAACAGGACTGTTCTTAAACCGAGGTACCACTGTACTGAACAAAGAGAGTCTGCAAGAAATCAAAACCATGTAGTTGGGCCCTTTTGCAAACTTTGCTCAGAGAGCTGTGCCTAAGCTCTTACAGAAGCAGGGCCTGAGTCAGGAGCATACGATTCAAGAAGGATGAAGGTTTAAAGCTATTTGCTGTGATTAAATAGGATTATGGGGCTTGAACACAGGCTGGAACGCCAGTGAAGTGAAAAAACAAAAATGTCTTCTAAGCTTTTCCTTCCAACTTCCCCCCACCCCACCCCAAATGCATCTCAGGCTGAGGGACCAAACAAAATAGCAGAGGTTAGAAGGGCTAAGCCTGATCTTCTCCATATTTATTCAGAAGTAAGCCCCACTGATATCAGCGGGACTTGCTTGCAAGAGAACATATGCTTAGGATTGCATCCAAATGGCAGTTTTGCCCAGTTAAGCATGCCTGATCACCTATTTTTGCTGTAGTGTGATGCTGTCACGAGGCTTGATCATTGTGCTATAGATTCTCCACTCACAATATATTTGAGGAGCAGGGGAGAGAAATGTGGCCCTGATGCGGTTTGCTGTTATTTTGTATCTGGCTAGATACAAGTTTCAGAGCAAAAGGGGGGGGGGTGTATAATCACTAAAGAAAACTACAATTAAACTGAAGAGCTTCTGAGGAACGGCAGCTACGCAAGGCATGAGCAGATCCAGAGTTCATCAAGTAAGTGGTTCACCGTTTAATTCAGCCCCCCAGTACGGACATTAACACTCCAGTAGATCTTGCTTCCCTACTAAGTTTCCAGGGAAGACTAAGGTTTGGTTCCAGCACAAAGCAAGGCAAGCCTCTGTGCCTCTGGCTTCCAGCATCCACCAAAACTCTCTCTCACACAGCTCACCTTTAGCCTATGGTTCTCCCTCCTAGGATGGCCTGGCAACCAGCCAGGTGATGTGGGAATGGACCCATCCATTTGTTTATATGGCAATAGAGCAATGTTTGGGGACAGGTAAGCTGCAGTATTTAGGGATGCGGGTTGCGCTGTGGGTTAGACCACAGAGCCTAGGACTTGCCGATCAGAAGGTCAGCGGTTCGAATCCCCATGACAGGGTGAGCTCCCGTTGCTCGGTCCCTGCTCTTGCCAACCTAGCAGTTTGAAAGCACGTCAAAGTGCAAGTAGATAAATAGGTACCGCTCCGGCGGGAAGGTAAACGGCGTTTCCGTGCGCTGCTCTGGTTCACCAGAAGCGGCTTAGTCATGCTGGCCACATGACCCGGAAGCTGTACGCCGGCTCCCTCGGCCAATAAAGCGAGATGAATGCCACAACCCCAGAGTCGGTCACGACAGGACCTAATGTTCAGGGGTCCCCTTTACCCTTTAAGCTGCAGTATTTAACTGGCCAACTCAGGCCATTTAACAAAGAAGCTGATTTGGCAGCTCTTATAGATTCTAACCTCGCAGATTCAGAAACATATGCTTGGAAGGGAACCACAGACAATTTCATCCAAGCCAACCCCCTTCCCAATCCTATAACAATATACTCTCCATCAAGATTTTTGAAAGTCACAATACAACTGAAAGTCCTGACCAATTTGGACCTTCTCAGCAAATTATAGTTCCTAGTATTTTTTTTAGGAGTGGGATACTTAGATTTAAATAAAGGAGCCCACATCCTGTATGAGTGAATTTGTACAGACCCAAATCTCCATTCTTATTTTATTCTTATTTATTGTTTACATTTTTTCCCAACCAGCCCTCCTCCCTCTTCTAAGCTCCATCCACCTTCACAACAATCATGTAAGGTAGGCTTAACAAAGAAAGAGCAGCTAGCCCAAGATTGTACAGTGGGATTGATGGTTGAGCAGGAATTTGAATCCAGGACTCCTGAGCCAAGTGTTTTACTAATTTAAGCTATTTATACCACTTCATTACTGCAGTTTCTAAGTGGTGTGCAAAAATTCCAAAAAGCACAAAGTGGGTGAGACAAATTAAAATTAATAGTGAAAACAGAAAACACTCTTTCCACACCAAACTGGATGTCATTATTTTTATTTTCTAATTAAAAACCCTAGAGATCTAAGGAACAGGTGTGAGCTGTCTTGAAGATGTGACCTAGAAAATGCAAGTCACTTGAAACTGCAGGAATCTAGTTTTACCTGTATTCTTTTTCTTTCTTTTTTTAAAAAAGCAGTAAGCCCTGGAGCACTTAGGAGGTTGACAAAAAGCTAAGCTGACAGCCTGCCACATAAAAGGCCCCTTTAGAAAAGAGAGAGAGAGAGAAATGTTGTATATTTCTGAAGAGGTTTGACTTCTTCGTGATCTTCAATCCTGAATCTGCCCCTGTCCATAAACAGCTTGGGCTGGTCCAAGCCCTCAAAATTGCAGGCTGGGTTTTGCTCCTGGGTTCCTTTTGGGTTGAGCCACAAATTTGCTTACCCCCCTCCCTCTCCCACCACCACAGGAGTTTATTGAAGGGCCTAACCACAAACAGTACACACAGCTGCCTGTTTACTTTCTTGTCCCAGTTTTTTGTAATGAATAGCATCCATGGGAGTTTCTAAATTGGAGGAAGGGCAAAGGTGAACATGGTGGGAATGGCTTATATACTTGGCCGTATTATTTTGTGTGCAGGAAGCTGGCTTTTACCAAGTCAGACCACTGGTTGCTTGCCTTGACTGTCATCGGCTTCCAGACAGGTGTCTCTCTCTCTCTCTCTTTTTTAAATGATATTTATTACTTTTTTAACATTTCCAACACAACACTCCAAACAAAAAAAGAAAAAAGAAAAAACAGAAAAAACAATGCAAATACAATACAAAAACGCTACATGGACTAAACAAACAAACAAAAACAAGCAAAAACAGTTTAAAAACACCTCAGACATTTTCAATATCTTATATTTCATTCACTTTTTTCCAGCGACCTCCTCCCACCTCCCTTTTTGTATTCCACTTCTATTATTTGTTTCAGCAATTCCTTTCCATCTTACTCTGTTTTCTGTTCTATAATTATCTTAACACATTCTTGCCATACTTTTCCTTTAATTTTCTATTAATCTATTTATACCTAATTCCTTATGACATTTCTGCTAAAGCTATATAATTTCATTCCAACATTTTTCTAACATTTGGTCTCTATAAATGGTCTTTAAACTTTTTCCAATCTTCTTCCACCGACTCTTCACCCTGGTCTCGGATCTTGCCAGTCATTTCCGCCAATTCCATATAATCCATCAACTTCATCTGGCATTGTTCAACACTTCCGTGTTTTCAAAAAGCAACCATTCTCTCGACCAGCAAAAAGCAGCTGGTTCACAGCAAAGTTTAAAGGTCTGGCAGGGCAGGTCCACCTCCTTCTTTGGCATCCATCAATATCTTAAGTTTTATTCGAGGCTTCCTGCCCTGCCAAACAACTCTAGGAGCATCCCTCTGCCACCTCCTGAAACCCTCCATCCCATCCAAAGCTTGCAATGTTTGAAACAAAAGCAACATCCCCAGCAACACAGCAGCCCTCATCCCCACCACAATAACTCGGCCCAACAGTAACAACTTCTGATTTGTCCATATTTCCAAATCCCCCTTCTCTTCAATCCAACATCCTTCACAGTTATCCTTAAGCAGATTCACATTTTTGGCAGTCATACTAACCCCCAAATACCTCTCTTTCTCAACCAATGTTAGTATCGCCTCCTGAAACTCTGTCAAGCTTTCCTTTTCCAATTCAGATAGGGCTCTGGTCCTCAAATTCATCCGTTCTTCTTTAAGTTCAATCATGCCTAATGTCAACTTATGTTCGTCAGGTTGTCTTTGTATGGGTGGGACTCTCCTTTCCAGTTGTATTATTTTAGATTCAGCAGCAAGGGTTTTTCCCCTGACTTCATCTGCAGTATGCCATATCGAAGTAGATTCCTGTGTCAGTTTCTGAGTGGTTTCTGAATTAGTATTCACCTTTTGTCCCAAGTTATTTAAACTTTCTACAGTTGAATCAATTTCAATATTTGCAACATCCAATTTCACATTTATCGTATCTGTTTTCTTGTGGAGTTGTTCCAGCGAATCGTTTATTTTCAATAATGCAGCCACTAAGGCCTCCTCTGTCGACATCCCGTCTGTTTTTTCCTTTCCGTTTGCCATAACACTTAAGAGATTCAAGGTCAATTCCAAAGTCTCACACTTTCTTATCTTGCAGCTGGAAATTCCCCTAGCCCAGCTCCTATCAAGTAACCAATTTCAAAAGCTTCCACTAGGGGAAAGCGAATTGTATTTGTATCGGTCAGTACGTCCTCTTTTAAACACAGTTTCAATAATCCAAAGTTAGTTTCAATTTTCAGTTACTTTCCTCCTTTTTTAATAAAGTTCAGTAAGATTGTTTCAATTTTCCGTTACTTTTACTCCTGTTTAAGTGCAGACGAAGACAATGGAGACAATGTATCTCTCTTATGCTAGCTGTCACCGAACGTTCTATTCGCTGTCAATGAACCTTCCAAGACACGTCGGTCTTACTAGCAGCCCATTTCCAGGTTCGGAACGGTGGTATTTTAACTTCCTCACTCACTCCTGCAGGCATATACAATCCAAAGCCTCGCCCCCTCTTCTCCTGCTTCCAAGGGGGGGTTTAATATTTTTTACTGATGAGAATTTAGTCCTTTACAATAGGCTTTCCAAGACTTTAGCTTGCAGCCTCTTTGCCTCAGTCTTATTTACAAAAAGGGGAGGTGGACTTCCTGTTTTTTTTAAATGATATTTATTGAAAGTTTTAAGATTACAAAGACAAACAAGGAAGAAAAGAAGAAAAAAAGAGAACAGATAACAATTAAACAAAACAAATCGATAAAAGTCAAAATCAAAAAGCAAAGGCACAACACATAATACATCAAAATCAAAAAGCAAAATTAAACAAACAAAAAAAATTAAAAACAAATCCAGTATTCTCAAATCCTTAACTGTCATTACCTTATTTCATTGACCTCCTCACACCTCCCTTTTTTGTGTTCTAGTTGTTAATTGTCTCAGCAAATCCTTTCCATTTTTCATAATATTCTGTCATTAAATTACCTTAGTCTATTTTAACCTTATCTTACCATAAAAAAACCCTAGAACTTCAAACTTAAATCTTATTTATACCAATTTCTCATAGCCATAGCATATCTTACATAGTTCTTTTTAACATTTCTGCTAAAGACAAATAATTTCGTTCCAACATTTTCCTAATACTCATTAATTTTACAAAACATTCCTAAATAAAAATTTTAAAACTTTCTTCCAATCTTCATCCAGCGTCTCTTCCTCCTGGTCTCGGGTTTTGTCAGTCCTTTCTATCCCATCCATCTAGTTCATTAACCTGGTAACCTTATGTCCGAGGCCCTTAAGTCTCTTTCATGTCCCTTCCGCAGATCTTCTTCATATTTATACCTGTACTTTACTTTGTCTTCTGCTTCTTTCACTCGTGGAGACTCCAGCTTTACAATATTTTTGTCCCTTCTCGACAGATCAGCCCCTTTTCTATAGTCCACACTGAGCTCCATGTGGTATTTAAAAGCATGTTTCAGGTGGACTTCCTGTTTTGAGCCTCCCCGTTTCGGTGCCAAAATAAGACGTTTAAAAATCCAATTCTTCACTCTACTCACGGGTAGTTGCTTTAAGATCAAATTGTCGACAGGAAAAAGTCAGCGCTCTCCGGCAACAGCTATGCGGCTTCGCTCCGTGGAAGAAGCAGACGATCCGAAGCACCGCGCCACTCACCCCACATCACTCTGGATCCCCGAAACCGGGTTTCCCCATGAGTAGGGGGGGCGCAAAAGGTGTCCGCCGAATCCCACATTCACAGGCTTCACCCGCCTGTGATTTTTAGTGGGTCTCCGCCTTCGCCGTGGCGGCCAGACCCGAATTTCCACGAGGCAAATTCCTCCCGATCAGAGGAATTCCGCCATTGCCGGTGGCGCCAACCCGGAACAGACAGGTGTGTCTCTCCCAGGACTACCTGGAGATGCCAGGAATTTTAATTTGGGGACCTTCTGCATGCAAAGCAGATCACAGAATCAGAGAATTGTAGAGTTGGAGGGGACCCCGAGGGCCAACTAGTCCAACCCCCCCTTCAATGCAGGAATCTCAGCTGAAGCATCCACGACAGATGGCCATCCAACCTCTGCTTAAAAACCTCCAAGGAAGGAGTATCCACCACTTCTCGAGGGAGTCCCTTCCACTGTCAAACAGCTCTGAGTGTCAGAAGGTTCTTCCTGATCTTTAGTTGGAATCTCCTTTCTGCTAACTTGAAGTCCTACCCTCCAGAGCAGGAAAAGACAAGCTTCCACATGACAGCTGCTGTTATATTTGAAGATGGCTATCATATCTCCTCTCAGTCTTCTCTTATCCAGGCTAAACATGCCCAGCTCCTTCAGCCGTTCCTCATAAGGCTTAGTTTCCAGACCCTTGATCACCTTGGCCGTCCCCCTCTGCACACCTTCCAAAGAGAGGATAATCTTTATGGTCATCGTCCCATACAGAACAACGAAATTGAAAAAATCTACATCAGACTTTCAAAAACCAACAAGCCTGCTATCCCAGCTATCCCAGCCTGGTTAGCTCCCTAAAAACTCTGATACCCCATAATTAAATGCAATATACACCCATAGAGACTACCTTACACTGCATTTAAAACCAAAATCGCATTTGGATAGAAACTGTTTCTCAGGCGGCTAGTCCTAGTCTTTATAACCCTGTACCTTCTTCCAGAAGGCAGAGGCTGAAAGAGATCATTTCCAGGGTGTGCACTATCCTGCACTATCTCTGCAGCTTTCTCATGACACCTGGAAGCGTAGATTGGATCCAAGGTGGGAAGAGTGCACCCAATTATTCTCTCCGCAGATGCTCACTTATGCTGTGCTCTGCTCCTTGGTTACATTAGCAACAAACCAGGTTCCCCGTATATACACAGTTGTATTTTCTCTTGCAGTTTCCAAGAAGTAGAAAAGTAGGTTATAAAGTTCACAGGGGCTGTGTTCACGCCTTACACGGAAAACAGGTTACTGTATGGCCACAGCCATCACAAAGTGTGGAAGGGAGATGTGGGTCAGAAGCATTGGGGAATATCTGGTGGCAGCCATCCCATCAGACTGGAGCATGAAGGTGTGCAGGCCTTGAGGAGCTGGCGGTTCTAGGGCATGTGCTGTGGGCCCCTGGTCATGCTTGAAACCTCTGCAAGCCTACCTCTTTCTCTTTAGATATCAGGGCTCTCCCTATACACTGGTCCACCTCTCCCTGCAAGGCAGTATGGTTCTCATCAAAGAAGAACAAAGGGGAAACTCAGAAAGCCACTGGCAATAAGCCACAGCTTGTTTGTTTTCCGACCCAACTGCATTTTTTCACTGTCATTTTGAACGTGACCTCCTGGAGACCCACTTCTCTGGCTATATAAGGCAAAGAAGTCGGGCCCCACATCAGATTTGGGACCGAGAGGCCTCGAGTTTCAAAGACCATGAAAGCAGCTGTCTCCGGACATACATTGGGACAGAGGGGGAAATCAGCCAAACTGGCCAGAGTCTAGATTTTCAATGAATAACTCGAGGGCAAAATTCTTTTATGTGCTCACATAGCTTCTTTCTTCTTTGACGATCACTCGTAGCCAAGTATGATTGTCTTCCATGAACACAGTCTTTACAGTGAGGCCGCAATGCCTGTTTTGTGTAAATATGGTGGCGGGGGATCTGGGGTGGGAATGGAAGAAGCTATCGTATTTTGAGAGGCAGAGATTGTGAGCAGAATATGACATCCCCACATGAGGCAATCTATGGCAGCACATGAGAGTGACACAAATCATTTGACTATCCTTGAATTGGCAGAAGGAGACAATGTCCACAGACTCTAAAGGCAGGTTCCCCTGACATGCAACTTCTTCTCACAACACATGAGATTATGCTAGATCCAAAGTATAGTATAACTTGTTGGTGATCCTTGATGATAGTTGATTTGAGAGAGAGGGAAAGAGAGAGAGAGAGGACTCAGCTAAAGGTAAAGGGACCCCTGACCGTTAGGTCTAGTCATGGGCGACTCTGGGGTTGCAGCGCTCATCTCGCTTTACTGGCCGAGGGAACCAGCGTACAGCTTCCTGGTCACGTGGCCAGCATGACTAAGCCGCTTCTGGCGAACCAGAGCAGCGCATGAAAACGCTGTTTACCTTCCCGCCAGAGCAGTACCTATTTATCTACTTGCACTTTGACGTGCTTTCAAACTGCTAGGTAGGCAGGAGCTGGGACCGAGCAACGGGAGCTCGAACTGCGGGGATTCGAACTGCCAACCTTCCGATCGGCAAGCCCTTGACTCTGTGGTTTAACCCCCAGCGCCACCCCAACTGCAAATAAAACGTTTTAAATGTGTGGTAAAGTGCATACAAATGTGGCACTAGATGGTGAACGCAAGCTATGCAAAATTCGATGTATTTTTCAAAACGTTTTTTTAAAAAGCATTTTCACAGCATTTTTAAAATATGTGTATAGATTCCACCATAGATATGCCATCATAGTTTTGCTGGGACTAGAGAGGACTTATAATATATTGTTTTATAACTCTCCTAACTCTATATAGACTCATCATTAAATCATTCTCTGCGTGTATATCAGACATAGGCAACCTCAGCCCTCCAAATGTTTTGGGACTACAATTCCCATCATCCCTGACCACTGGTCCTGTTAGCTAGGGATGATGGGAGTTGTAGTCCCAAAGCATCTGGAGGGCCGAGTTTGCCTATGCCTGGTGTATATCCTTATGTAGCTACCACACGTTCCTAAGTGGCAAGTATAAGCAGGCTTGGGGAACCCTGAGATTTGTAGAGGTACAAAAAATATCTAGGGGGAAAAACACCAAGTGGGCAGGGAATCCAAAAACATGAAACAGAGCATACTAAGTGAGCTGTAAGTGGTGGGCATAGGACAGAAGAGCCAGGTGGGAGGGGGATGGAATGGAGTATCCTGGAACAGGGCATGGCTGGTTGGCTGGAAGCCTGATCAGGAGCCCTGAAACATTTTCTAGCACGTTCCACTTATAATTCTTAACACTGGGAGGAATTCAACGTAGCGCCTAGGAGATCATTCCATCACTGCAAGCATTTTTGCTTGCCCAACCAAACAATCTCCCCTTTCCACCCACTGCACTGGGGGTTTCTCCTGACTCACCAGAGTGAGTTTGGGGGTGCATGGAGGGAACAGAGGGAGGAAAGGTTGGAGGAAAGCTCCATTGTGCTAGGACTGGCTTCGTCTAGCAGAATGGGGTAGTTGAATCTAGCCCACAGAATCTGACACACACACACACACACACACACACACACACACGTGTCCTACACATTTAGCTGATGCTTCCAGTAAGTTTTCTGTTATGCTCAAGGATGCTTCCCTCCCCACCCCCAGTTTCTAGGAAGCGATACCTTATTTAAAACACATCAATACATATGTGTGAACCTAGGATGTGTGTTCCGGTTACATATGCCTTTGAACTTTCTCAGAGTGATTTCTCTAGAGTCAGGTTTCAGATCTTCCCATGAAAGTGGCAAGATGCAAATATAACAACATTTTAGCTAAGCAATTCTGCCTTGTTCTTCTTAAATGGTTGGGGAGGGATTGTTGCTATGCTGTGAAGACTCAGCAAATCACTTCTCATTCTCTTTGGGTTAACTTGTCTTCTGGGTATTTAAGCGGGGAGGTAAATCGGTTTTTGAAAAGGAGGATTGGATCCTCAGATTCAAGTTGTTGCAGAGCTGAAAAGCGTCATTATTAAAAAACAAATAAACCCCTTTCTAGTAAATCTCCCTTGGTTTTTAAAGCTTGCTTGCTTGTTTAAATGGATTACAGCTCAGAAGCTTTGTTCAGTGTATGTTTTCATCTCCTTCCTTGGGCTAAGCTGCCAACCATTTTGCTTGTTGACATTGTTAAGTTCAGAGTTTGTGCCTTAGGGCAAAGATCCTCAAACTGTGGTCCACCCACAGACCACTAGCAGTCCTCAAGCTGTGTTCAGGTGGTCTGCAGAAAACTGTGGAGCAAATGTGATTTTACATCCATGTTCCTGGATGGCCACTGGAGACTAACCATGATGTAGTGGTTAGAGAGCTGCAAAAGGTCTGGGGAGGCCAGGGGTGTACTTCAGCATGGCACTAACTGGCGGGTGGGTTGAGGTTGTTCACGAAACTGAACAGTGGGCACTTATTATGTTCTTATGAGGACTGAGCTGATGTGCCACATGAGCTGCCGTGTACTCCTCTAAGTTAACCTGCAACCCACAGGTTTGATGCAGAGCTGAAGTATTGTGGAACGAAAGAAGCGGCCATTTTGTCCTTTCCCTCAGGCAGCAAAATGTCTTGGGCCCAGCCCGGCCCTACTGTTTGACACCCCTAACAGGTGACAGCAGGGAATCAACCTGAGATCTTGTGTGTACAGAATATGGGCTCTGTCACTGAACTATGGTTCATCCCCTGTTTATTTACGTCCCCCTTCCCTCCCACTTTATCACAATACAAAATGATACTGAGGCAGAGAATCTGTGTGAAACATGACGGTGTTGAATAGTGGCTTTTCTTATTTTTTGTAAGCATCCGATGAATTGTATGTCTACCCTGTAATGGAGATTACTGGCTCCCTTAAGTAGCTTGCAGGGGACTTTTGTACTTTCTTAAGTAATCAGGATAAATAATTTAGGGTGGCGCATAAATAATACACCATGCAAATCTTCTCACCGTTCTGCTTCCCCTTCCATCCTCCTCAGCTTCGTCTATTGGGCCGCTTGAAAGAAGAATAAAGAGGAGCCCATCTCTGGGGGGAGTGCTGTGTGTTTCTGACAAAGACCACTGTTCCGCCCATCGCTGAATGAAATCGAAAACACATGGTGGCTCTGGGAGGGAGACATTTCTTTTTATAGGCCCTCCTGAAAATGTCACGACGCAGCTTGTTTGTGACGTGTTTACAAAGCCTTAGGAATTTTGATCTACGCTGGGCAGGACCAGAGCCAGCAAAGACATTTCTGTGCCCATTCACAAGGCTGTGTGGGTTAGAGGTTGCTTTTCTCCCTGCTGGTTTTAAAAATAATCTTCGCTGGCATGGCTCGACCAGCTCACACTTTGTATGACTTTGACGCTTCCAAGAAGTCTCTTCCCCACCAGTGTCAAAGTCTGGCAACCACCTTTTTTCATTAGAACTAAGCTGGTTTCGGGGCTGTTGTTGTTTTATCACTCAAGATGCTCTTCTCCTCTTAAGCTAGAAGCAGAATTGCAGTTGACATTCCACGCTATTAGAGAAAACGTATTTCTTCTGAGTGTAGCTTGGCCTTCTCCATCCACACAAGTGGACATCGCATAGCTCTGTGGAGGGGGAGATCCAGTTCAACTGAGCAGCCATTTTTAAAAAATCAATCATAAAAATTACATTTTATGAAACATCAATACGTATGTGCTGCGTGAAGAGCAAACTGATCCAGGACGTTTTGCTGCTGAGGGCAAAACAGAAAATTATTACAAACAATTTTTGGGTGGGGGGAAGCAAGCACTGAGTGTGGGCGTCTTAAATCCTGGATGTCTTTGATAAAAGGCGCTATCTTGTTTACTGAGCATCAGATAGCTCCTGAATAAGTTTCATCACACCCAAACCAACTACTCTTTGACTGGTGGTGGGGAACCCTGCATTTTATCAAGATTAGCAAGGGAAAGGCTTAACCATTTTTACTGTGGTACCTGTGGGAACTTGCCAGAATGATTATAAAAGGGAGAGTTAGAGCGAGAGAAGAATAAATAAGGAGATACAGTCACGCTCTGAAATCCCTTCACATCTTAGGAGATAAGCAGTGTAATATGGCACATCATTTACCACACGCACAGCAGAGCATTAAGCTCGTAAGAGCACCCACACGACCCTCTCATACCAAAGCAACTGGTTTAGGGTGCCAGGCGTGGCCAGCCATTTTGCAGAAACAAATTGAGCAAGAGATATGAGTGTGGCGTCTCATTCCTCTGCTGTAACAACACGGTGTTGTTCAAAGGTTGTGATTCTAGATAGGTTCTCACAATTTTGCTAGCACATTGCACATTCTGCGCACACACATGCACGTTTGCACACACACAAACTTTGTTCAGTCTGACTTGTTAGCAGTTGATGGATGCTTCAAGACGACCTGTTTATTGAGCCTTCACCCAGATTGGTTTGATAGGAGATTAGATCATCATCATCATCATCACATCAGACAATTAAATAATTGACTATTTAATGAGCGTTCATCTGTTTCTCTATGGGGAGATTAGATGACATTGCCTCGAGCAAGTGTTGTCCCACACTTTCCAGGGTAATGAATGAATGATCCGTTATGGCCACAGACCAATAATACACTTCCCAGTGCATTTCCCCATCACTTTCCTTACTGCAAAAAAGTCATATTTTGGAGAAGCGGGTTTGTCATGCAAGAGCTCCCAATCGATGATAATCTTGCAACCTGAACTCACCAGGATGTGACTGAATCACACCCAAAAATAGCAACAGTCTCAAGGCACCCTTGGTCTCCTTTGCTACTCTGCAACTGTGCAAGTGGTTCCAGGAAAACTTGCGCAAAGCCACCTCCCTTGCTTCTTCCAAATCCCTCCTCAAAACCCACCTTTTCCTTGAAGACACAACTCCCTCATTCACATAGCCCACTGTAGCTCAGCCTTTGGCTTAGCCAAAACACCTGCATTCAAAACAGCCACATCATGCTTCCTTGTTGACCCCTGCCTCTAGTTCCTCTCTCTCTCTCTCTCTCTCTCTCTCTCTCTCGAATTTTAGCTTGCAAGCTCCTCAGGACAGGGACCTATCCATTCTGCAACCATTGTGGTGTAAAACACCATGCGCACTGATGATGTAATAGAGATTATTGGCAAAAGCAGTGCAATTTGTAAACTAGTAGGTTCAGCCAGTCTAGGCTTTTTCTTCTTCATTTTAGTGAAGGGCCTTCACTTAGTAGTAGAGCATCTGACTTGAATGAAGTAGATGTGAGGTTCATTCCACAGCATCTTCAAGCAGGGCTGGGAAAGACTCTTGGTCTGAAACCCTGGAGAGCCAGTGCCAATCAGTCAGCGTCAGAGGCGCCGAGTTGTGCCCAATATTGAGGGGGTCTGGCGTGCATCATGCATGTGTGATGTCACATGAGTGTGAGATCACGTATGTGACCACATAATCCACAGGAGGCCGCTGTCATGCCCAGCCTGAGGAGAAGGCACCCCTGCCCCCACCCCACATGCTCCTCTGTCTTCCTTGCTGCTCCTCGGCTAACTTTGCTGCTCCTTCCTTCCTTCCTTCCTTCCTTCCTTCCTTCCTTCCTCTGGAGCTGCCACTTCCTGCAGCCATGTGTGGGGAATGTGGGCTCCCCACCTCCCAGGGGGGCAATTCAGGCAACGGAAACCCCACAGTGTAGTGTGGTGTAGTGGTTAAGAGCGGTAGATTGGTAATCTGGTAAACTGGGTTTATGTCTTTGCTCCTCATGCAGCTGCTGGGTGACCTTGGGCTAGTCACACTTCTCTGAAGTCTCCCAGCCTCACTCACCACACAGAGTGTTTGTTGTGGGGGAGGAAGGGAAAGGAGATTGTTAGCCGCTTTGAGACTCCTTCGGGTAGTGATAAAGTGGGATATCAAATCCAAACTCTTCTTCTTCCACAGCCCCGGCTGATGATCCTCAGCAGCGCCGTCTCCCTGTCCCGCCGGCCACCAGAGAGGCTTCCTCCACGAACCCTGGCTCCTCCTGCTCTTTGTTCACTAAGAGCCGCCTCCACCTCTTCCCCCCATTCTCAGCTCCCTCCGTCCCCTCAATATTGAGACGGCCCAGCCCCCTGCTAACAGATACTGAGAGGGTTGGAGCCACCTCAGCCCTATAAAGTTGCCATGCCTGATAAATGCAGGGGTGGAGGAAAGCAGGGGGTGGTCTGCCCCGGGTGTCACCACTGAGGGGGAGTGACAAAATGCCGGGCAGCACTCACCACAGGGCCTGCAGTGCGCTCGAACCACGCATCTCTCCTGGGAGTGACGCTGTGGCTTGGGCGCCCGCAGGCTCCATGCTGCCCCAAACGGTCTGCCCACCGCCTGCCCACTCCCCCTCAGCTGTAGGGCAGCTGCCTGGGAGGAGGCAGGCAAACTCCTCAGAGGCCCCACGGAGCGTCCTGCCCTGGCTGGCCCCCAGGCGCCTGATCAGCTTGCTCCACCGCTGGATCAGTGCAAACACAGAACTAAATAGACCAATGGGTCTGATTCAGGATAAGGCAGGTTCCTGCGTTTCCTATCAGTTTTCTGTGGGCATGAAGAAGTGAATGCACAGGAGAGGCCAATTTAAGAAAAAGGTGGAGCCCGCTAAGCTGGAAGAGGTCCGAATTTACCAAACCCTCTGGGCTTTCTTGCAAAAGCTAGATTCCGAAAAGTAGATAAATCTTGGATAGACTTGAAAGCCACCTCTGCAAAGCCTCTAAACCACTGTGGAGTGCGATTGCAGTCATTATGTTTTGGAAAGGAAATGGTTATAATCTTCAGTATGTCATCCTATGTTCCTTTCCCGTTGAATTTTCCTGCAAACGGCTGCTCACTTCAAAAGATGCCGACCGAGGCCCATTATGTTGTTCAGCTATACGCAACCAGAGAAAAGAAGCTTTGAATTAGATAAAATTGTTTTAATTTCCCCTTAATTGTTCACACACATACACACCTCTGCCAGCTGGAAAACACTGAGGTGTGGGGTTATTGCAAATCACTGAAAACACTGATAACAATCCCCATTTGGCGTATACTGTGGGTGCTCCCAGGTGGGTATTTTTGGTGGGATTCCAATACATTCATTTTAAAAATTTATTTTTTTTGCAATGCCCACATTATGTTGCTGGCCTCAGAATGCTAGCCTGTATTCCCCACCCTATTTGATCTGGATTTATCCTCTCTGGGAAAGATCTTATCTATCATCTATCTATCATCTATCTATATCTTTCTATCTATCATCTATCTATCTATCTATCTATCTATCTATCTATCTATCATCTCGAAAAAGCACTCCAAGAAGGGGTGTATGTGGAAACAGGCTCCCCTGAGATGGTATACAACAAGTACACCATCTCCTAGGGGCCGAGGCATTTTCAGCACACCCAAAATATTTTTTGAGGGGTCTGAGCCCCTTCAACATTGAGGGGGCTTTCTGCTCTGCCCCCTTGCTCCTTGCAGCATTGCGTGTGTTGCATCAGAGAGTTATGCAATGCCGCATGCTTGACGTCACGACATCGCGCGGTCTCACACACAAGCCCCCTCAATCCTCTTAACAAGATAGCGCCTCTGGTCTACATCCTGCCCTTCTCCTCTTGATATTTACAAAGCTATTGGCAATTTTGCTTGATGCAAACTATCTGATGCGTTCACAGGAATGTCTTGGACACTGTGTAGGAGAGAGATTGTTTGGTACACATTCAAGCAAAGAGTTGTTCTGGTTTTGTTTTGTGTTTTTTGTTTTTTCGTTCTGAAGACAAACACATGAAATCTGATCCATTTGTGTTCCAAAACGACTGTGACATCCTTTTGGCCTTCCTATTACCTCAGCTTGAATTAAAAACAGCCTGCTCAAAGGTACAAGGGTGGCAGAGTTCACATAAAGAAGAGAAGTAACTAAAACATGTGGATTTAGCTGTGATGGTGATTTCAGTTTGACATAAACTTTTGTGTGTGTGTTTGTGTTCATTTATATATTTTCACATATTCTTTGAGTACGCATTCTTTTTTGGACAAAATGGTACTGAACAAGAGTGGAGTATGACCAGACTTAGGGATACCCCAAGGTTTGCAGAAGACTCCCCTGAAAAAGGATTCTGTGCCAGGCAGCACAGAAATTCAATTCAGTTTGCATTCAAACACGTATTTATCTAATTCACACTTTCTGAAACAGTCCGCAAACGGAAACACTCTGTGTCGGTTCTTTCATTGTTTTGGAAAATGAAAATTAGATAAATTTGCTTTTAAATGAAAATTTATAGTCCAGAATACTGGTTCACGTCTAGAAGAGATAGAGCTTATATTCAGAAACCAGCACACACTTAACCGGTGCTATTCTATGCAGATAAATAAGCACCACTATAAGAAAAAAATAAATATTTTTGCATTTTTGTCTTGGGCTGTGGCCTAATTTCCTTGTTCTGCTGGCATGGTCAGGTCTTGTCTGGATGTTTGTGAATGTACTGCATTGTCTGTTCTGTCTGTGTATGGGGAAAAACTTGTTTAGACTACAAATATTTCTTAGAAAGCAAGTCAAACATATTCTTCGTTGGATTTAGGGCACCTTTTTGAAGGTCAGAGGAAGCCATGAGACTTTTAGCGGGTCTGGGAAGACTCCCTCACACAGGGAGGCATTCACCATCCCACAGAGCCCATTGCCCAGCCTTGCCAGGTTTGCTTTTATGAGCCAGGATGGGCAAGGATCAAGGAGACAGGTGGTTGGTTTCACTCTTCCAAGCACGCTGTCCACATCCTCAGAGGCAACAGGTTGGAACTGATCCCATACAACTTGACTAGACAGAACTCTAGCACTCTCCTGCCCCAGCCCTGCTACCACAGCTCTTTCCAAATCTGAGCAGAGCACTCTTCCCAGAGTGCTCTATGTTTAGCCTGGATAAGAGGAGACTGAGAGGAGATATGATAGCCATCTTCAAGTATCTCAAGGGCTGTCACATTGAGGATGGAGCAATCTTGTTTTTTCCTGCTCTGGAGGGTAGGACCCGAACCAATGGCTTCAAGTTACCAGAAAGGAGATTTTAACTAAACATCAGGAAGAACTTTCTGACAGTAAGAGCTGTCCAACGGTGGAACGGACTCCCTCAGAAGGTGGTGATCTCTCCTTCCTTGGTGGTTTTTAAGCAAAGGTCGGATGTCATGGTTGCTTTGGTTGAGCTTCTTGCATTGCAAGGGCTAGAACACAACCAGGGTCCCTCCCAATTCTACGATTCTCCATGCAAAGAGAGCTATAAGAATTGTAGCTCTTTGAGGGGAGTAGGGGCTATTTTACAGTCTGTTATTGTAGCCTATTATTTTATAGTATTCTCTCAGCCTAACCTACCTCACAAGGTTGCTGTGAGGATGCAGGCGGGGGAAACATGTTCACCATATTGAGAACTTTGGGAGGGAAAGTGCATATACAGTGGTACCTTGGGTTACAGATGCTTCAGGTGACAGACTCCGCTAACCCGGAAGTAGTACCTCGGGTTAAGAACTTTGCTTCAGGATGAGAACAGAAATTGTGCGGTGGCGGCAGCGGGAGGCCCCATTAGCTAAAGTGGTACCTCAGGTTAAGAACGGTTTCAGGTTAAGAACGGACCTCCGGAACGAATTAAGTACTTAACCCAAGGTACTACTGTACAGTGGTACCTTGGTTTACAGATGCTTCAGGTTACAGACGCTTCAGGTTACAGACTCCGCTAACCCAGAAATAGTACCTCGGGTTAATAACTTTGCTTCAGGATGAGAACAGAAACCGCGCGGCGGCAGCAGCGGCATGGCGGCAGCGGGAGGCCCCATTAGCTATAGTGGTACCTCAGATTAAGAACAGACCTCCAGAACGAATTAAGTTCTTAACCCGAGATACCACTGTAAATGGAACGATACAATTTCTTTTCCTGACAAGAAATCATAGCTCAAGAGCAAAGCCATCCCTCTCAAAGCAGAAATTAATTGAGAACTTCACAAGAGCTACAGCGCTGCAAGCATGGGCAGGAAGTATAGCTGGGCAGGAAAACAAGCCAATTCGATACACTACTCATTTCAAGGGACTACATGATTAATGCCCTCCAGCAAGGATGCAACTGTTTCTTCAACTTATATACCAGAGAAGCATTCTTTTTTTAAAAAAAGGGTTCATAACTGCTTATTATTGCAACATCTACCCTTTTCTTTCTTTCCATATACATCTCCGGGAGTTTTCTTTCTTGTTGATTATCCTCTGGTGCCTTTGTTCAGCTTATTTTCTTTTCCACGACTTCCTCCTTTACGGATCCGTTCTTAGGCCGACGCGCGTTCTTCACAGCATCACGCTGAGAAACTCAGGATGTTGTTGTGTTCCAGTACATCGAGCAACACCCGGCTGGCAGATTCCTTTTGCTGGTTGTTGTGCAACTTTTGAACCAACATGCAATGATCAGATGTCAGGTCACGAAGAGTTGGATTCATGTGACTTTTCAACTGGCAGCCAAGGATGGGCAAATATGGATTCTCTCTGTTTCTCATTTTCTTTAGTTTCCGTTCTTCACACGTGCATTTATATATGCATGCTTTACCCTAGTATAAGGTAAAGGTAAAGGACCCCTGGATGGTTAAGTCCAGTCAAAGGCGACTATGGGGTTGCGGCGCTCATCTCGCTTTCAGGCCGAGGGAGCCGGCATTTGTCCACAGACAGCTTTCTGGGTCGTGTAGCCAGCATGGCTAAACCGCTTCTGGTCCAATGGGACACCATGACGGAAAGCAGAGCGCATGGAAATGCCGTTTGCCTTCCCTCTACAGTGGTACCTATTTATCTACTTGCACTGGCTTGCTTTCGAACTGCTAGGTTGGCAGAGGTGGGACAGAGCAACAGGAGCTCACCCCGTTGTGTGGATTTGAACCGCCAACCTTCTGATCGGCAAGCCCAAGAGGCTCAGTGGTTTAGACCACAGCACCACCTGCATTCACGTACATATTCCTTGGCCAACAAATTGCATTGCAAAATTCAGAGAAATGAGAATTGTGACAGATAAACCTCACCAAAGGTGGCTGCAGGGTAATGCAACCCATATTATAGATGTGTTAATAGAAAAAAAAGCTCTCCTTGTTTGCACATAGCAGCGGTCTAAAATAAACTGTGTGTAACAGCATTTATTGTTAAACATAGAAGCACACATAGAATCACAGAGGTGGAAGGGACCCCGAGGGGCATCTGGTCCAACCCCCTGCAATTCAGGAATCTCAACATGAAGTCCCCCATCCTATTTGAAACCATACCAGCCCCTGCTTAGCTTTGCAAATGTACTGGCAGTTTTATTGCTGCACCACTAGGAAGTATCCTGCGGAAAGGTACCTTTGCCCAGGAGGTGCTTGCTTATTAAGGTTGCAAGAAGCCACCTCTGCTGCATAGGGAGCTGCCTTAGGTTTGGGTTTGTCTCTGCTTCTTGTTTTCCCAAGAAAACAAGTTGGGTTTGTCTCTGCTTCTTGTTTTCCCAAACTTAAATTCAGTTTCATGTTTCCACATCAGTTTACACACACACACACACACACACACACACACACACACACAGTCCTCCTGAAAGCTCATCAGCATTTTAGTGCCAATTTCTCCTAATACAGTGGTACCTTGGTTTACACAGGCATGTCCAAAGTTTGTTTTGGTAACCTAATCCGGCCCGCCGGTCGGTTTAATCTGGCCCCTGTGGCCCTTCACTTCATCAAATCTGGCCCTCTTTGAAAAAAGTTTGGACCATAATCTGTTCCAGAGGTCCATTTGTAAACCAAAACAGGTTGTAACCCAAGGCGCGCTTTTGCCAATGGGGCCTCCAAAAAAAAAAGTGTTCAGAATCCAAAAAAATGGGTTGTAATCCAAAAAAAGGTTGCAAACCGGGACACGCACTTCTGGGTTTGACTTGTTTGTAATCCAAAACGTATGCAAACCAAGACATATGCAAACCAAGTTACCACTGTATACACATTTCTGTATGCAATTTTGCTTAATATGCCCATTTTTGCACACAATTTATTCTAATACAATGCATTTCTGTAAGTTGTTCTTGTTAATATACACACATGATTACTCAGGTAAATGCATTTCTGTACACTTTTTCGTGGAGAAGTACACTGTGAAATTCAGAGAAGTATTTGAGATTCTATATTGCTTTTGAAAGTGTGAATTACGGTAGGTACGTTCGTCTTTAAATGCAAGCTAAATCTAATTTATCCAACACCTCTAGTGCTGAGAGTTGTCTATCAGCTGTCTACACCCAGGAACATGCCACATCTGGATTGCTTGGGCAAAAGCTGGAAAAAAGCACATCCAATTCCCTTTTTAAAAAAATAGCACTCTGAACGTGCTATTACTAAAGGGGTTCAACTCGTACAATGAGTTGTACCAATAATTCATCATTTTGCCAGATCACAAATCTGCAAAGTGAAACAACTGCTTTCTGAAATCAAAAGAAGTAACTCATTGGAGCTCTTTCTAACAGTGCACAGTTTCAAAGGAGGAAAATCATATAGGGGAAACCAGTATTTAGGTGATGGGAATGCCAGGAAGGACAGTGTCTCACAGTAATAGATGAGGCCGTAAAACTGAATTACTGTTCAGACTAGTAAGAGAGTTATACAAGGAGACAAGCTGGTTGTAAAGTTTAACAGCATCGTCTAGCGAAGCGAGGAAAGGGCCACAGACTCCACTTGAAAAAAATCATTTTTAAGAGGCTTCGCTGACACCAGATGAGTAATAGAGTTAAATAGCACCTTGTGCAACATGGGGCTTACTTAAAATGGGCAGCCAGAGCCAATATGGGCATTTATAGTGGGGGGAAATGGGTAGTTTCAAAAGAAGATTTGTGCAATTTGAAATTTCAAGTCGTGCAAAAGTTGTATTATGTAGGTGATGTAAAAAGTGACTGGTATCAGTGTGAAAAGTAATCAAGAAGAGTCCAGCATCCTGTTCTCACAGTGGCCACCCAGATGCTTGTAGGAAACCGACAAGACCTGAGCACAATAGCACATTTCTCTTCTGCTGTTTCTGTTATGATATTCCATTCCACCTTAACAGATATGTGGAGTTGTTGTATGTCACATGTCTGTTTACATTCCAGCACAGCTTGCTGGGAACTTCCGTTCTGTGTATAGCTTTTGCTTATGCTTCTTGTTTGGACATGAAGGAGAGCAGACATGTTTTCTTTGTCCTGATGCTGAATAAAATGCATGTAAACACGCTTTACACAGCCTCTGTCTGCCCTTCTGTTGTGAAGAGTTTACTCTGCTGGCTTGTGTGCTCAGCTTCTGAAGGTTTCTGAAGCTCGAGCCACAGTTACATGCTGATCCAAGGACCGGTGATCGCCTGGTTCCTGGCCGGTGGGCTGGAGCCAGCTGGGGGCCTGCCAATTGCCCCCATTTCCTTGGACACATCCCAACAGTTTCCAGCAATTGGTGTTGAGAATCAATACTGCCTCTGACCATGGAGGCAGAGCATAGCCATCATGGCAAGTGCTCATTGGAAGTGAGTTTCTCTTTTCAAAGCCATCTAAGTTGGTGGCTGATTGAGTAGTCCAGAGTCTGCTAAAAACCCAGACCCTCACCAGGCATGGCCTACTATTCCTCCCCCTGCCGAAGATGCTCCTCACAGACTTCACTGCCAATGTCCATGACGTTTCTTGGGTGAAAGTGGACTGTAATGTTTCTCCTACTCTACGTAGACTTCTAAATGTCACAGAGTGTGACTCTAAGTAGGAAATTCTGCATGCACACATGAGGGAAAACGCACCGCACAAGCGTTTGGTGAAGGAATTACAATTGCACATCACCGGGCAGTTCTGAATTTTCCTTCGAAAAAGCACTTTAAAACCATAGCTGTCAACTTTTCCTTTTTCTTGTGAGGAATCCTATTCTGTATAAGGGAATTTCCCTTAAAAAAGGGAAACGTTGACAGCTATGTTTAAAACAGTTTGCACAAACATCATCTGTATAGCGAATAACAGTGTAACAGAACCTCCAAGTATCCCTATTTTCCATGGACAGTCCCAGATTTATAGAAGCTGCCCCGGTTTCTGATTTGATCCCAAATTGCCCCGCTTTTCCTTAGGAAGTCCCTATTTGCATTGGATAAGTGTTGTATATTGTCTCCCTGCTTATTTAACTTATATGCAGAATTCATCATGCGAAAGGCTAGGCTGGATGAATCCCAAGCCGGAATTAAGATCGCCGGAAGAAATATCAACAACCTCAGATATGCAAATGACACTGCTTGATGGCAGAAAGTGAGGAGGAATTAAAGAACCTTTTAATGAGGGTGAAAGAGGAGAGCGCAAAATATGGTCTGAAGCTCAACATCAAAAAAACGAAGATCATGGCCATGGGCCCATCACCTCCTGGCAAATAGAAGGGGAAGAAATGGAGGCAGTGAGAGATTTTACTTTCTTGGGCTCCATGATCACTGCAGATGGTGACAGCAGTCACGAAATTAAAAAACGCCTGCTTCTTGGGAGAAAGGCGATGACAAACCTAGACAGCATCTTAAAAAGCAGAGACATCACCTTGCCAACAAAGGTCTGTATAGTTAAAGCCATGGTTTTCCCAGTAGTGATGTATGGAAGTGAGAGCTGGACCATAAAGAAGGCTGATCGCCGAAGAATTGATGCTTTTGAATTATGGTGCTGGAGGAGACTCTTGAGAGTCCCATGGACTGCAAGAAGATCAAACGTATCCATTCTGAAGGAAATCAGCCCTGAGTGCTCACTGGAAGGACAGATCCTGAAGCTGAGGCTCCAATACCCACCTCATGAGAAGAGAAGACTCCCTGGAAAAGATCCTGATGTTGGGAAAGATGGAAGGCACAAGGAGAAGGGGACGACAGAGGACGAGATGGTTGGACAGTGTTGTCGAAGCTACCAGCATGAGTTTGACCAAACTGCGTGAGGCAGTGGATGACAGGGGTGCCTGGCATGCTCTGGTCCATGGGGTCACAAAGAGTCGGACACGACTAAACGACTAAACAACAACAACAAGTGTTGCAGGACATGTGGTAATACTGTTCCTCATTGTCTGGCACCAGTCATCTTCTCTTACTTGTTTCCTTTCTAAAAAAGAGATTTTGTCAACCTCTGCCCAACATGTTTTAAGTATGTCTCAACATACTCTTCAACATGTGTTTGGGATGTGGAACTTTTTGCTAGTCTAGCTGAAATTGCCTTCCTTCTTTTGAAATTCCTCAGATGTTTCTTCTGAGGAAGAAGGAACTCCACACAGACATTATGAATTTCTTTGTACACAAAATCTGCTAACTGTAATTGAACTTCCTTTGAATGTGTCTCTGCCAGAGCCGTCTTTCCCATTAGGCTTACTGGCGCGTTGCGCCAGGGCGCCAGCCTCTCAGGGGTGCCCCAGCAAGTGGGGGAGCTCTGCGGCTTTGCCGATGGCCTCCCCTGTCCCTCCTGCACACCCGTCAGCTGCGCCCCATCAACCATATGGCTGGCGGGCGTGCAGCTTGCCTCCCAAGCCTCCGCGAGAGGAGAGCAATCCCTGCAGAGGCTTAGGATGGAAGCTGTGCCCTGCTAACTATATGGCTGACGGACATGCAGCTTCCTTCCCAAGCCTCTGCGGGAGGAGAGTTATCCCCACAGAGGCTTGGGAAAAGGTCAACAACTCTGGGAAATTGGGGATGGGGTGGTGGAGGGATCTTTGCACCACGGCGCCGGATATGCTTAAGATGGCCCTGGTCTCCGCTATCTTACTTTAAAATCATTACCCACCTCTGTGTTAGCAGTCACCAAGACTTGCTCTAAGAACGACTTTTGGCCTGCACACTGACACTTTTAGTTGCAGAACAGAAGAGGGGTGAGCTGTTCTCCTCCTGCCATGTTCTCCAGGACCCATTTCTGGACAAACCAATGAATATTTTGTCAGGATGCAATTACATGCCACCCCAGACGCTGGAAAAACACCAAATGAAGGTTAAGCCATCATTGACTTCCTCCCAGTGGTGGGCAGTCCATAAGTCTGCAATTGTCAGCCTGGAAAAACAATAGCCTTGAACTCTTGCTCCCTGGTGGTAGGATGACGAGGATTAACCTTGGAGCCTCCTGCTTTTCAAAAGTCACGAGGTCCTTAATTGACAATAATTAGCATTAGTCTTTTGAGAGCAAAGCACTCGAATTGAACCAGAGATATCCAAAGGCAGAGCAGAAGAAGAAACAGCAGAAGAGAATTTTGAGGGAAGAAAAAAGTTGTTATTTTAAGGTCTCAATTCCTCAAAGCGTTGGTGCAGGAAGGAGGACAGGTTCCCACCTTCATCCCCAAAAACATACCCTCCAATATCCCACTGATCAAAATTGGGACGCTCATTTTTCCATCCTAGGCTCTGGCGTGAGTCAGCTGTTTCGTGCAAAAGTGCAAGACTGAAAAACGAGCGTATTTTTATGGTCTGGCACTCTGACGTGAGCCAGTTGACTTGCACCAGAACGCCGAACCAAAAAATGGGAAATTCCAGGATCTAACCAGAAGCCGGGATGGCTTCTGTAATTCTGGGGTGTCCTGCTCAAATCGAGGCAGTTGAGAGGTATTTAAATAGCCCTTAATTTCTAAGATGAGAAATTAAACGTCTGCCTAAAAGTTGTGGAAGCTGGAGATGGTTACCCCAAGGGCACAGCCTCTGAAAGAACTTTGCTGAAGCTGAGGAGGTCTGGGTTTGATGAATGCCTAGGTGGGAGTCTGCACTGGACCAGTTGCGAGCAGGAAGGCAAGCAGGTGGGGCTGCCTACCAACCGACCTAGGCTGGTGGGACAGGCCCTCATTTGCCATACCAGACCAGCCTCCACCCATGTCAACTCAAAGCAGCCATCTCAGAAGCAACTAAGTGAATGAGAGTGACCATTAGCATTAACATTCAACTGGTTGCCCCCAAAATAGTCTCAGGGCCGAAGCCTAAGATATGGCAACTTTACCTATCCTGCTGTCAGGGGATCTTTAAGATCCTGATGTACTCATCCAGCTGTTCACCACAGAAACAACAGACTGGTATTCTTTTGTGTGTGTGTGTGTGTTGTGTTGTGTTGTGTTGTTGTTGTTGTTAGAGAACAACAGAGCTGCAATCTTCTTTATTTTCATCCCCCCCCCAGAGACAGGTATATATGATGCTTGGAAGAATTTATGAATTATGATGAGCTAACGGTTCCTGTTCCTGTTTTGTTTTGTTTCCCCCATTCCTACAGGACTGGGCGGCCCGTACAGCTGGCTCACAACACCAGCTGCATTTCCTTTATAAGCCCCCACAAGGCTGTTGTGCTGCCCTCAGGACCGCAAACTGGCTCACTTTTGTTTGAGGCCTGTGAAAATTGGAAACCTTCTCGTTTCTCTTTTAAAACAAAATATTTTGTGTGGTGGTTGTCCTTTTCAAAAGGCAGAGGTTTTGATATACAGATGTGTCAGCCAAATGGCAGTTTATTCACAGGCTGCCCCAGCTGTGCATTCTGTGAGGGGAATGAAATGTATGGATTGGAGATGATGGGAGTTGGGAGTGCGGGACATCTAGAGGACACCATTTTGGCTGCCCATGGTTTAAATCATAGGTAGGCAAACTAAGGCCCAGGGGCTGGATCCGGCCCAATTGCCTTCTAAATCCGGCCTGCGGATGGTCCGGGAATCAGCACATGAGTGGAATGCTTCCTTTTATTTAAAATGCATCTCTGGGTTATTTGTAGGGCATAGGAATTCGTTCATTCCCCCCCCCCCCCAAAAAATATATAGTCCAGTCCCCCACAAGGTCTGAGGGACAGTGCACCGGCCCCCTGCTGAAAAAGTTTGCTGACCCCTGGTTTAAATGCTTGCTGTTTTTATTTTAACTGTTTTGATCTGTTCTTTCCACCTAGTCACAGCATACCAACCCCAAACTGGTGAGATGTGCTCTATTTAAATGGGAGCTCTGGTTTCAAAATCTGCATCTATCTGTGTAAATTATAATATGAAATTCTAATGTAAATCTTCGTTGTCTTTTGCCATTTTTTTCCTAGTAATGTGTTAAGTGGCTGGCCACCCTTGATGCATCCTGTTCGGTGGTGGCTGGTGCCCATTGGTGGGGTGGAAGGATGACAGGCGGGGGCAGCTAATTCCAGCTTTGTCCCCATCTTCCTCCCAGCTGAGTTCTACAAGGGCAACACTGAGACTAAGGAGGAGGAGGAAGCCAACAGAAGAAGACGAAGACGAAGACGAAGACGAAGAAGAAGAAGAAGAAGAAGAAGAAGAAGAAGAGGAGGAGGAGGAGGAGTTTGGATTTGATATCCCGCCTTTCACTCCCTTTAAGGAGTCTCAAAGCAGCTAACATTCTCCTTTCCCTTCCTCCCCCACAACAAACACTCTGTGAGGTGAGTGGGGCTGAGAGACTTCAGAGAAGTGTGACTAGCCCAAGGTCACCCAGCAGCTGCATGTGGAGGAGCGGAGACGCGAACCCGGTTCCCCAGATTACGAGACTACCGCTCTTAACCACTACACCACAGCAAGATCATCCCTGGACCGGACATAAGGAGGGAGGCAGGCAGGTGCTTGCATGCTGAAGGCAGAGTAAAGCTGGTGGAGCGGTGCCCCATTCACTCTAATGGTTTCAGCCCTCCACTGGGACCATTCCACCATCATGTGAAGAGGTTTACTTGCCCAGGAATGGTATGGACCAGGCTGGAGTCTTTTGTAATGCCTTTGCAAATCAATATTATTTGCTTTCTCCTGCTTAATAATAATAATAATAATAATAATTTATTATTTATACCCCGCCCATCTGGCTGGGCTTCCCCAGCCACTCTGGGCAGCTTCCAACAAAATATTAAAATACTTTAATACATCAAACATTAAAAGCTTCCCAAAACAGGGCTGCCTTCAGATGTCTTCTAAAAGTCTGGTAGTTGTTCTCTTTGACACCTGGTGGGAGGGCGTTCCACAGGGCGGGTGCCACTACCGAGAAGGCCCTCTGCCTGGTCCCCTGTAACTTGGCTTCTCGCAGTGAGGGAACCGCCAGAAGGCCCTCGGTGCTGGACCTCAGCGTCCGGGCAGAACGATGGGAGTGGAGACGCTCCTTATTATATATTGTTGTTAACCACTGTGGCGGCTGAAAGGCGGGATATGAATTTGGCTCTAATAATAAATGTAATTATTACTACTACTACTATTACTACTACTACTACATCAGTTGAGTTTTGTGTGCTGGGAATCTCCTTTGAACTGTAAACATACTTGCTGCTGACTGAGGACCAAAGGAAGCTGCCTTTTATCTTGTGAGACTGATAGTACATCTGGCTATGTTTTGTCCACTCTGACTGGCATTGACTCTCTTGGCTGTCTTTCCCATTAGATGGTACCTGATCTTTTTATTAAAAAATCTAGAAATGCCAGCAATTGAACCTGAGACATTTTAAATGCAAAACATGTGGTGTGGGCTGGCCCTCCCATTTTGACCAAGGGATGCAACCACCGCAGCTGATGTGGGGTCTTGTGAACACTCAGTGAATTGTCAAGGACAGAAAGAGGTGCTTGCGGTGTGATTTTTCTGCCTCAGGTGCCAAAATAACTTGATCGGGCTTGGGTACTATCTACTTGGGTGTTTGACTTGGGTGGTGGTGGGGTGGTGCTGGCACCGCTTGCTACTTAACCTCAGGCAGCAAAATGCCTCAGGCCATCCCTGCACAAACAAACAAACAAACAAACAAACAAACAGGCCAGACAAGTTTCTCTGTCCCTCGCCCTCCTCTTTTTCCTTCTGTGCATGTAATTAATTAACCACAAGTCTCCACCACATTTACTGTGAGGTTCACTAGTATAAACCTCTTTACATTCCTCAATTCTGATCTGCTAATCCCCAATAAATCACCCTTGATTTTCTCAACCAACTCAAGCTAGAGTGAAGATTTATGCCTAAAGGATTTATCATTTCCCACAAGCCTTAATCCTGAATATCTCTCTCTCTCTCTCTCTCTCTCTCTCTCTCTGTGTGTGTGTGTGTGTTGAAGGAACTGAGAGGAGGAACTGAGAGGGGAGAGAGAGGCCCTGTTCTCTACATATCTTTAAAGACAACCTGGACTCCCAAATAAAAACAACAACTCTGAAACACAACTTAAGTGTCCTGTGACTTCAGCGTTGTGACTTGCTTATGAGTTATCGAGAAGCATCTGATAGGCTATTGAGGGAACAATTTCTGGTTTGGGCAAAGGGCAGAAACAATAAGATTTTTGTGGGTGGGTGGGGTGAAAATTTGAAGACCCACTCTTTGGATATACATATTCAAGAACAGTAGCCACAAACTCAGTGAGTTCTTAAGTATAACATGCTATGGGGCTTTTAAAACTGAAAAGCAAGAAGCTCATAATAACTACAGCAGCATCATTTATCAAAATGTTTGTATCCCAGCCTTTCAGCCTCACAAAGGCCCCCCAAGACAGCTAACAAATATCAATTATAATAAACGGCACAATTATCTTATAGACCCCTGCAGTGATGCTGGTGCCCATTATGACTGGTAGGGCAGAATCCAATAAGGTCACCAGTAGCCAATCACAGGCAGACCTTCCCCCTGATTGGTGGTAAGTAAGAAGGCAGACTGAGATTGGTGGGGCTGTGCCCCTTTGCTTTAATGAACCCGCCTCCACTGGAATCCTGGGAACTGTAGTCAGACCCTCAAAGTGTCTCTATTTTCCAGGGACGTCCCTGATTTAGAGAAGCCATACCAGTTTTTTTATTTGATCCTGGAATGTCCCACTTTTCCTTAGGATGTCCCTATTTTCATTGGAGAAACGTTGGAGGGTATGGAGTTATCCGACCCCCGAGTTGTCTGAAGGCAATCCTGCATAGGGAAGTTTTTTAATGTTTAATGTATTATTATGTTTTTGTATATGTTGGAAATTACCCAGAGTGGCTAGGGCAACCCAGTAATATGTGTGGGGTATTAATAGTAAAATTTCAATTATGGAATGGGACATCCCTATTTTCATCAGAGAAATGTTGGAGGGTATGCTGTTGTATCATACAACAAAGACCAGTCTTATGTTGTTATAACTGAGAAAAGAAGATAGGCAGGTTGCAGAAGGAAGGCGAAGGAACCCACAAAATGAGATGAAAGGAGGATTGGGGGCCTGTCCTGATGTGCTGAGCTGCCTGCTGAGAGAGAGAGAGAACATAGTTTTTAAAAGGGAGCTCTACCCAACTGAGAACAACATAGACAAGCTAAATGATTCCAACTCAATGCAACTCAGTCCGGTGCCATCTAGTGACTAAACTACATAATGACACTATCCACGCAAAACCCATCGGGGCCATGAGTGGCGCTACACAAGTGTGCGTGGATGCTCAGTGCAAGAGAGCATGGATTTTGATTGGGCCCACAGGGAGAGAGGGAGAAGCAAAGGATGAGCAACAATTTCACTGGTGTGGTCAAACTGAAAATGGCCTCCGATTTCAGCATCAGCATCAGCTATGACTGAGAGCCAGGTCTAAATGCTCTATGTTTCATAATCCTAATGACTCATAGCCCAAGGGGGAAGAACGAGCCTAGACAGTCAAACCTATTGTTCTACACGCAACAAAATAAACAAGGTCATTTTTCAACATGACCATAAAAATGTCAACAAATCGGAATCTGTTTTGCATGTTAAGAAAAGGCAGAGATGTGCAAGTCGTTGGGAACTGAGAGTCCTTTGGATAGAAGGAAAATATTGAGTCATGTTTTACCACCTAAGCTCAAGGAAAAAATGCAGATCTGTTTCTTTGGTGTTTCCCCCCAGTACTATTACCCCACCACACGTATCATGCATTTTAACATGCAAATGGTTGGACAGTCTTAATTTTCATCTTCACAATGACTTCACAATGAACTCTGCTGGTTCCAGGATTTTTGTATGATGGTTCTCAGTTCCCCCCCCCCTTTTTTTTCTTTTTAAATATTTTTTATTAGGAATTTAAACAAAACATATTATCTTAAAACTCATCCTCAACCCCCCATTCCCCCCATTTCCCCCCCTCCCTCCATAAAACAACCCCCCTCCCCCCTGACTTCCCTCAGTTCCAATCTTTGGTTTCTCTATAAATGCTATTCTCTGCATGTTACAAAATTGTATAAATCCTTAATTTATCCGACTGGTTATTATCAATAAAAAGTTTATGAATGTTTATTCAAAGCCTGCCAAGGAGTCCAGTTCACTTTGTTGCTTCTTTAAATACTTTGTAAAAGGTTCCCATTCATCTTTGAAGTCAAAGTTATCCTTGTCCCGTAGTTTATGTGTCAATTTTGCCAGTTCTGCATAGTCCCATCAGTTTCTCTTGCCATAGTTCTTTAGTCGGGGTTTCCTCATTCTTCCATCCTTGTGCTATTAAGACTCTCGCCGCCATTGTCACATACATGAAGATATTTTTCAACTTCCAGTTCTCAGTTTTTTCAGCACCTCCTAGCCATCGTTGCTACAACCCACCCACCAAGTTCCTCTAGGCCCAATCTCCAACACCTACCAGAGGGTAGTGGCAAGGTGGCAGAAGTTACTGCTCTTGCTCCTCTCCCTAGTTGCTCACTCGGAGACAGCAGATGAACAGGCAACAACAGCGAGGAGCAAAGCTAAGCAGTGGGCCCTTTCCAGGGGGTTGGGCCTTGGCAAGTGCCTAATTCTGGAGCCAGGTCTGATTTGAGGTCAGTCAACAATATGACGTCAGAGATAGGCATCAACATGGTGCCCTTCAGATGGTATTGAACTCCAGCTCCCATCAGTCCAACAGTCCAGAAGAACTCTATGAGGAAAGCTTGAAGAACTTTTTGTGTCCTCCAACATTCCTCAGATGAAAAAAGGGGTGCTGGTCTGGGCTTGAGGCGCAGCTTCTTCTCCCCATGCAGATGCCCAGATCCACCTCCAGCAAAACCACTTTCTCCTGCAAGGTCACCACCTCAGCGCCAGGGAATTCGGGACTCTGTGTTACAAAGTGAGAAGCCATGATGGCTTAAGGGTTTCCGTGGCAGTACCATCATTTTCAGGGCAGTTGGAGACTATGGTGTTTTTCTTCAGAGTTTGCCCAGCAAAACGAATCGAAAATGCTGGGGTTTTTAGAGGACAGCAACAATTAAACCTCTTTTGTCACTCTTAAAACACTTCACCGGTTTTACCCAATGTGATATACCCCACCCCCTAGGAAACCCTGTTTGTATCCGAGGTATGCCGCAGAAATACTAGGGAATCAAAGGGAAAAGAGGTAGATCCAATCCGCCCCGTCCCACTCCTTGTATTTTGTGTTGTTCTTGCCACCAGCCTGCTTGGCTAGTTTATTCCTTCTCGTGCACTTTTTAATTAAAGCCAATTGCTGAACATTCACAAAATACACAATCACTGTTCTGATGAATGCAGAGAGATGTACGGCCCTGTTGGGTTTTTTTTCCTGCACGATGAAAGAAGTTCCACCAAATACTGCAGCGTCTGGTCTCGTTTTTGTTCTTTGCATTTTGATACAGGCCTTTGTAAGGTCAATGACTCTTTTAAAAGTAAGGAAAACATGGATACATGCCCAGCTTATATCCTGCTGACAGCGCAGTTCTCTGAAGCATGTACAGGACATTGCTGAAAAAAAGAAACCAAGTCCTGCAATCTATTATGCTGTATTTAATGGTACATTTGAACCTATAAGCCTGATCCAAACTATATTTAAAAAAATGCTGGATGCAGCAATCATCTTCTTCAACAACATCATAAACTTCATAAGCATAGGTCTGGTGCCTATGCTAATGAAGGCGCTCCCATTTCCTCAAGCTGGCCACAATCTTCAAACCACTTTCTCCTGTGTAACCCCATTCATGTTATTCGGACAGAAGATCAGCAAATCTACCATCCCATTGCACAGCTCCAAGTTTATCAAAGTGGTTCCCAACTAGCTGAGTAATGTGGACTCCCTGTTTTTCAAAAGCCAAGCCATGGGCTCCCTACTTTTGAAAATTGTGAAATATCTATGGTAGTTTTTTGAATTATGGTGCTGGAGGAGACTCTTGAGAGTCCCATGGACTGCAAGAAGATCAAACGTATCCATTCTTAAGGAAATCAGCCCTGAGTGCTCACTGGAAGGACAGATCCTGAAGCTGAGGCCCCAGTACTTTGGCCACCTCATGAGAAGAGAAGACTCCCTGGAAAAGACCCTGATGTTGGGAAAGATGGAGGGCACAAGAAGAAGGGGAGGACAGAGGATGAGATGGTTGGACAGTGTTCTCGAAGCTACCAGCATGAGTCTGACCAAACTGCGGGAGGCAGTGGAAGACAGGAGTGCCTGGAGTGCTATGGTCCATGGGGTCACAAAGAGTCGGACATGACTAAACGACTAAACAACAAGTTTTTTGTTATGTGAATGGTGCCATGGAGCCCCTGGGTGGTTTAATGTGGACCCCCTGGGGGTCTGCGGACCACCAGTTGGGAACTACTGTTCAAAGGCAAAGCATGGGGCCCATGTCAAACCTTTGCAATGTTCTTATTCTAAAACAGAACGCGTTTCTAGTCCTTGTGGAAATTAAGGTTTGTTGTTGTTGTTTAGTCGTGTCCGACTCTTCATGACCCCGTGGACCAGAGCACGCCAGGCACTCCTGTCTTCCACTGCCTCCCGCAGTTTGGTCAAACTCATGCTGGTAGCTTCGAGAACGCTAGTTATCAAAATGCACCGCATTTTTCAGATTGTGCTAATGGTTAGTCAGTGTGATGCTCATGAATTATTATTATTATTTCTCACTATTCTAATTTGTTCCATTGACGCGGGTGGTGCTGTGGGTTAAACCACAGAGCCTAGGGCTTGCCGATCAGAACGTTGGCGGTTCAAATCCCCGCGATGGGGTAAGCTCCCGTTGCTCGGTCCCTGCTCCTGCCAACCTAGCAGTTCGAAAGCACATCAAAGTGCAAGTAGCTAAATAGGTACCGCTCTGGCGGGAAGGTAAAAAGCATTTCTGTGAGCTGCTCTAAGAAGCGGCTTAGTCATGCTGGCCACATGTCCTGGAAGCTGTACGCCGGCTCCCTCGGCCAATAAAGCAAGATGAGCGCCGCAACCTCAGAGTCGTCCACGACTGGACCTAATTGTCAGGGGTCCCTTTACCTTTACCTTTAAGTTCCAGCCTCCTCTTCACTATTCATTAACAGTAAATCTGCCCCCAGAGCCACGTGGATGTGACTACCCAGTCCAGAAGCTAAATTAGTATGCAATGTGTGTGTGTGTGTGTGTGTGTGCGCGCGCGCACATCAGTACATCTCATAGCTGCACATCAGTTACACCACATACCAAAAAAAATCACACCTTTGTTTTTGGTTTAATTCATCCATTGGGCTTAATTAATCCATATATCCACTTCCACTTGGTTCCCTACCTTCCATAATAATACATTGCAACAGTAAACCTGTAAACAGTAAACTGCAAACCTGCTTCCTTGGATGTTTTTAAGCAGAGGCCGGATGGCCATCTGTCATGGCTGCTTTAGCTGAGATTCCTGCATTGCAGAGGGTTGGACTAGATGATCCTCTGGGTCTCTTCCAACTCTAAGATCCAATGATTAGGACTCACTGTTTCAAGTACTCTTTAACCAGTAAGCACAGCAAGGGGTAAATTTATCAGCTTGAAGGTTACAATCTTATACAGTCATACCTCGGTTTGCAGACGCTTCAGGTTGCACGTTTTCGGGTTGCGCACCATGCCGAACCCAGAAGTACTGGAACAGGTTACTTCCGGGTTTCAGCTCTTACGCATGCGCTGCAACACTAAATCGTGCTTTGTGCATGCGCAGAAGCGCCAAATCACAACCCGCACGTGCGCAGACGCGGCGCTGCGGGTTGCAAACGTGCCTCCCACACGGACGACGTTTGCAACCCGAGCGTCCACTATACTCACTTAGGAACAAGCCTCATTGAACTCAATGAGACATTTGAGTGAACATATAAGAAACTGGCAACAGCAAATTTCAGGCACTCATGTCCTTTTTATGGCCTTGTTGCCCATTGTGTGTGAGAAAAGGGTGCAGGATTGATGGGCATTTGGTCTGATCCCGCAGGGCTCTTCTTCTGCTCTTATATAAGGTTTGTTGTGGTAATTTATGCAGAAGTGACATTTAATATCGAAGGCATTTTTGTACACAATGCATAGGGTTTCATCCATATAATACCCCGCCCCCTCCCCGCCAAAACTCAAGCAAAAAATAAGTGTTACGGCAAAGTGCTTTCATGGATGCGAAGTGCATACTGACAAATAACAGACGATCTCTGAAAACAAGGAATCGGAGTGATGAAATCTTGCATATGGTCTCAACTATTAGATGCCTGTGTTGGGGGGAACGAGAGCCAGGTTTGAGACAGCTGAGAGGCGGAGATCTTGCACAGGCATATGTCCAAAATGGCTTGGATGACAATAATATGTATTTTTTAAAGACACAAATCCCAGCAAAGGGAGTGCTAGGGAAGGACCTGTAAGCACCAAAGGGTTGTCTGCCCCATGTCTAGTTTTTGCCTCTGAACTGTGCAGAATGGAGAAACTTCTCATGTCATGGAATGTTCCTGCCCCACAACAAACCCACCAGGAAAAGATTCCCACATGGGGGGGGGGCAACATATCCAAGAGAAAGATAGGCTAAATGGCTAAATCAGGGTTGAAAACCACCAAATACAACAGGAAATGGGAACAGAAGATACGGTACTGGGTGCGAATCACCAAATACATAGGTAATAAGAAAAGAACTGTGGGATATTATTTTGATATATGATGACAGCGGAAAGACTCTTGTGTGGACAAAGATGGAAAGACTTATTATGGTTTTAAGGTGCAGGAATGTTGTTGAAGTTATTGGAGACAAAGCTGATACATGAAAGCTGACTCGCGCAGGGATTCTTGTTCCATTTACAGATGTGCATAATGTCAGCGTCTCATATTGGACTCCAGTAAGACACGTCATCATACTGAGGCCAATATTATATCTTGTTACTGGTGCCAAAATCTCTCAACCTGTGGATGGCCATATGTTTTTATATCTATGCAGTTTGTTCCAACTCGGACTCTCTTGGTAATATGCAAATGTATCCCCATGTAATCAGGTAATCAATTAGTTGTTTGAATGCCAGATAATGAATCCAGTGGCAGACCTACATTTGGGGGGCCCTGGAGCCTGAATTGTTATGGGGGGCCCCTTCACAACCAGCAGCGAGGACTGGGTAATCTTCTTCAGTTACGTTGTTCCCTGACAGATCACCACATTTTTTATTTATTTTTTAATTAACTACCACAACTTGGGTTTTGATTAGTTGGTTGGCAGCCATGCTGGTAACTCGTTTAAGAGGTATGCCACACAGAAAAAGAGTCAACAATATCTCTTTTGGAAGCCTTCTTGATATTCTCCTAGGTCAGCCTGCAAGATCTATCCTGAAAGTGATTTGCAGTCTGTTAAAAGTCAAGGGCAGTTTTACTGCTGACGTTCCCCATCTGCCTAAATTCAAGGAGGATTGCTCAAGTTAATGAGGTCTGATTTATTTATTCACTGTTGCACTGGCAGATTTGCCACGGAGATCTCCCCCCCCCCCCCATTTATATTTTTAGCTCTTTGTGCCACTCACTGCTGCCTGGTTATCAGAAGCCTGATCTGTAAAACAAGCCCCTGTTTTGCTAACTGTGAAAAACGAATTTCCAGTAACCCAGCAAAAGGGTTACATTTCCAGCATTGGTGCCGTCAATATAAGCATCCAATCTCAGGCAGTTCTCTCAAGGGCTAATCATGCTTTTCTGCAGCCAATATGGTTTTTATAAAACCACAATTCTTCCTTCAGCTTTGTGGAGAGGAGGCCCAATTGGGAGTGGGGGGGAGGAATCGTTGCAGGACAGTATGTACATAAATGCAGATAGCCTAATACAGTCATACCTTGGGTTACAGACGCTTCAGGTTGCATTTTTTCGGGTTACGGACCCGCCGAAACCCAGAAGTACTGGATTGGGTTACTTCTGGGTTTTGGGGGTTGCGCATGCGCAGAAGCGCTAAATCGCACTTTGCGCATGCGCAGACCCGCTGCTGCGGGCTGCGAACGTGCATCCCACACAGATCACGTTCGCAACCCGAGTGTCCACTGTACATTTAAAGTTTGTTAAAGTCCCAAACCTACTTTGTAAGACAGGGGTTTTCAACCTTTTTGGGTCAACGGCTCCCTTGACCAACTACATTCTTTCTGTGGTACCCCTGTGGGGTTCAGAAGCCCAATTATGTCACCCTTTGCCTGCAGAGCTGGCAGCCCCTCACCATTTTTCGAACACCCTCCCCTGTGGAGTGTTCCCTCAGCCTCCGCACCCCTCTCCCTTGGGAGTCCTCTGCTGCTCTGGTCTCTGAGCTGCCCCCCTTCCTTAAAGAGAGGTGCCTCCTCACGCTGCCCCACAGGGGCCTGGGAAGCACCCCCTCAGCCAGCCATTCACCAGAGGCACCATTCACCCGCGGAGCTTGTAGCCAGGGCTGCTGCAACAAACAGCTGTGCAAGCCTTTGGGAGGCAGAGACGTGAGAGGGCATCAGAGGAGGGAGGGAAGGAAAGAGGGACCGTGATAAGAATTTTAAAGTCTTAGATATATAATAAATGTTCATAAATGTACCAACCAAGCATGTACCTAGATCAGCACAGGAAGACCGACCTGAAACCATTTTTGACTCCCAAACTGACCAAATGTTTTCTCTGTAAGGTCAACGGAAAATGGAAAAGCCTCCCCATTGTCTTTTCCTTCACAAATCCTGTCTTAAGGGTATGTCTGTGTTTGAATAGGGTGAGCCTGTGACCTGGCTCAGGAACTAAGTATTTATCATTACAAAAGACTGGCCAGGCTCCCCAGGGTATCCAATCAAGTGAGCGTTAACAGGTAACCTGTCAGATGAGATGAACAACACACTCAGATTTCTGCTGTAGACCACATTTTCTGTGATGTATGTATGATGTATGGAGGGGTGGTCGTGAGCTCCAGGGCAGGGAATTTAAAATGTCTATATAAGGCTTGCGTGCCATTGTTTGAGGTCCTCCTCCTTTTCTGCGTGTGAGGGGAGCATCCTGTTGCAACAGATCAATAAAGATCAGGCTTACTAGCTGCTTTGCTTCTTAGTATTCTCTGTTTGGCCTCTGTTATTTTCTCCTACCAATAGGGAACCTACGTAAGGACTCTATATGGGCTCTTGGATACCCCATAAGGGGGAAAGGGCAGATTTTGTTTAGAACAGGACAGAGGCCAGTGTTGCCCACGGCACCCCTGACCATCATTCAAGGCACCTCAGGGTGCCACTGCAAACTGGTTGAAAACCACTGTTGTAAAGCATTAGCCCCACTGAGCTCAAAGGAAAGATGCATAGGATTGCACTGTTTGTTTTTTTGCTTCTTGATGACTAATTGGACAGCAGTTCTGGCCCCAGCCTTCCAAAACAAGTTCCCAGTCTTGGCATGTAGCAGAGAAAAACCCCTCTTCTGTTTTCTGCCCTGGCATCAGATTACCATGTGACCGAGAGATTTGCACAGCTCCCTGGTGCTTGCGGGTTGTCTCTTTAGCTTTGATTCTTCCCATCGATGCCCTGCCTCCACCTTGCACAACAGAGAAAACCGTTGGAACCTCTTTGTGTAGCAGGAAAACCCCAAGGTCATTTCAGTATCTTTGCTCTTAGACCAGACAGCAAACACAAGGCCCCAGAGTGTCAGTGTTGCAATCTGTTGCAAATGGACTAAATTACGCCTCGTTTGCATACCGTTGCCATTGGTGTTATTTCTTTTTCTTTTTCCCCTAGTAGAGAATTCGCATTGAGTGTGCACAGAGCATAACAGGCCCGGCTGCAGCTACGGACGACTCTCTTCCTAGGGAATTAATTAATGTTTGACTTGAGCTTCAAACAAAGTGAAGCGCTCGTTCCTAACGCTTTTGATAACCTGTTGAGATTGCTGAATACTGTTATTAAATTCCTGCTAAACTGGAGTATAATTCATACCAATGCTTGAGGAGTACAGCCAAACAGGCTGGACTCAGTGTAAGGTTTTTGCTTTTGCTTTTCTTTTTTAAAAAAGCAGATATCTGATGTCTCAGCTCTGCTTTGAGCATCATATCCTTTGGGACTTTTGAAAAGAAAATGAAACAGAAAAAGGCAGGAGAAATGGTCACAGCAATAAATTCTTCTTCTTCTCTTAAAATCCCCTGAGCAAAGAACTAGGCAGAAAATGTTATTTCCGACACTAGTACACTAGAGATATTATTGTACAACAAGCAGTATTCGCCAAGTTATTTTCTGCTTTGTTTATGTTTCTCCTCCATAAAAGATGCATTGACATGAATTAGATAGTTCATTATGTTACTTTTGGCAATAGCGGATAGTGAGACAAATCACATAGGTTTTAGCAGAAGCAAAACTGTAGCAGAACGGAAACAAGGCTGCTTGCAATGGGCACGAGATGGAAATTGCTACCTCCTTGATCCTTACCCACTGGTGTTTGTGGAGGACCAGACTACCAGAGCAAACCTAGAGCACCTTCGAGCTAATCCTGGAAAGGGGTGGGTGGGGGTGGGGAAGAAGGTCACCACCCTGTTGGCATCTGTGTCTGACAAAGGGGAAAGCACAGGCAAGTGAATGATAGTTGGATGGAATCATAGGAACCATTCATGCACACCAAAGGGTTTTTCAATTACACAGGAGTAAGAGTTAGGTGTCGTGGTGGACAGTTTTACAGAGCAGTATCGCTATTGCTCTGTGACAATTGAACAACGCAAGAAATGAACAGCTAGGGTGATGGGTGGCAGACGGTTATATAGATCAATTGTTTGACCTCGCCTTGGAATCTGTATTCACAGGCCTTTGGGAAGGACGTAGGAAAGAGGTCTCATCATTTGATGGCTTTCACCCAAAGGTGTGAACTGGTCTGCACTGAAATACAGTGGTACCTCGGGTTAAGTACTTAATTCGTTCCAGAGGTCCGTTCTTAACCTGAAACTGTTCTTAACCTGAAGCACCAATTTAGCTAATGGGGCCTTCTGCTGCCGCCATGCCGCTGGAGCACGAATTCTGTTCTTATCCCGAAGCAAAGTTCTTAACCCAAGGTACTATTTCTGGGTTAACGGAGTCTGTAACCTGAAGCGTATGTAACCTGAAGCGTATGTAACCCAAGGTACCACTGTATATAGTTTGCATGTGAAATACGAAGTACATGTGAAAAGGATCTGGGGGTCTTAGTACACCATAAGCTGAACATGAGTCAACAGTGTGGGTGCAGCAGCAACAGCAGCAGCAGCAAAAAAAAAAACAAAACAACTTAATTCAATTCTAGGCTACATCAACAGAAGTCTAGCATCCAGATCAAGGGAATGAATAGGGCTGCCCTATTCTGCCTTGGCCAGACCACACCTGGAATACTGTGTCCAGTTCTGGGTGCCACAATTTAAGAAGGATATTGACAAGCTGAAACATGTGCAGAGGAGGGAGACCAAGGTGATGAAGGGAACTATTGAAGGAGCTGGATATGTTCAGCCTGGAAAAGAATAGAAGATATGAGAGCCATCTTCAAATATCTAAAGGGTTGTCGCTGTTGGAAAATTCATGGAACTGTTGCGTGTCACATGTCTGTTTACATTCCAGCACAGTCTGCTGGGAACTTCCATTTGTGAATAGCTTTTATTTTTCTCTGTCTCTCCGAGAAGACAAAGAGAGAGAGAGGGGGGACATGTTTCTTTGTCCTGATTTATGATTAATAAATCTGTAGTTGTAGTATGCTTCCACAAGCCTCACACCTATTCGGTATGTGCAGTTTGCTCTGCTGATATAGTGTGTCCTGGCTTTGAAGCCTGGGTCGCTGAGCAGAGGCCGATGGGTCTTCGCTGCGGGACGGCTGGAAGGAGACGACCCAGCTGGGGCTAGCTAGCTGGCCTTGAGATCTTCTGCATGCCGACAGTCACATGGAAGATGGTGCTAGTTTGTTTTCTCCTCCAAAGGGTAGGACCTGAACCAATGCCCTGTCTTCGACTGTTTATGCTTGGACTGCTGCTTCAAGTCTGGATAGCCTTGCCCTTCCTGTCACCTAGCCTCAGCATAGTGACTCATTACCTGTTGTTGAGCCTGTACCTATTCTCTCCTCGATAAAGATATCTTCCTTGGTCTTAGGTAAATGCCTCTGTTGTCGTGGTCTGAGTGGGAGCCAGGACAAATAAACAGGTTGTCTGGAAGTGACCCATGTCTGCTTTGGCCCCGAGTGGAAGAAACTGTCAGCATTATTGCAGGAAAAGCAGATGATAAACAGCAGCGTTGAAAAATGTTTTTAACGGTCCTCCACCTACTAGGGATGTCAGAGAATACTGGCAGAAATGGAAATTGCCAGTGTTTGCTTATTCATCCCCTCTCAGGAACAAAAATAATTCCAGCATATTCACTCTTGTCGCTGCTGCAAACGACACAGAACTGATTACGTTTCCTCCCCAATTGCACCGTATTTCCTTTTTGCTGAAATGGACAGGGTGGAACAACGTGATCGCAATGTAACTTACACCATTCATTGCATACGTTACATAATTTTGCCCCGGTGTACAGCGAGATGAATAATGTAACTTTTGGTGGAAGACGAACTGCAGCAGAATGGAAACATTGCTGCATGCAACAGGTACAGGGCAGAATGGAAAATGATAGCTTCTTAGACTCCTACCTGAACTGCTTATAGTCATTATCAACGTCTTCATTTGTATTCTGGCTATTTTCCAGTCACACCACCATCTTGGCTCGCAAGATATTTACTCTTGGTGATAAAGCTGCAACAGCCACCCTTGTAACTTTATGAGATTTGTCCTTCCTCTCCAGAGCCTGCAAAGCATGTTTGTATTGATTTCTTTCATTTCCTTTCCTTTTTGCATGTACTCTGGAACACAGGAAGATAGGAAGCTGCCTTATACCAAGTTGGACCACTTATCATAAGAACATAAGAAGAACGTGCTATTCTCACAGTGGCCAACCAGATGCAGAACTTCTGCACCGGAGCACTCTCCCCTCCCCTGGTTTCTATTCAGAAGCATACTGCCTTCAACCCTGGATAAATAGCATAGCTGTCATCAGTGGAAGATTAATGGGCATGCACAGGATGCACAGAATTAGGCCCTCCACCCCTGCTGCAGCTGAGAAGCCCTCAAACGATTAGTATACATTGCTAACTGAGAGGATGCCTTTGAAACATGGCAACAAAGAATTGCCATTGATGAATTCTAGCACAGTGGTCCTCTGGTTACGAACTTAATTCATTCTGGAGGTCCGTTCTTAACCTGAAACCGTTCTTAACCTGAGGTACCACTTTAGCTAATGGGGCCTCCCGCTGCCACCCCTCCCTGCCCCTGCACGATTTCTGTTCTCATCCTGATACGATATCTTTAATGTCATTGTCCCATACAGAACACTGAAATTGAAAAATCTACATATGACATTTAAAAACCCCTAAAAGCTCTGAAACCCCATTTTAAAATACAATATACTATAGAGACTCCTTATACTGTGTTTAGAACCAGAACTGCATTTGCGTAGAAACTGTTTCTCAGGCAGCTAGTCCTGGTCTTTATAACCCTATACCTTCTTCCAGAAGGCAGAAGCTGAAAGAGATCATTTCTGGGGTGCGTACTATCCTGCGCTATCTCTGCAGCTTTCTTACGGCACCTGACAGCATAGATTTGATCTATGGTGGGAAGAGTGCACCCAATTATTCTCTCTGCAGTCTTTACAACCCTGGACAGCATTGTTTTTTCCCTGAGATAAAGTTCTTAACCTGAGGTACTGCTTCCGAGTCTGTAACCCGAAGTGTTTGTACCCGAGGTAGCACTGTATTCTAGTTGTGTTGTTTCCACCAGCCAAGAGCACATAAAGACCTTTATGATAGCTCAGACTCTGAGCGATCATTTAAAAAAAAAAAAAAGTAACCCTCGGGAAAGAAAGTTATGAAGCATTATGTGCAGGCAATCTGACTTTGCAGCACAGACCACTTTCCGGAGTTGGAAGGGTCTGTTGTCTTCCAGCTTCAATTGGCTATGATGTTCACTTCGCCCCTCCTTTCTGGGGGTAAGGATTTCGCCTGGGCAGTTGTTGTGGGACAAAGCTGGAGAGCTCTGCAAGGAGAGGTTGCTTGCAAACGTGTGTAGATCGGACAAAATTGCATACAAAAATGTATATGGCAGGAAAGATGTGCACTGCGATGCTGACAACTTTTCACAAGGACCTCTCCCCCCCCCCCCCAAAAAAATTAAATCACTAACTGATGTGGAAATGTGGCAAACTGAACTTAAGCCTGAAAAAAAATGCAAAACTGAGGCTAACTCCAAAATTGCCAGATTTGTCTATCTGAGGGCCTTGCTTCCAAGTAGAACTTATTTTCCAAGTAGGCCTTGCGCATGAGCATGTTGTAAAGCTGTGGAGTGACAATACCACACCGCTAGGCCCCAGAGCTTGCTCATACAGTATTTCATTGCTGCTTCCTATACATTGTGAGCCTAGTCACTGGATTATTTTCCACGTCTTCTGAAGCCATTCAGTATTGGAAAGATTCCAGATCTGATTAGCCAGAGAAACCTTGGGCCCATCAACTGCAGTTTGTCTTTCTACATCTGTTTTTGGTAGTGCTGTCCGCTTGTTGTGGTGAATAGCTTTTTGCTATTCCCCAGCCAGTCAGTTTGCCAGTCCCTAGCAGCTTGCAGAAAGTTTGCTTTGTTTTGTTTTTTTGAAAAAGACAACCCCAGTTGGAAGGGTGGATTCCCCCTCCCCAATTAAAAAAACCCAATTTTTAACACACCCACACCCTTTCTTCATCATCTCTGATCATCTATGATCGCGTTGTTGTTGGTTGTTGCCTGTTGCTGCTGTTCCTTCAGGTTCTGGCAGATTGGGGCTGGGGGTTTATTTTATGAAAACACAATGCTTCAAAACACACACACACACACACACACACACACACACACAGAGTGGCTGAAGGAGAGGAGGGAGGAAGAAGTGAGATGTTAAGGTTGCAGGGATCAAAGGGACAACCAAAGTTGTTAACCTTTTTTGTAGGATTGAAGTTGTTGAGCTTTTTTTAGGGTTGAAATTGTTGAGGATTTTACCTCAGGAAATAAACTGGATTAAACCAACAGGCGGAAACGGACTTTTGACATGCCTTCCATAGGCACTTCAGGCTTTCCGACTGCTCTTCTTTGAAAAAAATGAAGACGGGGCTGCAGTTCTGCTTCAAGCAGCTGCTTCCTTCTCATGTGTGTGTATTACTCTGCAGGGTCCTGCAGTTTAGCAGCCTTTGGAGGTACCGTATTTTTCGCTCCATAGGGCGCACCGGACCATAGGGCGCACCTAGTTTTTAGGGGGGGGAATAAAGAAAAACATTTTATTCCCCCCCCCCCAGCCCCAAAGAGCAAAGAAGCCAAGACAGCGAGCGGGATGCATCTCGGTGGCTGTTTTGGCTTCCTCTTTAGCCGCACGCAACCTCTCCAGGCGGGAAAGGCTGCGCGTGGCTTTGGCAGAAGCCAAGACAGCGAGCGGGATAGATCCCGCTTCGTTTTTAGCCATGGGGCTGGAGCGGGGGAAACTCGAGCTTCCCCCGACCCCAGCCCCCAGAACAGGTCCAGGAGCGGCGGCAAGGTTGCGCGCATCCTTGCCGCCACTCCAGGAGCTTGCGGGGCTGGGGGCGCGCTCCGAAGGCTTGCGGATAGCTGCCTGAAGCCTGGAGAGCGAGAGGTGTCGGTGCGCACCGACCCCTCTCGCTCTCCAGGCTTCAGCGAAAGCAACGCGAAGCCTCCGGAGTGTGGAGGGAGCGCTCTCTCTGCGCTTCGGAGGCTTTGCATTGCTATCGCTGAAGCCAAGGAGCCTGCATTCGCTCCATAGGACGCATAGACATTTCCCCTTCATTTTTGGAGGGGAAAAAGTGCGTCCTATAGAGGGAAAAATACGGTAATCAGAAAGAGAGATGCATGCACACACATACATGGAGCCTGGACACACTGGCTAACCAGGTCCATGGAAAGGTCCTGCTGGGAACATTAAGGGGACTAAGCTAGTCCCACTACTCCACGGACCGCATGCCACTGATCTACAGATATTCAGTTAACTTCTCCTGACTCCTTCCTCTCATTTCTTTCTGCTTCTGTCTGCAGCATCTTCCACACACAGCCCATCTCCTGCCAGGTATATAGCTGTGTTTTGACAGCGGTCATAAAGCTCTTGACGCACCACCACTCGTTTTCTTTATATGGCCAAGCCAGTTCGCAGCACTGAACCAGTTGCAGAAGCAATAAGTACCATGGTCTCTGTAGGATTGCCAACTCATTGGTTTTAACCCAGCTCAAGTCCTCCTGACCTAGATCGGTTGCCTCCCAAGGGGTTTTATTTTTAGTTCAGGATCTGTGCAAGTCGATGAGGGATTTAAAATAGTGAGCGCCCCTGTGCGTACGTATGCATGCAAGTGCCACAGAGTAACATTCAAAAAACCTCCGATTAATTAACGGCGCAATCCTAAGCGGGTTTATTCAGAAGTAGGAGAAAATTGATGCTCTTCTCACTGAAAGGCAAACCTACCTAAACTGTGGTTTCTGACCACACACAGGGTCTGTGTCCCTTGGGAGAATAGAAGACACGGCGGAGACTGTTGTTTAAGAAATATGGTTTATTCACTTATTTACACCTTCAGTCTGCATTGAGGAAATCCAGACCTTACGGCATGGTGCTTGTGTTTCCCTCACCAAGATGGATCTCTCCCCCTCTTCCTCCTCCTTCCTCCCAGAAAACCCCTTGCCCTCCCCCAGAGCAGTTACCCTGGCAACCTCCCAAATCCCCAATCTCTGTTCATACCTGGGGGCAAAAGGGAAGTTCCCTTGTATTGTTAATGGCCACTATTGTTCTCTTGATAGCCATAGCTTGTAGCTTGGCCATGTTGGTTTGCATAAGCCAGCCCAGGAATTCCCTGTCTGGCACAGTTCTGCAGTTTATGTTTTTAATCCCTACTCCAATTAATAAAAATCCTAGCATTTATTCATTGCTAGGGTTTGGGGGGATCCCCCCCCCTCAGTCTATAACAATATACTGTGTAAAGCGTGCCTAAAAATGCATATTTCTAGTTACAGGTAGGTAGCTGCGTTGGTCTGCCGTAGTCGAAACAAAATAAAATTAAAAAAAAAAAAAAGAAATTCCTTCTAAGTAGCACCTTAAAGACCAACTAAGTTAGTTATTGGTATTACTGGAAGGATTTTTTTTATTTTTTTATTTAATTTTATTTATTTTATTTTGTTTTAAAAATGCATATGTTAGTGGAAATAACATACCAAATTGCACTGCATATGGGGAAATTGCTTTTCAAAAATGTGTACGCTAGTATATTGGGAGAAACTCTTGCTATAATATTGATGGGTTTTCTGGAGGGCTTTTAACAAGGAAATAAATTGCAAAGTGATTGTGGAAATGTGGAGAACTTAACTCAAGACTGGAGGTGGGGGGGAAGAAAGCGAAAGAGGTCAAAATTGACAGATTTACTCAGAAGTAAGACTCTCTGTGTTCAATTATACCTACTCACAGGAAAGTGAGCATAGGGTTGCAGCCTTCAAACATACATATCCCTGGTCCTATTTTCTTATTGTTAGTGGCATTTGATAATGATAACGACACCAGTGGCAATTGATAATGACAAAGGTCTCAATGCTACCAGTCAGATATCTTTGACCTGCGAGTCAACCAAATATTTAAAGTGAACTCTGAATCAGATGAGGTGCTGGGTATATTTGCAGGACAGATTTTCAGTGATATGTCTGTCACTTCACATTTTTTAAAAAATGCATCTGAAAGTGCTCACGAATTTGTCACTTGCTATTTAGCATGTATTTATTCAGGGTTATGCAACTTGTTTTTCTGTCTTGCGGTTGGTTCGCAGAATGGTTCCATGCGACCGTCAGTCATGGTGGAAACAAAGGGATCTGCTGCAGGTAGATGCTGAACCTTAACTGATCAGAAAGACTGGTGTGTTGAGTTCAGGGGAGCTTATCACCATTTAGGATGGCAGCCATAATAGAGTTAGCTCCAGAAGGTCTCAGATTCAACACCCAGCGCCCCCAATTATAAGGAGCATGTTGCAGGGGATGGAAAGTCTTCTGCTGGAGACCATAGCTGTCAACTTACAGATTTGAAAATAAGGGACCAGCAGCCTTGAAAACAAGGGACCAGCAGCCAAAATAAGGGACCTGGCAGCCTCACCTGTTCCAGGCACTCCAGTCTTCCTGTCCTCCTGCAGTCTGGTCAAACTCATGCTGGGTAGCTTCGAGAACACTGTCCAACCAACTTTGTAACCAGAGGTTCAACTGAATAGAATCTGAATCACATGCACCACAAGGCCTATGCAGCCTCAGCTTAAGATGGCTCCCCGGCCTGGCTTTGCACTGCAAAGTTTGCAGCAGCACGTGCAACAACATGGCATCCAGCATTCAGAAACCCCTCAGCTTGCATTAACTAGCCACACACAAGGCATGCAAGCTCCACCCCCCAGTCGTTCTTAGACTTCTTATTGGGTGAGCAACACAGCCAAGCAGCACAGTTGGAGCCCCCCTCCTCCCTGGCCGGCAGGGAGGGAGGGAGAGGAGCTGCTTCCTTTGAAATTTAAGGGACATCATTTAAGGGACATTTAAGGGACATCCACCAATAAGGGACAGCAGCGGGACATGGCACTGGAATAAAGGACTGTCCCTTCAAATAAGGGACACTTGACAGCTATGCTGGAGACTCTGGGCAGCTGTTGTCACTCAGAGTATTCAGTACTGGGCTAGCTGGACAAATATTTCAAGGCAGGGGTAAGGAACAGGCTCTAGCCAGCAGGCCAGATCCTTATGTCTCCACCCTCTGTGGCCAAACTTTGACAGGTGGCCTGGACCACTTACCTGTCCATCAGTGGATATCTAAGTTATAGTTTTATAGGGGCAAGGAAGACCAATCAGGATCATCTTCCACCTTCAGTGTGGGGCTTCATGTCCACCCCACCCTCGCCATCTGTTCTGGGGGTTTCCCTGTCCTCCAAAGCAGAGTTAAGGGGGCACATGGGGTGAGGAGAAGCCTTGCTGCTCAGGTGGAAGGTCCTTGTGCTAATGAGCCAACTTCATTAGACGCAGCCCTGTGTGTGTTAGAGATGTGTGGATCTGTCCGTTTCCGATTTTCTCAGTTCCTTATTTTTCATCAGAACATAAGAAGAAGAGGAAGAGGAGGAGGAGGAGTTTGGATTTGATATCCCGCTTTATCACTACCCTAAGGAGTCTCAAAGCAGCTAACAATCTCCTTTCCCTTCCTCCCCCACAACAAACACTCTGTGAGGTGAGTGAGGCTGAGAGACTTCAGAGAAGTGTGACTAGCCCAAGGTCACCCAGCAGCTGCATGTGGAGGAGCCGAGACGCGAACCTGGTTCACCAGATTACAAGTCCACCACTCTTAACCACTACACCACACTGGCAGAAGAGCCTGCTAGATCTGGCCAATGGCTCATCTAGACCAGCTTCCTGTTCTCACAGGGGCCAACCAGTTTCCTGTGAGAAGCCCAAAAGCAAGACCTGAGCACAAGACCACTCTCCCTTCCTGCATACCCTCCAACATTCTTCTGATGAAAATTGGGACATTCCATTCCATAATGACAATTTTGCTATTTATACCCGACACATCTTACTGGGTTGCTCCAGCCACTCTGGGCAGCTTCCAACATGTATTAAAACATCAGGGACATCCCTGGGAAATAGAGATATTTGGAGGGTCTGCTCTGGTGGTTTGCAGGAATTGGTATTCTGAAGCATTACTGCCTCCAACTTTGCAAGTGGAGCAGAGCCATCAGGGATAGTTGCCACTTTTAAGTTCAGTTCACCACATTTCCACACCGGTTTGTCATTTGTTTCTCTGTTAGTTTGTTAATGAATATGAATATTCAGCAGCTAATTTATGCTAATATACGCATTTTAAAATAAAATGTTCCCCAATACATGTGTTTTTGTAAAGCACATTTCTCCCTAATATTTACATTTTCCCTAATATAATGCATTTTGTATGTTATTTTCACTAATACCTGCATTTTAGTGTGTGCAAATTTTTGCACACATTACTTGACTGCAGAGCAAAATGCAGAGAAGTGTTAATTTCTTCTTCTTCTTTTTATAAATTATAAAACTTTATTTGCACATTAAAAATTACAAATAAGAACACACACAAAAAGGAAAAAAACATAAAACAAAACAAAATAATAATTTCGTGGGGGGTGGACTTGTCAAAATCATACATTAATTTAAGAAGTGTTAATTTCTAGAGGTGGTTGTGCTACAATTCACATATTGTTTCGCGAACTGCAAATTAGGCAAGCCTGCCTTTCGAGGCAAATGAGATCAAACTCCTCCCCTGTCGCTGGTGTGCGAGTGTTTGCGTTTCAGAGAGGGTGAGTTTTTCATGCGCCTCCTAATGTGAAAGGATTTGTATCCTGAAAGACAGGCTATAAATAACTGCAATCAACAAACAAAGGAACCCGGGAGAGAAATAAGGTGTGTTTGGACTGAACATAACAGGAACAGCTGTTCTAAAAATGTTATGTGTGCCTCGACTAGCTTAGTGACACTTTCTCCACGGCGGCTGTGACACAAGGCACGGGACAGTGTTACTGATGGGCAAAGGTGGACTTAAGAGGATATGCAGGCTACCTGGGCCTACAGGACAGGTGTCGATCCCTGGCTGTTAAGAGGAGAGATTGGTAACAACAACAACAACAACTTTTTATTTATACCCCGCCCATCTGGCTGGGTTTCCCCAGCCACTCTGTACGGCTCCCAATCGAGTGTTAAAAACAATACAGCATTAAATATTTAAAACTTCCCTAAACAGGGCTGCCTTCAGATGTCTTTTAAAGATAGGATAGCTGCTTATTTCCTTCACATCTGAAGGGAGGGTGTTCCACAGGGCGGGCGCCACTACCGAGAAGGCCCTCTGTCTGGTTCCCTGTAACCTCACTTTTCGCAATGAGGGAACCGCCAGAAGGCCCTCGTCGCTGGTAGAAAGACCCTTCGCTTGCAAGCCCTTTGTGATAAACAAACTATGAGCATTGGCCACAGCTCAGTGGTAGAACATTTGCTTTGCATGCAAAGGTCCAAATTCAGCCCCCAGCATGTCCAGGTGTCAGGGACTGGACTGAGGAGGGTCCCGCTTCCTGCACCTTCCCAAGAAGGGATTTAGAACAGTGGTTTGCAGAAGGTCAGAGTTCAGAGGCTGCAGAGGGGAGAAGCTGGGAAATAGCGGGAGAGCAGCAGGAAGAAGAAGGACCAGGGGAGAGACAGCTAACAGACTCAGTGTCTCTAGAAAGCATTCCTGACCCGCCCCCCCCCTCTCCCAGGACCAGGCATGCCTTGAGTGTGATAGAACAGAAAACTCAAAGGCAGAAAGCACCGGTTAGTCGGCGCAGGGGTGATGTAGAAGAGGAGGGACTGAGCAGTGGACTTTACTCGGAGCCAGTGCCGGATTTACGTATAAGCTAAACAAGCTATAGCTTTGGGGCCCCCTCTCTTGGAGGGCCCCCCAAAAATTAAAGGGGGGAAAACTGGATGTACATTTCCAAAATATAAGATAAAAAACAAATAAAACCTACATACAGCAACAGCGTTTTGTGTAATAAAATACATATTTTGTTATAGGCAAATGGCTTTAGATACCTATTAGGTCCATAAATTACCATATATCATATACAGGGGTCAGCAACCTTTTTCAGCCGTTGGCCAGTCCACCATCCCTCAGACCATGCGGTGGGCCGGACTATAATTTGAAGAAAAAAATGAACAAATTCCTATACCCCACAAATAACCCAGAGATGCATTTTAAATAAAATAAAATTTTACTCATGTAAAAACATGCTGATTCCCGGACCATCCGCGGGCTGGATTGAGAAGGCAGTTGAGCCGCATCCAGCTCACGGGCCTTAGGTTGCCTACCCCGATTCAACACAAAAAAATAGTGACAATTTGTTGTTGACAATCGACAGCTGGACACATAAAGCGTCCCATTACCTTTAGTAGCTTAGGGCAGGGATCAGCAAACTTTTTCAGGAGGAGACCAGTGCACTGTACCTCAGACCTCATCAGACATAAATCCAGCCCTACTCGGAGCAACACCATTATCTAAGAGAGACCACATTCCTTCATCTCTCTCTGTGAATATTGAATAAACTACGTGGTAAGAACTCTTCTTGTTTATCTGCTTTTTGGCATCGCACCGGGGGAGGGATAGAATTCCCTGAAGCCACCAAGATGTATGATAACCTTGGACATTAGCAGTAGATTTGTTGGGTATCCAGTGAAGCTAAATGCTGTAGGATTCGGACACATAAAAGGAGTAAAGGTAAAGGCATCCCTGACCATTAGGTCTAGTTGCGGACGACTCTGGGGTTAGTCATGTGGCCAGCATGACTAAGTCGCTTCTGGCGAACCAGAGCAGTGCACGGAAAAGCCGTTTACCCTCCCGCCGGAGCGGTACCTATTTATCTACTTGCACTTGACGTGCTTTCCAACTGCTAGGTGGGCAGCAGCTGGGACCGAACAACAGGAGGTCACCCTGTCGCGGGGATTCGAACCGCCAACCTTCCGATCGGCAAGCCCTAGGCTCTGTGGTTTAGACCACAGCGCCACCCGCGTCCCTATAAAAGAGAGTACTTATTTACAAATATGTGCTCTCTGAAGCCCACATTCCTAACATGTTCACGCTCCCGTCTCAGCGACGTCTATGCTGGCTTGGTCCTGTCCACAAAATGGAAAATGGCAGGTTCCCCAAATATGTGCTCCACGGGGAGCTGGCTTCAGGCACCAGGCCAACTCTGTGTTACAAATATGTCTGCAGACGAGACATGAAGGCTGGCAACGTCAACCCTGCCGTGTGGAAATCCCTTGCAGATGATCGCAGTGCCTGGAGACGGACAGTCAAGTTGTGTATCTGTAGCAGTGACCGGAGGAGAAATGGCTGTTGGGAGGAGCACAGAGAGAAGAAAAGCCATGGTGCATCTGCAACAGCTCAAACCGGACGCCTTCATCTGCCCCAGCTGCAACAAAACATGTCTCTCCTGTATCGGTCTCTACAGCCACAGCAGGCACTGTAACTCTCCAATGGTTTGACTTCACCCCCAAAGCCATGCTCCTTCGTTGTCTCCTGAGAGAAATAGGTTGCCAGCAATGTAGTTAAACTGTGCAACGTGTTCCCACGGGGGCAGTGATGGTCACCCAGCTTTAAAAAAAAGATGGGTTATTGGTTTGATCCGGCAGAGGTTTTTTAATGCTCTTAACAGCAAAAATAACCATGACTGAAGGGCAGCAGCTTCGTCAATATTTTTCAAGGGCCTGGGAATAAGATTAATTTGCCAGGAGTTACATCATATGGTTGCTGAGGGTTTGTTTACAGAACAAAAGCATTTAGAAGAAGCAACTGTTCAAAGCTGATGTTCGTAAGTTTCTGTATCACTGTGGTCTTGGGAAGGTTGGTATTGCCAGGAAAGCTATCAATATTTATCTTACGAGCACAAACTCATGTGCACATATGCGTGCACGCGCACACACACACACACACAGAGAGACTTGTTTCTTTGACTTCATGCAAATGCTATCAAACAGTGGCTGGAGACATCCTGTCTGTGCAGCAAGTGCAAAGGAAGTGCAGAGATCTCCCCCCCTTCCCCCCTGCTTTGCACTTTGCAAGCAGCTCCGACTTTGCTAGGAAACAGCCTGGGTGAAATCTCAGCAGTTATCTGATTCATTCTCCCTGCTGATTGGTCACTTTCCTTTACCACTGACATCATCTTGTTACCAGGCTAAAAACATCTGAAGCACAACCCTTGATGTTGTCTTCGGTGAGCGGGTTCGGAAAATGACTCTGTTGAGCTGATTGTTTTCGCAGTGGGGGAAAGAAATAGAAAAATTAGACGGTCGCCTAGCAAACAGCTTAGGAAGTTAATTGGCAACCTGCACTTTCTCAAACAGTGGGATGTGTTGTTGTTGTTTTTTAAATGAATATATTAGCTACATTCTGGTTTCAATTGTTAGCAACACCTTAGACCACCATCTGTGGTTATAGCATTGCAACACATAAACTTAACTCAGGCTGCGTACATTTTAAAGCACCAATTTTTTTTAAAAAAAAGAATCATGGGAACTGTAGTTTGTTAAGGGTACTGGGAATTGTAGCTTTGTGAGAGGTAAACTGCAGCTCCAAGGATTCTTTGGGTGGAGTACTTTATATATATGGTGTGTGTGCAGAATGAGATAGCTTAGTCGGAAAAGCATGAGACTCTTCATCTTGGGGTTGTGAGTTTGAGCCCCATGTTGGGCAAAACATTCTTGCACTGCAAGGAGTTGGACTAGATGATCCTCATGGTCCCTTCCAACTTTGCAATTCTATAATGCTGCGATTCAAACCTCAGACTTATTTCCATGGTGAAGGGAGCGAGTGAATTATTACTTCTGAAAAGTACAACCAGTGCTATAGCTGCATGATAGAGATTCGCTTTGAGCTAATTTGCATGATCCAAAAACAGCCCATGCTTGGATTACAGAGATCTTGCCCAACCTCTTAATTTTTTTCCTGATAGCCCACTTAGGTACTGTTTTACAGGAGGGATTCTTTTTTTTAAATCTCCCCTACCTCTTTTCAGTGACCCCCAGTATCCCCCACTCCAGCCCAACCCTGAACCTCTTCACCATTTATTTCTGTGGCTGGATAAGTCTGATCTCTCCAGCTCCGCATTGCTTTGTTTACTTGGGCTGCTGATCCAGAACCACCCATGGTCTGTTTCCAGGCCAGGATCTCTCTTTTGTTAGCTGGCTGCCTGCCTGCTCTCTTTCCCTGTGTACTTGGCTCGGTTGGATAGAACCTCCTGTCAATCAGAGGCTACATTCATGCCGTACATTTGAAGCACCATGATACCAGTCTAAACAATCGTAGCTCCCTCTCCCCTGCAAATAATTCTGGGAGTTGTAGCTCACTAAAAGTACTGAGAGCTGTTGGGAGGTCCCTATTCCTCCTCCCAGAACTACAACTCCCAGAGTGGTTCCTTCTTCACAAGGGAATTCTGGGAATTGTAGCTGTGCGAAAGGGACCGGGGTCTCCTAACAACTCACAGCTCAGTTCCACGGGGGAAGCTGTGGCGGTTCGAAGTGGTATTGTAGTGCTTTAACTGGATGGTGTGAATGTGGTTTGTTTACTGCAGCAGTCCAGGAGCCCAGCCATCACAGAGCCTAGGTCAGAGAAGGAGGAACTTCTTTTTCCATCTTGGAAGGTCACATCCATTCTGGACAGGCAGTGATGGGCAGAGACAGGAACAAAAGCAGGCGAAGCAAAGAATGCAAACGTTACCTTTATACAGTGTGCTAGCTCCTTCATGCATTCGTACACCTCTCTCTCTGTTCTCCCTCCCCGGCAACCACTGCCAGAGTCCAAGGACACATTCCAGGAAGGCGTATTTTTTTTATTTAAAAAAATCCACTCAAGGGCATGAAATAGGATTGGCAAGGGGTGTACCCTGAGGATTGGGTGTGTGGCTGATGAGAATATGTTGGCTGGGGAGAGTCCTAGGAACCAGACAGAGAGGCCAGGAAGATTGCGTTTGCCATCTCCCTGGGCCCGAGTTTCCTCTATAGCTGAATGAACTTTCAACCCTAGTGGAATTAACTTTAAAAATGTACCTTACTCGTCTAAGATTCAAAGACTCCAGGCTCCAAGCAAGAGAGGGAGCAGCCGGGGACTGTGGGGAGTCAGTCCCAAATGGCAACAAGGAACTGCACAGAGGAGGGCTGGATTTTGTGTCTTGCAGGTGGGGTTATCCATACGAAGTGTCCCTATTTCCCAAGGACAATCCCAGAATGATGAAAGCCAATCCAGCTTCTGATCTGATCCTGGAATGCCCCTATTCCCCCTTTCAGTTCCACTGCTGCCGAGTTTTCAAAGGGATTTGGGTTTAATGGTTTGGTTTATAAAGAGTGTTTTTCTTATACTCCAAAGGAGGGCAAAGGTGATTATGTGATAGCAGCAGGATTTGTGCTTCCCTCCAGTGGTGCTTAGTACAAGATTCACATGTGGGATGTTGCAAAGTGGGGTAGATCGTTGTTGTTGTTTAGTCGTTTAGTCGTGTCCGACTCTTCATGACCCCATGGACCAGAGCACGCCAGGCACTCCTGTCTTCCACTGCCTCCCGCAGTTTGGTCAAACTCATGCTGGTAGCTTCGAGAACACTGTCCAACCATCTCATCCTCTGCCGTCCCCTTCTCTTTGTGCCCTCCATCTTTCCCAACATCAGGGTCTTTTCCAGGGAGTCTTCTCTTCTCATGAGGTGGCCAAAGTACTGGAGTCTCAGCTTCATGATCTGTCCTTCCAGTGAGCACTCAGGGCTGACTTCCTTAAGAATGGATTGGTTTGATCTTCTTGCAGTCCATGGGACTTCTCAAGAGTCTCCTCCAGCACCATAATTCAAAAGCATCAATTCTTCGGCGATCAGCCTTCTTTATGGTCCAGCTCTCAGTTCCATACATCACTACTGGGAAAACCATAGCTTTAACTATACAGACCTTTGTTGGCAAGGTGATGTCTTTGCTTTTTGGTTCCCAATTAGGCAAGTACTGCTAGTTTTTGTTATGTGAATGGTGCCGCCATACCTTCCCAACATGTCCCAGCACAAAACTGAGATGCACGGTTTTGGCTGCTGCGATCTCATATGTTTTGGGGTGCTGTGCTCTCGTGCAAAAGCATGGCCCCTCAAAACAGGATGTCCCAGACAGCTGACGGTTATTTGGATCACTTGGGGTCTGTGGCCCCCCCAGCTTGGAACCACTGGTATAGATCTCTAGTCTTAATGGGTCCTGGTAAGGTCTCAGTCCTCTTGCACTCAGGCCTTCTTGTGAGCTTCCTGGAGGTGTCTGGTGAGACCAGGATGGGTGTTTGGCCCGATCCAACAGGCCCTTCTTGTGTTCTCATAATGCATGGATGGTATTGTTCCAACAGGTGACTTCGCGGGGCTTCCTGTATGGTGCACGATTCCTCTATGTCCAGGATGAGGAACTTGTAGTCCTTCAAACGTTCTTGGGACTATACCTCTCATCGTCCCTGACCACTGACCATGCTAACTGGTGCTGATGGGAATGGGAGTCCCATAACTCTTGCTTGGAGGGCTCTAAAAAAGCCAATTAAAACTGTGGCCTGGGTGAGGCTTTGATTAGACGGGAACCAAGTAGTGAGCAGGATGTGTACACATTCCAGAGGCCCCATGTCTGGTGGGGAAAGGGTGGGGACCATTCTGCTGTAGTTTTCAGCGAGGAGCCTTGCTCTGCATTTGGATTTTGTCCTGTGCGGCTAAATCCTTCCTATCCTTCCTTTACAAGCAAAATAAAATGCAAACAGAAGGTGCTGGGGGAACACTCAAAATAGCGGAGGAATCTGCTAACTTGGCGACATTCCTTTCCGTAATCCTTAACCGACGTTCCCTGCACTCGGACTCCATGCATACCATGTATTTCAAGCTCATTTGAAGCATATGACATTCCCCACAAAGAATCGTGGGAACTGAAGTCTATCCCCTAACAGAGCTATAATTCCCAGCACCCTTAACAAATTACAGTCTCCATGATTCTTTGGGGGAAGTCATGTGCGGTCTCAGATTCGAGGGCTATTTGCACTGGGCCCTTTGAACAACCTCAGTCTGGACCTGTTCATCTGGGTGTTGGTGGTGCCACAGTCCCAGTAGATGAAAAAGCTGGGAGACAGGAGACCTGGATTTGGTTTTTTGTGGTGCCACTGCTCAACCTTCTGGCCTTTGGCAAATCGCTTTCACCTCTAATTACCCTACCTGCAAAATGGGGGTGATGTCCTGCATGCTCACTAGTGTCAACAATGCATGTGACACTGTCTTGGCGTGAGAACTGGTGCTTGTCATGACAGGTGTTGAAATACAAATGCACAGACAGACAGCCCCTCCTTTAAATTGCTTCAAACCACACAATTATCATCCACATCAGGAGTGCAAAAAATCCATGTGACCTAGTCAGGTCCCTTTTTTAAAAAGCTTTTTATAATCTTCTTTTATAATCTTCTTTTCATTTCATTTTGTGTTTTTCCCCATCTCCCTCTACTTCCCCATACTTTTCTCTGCCTTTCTGCCCTTCCTGTTGTGTCATACATTTTTAGACTCAGACAAATGCTCTCCTTTCTTTGCTTTTCTGCAGGTTCACTGGTTTAGGTTTCGTTTTATTTTTGCAGTTTTGAACATTACGATTTTGTGCAGCCTGGCAATTCCAGTTGCTTCACTAAAAACGATTTTTTGAAAGAAAATATTTGACTGTTGTTGTTAGCCATGGCCTAGCAATGATAGAAAACCATTTATTAACTAATTAATTAATCATATACAATCCATGTGCTAATCATTCCATGTGAGCTTCCCTCAGTCTGCATATTTTCCTGGCTGAAATGTATCCTTGAATTCCGATAGTGCTTGTTTCCTTCCTGGATGGAGAAGCGTGTCCTTGCTTGTGAGTCTAGAAACCGGGATTCTGTACAAAGGCAAAAATTGCATTCATGGCTCCACCCACTTTTGCCTATGTCTCCGCCTGCCACTGCCATATTGTCCTCAAGAGGTTGCCCAGAAAGGAACTCAACCCTTATTTTTTATTTCTGGCATTGTATCTTTGTAGACGGCTCAGAGACTACTGTAGTTAAGTAGTACATAAATTGTTTAAATAAAATAAATTAAGTTCCCCACCCCTGAGAATCTGGGAGACAGCTGTGCTGCTGTGAAGATGCCACCAGGTCTCATGCAGAAATAATTCTGCACTTACTAGCACCCCAGCTTCTGGCCTCAGATCTATGGAATTCATATTTAGGTAGGTCCCTGTGAGCAGTTGTAGTAGAACCAATTAGTCTCTAGGCCCAATTCAAAGTGCTGCATTTTGACCTATATAATCTTACGCAGCTTAGGAAGCCAATACTGCCTCTCCCCATATGAAATGACCCAGCCCCTGTGATCAAAATATTGATGGGGTGATGAATATATAGCCAAATGTCTACTTCATCTACTGTCCACACTGGATTTGGTATGCCCTGTTTATGCAAACGAGGCTCTGAACGCCCAGGTACAGCAAGATAACTGCTTTGACTGGGTCTAAGCCACTAAGGGAATGTAAAATTGATTGCCCTAAAGCAGGCATGGCCAAACTTGGCCCTCCAGCTGTTTTTGGACTACAACTCCCAGCTTCCATAGCTAACAGAACCAGTGGTCAGGGATGATGGGAACTGTAGTTCAAAAACAGCTGGAAGGCCAAGTTTGGCCATGCCTGTGGCCCATTACAACCCTCAAACAGGCCAGCATGGAATGGTAAGGTCTAATGCCTTCGATGAATGGCACATGGTAAAATACAAGGCCCTCAGTCCCTAGCACTCCTGAGCACAGCAGCTGTTAAAGACCAAGGGGACAGCCACCCATTATATGGGTGGGACGAAGTTGATGTTGAAGAATCATTGCTTCAACACTGGTGATCTTTGCTTCTTCCAGTATAAGCACTGACAACTGGAAAATACTGGCCTGCGAGTGCTCCAGTTGGAGAACAGCCTTTACCAAAGGTGTCATGGGCTTTGAAGACACTCAAACTCAGGACGCAAGGGAGAAACGTATGAAGAGGAAGGCACACTTGGCAAATCCACACTGTGATCAACTCCCGCCTGGAAACCAATGTCTCCACTGTGGAAGGACGTGTGGATCCAGAATTGGCCTCCACAGTCACTTACGGACTCATTGTTAAAACCGTGTGTATGGAAGACAATCTTACTCGGCTACGAGTGATCACCAAAGAATTTCAATTTATTAGTTGCTTGACACATATGTAGTCTCCAAACAACTTACAAAATTTAAAAGTATAAAGGATGGCATAACATCAGAAAAAGAACAATGCATTAAAACCATACAGTTGTGAAACAAAAACAAAACAGCAGCTTAAACACACAATCAACAGACAGTAGAACAATCACCGCCATCTGTGAAATGCCTGGGAGAAGAGATCATTTTCTACTTGGATGTTAATGGTGGTGCCAAGAGGGCCTCACTGGGGAGAGCATTCCACAAGCAAGGAGCCACAACTGAAAAGGCCCTTTCCCAGATAATGGGCAGCTGGCAACTCTAATGCAGGGATCATTCAAAATGCTACCTCCCTCCTGCAGTTTGAATTTGTACAGTCCAGGGAGGACACAGCCACACATGAATCACTTCTCACCAGAGTTCTTGGGCTAGAAGGCCTTAGAAGTCCTACTGTTCATAAGAGATAGAGAGAAAGGGAGAAAGAGGGAGGGAGAGGGAGGGGAGGCGGCCTGGAAGGGCAAAGGTGAGCTGTGGGTAAAATAAAATCATTTATTTTGCAGGAGACTATTTACTGTATATGTCGCAGGCTATGTGCAACATTTAAAAGGAGAAAGGTGGAAATGGGCATCAGTAATAGGAATCCTTAAAATGGTAAGAAGTAGCTTCTCATTTTCTTCTGAGTTGGAATATCTAACAATGCTCCCCAGATTAGTCTGTATAGTGTGCGTGTTTTTTAATCTTTCCTGTACAACTGTAAAGGAACTGCTCAGCTTCGCAAAAGAGAATGAAACAGAAGTACGGGGCTAGCTGGCTTTGCACATCCGTGCAGAAAAGCCAGCTAAACACATTCCACTTCTGGCTAACTCAGCCAATTCTGCATTGGCCTGCTGGAATCCCTCAGTTTCGAGGACTCCTCTGTTTGAAGGGCTATCCACTCCCATGTCCAGTTTAAAGATTTATATTAACCCTAAGAAAGGAGAGCAGAGCTTCCAACATACAGTGGACCCTCGGGTTACGTTACCTTTGAGTAACGTAACTTTCGGGTTGCGAACGTGGCAAACCCAGAAGTATATACTTCTGGGTTTTGCCGCTCACACATGCGCAGAAGTGCTCAATCATGCCATGCGCGTGCACAGAAGGGTCAGTTACGAAGATTTTGGGATATGGCCGGGCCTCCAGAACGGATCCTGTTCGTAACCGGAGGTACCACTGTATATTAAAACATAATAAAACACCAAACATTAAAAACAACAACCTTTCCCTATACAGGGCTGCTTTCATATGTCCTCTAAAGGTTGGATAGTTACTTATCACCTTGGCTCAAGGGTCACATAACTCCATACCCTCCAACATTTTTTCTTATGAAAATAGGAACATCTTAAGGAAAAGCGGGACATTCTGGGATCGAATCAGAAACTGGGATGGCTTCTGTAAATCAAAGACTGTCCCTTGAAAAGAGGGATACTCACTTGGAGGTTCTGACATGATAGCTTCTATATAGTCTAGTCCAGGGGTCAGCAACCTTTTAAAGCAGGGGGCCGGTCCACCGTCCCTCAGACCATGTGGTGGGCCGGACTATATTTTTTTTGGGGGGAAACAATGAACAAATTCCTATGCCCCACAAATAACCCAGAGATGCATTTGAAATAAAAGCACACATTCTACTCATGTAAAAACACACTGATTCCCGGACAGTCCATGGGCCGGATTGAGAAGGTGATTGGGCCACATCCGGCCCCCGGGCCTTAGGTTAGGTATGCCTGGTCTAGTCCACTGATGAGGGGCACTGAATTGGCTCTGTGGATAGCCAACACACTTGCAAGCAAATGCCGATGAATTACACTTCCCATTGTTCCTCCCATTGCTAGTTGGAGCTGGTGGGAGCTGAAGCCCAACAACATTGGGAGGGCACCTTGTTGGCCATCCTTGTACTGCAGAACATAAAAATTTGCCTCCACCTGGCTCTGTGGACTTGAGCTCTGCCTTCGTCCTAATTATATGCTCTGTCTAGCTGTGCATTAGCACAGAGACAAGTAGCCCTGACTCATCGTTTTTTCACCATCCTCGCGACCCGAGGCAAACAGACTTTGCTGCGCACTCTCCAAACAGTCCCAACTTCCCCTTGAGCAAATATCTAATCTTGTCCTGCCTTGCAGCACAGCTGTCTTGTTTCTACATGTGCAAGCAAACTATCCCATCGCTGGGGCTATTAATTAATTGTTATTATTTTTTTGCTGGGGGCAACGGCTGTCCTCCTGGAGGAGCACCCCAGCGACAGTCAGCACCGTGTTTTGCAGATGTGCATACAACTTATTTTCCTTCCACCTTGCAAGGTAATTGGCCTTTTGCAGCTGGATGTGGCGTTGATGACAGAGCCTTGAATAGGAAGATGAAACATAAGATTGCCTGATTCTATGAGCTACTATAGAGCCTGCTAGGTAGACTACTTAAGCCCTAGAAGGGTTGTGCTACAGCTGTTAGCAGACGACAAAATTTCTCAACCAATGGAAGCAAGGCATGACCCCCTCACCTCGCAAATACCAGAAATTTGGTTTGTTACTAGTAATAAGTGACTAATTATTAATAAATATTATTCATTATTACATTATTAATAAATCTCAAGGAGACTTGGGGTGTCGTGGAGAGGTGAAGGGGGAAATCCTCACCACACACACAGCCAAATTGCCTCCAGTTCTGGTCCCCCGCGAATAATAATACCAGTGACTGCATTACTAATTATCCATTGCACATGATAATGGTGATGCTGTCATGTGCTATGGGGAGGTGAGAGGAACCAACAGCATCCTGGTAGCCTAGGTTGTGTCCAGTTTTAGTTATACTCAGAGTAAACCCATTGAAAGTCAGGGAGGTTATTGGTTTGGTTTTTGTTTTATTGTGTGGGGTCTTTGGATGAAGGGCGGTATACAGATATAATAAAGAACAGTAATGTCAATCAATTAAAAAAATATTTCGGTACCTCCATATCATAACGTATCATGGCGCTGTACAAAAGCAAAACACCGTTCAAACAAGCGATCGTCAACGTGTCTGGCTGACCAGTTTAAAGAGTTGCAAAGGCCTGTCGCCGTAAAAAAAAAGAAAAGCTTTTAGGAGCCGTCTGGTGGAGGCCAGCCTCATCCCATCTGCTTCCAATGCCAAAGGTGGGTCCTTGTGTTGAGCTTTTACTCATCGCTTGCTAACCTGCATTGCAGACGGCAGATATGGTGGCAGCACTGGCTCTCCAGTCCCACATTGTTCCTGACATTTTTACGTGTGACATGAAAAAAAAGTACTTCAGAGCTATCTGCAGGCCATGTGTGCAAAGGTGTGAACGCAGTTTTAAATTAAGATGGAATGAAGAAGATGAGCATTTCAAAACCATACATGTATCAAATTCTTCCTAGACTTGATGCTTTCCTTACAGCTGTGGAGGGGGGGGGGTGAGGGGAGTGACTAAACCCTGGAACATCATCTGTGAAAATGCCCTTTTGCTTAAGCTCCCACATTTGAATTGGATCTGAAATTTTGAAAACACCCTATTTTATTTAGTTACTTAAAACCATTTTCCAGCCCAACCTCCAGCATTTCCACGGGCATCTGGGTGGCTACTGCAAGAACAGAATGCTGGGCTGGATGGACCTGATCCAGCACGCTGTTTTTATGTTCATTGCTGTTCTAGGGGTAATGAAAAGCAGATAATTAAAAACAACAGGCCAACTGATTTAAATCCACAATAAAGCAGTAACAATGGAATCCTATGTGTGTACTCACTCGTAGGTTTCCGTGTTTCAGTGGGGCTGCAGTCCTACATTCACTTACCCACCGCACTCAGTCAAACACATCCAAACAGTATTATTATTATTATTATTATGTGTTAATTGCTTTCTCTTGAGCAGGGCAACCCAAAATAAACGAACGAAAAACCCCACATAGCTACCTTAAAACCAAGGGGGAAAATAATGCATTTAAAAAATCCCACCCACTTCTAAAAGGTCACATATAGCTAAAGGCAGACCTGGTTATCAGTGGCGTAGCGTGGGGGGTGCAGGGGGGGCCGGCCGCACCGGGCGCAACTTCTGGGGGTTAGGGTTAGGGGGCGCAAATCCACGGGTTAGGGGGCGCAAATCCACGGGTTAGGGGGCGCAAATCCACGGGTTAGGGGGCGCAAATTACTTGCCTTGCCCCGGGTGCTGACAACCCACGCTACGCCACTGCTGGTTATAGAGAAAAGTATTTGCGCCAGGCAAGCCTCCCCAAGGGGAGCATACCACAAACAGGAGCCGCCGCAGAAAAGGCCCATTCTTGCGTTGCCACCCTCTGGACCTCTTGTGGCGTGGGCACACAGAGAAGGGCCACAGACGATGATCGCAGGGTCAGGTTCAGTAGGCATATATAAGGTTGTGCACTGTTGACTGTTCAGGGCCAGCGTCTTATACAGCATACACAAGACAATACGATATCTTTATTGTTATTGTCCCATATGGAACAATGAAATTGAAAAATCTACATAAGACATTCAAAAACCCCTAAAAACTCTGAAACCCCATTTTAAAATACAATATGCTATAGAGACTCCTTATGCTGCGTTTAGAACCAGAATTGCATTTGCGTAGAAACTGTTTCTCAGGCGGCTAGTCCTGGTCTTTATAACCCTATACCTTCTTCCAGAAGGCAGAAGCTGAAAGAGATCATTTCTGGGGTGCGCACTATCCTGCACTATCTCTGCAGCTTTCTTATGGCACCTGACAGCATCGATTTGATCTAAGGTGGGAAGAGTGCAAAGCAAGAGGAAGTTATGTGTTTTTAAATACTGGCTGGTTTGTGGAGGGTGTTTGCAGAAGAAAAAATGTAAATGTAAAAGCAAAACCAGTTAATAGATTAATATTTTTGGGGATCCTGGGTCCCGGCCCCCCATTGGGCAAAAATATTCCGGCATTGCAGGGGGTTGGACTAGATGACCCTCGGTGTCCCTTCCAACTCCACCATTCTATTATTCTGCCTCCCTTTCCTGCGCCTGCCATAGCAGCAACAGCAGTAAGCACTGAGAGACGGGGGCGTGACCACCTCGTGGGTGCCTTTCCCCCACCTCCAGCCCATGGACATGGCCCGCGTCCCATTGGCCGAGGGAAGCCCCGCCTCGCGCCACCTGGCCCCACCTCCTCCGCCCCCTTATAGGTTGCCGAGAAGCTCCCTTCTTCTCTCCGCCCCGTTTGCGGGACGGCCCCTCCTCCAACTCGGAGACTGCCCGGAGATGGGGAGCGGGAGAACGCTCGGCCGATTGGCTGGCTGTGGCCGGCGCCTGCGATTGGCCAGGCGGGGGTTGCGGGTAGGCGTGGCCGAGGCGCGGCGATTGGCGGCGGCCGAGGGGTGTGCGCGCGAGGGAGAGCCGCGGTTGGTGGGCGGGGCGGGGATGGCAGCGGCTGTTCCTGAGCGGCTGAAGCCGAAGCGCTTCCAGGGGGGCGGGAGGGGGAAAGAGGAGGAGGAGGAGGGGAGCGGCGGATGGGGGCGGCGGCCGGAGGCGCTGAGCGCTGAGCGCAGGCAGCCGCTGCAGCCAGTCGCCTCCCTCTGCCCCCGCTGGCTCCGGCAACCATGAACAGGGGCGCCGCTTCTTGCCCTTCGTCCGTCCCCGGCGGCAGCGGCCACGGAGAGTGCCGGAGGGTCTGTAGCAACTGCCGGAAAGTGCTGAGGCAGGTGGGTGTACGTCGACCCCCGTCACGTTCCTCACACAAACACACACATACACCCCTCCGCGCGTGCGCGCGGTGCTGTGGAACGTTGGGGAGCAGCGCGCGCGGGGATCGGGCGGTTGGTGGTGGGGGGGGGGAGCCCGATCGGAGGAGGCGACTTCTGCCCGAAGGCGCTCGGAGATGCTGCTCGCCTCTCCCGATTGTAGACCGTTGGGCTGCTGCGCTCGGGCCACGCCCCCTCGGCCAACTCTTATAAAGGGGGGGGGCGCGCGCCCCGCTGAAGTGGTGGGGGGGGGCTCTTTCACCTTCGCGTAGGGCTGCTTGTGTACGTGTGTCAGTCAGTCAGGGTTATCCTAAAGAATATATTATAATGAGGCGTTATATGTGTGTAAGTGTGAAATCTAGTGTACCTGTGAGGTACGTTGGTAGCTCGTGTTCTCCTCAAGAGTAGACCCACTGAAGTCCCATGGGCATGGCTGACTTAGGTCTGCTGGTTTCGGTGGGTCTGCTCTGGGGAGCAGTTAACTGGAATACAAAACTGTAGCCCTCCTCAGAGTAGACCTACTGAAGGCTCATGGGCATGGCTGACATGGGTCACCTGGTTTCAGTGGCTCTACTTGTGAGTAGAACTTGGACAGCGAGGGGTTGCCTGCAACTAACTTCTAGGACCCTCAGAAATGAATGTATCCAGATTAGCAATGTCCATTAATTTCAGTGGGTCTGCTCTGAGGAGGACTTAGCTGGGATACAACGCAATAGCCCTCCTCAGAGTAGACCCACTGAAGTCCCATGGGCAAGGCTGACTTGGGTCCCTTGGTTTCAGTGGCTCTACTTGTGAGTAGATAGAACTTGGGGCAGCCGGTGTTGTCTGCAACTAACTTCTAGGACCCTCAGAAAGGAATGTATCCAGGTTAGCCATGCCTATTAATTTCGGCGGGTCTGCTCTGAGCAGGACTTAATTTGGATACAACCCTATCTCTAAATACATATGTATATATCAAGAGAGCAGTTTGTGTGTTTTCCTATCCAGTAGTAAAGTTGTATAAAATAGGTATGATTTGCATAGTATAGCTGTGTAAAAATAATAAGAACCATATCCAGCTGGATGTAGACTTAACTGCAATCCTAACCGTTTTTTTGCTCACAAGTAAGTTGTGCTGGTCCCAGTGGGGCTTGCTCACAGGTAAGTGGGGTTGGGACTGCAGCCTTAAGTTAGCCATGCAGTAGCCCCATTGCAGTCCATGGGACAACTGACAGTCCTGTTACCACATTTACTTGGGACTAAGCCCTGTTGAGTTCGATAGGACTTACTTCTAAGTAGATGTGATGTGGTTGGGCTTGTGCTGTTAATTACGACTAAGAAAAATCCAATCATTTTTAATGAGGGTAAAGCGTGGCTAAATTAGTCTGGAGCCAGCCCATTATTTTTATATTACAAAGTGTATTGGGCTGGCTGCTTTTAAGTGCTAGCTATATTAAGGTTATTTGGTTGTTTTAAAAAGTTTTAAAACTGTGTTCTTTTGTTTATAATGTAAGGTTGTTTATAATTGCATAGTAAAGTAGGATAATACTGTACATATTGTATGTATATATTGTATATTAAAATTGCATAAAATATGCATATCATTTTAATACAATGTATGCATAATTTATTATTTGTTCATGTGCTTTTAGTGTGACTTGTTCTTGAAAGGTGCTCAGTGTGGTTACAGTTGGTACTGAACCACTTAAACAAAAGCATAATAATAATAATAGCATTTGATAAAATTGTATACAGCCTGGCAACATCAAAAAATAGCCGATCATGTTGTCAGTAAAAGAAAAAGGGGTGGTTTGGTGGTGGATTGGTTTCACATACCATCTAAATGAATATAGTGCAATAGGGTGTGTGTCTTTGTGTTTGTGTATAGAATATGGGTGACATCTGATTTATACAATTGCCCATTGAGTTTTTAATGGGTCTCCTCTAAGTATAACAAATACAAATTTGCATGTTTACTTGAAAATAAAGCTTCACTGAGATCAGTAGGCCTTACTTTCCAGATAAGAAAGTATAGAATTCCAGCCCTGGGGAATGTTGTCTTCTGTTTGTAATCATTGTACTGAAGAAAAAGAAGGTTCAGTGGGATATGTCAGAAAATATTTACCAGTAAATCTCAGAGCTAACCTAATTGCCTTAATTAGGTTATAATATGCCTATATATTTCCATTGCTTAGACGTAAATGATGTGCTAATGCTAAAAACTCAGGTTAATGACTTGCACATTTCTGACATTTACTGTGGGCAGTCCTCCAAAAATCTTAAGAATTACTAGTAAATGCTAACATTCACTAAGTCTGACACTTACTGTAATAAGTGTATACTTTTCTTTCTCTGTGTGATCCTGTTAAAACAAGTACATTTAAACAGTATGGTAAAGATAATCACCTTTAAACAGTGTGATCCTGGGTGGGCAGGGCTGAAAGGAAGGGAACTGAAGGCAGTTCATGTACCTCCTGGGTTCTCCAGTGCCCTGAGAACAGAGGACGGCTCTTGCTCACCTTTGTCCTTTTCTGTTTTTTCTACATCCCCCAAAACCATTCACCTCCCATGGGAAATAAAGAGAATGAAATTCACTGTTGTATGTGTGCTCCTGGTTTGGAGGTGTGCCAGGGGAATGGGAAGGCGTTGGATCTTTTGGATCCAAGCACACCCTTGGCATGCCCACCCCCTTTTTTTGCTCTGCTGAGATCAGTTCTGACAACAATAGAGGAAGGGCTGTGGAAGGTACCATAGCAATGGCGAGGTGGGATCCAACACTGGATCTCCCTCTCCAAGGTTGAGGAGTTTTCTTTCTGTCCTTATAAAGGGTGCTGCAATGATTCCTATGGCCCCTGGGATATCCTTCCCAGGGTTTCAGTGTCTAGTGAAATCAATTAAGGGGGCTTGACTTTGGCAGGGTTGTGCTCTCTGTACTTGATGTGGTATGTGTCTGTATGAAATTCTTATTTTGCTGTACCTTTGCCTTCTGTATCACTACTTCACTTATCCATTGGAATTTTTAAAATATGTCTTGTCCCTGAAGTCTCAAGACCTTCAAAAGAATAAGAACAAACACTGTCTTAAATTCTATATTTGATTTGTGCACCCTCTTTCCAAAGGCGAGAGGAAGCTAGAATGTGGCTGAAGCTCAGTGGTAGAGCATCTACTTGTCCCAGGTTCAATCCCAGGTGTCTCCAGGTACGGTTAGGAGAGACTCATGTCTGGAATTCTAGGGAGCCGCTACTGGTCAGTGTTGACAAAACTGAGCTAGATGGATCTGACGGTCTGACTCAGCAAAAGGCAGCTTCCTACACCCCCTCCCTTTTCATAGCTCCAGGTTGAGCTTCCTCCTGCCACCCAGAAGATGCTCAAAAAATCCCACTTTAATATCAAGTGTAGCATGCATGTACTTTAAAGACAAATATTTATATGTAGGTGTTTTCATGTGTTTCTAGTTTCTCGCCTGCTTTTTGCTTAATCTTAATTGAGAGGTCTTGTTTTACTTCTAGAACAAATTCAGGTTTTGGCTGTGGTGTAACTTTGTGGGAGGCTGCAAAACTGATGCGTGACTATTGAGATGATTTCTCCTTGCATTACTGCCCATCAAAATATTTAATGCCTAAGCTTATGATGTTGACTGAGGACTGGAGTAAATTGAAGGAGTGGATAATGGTGGTATAGTTGATGGTAAGGTCAGACTGACTGAGTGGTTTATCCTCCTGGATATTGTTATCAGCGCAAAGCCTATGGGATAGTTTGCAGAATAAATATAAATTGTATTTGTGCCGTAGACTTGGCAGTCTAACTCAAATTGCTCCCCTCTTTATTTATGACAGCTCTGTCCCTTCTAGTTAAAAAAAAGTGAGGGGGGGGATCTTGCAATTAAATGACCTAACTTAGTCATGCTCGTTTTTTCAGTGGGTCTGCTGGGTGTAAAACTTAGCTATCATAGTCTCCCCCCCCCCCGTTACCATGGAAATAGGATCTTTGCCCCAAGTAATCATTGAGCCAGACTAGAACCCTTTTTGGGGGGTTGGGGGATAGATTGTAACTAGACACATATATCAGACAGACACTGAATATGCTTCATCCTGTAAGATTGCAGCCAATACCAATGATGTCACTAAGCAAACCAGGGTTTTCATTGGTTTCAGTGTTGTCAGACTAGAATGCAGAGAATACCCTCCAGCCTTAATGTATGATTGAAGCAGAAACCTCCTACCTTCTAACTATTTCTCCCTTTTGTATTGATATTGATTCCTGTTGGTTTTGCCTCTGCAACACTAAGCCTCAGTTCTGCATATAATATCTTATTGAAGACATGCTGCAGGAGAGAGAGAAAGAGAGATGGACTACATCTCATCTTCCTTATCTCCACCCACATCTGACACACATTTTTGCAAGGAGCACTGCCCTCTTCATAACCTTGACTTCAGTGTGTGGGTCTGCTATGAGGGTGAAGAAAGAGAAGGGGAAGGAAACTTTTATCTTTTGAACTGTATCCTCTCTGTATATGTAGAGTATGTCAAAATAAATGCCTCCCAACTATATATAATCTCCCTGCTCTTTTTTATGCTTACACTTTCTGTAGCAGCTATATCTGTATTGTATGTCTGATTTTAGATTTTGTCTCCATGACAAATCTCTTATTATTAGATCCCCCTCCCCTTTCTGTATATGAACATCATGTCTGTGTGTGTACTCAGAAAATCTGGCTTTCTTGGAAGCTTATTGGGGTTCCTCAGTAAAATTACTACAGTAATGCCAAGCAAAATTCTCTAGAAGATATCTTGCCCACATCTTCTGTTGAGTGCTGGGTATGTTTTACTGGCAGGGTTTTTCAAACATGGGATTCCCCTTCTAACTGCTCTCTTCCTCCTGCCTTCTACCAGTAGGCATCTCTTTGGTAAGTGAATGAATGGGGGCTCCTTGCACACAGCTACATGCATGCAGTAGACCGGAGCAGTACTCCAACCCTGGCATTAGAAGAGGGCATTTCAAGCTTCCTTGTGAATCCAGCCAGCCAGGGTACAAAACAGGAGTGGGAAGAACACCTTTGACTAGAAGCTCCCATGTGCTGCCTGCTTCTCTGCAGCTGCCATACTTAGCAATTTGAGGGCTGCAAGCTAATCCTCTGTTGCTGGGTGTGAAGCATCTTTGGCCCTACTTGCTGCAAGATTAGCTCCCTGCCTAGAACTTTGCAGTTCCTTCACCTCAGTGTCTATGTCTCTTCCCTTTATGGAGGGAGGACTGTACTGTGGCACAGTGTGCATTTATACTGGCCAAGTGGCACCCAGCAAGGGATAGGGGAGAAATTCTGTTTGCATTTTAATGCAAAACTACCTTATTTGTACTTCCCACACCCCTCCCAAATGTGAATCCAAATGAAGCTATCCTTCAAAATGTGCACTTTTCTGAATTTTGCAATTCAGTTTTCCAATCAGATAATGTGCACAAAAGCATGTGCATAAAAATGTATATATTGGTGAAAATAACATAAAATATGTTGGGGTGTATTAGGGAACAAAATTACAAGCAGAAATGTATATATTAGGAGAAACGTACAATAAAATGCTGACAAATTATTGTGATGACTTTTTTTATTAAGGCGGCTTGGTCAGGATTCCATACATTTCATGTAAGGTCCTAGAATACCAAGTGATGTGTGGAGATTTTGAGATGGATATTATTCAGCAGATTAATTGATGCACTAAGGGTTACTGGATGATGGAAAAAAGTGGTATGTGAAAGATACAATACCCCAATTCTTTGCAGTTTTAAAATTATGTAATAATGTGCTCAAAAGAGGACCAAATCCTGCTGGTCACATAATCTGATGCTAGAATCATGAATCACTGTCTGTAGGAAGGCTCCCTTGTTAGTGAGAATCTTGATTCCTAGTATGAATTCCTTAAAATGCAGTTTTTAAAAAAATGGTGTATGGATGCTGTTCAGATGTAATAAGTAATATAAACATGGCTGTTTTTGCCTGTATAAGGATGTTGCAGAAAGTAATATTTCTAGAGTGAACTCCTACTTTACCTGGGAAGTTGTGTGTTTGAGGTGATGAATGAGTATATTTTCATCCTTGGATCCCTTTTTTAAGGAATAGTTTAACTATTTTGTACTGTTGAGGTGATTTCTGATTTATTGAGATGTGGGTAAGTAAATTCCTATGACAACACCTCTCTGATACTTGATCTCTGTGTCATGTACATTCTGTTTAAAAAGATCAATATTTATTATAGGCTGCCATTCAGGTGTTAAACCCTTCCCCAAGCTTCCCACAACATATTAAAAGCATAAAATTCATAATGTGATTATAAACTGTGAAACCACACAATCCGTAAAACACTAAAACAACTAAAAATATTATAGCAACAGCAATAAACAGTATAAAAAAACAAGTGGCACAGCATAAAGAGTTTTAAAAGAACAACAGCTGTGAAATACAAAACAGCTAAAATAGCAAGTGAAAGCATTTTGCAACAAAAAAGTCTTCAGGCTGTTTTACAAGCCATCAACATAGGGGCCATATGAATACGCCTAGGGAAGGGGTTCTGTTAACATAGGACCACCTCTGAATCAGTGGTACAGTTAGCATCCTGAGAATATCGTTCCTCTCTTTCTTGAGGTGTGGTTCCTAGCCCTCATGGCTGTGAATAAGAGGTTAAAAATAAGCTGACTGTGTTTGGAAAATAAGCCAAGAATTGAATAGAAGCCAGTTGGCTACCTGTTACTCCCCCTCCCGCTTTTCTGTGTGTATCCAAACTGAATGATGCCTCCTCCCTTTTCCTACGTGCCTTGCTTCTGCAGTCTTCGTTACCACTGTATGAGTAGTCAACAACATGCTCCTTTGCCTAAAAGGGGGAAAAAGTATTTGAAAACCTTCAAAGCCAATGCAATCAGGCAAATTAAGTTAGTTTCCTTATTTTGATGGGGGGGGGGGGAATGGAGGTTGACTAATGATTTGGGTGCAGGTCACGCACAGCTACTTTTCCTTACCCTCTTGTGGCAAAGTTATCCGTGCATCTCTTGTCACAGTTCATTTCATTACACAGTTTATTTTATTACATTTTTATCATGCTTTCTACCCCTGAGGAAGATTTGAATTGACCCTAAATGCATATAAAATTCATAAAAAGATGAAAAAAGAGTTTAATATAAATGCTGGAATCTTAGCAGGAGCGTTAATAATGCTAGTCTTTTTGGCATTAAATAATAAAATAATTTAAATGGTTTTCAGAAGGCAGATGAAGACCTTTCCTCATAGGAAAGCTCTTCTGAGAAGAAATGTGCCATACTTTAGAAGGCCCTGCTGCCAGTGGATACTGGCCTTACTTCAGATGGAAGTGTTTCCTGGAACAAGACCAAAGTGACTGAAGAATGAGAAGGGGTCAATATGGGGAAAAGCATTCCCTGAACTAGTTTTAGGCTTAGGCCATTTAGTTTTAAGTGAAAGAGCCAGCAACATCTAGAAAACATGTTTTTTTATTTTCTTAAGACTGTACCTGAAAGTGGAATTAGGTGTTGCAGTGAAGATGAGGCTGCTGCTGAAGACAGTAGTTGCATGTTGAATTTCCCACCACCTTCCATAATAACAGCTAATTCAATTCTCCATGTGTGCTGACATCCTTATGAAGAAGTGTGTTGCATTGCCCCTGCCAGTAATGGCAAGTGATATGGAGGGGGGTGGGTTAAAACACTTCGTAAAAGTTGGGACACATGGCTAGTGGGTTGAAGGGATCTGGTCCTGTCTTGTTAAATGACATTAAACCAGATTTCCCTGGTTCAGTCAGAATGCGGAATAATGCAAACCATAAACTAAACTCCAAAGTGATGTACAAGGAGAGGGGAGGCCTTTGACTGCATTTGATTGCAAAGCTTGTTTACCACATCAAAACCTTGGTTTATGGAGCCCCAAGCCAAACCAGACACATCTGCCACTATTTCTAACAATACTAGCTATCCAGCAAGCCACCCTTCAGGAATATTCTGATTGGTTTGCCTCCACTCTGTACATCTGATTAACTGAGTTGCCTCTTGTTTGTCCAGCGCAAATGAATTAAAACTGCTGAGCTGGGCAAATCTATCAGCTTGGAGCAACTAAGGCAAATGCGCTGTGTATGTGTATGTTTGGCAGCCTCTTTCTAATTATATCTTTGTACCAGGATTTTTTCTTGTAAATATAAAGAAAGCATGTAAGTCATTGCGCTCAAATATTTGCACTCTTTGTCCCAAAGCTGTTTTTCTTTTTCTTTTTTTCTTGCTCTGTGGGTCAGGCCAAGTGCCAATCAAAGTTGTTTTTCAAGCCATGCAGTGAAATTGTAGAACAGCTCCGCCCCCCCTCCCGCCCTGCTGTCTTCCAAAGAAGGGTTTGGCTTTTGGAGAACTGGTGTGGGGGAGGGCTGGGTAGGATAATACACACTTTAAAAAAAAACTTGACTGTCTGTAGGCTTATAAAAATGTGTTTTGTGCTAACAAATGTGTATGTTTGGTACGTGCATTTATTTATCCCTCTCCTCCCCCTCTTCTAAGCTCTTGGATCATATTATACATCATACTTGATGTTTCTTCCTGCTTTCTAATCTGTGAGAAGTTTCATGGATTTGAGAAGCACAGAGCAATACCATTGGATTTAACTGTTGCATTTCTGGGCCAGGTGTTCCTGTTGGCTGAGTTCTCCCCATCACTCTCAACCTTGTGTCCCCAGGTGTCGTTGGACTACAACTCCCAGCATCCCTAGCTAGCATGGCCACTGGTCAAGGATGATGGGAGTTGAGAAAGGCTGCTCCAGAGTATTGTGGTTCATATTAGTTCTGCCCCATCCCCAAACATGGGTTTTGCAAGAGGGTGGAAATAAGCTGTGAGCCAGGGAAAGTCTTGCATACTAGCTAGATGGTCTTATGAAGGCCCACCCTTATTATAGCCCTGTCCCAAGCTGTACTTTGGGAAATAGAGTGTTGCGTTAATTTGCAGGGTTGTTCTACAGATCACAGAGTTAATGGGAACAAAGTGATCTCAAAACTCCCAAGGCAATATATGTTTTATAAATAGTGGTGTTACTTGATGTGATCAAACCCGTCCTGGTATATTGTCATCTATTTTTGTGGGCATTTCTAAGTCACGTCCACACCATGTATTAAAGCACATGGCATTCCCCAAATAATCATGGGAACTGTGGTTTGTTAAGGGTGCTGGGAATTGTAGGCCTGTGGGGATAAACTGCAGTTTCCAGGATTCTTTGGGGAAAGCTGTGACTGTTAAAGGGGTATAAAGGCACTTTCATACTGGTTTATAAATGCCACGGTTCCAGATTGAAGACTCCTTGGATGTGGAGTGCTGTGAAGTGTTGAGGCTATTCTTAGCACAGAATTCCCAGAACCTTCACAAAAGCCATAATTCCTCAGGGATCTTTCTCGGAAGTCTTTTTTGTGAAATTGGTTCTAAACTGCTTTAAGATGTGAAGTATAGATGTGGTGGTCCTGTTTGTCAGACTTGGCTGGAAGCCCTGAGTATGTTTGCTTAAGAGTAAACCTCATTAAACTCAGTAGGATTGGCTTCTCTGTAAACATACATAAGGTAGGTTTGCACATATTGGCCAACTTTATAGTTGCATAGTGAGAGCTTGCCTTTCATGTTTCATTTCTCAGCTTCTCACTAAGTAACCTGCAGGCCACATTGGGCTTTCTGAAGTCTCTGCATCTTTGTCACTCCCTAAGCCATCAGTCCAGTCTGGGCTGTCAAGTTTTCTTGGGATGCACTGACGATCTAGAAAAATCATACATGTATGAATGGGGCAGTAACAGCTAGTGTGAGCATCAGTTGCAGGGAGCGACTGTTTTAGACACGTCCGATATGTGTGTGACCGTGCTGAACCTGAAAGTGACCCAAAGAGTCACAGAAAGGGGCGGAACGGGGTGTTTGCTGGCATTTTCAATTGTGTTTCAAATATACATGGTAGTTTGGAATGTAACCCCTGTGTAAATTGGGAGTTGTCTCTACATACAAGTTCCATGTCCCATCCCTGCACGTAGAAGGGTTAAAGTCATCTCCCATTGGGTGATGCATTGTGAGTTCAGGTTCCCATGGGGAACTTGATCCCACAGCTGATCCCTGCAGAAAGCAGCTATGTCAGCCGTATGCTTGGGAGCTGAGAAGTGCTGACCACAGGGCTTACAAAGCACTTTGCACAGTGCTTCCCAAATTCCTGACAACCAGCTGGTTGCCAGGCGTTTGGGAGTTGCTGAGCAAGGCCAGTGCTCAGAGCTTCTGAAGTGCTGGGCGTAGGACTGTCGAACCCCCTTGCTCTGTGGTTCACAATGTTGTCGGGAGCTTGGGAAGCACTGCTCAAGTGGACTTTGCCAGGTAGGTGAGGCATCACATGATTGATGCGTGGGTTGTCCCACCCACCTGTCAGAGTTGACCCTTAGGAGTGGCCAGAAAGGTTCCTCTTCCCTGATCTGAGGAAATCACACATGCACGAACGGGGTGCTAGCAACTAGTGTGAATATGGCTTGATTCACAACTCACATGCCATTGTAAGCCAAATTATAGTTTATTGGGATCGTGTTGGCAAGTGGCTTCCATAGAGGTTGCTTTGCTCCTCTGTTTTTACTCAGCATATCATGGTAGTAAAGAGGACTGGGGAGGAGGTGGCTAAGGGCTTCTCAGCAGGAGCTGGCATGTTCACACAGTTCCAGGAACCCAGAATTAGGCCTGGTTCACATGCCACTGTAAGCTAATCAGTTGCAGGGGAGAGTGACAATCTCCAGAACAGCGAGTCAGGAGTCAAGCTGAAGTTAATCTATGGGGTTTGAGCACTAAAGGCAATTCCCAGCATTGCTGTTGGGAGGGGTGGTAGTGCAAAAGAGGAAGTACTTTAGAGAAGAGGTACTTCATAATACTGGGGTATAGAGTTACTGTTGTGGTCTTTAAAACAAGTACAATCGTATCTCAACTTACGTATCCCTCCGGTTACATAAACTTCAGGATATGTAAGCAGCAAACCCGAACATATATTTCTGGGTTTTTGCCGCGTGTGTGCATGCAGAAGCGGTCTCTCCAATTGTGAAAGCCTCAGGATCCGGAACGGATCCTGTCCACAACTGGAGGTAACACTGTAGAAGCTTTACCACTCACCTAGATTATCCATGTGGGCTAGGATGGGGATTAGTGTTGAATATACAGTGGTACCTCGGGTTACAGATGCTTCAGGTTACAGAGTCCGCTAACCCAGAAATAGTACCCCGGGTTAAGAACTTTGCTTCAGGATGAGAACAGAAATCGCGCGGCGGCAGCGGGACGCCCCATTAGCTAAAGTGGTACCTCAGGTTAAGAACAGTTTCAGGTTAAGAACGGACCTCCAGAACGAATTAAGTAATTAACCCGAGGTACTACTGTATAGATTGTATGTGACTAGGGTTCCTAACTCAAGAGTGCGATACCAAACCAGAGAATGCCTGCAGATAACTTTTTGTGACATTAAAGACCAACCCAAAAATTTATTGCTCGGAAGCAAATCTCACTGAAATCTTTAGAAATTCTGAGTAAATATGCTTCAGATTGCTTGGTGCTGTATGTCCTGGTGATGTTATAGTTCTGAGCTGGGATTTGATGCCAGGTTGCAACAATTGTCTATTTTGGTGACCCTGAGCAAGTTGCTGTTGCATTTGTTTTCCAACTGCAAAATATCAGTAATTGTGACCTCCCTCACAGGGTTATTGTGAGCATAAAGGAGGTGATGACATATTTGTACCCACCCAGTGCCTTGGGGATAAGGCATGCTATAAATCTAATTAGTGAAATATGTTTATTTGCTCCAGAAAAGTAGGTTATATAGAGTGGAACAAACATGGGGTGACATGCAAGTTCTAATAAACTGGTGTTTTACTCCTGTCCAAAATTAAAATTAATTTTATTTAGATACTTTATTGCCTTAATATAATTTGTACAGCACCTAGCACACCATCTGTACTGTACTTTAGTAATAGTAACAATAGGAGTGTCTCCACATATAATTTTAGCAGTAGTTTGCTTCTAATTCAGACGATGCTTTGACTTTCCCAGGGACTATTTATGGATTGCTACGCAAATTACTGCTGTTCATGCAAACCATTGGAGGGTTATGATTGCAGGTTGGATTGCAGTGTGCAATGTCTTTTTAGTTACCACATTCCAGGTGACACAATTTGTATAATATGGAAATCCTGTACTAATTATGCAAAGATGTGCTGAATTGGCATCCTGATTTCCATGGTTTCAATATGCAATTCTTCTATAGTTCTGCCAACTTCCAGAAGTAGGGATGGCTGTTTTATACATTACCTGGCTTTGCCTCTGACCATACTCTCTACCAGAAACCATAGCAAATCCTGGCTGTCTCTAATCATGTGTGTTGGATGCATGTTTTCAGCTGCTGGTTTGTCACATTCACACTTTATGGTTGCATCTGCTGGCATGAGACTTAAGTTTACCCAAGTGTGTACCTTAAGCATGTGTGAACAGGCTGAGAGAGAGATGAGATTGTGGAAGGATTTCTTATTTAATCTTTGTTGCAGCTGGGAAGGGGGAATTCTTGAGGCCTTGCTGCTCTACTTTAATGGCACAGCAATGTTTGCTGAAGGTGTTGGTTGGTTCAGTTTTTGCCCCTATTTTTTCTTTACTTTCCCACAGTCCAGAGTCCCCCACCACCCACCCCAGTCTCTTCTTGGGCATTGAGTCTAGCTGAGTATCTCCTCAACAAGCTTTGTTGAAGCAGTAGGGTGGGCTAACAGACTGTTCAGTGTCTGGTGAAAACTGATAGCCTTTTGCAATATTCATAGTGGTGGGAGATCGACACTTGATCTCAATCCCATATAATCTTCTTAGGCACACACACCCACCCACCCAAACCTGCCTTGAGCGCAATCTAGGAAAGCTTATTTTCAGTTACCAAGGACCTGGCAATTACAAATACAGTGGTACCTTGGGTTAAGTACTTAATTCGTTCCGGAGGTCCGTTCTTAACCTGAAATTGTTCTTAACCTGAAGCACCACTTTAGCTAATGGGGCCTCCTGCTGCCGCTGCACCGCCGGAGCACAATTTCTGTTCTCATCCTGAAGCAAAGTTCTTAACCTGAAGCACTATTTCTGGGTTAGCGGAGTCTGTAACCTGAAGCGTATGTAACCCGAGGTACCACTGTACTGCTTAAGTAGCATGGTGGGCAGAAACACTGGCATCTCTGTTTTTTCATCACGAGGCCTTTTGAATGGTTGATCAAGAAAGATAAGACATTCTATAAGGATTAACTGATTGAATTTACCTGTTCAGAGTAGGCTGTGTTTAGAATGGGGAATTAAGAATGCTGCCAAATATTTTACTGTTTGGCCACCACCTCTGTCATCAAGGGGTTACATGATATACTTTGTTTTAAATGTGCCAGGAATTCAAAGTGCTGCTGAAATCTAATGAAAGCTTAAATAATTAAGTGTTCACCACTAACTTTATTGGTTGTCTTCATGCCGCACACCTGATAAAACACCTATGGCTTCTTTGACTGGAAAGTTAGTTGTGAAAGCTTCTAAGATGCTTTTTAAAAAGATATTAAAATAGGCCCATGTGCATAGATATATCCTTGAATTGATATGTACATAACATTAAGTGATAGGGTTTCAGTGAAACTGAGGAACTTCCTGGTTCAAGCAAAATAATGTGTTCTTACTGATAACCCGTGGAGTGCTCTGTCAGAAAATATAGTTGTGATCAATGGTGCAAATGCAAGATTTCAGGTCTTCCCAATGTATTGAGTATTGGAAAATGGGCAGCATTTGCATCCTACCCCTATTAATGCACCTGGGACTGCCCACTTTTTGAGACAAGGTCCTAGCAAGATGAACAGCTGATTGGACTCAGTTGGACGTTGCTGAAAACATCAGTTTGGTAGAACAACAGTACTGTATAGAGAATTACATAGGTGATAGAGTACTGTCTCCAAATAGTGTATTATCCTCATGCCCATAGTGAGCCACTTTGAGACTCAGATGTGATGAAAAGTGCAATACAGTCTACCTTTTTAAAATAAAAATAAAAATTAATGACACCAGGCAGCTGCTATTATAAACTGCTTAGAGGTTTTATTTACAAGTAACCAGTACACAGAAGCCCTTGTATCATTGCTCTCAAGAGGACCATGGGATGCAGTAAAAAAGAAAAGAAAAGAAATCTGCCGCTTATACAAAGGCATTCTTGACTTCATGGAATATTTGACGGCAGTCAAGTAATAGGCGGTCAATTGACCAGCATCTCAACTCTATGTTATAAATAGATTTGCAGTTTATTTCAGGCCTTTGGTCAGAATCTATATCTAGCATGGCAGAATAAAAAACTGTTTTCAAGTTTCTTGTTTGAAAAGCTTTGAGAAAGTGTACAAGACTTTCTTACCACTAGGGCCTTAGCTCAGTAGTAGAGTATCTGCTTTGGGTGCAGAAGGTCTCAGGGTTCCATTTCCAGGTGGGACTAGGAAAGACCCATTTCTGGAATCTTGAAGAACAGCTGCCAGTTAGCATAAACAGTGTTGAGCTAGATAGACCAATGGTCTGACTTACAAATTATTTATTCTGAGCATGTCTGTTTGACACAATATGGCCAAGCCGCCGTTGTACCATAAAACCGCTTAACATACCTATAAAGCACTTCTTTTATTTACTCTCTTTCTACTTGATTAAATAAATGAAAACATAATTTAAATACAGTTCATTTAAATCATCTCAACCTTGTTGATTCTCTACTGAAAATAGTGGCTGGAACAGGATGAGAGGGTAGAATGAAAGAGAGAACTTTGCATAGTTCTCAATGGGGAATTTAGAAACAATTTTAGTTTCTTACTACATTTGTGCCCCACATTTCCTCCAGGAAGTCCAAGGCTGTGTTCATGGCTTTCTTTTCCCCCTTCCTTTTTATCCTCACAACAACCCTGTAAAGTAGGTTAGATTGAGATAGTGAGTGCTCCAAGGTCTCCCAGTGAGTTGATGGCTGTAGTGGGATTTGGACCTGGGTCTCTCCAGTCCAAGTGTGATGCTCTATAACCAGTTCACCAGGAGATTTGCCCATTGAGTAAAGAATTAATGCAGCTGGGATTGGGCACAAGTCTGTCCAATGCCCACCCCCTCAAAGAAGTAAAGAAGAAGAAACAAACTCCAAAACAGCACGTGAGGATGGAGCTTGCACATTGAGCACAGAATGACTGGAGAGGAAGGGAAATGAGGGGGTGGATGAAATGAAGTGGCTAGAAACCTGAGCCAGAAGCACTGCGTGCTGCAACATTTTGTTGTCGAGTGATGCTGGTGTCTCTGCATGTTGGATACTGGGGACAGATAACAGAGGAAGGCTTACTGACTTTTAAGCTTCCCAGCAGCATATGGCTGGTCGCTGTTCCAAACAGCATGCTGGATTTGAAGAGCCCGTAGTCGGATCCATCTGGGCTCTTGTTATTTCTTAAACCTCCCAACAGCCCTAAAAGACAGAAACAGCTGGAAAGGGATCGGGTTGGGCTGGGCAGTGTATCTCCACTCCACCCGCCACCAGCTACTAATGGTCTCACCCAGGGCTCATGCTGCCATAATTCATCTTTCTCTCTCTGACCACAGACTGAGGTTCCGAAGCCAAGCAACTTGAGCTGAGCACTGAGAGAGCCAAGTTGAAGGCAGAAGAGGGGTAGACACTGCCGTAACCAATTGGCTCCTCCTTTCCCAGCAAAATCTCTCAAGGTTCCTGAGCAAAACAAGCACAAGCCCTGTTGTGGTCTGGAGAAGGTGGGTGTGGGTGTCTGCACCATTCACCAGCCGTTCCCAGATTTTGAATGTCTGGGACATAGAGATCAGACCATAGAGATCTTCCATGCCTATACTGCCTGGCTGAAGCTAGACAGGTGGGAACACTTTATGGCACCAAGCCTCCTATCTTCTCAGGCTACAATAGCAGAATAACCTCCCAGTTAGCTGTAGCATTACTGCTTCGCTGTGCTTAAACAACAAAAATTATGATTAGCACACCCAGTTAGCGTTAAATGAATATTAAAAGATTAACTATATCATTCTGTCCCTGCCTTTTGCTGCTCCTTTGTCACACCCTGCCCTCTCCATATAGGTGTTACCCATCGGCATCCATGCTAAGTTAAACCCTAATTTCCCAAGGCAGGCCGAGGTATGGGCAGCAGGCCAGGCCTCTGTGCATCCTCCATTTGCTGCTTTGCTGCTGCCTCCTGTGCCAATTCAGCTACTTGGTTAGACTGAAAAGGAGGAGGAATAATCACACTGTCATTGCTAGGCAACTCAGTGTGTGAGCCCACAACCAGGTTTGGTTTAGATGAGGGATGTTGCAGGGTTCTGGAATCGATGCCAAGAATCTGGCAGAAGCATCAACCCACCCAGAGCAGAAACTCAGTGTGCTAGAATCTGGCAAGGCTCTTCAGTACCTTCAGTGTCTTCTCAACCAAAGTAAATCTCTGATGCCTTTGGTTCACTGTACGGCAGATTATTTAATTGATCCAATGCCACAATGAAAGCTGCTTACATGGACACCAAGGCCTAGCAGGTTTTTGGGTGCACTAGAATTGATATATTTTGGGATCCAACCACATTTACCAAAATGAGACTACGAATTACTACCTGGCCATAGAGGTGACTCTTGTGTTGCATATTGTGGTTTCTTTTACTGCCATTTTAGGATTAGCCATTTCTCTGTTTGGTCCATGAGGTCCTCATGTGCTTTACCAATCTTAAATCCACAGAATGTTTGTACAGCCCCTGGGATACTTGGTTGGTTGTAGTCAACCAATGTTTACTCAGAGTAAACCCATGGACCATGGCCATTAATTTCAGCGGCTCTGCTCTGAGTAGAAGTTAGTTGAATGCAACCCATTGTCATATCTGAATGAAGAAAGGTGATCATTATGTGAGAACAAGAACAATATTGCTTTGTACCCAACATGTTGCTTGGATGAAGGAAGAAGGGATAATTTTCTATGTTACACCGAAGCAACACTGAGTTTCTTACAGTGTGTGCACTCAGTAGGGAGCTGGATTCAGTCGTGCTTCTGGGCAAGTGTATATATGTATGGTATGTACTTGAGAAATTACATAGGGCATTTACATAAGAGGGCCTTTTCAGTAGTGGCTCCCTGTCTGTGGAATGCCCTGTCCAATTAGGCCTGTCTGGCATTGGCATTACTGCCTTTTCAGCACCAGACTGAAAATTTCCACCCAGGCACCTGCCTGTTATTATTTTTTCTTTCCTCCTATTTAACAGTTTGTTTCAGTCTGCTGTTCATGGTGATTGTACGGAAAGCTAGGATTGGGATGTTTAAATTGGTGCATGATCTCTTTTTTTTTTACTGTTGTATGTAGTGTTTTGTGCTTTGGGTTGCCTTGAGACACTTATAGTATAAGGTGATGCATAAGTAAAGTGGCAAAGATGGTAATATTTCTTGCACTCCAAGCCGATCTGGCTGTTGGGATTATCCCTGCCCCCTAGGCCTGCCCTTCACTGGCCCTGCTTTGCACCCTCCTTGAATGCTTTTGCCTGGCTGGAATCATAGAATTGTAGAGTTGGAAGGGACCATGAGGGTCATCCAGTCCAGCCCCTGCACTGCAGGAAACTTTTGCCCAATGTGGGGCTCGAACCCACAACCCTAAGCTTAAGAGTCTCATGCTCTACCAACTGTGTCCTTAATTTCTGACAATGTCACTTGCTTGTCAGGAGGAAGAGTGTATGATTGTATTAGAAATTAGCCTACAGAACAAAGGTGAAATTTACATTCCTTGTTCTGCCTGCTTTTGCCTCTAAACCCTCCCGCCACAAGGGATGTGCTCCTTGGACTGAAAAAGGTTCCCTACACCTGTTTTATCTGTATACCTGAACCATGTTTGATGTACAGCAAAAAGGTAATGTTTGAGTGGCGCCACTGTCTTCCTTTATCAAAAAACATGGCGGCCTGGTGATTGGATGCACCGTGGTCTAAGGCACCCTGTTTCATTTTGATGCATACCATATCTTTTTCAGTTGCAAACCAGTAAGGAAAGGGTGCATACACAGTCTTTGGGTTTTCTTTATCCAAACAAGCTTTGGAGGGGGGTTGGGCTCTGACTTCTGCTTCTAATTTCCACAGAGGATAGGAGTAAACAACTGCAAAGGGATGCTGTCGTCTGACTTGCTGGGCTGAAAATCTGGCTTTGAGTGGGTGGGTCAACATGTCTTGCCTGGAAGCCTGCCAAGCTGAGCACAGCAGCTCACAACCACCGAGTTCCCTTTTCTTCCATCGCGTGCCTGTAGAATTGAGAAGTCAAAGGAAAGTGGCTATAATGCTTCTAAACTTCCCCATTCTGAAATACCCATGTGTGTATTTTTCTCTCCCCTCTTCTTCTCAATGCAGCGGAACCGCATAGCACACCCTAGGTTGTGTCATGCTTAAATTTTAAGTTACTTACATTTAAATTTATGGCTTACCATTGGATCTATGCTCAACCCTTGAGGCAGTTTAAAAGTCCAGCTATGATGACATGAAAGCGAATAGAAATGCAATCTAAAGGGCCACACAGAAATAATAGTAAAGAGTTACAGGAAGGAAAAGTCAGCATTCTGTTATTCAACCTAAATTTTTCCTTGAGAAATGAAAATTTGTTAAATTCAACTTCTTTGGGGGCAAAGTTGTATTGAGAGCCTGCCACAGCAAGCAAAGGTGGTTCATATGAGAATCTTATTGAACTTAGTAGGGCTTAAACCTGAGTAATAGTCTACAATTTAAGTTCATGTGTCAGGATTTATACATCAAAGTTCTGAAAACTGATGGTTGCAGATGTTGCCGTTAGGGATTGGGGAGAAATTTGATTTGGTTTGCATTCAAAGGCAAACCTACCTGATTCAAGCTTTCTGAAACAACATGCGAACCAAATCATATCCATCCTTCGAATTTTGCACTTCTCCAGATTTTGCAATGCAATTCTCCAGCCACCTAATGTGTACATAAATGCATAGGGTTCAGTGTGCATAAAAATGCATATATTGGTGGAAATGACATACAAACATGCACTTTATTAGAGAAAATTGCTTTGCAAAAATGTGTATATTAGGCAAAAATAAAAAAATAGCATGGAGAGAAATTCATACTAAAATGCTGGCAAATAAGGGCTTTTTTACCAAGTTGCAAATTCAGGTGGAAATGTGGAGAGCTGAACTTGCCCAGGGAGAATAATAGCAATCTTAGATAGAGAGATCTTTCTGCAATTTAGGTACACCTGGTAGAACAACCTGGTAATGTTGCCTCTTTGCCTTCTAATTACACTCTGGATGGATGGATGTCTTGAGATCACAAAGGAATCTAATTTTATATCTTAAGCAAACACCAAACAAGTAACTCTGCCAAAAGAAACAAATATGCTTATTGAAAAGTGGCTGTCTTAATTATGTGGATTGTGTAATTGTTAGTTTCTGTTTCTATGGTGATAGTGCAGCTTTTTTTATGTCTTACCTACCTCAGATTTTCTAAAGCAGATGTTTCTCACAGGTTTTCAGTATCCCAGAATGCTGTTGGGGTGTGATACCGGGTGAGTGATCTTTCTGGGGATATAAACTACCATTAGATTCATCAGTTGTATTATTTAACTGTGTAAAAGACCTAGTCCTATCTGAAGAAATGATAATAACCTCTTGAGAGCAGCAGGTATCACAATTCTTGCAAACTGGGAATTAACATTAGAAGAGTGGATTTTAAGGATCTGGGACATAGTTTATATGGTGAAGTTAACTAATTCGTTAGGAGAGAGGGCAGGCAACTAAGCAACCTTTTTATTGAAAATTGGAGCATGTTTGTCACATATTGATGCAACAGAATTCAAGAAATTATAGTACCATAAGCATTTTGGGGTCCACTGTAATAGGACCACTGTTATCTCATACTATTATGTTATATTGTATACATCTGATACGTACAGTAAAATTAATTTTAAAAGCAGTTTAACCTCTATGTAAACTCTGTGCAAGCAAATCAGGGTGATCACTCAATAAATAGGTTGTCAGGAGGGCCCTATAGAGAGGTGGTGTTAAATGAGAATGAATTGGCACCTTGTAGAGAAAAAGACTGGCTGCATTCTGTAGCCTGCCTCTTTGAATTAGGGTATATGGTAGTTTATGGATTAAGGGTTCAGTTCCCAAGCACTGCAACAACATGCTGTTCTATGCTGAGCATGTTGGCAAACCTCTTTTTTTCTATGGTGGTCCAACATTCCCAACCAACAGGACCAAAGAACCACAACAAAGGGCATTGACTAGAAGTTGTGGATGCCTGGGCATGGGGCATCTTCTGGGAGACGTAAAGAGGGCACAGAGACTTGGGGCAATGCTGCCAAATGTACTAACCATTTCAAAAACACTTGGTTTCAAACCTTGTGTGGTTAGCATTGCTGCTGACACTGCTTAACCACAGGCAAGACCAGCTGCAGGAAGGAGGGAGGTGGGAAGGTACAATTCTGCAACCTTAACCTAGGCCTAGCTACTTGTGATGTTTGCTTGCATGAATGCTTCCACAAGTGTGGCCTTGGTTATGTTTTTCTCTTAAGCTGGAAGCTGCAGTCAGGAGTGCTCGCTGGGTGGATAGAAGCACCTACGTCACTGCCTGTGGGTCATTTTTCTTAGCTGCTTTTTGCCATCTTGGGAAAATGCAATTTTTGAAGAGGTTTTTTTTAAAAAAGTGAAGAGCAGTGTGGTTGGAGAGTTGTAGCCTGTCACCTGTCTGCTTGACCATTGCCCATCTTGGCTGGTGAAATCAAGCTACATGAGAATTGCTAGTTGGGTCCAGAAGGCTTTGACTGAGAGAGGGAGATGTTCTGGCTGCCTTGAAGGAGGGAGTAGTGAGGCCTTCTCTGGACCTGTTGATTCAGCCAGCTATAAACCAGTAGTTAATCTTTCTTGGCTTTTTGGTGATACAACATTTCAGCAGCTTGTGGCTGTTCAGCTGAAGGCATTGCTGGACGGTACAGATTTGTTTAGACCCCTTTCATTGCAGCTCCCAGCCTGATTTGGGGGCAGCAATGGCTTGGGTCAGCCTAGTGAATGACCTTTGCTGGGAGAGCAACAGGAAAGTGCTTCCTTGCTGGTTCTCTTGGACCTTTCAGTACTGTTCAATAGCATCAGCCAGTGGTATCCTTCTGGGTTGCCTGCCCTAGATAAGGTTGGAGGCGCTGTCTAAAAGCAGTTACACTCCTGTCTGATAGGTCTGTTCCAGAAAGTGGGACTGGTGTGCTGGTGTTCAGCACAATGACTCTTAATCCTGAGAAGTACCACAAAGTTCCGTGTTTCTATGAAACCACTGGGAGAGGTCACTGGGAGATTTGGACATGGGTGTTGCCAGTATACTGATGAAATAAAGTTTTGCTTCTCAACATTGGATCCTGGTGTGTTCACATGGACTGGGTGAGGGCTAATCATAATAAGCAGATGTGCTCTTGGTGAACAGTCCATCAGTACAAGTGACTGGATTGTGCTAGATGGAGAGTCTCATTCCCTGTTCTCAGCAATTTACAGTTGTGAGTTACTCTAATGTATTGTGTGTGCCACGCAGTTCAGGCCCTCATCTGTTCCCTCACCATAGGTCACTTTCCCCTCTCATTCCAACCTTATTCACTTCAGGCACTTTATTGGTATTGAGGTGGATTTGAGGCTTGTGTGGCTATTCCCTCCCCCCCCCACAGGTGGAATAAATAAAGACAACGGACACAGCGTTTTAGGTTAATGGGCGAAAATGGCCACAACTTTATTGATTACAGGAAATGAAGGGTATTGGCTTTAGGCATTGGCCCCTAACCGACTATCCGGTCTGACCGGGAAGGGTTAAACACCAACAGGGGGAGCCACCCGAGATGCGTATCCCTAGGCGCTCCCCGAGGGGTTACCGCTCGGGGGCGCGCTTTAGGCCCTAGCCTCCGTAGGTTTCGGACGAGGCGTCGCCCCTCGGAGTCCTTTAACGAACTACCCTTCAAGCATTGGGGGAGGTGATGGCGTTCCTCCCCCCCAACCTCATCTGCATGACAATACCCCGGCCAATGCCTACCGCCAAAACCGAGGGAGTTGTGACGATTTGCTACGAGGTAGGCGAAAAAACCAAGTGGCTCACAAAACCAGCCAATTAGCCAAATGGAAAAACTCCTACCAGGCCCCTTGCGGCGACCAGCCGAAGCCCATAGCAATGTCAGTGGCAAAACCTAAAGGGCGGGTGGGTGGGAAACCGCGTCGTCTCCAGGGTGAAAAGGGGCAAGCCAGGGCTTCCCCGACCTTAAGTGGCCTTTCTAAGGCCCGCCCCTGCCGCCAGCCAATTGGCTGGCGCCACAGGGGATGCTAATTGGGGGAATCCCTGCCTCCCGCGAGGCTGGCGCCAGCCTCGGGAGAGCGAGAGTGGGCGGGGTCGTGATCCCACAACCCCCCCTCCTCCTGACGATCGGAAGGGGCATTGTGTGGCTATTCCCTCCCCCCCCCACAGGTGGAATAAATAAAGACAACGGACACAGCGTTTTAGGTTAATGGGCGAAAATGGCCACAACTTTATTGATTACAGGAAATGAAGGGTATTGGCTTTAGGCATTGGCCCCTAACCGACTATCCGGTCTGACCGGGAAGGGTTAAACACCAACAGGGGGAGCCACCCGAGATGCGTATCCCTAGGCGCTCCCCGAGGGGTTACCGCTCGGGGGCGCGCTTTAGGCCCTAGCCTCCGTAGGTTTCGGACGAGGCGTCGCCCCTCGGAGTCCTTTAACGAACTACCCTTCAAGCATTGGGGGAGGTGATGGCGTTCCTCCCCCCCAACCTCATCTGCATGACAATACCCCGGCCAATGCCTACCGCCACCGAGCCGCAAGCCGGCTCGCCGCCAATACCCTCAGACCTGTAACCAATCCCTAACACCTTGAAAAATATCAGCCAACCAAATATCATTTCCCGCAACAGATAGATGCACGCCATCCCAGCGATAAAGCATTTCCTTGTCAAACCGTATGCATGGGTGCTGAATGACCCGACCACCCCATGCGGCCACTCTACGTGCCACCATGCGCTCCACAATCCTTCTAGCTTTATTCACAGCCACGGGTTTCTCTGCATCCCGCCAACATCGCCTTTCCAGCAAAGATGACCAAATTATTGTAATGTTTTCATGGGATGCCCTCAACAATTCCAAGTCGTTGATAATGTTCCACATCAAGTTCACCCCTTTCCTATACGCCAAATCGTTCTCGCCCAGCTGGATGACCAAGGCACTGGGTGGGCCCTCGGCAGCGATTTTTTTGGATACAACTGGGAAAAACTCTTCCCAACGCATACCCCTCCTAGAGATCCACGATAGTTTGACCCAGCTGGGTAGCCGTAGCTCTTCAACCCAGCCCCTTTGTTCGGCGCGCCGCTTTGCCCAATATACGATGCTGTGGCCGAGGATCCACAGTCGAACCACACCAGTACCTGAAAAGAGAGAATCGGAGAACCGGATCAGGAGGAGTGCCCGGGGGGAAAGCTGAGGGGAATTTAGAAGGTCTACCGAATATAACCCTGGAATGCGTTGGATTTCCAGCGCCCCATGTCCATAATTCTTTCAGCCGGTAAGCCCATATGGGCGGCGGTGGTCGCCGCCCCAATGCGAAAGGAGTGCGCGGCGTACTCCTCTTGGGGAAGCCCGATGGCGGCAATTGCTTTGCGCATGACCCTCGTGAACTGCTGCTTTGAGAGGGAGGAACCGTCGGAATGCAAGAAAAAGGGGCCACTAGGTTCTGGTCTTACACACAGGTATTTTCTAGCATCCTTTACAGGGCAAGGGCCCGCCTTTTGAGTCGCCTGGAGGCGAACCAAGGCTCCCTTGCCAAGCTGATCAGTCTTCGAACTACGGATTCTTAACATTACATGCGCCCTGTCTACAGTTACGTCCTCAAGTAGTAGCCCCCTGGACGCTGCGCGGTCCTCACAAACCACTTCGCCTATGCGTAGGGCGCCAAAAAATGCGAAAGAAAACGCTGCTGAAAATAACCTGGCTTCATATCTTGACCAACACAGGGCCCTCAGCTTCCTACGGATTTGGGTGAGTATATCTAAAGTTATTGGCCTTCTCCTGTCCCGGCCGTGAGGCCTGGACCTGCGCCAGCCCTCAAGCATCTTACGCACAACGAAATGCGAACAGGGATCCACAGAAAATAAAGTTTTAGAAAAGAAGGATATAGCTGCTGAATGAATATTGAGGGTTTTGGGGGCCCGGCCAAGATCTCTAAGGTGGACCATGTACTCTATGACTTCAGACTTGGACGGTGGCCTGCCTGGCTTGGACCGCCCCTTTTTGATGCGGAAGGATGTGAAGTCTAGCCACGCCTTATTATACGATCTCAGGGTAGAAGGTGCTAGCGCAGACAATACTCCCTTTATTGCTTCTCGTTGCCAATATTCCAGAGGTGCTCCGGGAATGGTTGCGGCTGCTGCTGCGCATCCGGCGCCAATGAGCGAAAGCGTTCCATCTGGAAACGAGATAGAGCATCCGCGATGTTATTATCAATACCAGGGACGAACTTGGCTGAAGCGTGAAGGTTCAACCGCAGGCAGGAGAGGACGAAGTACCGTAAAAGGGACGCTACTCTGGGTGAGCGTGACGATTGTTTATTCAAAACTGACACGACCGCTAGATTGTCCGTCCAAAAACAGACCCTATGGTTCTTGAACTGGTCTTCCCATAAGTGAATTGCAACCACGATGGGAAAGAATTCTAAGAATGTCAAGTCACGTAGTATCGGTTTACCTTGCCAGGAGGGAGGCCAGTGCTGGGCACACCACTGGCCCCTGAAGTAGACCCCAAAACCTAAGGACCCGGCCGCATCCGAATGTACCTGGAAATCAGACTGCAGCGCCAAACTATCCTGCCAAAGTGATATGCCATTGAAACCGTCCAGAAATTGCAACCAAACCAGGAGGTCCGCCTTCACTGCCTTGGGAATGCGTACCCTATGATGGGGTGACCGTAAGCCCGTGGACAGCTTTGCCAGGCGGCCGCAGAAAGGGCGACCGGGGGAAATTACACGGCAGGCAAAGTTGAGGTGCCCCAAGAGGGATTGAATTTGTCTCAAGGTGACCTTCTTTAGGGGCAGCATTTGGCCGATAAGCTCTCTTAAGGCAACCAATTTTTCAGCCGGTAAGCGCGAGGTTTGGGCTACGGTGTCAAGTTCAATGCCCAGGTAGGTCATGGTAGTGACCGGACCCTCGGTCTTCTCACCTGCCAGGGGGACCCCCAGTTCCCTGGCTAAGGACTCGAAGGCTAGGAGGAGGGACCTACACTCCCCAGCGTCCCTTGCCACCAAAATAAAATCATCGAGATAATGACCCACCCCTAGAGCACCGGTTCTAAACTTTAGGGCCCATTCCAGGAATGTGCTGAAGGTCTCGAACGCAGCACAGGCAATAGAACAACCCATGGGCATAGCTTTGTCAATGAAGTAAGCTCCCTGGAATTTGAAACCCAACCAGCGGTAGTCTTCCTGGTGAACCGGGAGTAGGCGAAATGCTGACTCGATGTCACATTTTGCCAAAAAGGCGCCCCTGCCAAAGCTCCGCACCAACCGCACAGCTTGATCGAATGAAGAATACTTCACCGTGCACATCTCTTGGGGAATGGCGTCGTTAACCGATGTTCCTTTGGGATAGGACAGGTTGTGTATCATTCTAAATTCACCGGGGGCCTTCTTTGGGACAATACCAAGCGGGGAGATATGAAGCCCCTCGATAGGCGGAGTTGCGAATGGACCGGCTACCCTGCCGGCTGTAATCTCCTTCTGTATCTTTTTAAGCGCGATGTCGGGCCTTTCTAAGACTGATTTCTGGTTAGGGGGGCAACTGGAATTGGGTGTAAAAGCAACCGGAATTCTAAAACCTTCAGAAAACCCTTCCTCCAGTAGGTGAGCTGCACGTCTATTTGGATAGAACTTCAAGAGTGCTCTCAATGGCTCCAATTTTATCAGAGAGCACGCGAGGCCTAGGGAGATGTTAGTAACGAGCCCCAGCTGGCCCTTGGGCGGGGGCTGCAGGTCCGGCGGAGCCACCCCTGTTTCCCCGGGAGAGGTGACCCCTGCCCCCCCGAAAGGGCTGCTGCCTCCCTTTGAAGCAGTTGACTGCAGGGTGGCTGCCTAAGCACCTATCGCATTCGTGCAGGTACTTACAGGTAACGCGCTGACAGATACCCTTGTTGAAGTCCCAGCACTGCCTACGGCGTTGGGTCTCCACCTTACCAGCTTTTGGCTGATGAGCGGTTTTCTTCTCGATATTGAGCCCCACATGTTCGAACCAGCAATTGTTGTCCTTTTGGTCCCAGCGCGTTGAAGACAGCAGCGAGGCATTCCTCCGAAAGTCTTCATCATACGCCAAAGCAGCTTCATCTCCTGCCTGCTCCCGTGCCCTCCTGACGTGTGCCAGGTAGGACACGAGGTGCGCGCCCCTCTTAGGATAGCAACTTGACACCACAGCCATAAACACCTGATAGCCATTAAGCCAATTCTCAAACGTTCGCTCTACCCGGGGTACCCTGTACCTCCTTTTCCCATAGTACTTAATTTTTTCCCCTTTTCCCTTGACCTGAGCTGGGGGCAGCAAGGAAAACATATCTACGTAATTGCCATTCAATATCTTGTTCCTCTTCCTCTTAGAGAGGTGGTTCCCCAGAATAAAGTCAGTGGCAGCGTTGGTTGAGACTTTAACGTCTGGGACCAGAGCCCCATCCTTCCAATCAAGCGTGCCATTAAATGCCTTCCTGTGTGAGTTGGCCCTCCGTTCATGCACCCACTGGGGGGCTCCAACGTCCTCCCCCTCCCCCCAATATGTCTCCATTGGAGTGTCACTATCCCCATCTGATGAAGAGGTACCTGTTTCCTCCTCAGAGTCCGAAGTGTCCCTCTTCTTGCTTTTCTTCGACCGGTGCTGCTTCTTCGCCTTCCGCTTTCCGCCCCGTGGTGCGTCGTCACGGGGGGCCGGGTCGCTGGCAGCGGCCACCTGCTGAGGGGGCAGCTCCTCCTCAGAAGATGACTCCTCCGAGGTGCTTGGTTGTCTAGGGTTATCCTGGAAAACACTGGGAACATCAATCACCTCCTGGCGCGGGGCTGATGTAGAGGCCACCGCCGGCCTGGCCTTTTGTGCGCTCGACCTAGGTTTTTTAGCTGGTGCCTTGCCTTTCAATGGACCTGACTTAGATTTTTGAGTTTTAGCAGCTTGTAAGCGCGTCCGTGGCCTGCTGGGGGCCTGCTCAACCACGTTAGCTGCACTAGTGGAGGGACCATCCTGACCCTGCTGGCTGGGGGGGGTGTCTGGTATGCAATCTTGTGACACCTCAACGATGTTCGGTGAGGGAGTGATAGGTGCTCTGCACTGCGCGTAGAATGATTGCAGCGCGGAAAAGAGCTGGGCCACGACCTGCGGGTTACATGGGCCTGTTGGCATTAGGGCATTGCCACGCTGAGATTGTTGGGGGTTGCTGTTGCTCTCCATGACCAAGCTGAAAGCAGAGCCTCGGGGGGGTGGGCGCAAGACAAGTGTCTAATATATATATATATATAATTAATTATTATTATTATTATTTATTTATTTTTTTTATTTTATTTTTTATTTATTTATTTATTTTAAACTTTATTTATTTATTTATCTATTTATTTATTTATGTATTATTTGTTTATTTATTTGCTTATATTTGTTTGTTTATTTATATATTTATTTATATCTATATGTATATGTGATTGCTTATTATGCTAAGTTATAGCCCAGTAAACCAAAGGATAACACAGTAAATTATAAACTGCAGTGAAATAAACCAGAAAAACCTGCTCGCCACACCTAAAATGGCCGCCGGGGCCCTCTCGCCACACCTAAAATGGCCGCCGGAGCCTCTCGCCACACCTAAAATGGCCGCCGGGACTTCTCGCCACACCTAAAATGGCCGCCGGAGCCTCTCGCCACAACTAAAATGGCCACCGGAGCCTCTCGCCACACCTAAAATGGCCGCCGGGACTTTTCGCCACACCTAAAATGGCCGCCGGAGCCTCTCGCCACACCTAAAATGGCCGCCGCGGCCTCTCGCTACACCTAAAATGGCCGCCCGGACTTCTCGCCACACCTAAAATGGCCGCCGCTCAGCAAGCCACGTGGCTTTAAAATGGCGCCGGTCGCCTAGCAACGTGGCAACACAGGCTCCCACGTGTACTGCCTGTATTAAAAAGCCAGGTGAGGGTAAACACAGAGGAAAAATGCCCAGCAAAACCCTCGCAGCAGCAGATAGTACAAAAGTAACCCGTTTAAATTAAATTGCAAAATACCCAACGAAGCCCCCGTGGCAGCAGGAAACACACAAGTAACCCGTTTATAATAAATTGCAAAACACTCAGCAAAGCCCCCGCAGCAGCAGACAATCTTTTTTTTTTTTTTTTAAACAAAATATATTCCGCCTTTTTCTAATAATCTAATATTGAACTTTTTAACACCATGTCTCCCATCCAATTTGAAACCACCTCAGACCCTGCTTAGCTTTGCAAATGTGCCAGCAGTTTTATTGCTGCACCACCAGGGGGACTACAGGAGAACCAGCTAAATTAACAAGCCATAAAGTAAGATACGACCTGCTGGAAGATACGAAGACTCCGCTTCAAGGAAACACAGTAAAGCCACGTGGGGAGGGTTGTAGCACTGAAAGGGAGGCTGCAGGGCTCGATCAGCTGGCAGTCGGGGGCGTCGCTGCTAGCTCCCCTGCTGCATGGGGTTTTTTCCAGCGATGAAGGAGCCGGTGGTGAGTCACGCTGCTGAAGCAACCTAAGAGAATAAGCCCCCCGAGGAACCTGAGCGATTTCTGCCCAATAGCCTTGCTAAGCGCAGGAGGAAAACTTCTCCTGTGGTGATTTCAGCTCGAGTAAAAAAGGCAAGCGGCAAAAGAACGTTCCGAAAGGCTAAGCTTGCTGGTGCTCCACTAAGGCTTGGAAGAAGGCTCCAGGTTCCACAAGGCTCCGAGGATTCCAGCGAGCGGAAGGATCACCTAAACCAAACCGCGTCGTCTCCAGGGTGAAAAGGGGCAAGCCAGGGCTTCCCCGACCTTAAGTGGCCTTTCTAAGGCCCGCCCCTGCCGCCAGCCAATTGGCTGGCGCCACAGGGGATGCTAATTGGGGGAATCCCTGCCTCCCGCGAGGCTGGCGCCAGCCTCGGGAGAGCGAGAGTGGGCGGGGTCGTGATCCCACAACCCCCCCTCCTCCTGACGATCGGAAGGGGCATTGTGGTAGTGTGGTCAGATGGGTGGGATTCAGGGATAGAAACTGTTTGCAAGAGAGTAAATGGCCACAGAATGCAAGAGAGTAAATGGCCACAGAACTGTTTGCAAGAGAGTAAATGGCCACAGAATAAAGTAGGGGTGGTGAAACTCAGGGCTGGGGCCTAAAATTCAGCTCTTCAAAAGTCTGTCTGGATCTCAGGAGTCTTCTCCAGGCCATCTCCCCATCTATCCCAGCTCCACACCTTTTGAGGAGTTGTGCCTGACCGGAAAGTTTCCTTGAACTGTAGTGATTTCTCTTGCTTGCTTGTATGGAAGATGGAGGGGTTTTGTGTGTTTGTGTGCATGTAAACCTCTGACTTTTTTTGTGTCTAGAATATAGCCTATTGTACAAACATAAGAGTCATACTCATTGCTTTGCCCACTTTTTCCTGTTTCCCAATCCACCACTGGCGTGCGGCCCTCAGAAGGTTGCCTCTGAGGGAATATGGCCCTCAGGCTTAAAAAAAAAGTTCCCCATCTCTCGTATAAAGCCATCACTGTTTTCTCCCTTTATCCCTATTATTGGGGATAGAGTACAGTTCTTGAGTTTCAGTTTGCTCATACTTAAGTTTCATGTTTTTTCTGTATTTGCTACTCTTGAAAGAATTAGGATGGTGATCCTGCTACTGGTGGACTTGGGCCATCAGACATCAAGGAAGCAAAGAGAAGAGGGAGCTATTTTCACTGCAAGCGCTCCAGACTTGTCTTGTACTCTTTAATACTGTTTTAATTAAAATGCTTGAAAATGGCAAGTAGGGAAACATTGCATGTTATGAACTTGGCCCTCGAGGTAAGGCTGAAGATAGGTGCATGTCCTAGAGTCACTCAACCAGCCCATACACCTTGTGTTAATATAGCAAATGAAGAAAATGAGCACACAAAAAATAATACTAATGCTTGAGGGGCTCTCCCTTTTTTAAAGCAAAGCAGGAAGAAAAGTTTAAACACTGCAGTGATGCAAAGAGAACAGCATTGCCATTCTCTCTGTGTGACTATTTTTACAGCAAAAATGTTCTGTTAAATACATTTGTTTTTAAAATGCTTTCAATTCATTGTTTTTCACTGTTTCTATTGATAACACTAATTGGAGCTTCTTAAGCAGAAGTTGGATGGTCATCAGCCATGGATGCTTTAGTTGAGATTCCTGCATTGCAGGGGCTTGGACCAGATGACCCTTGGGGTCCCATCTAACTCTATGATTCTATGAAGCTTGGAGGCTTAGCTACAAAGAAAGAGAGCCAGTGTGGTTAAGAGCAGTGGACTCGTAACCTGGTGAACCGGGTTCGATTCCCCGCTCTCCCACACGCAACTGCTGGGTGACCTTGGGCAAGTCACACTTCTCTGAAGTCTCTCAGCCTCACTCACCTCACAGAGTGTTTGTTGTGGGGGTGGAAGGGAAAGGAGAATGTTAGCCGCTTTGAGACTCTTTAAGGGGAGAGAAAGGCGGGATATCAAGTCCAAACTCTTCTTCTTATTCTTCTTCTACTACTACTACTACAATCAAGCGGAATATATGTTTTGTTAAACAGAGAAATAAATTCAGCAAAGGTGGAGCATCAGTTCATATCCCCAGCCCATTTTGAGGGGACAAATTAGGTTCTCTGTTAATATGAAGGGATGGCTAGTGGGAGAGCATCATCAACTATGAGTGGTACTTCATGATGGCATCATGGGAGGACTGGTAGTAATTGAGGTTCAAATGTAGCTGCTGCGTATTTATAACCCACCCCCAAATGCCTTTCACCATTTCACCACTGATAGAAGACAGAAGTTCCATTTTGGCTCAGCCCTACCTTCTGAGACAACCACTTCACACGATGCTCTTCATACACACTGTGACAAACCAGGTGCTGTTGTGTTTGCTGTGAAATGGTCCTTAATTACGGTTCAGAAAATATAATTGGAGTATTTTGCAGTGGAATACCTGGCTAGTTTATCTTTTGGATTTGACATTGGTTTTAGCAGAAGGTGTGGGAAGCAAAGAGAGCTGTTGTAGCAAAGCTGAAACGATCTGTTGCCGTTTATAGGGGATTATATGGATTATGTCGTCTTTATGATCTTTTCCGTTGAGTTTTACTGCTGCGATTGTTTTGTTTTTGTTGACTTTTTGTTGCTAGCTGCTGTTGGGTTTTCTTTAAGGATCCATGTGGTGGGTTACACATTTTAAGTGCAAATTTCGCATTTTTCAAATTAGAACTATTCCATTCATTGCACAGCAACAAGCCAAGGGTTGCAGCTGTGTGTGTGTGTGTGTGTGTGTGAGAGAGAGAGAGAGAGAGAGAGAGAGTGTGTTCGGCAGTGAAATGTAATAAATCTTGGCTCTCTGATGAGTGCACCTGTAGGATGATGCACGTTTTGAGTGTATATGTCATGACATATGCTAGATCTTTGCTTGTTCAACGTTGAGATGTAATTCCATCTCCCTTTCCTGTATTGAAGGCAGGGGAGGCATTGGAATCCTACCTTTTTCAATGAGACATGGCATGTTTGCACATAATGAAGGGCCCAATTACTGTTTCCTTCCAAATGAATATATATTTGTTTGTTTGTTTGTTTGTTTGTTTGTTTGTTTGTTTGTGGCTTTCACTAACCCACCTAACTTCAATGCCGTGGCCCCAACTGGTGTTTCAGAATAGAAATTGGCTTTACACAGGAAGCAGCAAATGGGTACAGTTTTGCCCTTTCATCAGCAGCCAGTTAGACAGTTTGCAGCAGAGAATGTGACGGCGTTTCCTTGCTCCGTAAAAGTTGGCTCTGCAGCTGTGGCTATGGGGAAACTGGTTTTCCTTGGGGTGGGGAATACTGGCCAGCATCCAAAACGCAGGCAGTCTTCAGATGTGGCTGTAACATGTGTTCTTACTCTTGACACTGGCCTGAAAACAAGAAGCCGTTTGTCTCAAACAGCATTTTGGATCTCTGGTATCTTTTTGATTAAAAGCCGAGAAACGAAAAAGTAGACTTATAATATAGGACTAAAGAAACGGCAATGAGAGGATCCTTTTTCAGAGGAGACTTGTAGGATTTGTTTATCAAATGCTGTGATCAGCTTTCTCAGCGCCATTTCACTCATGGTTTCCCCAAGAAGTGTGCACTTCACAAATTTAATACAGTCGTACCTTGTTTTGCGACCGGGATCTGTTCCGGAGCCCCGGCTGCTAGCCGAAAAGGATGCAGGGCAAAGCACCGCGTCTGCACACACGCATGGAGCAGTTTGCGCTTCTGCACATGCGCAAGTGGCAAACCTGGAAGTAACCCATTCCGGTACTTCTAGGTTTGCCGCGGACGTTCGCTGGAATGGACGCTAGACAAGGCGGACGTTCGCAGAGGTATTACTGTAAACAAACAAAACTCTCTCTCTCCCTCCAGGGAGCAGCAGCAAACTGGGGCTTCCTGATAGGATGCTCAAGTTTAGAAACACATATTTGTAGAAATTCCGCTTTACATTTTTAGGTGTGTATTTTAGGTGTACGCCTGAAATATTTAAAGATGAGGAGTGTTTAAATCTAGGGAAGGGCATTTGCTACCCAGGTGACCTTCCAGGTGCCGGTAGGGGTTGAGGCCAGAGCCAAAAGCAGATGGAGCAATTTTACCTTTGTGGAAAGACTAACTTCCTACCCATGCACACACTTTATCCTCCATGTAGGCAAGCAAAGAGTCACTATCCGAGTTCAAGGACACATTCCAGCCAGGGAAGAACACTTGAGCAGCATTCAGGGCAGAGTTGCTGTGGGCCGAGGTGAGAGAGCTAAGTGACAAGACAGTGAGACCTTTGGACTTCAGGTTCCCTGTCCCTAGTCTTAACGTTTGGCTGCCAAAGTGATTTGTGGCAAGTGGGGGAGAGATGTTCAACTTGTATCCCCATCCTAAGCATGTTTCCTTGAAAATCCCTTTAATTTCAATGAGGTTTTTCCCAGGTAAGCTTGTTTGGGGTGCAGCCTTAGGATGGGGCTACAACGGTACCTCAGGTTAAGAACTAGATTCGTTCCAGAGGTCCGCTCTTAACCTGAAACTGTTCTTAACCTGAGGTACCACTTTAGCTAATGGGACCTCCCGCTGCCGCTGCACAATTTCTGTTTCCATCCTGAAGCAAAGTTCTTAACCTGAGGCACTATTTCTGGGTTAGTGGAGTCTGTAACCTGAAGCATCTGTAACCCGAGGTACCACTGTACTTTGAAACAAAAACCAAGACTACTGCCTCACACTGCTGCTTCTGTCGTTACATTACTCTAGAGAAAAAATTAAGCATTACAAAAGAATTCTGAAATTACCTGCAACGTAAAGCTCAGCCCTTCCTGTGACAACTAAGCCAGGTTTCTGCTGGCAGAGACAAAATAGGCTGAGTGTGTTGGGAGAGTTCTTAAATGTCCGTGCTCTAAAATCAACTTTCAAGATACTGAGCAGTCTACACTCTTAAAACTTTTTGTATCTGTTTCCTGGAGAGCTGCGTAAGCATTCTGTGCAGTGTTGGTAGTTGCTGAAACAGCTTTAAAATAATGAGTCTTCTGAGTTGATCCAGAAGCGCTTGACTATGGCTGTCATACAGCATAACTCTTTCTCTTTGCAGTGCTCCTGTTGCATCAGTTTTGTACTGTTTTTGACTAGAAGTGCCTACAAATAAGGCTCGGGTAATCCTGAACAATGTGTTGGGTTGGGTGGGTATGCAGCCAGCACCTTATCAGATCTTTTGAGCTGCCCAGTTGGAAACTCTGCAATAGGACAGAATTGTCATGGGTTTTCTTTCAAATAACCAGAACATGAAGGTAGGTTGCGCCCAAGGGCCTAGACATACTACAAATTTTTATTGTTCTTTTAGTCCTTTTCACAGCTTCTTCCAAAGAATTATAGGAATTCTGGTTGATGTCTTTGTTTTGATGGGGAAGGGTGATTTTCTATGTGGAGAAGCATTAACATGGTGTCATGACTTACAGACTTTTGCTGCATCTGTAGTTGCAGCCATGCCGAAGGGTTGAGCCCCCTATCTAGACCTCGTTCCTCACTTTTATTCACTCTTGTCTTCATTTTGTTTTTTTCATACCCTTCAACATTTCTCCAATGGAAATAGGGACGTCCTATTCCATAATGATAATTTTACTATTTATACCCCACACACCTTACTGGGTTGCCCCAGCCACTCTGGGCAGCTTACAACGTATATAATAACATAATAAAACATTAAACATTTTTTTAAAAAACCTTTCCTATACAGGATTGCCTTCACACAGCTCCGGGGGGGTGGGGCAGATAAGTCCATTCCCTCCAACATTTCTCTAATGAAAATAGGGACGCCATAAGGAAAAGTAGGACATTCTGGGATCACATCAGAAACCAGGATGTCTTGTCTAAATTAGGGATGTCCCTGGAAAATAGGGACACTTGGAGGGTCTGCTTTTTGATTGTGCTGACAGAATCCACAGTGAAAGTGAGTTAAAGGATACCTTGGAAGAGCTGCATGAATGAGCCCTAATGGAGAGAACGTAATACAGGTATATTCGGAAATAAGTTCCCAATGGCTGCTCCGATTCTAGAGGGAAGGCTGTCTGGTTGGGGATGTCTTGCCTTTTTAAAAATAGCTTGCAGGGTGAGTAGATCTGGCACAATGTCGAGATTCGCATTCAATCTGTACTCTGTTATAAAAAGCAAGAATTCTGAACTTTGACCCACTTTTTTTTTTAAGATCCTCATGTGTTGGCTGCCCTCTAGCCAGCCTTGTACAACTTGGCATGGATCTCAGTCTGTGGTGCTCAGGACTCGCACTGAGAAAAATATTGACTATTGAGTGACTTGCTCTTCTGTGTAGAGAACCTTAAGGACACAAGAAACGCCCACCCCGTTTCCTGGTGTAGTTAATTTAAAAGCTGTAAAGATGGTAACATGTCGCTTTATTCTTCCAGCTGCTTTATTACATAGGAAATGTCAAACCAAGAGGCGGCAAATGGCTTTGATGGGTTACCTTTAATTCTGTGGCTTAGTAGTTGGAGAGACTTGTTGCCAGCAAGGGGAGCTTGCCTAGAGGCTAGGTTGCATTTTTCTTCCTTGGCTAATGTTAAATGCTTACGATTACAATCGTACCTTGGAAGTCGAATGGAATCCGTTCCAGAAGTCTGTTCGACTTCCAAAAAGTTTGAAAACCAAAGCGTGGCTTCTGATTGGCTGCAGGAAGCCCCGTCGAACGTTCGGCTTCCAAAAGAATGTTCAAAATCCAGAACATTCACTTCCAGGTTTCGATTGTTTGAGAGCCGATTTGTTTGGGAGCCAAAGCGTTCGAGATCCAAGGTATGACTGTATTGGCCCTTTCTGTGCTTTCTAGAACTGAAGGGCATTGTCTTTTAACTGACCCAGAATAGTATAAAACCTCTCCAGGACGTTTATTTGGTGCTGTTTCAATGCACACTTGGTACCTCACATTTGAACTCAGAACCCCTTGTCTTCCCACCTATCCACAGGTGCAGATTGGAGGTCAATTCATGGTTTGGCTGTAAGGAAATGAGATACCTGCACCCATGCATGGCTCTTGCACAAGTGTAGTTCTGCAGCTTTCCTGAAAAATCAGGATTCCCTTTCATCTCACACATTGGCCTTGTTTGCACATAACACATAAAGTCATGGCTTATAAATAAAGGTTTGATTTAATCATCCAAACCTTCCCTAGTGTCTTAACCATAGTTTAGCCACAAATAAACCCTGCTTGTGAATCAAGCATTACATGCAAGCGCAGCTCTTGTTGACCTAGATTTGAAGCATTAGTAAAACCATATAAGAGCAAAGGAGGTTGTTAGAATTGAGTAAATGCTCCTGCTTATGCATTCTGCAGTGAAGCAAAGCAATCTTCTTTTTAAGGTGTTTACTTCCATGTTGCTGCATTTGGCACCTTGTTTAATCTCTCTCTTTGAAAATAGTTGAAATGATATGCTGGTTAGATTTAAAACTTTGAGGCTCTGAAAGAACATAAAGCAGATTTTTGTTTTCAGCTCAACTAACAAAGAGTCTTGCTATGAGCAAGGTGATTAGAAATTAAGAGAAACCGATGTCATGCTTTCCTTTTCTAAATGCACAAGCACTGTTTCATAGTTGGAAGTAACCTAGCAATTTCCTACATGTTACTGAAGGATTACCGTATTTGCTCGAATCTAATGCTCGCCTTTTTTTGCCACATTATGTTGTGAAAATCAAGGTGTGCATTAGATTTGATGGCACATTTACATTCAGCAGCAAATACTTTTTTTGATTTCAAGGTTCTGAAAATTGAGGGGCCTGCTAGATTCGATGGCGCATTAGACTCAAGTAAACATGGCATTTGAAGCAGTTTTGGCTCAGAATAAGTTGGATGCCTTACAGACTGCTTTCACAATCAAAAATGCTGATTCCTCTAGAAATTTACAGTTCATCAATGAATGTATGGTATGAGTTGCAGGTCAGGTTTCTGTTTCAGTTGTTAAATGATTTCTCCCTGCTGAGCTCTCTCTCCCTCTCCCTCTTCCTCTCTCACACCCACCAAGCTCTGCCAAATTCAAACTTGGACAGGCAAAACAACCTTCCAACATGATTGAATTCACGGAGGCTAAAGGAAAAATGCTCCTTCTAGTCTATCATTTATTTTTATTATTTGAAAAAAGCTATTTTTCAAATGCCTTCAGGGTGCCTAACTGAACATTTCACAATTTAAAAAGGAAACAAAAAATAGGAATTACCCATGGATTGCAAGATAAAGTATAGATTTGGCTCACAAATATTTTTACTTTGGTTGTTTACCAATCATGTAATGCAGTTTAGCTCTTCTAGGGCCCTCCCCAAACCCAAACCTGAGGTATAAAATATTTTCACATGCTTAGAAATGTGTGCATGTACAGAACTGCAGCAGTAAAACAGTTTGGGGTCGAAGAAAGAGGGCCTCTAAAATGTCATTTCTAGAGCACAACAGACAAGGATTGCATCACAGGATGTCATCAACTCCCATCCCTATTTATAGTGTTGCTTTTAAATGAATCCAGAATGAACGACCATATAGTTCTGGGTCTGGAGAACCGATCTATAAATAACCGATCTTCTTCCTTTTTTAAAAGAACAACTTCTCTTGTAAGTTGAGTCACCTACCCAGGGATTCTCCCAACATACCGAGGAAAATGCAGAATTGGGGACACTTCTTGTGTCCTTGGGTGAATCACTGAGATATTTTCCTGCGCTTTATACAGATTGAGGGGGACAGAATTCTGGGCTGTGCCACTTCAGACTAGAGATGGGTTGCATTTCTGAATGCTCATAAAGTAGCACACCAGGGAAAGAGCCTCCTTGGTCTTTGAGTTGCCAGTTCAGGGCATGCAGCAAACTTTTATGTTACAGAAAGAGTTCAGTAAGTCTCTGCTCCCCTGCAGTCTAAGGTGCAGGGAAGCATCCCAGAAGGTGCAACCCAAAATCTTGTCAGTTTAGTCCATGGGTAGGCAAACTAAGGCCCGGGGACCGGATCCAGCCCAATCGCCTTCTCAGTCCGGCCCACGGACAGTCCGGGAATCAGCGTGTTTTTACATGAGTAGAATGTGTCCTTTTATTTAAAATGCATCTCTGGATTATTTGTGGGGCATAGGAATTCGTTCATCTCCCCCCCCCACAAAAAAAGTAGTCTGGCCCCTCACAAGGCCTGAGGGACAGTAGACCGGCCCCCTGCTGAAAAAGTTTGCTGACCCTTGGTTTAGTCAATACAATGTCTAGAACTGTTCTCTGCCTCTCCCTTCTTACTTTAGCAGAGTGATGCCAGTAAGTGGATGCACTGCAGTACCCCAAAGGTAATGAGAGACTGGGCATACAGGAGGAGACTATCTTACAGCTCCTCCTCATGATGGTTTCATTCCTGGAAGCGTGGGCAACCCTAGTGTGGGAGTTGAAGTAGCCTCCTGTTGCTCCTTAAGGTATTTGAGCATGGCAGGGAGAAGATCTATCTGCCAGTGTGGTGCCAGTAGTGAAAGTATTGGACCCGAACCAGTGAAACCTCAGCCACCAAGCTTACCCAGGTAGCCTTGGGCCCATCTCTTGGTCTAACCCTGGGTTTCCCAAACAGGGGTCTCCATCTGTTTTTGGACGACAAATTCCCATCATCCCTGACCACACTGGTCCTGCTAAGCTAGGGATGGTGGGAGCTGTTGTCCACAAACAGCTGGAGACCCAAGTTTGGGAAACCCTGGTCTAACCTCACCTCACAGGTGTGGTATTGTAGATAAAATGGGGTGGGAAAGAACCATGTGCACTGCCTTGAACTCTGAGGAAAGGTGAGATGTGTATGTACAGTAATCCCACAATGCAGATTTAACTTGTGCACATCAGCTTGCATGCATTCAGCTTTATGTGCTGGCAAAAAAAAAATTAAAATTGAAAGGGGGCTGAAAGGGGGTGGGCATTCGGGGGGGGGGGAGACATTTGTATTCCCACTTGCCAGTGTGTTTTGACTATTTTGGCTTCAGATGCGACCCCCAAAATGTAACCCGTGCGTAAATTGCGGGCTAACTGTATTAAAATAAACTGCTAGGAGCCACAGGTACAACACTTCCCTGATTGTCTTTAAAAGCATGAAAAAGCATCTGGGCAGATGGATGTTAAATGAATCAGCAGTTCAGATTGATCTTTACTCCAAAGAAACCTGGCACATCATGGCTGGAGCAGGTTCCTTTTAAAGCATGCTCAAGCAAAGGCCATCAAAGCAGATGGTGATTATTGAAGTAAAATAATTGCAGGAGAGCTTCATTTGGGGGAAAAACAGATAAAGCAAAAAGAGGTTGGGTGTTACGGGAGCTAAACTGGGAATAATTTGCAAACATGCTTGGATTTGTTGACTGTAATAATCAGTCTGAAGGGATTGACTAGTTTTTTCAAGTTTATAGAACTGAAGATTCTTGGGACAAAGTCCTCCGTCTGAACTTATGCATAGCTTGGATGACACACAGTCCTTTTGGCAAACAGTACAGTCACGTTTCAGAGTTTCTTCTCTTGAGTGGTGCGGTATGAAATTTTAATGCCGAATTGTCTCACTGAGATTGTGGAAGTTTCCACAGCAAGAAAAGATTTCTTTTTCTGTTGCAACCAGATATCTCTCCGTTTCAAGCTGCTGAACAGAGGCAATAAAACAGCAGAAGTCAACAAAATAAATTTGACTGTATTCTTTGCTATTGCTCCCGAGCTGTGTATTACTGTATAGGCTGACTTGCAAATGCCTCTATTGTGCCAAGTTGGTTTGTGCGTGGAGAAAAGTCCTGATTACTGCAAGGACTCTTAGAGGCGGGTGCAGTTTATATCCACCTCTGCCCCAAGTTGGCATTGCTCTGCTGGATCCTAGTCTGTGAGGGCTGGGGCGCTTGTGTCAGGAATGGATAGTAAGGTGCAATAGGGTTTTGGGGTTCTGGCTCTTGTCCATACTGCAGCACTATCCCAAAGGGCAGCAGTTGACTTTTCCCCATGTGAGCAAATGGCAATCCTTCATTTATGGGGCAGGAAGGAAAGGGGTGCATTTAGCACACTTGGAATGAGGACCAAACCTGTTCTCTGGCCCAAGTAAACCCCAGCCAATGAGAGTCAAGCACTCCCCCCTCCCCAAAAGCTTTATCAGTGGTTTTCGTTGGACACCCTATAGCATGGTAGAGAGTTGCAAACTGGCTTTTAGATTATTTCAAGTGGGACCAGAAGCAAATTTCTGAAGTGTGGAATGCTTCTGCTTAGGGAGCCATCCAGCTATGTCTTCTTTCAGGGTATTTCATTCAATTCTTCCACCCCCTGATTTTCCTCTCCTTTCTCCCCCCCCCCCCAAAGCCATTTAATGTGCTCAGACCTCATTCATCTGTTTTGGACTCTTCCCCCACTTTTCTGTTATAATTTTCGGTACTTCTGCAAGCTTAGAGTTCCTCCACGCCTGCTGAAATCTCCTTTGTGTGTGAATGATGCCATTTGGACTACACAAAGATCCGTGCTCAGAGCTCGCTATGCCATATCTATGATTACCTTGCTTGAAACCATTGGTTCTTCAGAATATTCCTCCCAAATGTTCCTCTTTTATTGCACCTCTTGGTTGTCCCTATTTTTCCGCTTCTTTGACATCTTTTCTGCCTCTTTGTTTTTTGTTTATGAAACCATGTTGGGAATAGTGATCCCACAGCCTGGAGTCACATGCCCAGTGGTGGCGCCGTCGTAGCCCGTCTGCTTTGGTTATGTAGTGATGCCATGAAATCAATTCAAAGTTGAAGGCCGTGTTTCCTGAAGTCCCTCTGAATGGGTGGCTGCCTTTGCCCATGTGTGCAGTGTCCTGGAAAAAAATATATGTAAAGGAGGGTGCTTTTAGTTAGGGAGGGAGTTTGTGGTGCGTACCCAATATCTGTTTCTCCTCAGTTTTTAAAGAAAGAAAGGCAGCAGTAAAGACAAAAACACCACAATGTTTAAATGTCACAAGTTAATGCACTCAGTACTCCATGTCGGGCTGGTGGGTGGGAAGGTAAAAATGATTTCTGGACTTGAGTCTGGCAGTATCAGGCCTTCTTATAACTTTGGTTGACACATGGATTCAGCTGGCCAGGAGAAGACTCATCAATGCCAGGAATTACATTTTGAAAGTGGATGAATGTGCTACAGAAAGCATAGCCAAAAGGCAGATGGCTCTAATCCACCATATACACGCAAACGTTGGAAGAATTGTTCTTAATTATGCACATTATAACTTTCAAATTAACTTCAGCTTATATGTTTCCAGTGCAGTTCTTTTGAGCAAGACAGCCTGCCTATGTCTGCTAAAGAGCCAGCATAGTTTGGTACAGTGGTTTGAAACTTCTTGGGCCAGGGGACAAATTTGGAATTTTTAAAGAATTGTGTGGGCACCAGTCACAAAATGGCTACCCCAAGATGGCGTGGCTTGACACAAAATGGCTGCTGTGAGGGTGCGGTTGACACAGAATTGGGAGTACTAGTATTCCTATATAGCAAAGCATCAACTGATTGGGAGACCAGGGAGGGTTTAAATCCCTGCTTGGTCATGAAGTTCATGGGGCAATTTTCAGTCATTCACTCTCTTTCAGCCTAACCTACCTCATAGGACAGGCATGGCCAAACTTGGCCCTCCCTAGCTAACAGGGCCAGTGGTCAGGGACGATGGGAATTGTAGTCCCAAAACAGCTGGAGGACCAAGTTTGACCATGCCTGTGATAGGAGATAGTGGGGACGGGGGGAAATATGAATGCCAGCTTAAGCTGCCTGGAAGATATAGTTGGCATGCGTCTATCTCGAGAGACAATGAAGTGCGTCTCTGGGGGTGAAGTAAAACCACTGTGTTAGCAGCACCGAAGTGACCTCCCCAGGGCATAAGCTTGGGTAGTGTGAACAGTCCTGAGACCTACAGGTATACAGTGGTACCTTGGTTTAAGAACAGCTTAGTTTATGAACAACTTGGATTAAGAACGCTGCAAACCTGGAAGTAGGTGTTTTGGTTTGTGAACTTTGCCTTGGAATAAGAAGATGTTTCGCTTCCTGTTGAGTGTGTTCCATTTGTAAATTGAGTCCCCCGCTGCTATGGGAAAGCACGCCTTGGTTTAAGAACGGACTTCCGGAACAGATTAAGTTTGTAAACCACTGAAAAGGCAGTGTAAAAATGTAATTAATAATAATAACAACTTGTTTCTGTCAAAACGTTAAAAAAATTACCCTGAACTTCTCACCATTCTCATTAATGATTATTATTCGCACGTTTTATGCATCATCTCATTTGGCCCATAGGCTGTCTCTCTGCCCTTGAAGGGTGTTTCAAGATGGGCAGCTTCCTGTGCTTTTATTTCAACAACATGGAAAAGCAAAAAAAAAATGGATATTACTTTGGCCCTGCAATTGTGGTCTATGGAACAGATTGGCAAGGGCAGGCAGGGCGGGAGTTGCAGCTTTGTTCACGCTAAAGGGGTTGGGGGTGTCCTGGGGCACCGATCCATCTTCCTCCCACTCTGCTGTGTGGATGACCCTTACCCAGACAGGAATGCCAGATCCCTGTGGTTAAAATAATAATGACTTGAATGGGACACGAAGGGCCCATTTTCTTCTAGGTTAAATGTGGATGTTTATGATGATCTCTGGAGCATTTGCGCAGATACATTTGCACGTATCTGAAATAGCTTTCTCGAGCAATAGCTTGTTTAGTGCTGCCATCTAATGAGCTCCCTTCAACCGACTTGCCTGCAGAATGGCTGATTCTCTTCTGTGCTGCCTGCCCAGCAGTCCTCTGTTTCATGCCAAAACCTGCCTGAAGGCAATGTCGTTCTAAGGCTCTGAAATGCCACGTGCCTTGTAGAAAAGCATCCCAACCAAGTTTGTGGTTCTGTTTCTGCCAAGGTGCCGTTCGCCTTCGGCTTGCATAAAGGCAGGGAGACCTAGAGTCTGCAGATGGTGTCTTATAGATTGTTTATTTAAAAACAGGATGGCACAAGGACTCTAAGAGATCATACCTTGGCTCCTCCCCCCCCCTTTTCATAAAATGTCTTGGGATATTATATTGTGCACAGCACAGTGTTCCTCAGGGAAGAAGTCTGTATAAGGCAGGGTTTGCCGAATATGCCCCTTAAGAATAATAGAATTGTAGAGTTGGAGAGCATCCAGGACAGATTGACAGAGTACTGGTCACTATCACAATCCCTTGGTGCCAGCCCAATAGTGGGGAGGGACTAATGGCTGTGGCAAACGGGATGTCCTAATAGCCCACTGGGGTGGGGCTGGACTACCATTTTCCATGCGCTCCTCATGTGCCTCCGCCTCCCATAAAACTAGTTCTAAGTCCTTTGCAGACTAGTAAGGCACCAGGTTAATCATCTGATTTCTCAGTCCACCCCCCCCCTCCAGATACAGTCGTACCTTGTTTTGTGACCGGGATCCATTCCGGAGCCCCGGATGCTAGACGAAAAGGATGCACAACAACGCACCACTCTGCATATGCACGCAGAGCAGTAAACCAGGAAGTAACCCACTCTGGTACTTCCAGGTTTGCCACGAACGTTTGCCGAAATGGACGCTCGACGAGGCGGACTCAAAATGAGGTACCACTGTACTTACTGTCCATTAGGTTACTTAGACCATTAGGTGAATAAGTGTTGGCATTTCATGCAGCAGAAAGCTGCAGTTCCTACAGCTCTGTGATGTTTTTCCACTATTTCATTCAGCTCTCTAAATAATAAACACTCTCAAAAGGCTGCATTTCATTAGCGGGGGGGGGGGATTCCTACCTCTTTTCCCCAACCACGACTCGTAAATGTACCTAATTCATAGGAACTGCACCAATTCATATTTTCCTGGAACAATAGCAATCAGAGAATGGCTCAAGCCCAGAGAATGTATCTGGAGTTGTCTGATGTAGTTCCATCTCTGAAGATATGCAGGTCTGAGCCTGGCTAGTACCTGAGCAGGAGACTGTCTGGAGGAAAGGTGGGATTTAAAAGGAAATACTTTAAACACACACAGCACTTAGTAGCCAAGCACCTATTTTTTGATCAAGTCAATAGTTTCACTGGAAGGTCACTTCTAAGAAGTAGGGCTTTGAGGGACTGCTGTCCTGCCTCTAAACTGACCCTTATCGATGCAAAGTTGGGAACTGGAGGATGGAGGAAATAAGGTAGCACTCATTTAAAGGCTAAATTTTGCACATAGGTTGCCAGTTGCTGCTAACCCCAAACATGGATGAAAGCTGCACCTCCGAAAGTAAACTTCCGCCTGAGGTTGAAATTTTATTTTCACATGTGTTATGTTCCAATCCCTTCTCAAGGGCACATAGACAATGTTTCAATTAAACCAAGCCTCAGATATACAGTGGTGCCCCGCAAGACGAATGCCTCGCAAGACGAAAAACCCGCTAGACGAAAGGGTTTTCTGTTTTTCGATGCGCTTCGCAAGACGAATTTCCCTATGGGCTTGCTTCGCAAGACGAAAACGTCTTGCGAGTCTTGCGATTCCCCCCCCCCTTTTTCTAAGCCGCTAAGCCTTTAATAGCCGCTAAACCGCTAATAGCGCTAATCCGCTAAGCCGCTAATAGGGTTGCTTCGCAAGACAAAAAAACCGCTAGATGAAGAGACTCGCGGAACGGATTATTTTCGTCTTGCGAGGCACCACTGTGCAATATTATTGCATGGCACGCCTTCTTTTTCAAAATCTGACAAGTCGCAAAAAAAATAAAAGAAAAAGCCCTTATTGTTTTGACCCAGGCTTGAAATCTTGTTCCAGAGAGTATCTTGGAGCTCAACAGAAATCCCCACCTCCAACCACATGTCTTCAGTTTCTGACCACTGGCTCCTCTTCTCGTTTACAGAGTGGAGGCTGCGAGGGGGAGATTTTCAGTGGAGAAGTGGAACCGTGAGAGAGAAGGATATGTCATGGACACAGAATCATAGAATCTTAAGAGTTGGAAGGGATCCGAGGGTCATCTAGTCCAGCCCCCTTACAATGCAAGAATGTCAACAAAAGCATCCATGGCAGACGGGCCATCCAGCCTCTGCTTAAAAACCTCCAAGGAAGGAGAGCCCACAGCCTCTCAAGGGAGAAGTGTTTTTGTTTTGTTTTAAAAGTAGATTTGCTGTGCTACAGCAGCAAAGCATTATTATAATAATAATAACCATTAAGAAATTATATACCACCCTTCTTCAAAAGGCCACCTTTTTTTTTTTACAGCATAGCAACATAAACCACCTAATGCAAATACATAGCATAATCTTCATTAAATACAAAAAGCATAATATAATTATATAAACACGGTTCATAATAATTAGCAATGTATAATAATGCATAATGCCGAAAGAATACTTAATAGTACATAATAAGCATCAGGGTCAATTTTTTCACCCTGTCAACTTTCTTTGGGGGGGGAATTGGTGGTGTTTAATAAATAAGTCTGCCCAGCAGCAAACCCTAGAACTCTTCCCCCCTACAAACACAAGAGCCTAATAACATCGGAGGTTATTATCTGCTCATCTCAGGTACAACTAATTCACTTTAATTGCCCAGATCTAAGTTTCTTGTGTGCACTTGAATCCCTCCCACAAAATACTGGCAGTCTGAGGTTGATGCCAGGATCATGCGGAGGCAGCGGAACACAACGTGAGGTCCCCAGCTCTTGGAAACCCATGAAGGGTTAAGAAGAACGACAGAGTTAGTTCGCTGCGCAGTGAGATGAGGAGACATCTACTTGCACAGCCAGGGCAGCGTATTACTCAACGTGTTAATTAAATTAAATCAGAACTTGTTTTGAATTGAGTGGGAAAGTATCAGGCGAAGAGAACTCGAGCCATTCCTGGCTCATTTGTTGCAAAAAGAAGCTATATAAACGGGTGGCCAGCCTACAGCTTGCTGTTTTCCCAGGCAGCAAGCATTTGCTTGTGCTTTTCTGTATGTTTCCTCGTCCAAAATCTTCACCACTTGGGAAACAATTTGCATTAGTTCTTCATGCGTTTCTGCCTTTTGTGTCCAAGAAGCTTGACATAACGTGTGTGTGTGTGTGTGTGTGTGTGTGTGTGTGTGTTAACTTGGCAGGGCTTCACTTCCTTCTCTGCCCCCCCCCTTTCTTTTTGGAACTTGCTACAATATATTTTTCTGATAACTTTCCAAGAACTGCAGCGTTGTTAATGACTTTTGGAGCCCTTAAACAAATTGCTTATGTGTGTAGAATGTGCTTCTCTGCCCATATGTGAAAAAAACAAAAACCCTTTGGGTTCTTTTGTCCAGTCTTACAGCAGGCTTGCAGATGGCTTGGTCACCTGTGGCGAGTAGGATTGCTTTCAGGCAGGGGTGCATAACATATTGTTTTGCGGAAATACTGAGTTAGGCGAAATTGCGTACAAATAACTGTTAGGGGAAATTTGCACTAAAGTGTTGATGAATTTTCATGGGGGCTTTTTTTTAAAAAGCTATAAGCGGATGTGGAAATATAGTTAAGTCGATTTAAGATTTGGAAAAATGAGAAACTGAAGTAAAGCTAAATGGACGGATTCACCCATCCCTAATTTACACAGCGTGGTTTTGTATTAATGGTGTACAATTATCACATCTCTCTGTAAATTGCATTGGAGTAAACATTTTTCTAACAAACAAACAAAAAAAGCGTATAAAAACAGATATTTAAAAGTGAGTGGCTTCTTGCTGGGATCATTGTTTTGACCATGCTGCAAGCTACATAGTGGGGAGCTTGCTTGGCAAGCTGGACTGGTTTCCAGCATCCTAAGAATTCACAGTCTAGCTGTTGCTCCTCCTCTGGGTATTTTCCAAGCTCTGCCCTCTTCTATCACCACCCATTCTATTCAGTATGTCATACCTGATGATTTGAGGTAGTGCTATTTGAAATTGACGTGCTGTGGATGTTCTTAGTGGTACTGCGTGGTAGGTGAATCTTTGCCCCAGCCCCACAACAGGAGGAGGGGCCAGGCCATATAGGTCAGAATCATAGAATCTTGGAAGGGACCCAAGAGTCATCTTGTCCAACCCCCTGCAATGCAGGAATCTCCATGACAGATGACCATCCAACCTCTGCTTTAAAACCTCCAAGGAAGGAGAGTCCACAACCTCCCGAGGGAGACTGTTCCATTGTCAAAAAGCTCTTACCGTCAAAAAGTTTTTCCATAAGTTTAGTGGGAATCTCCTTTCTTGTGGCTTAAAGCCATTGGTTTGAGTCCTACCTTCTACAGCAGAAGAAAAGACGCTTGCTCCATCTTCCATGTGACAGCCCTTGAGATATTTGAAGACAGCTGTGGGTTAAACCACAGAGCCTAGGACTTGCCGATCAGAAGGTTGGCGGTTCAAATCCCCATGACGGGGTGAGCTCCCGTTGCTCGATCCCTGCTCCTGCCAACCTAGCAGTTTGAAAGCACGACAGAGTGCAAGTAGATAAATAGGTACCACTCCGGCGGGAAGGTAAACGGCATTTCCGTGCACTGCTCTGGTTCACCAGAAGCGGCTTAGTCATGCTGGCCACATGACCCGGAAGCTGTACGCCAGCTCCCTTGGCCAATAAAGCGAGATGAGTAGCGCAACCCCAGAGTCTGTCACGACTGGACCTAGTGGTCAGGGGTCCCTTTACCTTTACCTTTATCATACCTTCTCTCAGTCTCCTCTTTTCCAGGCTAAACGTACCCAGCTCCTTCAACCGTTCCTCATAAGGCTTGGCTTCTAGAAGTGTTCCATCTCTTCATACAGAATTCAGTGGAGACACAACCTTGCCCATTTTGCCTGGGAAGGGCTGTAGCATCTGCTTTGCATCATAGGGTCCCGGGTTTGATCCCTGGCGCCTCCAAACAGGGCAGGAAATGTCCCCTGCCTGAAACCCTAGAGAGAGTTACTGCCAGTCAGTGGAGACAGTACTGAGCTAGATGGACCAATGGTCTGACTCAATATAGGGCAGGCTTTCTAGGCCTAATATTTTCAAAGCATGGTAATTTTTGCATCTGCTATTTCTTCTGCAGGAAAAGAAAATCAGAGTGTCCCTGCCTTTGACAAGAGGACCAAGTGCCTTTATACCAGAAAAGGAAGTAAGTTTATTTCCCGCACCTTAAATGTGCAATAATGATGACGGGACACATTCCTGTTGAATGATGTCCCCCCCTGCACCCTATGTTTCTTCCTGAGTGTCTAAACAGCTTTGACCCCAGGTTTATATCAGGCAGGTGACCGCTTGGCTTAAATTTCTTGGATGAGAATTCCAGAAGGGAAACTCACCTAGGAAACTCGCCTGTTCAGCTCAGTCACATGACCTGGCAACCTGGCATAGAACTCTGATTTAAAGGCTTGTTTTCCCTCTGCCAGGCTTAGGCAGAGCAGTAGCCCCTGTCCCTGCTGCTGAACGGGGCTTGGATCTGGTGTAAACATATGCTTACACCTGCGTTCTTTATGCCAGCTTCTTGGGCATGCAAGCATGCATTCTGTTGTGTGTTTCTGCAGGCTTTAATTTCTACTGAATGTTTATTTGCTAAAAAGATTTCTGGATGCACGGAATTGTTAAAAACCCTTTAATAAAGTAGGCTGTGATTATAGAAGTTTGTGCAACAGTAGATATTCTGTAGAGGCTATCTCACCAACAAGTTCTACAGAGATGGAGTAAACCACCATTTGAACTTAGTTTGTGGTTGTTATGGTTGTTGTAGTTGTTTGTTTTTGGAATGGTCATAGCTCCTCAAGGGTCTCATAAAAAAGGTGTTGAATATAATAATAGTAGTAGTAGTAGTAATACATTTATTGTCAATGTACAGTCTGTGTACAATGAAATTAACCGAGCCTTCCCCCCCCCACAAACACTCAATTTCATTGCACTCTGTGCATGTCGCACAACACACCAACCCCAAAAGTCAGTTGCACTATATTATTTTCCATTCAGCAGCATAACAGCCCACGGATAGAAACTGTTTTTTAGCCTGTTGGTACGACTGATTATAGTACAGTATAGAGGTAAATATACGTATCCTCCCTAGCTAGCTTGTTTTGCTTATGTTCCCTGTAGGTTATCCAAGCCAACAGTCTGAATGAACGCATGCACCTGCTTGTGGAAGAATATTCTACATCGGGCCGCCTAGACAACATCACCCAGGTCATGAGTTTACACACTCAATACCTGGAGTCTTTCCTTCGCAGCCAGTTCTATATGTTGCGTATGGACGGGCCTCTTCCTTTGCCCTACCGGCACTACATTGCAATCATGGTATGTACTCAGAAACTCTACCTCTTATTGTTTCCTTCCCGGTTGTAGTTGACATTTGTATCCTTTCCAGCGCTTCTGCAAATCGAACCAACATTTATTTGTTTCACTTTGTGAGGGTTTAAAAAGAAAAGGAAAAGGGTGCTATCTCACAAGTCTGGCATTTTTAAGAGCTTTAAATTCCAGCAGCTGGACTTGAGGCAGGATCGAGCCTGGCTTCAGAAGAAAGGCACCAATCCCAGAGTATTAAGGGATTTATACCAGAGCTTGCATCCCAAGGTGATTGACATGCAGCCATAAATGAAATTGCTTCCCTGCGATCAATGACATGGACTATGTGCTGGATACTATTATAGAATATATATTTCACATGCAGGAACACTCAGAGCTGCACTCTGAATAAGTTATATGGATTTAGTTATTCAGTAAATAAATTTTATTTATTTACAGAATAAATTTATAAATTCTCAGCAGTGATCTGCTTCCCTTGGAACCTCAGGCCCAAGGCAGAATGTGGTTCCCCAGGCCTCTCTATCTGGCTGTTTGACCTCTCCTCAGAGCACTCCCCTCATTGGCCTTGCTTTCCACACCAGGTGTCTTTGTGTTCTTGCCTGGCTGGAATATGTCATGGCTCAGTAAGGATCTGAACTTAAATATCTCCGGTCCAGGCCCAGCAGTTGAGCCACCACACACCACCTGCTCCTCTTTAAATTTCCATTTAAAATAAATAAAATGCAAAGCATAGTCCTTAAATTGCCAAATCCTGCAAGTAGTCAAAATATATTGCTTAGCATTCAAATGCTCAAAGTGTTTCACATATATTAGTCTGTCAACAACAATCTATGAAGTCCTGTAAAAATGAATCAATATTCTTATCCCCATAGTGCAGAGGGGAGGACTGAAGCTGAAAGCTGGTGCTTTTCCCAAGGCCACGTTTTGAATTCACGGCAAAATTTGAAGTAGGGATTTGGCTGGAAGTGTCCTGGCTGCTCTGCTAGGGCATACTTGCAGACGTTCAGTATGCGCATTTATCGCTTGCTTGGTTTTAAAAATCATGCTTTTCAAAACAGGTTTCTTGCTCTATCATCTGCCTTTCTGTCAGAGAAAACGAACTGGAATTTCTTGCACATGTGTTTAATGTGTGGTTCTCCGCCTTTATGACAATGCATTTTTCTCTCTTGTGCCTGCGCTCTCCTCCTTTCCTCAAGGAGAGTAGGCAGGTTTCGATCAGCTCACTTTCATCTTTGTTTCCGACTCCAGGCTGCTGCCAGGCACCAGTGTTCCTACCTTATAAACATGCATGTGGATGAGTTCCTGAAGACTGGAGGGATCCCAGAATGGCTGAATGGCTTGGAATACGTTCCACAAAGACTGAAAAACCTGAATGAAATCAATAAGCTTCTTGCACATCGACCCTGGCTAGTTTCAAAAGAGCACATTCAGGTATTTACTACAAATGAGAAACGCTCCAGTATTTGCATATGTGTAAATTACTACAGTGTGTATGTGTGCGTTGTTGTTTTTTAAAAGGAATAAGATCTGGGAAGGAGGGAATCTCATTCAAACGTCTTCTTTTTTAACCTGGTGAACTTGGCTTGGATTTGTTTGTTTGCGTTTCTTGGAGCCAATTTCTTTGTAGGGACTTTCTTCTGCAGTGGGCCTGCCTAGGAATCCTATTTAAGCTTTTTTCAGAAGAGTGGTGTAATGGCTAAGTAGTTTTTGCTCAAGCAATAACAGGGGGAGAGAGAGAAGTCGGTGATTTTTTAAAAAGAGCATCCAGGATACAGAAACGGCCACTTACAATCCTGGTTAAAGGCACAAGAGCCCATAGGAGCATAGGAAAGTGCCTTAGGCCAGTGGTCCACCTTGGTATATCTAGCTCAGTAATGTCTACACTGGCTGGCAGTGGCTCTGCGAAGTGTCAGGCAGGGGACATTCCCAGTCCTACATGGATTTGGTACAGACTGACCTTGCGATAATGTGTATTCAAAGCAGATGTTCTGTCACTGAGCTATGGCCCTTCCCATCTGTTGCCCAGAAAAAGGCAAGGGTTGGGAAAGGCTGGTAGTGCCTAAATAGTGCTTACTTGTGACTTTTTAAAAAATGTATTTTATTTATTCTTTTCAGATATATACATTTCACTAATTTAACAATCATGTTGACATTTTAAAACTTGGCTTCTTTCCCCCTCTTTCTATGGTTCCTTAAATTTATTTTTAATATCTTCTGCATATCCAAATTAACTTAACACAGTCATTTATTTATCTTCTTTATATATATATATACCCTTATGTAGCTGCAGGTTATTACAATAATTCTGCCAGTGTTTCTATTTGTTTACAATATATATGTAAATATTCAATAAGCCATTTCCATTCTTTTATAAAAAGTTTGTTATCTTGATTTCTTACTCTTCTGGTAAGTTTCGCCATTTCTGGGTATTCCATAAGTTTTTGTATCTGTTCTTCCTTTTCTGGGACTACTTCTTTTTTCAATTTTGGGGCAAGTAACATTCTTGTCGCTGTAGTTGCATACATGAAAAAATTTCTATACAATTTAGGTAGTTCTATCCCTATAGGGGACGCGGGTGGCGCTGTGGCTTAAACCACAGAGCCTAGGATTTGCTGATCAGAAGGTCGGCGGTTCGAATCCCCACGACGGGGTGAGCGCCCGTTGCCCGGTCCCTGCTCCTGCCAACCTAGCAGACCCAGAAGCTGTACGCCGGCTCCCTCGGCCAATAAAGCGAGATGAGCGCCGCAACCCCAAAGTCAGTCACGACTGGACCTAATGGTCAGGGATCCCTTTACCTTTTTATCCCTATAATTTGCAAGTGAAAGGCTTCTGGGTTTTTCGTATAACATTTCCCAGTAACCCTTAACCTTCCTACAAGACCACCACATATGATAAAAAGAACCTTCTTTCTCTTTACATTTCCAACACTCATTTGATTTAGTTTTATACATTTTTGCAAGTTTACTTGGTGTTAGATGCCATCGATATATCATTTTCATACAATTTTCTCTTAAACCATAGCATGCTGTAAAAAAAAAAAATTTCCCTTGTGACTTGGCAGCCTTCTGGCATCATTTGATACTGATGCTCCCAACTTACCCCTCTCAAAATGGAAACTTGGAAGAGACCAGATAACTGTTGCCTTCCTGCCACTGGAATATTCCGTCTCCTTCCTGTGTCTGCATCTAACATATATGCATATGTCTTCCTTTTTTCATCCGTTTCAGAAACTTGTCAAGACAGGGGAAAATAATTGGTCTCTTCCAGAACTGGTGCATGCTGTGGTCCTCTTGGCACACTACCATGCCTTGGCAAGCTTTGTCTTTGGTAGTGGCATCAATCCAGAGAGAGATCTCGATACCTCGAACGGCTACAGGCTCATATCAGTTAACAATTTCTGTGTCTGCGACCTTGCCAACGACAACAACATTGAAAACGCGTCCCTCATCAGTAACAACTTTGGGGTTAGTCTTGCCAGATTTTTTTTTCTTTAATTCCCATTTTGCTTGTCCCACTTTTTTTTCGTACTTTTTTTGGAAGGGGTTTGCAGGGTGGAGAGGAGGTGCGTTTACTGCTTGTGGTTGGGTTGAGAGATTAGCTTTTTCCTATGTTTGTCAGGGCTGGGAAATAGGGAGCTGAAACTCAAACCCCAGAAGAATTGGGATCTGAGTTGAGTGGGGTGTTGCAGGCAGATCCGAAAGAGAGGTCCGTTGAGAGGCAAGCTAGCTCTGCAGGACAGAATCGAGATGTCCGTTTCAGGGTAGGGGAAGCAACACTGGACTGCAGACGCAGCACTAACATGAAATACATTTCTCTTTCGCAAATCGTAAGTGGTGCAAACTCTCACCGGAACACCACTTTGCTGCTGCTGGTCTATGGCCATAATAAACTGATTGAACACTACTTCGCTCCTCCCTCCCGGTCCCATTTCCCCACACCTTGGTGTCTTCACTGGAACCAGCAAAATGACAGGCAGTCTTGAAAAGAGCCTTATTCTGTTGCCCAGGCAGTGTCTGAGGTTGCATCTGAAAGCACTTAATAGCCATGTGAGGTCAGGAGGAATCAGTGGGTTGCTGGGAGGGGCAGACCCATGCCAGAACATGGGAGGATCATGTTACTCCTTTCTTCTCTGTTGCTCAGTTCTTCTCCTCCCAACATCTGGATGATCATAAACATTTTCACCCTCATCCTTAGGGTGACCAAATTCTCCTCTGCTACCGTTTTTATTCCAAGTGACAACAGTCTAGTTCCATCCTGTTCCAACCAGAGCCTGTCCCTTTTGTACAGCCCTAAATAGCAAACCTTTCTAGAGGAAGGAGCTACAAAGAGCTTTTGGGTTCTTCCAGACGACTAAAAATTGCCTTTTCTAAGATGGCTTTCGCATTCCTTACCAAGGATTCTGCTGGCCGTATAAATCATGCAATTATGTTTACAAAACGTCAGTAGGCAGAGGTAACAAATAGTTTTCATTCTGTAATAGTGACTTACTTACGAAAAGAAAAGTTGCTTTCTCAAATGATGTGTCACAACTTCTTTGGGATACTAAAAAGGGGGATCAGATATCATTGATTGACTGGCTTAGAGTAAAGTGATACAGGTAGATTGGGGGCAAAAGTGACAGTGTGCGGACTCTTAGGGGCTGAACTGGCAAATGCACAGCAGCATATCGGATTGGAATTTGCAAAGAAGAGCCTGGCACAAAAGAACTAAAGGAGCGGGCTGGGTATGGTCAGAGCTTGTGGGTTCTGCAGCTGCATTTCAAACACAGAAAGTGATTCTAGACCCAAAAACAAGCTTCCGGAGGTTCTCTGCTTTCATTTTAAAACAGAAAGGAAGTTTCTTTCTCTTAACTGCTTTTACAATACACTTAAACATCTGTGGGCAATGCCTGCTGAAATTCCATTAGCCAGAGGAGTGGCTGGATCAGATTGGTAGGATTTTTTAATGGGCCCCAGGAACGTTTGCATGATTTAGGCAGTGCACAAAACTTGCTTGGCGCAATTTTAAATCTGTTAGTGCATGCAGTGCACAGACCTGAGCGTGTCCCCAAAAATGTTGTGTATGGAACTAGGGGCCGGAGAGGGAATGATCTGTATTTGATCCTGAAGGATGTGATGTGTTTCTAGATCTCAGATTCTTTAAGTGAGCTGGAGGCCCTGATGGACAGAATGAAAAGGCTGCAGGAGGAGAAGGAGGACGAGGAGGCCTCTCAGGAGGAAATGGATACTCGCTTTGAAAAGGAAAAGACTGAGAGCCTCCTGGTTGTCACTGAAGGTACTGCTCCTTTTCATTTTAGTTGCTTTCATTTAATCCAGTTTTCAGAGGTTTTGCTGAAGAGCAAAAAACCCAACCAAACCAAGTTAAATAAAAACAGCTGAAAAGGAAAACAAGCATTCCACTTTCTGATGTTTGATTGGAGCCAAGTTATACATGCAGAGGAATCCATTTTCTATGGAATACGGCTATATGCCACGCTAGGTCAGAGGCTGCCTGTTTCATAGTATCAAAGAATTGTAGCGTCGGAAGGGATCCCGTGGATTATCTAGTAGTCCAACCCCCTGCAATGCCCAGTGTGGGACTTGAACCCACCACCCTGAGATTGTAAGAGTCTCATGCTCTACCAACAGAGCTATGATTGCTCCCCTGTTTAAGAACAACAACTTGCCCATAGAAAAGTAGCTTGACAGCCTCTAGCTTAGCCTTCTTTCTGACATGTTACTGTTAAAAAACAAAATAATCTTGTGGAGAGTTTTGGAACATTCTTCAGGCTGATTAACCACCTGTGGCTGAAGCAACACAATATCTAGAAGGCTGATCCACAGGGCCTTCTTCTGTAGGTAAATAATCCTTAGGAAAGAGGTTTATTTGGGACCTTGAGAAGATTTCAGAGTGGCCTTTACACACTAGACATGAATAGCTGAACCATCTTTGGTGACATGTATGCCTGCTTTAACAGCAATAATATTTGCTTTGGATGCCCCAAGAGTTTATGGGCATATGTGCATATAGAAAATACCTTTTTCTTATTGCATTCATGCTATAAATGTTTAGAGAAAGAGAACTTGTCAGAGCTGCAGGCGAAATGCCCATAATTGTTCAGATGTTAGTGTCTGAAGTAGAATGGTAGTTTTGATATCTGGTTCAGGTGGAGTTGACATTTATTAGCAGAACATTTTCTGGGTGGAGAGTTTGGCCTTGAATTTAACACCTTAGAGCACTTTCTCCATCAGACTTCTGTGCTGTTTGAGTCCCGTGTTTCCAGGTGAGTCCCAGTTCAACCCAACATGGGGCCAGTTCAGTGATGCATTAAAATGCTATAGCCATAGAGGAAGGGGGCAATCTTGGGAAAACCAAAAAGGTTGGCGGGCAACTGTTGAAGACCAAAATGGCACATCAGCTCCAGACAGTCTTATGTTGGAGCCAATCCAGGCACACATGATGCTTGAAGAGTTAATTTAAAGATACCGCAAAAGATTTTAGATTTCGAAAGTGACTAGTGGCCTAAGAAACTCATTTAGAAAGTGGTCCATTTTTTATTTTGTGAACTAAAAATCTCCTTGTGCCTCTTAGAATGGAAGAGTTCAAAAGCAAGCAAGGAACTTTAAGGTAGAAATTATTTCACCCCTGACAGTCAACATCTAATAGCCTAGTCATTAAAAGAAGCAGAAGCAGGCATGGACCTCCTTTCTGCATTAGTTCAAAACAGATTGCAGGAACCAGGAAACAAAGGATAAGCCTAGGCTCAATAGCTCATTTTCCCCCCAACTGCACTGAGGACCTATTTGTATGGTTGCCAAGCTGATTTCTTCCCACACAGATTTATGTTTTGATTGGCTAATGAGCCAGAAGGAGGATAAAGGCAGCCTTGTGATTCTTGGATCAACTGATTCCCTCTCCCCGCCCCCCCCCCCCGTAGTGATTTTTCTAGCGGTAGACACAGGGCGCTTTCCCCACCCAGGCTTATTAGGGCTCCTGAAAGTGAGCCAAGCTGGACCATCAAGGTCAACTGCAGTAATTTTGCAGCAGTCAGCTCTCCGGAAGTGTGATTAATGTGCTGAAGCCGCTTGGCAGACAGGAGGCAACGAGGTGGAGAACATCTCTGGATGGGAGCAATTGGCCTTCCTTAGTACTGGTGTTGCTGAAGTTCTTCCATGGTGCTTGGTTACATAGCCATAAATCAACTTGCTGAACCCATCCACTCTAGCCAAATGGCTCTAATTTAAAGGGTTGGGTCGCCTGGATTTCTTTTTTCAGTGCATCTGATATCCCACAGTACATGACGCCAGGGTGGTTCATGATTGTCCCTTACTGATTCAACAGGGCTAACAATGATTACTGCCAGACATGCTCAGGCTGTGGCATCTCTTGCCATGTGCATGGCTGGCAATCTTGAATTGGCGTCATGAGAAAGGACCTCTGTCCTTCTACAGGGGCTTTTCCCCTTCTAAAAGTGAGCCCCAGGGCTTAGGCGAACACCCCACTACGATACACAACCATTGCTGTGATTTGAGGCTTATGTGTGTATATGCCTGTTCAAGTAGCCTCTGTTTAGTTGGTCCCTATCCACCCCCTTTTCTGGACTTAGGTCTGTTTTATTAATTAAATGTATATTCCAGCTTTCCTCCAAGGAGCTCAAGCTTGCATTCATTTCTCCCTCCCTCCCTAATTTATTCTTGCAACGACCCTGTGAGATAGATTAGACTTAGACACTGTGACTCGCCCAAAGTCACCCATTGAGCTTTATATCTGAGTGAGGATTTGAACCCTGATCTCCGAGGTCCTTTCTATTCATCGAGGAGCAGGGCTTCCTTGCCCAGGCATTGTGTGCATAAGGTCCTATTCAACTCTAAGGTTCTGTGTGCAGTGTGGGAGAGCTCAAGACCCCCAAGCCTTGTTCCCAGACCCCCAAGCCTTGTTCCCATACCATTGCATGTATATACTGCACAGTGTTCCTACTAAGTGTAATATTTATGATCACCTGGTTCTTAAATTTGACTCCTCTGTTAGAGCAATTTTAAAACAGTGTCTCTTAGAATAATAGAATTCTTGAGTTGGAAGGGACCCCAAGGGTCATCTAGTCCAACCTCCTGCAATTCAGGAATTTTGCCCACAGCCATCCCTGGGTGGGCTAGAACCATCAGCCTTCAGGTTGATAGCCAGCCGAACTGACCCATTGCGCCACAGGAGGGCTTTTCCATTCTTGATTACTTTGAACATCTCCAGTCTGTTTCCTATTGGCTCCTTTGCATTGCCTCAGGGTTAGTTAGTTAGTTATTAATCTCACTCCTCAGATGTCTCAACACGATGTACAGAATGCAATGAAAATGCCAAAAAAAGAGAAAGTTTAAAACAACATAGCACGGTAGGTTTAAAAGCAATACAAAGTAGACACTCATGGCCGAAGCCACCTAGCTGGGAAAACTTATTGGAATAAAAATGTCTTTGATTGTTTCCAGAGGATGCAGCAAGTGGGTGTCTATTGTGGTTCTACAGAAATGTTACTGCTCAGAACAGGGACAGCCACACTATCCAATTCCGGTCCTATTCATAGTAGACCCATTGACATTAATGCACATAAGTTAGTCATATTAATTTCAACGAGTGAGTAGGACTAGCATTGGATTCAGCCCTCAGCCTCTATTATGTGTATTCAGTGGGGAACAAATCTTCAGCGGTCTCTGTTGTTGTTGTTTTGCCTGGCACTGACCTTTAAAAGGTCAAGCGGCTAACCCAAATCAGAGCCATTGCTTTACTTCCGTATGTAGAAATAGTGCCAGGAAGAATAAAATGGAATGCCACTCCAGAGAATACTTCCCATTAAGCACCTTATTTTTTATTTTTAATCGACAAGATTTATATACTGCTTAATTGACAAAAGAAACTTCTAAGTGGTTTACACCGTGGAGGAGGAATGAGAAGAGTACACTTAATTGGCTTCAATATTTTCCTTTGCCAGCATTTGATGATGAAATAGTTTCCACAGCCGACGTTTCGCGCTACGTTGAAGATCCTGGCTTTGGGTACAAAGACTTTGCCAGGCGGGGTGAGGAGCATCTTCCAACTTTCCGAGCCCAGGTGCGTTTAACATGGTGTAGCTTACGTTTGTAACCCTCTGAAAAACCAGGTGGTTTATTGCATGAGGTCAGAATGCAAAGTTTCCAGATAGCACACTCACTACGCAGTGGCTCAGATCTAGAGATAAGTGAATTTAAGGAAGTTTGTGGGACTTCTTCCCACCTGCAGCCATGCATGTCCCCCCAAAAGCCTCAGGGGCATGGGGACATTCGCTGAACAATGTGGAATGGGGCATGGGGGGCTGCTGAGGGAGTGGAGAATTCACCCCAAATTAGGCAGATATCCACCCAGTTTGGTGCCACCCATGATCTGATTAAGTTCAGTTAAATAAATATCACCTTGGAAGCTTCAGAAGTCCCTGGCTGTCTTGCGATGCCTTGTTAACGGTGCAATCTGACTTGGAAAAACATAAGAGCCTTTCCCCAAATTACCCTGATTTGATTTGTAATTCAAGGTACACTCAAAGCCAGTGCACACCCCTATTATCCACGTGGGTTTAATGTTCACTCTTAATATTCCTGTCAGTTACCACAGCTGAAAAGTCATTTTCCAAAATTAAGCTGCTCAAAACTTCCACGCAATGGTCGGTGCAACATAAAGTTGATTCGAGACAGGCGTTCATGACTCGCTGTTCTTTCAGTAGAGAATAAACAAGTACATCAGTTGGGTATTCCCAAAATCACAACAAGTTTGCTTATCTCAGAGCAAGAAAGAGAAGGTTTTGCATTTGAATTGAAAAGTTATTGATTCTTAAAAATAAATAAATTGGTTTTCATATTCTAATATAACTTCATTGTGTCAATTATTATTACGTATAAATTTGCACTTACAGTTTAAATACATTCTGAGGATACACGGTTCCTACTTAATTTGGTTTCTTCTCTTGATCATGCTTCACCTCCGATCAGAAGTATGCATTTGGATACAGGGGCATAATCAGACTAAATTGGGACCCCCCCTTGCCCAATGCATTTCACACAAGGGCACACAACAAATTGTGACCTCCCCTGTTTTCCTTCAGCAGTAGAACGGCATTGTGTGTCTTCAAAACCATTCTGCAGTACTGTTCAAACATGCCATGTACAAATTGGTAGTCTTCATGCTTTTCTGCAGGACTATACCTGGGAAAACCATGGATTCTCCCTTGTGAACAGGCTTTATTCCGACATTGGGCATCTCCTGGATGAGAAGTTCCGAATGGTCTATAGCCTCACGTACAACACTATGGCCACGCATGAAGATGTTGACACAACCATGTTAAGAAGAGCTTTATTTAATTATGTTCACTGTATGTTTGGAATCAGGTATGTCACCAACTGATCTGGCTAAATAAGTGCACTTCTGGAGGTATTCTGTGATTGGGGTGCTGCTTGAGGTTCAGAATGTAGCTATGGCTTATATTAAAGAGGCTTGCATGTCCTTGGTTATAGGAATGAAGTTGGGGGCTAGGATTGGACCAGTGGTTGCATTTTGCTTAGCGCAGGCCTAAGCATTCACAATAGCATGTTTCAAGTGGAAGGGAGAAAGAGTGGATAAAAGGGTAAAATCATTTGTCTTCCCTCCACCCTGTAAGGTGTTTGCAGTATTTATCAGCATAAATACAGGGACAACATGGGTGATGTTGGGGTGGGCGAAGTATTCTTAAACCAAGCAGAACAGTAAATTTAGACACACTTGTGCAACATGTGTTCTGGAATCAAAGACCCTCGAGTGATTTCTCTAGGGTGCATATAAAAATCTGTTAACCAGTTATTTGGAAATTAATTGAACAGTAATCCTCTGAGTTCCCCTTAGCTGTTCAAAATGACTTCCAGGAAGCCAAAGGGCTGTGCAGTCCATTTCCACCATAGAAATGTGTGTGTGTTCAGGATGGGAGTCATGGTTGTCATCATCTGAAGCCCGTCAAATGTACAGTGTGAATTGGGCCCCAATAATCTACAAGGGTGTAAATTATATTCAAATCAATTTAGCACATTATTCTTTGTGGCCTCTGTGCAGTTCCAAACGTGGGTTCTGCCGGCTACTGGAAGAGCTGTACAAGTCGTCCACCTGTCTTGCCCTCCTTCCTTTTGCAAATCTAGTTGAATAATACCAGCCTGGCTTTAGGAGACTTATCATCTGATCTTCAGGCAGATTTACCCCAGCATATGCTTTTTAAAAACAATTGTGCAGTAGAAAGGTGTTCTTTTTAAAGATGTGCATGCTCAGAAAAGAGAGATTCAGGCCGGCTTAATCTTGCTTAGGTATGATGACTACGATTATGGAGAAGTTAATCAGTTACTTGAACGGAGCCTGAAGGTTTACATTAAGACAGTGACCTGCTACCCAGAGCGAACTACCAAGCGCATGTACGATAGCTACTGGCGCCAGTTCAAGCACTCGGAGAAGGTGAGTGTCTCATTGATGGATGCATGAACCAGTGTCTATGTGTAAACAGGGGAAATGGCATTGTTAAGAAGGGAAGCTCCCATAGCCATTAATCCAAAGTTCATATTGCATTAATGTGAAGTTCTGCACTGCACAGCCACCAAGAGTGAAACGCACATCACACTACTATGAAACACCTTGGAAAAATGAACACACTGAATTCTGTTGAATGCTCACACACACCCACATGACAAGGTAGTACAAAAGATCATCTCTGCAATGGCTTGTTCACATGTGCAAGTCACTGCTGGATGCTGCAGTCTGACGAGTGGCAAACCCGTTTATCACAATCTCAACTCAGGAACGATAAAGCTGAAAGAAATATAAATGCCCTTCGGTCAACCTCATGGTGAGCTACGGCATTTATGTATTTTTAAAAGATGCCATCATCATCTTTTGTTTGAATCTTTCCTGCAGGTCCACGTGAACCTTCTCCTGATGGAAGCGCGCATGCAGGCGGAACTCCTTTACGCCCTCCGTGCCATTACGCGCCACTTGACCTGAACCGCCGTTGCAAGTGTGTGAAGAAAACTTCCAAACAGATGTGCAGAAACACCTGCCTGTGGTGTAGCATCAGGTTATTGGATTCTCTAGTGTCAAAAGCTGAAGCCGCTTTCCTAGCGGTGGTTAACGTGCAATGATCTATATATTTCCCCCCCTGTTTTCTTGATGCTTAACATTACTAACGATAACAAAAATAGCACTGAGGAACACTACTTCTTAAGTTGTTTCCAGTTGGAGTATTGGTCACAAACCTTAAAACGGTTTGTTATATTTGATTCTTTTGCTATTTCTTCTCACACTCGGAAGAAAAACACTTGTTGGTGCATCTTCCGAGGTTCTGTTCCTACCCACTTTTTCCTGCAAATGGAATCCAGAGCGAAGGATTTTATTTTATTTTCTCCTTTTAGTTCTTTCTAGAATATTAATGCAGCTTTCCTGAATCCAGTATGTGCTGTGTTTAAACTGAAGTGCTCAACTGGCTTATTCTTAGAGTTTTCTTAGAGTTTTAGTACTTTGGCAGTAGTTTGGAGGCTGTGTGAAAGCTGATGCAACTATTGTCTGCCTTTTTTTTTTTTAAATGTGAAAAGAACTGCTGCGAATCCTGCAGCGTGCTACTGAGACACAGCATTCAAATGCTTTTTTTTCTGAACAAAGAGGGTTTTCTACCATATCCATTTCAACTGTACATAATCAGTTCAGGGATTGCATTCTTCTGTGTTGCCTACAATTGCTCTTTCTGCTGACCCTAATGATGCTTGAATGGTACTTACTGCCCAGCCAGCAAGCCAGTTTAACTTGGGATATCTGAACTTGTAGAAGTTTGACTTTAAGAGTTTTTAAAAAAGTTTTGAAATCCAGGTTCGTCCTTAACTGGTTCATTGATTGGTGGTAATGTGATGCGTGCAAATCCAGCACACACACACGCACATGCTGTCTGATCAGAGAAACCAAAAAGCAATCTGCAAGAGCACATTCTCTTAAAACTGTAAAGAGCTGCCTTGTGCTGAATCAGGCCCCTGGCCTGTCTGTTCTGGTCCTCCAAAGTTGAGGGAAGAAATCTTTCCCAGCCCTCTTACCTGAGATGGTTTTAACTGGAGATGGCAGGGATTGAGCCCAGGACCTTTCGCATGCAAAGCATGTATCAGTCGCTTAGCTAGATTTCCCCCTCCCCTGAAAGCTTTGCTGTCTTTTACTGAGTCAGACTTGTCTGTTCTGACCAGCAGTGATTCCTTGAGGTCTTGGGTCACGATCGTCCCTAACCTTTAACTCAAAGTGTTGGAGACCGCAACTGGAACCCTTCTACAAACAAAGAATGTGCTTTGCCCCTGAGTTCCAGTCTCGTTTTGCTCCACTGTCATCCCCCCCCCACCCCACTTCTTAATTCAAGGGTAATTATATCAGTGTTCAGCTTAAGCTTTGGGGAAATCGATTCCCGTCAAATATTTTTCAGAACGCTCTGCAATATTTTCAAGCTAAGAATCATGTTTCTCTACGTTGACATGAGCGAACAAAGGAAGTGCAATATATAGCAGAAGAGCGAGCCTTTCCTTTATGAAGTCGCTGCTGAAATGTCCCGCTCAACATGGCCGCGGTGAAAAATGGCTTCTCCTTCCCAAACTTTGGTAGTGTTTGCTGCGAACAATCGGCTCCTACTCGAGCACCAAAGCGTTGGTTTAATCGGATGTGTCCCCAAGCCCTTTTACACCTTCCTTTTAGCGGGGAAGACCCCATGCAAGCTCCATAGAAGTGAATGGAGGAGGTGCCAGAGCAGTGCCGGGCCGATTGGCTTGTGCCCATGGGCAGATGTCATTGTTGGGAAAGAGAAGTGAGCAGCCAAGAGAGTCCTGCCCTTGCATTGCTTGACTACACTGATTACTTTTTCCCTTCAGGGCACAAATGTCTTGGTTTTTAGAGCTTTACCTTCTTGCATTAATGATCCAGTGAAGTGCCTAAAGAGAGGCCAGAAAGACAAGACATGATAGAGACTTTCACGTGACTGGCTTGCTTCAGGAAAAGCTAGGCTCAACTGAGTCCCCTTGAAATTAACACTGCTTAGGCCCAGCGGGGCTTGGAGACCACCCCTTTGTGTCCCACTGTCAGTATCTGGGATCCAGGAAAGGAACCTTAACCTGCCCTCAAGACTTTTTGGGTAGTCTATAAAACGATTTAAGCCCCAGTCTTTTCCTCTCTTTTGATTTTTACAAGACTCAGTTGTGACTAACTTCTGCTGAATTGATATTGATGTCAGATTTTTGTGTCCCCCTGAATATTTATTTTTACCTGCTTTTATACACATTGGAAATGAATGAGATGGACCTTCATTCCAGTAGGCTGTAGAAAGCAATATAGAATAAGCTTGTACATTGAAGACTTCTGCAGTGGTTTCTTTCATGAGAGCAATTTTGGAAAGTAAAAAAAGAGGGGGTAGAGGAACTAAAGTTTGGATGTGGTTATTTTGTTGGGTTTATTTTAATTTTTTTTAAAAATTTACTTGATCCTTCTCTCTCTTAACGGCTGTGATGTTGTGTGATTGTCCTGTGACACACACACCCCTTGGCTGCTGAAAAAATTGTTTGTTGCTTTGAAGAGACGTAACCTTCTGCGCTTGGAATTGCCAGGGCTGTTTTGACATGGAAACTCTCCCAGACGATATTGACACTACAGATTCGTATTGGCTTCATGTGTTGCTCCTCCTAAAGAAGTCTGGGAATTGCAGTTTGGGAATAGTGCTGAGGGCTTTCTCTTAAAAGACACCCCCAAACACACACTTCCCAAACCAGTTCAGCTTCCCAGGAAACCGTTGAAACCTGTTGGAGTCAGTAGTGTGTCTGTATGTCCTTGGAAGGAAATGACTACATTGATGACAAGTTACTGAATGAGCGACGCATTGCTGCCGAGGATGAATGGTAGCTCACTGCTCTGTCTGTGCATGTGAGAAACCGGGAGCAGGGTGTGTGTGTGTGTGTGTGTGTGTGTGTGTGTGTGTGTGTGTTTTAAAAAGCCAAATCAAAATCCAGCTAAAGTTAAGCTTTTTGAAGGATGGCGTTGGATTTAACAAGATAATTCAGCCATCTGCGGTCTGCAATGGGGATGGGTTGTGCAAACGCTGCCTGCAACTTACCTTTATGGGCTGTGTTTGGCATGACACCATTGCAGAAGCTGGAAGTCCAAAGGTTGATTTCGGTGGAAGAGTTTGAGGGCTCCATTGGAGACTCCCTGGGACTTTTAAGGCGCTTAACCCTGACTGGATTTGAAGTGCAGCGAGGTGCTGACAGGTCTCCACCAAACACCTCCCTGGTGATTGTGGGAGGGGGAGGGAGCAACTTCTGCCAGGGGAACTTCTGCCCCTTTCTTTCTTTCTTTTACCCTTTGCTGTTGTTCCAGGCACTTGTTTGCATGTTGCAGAGAAAAGCCAGGCAGGGCGTGGATGCAGGGAAGTCAGCTGGGGAAGGACTGAGCCCTCTGGCCCCACGGCTCTTCAGATATAACATCTGTCTTCACCTTTAGAGGTAGAGACATAAACAGACTTTGTATGTAACTGTAAGAGCTTAAACGTTTTCTTCAGAGCAGTCGTGGCTTTTCTTCTTAACAGGGAGGCTGGTGTTCCAATTGCAGAAGCATTAGTGCCTTTTCTTGTAGACTTTTTTTATTGTTCGAACTGAATAGTCATCTCAGTGAGAGGCAATTAGATTTTAAATCAGTAAGACTGTTGGTTTCTCTCTCTCTGTCTCTCTCTCTCTCTCTCTCGCCCTTCTGTGAAATATATATAAAGTGAATCCATTAACAGGAGCGTAAACTTGATTTCACGTGATTTCAGACCTACATGTGGTATCCAAGGTTGGGACCTGCTGTTTTGAAAACCAGTTTGTGTTTTTTCCTTAGAAATAGAATGGCAAACTTGAATGTTAACAAAATGTTTCAAGGTGATGATGTTTGATTCAGAGTAGACATTTTATGTGGTCATGATCTGGTGCATAGCTTTATATACTCAAATGTGATGGGGTTATGTGTGTGTGTGTGTGTGTGTGTGTGTGTGTGTGTGTATGTGTGTGTGTGTTTTTAAATGCTGACATTCAGAGTAGGCATCCAAGTGAATATGATTGTACTTCTTTGCTTGACATATACCCCTTAAGCTCACAGATGTGCCAAATTAAAAAATGTGCAAAATCTATTTTTTTATAAAATAGCACATGTGAATGAATCATCAAACTTCATGGATGTAAAAAACGTATATCATTCTTTTGCAGTGTAGGCATAGTTGGGGGTTTGTTTTTCGTTTTTGTTTTGCTTCTTCTAGTATGGCTTTGGATTATGTGTCAGCAACTGGCACCCTTGGGCCAAAATCTGTCCTAGTTGTCAACCAAGGGGCAAAAGAGTGTCATAGGCTGCAGCCATTGGTAGCAGCAGGACTCGGCAGCAAGGGAATCCCCCAGCAGGCTCTGTGGATTATATGGCAGGATATAAATCCCCAAAGCAAGGGCGGTGGGACTCAGGCTGCTACTTAGCGCATAAAAAGGGGGGCCCTCAAGTGCTTGTTCATTCCCTCTGCTATTTTTGCTGTGATTGCAAAAATAAAATATGGCTGCTTCAAGATCTTGTGTCAAGACATCTCCCCACCCCTCCTTTTTTAGGTGGGGAAACTGCATCAAATTTATTTGGGGTGGGAGACAGATAGGCTCACAGGTGGAATTGCACATACTCGGTAGAGAGAGAGAAGTTTCAAACATGAGCCCGCAAGTGCAGATGCAGGAAATAGGTGTATGCGTGGGGAAATTCCAGATTCTAGCTCCAGTAAAGAAACAAACAATAAATAAATAAAGAAATCAAGGCATATTGGTCAGGGGCAGGGGATCAGGTCATTACTGCCCAGTTCCAGGGTATGTTTACTCTGAAGTAAGTCCCACTGTGTTCAGATGCCCTAATCAATTCACAGAACTGGCTTGCTTAAATAGTTTCGCGTTTGGTGTGCAGCGGGCTTCTGATTTGCAGCAGCTGCCAGGCTCAAAAGCAAATGGACTGTTACGTGATTTGATGTTAACCGAACAGGTTTCTAGGTTCCCTGCATATTCGGCCTCCCCTCTGCAAGCACAGGCACACATAGCATGGTTACTACTTGAAATTTTGCCCAGGTTCTGATTTGAGGGTCTGATAGGTCATTAGAACTCCCCCCCCATCCCACCTTTGTTTGCCCCACACTGGGGTGCAGCTGTTCATCTGTGTCTTAATGTTGTTGGAAGGCAGTTGAATGATACCTTTCTTGGCTACTAGTGCCAATCCACTCTTCTCAACTGAGTCTGCTTCAGTTGGTCATTGCTAAGTAGCTGGTGCCACTGTGTGAATAGGATGCTGGACTAGATGGGCATTGGACTGATGCCCAGCTCTTGTGTGAAATCCCTTAAACCATGATGGGGTACACACTTAACACTCCCTGCATTGAGGAAGGCATGTACAAACCTCCTGACCAGATTTTTCAAATGAGTATGGTACCTTGCATCGTCATCTTCTTTGGCGATCATTCACAGCCGATTAAGATTGCCTCGGGTATCATACTATTGGAAATTTGCTTGCTTAAACTGGCTCATCTTAGTTAAGAGGGTGAAATTCCAACTGGCTTTGAACCTTCTTGCCCCCGCCCCCCTCAAAAGAACCATTCGGTTTTTTGATATCCCTTTTTCAAAATTGCTGACATTTTAAAAGTGTGCTTCTTTTGTTAGCAAGTGAAGCATTCTTTGCACAAATAAAACAGAAAATTGGGCCTGCATTATAAAAGGAACACAGAGTCTCATCATACGAAGAGAGATTTCAACACAAACATTTGCTGAATGGCATGGGGCCATTTTTAATGGCGATTTCTGTCAGAATGCTGTTGTTGGAGTTGGGAAGGTGGATTTGCGGTATTTTGGGCTCTGCTTTCTACAGTGCCATATAAATTTTAAAAGTTTCACATTTCCCCCACAAACCTCTTCTAGATTTGTATGCTCACAGGTCTATGCGTCAAAAGGTGCACATCTTATGAGACAGGAATAGTAGAAATCAGAATTGGCATGTGAGGTTCTTGCACAACTGTAAGGATTTCCCACCTCTGTGGAGTGTACATTTTCCTCTGCAATTGGTGTGGCAGGACTAAATGAAGAGGGTGCCAAACATCTGCCACAGATGTTTGTTACAAAGCAAGGAAAGCCACAAGTGGATATGGGTTGTTGTTTTTTGTATGCTTGTAGGCACAACCTCCACAACCCTTAAGGTGCTTCCAGGCAGCCTTTTTGTTGAGCACTCATCCAGATTTGTCTGCAGAGAGATCAGGCGATGTGTGCTGTTTATTGAGCCTTCATTCTGATTTGTTTTCAGGGAGGTTAGATGACGATTGTGTCACAGCAAGTGTTATTCCATGCTTAGCAGTGCATTTCTCTGCCCCTTCAGTTACAGCAAAAAAAAATCTGATCCTTTTGGGAAGCAGGTTTCTTGGACAAGAGCTCTCAATAAACTTCATGAATTTGCCAGCCTGTGATTGAATCCCACCTGAAAATAACAGCCGTCTTGAAATGCCTCTCCTCTGGCTTCCCTGAAATAAACATCTTCCGGACTGAGGCCTTCATTTTCTTAAATAAAAACCCTCTGTATAAATTTGGTCACAAATGGGAACTTCAACCTGTGGGTCCCCAGATGTTGTTGAACTACAACTCCCATCATCCCTAGCTAGCAAGGCCAGAGCTCAGGGATGATGGGAGTTGTAGTCCAACAACATTTGGGGACCCACAGGTTGAGAACCGCTGTTCCAGAGGAAGGCATATGTACTTACCTAAAATCCTTTTTAATTCTTTTATTCTGCTGTTATTCTGCTTTTTATTCTGCTCCCAACAGCCTCCCATCCAAAGGAATGACCAGCTCCACATCTGCTTAGCTTCAATAGTTCAGCAGCCTCCCATGCCCCCAGGCAACATCCAGGAGCCCTTGCCTTTTAAATTATTGTGGAGCTTGGGAAATAAATTAATAAAACTTGTAGAGGCAGTAGAAACCTCAGCTGTATCAGTATTCTGCTCCATGCTATTTTGTCTGAAATGCCAGACCTCTCCCCTCCTTTCCCCTTAATTCTCGCTTCTGAGCTCACAGTAGAAAGGAGCTCCCTGTTTAAAGAGGTACTCAATTTAACTGAGCGTACAGTAGGCTGAGATACCAAAGCTATGGGCTGACCAGCCAACCATACAAGGGTAGGATCCAGCCCCCAAAGCACCTTTTTCTGCCCCCTCTCTCTTGGTAGCCCTATCAAATACATTCTGATCAACTTGGGGGTCAGATGTTTCTCCGTAGTTTTGCTTAGACGGCAGCGAAGCAATTGAATGTCCACCTAGCATTCTGCATAGATTCTCTTGGACTTGTTGCTTGCACATTCCATCCGCAGCCTGAATGACCATCTCGGCACACATGGGCCATTTTTAAATATTTTGTTCAGCTTGGTCATCCATGGGGTGGCAGTGGTACTGAGTGTTCTGGCTCCCAGTGAATGCCTGCAGACTATGGTGACCCATAAGCTGGCCACCCCCTGGTTTACATAATCCTTTAGTCCATGCATGGGGTTCTCTAGGGTAAAAACCAAAATGGTACCTGAACAAATGCAGGGTAGCCAAGCGAATTGACCTTTTTTTCTTTTCTTAGTTTGAAGTCCTATATGTAGCATGCTGTGAACGTCTTACCTGGTCTCTGCAAAATAATCAGTATTGATGTTGCTTTAATTCTTTCGGCTTCTTTTTTTTTTTTACCCCCCCACCCTCCTTTTAAACGTAGTGTCTTTCTAGAAGCTGTGATAGGCCTTTGTGGTCCTTGACTTTGTTACTGTAACTTCTTTTTTTAAATAAAAAAAAGTTTGTGAAATGTAGGGCTAACCCGAGTTGGATGGTTCAGTCCTCCAAGGTTGCCCATTTTCAGTTTGTTCGTTCTACATTATGGCTGTACGTAGAATAAGCTTATTGATGATGCAATTTAGGATTCGCACAGCTTTTTTTTTTTTTTAACGTCCACGTGTATGCATTTTGTACGTGTGTACTGCAGGAGTGGGGAGAGAAAGGTGATGTGTTTTCTATAGGCTTAAGCTTTTTCGGTTTATTTCTTTTCCCTTTTGTAAAGTAACTGACTCGGTAAAATCCATAGCCACTTAGGACTGTCCATGCTGAACAGACCTTGCTGTAGAGGCAAGATCACGTTCTTTGTAAGTTTCGAATAGTGACACACACACCCCCATACCTGGGGAAACGAGCTCATTTTGCACCACATGAGGGGAAAGGTTGTTTTGAAACTAAGTGAGTACAGTGCTAGGATGTGTTAAGGGGGAATGCAAAAGTCTTTGTGAATGGAGGCGATGGCCTCCCATGATCACCCAGGAAGAACCACCATAAAGGTCTAGACGGGTCAACAAGGCAGTCCTAACTAAGGCTGAACTCCATAAGAAGACGCCAGGCCCATTTCCCTTGCCATCAAGGGATGCAGTTAGCCAAAGACTATCCTGGGAGGGAAAAGGAGTAGGTCAGAAACTCCAAGGGCGGCAGCAACGGACCCGACATGTTTGTGAGAGCTTTCCTTGTGCAGAGAAGCTGACTAAAACAAATACACTATTTCCTTAAGAGTGTATGCAACTCATTCAGCTGACGGTTGCCTTGCCAAGTGACTATTGGTTGCCTATGGCTGGGCTATGCCATCTTGGCGACAAGGAATTTAATGGCACTGAAGGGTGGTGGGTCGAGAAGAGGCTAACAGTGTATCTTTACTACAGCATATATGTCTAGGAGAACTCTTGTTATCTCAGGACAAGTGCAGGATAAAGCTCCTCTGGAGCAACAAAGCATTTCCTACACCCCAGAAATATTTAACTCCAAGAATAGCTGGAGCACTTGGGTGAACCCTAGATCTTGCCCACCCTAAAAGCACCACACCCTCGGGGTGCAAACCCATACACAAGATGGGAGTAACCCCACTGAGCTCACTGGGGGCTTAGCTATGAGTAGACAGGTATAGAGTTGCACTGTGCGTGTGTCTCTTGCTGCAGTTGTGTCGATTTTAGGACTTCTTGCAGGCAGAACCAAGAGTTCAGCTAGCATTTTTCTGACATCCGTGGTTATTGGACAAGCCTATCCAACTGGATCTGTTTGTGTGACTCTTTTTCTTTCTGTTAAGCTTTTAGTTAACGCAACTTGAATTGTATCTGAACAGATGCGGAAGGAACTTTTTAGCGAGCTGAGACAAAAAGAAAAAAAAACACACCATATTTTTCAATAAAGGAATTTGTGTGTGCATATTATTAACCTGTTAACAGCAATTCATAAAATCTGCACTTTTTATGAGGTTTTGAAAAATTCTATTTATAGGTACGGAACAATGGGGTTTGTTTAAAAACTGTATAGCGTTTATACTTGCTGAAATTTCTTTCATTGTTATCGGTAGGAATTTTATTGGTTCAATAAAAACTGGCGAGAAACCCCACCCCTGTAATGTGGCGTGTCTTTCTTTCTTCAGTTCAGTGGCTCTCTTGGAAGGTGCTTTTGAAATTAATTTTATATATGGATTTGAGAACCGTCGCGCTGGATCAGAGCAAAGGTCCATATAGTCATGAGAACACGAGAAAAGCCTCGCAGGATCAGCCCAAAGGCCCATCTAACACACCATCCTATTCTCAAAGTGGTCAACCAGACAGGAAGCCCGCAAGCAGGCCATGACTGTAAAAGAATTGCTCCCATTAATGCTTTATCAGAGGCATGCAGCCCCTAAAAGTGAAAGTAGAACATAGCCATCAGGACTCGTAGCTACTGCTAGCCTTATCCCCCATGAATTTGTCCAGTTCTCTTTTTAAAGCCATCCAAATTGGGGGCCATCATCACTACCTCTGATCCGGAGCAAATTCCATAGCTTTTATTATGCACGGTGCAAAGTAGTACTTTCTTTTGTCCTGAATTTTCCAACATTCAGCTGCATTAGATGTTCACAGGTTCTAGCCTTAGGAGGAAAACTGGAGTGTGCCTGATTTCACACATAAAAATTCAGTATTAAAACCCAGCTTTCCTCTCTCCAAGCAGGAAGCCAGTTGTGTGACATGAGAGGCTCAAAGGCAAGGTGTGGTGCAAGAGAGCCATCTACCCTTTTTGCCCCCCCCCCCATTTGTGAATTAAAGGTAAACTGCCTCTAATCATGGAGGTTTTGTGCGGCTTGTCGTGACTAATAGCCATTAATAAGGCACATCTTCCATGGGTCTTATCTTTCTTTTAAAAGATTCTGGCCACCATCACGTATTGTGGTAATGAGTTTGTGTAAATCCCATGCACCTGGTGTGTAGAAGTACTTCTTTTGCCCTGAAACTTATCTCCACACAGCTTAATTAGAATGTACCGTATTTTTTGCTCTATAAGACTCACTTTTTCCCTCCTAAAAAAGTAAGGGGAAATGTGTGTGCGTCTTATGGAGCGAATGCAGGCTGCGCAGCTATCCCAGAAGCCAGAACAGCAAAAGGGATTGCTGCTTTCACTGCGCAGTGATCCCTCTTGCTGTTCTGGCTTCTGAGATTCAGAATATATTTTTTCTTGTTTTCCTCCTCCAAAAACTAGGTGCGTCTTGTGGTCTGGTGCGTCTTACGGAGCGAAAAATACGGTAATTAGCTTTCCAGAACTATCTTCCTAATGTTTCAACTTCTTGCTGTTACACGCTTAAAAAAAACCAAAATACACAGCTAACTTGATGTGTTTTGCCATGCCTACACCTTTCAAAAAGAGGGATTCCACATTTTAATCCATGGGGTGTGATTAAAAATCCTTAACTTCAGCTGGATCGTGCCCATTATTCCCAGGAACCACAGTCGCTCCAAACCAAGGACTCAAACCAGCCAGTTAAAAGGAGATAGTTGCCTGTTTAACCTGATCTGAACACAAGGGGGCACTAAATGCTGCAAATACCGGTACACTTCTTCCTGGTGTTGCTTGTACCAGATAATTATTTGTCTGTAACTTAGCAGCTTAAACATGGAGGCATGACCTGATGCAGAATGTGACCGTTCATAAGAGCACTCATCATAGCATTTTCTCTTCCTCTCCCTGGTCCCCAATTGGGTCCACTTATTTTGCAAACTAGAAGAAGTTTCCCTGGTGGCTCTTTTTGTGGACAAATTAGGGAAAGATGGATCCTATTGGTGGTTGTCAGCCATGCCACCTTTTAAGACTGAGATGGGGAAACTGGCTTTCCAGTTGAGCTCCAGCTCCCAGCTGCCCCAGCCAGTGCGGCCAATGGGCATGGGTGATGGAAGCTGCTTTTGGGCTATGCGTTGGCAGAGGGTTCTTAAGCACAGAACTGCTACCTTTCTTCTGCTGACACCATAGTATGTGGCAAGGGATAAATTAAATAATAAAGATTGCTGTGAGAAGCCTCACTCTATAGAGCTAGTTAAAATACTATTTATTCACTTAGGTGGTGTTTCTATACCGCTCTCCATGTGAAACGTCTTGAGAGTGGCAAACAAAATCAGAAATAAAGGTTAGCAATAAATACATGAAACCAAAAATCCAATGTATAACAGCAGCAGAGATCAAAGCAGAGAACCAGATTAAAACTCGGTAACTTCAAAAGGCTGGGCAAATAGAAATATCCTCTCCAGGAACACAGAAGATATATGGGTTGGTGCCCTGCCAGTTGCCATGGGGAAAGCATTCCCGAGCTGAGCAGCTTCGTAGAGGGGGAAGTGGTCCTTAAGTTAAACTTGTCTCAAGCCTTTTAAAGGCTTTTTAAAGATTAAAATCGACCAGGAGCCTCATGGCTAGTTCTTAAAACGAAAACAAAAAAACTGGTGAGGTGCTCCTTACATCTAGCCACAGATAAGAAGTCTAGCTGCCTCGTTTTTCACTAAAACGGCCTAAACTGTCTTCTAGGGCAGAGCCATGTCCATTGTGTTACAACAATCCAATTCAGAAGTTAATCTAATCTAAGCACAGGTTTGAAACCCAGACCTGCCCTAGAAGCAAAAGCCAGTAGGCCTCAAACACTCTGAAAAGAACAGAGCATAGAATAGATACTGCACTACGGCCACATTCACACCATGTAAACAGTTGTGGCTTGCCTCAGAGAATTCTGGGAGGAGGAGTTAAACGTGCTGAAAGTTCTTAGGAGACCCGTAGTTCCCCTCCCAGAGCTACAATTCCCAGTTTTCCACGAACAGGGATTGATAATTGTAGTTCTGGGAGGAAGGAAGGCTAAACAATTCTTGGCACCCTTAACAAACTGCTCCCAGAATCCTTTGAGGCAACCCATTACTGTTTCAAGAGGTATTGTAGTGCCTTAATTGGATCGTGTGAATGTATGCATAGTGCTTGCAAGATTACATTATGCCTTTACCTTACACACCTTCCTGTCAACATAATTATTTTCCATATTGTGGATGGAGGGGCTTGAGGTTGCCTAGTTTAGTTCATCGCAGAGATGAAATTCAACTGGCAACTTCCCAGTCCATTACTCCGTTTCTTAAACAGATATTCTACACCAGTATTGACCAGGTTCAACTAACCAACGACACTAGCAGAACCTCACACAAGGGCTCCCACTAGTGCAACAAGGCTTGCCCCCTTTCTCTCCTCCCCCCCGTGCCCCCTGAAATTGGCTTGAGGGGGTTGGAAGAACCCCAGAACAGCACACAAGGGGAGAGGATGGGAGATTGCTCCATCAGCGCTAGATTGAATTCCTCCCTGTAGGAACTCATTCTTCTACCTTCAAGGGACAGCAGCGGATGACTTGCTAGCTGAAATGCTCTATGTGAGTCATTTTGGACTCACAGCTGTCCATGGAGGCGCAGCGGTCAATTCTGTGTCCAGGGCAGCTGTCTACCAGCTCCATCTGGTACGCAGGCTGAGATCCTACCTGTCCGTGGACTGTCTTGCCAGAGTGGTGCATGCTCTAGTTATCTCCCGCTTGCGCTCTATGTGGGGCTACCTTTGAAGGTGACCTGGAAACTGCAACTAATCCAGAATGCGGCAGCTAGACTGGTGACTGGGAGTGGCCGCCAAGACCATATAACAGGGGTCCTGAAAGACCTACATTGGTTCCCAGTATGTTTCCGAGCACAATTCAAAGTGCTGCTGCTGACCTTTAAAGCCCTAAACGGCCTCAGCCCAGTATACCTGAAGGAGCGTCTCCACCCCCATTGTTCAGCCCAGACACTGAGGTCCAATGCCGAGGGCCTTCTGGCGGTTCCCTCACTGCAAGAAGTGAAGTTACAGGGAACCAGGCAGAGGGCCTCCTTGGTAGTGGCGCCCACCCTGTGGAACGACCTCCCATCAGACGTCAAGGAAATAAACAACTATCTGACTTTTAGAAGACATCTGAAGGCAGCCCTGTTTAGGGAAGTTTTTAATGTTTGACGTTTTATTGTATTTTTAATACTTTGTTGGAAGCTGCCTAGAGTGGCTGGGGAAACCCAGCCAGATGGGCAGGGTATTCTTATTGTTATTGTTATTATTATTATTTGCCTGAGGAGTGGGGGGAAGGAGGAACTAGTGCAAAAAAGTGCAAAAATAATTCTTACAATGAGTCACAGCACTGGCCACCCAAATGCTGTATCCTTTGCTTGATGGGCTCAACTGGGGTTTTCCAGCCCAGTTCTCTATTTTAACCGGAGGTGTCAAAGATTGAATGTGGGACCCTCAACATTCCAAGGATGCTCTCTTATTATTGAGTTAAAGCCTAAACCAAAAAGGGAAATTTTGAAAGCGACTCTCCTCTCCATGGATAATTCTTGACTTGGGAAAATGATTTCTTCAAAATCTCTAAAAACCCCTTCCCCCCAGTAAGGTTCTCTGCTTATGCTGCAAACTTACTACAAAGAGAAGTATTTTGGCAGGTTCAGTCACTGCAGAGGATTCTGTATCCACCATTTTCATATATTCTAGTAGAGAGGATGAAGGTTTCTCTCCTGTTCAGAACTTTTCCTGGTTCTCAAAAGACTTGACATGAGACGGAAAGGTCAACCAGCCACCCAAAGTGCAACATTTTACAATAAGTGAACATTTAATTTTGCCATAAAATGCCCCTTTGGGAGGGGAAGGGGGCATGAAGCTCACCCATGTTACCAGAACATCGGTTCATTACTGTTAATGTCATCACAAATAAATACTTTATAGGAACAGCAGGAGATTAGCAACATATCGGAAAGTATTGCTTTGGGTTTCTTTCCCCAGAGTTCTTCATAGCCATTTGCTCTCTCACACCGCTTTTCAGGCATCGTAAATCTTAGGAAGGAACCTTTTGGCTAAATGCGAAACGATGTAATTTAGGCCAGTCACAATGCTTGTCGTGGCATCAATTGCCAGTAAGAATAATCCACCAATACCTGAGGCGATATCTCGGAGGACTGTAGGGATGGCACCCAGGGTGTAGAAAGGGAAGGACACGATGTCTAGTATCACGTTCACAGGGATGCTGAGAATCTTGTATGTAACCATCAGGACACTGTAGATGTTTTTGGCAATGCCGTTCAGGATGCTGACGCCCACGCGAGCCACGTCAACAAAGACATTCAGCAGCGCTGTGGCAATTCCTTTGATGAAGGTGAATACCCCTCCGACAATTGTCTGGATGAGGCGCCACAGGAGAGAGAAGGTGTATTTCACAATATGGCCAACCAGGTAGACAACCAATTTCAGCAGTTTGAAGATAGGTGTAACGATGAAATAAAACAACTTCTTCAGAAAGCCACTCTCCTCCTTTGGCTGTGTGCCGGTGTGCTGGCCTGTGGTGGACTTCTTCGCTTGTGGCACCGGTTCCTTAGCTCGGACGTGTTTCACGGCATGGTGGACCTCCTCCAGTTTCTTGGGGTCGTGTCTGTCTTGGCCGCAGTGGTTCTTAAACAGCTGAGCTCCTGCGTGGAGCGTCTTCTCAAGGGCTTCCACAGTGAGGTCTTCTAGGCGATTCTCAGCAGTTGCCTGCTTAATAAATCCCAAAGACCAGGTCTTGGAGCCATCATCGCAGCAGGCGGCCAGCCAGAGAGACTCGGGGACAGAGACTTTGTCCTTCACTTTGAGGGTGGAAGGAATTGCTCCAGAAACAAGATAGAGACCCTTCCCATTGTCACAGTGTGGAGCCAAGGCCTCGCCTACCAGGCTCTCAATCTCCCAGTGCCATATCTCATGGAGAGGTGGGGTCAATGGCACCGCATTGGTCAGTGTGTAGGTGGCTATCTCGTGGTCGCCATTATGAAGAGAACTAGGGTTTAGTTGTCCCCTCTCGTAGCCAGAGTCCACGTAGTCTGCTGTGACGGCCTGCTTGGACCCCAAGTTGTCCACTGAACCTGTGACCTCAACTTCCGGCATCATTCCTTCCAGGCCATTTTCGGGATCATCAATCTGAAATGCGAACAAGAGAAATAATTGGATTTTAGAACAAAGGTCACTCATTAAATTTCTCGGGCCCTATGTGCAATTTCCTGGACAATCCAGATTCTAGAAATCTTAAGACTGTCTAATTTCAAAATTTACATTTTGTCTCAAGCCTTTAAACAAGAACAACGAAAGTTTGTGATTTAAAACTTGCCAGCCATTTCTCTAATTGAGCACAAAACCATACACAGGCCTTCAGCTGGAGTTCAGTGTTTGTGGTATTTCTGAAATCTTGAATGTTAAATTTGTAAAAAAAAAAGTATTAATATTAAAACCTGACATTGAAAAATTAGCAATTCATGTAATGTAACTTTATGGTTCAAAAACGTTTTCATCACCATCCAAAGTTCCATAAATCTCAATACTGGATCATGGGGGTAGCCGGGGGGGGGGACAGCAGACAGCTGCCCCCCCATCAAGTAAATAAATAAAAATACTTAGCTGACAAATGCGTCACAGATAGCTCAGTTCTGCTCCCCTAACATAAATCCTGCCTCCCACAACATAAATCCTGGCTACGTCCATGCCCTGGATTGCATCCAACTAATTGCTACTCAGAGTAGACCCATTGAAATTAATGTATGTTTACTTCAATGGGTTTACTCTGAGTAGGACTACCATTAGCGCCAACCCATCATATTTAAAAGACACACTGGTAATTACTGCTGTCTCCAAATTACAGAGATTAAATTACAGAGATTGTACACAACATTTATTAATAAAACCTCTGTATGTTGATACAGTCAACAGTATCCCCAGTAACACTGCTACCTTTTAATATGAGACCTATTCCTCACTTTTCCTTCAGGGCTTCCTGGCCCTTTGCATCTCTATTCCTAGATTCTCCTGCAAAACCACACCTCTTGCAAGGTTGTTACAAACAAAGTTATTACAATTCCAGCCAAACTGGCAGTTCTCCCTTCCCTTACAGAAGCTGATCTACAAACATCCTGACAACCTCATTTCATTGAACAGTTGGAATATCTGTAAGCAGCATTCCATGCCAACTTGGCCAATCAGTGCCTTTGCCACAAGCAATGTACAATTTTGAACAGGTGGACACGCCTCTTACATTACACAGCTTTTTGCCAGCTTCAGATTATTACATAGGTTGAGTATGCATTTCTCCTGAGTCACCTAAAGGAATGTGCCTGTTCCAGAGGTCTATAGTAGCAGAGTGACCACTAGGATGACCTTTTCCAAATGACACTGTTAACAGCTTGTGTGTGTGATGCAGAGATTGCATCAGAACCAGCTTATAGAACAACTCAATTACGCATACAAATGAATGGAATGTCAGGGAGTCAATGTGAATCATGGCCAGTCGGCCTCCATCCTTAGAGCCATTCCTGGAATGTGCATCATCTAGCCTTGTACTTCATAGCTCACCTGGTACCCAGAGGCAATCAGAGATTCCATACAGGTGAGTGAGTGGTTTGGTAGAGGAAGTATGGGTCCATCTCTTGCCCACTCTCTCATTTGCTAGTCCACCTGGCTTCCATGCAAGCCTTGAAGGTAGAAGAGCCCTTTCCTCTGTGGCCACCATGGAAGCCAAACCGGCTGGCAGAGGAGAAACAAATCATTCTACCCATCCCACCAGTTTGGTTGGTAGAAGTCAATTTTCTTTTTTTAAACTGCCCTGCAAGTAGCCCAAATTCTCATGAGGACTATGGAGGAGGGGACTTCCTTTTGTTACAACCAAAGATGCAAACGAGTAGCTTCTTAGTTGGCTGGTAAAAAGAAGAAGCAGGCTAGTAACGTCTGTGGGCTTACAGTGGTGCCCCGCAAGACGAATGCCTCGCAAGACGAAAAACTCGCTAGACGAAAGGGTTTTGCGGTTTTTGAGCTGCTTCGCAAGACGAATTTCCCTATGGGCTTGCTTCGCAAGACGAAAACGTCTTGCAAGTTTGTTTCCTTTTTCTTAACACCGTTAATACAGTTGCGACTTGACTTCGAGGAGCAACTCATAGAACGCGGTGTGGTAGCCTTTTTTGAGGTTTTTGATGATTTTTGAAGCTTTTCCAAAACTTTTCCGACACCGTGCTTCGCAAGACGAAAAATTCGCTAGACGAAAAAACTCGCGGAACGAATTAATTTCGTCTTGCGAGGCACCACTGTATTTGCAAGGCTGTCATAGTCCTTCTGATGCTACTGTGTAATTTCTAAGCAGACAAGGACTGGGGCTCCAGCCATCCTGCAAGCAATAGTCTCTCCACCCTGTCCTTAACTCCAGATCTTTGGCTGGCTGGCTGGGAGTTGTTGAGTCTCTAGGATGAGGATGGGGTGGGGTAACTTCTGACCTTCCAGATGTTACCGACTTCAAATTCCATCACCCCGGCCATTGCCCATGCTGGCTGGGGCTGATGGGTTGTTGGTGGCCACTGGGATATCTTGTAGTGAATTCTGTAGTTTAACTATGTGCTCTGCAAAAGAGGCACCTCCTTTTGCCTGTCCTCCTGAACCCCCAATACTCAACTTCATTGAGTATCAACCCTCTCTCTATCTGCTTCATCCACTCCTCCAGTCTCTTACTGCTTTACGTATTCCAGGAGAGCGCATGGCTGTTCCTTGTCTCCAGTGCTGATTCCTAGCTCAAAAACCAAGCCCTGTCTGCTGCTAATCAGGTTAGCTCCTCTTATATTTAACAGGCGGAAGCATCCCCCTGCGCTGTGTTGCCTGCAATTACAGAAGCATCTGGACAATGTTCTTCCCTTCTTCTCTTCCTAATGAGGGAGCAGGAGCTGTTTATGCCGTGAAGGATGGCTCCCGACTGCTGCAGTTGCTTAACAACTGGTTAGCTGTGCTGCGGTTGCCTAGCAACCACCCGGTCCTCACCCACATCCCTCCTCTCTTTCTCCAGCTCCTGTAAAGAGGACGACACTAAGCTTGATAATGATGGGTACCAGCTTGCTGCAGTGGGAGAATGCTTCTCAGCACCCAGACCACCACCGCCCATGCAAAAGCACGCACAGCCCCCCAGCCATGGCTACTAGCCCAAACAGGAGTTGGATGAGCCTCTTCTGTTTTACTAATTACATTTATATCACACTTGTTTTCCCATCAATGAGCCCTGTGGTTCCCAAGTGGGCACTCATCCAGGCCCTGACTAGATCCAGACCTCCTTCACTTCAGCCTTTCAGACACAGCCTGCGGCTACTTGTCAAAACGGGAGGGAGGGGAACCTGGGAAGACCACACTACCGTTATTTTAGGCTCCATGTGCACTAGACATTTAAAGCAGCGTCATACCACTTTAAGCAGTCACTGGTTCCCTCAAAGGATCATGGGAAGTGCAGTTCGTTAAGGGTGCCGAGAGTTTTCGGGAAACACCTATTTCCCGCACAGAGCTACAATAGCCGGAGCGGTTTAACAATCAAGCTCTCCTTCCCAGGGAACTCTAGGAATTGTAGCTCTGTGAGGGAAATAGGGGTCTCTTGGAGGGGGCTACATTTGGCCCTGAATATTACTATTGGAACAGAAGCGTAGGGTAGAAATTATCTTAAGAAAGAAACACGCATTCTTGCTGCCAAAATGGAATCCAATGGAATCTTGCTGCCAAAATGGAATCTTTGGGTACCACCATTTTCTCCTACTGTATTGGGGCTGTGTACCTGTGTCCACTGTTTGCTAGTTTTATACTCATTCACTTTTATCAGCCAAACAACATCCTGCGATCATTCTCAAATTGCAGCCTATGTATTAGGTTTCGGATAAGTGATCCAAAGTTTTCTTCATGTAACTAAATACTTGGAACAAGGAAAATGGGACAGCAACTGCTATTTACTACTGATACTGTATATTGCTGCCAACTTTATCTCAGCCCCCTGCCCAACTCAGTCAGAAACGCAGGTACGTGTTCTTCCCTCTTTAGAGATGTGAAGCTGAGGGAAAACGGTTATTGATCTGCAGCCAAACACTGAGGTCAGAGGTTTAACCAGAGTCTGTTCTCCAAATCCAGTGCTTTGTCCACTGGGACACTTGGAAAGCGACGTCACCAAAATCAGCTTTCCCCAACCTGTTGCTCTCCTGGTTTTCAGACTACAATTCCTGTCAGCCCCTGCCAACACACTGGGGTTGATGAGAGTTGCAGTCCCAGATACCTAGAGGGCAACTGGTTAGGGAAGACTAACCAAAATCATAGTTTGGAGCCACTGTGCTTCACCAGAGATTGTTGGAGGGGGTGAAATGGGTTAAGCAGCTGGAGAAAGAGAATCTCCTGGTCAGTCAGAGGGGAATGGGAAGTTAGGTGCTGAACAGTAGGAGGAAATTCAATGTAGAGGAATATTTAGGATTCCAAAAGGAAGAGGCAATGTACTGAGAGGCTGGGACTAGGGAGGAGTTGACAAAACACAGAACTAACCCCTCTCAACCCAAGCTGAATTCCTGCAGCTTAAATAGCTGCATGCATGGCTGACATTCCACACGTTAAGCCTTTCCCCCATCACATCATCCTGACACAGGAAAAAACTTTACCTGCTGAACCCATGCCTGCTGGTGCTGAAAGAGCCTGAGAGAGAGAAAAAGTGGCCCAGTCGTGCATAGGCACAGACTACAGTGATAGGGGAAGAAAGGTAAGACCATGACATGAGCCTGCTTCAGACCAAATTTCCTTCCAGCTCCATATTCTGCTTCCGGTTCTGTCCGCGGAGGCAGAAGCACCCAGGAAGGCCACAAATAAGGCATGAGGTAGTGAATGCCACTCCCTCTCAATTCGTTCCTAGCACCTGATATTCTCAGGTAGCTGCCACTCTGCAGAGAGGCTCAGCTTAGCTATCACAGTGGTTTCTAGACTTATCCTCTATGAAACAGCCTAATACAGTGGTACCTTGGGTTAAAGAGGCTTCAGATTACAGACTCCGCTAACCCAGAAATAGTACCTCAGGTTAAGAACTTTACCTCAGGATGACAACAGAAATCAGGTGACGGTAGCAGGAAGCCCCATTAGCTAAAGTGGTACCTCAGGTTAAGAACAGTTTCAGGTTAAGAACGGACCTCCAGAACGAATTAAGTTCTTAACCACTGTACATAACACACACAGAGCTAAGCTATTGCCCACGATCCTGGATAAAAACATTCTTTAGCAACAATGTGTGTACACATGGACGTGGGTAGCTGAACAGGAGCATAGGCAAGGACATCTTATCTTGTGCCACTGCTGTTGCGCTAGCAGATGTTGCCCTTTTGTCTGCAGCTTCCTGCCCTTTTCGTCTTGAACACACGGCTATTAAAAATTTATGTCCATTACTCTCGCTGGTATTTAGAAAGGCTATTTGGTATTTCAAGGGCTGGGGTAGAGCATGTGCTTTGCCTCCTTGCCTGTAATCTGATGCGGGTCCCCAGCACTTAAAGCCTCTGCAATCTCACGGAGCAGATGTCCTGACTGTGTCACTCACCCCAGCTCTGGGGCTACTTCTGCACCCGGCATTGTCATGCAGTTCCTCAGGTAGAACGGGTCCAGAACACATCCCACGGCACTCCTTTGTATCCTCCCTGATCAGATCAGACCAGTACCTGGCAGCTAGGGGTGGGATCTGATGCACTTTGTGTTTAAATGCAAACTTATCTAAATTTGCACTTTTCAGAATAATGCACGGACCAAGAAAGCACAGCCAACTTCCAAATTTCACGTTTCCCCAAATTTGCTGTGCAGTTCTCTAGTCTAGGTAAGCAATGAGAGGCACACATAAAGGTAAAATGTGCGTATAAACACATGAAAATATACCCCCAAAAATGTTATATTAGGGGAAATGGCTTTGCAATTTTTGAATTTCCATTTATTTATTTCATAAAATGTATACACCGCTTGGTTGCGGAAAACCTCAAAGCGGCTTGCAAAAGAGGAAACTACTAGTAAAGTTTTACAACCGTATCTTAAAACGTATAAAATTTAAAATACTAAATACTAAAATGACAAAGTGAGATTGGCACATTCGGCCATCCCTAGCCGCATCACCATGACAACAACCGCATCACGAATGATTGGCGACACTTTTCCGTGTGGGGAAGTCTTCTCAACTTGGAATGTGAATGCCCAAGTGCAAAGCCTCACTCAGGCCTGTTTCAGACATGCCTATGTTTCCTTGCACTTAATTGCTCCATGCTTGGAGCCAGTTCCCACCCTACCCTTGAATGCTCCACTGTCTGCTGAATGTGTGATCTGCCTCCACTGAGAAGCACCGGCTTTCAGGGGAGAGTACGAAAGCACTGTCCACTGCTTTTAGACATGCAAGCCACCCATCTGACACTGCAGTTATCAAGCGACGGGTGTTGCGTGCGTGTACCAGGCCACTGCCATCCAGTTTGACAGGCGGTTTGCAGCAATCTGCTCTCTCCCAGTCTGAAGCAGAAAATGCAAAAGAATGCAAGTTCAGGAACTGAAGAAAAGAGCAACCAGTCTCTTCTGCAAACACACCCTCCCCGCAACCTTGGGTTTCAGCTGTGCCCTGCACCACAGCCAACGTTTCTTATTTCAAAATACTGTATTGTTTTCTGGCAACCTTGCCAGACACACCTTCCCCCCTGGGCTAGCTGGCTGAAAGCTCTCTGCACATTCCTCTACCACTCCCCGAAGGACTGAGGAAGTGGAGAATGCCTCTTAAGAACATGAGGAGAGCCCTACTAGTTCAGGTCAAAAGTCCATCGAGTCCAGCATCCTGATGTCTCTGGGAATCCCACAAAGAGAACCTGGGTGCAACAAAAGTCTTTCCTACCTGGGACTGCCAGCAACCAGTGTTCAAAGACATGCCACCTCTGGCAGTGTAGAAAGAACACAGCCATATAGTAACTGTTGATAGCCTAATTCTCCATTATCTAATCCAGGGTTTCCCTAGCTGTATGGGGACTACAATTCCCATCATCCCTCACCAACAGTCCTGCTAGCTAGGGACGATGGGAGTTGTAGTCCAAAAAAACCAGCTGCAGACCCAAGTTTGGGAAACCCCAATCTAATCCTTTTTTCCCAAGCCATCCAATTTTGTGGCGATTGCTGCCTCCTGCGAGAGAAAACTCCACCGTTCAATGGCGCACTGTATGGAGCAGCATTTTCTCGCGCCTGTCCCGAATCTTCCAACAGAGTCAATTTTGCTGGATGCCCCCAAGTTTTAGGGAGGAGAAACTTCTCCCTGCCCAGTTTTGCGGCACCAGCTCCAAGCTAAAAAGCCTCTTCCCTCCTGTGGTGAGATAATTGGCCCACAGCTGACAACCCTGGGAGAACCAGGCTGACAGTGACATCAGTGGGGGAGAAAGGCTCTGTGGCTGGCATGCCAGTTTTGTATCTCGGGCGTTTTGCTTCCTCAAGGTCCCAAGAGGAAAGCAGTATCTGTCTCTGAATGTTGCTGATGCTTCCCTTTACAGCTCCTAAGATTAGAGTGGTAACAAGCCCTTCTCCCCCCTTGGGGCTAGCAGGAAGTGCCTTGCATGTCCCTGCAGCTGAAAGGGCGATCCTTGCAGAGCATCAGCTGGCAAGGCGCATGCCTAAAAGCATCACTGCCAAACAGGCTAATGGCCTCCACAGACAATGCCCCTCTTGAAGCCTCTGCAGACGGCTCTGTTGCCGATGAGCAGGGGGGCCATGACAATGGGATGCGTTTGTGTGCAAAGAATAGCTAGCGACCGCCCACCCCTCTTGCCTTTTTCCTTCCCTATTCATTTTTGGAGTCAAGCCTCTGTCTGTTTGGAGAAGACTATTTGTGTACCGCAGGGGTCAGGGCAGAGGTTGGCACCATTCTTGGCTCCCTCGGGAGACAGCCTCCGACTCCTTCCTGTGGGAACCACAGTCATGGCCAGAGGTCCTCCAAGAAATCAGCAACGATAGACGCTCTTTCCCGGAAGGACAAACTGCGCACACCCCTATTTTGTCCTCAAAAGGGATATTGGGAAAGGTTCAGAAGAGGGCAACCAAAACGGTCAAGGGGTTGGAGAAGCTCCCCAAGGAGGAAAGGTCACAGTATTTTTAGTTTTGGGGGGGAGCCAGATAAAGGGGCGAAGGCATGGTGGATGGGGATGGAGAGAAAGTCGGTGGATCTCCCTAATAACACTAAAACTCGGGGCCATTCAATGAAGACGAATGTTGGAAGATTCAGGAGAGACAAAAGAAAGCAGTTTCTTCATGCAACGTAGAGTTAAAACAAGGGGATTCACTCCCGCAAGGTGTTGCAAAAGCCACCAAGCTGCTATCTGGAGATTCCAAGGACTGGACCTGGGACTTCATGCATGCAAAAGCATGATTCTCTGCCAGTAAGCTATGAGCCTTCCTCCTGTGTTCCTGCATCCAATGGTTTTCTCAAAGCACAGGAAGTCTTGACAACTACGCATGTGCATCCGTCTTAGCAAGCATGCCCAAGTCGCTGCAGTGCACGCTGCAAGAACAGCCCCACCCATCTCAGTGGCTTGTGCAGTTTTAACCTCTCCTCCACTGAGCCTGGGAACAGGCAACAGCAGCGAGCACAGCTCTGGAGAGGCAGCTAGCAATGTACGGCTGGCTCTGCGCCACAGCTGGCCTGTGGTCCTGCCTACTTTCACCCAGGTGCGCCACAAACTTCTGCAGCCTCTGTCACCTGTTGGCCCCTTGCTGCAGATTGGCTACTCAAACTTTAGGGCACTTGGCTCTGTCCGCAGTACAGTAGCACCTCGGCTTACGTAATGTAACCTTCGGGTTGCGAAAGCGGCAAACCCAGGAGTGTTTCACCACGCACGCATGCGCAGCGCGCTCTACCGTGCACATGCGCAGAAGAGGTCCTTCCAGTTACGGAAGCCTCAGGATCTGACCGGAGCTCCAGAACGGATCCTGTACGCAACTGAAGGTACCACTGTATACATTTAAAGCAGTATTATACCACTTTAAGCAACCATAAAAAAAGGTAAAGGACCCCTGACAGTTAAGTCCAGTCATGAACGACTCTGGGGTTGCGGTGCTCATCTTGCTTTACTGACCGAGGGAGCCGACGTTTGTCCGCAGACGGTTTTTCCAGGTCATGTGGCCAGCATGACTAAGCCGCTTCTGGTGAAACCAGAGCAGCGCACGGAAATGCCATTTACATTCCCGCCAGGGTGGTACCTATTTATCTACTTGCACTTTGATGTGCTTTTGAACTGCTAGGCTGGCAGGAGCTGGGACCGAGCAACGGGAGCTCACCCTGTCGCGGGGATTTAAACAGCTGACCTTCTGATCAGCAAGTCCAAGGTTCAGTGGTTTACACCACAGCGCCACCAGCGTCCCCTTAAGCAACCATAGCTTCCCCCAAAGAATGACTGCAGGTGTCACTGGACCACAACTCCCACCATCCCGATTAATGGCCATGCTGGCTGCTGGGGATGATGGGAGTTGTAGTCTAACAACATCTCGGATGTGCTCCCACCTCTGGTTTAGCTAAGAGTGCCGAGGTTTCTTCTGCCTGTAGACGTGACCCAAAAGGAGGAAACTGAGCTGAACTCTTATTTCCCTCCTGCATAGGTGTGCAGCCGTGTGACAATGCCTCTACTTTTCGATAGTTCTTTGTTGCCTGCCATACAGGTGTTGCAGGTGCAGGAGTCTTGCTGGATGAAGAAAGAAATGTTGACAACCCTGCCAGATGTGAGGGGAAGGTGGAGATCATCCCTAACAACCCTCACCTGGTTTCTTGGGTTTTTGTTAATTATACATATCAGGGAGAAAGAAGCTGTGTTCACCCAGGTGTGTTGTGGGACTATGACTTCTGGACCACTGCTCTTGCTGCTTGGGGCAGATGGGAGTTGTAGTCCAACAACATCTGGAAGGCCAAAGGTCCCCCACATCTGGTTGTGTGTGTATGATGAAGCCAATGTTCTGCTCCTCCTGCCTGCTAAGAGACTCCATCAGTACACTTTCTAATTTCCTTCCTGAGGTAGCTACTTCCCAAAGGGAGGAAATGCAACTTCATAATTAAAAAGAAGGCACAAGTTTGCATCTGCCAATTTACATGAACAGATGCAAATTTAGAAGCAATTGCTTCAGATTAAACAGAAATACAAGGCATCGTTCCACAGTGAGAAAGACTGACCTGTGTGCAGCTGCTCAATTTGCTCTCTGGGTGCTCACGGCTGACGGGCAACTTTGCGGCCTTTTCTAGGCAGCCTACACCCCATAGATATGAAGTTCATATGCCACCACCCCTGGCAAAGAATCCTGAGAACTGTAGCTTACTCCTCACAGTGCTATAACTCCTAGTACACCCATTCCCAGGATTCTCTTTGGGTATTGTATGCAGCCTTGTTCTCCCTTCTTGGGGCTCTTTATCCTTAAGCCAGGATTGGACCCAACAGCCTTTCAAACTGAAAACTGTCATCTGTAAAGTAGGAGCTATAGCTCCCAAGCTTTTGCAGCGGGGTGTTTTTTTTAAATTCCCCTTCCTTGGGGAATCTCAAATAACACCCCAAGGCTTCTGTTTCCCATTCATCCACCTGGCCCAAGCATGTCTTTGCCAGTCTCAGCCTAGATCTCCCTGACAGAGCTATGATCCCCAGAACAGTTTAACAATCAATCCCTCTTCTCAGGGAACTGAGGAATAGGGGCCTCCTGGCAACTCTCAACATCTCCGAGTGCACATTCAAGAGGCCCCTACATGGGTGTAACACGGATGCATTCCTTGGCAAGTCGCACGATGGATCGCTGTCAGAAGCATGGGTCCACTTTAAGATGGAAGAGAGTGCCAGCATGAATGATGAACTGGGAGCCCTGGGTTCAAATCCCCGCTCACGATGCGCAACGAGTGGCTTTTGGGTGACGCTGCCTCTCAACCCAACCAAACTCTCAGGGTTCTTGAGAGTATAAAATGGGATTGCCGTGAATATGTGCTAAATGCGGAGAGGGCCAACGAAAAAGACACTTGGAGCCGCCGCCACCCCATGTGACAATCCTCCCCCTGACATCATTGTGCTCTGAATCTCGCAGCACAAAGTAATGTGCTTTTGGATATGCGCTCGATGCGCAAGGGGAGGAGGAGAACCTTACTGCTGCTGGAATTGGCAGTCGGAGTAGACAGGTGGGGGAGAGAGAAGAGACGAGCCGTCACTCCAGAATGCAGCAAACACTTCCATCAGAAAGATAACACAGGTAAAAAAAGAAGAAGCCAGGATTAATTATAGCTCCCTGTCTGTCCAAGGTGTCCTAGAATACGAAAGAAGGCTCGGAGATCACATCTGAAGCTACGTCTTCCGCACACAAACCCAGCACAACGGTGCCGCACTAGAAGTCTGGCGTCTCAGCCAGCAGAATAATCAAAAGGGAGGAGGCTGGCTTGCTGGCTTACCACATTTTGAAGTAATGGCCGTTGCCTTCTGAAGTGCGAAGGAGGGGAGCTCTCCAAGGCCATTAAATGCCTAGTCTCCAATGACCTAAGTGCACCCTGGCCAGTGATCCCCTCCTGCATCCTCCTTCCCACAGTGGCAAAAAGCAAAGCAGGGAGGCAACAGCTAATCCTCTCTCGTTGTTTCCAACAGCAGGGCTGTCCAGCGGCATCCTCTCCTGCTTTACAGGCTTCCCGCAGGCACCTGTCAAGACCAGGGCGCTGGACCAGGCAGGCCACTGGCCTCATCCAAGTACCAGGCTCTGTTCTGATGCCTAATCCGTTTCTTCCAAGAAGAAGAAGAAAAAGCCATCTCCTCTCCTGGCAGCAAGTTCCAAAGCCAATAGCTTTCATTAAGTAACAATGACGGCAGCAAACAGTTTCACAGCAAGCTGCCCTGACCTGGTGCTTTGCAAAATCCACTCCCCCTACCCCCCCCCCACTTAATCTATTTATTAAATTTGTATACTGCCCTATACCTGTAGATCTCAGGGCAGTTCACAACATAATATCGCAGAATATAAAAAAACCAGAAAACTGGCCAGCTTGCACTGTTCCTATAATCTATTTTAACTGTTTTGAAATATGAATTTTAGCTTGTAACCCAGCCTTGGAGCTGCTGGAGAAGGACAGATATTGTGTTTGTGTGTGTGTGTAATAAATAAAATGTGTGTGTATCGGCCTTCATCCAAAGATCACTGGGCGTTTCACAACATATTGATAGAAATCATCATCAGTAATACCACCCGCCACTTCCCTCCTCACCTGCGGCTCCACCAGCCATCTCTCTTCCCCGCTCTGGCCGCCTCCCGTGTAGAGAAAAGCCGCGTAAAGGGGGATCCTGTCCCGCGTGCTGTAAAGGGTGGCGAAGCGCGGCTCTTGGTTGTATTTCTGGCAGATCTTCACGTGCTGATCCCCGGGCTGCCCCGGGAGCCCCTCGGGGGGCGTCCGCTGGTAGAAGAAGCCGTCGCAGTCTCCGAAGCCCGCGGCTTCTTCTCCTCCCTTGGTGGCCACCACCTCGCCCTGCGCCCAGCCGGCCAAGGCCAGCGCCACGGCCGCGAGGAGAGGCAACGAGGTCCGCATCTTTCCTGCGCAGCGCCGAGGACTGCCTGAAGTTTCTCCCGGGCGAGAAGAGGATGCGATCCGCTTGGCTCTTCTTGGCAGCGGAGGGGAAAGGGCGAGACCAGACGCTGCTGCGACAGAGGCGCGCGGGTGCGGGTGTGTGTGTGCGCGCCTGGGCGCGCGGCGCAGCCTTTAAAGGAGGGAAGTGAAACCCGAAACCGCAGGCAGGCGCGAGGAGGCTTTCCGCGCGCAGCGCCAACACGTGGTGACACGCGCCGCAAAAGCGAAAATGGGCGCTCTGCACGCGCTCAGAGGCGTGCAGGCCGCAGATCGGGAAGAGGGAGGAAGGAAGGGGAGGGGAGGAAGAAAGATCCCGAGTTATTGCCTCCCTTACGTCACTAGATCAGCGCCAGGCTATCTTCCTCTCTTTTTTTGGCTCCGGGCCACGGCTGGTGTCAGGCGGAGGGAGAGGAAGAGATAGGATGGGCGGAGAGAGGACCGCATTGCAGTGGGGATCCCCAGCAGCACGCCTTTCGGGTGGCTCGGCCAGAATCTCCTCCCCGCGCGCCCGTGCAGCACCCTGCCCGCCCGCCCGGCCTGCCACCCACTTAGGGGGAAAGAGAGACGAGGCTGCAGCGGGTCAGTGGCTCCGGCTAAGCCGATCATGGCGCGCTTGCGACGCCCTTCTCCAGCCAGCGGGTCACAGGGAGGGGTTTTTACGCAGCAGCAGCAGCGCGCGGATTTTTGCGCGCAGTGGCTGAGCAGCAAAATCCCCCCCCCCCATCAAAGTCAAGGTGGCCCAAGGCTGGAGAAGGTGCTTTGGCACCCGAGGCAGGAAAATCCCACAGCCAGGAGCCCTTTCCCTTGTCCAGGTTATAAAAGTGCAATAATTATAGTAAAATAAGTAGCAGTTTGCTGCTCTTGCATGAAACCTGAAATCAGCCGCCTGGGGCGACGGCGGAAAAGGATTCTACCAAGGAAGCTGCCTTAAACCGAGTTAGCTGTCTAAGTCCATCAAGCTTTGTAATGTCTACACCAGGGGTAGGCAACCTAAGGCCCGTGGGCCGGATGCGGCCCAATCGCCTTCTGAATCCGGCCCAGGGACGGTCTGGGAATCTGTGTGTTTTGACATGAGTAGAATGTGTCCTTTTATTTAAAATGCATCTCTGGGTTATTTGTGGGGCATAGGAATGAGTTCACCCCCCCCAACATATATATATATAGTCCAGCCCACCACATGGTCTGAGGGATGGTGGACCGGCCCACAGCTGAAAAAGGTTGCTGACCCCTGGTCTACTCTGACAGGCAGCACCTCTCCAAGGTTTCAGGCAGGGATCTCTCCCAGTTCAATCTGGAGGTGGCTAGGATTGAACCTGGGACCTTCTGCTTGCAAAGCATGCAATATATTACTGGGCTGCAAGCCATCCCCCAATATTAGAGCTGGGATTATTTTTTATTTCACTCTGCGCCCTATCCATTATAAACCTCAAAATGTGCTGTGTATGCACCATGCATTTAAAGTGCATCTCCCACCCATCTCCCAGAAAATGTGAACTATAGATTCCTCCTCACCGGAGCTACAATTCCCAGCACCCTTAACTAAAGTTCCCAGGATTGGTGTGTGTGTGTGCGTGCAAATCCTATCGCAAGTTGTGCTGGGATGAGCTGCTTAGGATGTGGTGGGTCTCTGGCTCAGTCCACTCACCCCTGGCTTAGCTGGTGTTGAATCCCAAACCCTGGTTAAGCTAAAGATACATCTGCCTAACTTGTTCACCTGGGGCTCCGCAAGCCTGGCTGAGCCAAGGCTGGTATAAGTCCCCAAAAAATGAACATTCAGAGGGGCAGAACCAGAAAGCAGGGATTTAAGCTGGATCCTAAAACCATTCAGCATGCTCACATGGCCTGGCAGCCTAACGTAAGAACACTGTTTTAAAGGCTTGTTTTCCATCTGCCGGGCTTAGGCAGAGCAACCGCAGCCACCTTGCTGCTGAATCTGGTGTAACTTTACGCAGGTTTAACTTACACCAGTTTACTTCACACAAGCTTCTTGTGCATGAGATTGCTTTCTATACCGTTAAGGCACAACCAGAGCACATTCTCACCCTCAAAGAATTAGGGGCACTGTAGTTCATTAAGGGTTGCGGGGAACTGTAACTGTGAAGGGTAAACTAGAGTTGACTTTGCTCCCCACCCCCTTGCAGTCCTCCCGATCCGCTTTTCCTTTTGTGAGGTGTGTGTGCAGGCAGAGACTATATTGTTTATAAGTTCTTGCAGGAGAAGAATTCAAATTGCTATTATTTGTGTGACCGGACAACATTTAGCTTGGTGAGTCTACATCTGATGAAGAAGCACATAAACTGCTTTTGGGAAACCAAAGGATTTTAATTTTACCTTCTGGAAATGTCAGGTAATGCTACATCATCATCGTCATCATAACTGCAAAACTGGCAATTATTTTAATGATTTCTGTGCAATTTTACTTACAAAGCAAAACCACAGTATATTAGTTTAACCAGAATATATTTTGAATTCCCAAGCCATATTACAACTTTTCAGCACCCGGCCTGTTCGGAATTCAAAAGTTGATAAATTTAACACGCCCTAATTTAATTCATTGCTTGTAAGCCTCACCGTGAGGCTTTTGGGCTGAAAAGTGGGGTCAAGTGCTCTATATCAGCATTTCCCAAAGCGGTCAGGCTTGGCCCCCTGTGGTCAGTAGAGCTGCTCAGGGGTGAACAAAGACCTAGAGGTTGAAAGGGGGCCAAAATGGGGAAAATGTTTATGATGTATAATGTGAATAATTTAATTAGGAACTATGTATCTCAGGAACAGGCCCGGCCCAACCATAAGGTCTGGTAAGGTGACTGCCTCAGGCAGCAGATCCTAATGTATATTTTTATCCCTCCCTCGTTCCTGACGTAGATCTTTCCCCACCCTTTCTTCCCTGGTGAGAGGAAGGTGCAATTCTGTGGTTCACCTCAGGTGCCAAAATGTTTTGTCATGAATAAAGAGCATAGGCATGTACAGAGTGCACCTCTATTGCCAATGAGAACTGCCTGTATTTAATAGGATGGTTCCACAATACAACTGCTTTGCTTATTTGTTCTATACTATGATTCCTGCTTATGATGGTCGGTGATTAATCAGTGTAGATTAGATAGTGATACTTCTTGGCTTTTCATTCCTAAGAATTTGGGTTGGGGTCAACAACAAATTTATCAGCTCATTAAGGGGTTGACAAACTAAGAAGGTTGGGAAAGGGAAAGGGACCCCTGACCATTAGGTCCAGTCGTGGCCGACTCTGGGGTTGCGGCGTTCATCTGGCTTTATTGGCCGAGGGAGCCAGTGTACAGCTTCCAGGTCATGTGGTCAGCATGACTAAGCCGCTTCTGGCGAACCAGAGCAGCGCACGGAAACGCCATTTACCTTCCCGCCGGAGGTATTCATCTACTTGCACTTTGACGTGCTTTCAAACTGCTAGGTTGGCAGGAGCAGGGACCGAGCAACTGGAGCTCACCCCGTCACGGGGATTCGAACCGCCGACCTTCTGATCAGCAAGTCCTAGGCTCTGTGGTTTAACCCACAGCGCCACCCACATCCCTCCTTGATGTAAATGAATGAGATAAACAAAGTACTATATGCCAAGCATCTGCCGGGGCTTTTAAAAAATAATGATTCTTTTGTTCACAGAGAATCTTGCATGGTGGTAGGGCCCATGACAGCAGAGAAAGTGTGAATGGTTTATGTCTAGTTCTGGATTCGTTCTGGAACCAACCTCTAGACTAAGTACTTCCTTGCTCATTTCACTGGTTGCGGGGTCAATCTTGGCACTTTGGATGTTGGCACTAATTGCATTCCTCATCAAAGCAAGTTGGGAAGAAAGAATGAAGCATTAATTATGGTGCAATTAATGAGTAACCTGCACTGAGTGACAGTACAACACAGCCGATTCAGGCATGCATGTGTGTTGCACAGCATCCCATAACTCAGTGACTTTTCCTCTGGTGACTTGGCCCTAGCTGTGTTGAGTGGCCTCCATCAAATGGTTGGAATTTTGAGGTGGGTGTCAGATGATGTTTGGTTCATGATGACAGCTTCAGATATGGAAATCATCAGCATCAAATGTGGCCCTCTCTGGCCCTCTCACCAGAACATACCCCTTGGACTCCAGAGTCTTTTCCAAAAAAAATTTGTGGGGATCCGCTCCCAACAAGTCTCTCCCCTAGCTTAAGTTCAAAATTTATTGAATGCGAAATGGAGGAAAATCCTGCTATTATTTCTTGCTTGCTTTTTTTGTGATTTTTCAGTAAATTTCTAAAATGTAAAGTTTGGACTCTATGCCTGTCTGTATCCAGATCCTTCCCCACACCTGGGAGATAATTCTCTGTAATCTGAGACACAAGAAGCTTATTATGATTAATCTGTTGTGGTGTACTCTGCACATGAGCAAAGATTATTATTTCACATTTTCAGGACAGCCATGCATTGCAAATATGTTCTCCTGAGCACTGATGTGTCCCGGCCTGAATGACACAATAATTTCTGGTCTGCTTTGAACCACTTTAATTCTATCCAATTACAGGAAATAGGAACATGGGAAGTTGCCTTATACCGAGTCAGAACTTTGGTCGATCTAACTTAGTACTATCTACACTGATTGGCAGCGGCTCTCCAGGTTCTCAGACAGGAGTCTGTTCCAACCCTACTGGAAATGCCAGGGATCGGAACCTTCTGCTTGCAAGTCAGATGCTCTAACACTGAGCTATGGCCTTTCTGACATAAGCAACCCCACAGCCACTTATTACATGAAAAGATATATATTCCGACTTACTTACAAACTGTTAACAAATCACTATGTATGAGTAGCTGTCAGCAGGGCAGGGTGGCAACACTTGCGCAGAGTTGCGGTAAATTACCAAGAGAGAGAGGGAGAGTGGGGTCAGCACAGTGGAGATGCACTGGCAGAGCTAATCCAACCATTCTGCCGGTGTGTTTGCACTGCCCCCAAACTGGTCGCCATCTCAATCCTCCCCCTTTATCTCCTGGTAATTCAAAACGACGTCAGTGACAGGTCAGGTAAGTGCCACTGTCTGCACCACCGACTACGAACACTATGTATGTTACTGGTGGAGATGCCAATTCACTCCTGTGGTATGTGATTTTCCTTTGTTAAATCGACCATTTACAATTCCCACATCTGCACCAGACATATCTGCAGGGCCGGCTCTGCCACTGGGCAAAGTGAGGCAACCGCTTCAGGCAGCAGCTGCTGGGAGGGCGGCAGTTGGGGCTCCCTGGCTGTTCTTCTGAAGCATCCTAGCTATTCCACTCTGCTGGAAGACAGAGCTATGTGTGTTACATGCGTGCACTGGCCCTGCTAAACTACCCTGCAGCCCCAGTTGCAATGGAGGATGCAATCCCATCCCCACTGTTGACGGTGAGTCTTCTACATGGAATGGGGTATGGAGCCAGTTGTGTCCTTCGCCTGGGGCAGAAAAATGCCTTGGACCTGCCCTGCCTGCACCCAAACTATCAATTTAGCGGCAGCCTTCCATCCATTGCAAACTTAAAACAGCACCATATAATTAACTTTGATCTCTACCTATGCATCTGTGCCTGACTTTTTAAGGAGGTCATATGTAGAGGTACATCATCAGCTCACCTGAATGAGATGTTACCTGATGAACATCTGTGAATGATCTCCTGAGAAAGGCAGGCAGTGATATTGAAGAGGAGGTCAAATTTATTTACACGGCGCTGTTTAAGAATTGTAATAGAAAGCCTATTTGGCAGGAAGTGGTATGGGAACAAACAAGGGGGGGGGGGCGCTATGGCCTTTCAGCTGCTGTTATAGAATCCAGCTCCCATCAGTTCAAGCCAGCATGACCAATAGTCAGAGTCAGGGATGATGGGAGGAGAGCCGTAGCTAGGTGATCTTGCGCCCCTGGCAGAACCATCCAGATTGTGTCCCCTTGTTGTTGTTTAGTCGTGTCCGAGTCTTCATGACCCCATGGACCAGAGCCCGCCAGGCACTCCTGTCTTCCACTGCCTCCCGCAGTTTGGTCAAACTCATGTTTGTAGCTTCGAGAACACTATCCAACCATCTCGTCCTCTGTCGTCCCCTTCTCCTTGTGCCCTCAATCTTCCCAACATCAGGGTCTTTTCCAGGGAGTCTTCTCTTCCCATGAGATGGCCAAAGTATTGGAGCCTCAGCTTCAGGATCTGTCCTTCCAGTGAGCACTCAGGCCAGATTTCCTTCAGAATGTGTCCCCTAGCCATGGACAAATTAGCTCTTCTTTCTGCCTCTCCTCCACCCCCAACCCCACCCATTCAATTCACCATCTATTTAAAACCATTTCTTATGAGGCAAGAATCGATATTTATATTTATGGACATATTTTTAAGCCTACCGGTATTTTGTGCCTCACCCATTACCTGTGCCCTTGGCGGGAGCCCACCCCCTAGCTACGCCCTAGATGGGAGTCATAGTACAGGCAACCTCCAATTTGCATGGGGGTTGCTTTCTGGGTCATTGTGCTTGATGGCAGAGGCTGCATAAGCCCGCTGCACCCCATTACTTCCCCTTTTCCTGCCAATTCCAGGTCCCTGCAATGCACACAGGCAGGGTCACGCATCAGTTGGACCTGTTTGTTGCCTGTACAGCATACAGAGGGCTAAAGGTTAGCCACAGCTCTGCTCGAAGCCATCTTTGTCTGCCAATCTCCAGTTGTTTAATCAGCTTCAAGCAGATAGTGTTTTCTGGACTGCACCTCATATTATCATGCTATGCCTGCCTGCTGTGAGATTCCGAACACCTCCAGCACCATTTTGTACTATCAGGTCGTGAGCAGAGGGCTTCAGAAGTTAATAATACAAATCTGCTTCATATGATGTCCTCTGTACAGTACTAAGGAACCAAATGATTGAGCAAAAAGCACATTATGCCTTATTTAAAACATATTCTTACCCTCAAAGAATTCTGGACACTGTAGTTTACCCCCCACAGAGTTACAATTCCCAGCAACTCTTAACAAACTACAGTGCCCAGAATTCTTGGGGGGGGGGGGATGTGCTTTGATTGTGTGTTGATGGCAAAGTGTGTACACAGCCAGAATAGGTTTGACATCAGCAGGTGCCTGGCAACTTATTACATAAAAGACTTCAGATGACTTACAAACTGATACTGGAGGGGGGGAGAAGGAAATCATAGGATACACTCTTGTGGTATGCAGTTTAAATGGAACTGCTGTGTCATTTTGGCTTCTCATAGACATGCCAGTCATATGTGTGCGCAGCCCGTGAAATCAATTTAATGAGAACCCTCGTGCCATTGCTGTCATACACAGCCCAGTGTAATTTTGACCTCCATTTAGGTACCATTGGCTGCCTATCTAGGAAGATCAGGCATGCCAGCCAATGTCTTGGCTTGACTACAGCTTGCTAATGTTCACCACTGACAGATTATTCAATCAGTCACGAAGCGAACACGAAATTTGCAAACCCCTTTGGGCTAGTGTGAGGTAAGGAGCTGTGTTTTCTTTCAGTTATAAGAATGAACAATGAGCTTGTGATCTTAACTGATGTGGTTGGTTGGAGAGCACCTGATACTTCAGCAATGGTGACGTTGAGGAGGAGTGGAGATTGTCAGGTGAGAAGCCAGTTGGAGCTCCATGTAAGATGAGAGACCACCTGGAACACCATGTAACACCATAATTTCCAGGGTCCAGACCTGGAACCTGTGGTCTCCTTGGAAGAAGAGCAGGCCTCCCCAGCTGACCACCACACAATCAGAATAGAAATGCCAAGTTCAGAACCATGGTCCATAGGGTTCAGTATTATCAGCACCAGCTGACAGTGACTTTCCAGAATTTTAGACAGGAATCTCTCCCATCCCTGCCTGGGTTTGAAATTGGAATCTTCTGCATGCAAAGCAGATGCTCTTATAATTGAGCTATAGCCCTTTCCTCTAACACTGAGGAGCAACCTTGAGGAGCTATTGGAGGTCTCCATAGGAGTTGCCTGGAACCCTTGCTGATTCTCGGATTTTGTCAAACACACACACACCCATGGCCACAAGGGCAGAGAAGATGGCAAGCCAGAGGTGAGCTTCAGGGCACTGGAATTGTGACCAGCCGGCAACACGTGAGTCTACTCAGGAGGAAGGAGAAGCACATGTGAGCGCCTGCCCTGATCAGGATCCGCCTGAGAAGCAGATGGGCTTGAGAGTCCATCTTCTGTATAAGCTCTCATTCTGAGCTCTGAATCACTGGGGAAACTGGCAAAGATAACGAAATAATATAATAAGCGGAAGTGCAAATCGCTCAGCTCAGAAATGAACCAATTGCTTTTATGGGTGCCATTATCACTCACCCCTCCATCACAATCTGTAATTGGGTTAATATTATAATACTGGGCTGACTTACAGGGTCATACAGATTGCTTTAGCTCGTAGGCGTAATGGCCTGGGATTGCATACCAGTGCAAAGAACAAATTTGGCACAAGGGCAGCCTTTGAGGCTAGAGCAGGCCCTACCGTTGGGCAGAGTGAGGCGGCAGATATTATGGGGTGGGAAGAAGCGGTGAGTTCTTGGAGTACAGAGCTGTGTATGCCCTGCAGCTCCTAGACAAGCCTACTGCCCTCCCGTGCAATAGGACAGTGTTATTCAACCTTGGGTCCATAGATCCTGTTGTACGACAACATCCATCATTCCCCTGCCAGCTTAGCCAATAGTCAGGGATGATGGAAATCGTAGTCCAACAACATCTGGTGAAGAGCACTGCAGTTGGGGGCACCACCCTGTTGCCTGTTTTTAACTGAGATTCAGCTCCTAATCCATTGGGCGCCTGTGGAATGGAGGGTGGCATCGCCTCGTCCTTGTCCAGCAAAATTTATTGAGCCGCCTCGGTGTTTAACTTGCTGTTTTTGGCAGAGGGATACGCACCAGATGGGCAATCGCAATGTCAAATATTATTGCTGGGTAAAGAATCTGCTCGGAGGTTTGTTTTCTGACATTGCATTCCAGTTGGTTTAGCAGAACGGCGAACAGGAGAAGAGAAGAATGTGCAATTCAACACTTTGCAGCAGTGCCATCAGGGCAGGAATTTAGGGCACGTGTCCAGGGCCCCACTCAGCAGAATGAGCTGGAGGGGCTCCCAATTTAGCCAGGGTGGTGTATCCTGAAGTTGGCCCATTGCAGCCTAAAGGAGAATCTCCCTATAAGACCATTAATTCCAGAGTCTAAAATAACTTAAAAGTGCAATAGTCACAAATGGGGTTTGTGGTCTGTTCAGCTTCTGATGGTCCTGGAATATTCAGCGCCCGCTATGTTTTGTTTCTGCCCTAAAGCTTTGCTGTGCTTTCTGATCAAAGAGAGCTTTATGCTGTTTCTCTGCACAAGAAAACAGCTTCCAGTCCAGCATCTGAGCACATTGCCTTCCCTTGTATGTCTGGGGACTGAAAAAAAGGCCAACTGCAGCCCTCTTATCTGCAGAGGCCAGAGCTCTTGATAAATTGTACTCAATTGTAAGGCATCTGTTTTGCATACAAGGCCCAAGTAATATCCATGCAGAAATGAACAGTGTGAGCAGGTGGTAAACAAGCAAGTTTTTTCTCTCCTGCTTTAAAAAATAATGCCCATTGCATTCAGTGGGACTTGTTCTCAGGTAAGCATGTATATTAGATGAGCAGCCTCAGTATCATCATGGATTTTCTCAGCAGCCTGCTACAACAAAATCAGCCACTGGCTGACTGGAAATTTTGTTCCACATAGAAAAGGAGATATTTCAACTGTTGCAGGAGAAGTCAGTTGGCCCTTGCAGGGCTTGAACAGGCAAGAGATGGGAAGGGTTTATAGCTTGCTTTCATTCGTTGCCAGCTGTAGGCTTGATGGAACAAGAATGGGAGGAGGTGGGTGATGAAGCTCAACAGGGAACAACGAGAATGCATGGAGCCTTGCCAAGAGTCAGGCTAGTAAAGCTTGCAATAGTTTTCGAACCCTCTTTCATCTTGACCACTCGGAGCCGGTTTGATAGGCTGGCTACAAATATTCACCCAACCCAACCCTCAAACAACCCCATGCACCTATTCCTTAGGTGAAAGCAAACACAGAAGTGTAACCAGAAGAAAGAGAATTGGCATTTTGACTTTTAATCCTGCAAAGGGTACTGAACCCAACAATATTGAATTGCGTTCCCCATGAACCAGAAGTGCTCTACGGCAGCTTCAGGATTACAAAATGTCATAAAGTTTCCATGATCAGTGGAGAACATGGAAACTTCATGGCATTTTTGTGTAATATTTCGGTAGAAATGTACAGGATAAGCAGGTGGCAACCAAGCAGGGTATATCTGTTTCTGTTGGTCAGGGGGACAGAATGAGGGAATATATGGTGTGTGTGTATGTCTGTGTGTGTGTGTTTTCTTATCTCAGGATCAGTGGCTCTTCAGCAAGCCCAGTATCTTATGCAATCCTATTTTGCCAGTAACTCAGAAACACTGGGAACACGCCATTTCCCAGAGGATACACACAACCGGACACCTTCATCTGCCCCAGCTGGAACAAAACATGTTTCTCCTATTTCAGTCTCTACAGCCACAGCAGGCACTGCAACCTTCCAAAAGTTTGACTTCACCCCCAAAGGCACACTCCTCCATTGTCTCCCGAGACAACACACACCAGCAGGTGGAATATCATCTGGATTCTCTCACACCAACTGTTCAAATGGTTGCATCTTTGTATCTTATTATTTAGAAAAAACCCAAAATCTACTGCATTAGAATCCAAGGAAGAGGGGCCTTGGGTGCACACTTTCTCCAATTTGAATCTCAGTTGCATGCTCCTTGCTGTTGACTCTAAACGCAGAGCACCGTGCCTGTAGTGCCAGAACATCATCACAACCATCCATTGTGATCTTAAGCCTATTAAATAAAGGGGTTTGTTATAGATCACACCCTCTGTGCAAGCCCTAACATGGAATGAGGTGTTACTTTGATTCTCTTTGCCAGAAGTAAATACCTGGCAACAAATGGGAGATTTAGTATTTTGACATAGCTTTCATATTTACTGTTGCTGAAACAAGTGTCAAATCCCTTCCAAGTTTCTACAGAAGGCAAGACTGGGCTTGCATCTTTTGTATCACACACACGTGTTCAATTCTGGGACAGGTCTGGAAGAGAGACATTGCTGAAAGGGTGGGACTCAAGTTGCAGGTTATGAACTGGATGGACAGCTTCTTTCCTTACCACTCCTCCTCAGAAACATTTCTGCCTGCTCCATCTACAAGTGGCAAATCAGGAGGAAAAAAGAAAACCTTGATAAGGTCCCCGCCTTCCACTTAGCTATTCCGGTATGCACAGTTGCATATTTTTGCTGGGTGGAAGCATTTGAAAGATGTCAATTTAAAACATGAACTTCAGTAAGTTGGCTGCAGCAAAAACGATACCCACACCTTGATAGACTTGTGGCCCCTTAATTAACAGAGTAATGTTGCATAAACCTTGATAGTGCAGATTCTAGCCACTTTATCAGAAGCATAACTTAAACTGGTAAATATAGGTATACATGAGAACTAAACGGAGCCCAAAGAAATGGAAGAGCTGATAGTAGGAGCATCACGATTCTATGAAGACCATCAATGCCCTGAAATGAAAAGCTTGGATTTTTAATCTAGGCAGCCACTGCAGACTTGCTCTACTAATGAAAAGTTAAAATACAGTGGTGCCTCGCAAGACGAAATTAATTCGTTCCGCAAGTTTTTTCTTCTTGCGAGTTTTTCGTCTTGCGATGCACGGTTTCCCATAGGAATGCATTGAAAATCAATTAATGCGTTCCTAGGGAAACCGACTTCAGACCAGGTCCGGGGACAGTCTGTCCCCCGACCTCTTCTGAAGGCTGGGGGGGGGGACAAGGGCTTTTCTTCCCACCCACCCCAGCATTTTAAAAAACCCCGGGACAGCGGAGGGCTTCTCCGCTGTCCGGGGCGATCTTAAAATGCTGGCGGGCGGCATTTTAAAATCGCCCCGGGACAGCGGAGGACTTCTCCGCTGTCCGGGGCAATTTAAAAGCCCCTGGGAAGGCAGGCAGGGGGGACAAAGACTTTTCCCCCCCGCCAGCCTTCAGAAGAGGTCCTGGACCTCTTCTGAAGGCTGGCGGGGGGCGAAAGTCTTTGTCCCCCCCGCCTGCCTTCAAAAGCTGTCCGGCCAAGGCATCGCGGACCTCTCCGCAAGCAGCGGCAGCACTGCCGCTGCTTGCGGAGAGTTGCCGGCATGCCGAAGCCTGCGCGCGCTGAGATCAGCGCGCCCAGGCTTCGCGGACCTCTCCGCGAGCAGCGGCAGCGCTGCCGCTGTTTGCGGAGAGTTGCCGGCATGCCGAAGCCTGCGCGCGCTGAGATCAGCGCGCCCAGGCTTCGCGGACCTCTCCGCGAGCAGCGGCAGCGCTGCCGCTGTTTGCGGAGAGTTGCCGGCATGCCGAAGCCTGCGAGCGCTGAGATCAGCGCGCCCAGGCTTCGCGGACCTCTCCGCGAGCAGCGGCAGCGCTGCCGCTGCTTGCGGAGAGTTGCCGGCATGCCGAAGCCTGCGCGCGCTGAGATCAGCGCGCCCAGGCTTCGCGGACCTCTCCTGCCTTCAAAAGCCGTCCGGGATAGCGGGAAGCGCTTCCCTGCTATCCCGGACTGCTTTTAAAATGCTGGCGGTGGGGAGCAAAGCCTTTCGGCCCCCGCCAGCCTTCCTGGACCTCTTCTGAAGGCCGGAGGGGGGGGAAAGGCTTTGCTCCCCACCGCTAGCATTTAAAAGAGGTCCCCGGAGATTTCCCTATGGGCTTTCGTCTTGCGAAGCAAGCCCATAGGGAAATTCGTTTTGCGAAGCGCCTCCAAAACGGAAAACCCTTTCGTCTAGTGGGTTTTCCGTCTTGCGAGGCGTTCGTCTTGCGGGGTACCACTGTAAGTAGGAACATCTTGCACACTACTGTCTACCCTGACTGGTAGCAGCTGTCTAGGGCCACGTTCACACCATCTATTTAAAATACTGTGACACTACTTTAAACACACATGGCTTTCCCCAAAGAATTCTGGGAGCTGTAGTCTGTTAAGGGTGCTGTGAGTTGTTAGAAGACCCCTATTCCCCTCACAAAGCTGCAAGTAACATATTTCCATTTGAAGAGGGATTTGTTGTTAAACCACTGTTTAAAGTGTTTTAAATGGTATTGTGGTGCTTTGGAAGTATATTGTGAATTTGGTCTAGGGTTCCGGACCAAGTATTGGAAATAGCAGGAACTGAACTTGGGGGGTTTTGTACGCAAAGCACATGCTCTACCAGCCCCACCTAAGCCTTTCGCTCCTTCCCAGTTGGGTCATAGAAACATAGAATTGTAGAGCTGGAAGGAACCCCGGGGGTCATCTTAGCCCAGGGGTGTCCAAACTGTTTTCAAAGAGGACCAGATTTGATGAAGTGAACATGCATGAGGGCCGACCACCACCTTCCGAGGGAGTCCATTCCACTGTTGAACAGATCTTACCTTCAGAAAGTTACTCCTGATGTTTAGCCAGAATCTTTCTTGTCATCAGTTGGTTTGGGACCTGCCTGAAGGGACCCCAAAGAAAGACTGAAGTTGCTTCCCAGAATATTTACAAATTCAAATACATGCAGATGTGGACTATTCCTGTCTAATCTGAATGGGGGCTGTGAATTTAGCCATGAATTTAAAGTGTTGCAAAATGCTCTATGATCTTTGAATGAAGGGTGGTATATAAATTTAATTTAATAGTAATAATAGCTAAATAATACTCAAATGTGGACAAGCCCCTGGTCCCCAGACAGACCTCGTGGTTTGTCTTTACAGTGGTACCTCTGGTTACATACTTAATTCGTTCCGGAGGTCCGTTCTTAACCTGAAACTGTTCTTAACCTGAAGCACCACTTTAGCTAATGGGGCCTCCCGTTGCTGCAGCGCCACCGCCGGAGCACGATTTCTGTTCTCATCCTGAAGCAAAGTCCTTAACCCGAGGTACTATTTCTGGGTTAGCGGAGTCTGTAACCTGAAGCGTCTGTAACCCGAGGTACCACTGTAACGCCTTACAGCACCTCAGTGATTCTGGTGAGTTCTGCAGCTCCCTGAGGACCTCTCGTGGTTTACATGACTTTTAGCATTTCAGATATAGATTTTTAAAGCTTTCTTTGAACCACTGAACAGGGAAAAAGTGGGATAAAACTTGTTGATTTTTACTGTGAAAAGAAGCTGTTGAGTCACGAAGGTTTGGAAGTGGAAACCACTGTCCCCGTAGCTCAAGAAAAGCTGTCGGGCCCCTCGAGGTGCCCTGACTGGTGGGACCAGCACAGCTATCCTTCCATTCCGTAAAAAAGAGAAGAAGAAAGGCAAGTGGTTTATGAAGCGACGCCCCGCAAGTCCAAGCACGTGACGGCAGATTATCTTTACGGAGCGGGGTGGGGAAAGAACTCTGCACACACTCAGAAGCCCTTTGCTCTGCTCCAGAAACTGTTCCCTTTCGAGCCTTTCCAGCCTCGCTCCATCACCATGGCAACAGAAACTCACGGGGAGCAATCATCTCACTTCCGACCAGGCGCCGCCCCTTTGTGGGCGGGGCATCCTAAGCCGCGTGACGTAACCGGACCGTTGCTTTCCCCGACTCCCGCCATTGCCTCGTCCTCGAAGGCGGAAGTCTACGAGAAGCGTAGCAAAGCGCGCCTCTCCGGAACTTCCGGTTCCCAACTAGCCGCCGCCATTTTGAGCAACGGGAAGGGAAAAAAAGGGGGAGCGGAGACGTTCTACCTCCATCTCTGTGGTATCCTCTATGGCGTTTGCTCATTACAGCCTCCCTGAATCTTGTCTCCAGCCCCACCTCCCTCTTGGATTGCTCTCCATTTCTTCCCACGAGAGATGAGGCGAAAGTTGAAGCCGCGCGCAGCCTAGCCATCGCACGACCATAGACGTGCTTATGCCCAGAGCGACGCGATTTATTTATTTAAACCGGAAACTAGAGCGGCGTGTCCTTCTAGCCTGTGGATTTTCTATGGCTTCGGGGTCTGCGCGCGCACCTGCGGCCTTGGGCGCGGTGGCTCCCGGGAGTGCGGAGGTTGCGACGGATCTGCCGGCCTAGTGGCCGCGCCGCCCTGGTGCCCGTGAGGAGGGAGCAGCCGGTGAGCCTTTCGGGCGGGGGAAGGGGCGCCTTCGGAGGCCGGAAGCTGCCCGTGGCTCCCCTGTCGCGGCTTCCGTGCCTCCGAGCGCCCTTTGGCGGGGGTCGCAGGAGCGGGAGGCCTCAGGTCCTGACTCCTGGGCGGCCCTCGGGTGAGAACAGGGGGACCCAGGGGCCTCGGACGGGCCTTTGGCCTGGCCCAGCAGGGCTCCCCTGGCGTAGCAGGAGACGCCGGTAGTTTAGGTCGGTTGTCGCGCAGGGAGACCGTGGCTTCATTTTTTTTAAGAATCAGAACTTTTTTTTCCCAGTATCAAAGCCGCCTCAGGACAGCTATTACCGTTTCTTTGTACAAAGATAAGCGGGGAAAAGGCGGGTCGCACTAAAGGTTCAGGGGTGAAAATGCCAAGCATGTCCTTTTGCAGTACATGACAACGAGGTGCATAGCTGTCAACGTTTCCCTTTTCTTGCGAGGAATCCTATTCGGAAGAAGGGAATTCCCCTTTTAAAAGGGGGAAAGTTGACAGCTATGACGAGGGGATCGCAGCAAATCAATTTAATGGATTATTTGGTGAATCAATGCAGAATAGCAGGAGTGAATGGAAGAGTATTGCCTCCGTTCCTATGCCGTAATGTAAGGGTAAAGGTAAAGGACCCCTGCATGGTTAAGTCCAGTCAAAGGCGACTATGGCATTGCGGCGCTCATATCACTTTTCAGGCCAATGGAGCCACCGTTTGTCCACTGACAGCTTTCTGGGTCATGACTAAACCACTTCTGGTGCAATGGGACACCGTGACGGAAACCAGAGCACACGAAATGTAAGGGTAAGGAGGTGATGCTCAATGCCCACCTAGCGTTTTCAAGTGCTCCAAGCAGTGCCCATGTTATCCAGTTGAATGCCGTACAGCAGCCCTGTAAGGTAGGAGCAGCCAACCTGGCGCCCTTCAACTGTAGTCCAGTTCTGTGGACTACAACTCCCATCACCTTTGGCTGTGTTGGGTAGGGCTGATGAGAGTCCAGCAACATCTGGAGGGCACCCAGTTGACTAACTCTCGGGTATGTCAGTACTGTCGCCATCATTACTACATGAGTGTGGTGTTGAGGTTTATGGCAGAATGGCTTGCTAAAGTCCAAGTAGTGAGGTTATAGTAGAGGTGAGAATTAAGGCAGGGCCTTCCTGATTTGCTGCCTAGGCTCGTAGGACCAAATTGTGCATGGTACTCAATGCGTCATAAGCAGCTATCTTCTTTTTTTAAAAAATGTAATAGCTGCCGCAGAGGAGTGATTTTATGTGGGACTGCAGTGTGTGGTAATAAGGCTTGCTATGCATGTTGATTTAGATTTTTTGCTTTTTTTGCTCTGGCAGGCTCTAGCATCCATCCATGATGTGCATTTGATCTCACAGTATTAAAGATGACTACTGCAGCTAGACCAACATTTGAACCTGCAAGAGGAGGGAGAGGGAAAGGAGAAGGTGACTTAAGTCAGCTCTCCAAACAATATTCCAGCCGAGATCTTCCCTCTCATACTAAAATCAAATACAGGTAACAGTTTACGTTTCTTGTGGGGGCTGTTTTCTGCAGTGTTTATTTTGTCTTTAGCAGGGAATAGATTTTTCTGTCCCTTTGGCAGGTAGAATTTGCTACAGGAAAACATTTGCAAACTAAAAATGATTTCATGATTTGTTTTCTTTCTGGCTATCAGCATAGCACAAATGCTGTGCAGGTGGGCAGACAAACTCTTTGTAATTTGTGTGAGCGATTAACTTTTGTGGATGTCTTCGCAAAACTAACTCTGTTGGCAGGGTGGAGAATTGGATACAGATCCATGCCACCCCCACCCTTGCAGACCAGTTTTGACAGCAGGGTGTCAAATGGCTTGTCAATCACTTGACCGCCAGTGACCCATTTTTCTTTATCTGAGCAGTTTGAAGAACTGCACGGGTAGAGGAACAGCACTTTGCAAGCCACAGCAATCAGCTGCTCGATGGTTCCTATAAATTCTGCTTTCAGCCAAACCATATCTTCACCTGCCCTGCACTTGATGTCATATATGGCACCAGGTATATGGGAGGTGGGTTTTGGCTGACCAAAATGGCCCCATGAGCCAAATGGGTCAGCATGCTGAGTCTAATTAGGCTTGCAGTCCAGAGGTTTCCCACCACTTTACGGCCATCTCAGAATTCTTGTAGAACTTCACAAATGGGCAATAAGGGCAAAGCATCTTCCACAACCAGATGGGTACGAGCATGCAGTTTAAACTAACAACAGGCTCATCATGAGGCCCAGTAAAAAATCTGACTGATTTTTGGCTGCTGTGCTTTTTGGGACCTTTTCCTCAGCTTCCCTATCCCTCATGTGTACTGTGGGGTTATAATAGCACCTGTAATTTGAAGGGATCTGCTTCCAAATCAGTGCTGAAAACTTGCAGTTACTGATAATGTTGGGCAGTGTCATTATCTCCATACTGTAGAAGTGGGTTGAAGCTGCAAGAATAATAGCTTGCCTAGTATCACTTTGCTAGTTCTGGTACTGGCCCTTAACCTTAAAGGCCAGTGGTGGCTGTTGCCCATTGGAAGTGGTAGAGCATAAAGAATGGAGACCAGCAGTGAACAGGGTTGGAGCTGTAGACAGCCAGAGCTAGCTAAATCTAGGGTTGTCCTCATCTTCCTCCCTGTTGAGCAACACTGGGACTGAGGAGGAGGAAGCTGACAGACATTGCCCCCCGGTGACCCATTTGCCATAAAACAGCAGCTTTCAAAGCCCAATTCAGCTTGGCATATGGGGTACCTGAAATGCTATGCTTTCCTTCATTCTCTTAGGCCCTTCTCCATGTCTCCCTGCCCCTTTTCTGTGGTGGCTCCTAGCCCTGGAATGCCTTTGCCAGGGAGACTCAACTGCCACCAGTTTTTATTTCTTTTTAAAAGCTTATTCTCTGTTGTTTTAAGCATCCGATTATTCCTTTTAAATGTGTTGAGGTGCTCTAGAAGTCTTCAGAGTGGGTTAGTGATTTGTAATAAGTAAAATGACGAGCATTTGGCTGAGGTGATATTTGTTACGAATGTTTCGCCTCTCATAGTCACAGCAGCTGTAATGCGTCAGCTGTATGTGGACAATTCCTTCCCTTCAGCTTCTGCACTTGCTTCTTGTTTCAGACAAACCACCCAGGATGCCCCTGAAGAGGTACGCAACCGTGACTTCAGGAGAGAACTGGAGGAGAGGGAGAGAGTTGTTGTGAGGGAGAAGAACAGAGACAGGCCTGCGCGAGGTCTGTGTTGTTTTGGCAGATTATTTTCCCTTTCGGAGGGGAGGTCAGGCTGTGACTTGCAGGCTGCTGGGGAATCACGTTGTGTATTAAGGACAGTTCCAGGTCATTCAACAAAAGTTAATCCAAGTAATCCAAGTAGAATTAAGCATTTAAGCACTTGCTGGGTACCCGTAGGCAGCAAGGAATTGTATGTAGGCATTAAAAAAAAAAAATCTAAAATATTAAAAAAATTCAAATGAAAATATTTTATAATTCTTATTATGAGGAAAGTCTGGAAGCAGTTCACATCATTAAAACCTGCATTAAACCCATTTTTAAAAGTGCAAGTATTGGAAGATCAGGAGAGATCCCCTCACCACATAGATCCCTGCCTGGCAAATTTGCTCCTCAGATGGGGTAATGTTAAGGGTAAAGGTAAAGGGACCCCTGACCATTAGGTCCAGTCGTGACCGACTCTGGGGTTGCGGCGCTCACCTCGCTTTATTGGCCAAGGGAGCCGGCATACAGCTTCCGGGTCATGTGGCCAGCATGACGAAGCTGCTTCTGGCAAACCAGAGCAGCGCATGGAAACGCCGTTTACCTTCCCGCCGGGCTTTCGTGCTTTCGAACTGCTAGGTTGGCAGGAGCAGGGACCGAACAACGGGAGCTCACCCCATTGCGGGGATTCGAACCGCCGACCTTTTGATCGGCAAGTTGACCCGCTTCCCTAATGTTAAGGGTACCGTGAGCTTAATAGGAGAAACCAGCTGAGAGCGAATTGCAAAACAAAGCAGTAGAAGAGAGAAGTATTATACTCTCCTCAGCTTTTGAGACCTTCTTCCAAAAAGCAAGGGTCAAGCCAAGTCTGTCTCCTTAATGTGGGTTTCCCTAGACATCTGAAGGAGTTTGATCCGAGAGTGAGATGATGCCAGGAAGGGTTGTACATGCAACAAATGACTTAACACTGGTTTGTGTTGGCAAAAGATTCATATGCTTCTAGTAATTCTATTTTATTTTTGCATTTGGGTTCGCAGTAAGCTTAGTGTTGGTGATTCTCTATGTTTCGCTCGCTTTTCTTTTATTGCTGTTGGTCACGCAAGTTCTTACGGTTTTTCCTGTGTTTGCCCCCCAGAGCACACAACGTCCTCTTCTGTGTCTAAGAAACCCCGGCTAGATCAGATCCCTGCAGCTAACCTGGATGCAGATGATCCTTTGACTGACGTATGTATTCTTGGATGTTGGGAAACAGTATTTGCTGGACAGAAAAACAGATGCTTGAAAAATCAGTAGCAAGGTTCTTGTTTGGACACCAATAAAAACTTCATCATAAAAGTGAAAACAAGTTTTTGCCACTTTAATATTTCCACTCAGCTACATTGGGTGGCTGGTTGCATCCTTTTTTGCTTTGACAGAGGTTTCCATCAGCAGAACAGGGAGGAAGGCGATTTTTGTTGATTTTCCCCAAGCCCTTGGTGCAGATAGAGTGGGAAGGGGGAGTTGGTGAAAATCACATCCCTGATCTATTGATGGAAGCCAAAAGTGGCTCAAGCTGCTTTCCATCAGCAGAAAAACCCTGATGGGTACAACCCTGCTCTAGAATAGTAGTCCATTAGCGGAACTGTGACACACAGTCTTTCTAATATCAGAGTCTGAAGTGTTGACAAAACTCATTCATTCATCCTTTATTGGCACAATCCTTCTCCATGCTTAAACGTCAGAAACATGGGGTGCCTCTCTAGGGCAATAGAGGGGAACCTGTTGTCCAGCTGCAGCTTGTGTCAGCCTCGTCCACTGGCCATGCTGGCCGGGGCTGATGGGAGTTGGAGCCCAATGACATCTGAGGGCCACAGGTTTCCCACGCCTTCTGCAGGCCCTCTTTGGGGTAAGCATGTGCAACTTGCGATCAGCTACGGCAAACACAGCCCGACAGCTGTGCATTGCAAGCCACCTGGGGCTCCATAAGTCTTCTGACCTGACTGCCTGTCTAGGACTGTGGAATTCTATGATATATGGGCTGTCAGGCACCTGTTTTGCCCACAGTACTTAACTGATGGGCCACACACTGTGCGGTGGGCAGGCCTGAATTTTAGAGGAACAGTCGTTTCATTTTAAAATGGTACAGTCATATGGATGTAGAGAGGAGAGGATGATTTTTATACTGTCAATTTTGAGGAAACTGACAAGATGTGCTGATGGAGCATTTTGTCATTGGCTAGTAAGCTTAGGCAACACAGGCCAGTCTTGAAGCACTGCAGTTGGTGTGCTTAAACTTAAAACCTTGTTTGCAGCACACGTGGCAGTATATTGGCACATCACATGGGCCTATGGAAATTGCAAAGTGCAAAAATGTCTGTGTAAGACATTCATGTGGAGGTTCACCTGATCCGTTGTGTTGGAAATAGGATGCTGTTGTGTGTAATGCTACGCATAAAGTTCTACCTAAGTTTCCATGGTGGGTAGGAGATGGGACAGTGTTTGCTAAAACTTTGCTGCATCTGTAGGAGGAGGATGAAGATGAGGACTATGATGAAGAGAGTGACGATGACACAGCTGCTCTTTTAGCTGAGCTAGAAAAGATCAAGAAGGAGCGGGCTGAGGAGCAGGCCCGAAAGGTAAGCATCTTTTCATTCTTATTATAAAATCTGCCATAGGCAGGTCCTTGGCCCATTTAACCTGTAGAGGTCTCTGCTAGCTCCAATGCCTGGATCCTTTGAAGCAGACACAATGTAGGGACCTAATCTGGAGCTTTCTGCAAGCCAGGTGTTTCTGCAGCCATTACGCTGCTAATGACTTGTATAGCTTTCAAAGTGTGTGTGTGTTAAATCCCTGGCTGAAGACTTCAAAGCAATTAGCCTTTCAAGCAACAAACAACATTAATGGACACATGCTGTACGTGATTTTGTTATGTCAGAAATAGTTTTAACGACTCCCGTCCCCTTTTTGGGTAATCCACTGATCTCCAAAGTGAAGTCTTAGCCCTGGTTACTTTACATCAGAGCAGAATGGTGCTGCTGTGTAGCTTCAGGGGAGAACCTCCAGCCCTCAGACCAAATGGATTGGAAGCCATAGAGTGAACATTCTGTTGTTTCTTGCCAAGCCTGGCTTGTGGCAACTAGGGGCTCCATACTATAGCTGATCCTTCCGCAAAGCAGGTCTTGCTCTGTTCTTGCAGCAAGCCCTGCAGGGAAACACTTCCTTTCCCTGTGCAGTTTAAACCACATTGGCAAAGGGAACGTTCTGTTCCTTTGCAAACTGGCTTTAATTCAAGCCAAGGAATGAAAGGAAAACTCTTCACCTGATGTCATGGTGACACCAGGTGATTGACAGATGGGCAGCTCCCACCCACCTTCCCAAGTGCCTCGTGAGGGCTGGGGGATGTCAGGATCCAGTTTTCCACCCCCGCTGTATAAAAGTGCTACAGAAAACAGTTTCCAGAAATGACTGTTTGATGCCACTAGAGGCCAGCAGAAGCTGTTTAAGATGGAGAACCCTATGCGGCTGCCTTTTGGTTTTCATTATGGTATTAATCGTTCTGTTTCCCTTGCCAGCTCTAGTTATCCCTTTCAATGTTTCAAGCTGCCTTAATCATTGCTGTCCAATATTCTTTTGCATGTGGCCCCTCTAGAATGTTCTGCTGGTCCTGAATCTGTTAATGCAGAAGATCTGCCATATATATTTAAGCCCTGGCTTGGTCGCCATGGGCAGCAAGGAACTGCATGTAGGAAGATGCACAGGTTTCCATACAGACAAACAAACCAGGCTTGTGGGTGAGAGATTTCTAGCTTTCTGGACTCAGTGCCCTCTTTGATGTGCAGAGTGATACCACCTCCATTACAGCCTTCCCTGCCCTTCCTAGAGAATTCATATCAAGAGATAACCATGCCCTGCTGTGGGGAAATCAGAAGATCAGCCCTCCATTGTTTTGACTTTATTGTTCCAAGCTCAGGGGAATACATAAAGCCAAAACCCCAGAGCAGTTTCGTGCTGCACACCGAGCCAATATTTGCCGTGTGTTTGTTTTCAGCACTGTAATGGTGACAGCTGCCTTTAATTTAAAACCTGGTACTGCAAGAAGGAAAAACAGAAAAGAGAAACCTAAATAGACTGGACAAGATGGTTGGGAGTTTTATGTCACCAAGTCCCCAGCTTCCTCAAAATCAGGTGGAACAGAAAATAGGGTCTATGTTATAGCTCACGGACCATCTTTTTCTCACCTTGCCAGGAACTAGAGCAGAAAGCTGAAGAGGAGAGGATACGGATGGAGAACATCCTGAGTGGGAACCCTTTGTTGAACCTCACTGGTCCAGTTCAGCCTCAGGCAAACTTCAAAGTGAAGAGGAGGTATGGAGGTGCTTGCTTTACATTGGGATGTCCACCTAAATTACTTGTTCCCAACTTCTCCACAATTTCACAGTTCCAGAATATTTTAAATGAATGTTAATTGTATGCTTAAGTTTATTTTTTGGTTGCTGTTTTTTTAACGTTGTTAATATTGTCTTATAGATTATGAATGCTGCAGTACTTTGTGAATCCTATAATGTGATAAAAAATTTTTTTGCGATTGTGCGGTTTTCCTCATTTGTTTTAATAGTGTTTTATGAATTGTAATGATTTTACTGATGATTTGTTAATTGATCTATATGATTTGTGATGTTCTATTATGTTGTTATTTATTGTTTGCAAGCCACTTTGTGATTCATGTGAATAAAAATCAGCATAAATATATAATGAATCACATCAAGTCCAGTGCACAGCTCCACAAATCACTGGCCCTGCTGGCTGTGGCTGGTGGATATTGCACTATAGCATGGATTAACGCTCCTTACCTTTTGTCTGCTTGTGATGTCACACATTTTCTCTTTAATTCTAACGGTTAACATATTTTGCTTCTCCCTGGATTTAGATGGGACGATGACGTGGTCTTCAAGAACTGTGCGAAGGGAGTCGATGAGATGAAAAAGGACAAAAGATTCGTCAATGACACGCTGCGGTCTGAATTTCACAAAAAGTTCATGGAGAAATACATCAAGTAGTACTTTTCCTTTTTTTCATTTTGAATATGCTATGTCATTGATGGACTAAATGGAGCAAGCCTTTTCCTTCCTTCTGAAGAACGTGGTTAAAGTGAAAATCTGGCAACGAGTAGCAGTTCTCCAAGGTCGCCGCTACCCTTTTAACATAAAATGACCCTGTCTCTGGAATACTTCCTTGTTTACTTTGTTTTAGCTCGGGCAGCTAATTTCCCAGAAATGTTTCATTTTGTTGCTATGAAATTACTTGTAATGGCCTTTCTGTAAATGTTTTGAAAATGGTGTACAATAAACCCTTCGCTCTAAGGTCTGTGTCTTATATTCAACCTGCCATAGCAGCTTACCTGTTCTGGATGAGGCCGCACACCCGCCTTAGGCAAGGTGGCTGACCTCTGGCACTCCAGGTGTACAGTGCCCATCATCCCCAAATAATTGAAGCTGATTGGAGGCCTTTTTTCATGCCTAATTGGATTGGGGCTGGTGGGGCAGCAAAGACCTCTGGCTACGTGTTGCTGGCCCATGTTGTAAGTATAGCATATTAGAAGTGCTTTAAGCATTCCAAACCTGCTAAGATGTGTGCTAGATGTGATCAGATTAGGTAAAGCGTCAATGTAAGTCCGCTCACCTTTAACGGCAGGTGATGTTGATGGCTTGGCAATGGTCACATCAGCGGAATTTCAGGCCTGCTTGCAGATCGGCCAATTGCAGGCAGGCTTGGGTGGGAGTTCCCCAGGGGGCAGTCCCAACTTGGGTCCGCTCTCAGGGGGGAAATATGTGGCCTACCCAGCTCTCCTCCTAAGTTTTTTAACGGATCGCTAGGTGTGATCAGATTAGTGTTGATAAAAATAATGGGTGTCAGTGGAAGCCCCCTCCTTTGCAGCCAGTGCTGAAACACCAGCTTGAAACTATTTTGGGATAGGTTTTTAATTTAATAATAGGCTATTGCCTTGATATGAAGAAGATATAATAAACAGTATTATCTTTAGTATATAGCTCAGTATTTTGGTATATTAAGCAGCAAAGAATCTGCCTTGCTCTATCCCCCAAGAAATCTTCAGAGGAAGGGCGATATATTAATAATAATAATAATGTATATCTCATAAGTGTATCTTCATTCACATGGGCTTCCCTGACTTCTTTCAGCCTGTTCTGCATTTTAGTGCATGAAACTTGTTCTGGGAACATTAATGTGAAGCCGAAAAAGTATTTTTTGCTCCAGATAGGAAAATGTGATTTAAAAAATCCCTATTGAGGAAAATTTGGTGAAGAAAATAACTCAGCAATGGATGCGAACGCTGTTATTACAATATGTATTCCAGTGGGACTTTTGACAGATACGCCAGCATCCTTTTCGTGCATTATTTAATAATGTCTTCGGCAAGCCCAGCTCTAAGCTCCTATTGCAATTAATGTAATGCACTATAATCCTCTCTTTCCAATGTTTTCCATTCCTAATCCGTGTGCTCCCACTTTGTGCTTCACTGGATTAGAAAAAAGTGGTGGTCTTGGCTTAGCAGCAGAGCCCGTAATCTTCCTTCACTGCCTACAAACCACATTGCAAGTCCCCTGCTACTTCACACACTGTGTAATTCTCTACCCCGGCTCTACGTGCAGGTGGAAGAGCCATCAGAACAGTATGAAGCTGCTCCGAAGAGAAGTAACACACCAAGCACTAGCTTACGTATTTGTAGAGAAGAGAGTCATTGAAACATAGGAGCTGTGAGCCAGGCAACGGTCCCAGGTTTAAATCCCATATTCTAATTCCAAAGTTTATGTAGAAGTACAAGTAAGGAGGAGATAGTAGCAGACTCAAAGTAAGCCAAATGTTGCAGAAGTACAAAAAACTTTAGGGAGGAGAAATTAAGCGGGGGACACGTCCCAAAAACAGCTAAACGAAGATGTTGCCCACTGAATGCCAGCTGACTGCAGAGAGCAAGCAAACTGAAAACCAGGGTGGGGCAGGAAAAAGTAATGGAATACAGTGACTGGGGGGTGGGGGGAATGTACAGAGGAAGAGAGAGACCAAGGATTATAAAATCCATATCAAGGCAATGTATTAGGCCAGCACAATAGCGCACACACAAAAAACCCGCAAGGTGTTGAGTTCTCCAGAACTCTTCATCAGACTCAAGATGGTAAAATAACCCAGCCATTTACTCGTTCTGTGAACAAGTCGCCAGCATCCTGTGCATGACAGGTATCAGATGCTAGCGTGTCTCTCCTTCAAGTGGTCTTGGCTGGTGACCAGCTAGGACAAGGGTCAGCAAACCTTGTCAGCAGGGGGCCAGTCCACTGTCCCTCAGACCTTGGGGAGGCAGAATATATTTGGGGGGGGGGAATGGTGCAAGAGCACCACATTCCCCCGGTGGCCGCTTACCTGTGTCTTGCGAGCGGCAGGGGCTGGCGGCAGCAGAGGGAGATGAGCGGTGTGCGAAAGGGCTACGGAGAGGGGCTGCTTAAAATGGCGGGCGCTCAAGTGCTGCTGCTGCTGGTGTCAAAAAAGCCCAGCCCCCTTCCTCCTCTAGGCAGGGCGGGGAGAAGCCAGGAGGCGGGAGGGAGGGAGGAGGCACTGCCGCTGCCATGGGAGGGAGAAAGAACATGTGCGCTGACAATGCACGCGGCAATTCCTGGACCATCTGTGGGCCGGATCCAGAAGGCAATTGGGCCTGATCCGGCCCGCGGGCCTTAGTTTGCTGACCAATGGGCATGACCAAAGTCCGTTTTGGGGGCCTAATATCTGGCCCGCCAGTCGATTTAATCTGGCCCTGGGGCATAATCCTAAAAAAAGCTCAGCAACTTCAATCCTAAAAAAAGGTCAACAACGCATGTTCACTTCTTCATCAAATCTGGGCCTCTTTGAAAAAAGTTTGGGCACCCCTGGGCTAGGACCAGTGGGGCGGAGGACATGGAGGCCAGCCAAAGTTGAAGCTTGAGCCAATGACAGAGCCAACAAATTCTAGTTTTGTCCTCATCATCCTCCCTGCAAGGGGAAACACTGAGATGTAGGAAGAGTTAGCCAACAGACCCTGCAGCTGCCCCCTTGGACTGGTTGTAAGGAAGGAAGTGGGAGGCAAGGCTGGCTGAGAGCAGACCGAGCAGACCGTAGTCCCACTGATTCCAACAGAATCTTCCATGGAAAGCTGCTTAGATTTAAGGCAAGAGAGAATGGCTCTCTGCGACTGCTCAACCATAAACTGTTTGGCCAAGAGAGAAGGAGGTTAATAACACACTTTAAACCTCAAGAAAAACAGCCTTCTGGATGCTTTTTCCATCTCTCTTCTTTCCTCCACTCCCACCCCTCTCTCTTTTGGCAACCCAACCCTCCCATTCATCACTTGGGCTGCTGGCTTGAGTCCTGTTTGGGAAATTCCAGAGGAATAGCACTTTCTCAAACTCGCTATAAGGCGAGAGGGGTTGTGCGTTTTCCCTCTGGAATGCCGTCTGCCTCTCTTTCTCATGATCATTTGGCTCTGCATAGCAAATCCCGGAGAGCTTCCATCCTGACCCCTGTCATTATTTGCACAGGCCGGAGGAAGAGACACTGAAACAAAATCCCTATAGAAGAGCAGAAAATCGGGACTTCTGGCAGTTTCTCACACATTTTTATTAGCTCGGGGAAGTGGGAGGGAGAAGTGCTCTTTGCTATAACCTCAGCAAGCAGGAATAACGCTCAGCAAGAGCTCAACAATGTCCCAGGTCATAAGTTCCATTAGAGTTGCAATATATCAGAAACTTGCTAAGGTATTAATGCTTGCTAAGGTATTAAACTAAACCAGTGCTACTCAAAAGTGGAGGACCGTGGACCAATTGATGCCAGTCTGCGAGGCGTTGGCTGCTGGTTCCCAGTAACTCCACCACAAGCCATGGTGGGTGAGACGCTTCAGGGGCCAAATCTGGTCCTGATCCCTGGCACAATGGGAGAAGAAACTGTTACTCCGCCACTTCAGATAGTTTGAGAAGCGCTGGCCTTAGCCTGATGGATGGGGAGTCTGTGGACTACAACTCCCATCAGTCAGCACGGTCAGGGACAGTGGGAGCTATAATCCAACAACTTCTGGGTGGCCTCAGAGTTACCGACGCCTGCAAACGTCCCTCCCAGCTGTCCCTGTTTCTGAGTGGAAAGCCCCGCTTTTCCTTAGGACGTCCCTATTTTCATTGGAGAAATGTTGGAGTGTATGGAGTTTTGCCACCTCCTTAGCCAAGGAGATAAATAACTATGCAACCTTTAGACAAACTGTGCAACCTTTACACAGCTCTGTAAGACATCTGAAGGCAGCCTGTTTAGGGAAGTCTTCTTTAAAATGTTTTGTTATGTTTTTGTATATGTTGGAAGCTGACCAGAGTGGCTGGGGCAACCCAATCAGATGGACGGGGTCTAAATAATAAAATTATTACTACTACTACTACTACTATGGAATAGGACATCCCTATTTTCATTGGAGAAATGTTGGAGGGTATGCACCTGCCTTAAGACTGGAGAAATAAGAAAATGAGAAAAACCAAAATTAACAGAGTGCCTCATCCTTATCCTTCTCTGAGTGACTGTGGCCTTGTAGTGGATAAGGGGCCTGGGTTCTAATCCATACTTCAGCCACAAAAGCTATTAATGGACAAACTATAGATTACACCATTTCTGGTCCCATGGTTGCTGAATACCATTAATGTAGGGGTCGGTTGGGGGGCTGTTCCAGGGACAGTAGTAGCAGGTGTGGGGTGCTTAACCATTTCTCTGCCTGCTGCCACTTTCCCCTCCTCACAACTCCTTCTTCACCTTGGCTGTCCCCTCACAACAGACCCTGAGAGCAGAAATCAGCTCAGCTGAGGAGAAAACAGCTGTGGGAGGCATTAGGGGGTGGAGAAGGGAGAGTTATGCAACCCCTTTGTGTTGATTTTGACATCTCCTGTGGAAAGGTCCCCACTCTTCCTTGAAATACGAATGAATGCACCTGTCCATTTCAGTTCATGGGCATTTCTCATTTATTCCATTCAGTTCTCCAAATTTCTGCATAAATTTGTGGGTTTTTCCAAGTACTCATGAAAATTTTAGTGCAAATTTCCCCTAGTATATATGCATTTTTGTGTGCTACTTTGTCTAATATGCATATTATTGAGGTTTTAAACACTGTAGGAGCATACACACACACACACACACACACACACACACACAACCACTGCATGCATAGATAAATAGTGAAATAATAAATGTTTTTGGATTTGCATTAAGAAAAATAAAATGCATTTTATATGTTATTTTCTATAATGTATATTTCCTGTGCATTTTTGTAAACATCTTTGCATCACAAGTTTTGGAGAAGCGCAATTTTCAAAGGACAGTTGGTTCTTTTGGTTCTCGTGTGTTGGAAAGGACAAATTAGGTAGGTTTGCACTAAAATCCCTTACTAAACTGAGTTTCTCCCCCACTCCCATCCCTACTCTGAAGGAACACGTAGTTCTCCTTCAGTGGCTTAAATTTTCGTCTTTTAAAACATCTATAAGTGGCTACAACCCTGAATTGGGGCGGGGCTGTTGTGGGTGGGGCACAGCTGCTTTTACAAAAAAAGAGGAACTACAGTGGAAGCTCCTGACACAGTACTCCAAAACCGCATGTAATTTAGCCCAAAATTTCACCTCAAAGAGAGTTGCGAACACAAAATGAGCTAATGTAGTTTCGCTCCTGGAGATCTTGGAGGAAAGCCATGAAATAAGCGAACAGGGTGGACAAAAATTGTTTTAGAGCAGGAGTAGCTAACCTGTGGCCCTCCAGATGTTGTCAAATAACAACTCGCACCAGTCCCTGCCAGAAGTGCCAGTGGTCAGGGATGATGGGATTTGTGGCTCAATAACATCTTGAGGGTCAGTGGGTCAGGCAACCGCTGTCTTGGAGGGAACAGGGAGATGATACACTTCAATTCAGGCCGCTTGAGTTTTCTCACAGCTGAAGACTGGGGTGTGGGGTCAAAAATAAATTTCAGATGAGTGACATCTGGTGTGTCTCTCCTACTGAGGTAATTTCTTTGCTGAGTAGACAGTTGAGTTGATCTTTCTCAAGTTTGTTCCAAACACATGGTTCTCATAAAGCACAGTTGATCTGGGTCCCAAACAAACATTAGCTTCACTCAAGAGTCATTTATCGTGCTTTTTTTTAAAAGCCATTTTTCAAAAAAGATTTCATCTGAAGGCCAGAATAACGTTGTGTGAAGGGGTGAAGTACCGTGGGAAAGGGTTGGTGTGCAAGGATCAGTAGTATTTCTGGTTTCCTATCCGAGGCCCCTTGACACCTTGCAAGTTTACTTAAAAATGAATGTTATTTCATACTCTCATTTTATACGCTTTTTGTTTTTCGCTTAAAAAAAACCTTCTCTGAATCTCTTCTCCATTCACACCCTGCTAACCGTCTTCCGTCCACATGCCGGCATCCCTCATAGCGATTCCAAATTCACACATGCAGTTTTTCACAAATGAGTTTCTCCCTCAGTTGTTCTTGACATCATTCGGACACACGTTACCTTGCAGGCTTGAGCCTTGACCGTTTTGGAAGCTAACCGCTAGTTATCCTATATCTTGTCATGTGTGGTGGATGCCAGGGTTTGTGGGTGCCAGATTTCCCTCAGTTCCCGGATTTATATCCTGCCTTTCTTCCAACATGGAGCTCACGTTGGTGTCGATGGAAAACCCAGAACAAATCTAGGAAGGAAACGCTCGCAAACACATGCATTTTCATCTCTGGGGAGTCATAAATGGCCATCTGAAGGTGCTCTCCAGCATAGGGGACACGGAGTCCCTTCTACTTACTTGTTTTCTTCATCTCCTTGTTCTTCCATATTTCGTTTCTATGGCAACATAATACTGGGCTTTTATTTATAGCCTTGAATTCCATTTTGTGCCGCATGTCTCTGTGAGTGCGCGCTGATTTACCTCAGCTTATTCTTCCCCTTTCGCCAACCTGTCAGTCTCATTTTATTCTTTTGCCTTCAGCTGCCTAGCTTTTGTAATGCGAACGTCCTCTTGTCATCTACTGGAAGGTGACCAAGGGCCCCATATCCACCAGGACTGTCACCCACATGCTCCTAGCTCAGCCTTTCTCAACCTGTGGATCCCCAGATGTTGTTGAACTACAACTCCCATCACCCCTAGCTAGCAAGGCCAGAGCTTAGGGATGATGGGAGTTGTAGTCCAACAACATCTGGGGACCCACAGGTTGAGAACCGCTGTTAGTTGAAATGAAGTGGAGTCTGCGTAAGACAGCGTAAGGTTTCTGCCCTTCTGCGAATGCCTGCATGGAGCCATCTCTCTCTTTTCTTTCACAAAGCTCACTCTTTTTGGGGGGACCCCTTGCTTATTTTACCAAAAATTATAGCTCTACAGTAAACTGCAGTTCCCAGGATTCTTGGTGGGGAGGAGGAGCCAAGTGCTTAAATATTTCAACATCTGGAGAACCACAGATTCCCCATCCATCCTGTCTGGAAACAGAACCAGCAGTGAACTACAGCAGGGTGTCCCAAACTTGGGTCTCCAGTTGTTTTTGGACTCCCATCATCCCTAGCTAGCAGGACCAGTGGTCAAGGATGATGGGAGTTGTAGTCAAAAAAAAAAAAAAAACAGCTGAAGACTACAGTTAGGGAAAACGCTGTACTAAGCAGCCCAATAATCATACAAAATCCCTAAGGATACTCCTGGTTGAAGCTGAATTTAGTAATACCACTAAACAGCTGTGCATAAAGCTCAGCTCCTATAGCCTGAGGAAGGCTCATTAAATGGTTGATTAAATATATATTAGTATTTGGTGCTCTTTTAAGTTCTTTCTCTGTGAGGACAGGGCAAAGAAGAAGTGAGGAGGGAATTTTGCTTATTGACTGGAAACTTCATACTGGACTTGAATATTACGGTAGGGTACATTTAAAAATAATATATGCAAGATTTGTTCACTGTGAAGGATCATTGTCTAACCTGTTTTATTTTTCAGCCAAGCACTTGAGGATTATAAGTTCCATGCAGTGGATGTACCTCAGAAAAAGCAGCTGGACTATGGAGCATGGAGCATCAGTCTGCTGTGCCCTCCTCGAGATTCATACAGCACTGCCAACATCCCTGCTGGTATTTGTGGCATCCTGCTGACAAATGTTCCCTCTGAAAAATAGTGGAAGAGGAAGGAAGGGGAAGGAGTTGGACCCAACAGGTGCAGAACTGCCAGGCAAGAATGTTGCAGGGCCATTGGAAAAATGTGCTCTGTGGGTTGCCATGCCTTACAAAGAAGATGTCCTCCTGGCTTAGCGCCAACATTTTTCTGATTCATTTAGGAGCATGCAATAGCCAGTTGCTAAATCCATTTTATTTATTGTGTTTCTCAACTCCACCCAGCTTAATTACATTAATTACAAGATGGCCACCTTGGCTCTGCTTAAAAAACTCTTAACAGACTCTGCCACAAAGTCTGCTCCGCTGTTGAACAGCTCATACCACCAGGATGTACAGGATGTTAGGCAAGGGGCAAGACCTCTGGTGGGGGATACGTTGTGCTCCTTCTGTAGTAAGTTGCCCACCTTTGGTCCTCACCTTGCACTCAGTTCTCACCTGTGACTCCTAGAAGCTATCAGCATGTGACAGCGGCCACACCCTGGGAAACAGCTTCAAGTGGCTGGGTAACCCGGTGAGGGTAGCTGATGGGTCTGAAACACTCATTGAGCTAAGAACTTCCCCTGCTTGCAAAGACAGGCTCCAGTAGATTAAGCAGATGAAGACCAGTAATGGGTCCAGCGGTCAAGAAGGCAGTTTCTGCACATGCTGTAGAGCAGCGGTTCTCAACCTGTGGGTCCCCAGATGTTGTTGGATTACAACTCCCATCATCCCTGAGCTCTGGCCTTGCTAGCTAGGGGTGATGGGAGTTGTAGTTCAACAACATCTGGGGACCCACAGGTTGAGAAAGGCTGCTGTAGAGGGACATGAGGGGCAGGTGGGTCTCATCAACCTGGGAATGTAGCCCATCTAGGAGAAGGAAAATCCTAAACCTTGGCTGCCTTTCAGGACATCTTTGGGAGAAGAAAAGGCTCAGGAATAAACCCTACACAAATCCAGAGTGAACTTGGATGGAACCTTGCACATCTTCTTCTAGCAACTCCTGCAGCCAAGCTGGTGCCAAATGCATTGCTCTGCTTTCCTTTGGACCACATCAGCGAGGCCAAGAGTGGGGTCTTGTTGTCTGGGCAGCCCAGGACCTTCATACACACTGCTGAGGCTTGTGCCCTGGGGAGGTCCCTTCGATGCTGTTAATGTAGGGGTTTGCCATGGAACCACTGGTAGGGTGGCCAACAGCAATGGAAGCTGGATGTGTGGGCAGGAATGTGATAATCAGGAAACAGCAGCTTCCACCCAGAAGCTACCTGCTTAGGCCCACAAGTGAGTTTGCGGAAGTGGTGAGATAAGGTTTTGTACTTGAGGATTTCTCAGCTCACACGTCAAACTCTTGACTTGGAGAACAATGCAAAGAAAGCATCTAGATGGCACACATACTGGCTGGATGCCAAGGAGTGGTGGGAGGCACCAGCTGGGGAACCCCCAAGGGAAAAAGGCTCAGAGCCAGGGGATTGGTGGTGGGACGATGATGAGTGGTCAGAGGAAGAAGAGGGAGCAGACTGGGAAGAGGAGGTGTCAGAAGCTGAAGGGGTAACAGGGTTTAGTGAGTAGGAAGAGACTGTGGCAGGAAGCAGTCCAGAAGTGGAGGCTAGAGAGGAGGGAGGCCAAGAGGCAGAGATGAGGCAGGCTGCTGAAGAGTCCAGAGGGTGTCCTCCTCCTGCTGTGACCAGATCCCCTTCCTCCTGTTCTCCCAGGACCAGAAGTGGCATGAAGAGGGAGAAGCAAAGACAGGCACAGCGATGGAGTCTCCCTTGGGAAGGACCCAAGAGAAGAGGAAACTCGGGGACCTTCAGTCTTCACAACTGACACATTAGGGCAGAGTTGCTGGGCTTGCTAGGCCTGGCCTCCTGTGCTGTTTTGTTTCTTTGAAGAGAGAGAAATGATTTCACCGACATAGTGTGTGGTCTTGCTGACCAGCTCCTGCCAAATGCTCTGAAACAAGACAATATGCTTCCCTCCAACCCATTTAAAACCAAAAAAGTCAAAGGGGCGCACCACTGTATACGTTTATTATATACAATATTAAGGCACAAATTTAAGCAGCAGAGGAGAAAAATCTTTGGCAGGCCCAAGGCCATCAGTATTTCTCGTGGGAGGTGTATAAACTCCTTGATTCCTCCCTGCCCCATGTATGTACAAACACACTCCAGCTGAACGATGCTCTACACCAGCCATTCTGTACAACAGAAGGACAACTGGGGGAAGGGGGAGGGAAGCGATCTGACGTTATCTTACAACCCGTTTACCTGTAATATTAATACAACACAAGTGTCACACAGCACAATACTGTAACACACAAGCCAAGGTGTTCGAGGAGGGGCAGAAACGTTTTTGCTAAAGGTTAAGCCACCGCTTTAGTCGTCACAGCAGTATTCCACATACACTCTGCTCTAACTTGGGGTGTTCTAGAGAAACCTCTCTTTTTTTGCATTAAAACATCAAGCACAACTAGAGAAGCAAGCATGGACTTTCCTGATCCTTTGGGCTGTAAATTTTCAAATATATACGGAGTTCGTCTGCAGAAAGTTGCCTGCCAAACGCAAGCATCATTGACACTGTAAATTTACCCTTGGGATGTTGTTGTAAGTGGTGCTTAACTGAATGCTACAAGTACAAAGGCACATCAATATAGATATACAGGAGGAGGAAACTGCAGGAGAATTCTCCTAAAACTGCACCTCGGGACCAGCACAATGAGCAAACTATGTCACATACAGCCCTGGTTCCTGCGTTTGTTCCATAATAATGAGAAGCTGAAGTAGCCTCCACGTGACTGTAGTAGGTCCACCAAACTGCCAGCCAGCCAGCCAGCCAGCCAGCCATGCCTTTCCAGTTCTCCCCATGCCCTACCCATGCAAACAGAGTCCCTGGTGCTGCCTGTTCACTCTTGTGGAATGCAGCACTATGCATGGATAGGGAGCCTGTAATCCTCCAGATGTTGAAGGACAATAAGTCCCATCATACCAAAACATTGGCCCCATTGGCTAGAGCCAATGGGAGTTGGAGTCTAAGAACATCTGAAAGGTGTCAGGTTCTTCATCCCTGTGCTAGAGGGAACAAGGAAAGCCCTTGATTTCTTTCTAGCAAAAGGCAGCAAGGCTCTCTCCTTGTCTGAAGGGTAGGGCAAGGAGAGGTGTGTGTGGAATTTCAAGGTGCTGCTGTTTACAGTTGTTTTGAGGGCTGACAGCCTCTACAAGCTCTGGGAGGCTTATTTGCGCATAACGCCTCATCAAGAGGTACAAATTGGGTGTTAATACGGAGACCGTTTCTTGGAACAAATAGTTGCTAGCACTGTACAGAAGCTTATTGAATGGTTCATTCAGAAAAAAAGAGTACAGCACAGCAGCAACTGATCAATGGGAAAAAACTAAAGACACCCAATGCAATCCCTATTGGCATGGCACGGTCCCTATTCCCTAACGACACGGGTGCAAATGCACATCCCCAGCCACCTCCCCAGGCCAACAACGGCGCACAAAACCCTGTTGGCCAAGTATAAATCCATAGCAATCCTGTGTGAAAATGCAAAAACGTAACAGGCTGGATCCAGATTAGTTAGCTGAACTTCGGGTCCCATTGAAATCCAACGTGGAAAGTTGTCCCACTGATTTCCAACAGGAACTAAGTGAAACTTACCTTTGGATCCCATTTGCTAAGTGTTGCTGAGCCAAGCATGTATGACATAGGAGGCTGAGTTTGTCTATGTCTTCTTGATGCATGTATGTGAAGACAAGTCTGTCGGTGGTTACTAATCATGATGGCATTTGCTGTACCCTCCATTTGCCAGGAATCACACATGGGAGGAGTATGTATTATGCTCAGTTTCCACTTGCCTTTCAACAAAGACAACAGGGCAAGCTGGGTGGCTTCCTGCAGTCACCCTTGCTGGTTGGGATAAATGCACAAAGCAGATGGCATACCACTGTTTGAATCTCTAAGAGTTAGGGTTAAGAGCTTGGTGGTTGGTTTGATAGACAAAGCACTGCTAAACTGCTCAGCATTTTCACAGAACCTGCACCAGACGGAAGAGCAAAGCTTATAGCCCTCGCAAAACATGCACGGCCACACATCGAACAGTTTTGGAAAACTAGCAGATAACCTAGGAAAAGGGACACTGAAACGAACCTGTTTATAGTAGCAGTGGGCAGACCTCAGGACTGTGGGACTGACTTTGTTTTTATACAAGAATCCTGAGAACCGCCAACCGCAATTGGTGCAAAAGGCGTACATTTACACTTAAAGGTTTCCGAGTCTGGGAATTCTGTTCTGAGAACTGAACTCACACACCCCAAGCACATTCTGCTGGTTACCTCTTGCTCCCCCTCACCCAGTTTTCTTAATTTCAGCAGTATAATGGGGGAGGGGGCATTTTCTGTTGCCGTTCTTAAACAAGCGGGAATGAAAAATCCTTGCTGATCTACTTGAAACCACCCGACATCTGCCTATGCTGTTGTTACATAGGATTCCATGCCTGTATTTAACAAGGGAGAGCCATAGTTCAGCGATAAAGCAGAAAGTTCCCCAGGTCAATTCCTCAGTATCTCCAGGAAGAGCTGGGAACATCCCCTGCTCGAAACTCTAAGCCCATGAAAGTTTATGAGACCACAAATCAGGTTTTAAGGTGCTTTTTAATGACTATTTTTGTTTGGCTGGTAGGGTTCTTGCCCCAGCAGAACAACCCAGCTGCCCAGAGTGGTTGGGGAAACCCAGTCAGAGGGGCGGAGTATAAATAATAAAATTATTATTACTACTACTACTACTACTGGAAAGAGGTAACTATGTCTCACCTGTAATGCGTGAGATAACATTAGATTTGAAGCCAGTGGCAGCCAACGTTGTGCTCTCCAGATGTTACAGGGCTATAGCTCACTCCTGGCTCTCAGCTGGGGCGAAAGGGAGCTCTCTAATCCAAGCACATCTGGAGGGCCCCCCCCATCAGCTACCCATGTTCTAAGCCCTCTTAGCAAGGAAGGACCCTGCTGCTTCTGTGCTGGCAACCGCATGCTGTCGTTGCTCAATAAATATTAAATAGAGGTGAAGAGTTGCGAAAATTTATCGGAAGGGCACGTTGTTCCGCACCCTGTTTTTAACCATGTCTCTCTCTCTATAAAGGTGGGTAGGAGGGAGATGAAAACAAAAACAGCAGGAAGAAGGCAGTGGGATGATGTCTAAATATGGGGAAGTCCTGCTCCCTCATCCCAGGGGTGCACGTTGCACAAAACATTTCACAGAGGGAATGTGGCTGCTCTGGTTAGCTAGCAGGTGATTAAAAAAGCAACCACCACTAACTTGGTGGTTGCAGAATTGTCCTTGGCATGCTGACCGTGCCTTCCAAAGTTCCTCCCACCCCCCGACAGAAAATGCAGATGCCCATGTCTTCCTTTTGCCATCGCTCTTTCAAATCCACATCTCGTTGGCCAATGTAAATTTTTAATGATTGTACGTAGCAGGTATCCCAAATGTCCCATCTCCAACGTCTCACATGCTCTGTGCTTTGTTAAAAAGTCTCATTTGCCGTCTAGATCTAAACTTCTTTGGTCCGGTTTTGTACCATTCTCCAGAGCTCTCGAGTTTTGCATGGCAGCAGCAGTGCCAACTACGGCAGCACCCTCCTTCATGGGGCTATGTGCACTAGCAGGGGAAACGGCAGCACCTGAGAACTGTAGCTTCAGATAAGGACTTCCATCATGTCTGGATCTGGGAATTCAGGTTTGTGAAGCAGGCTGCTGACCCTGCCGCCTTTGCTGCTGTCCGGTAGCTTGCCATGGCTGGGAGAGTTCTCTGCGGAGAAACAGTGAAGAGGGCGAAAGTTGATCTTGGGGCCAAAGTGCACATTAGGGTAAAGGTAAAGGGACCCCTGACCATTAGGTCCAGTCGTGACAGACTCTGGGGTTGCGGCGCTCATCTCATTTTATTGGCCGAGGGAGCCGGTGTACAGCTTCCGGGTCATGTGGCCAGCATGACTAAGTTGCTTCTGGCGAACCAGAGCAGCACACGGAAACGCCGTTTACCTTCCCACTGCAGCGGTACCTATTTATCCACTTGCACTTTGACGTGCTTTTGAACTGCTAGGTTGGCAGGAGCAGGGACTGAGCAACGGGAGCTCCACCCCTTCGCGGGGATTCGAACCGCCAACCTTCTGATCGGCAAGTCCTAGGCTCTGTGGTTTAACCCACAGCGCCACCTGCGTCCCAAAAGTGCACATTGCATTACCACAATTCCCAATTGTTTGGGTGTGGCTTGGTCACCAAATTTAAAGTACTCTTATTCCACTCTTAAGAATCATGGCTTCCTCCAAAGAATTATGGGAACTGTAGTTTGATAAGGGCGCCGGGAACTGTAGCTCTGCGGGGGGCGGGTCGCCTGACAATTCTCAGCACCCTTAACACACTACAGTTCCCAGGACTCTTTGGTCAAAGTGGTATAAAAGCATTTTAAGTGCACAGTGTGGAGGAGACTTGCAAAAACACTATGAGTGGCATCAAAGTTAAAGTGAAAACTGATAGCGGAAGAAGGGAAGTTGGGGGCGGGCAGAGTCTACTTAACCGTTTTCTTCTTACCAGCTGGCTGCTGATTGCTTAAAACTGTGCTGCTTTCCATGGGGGGAAATATGGGAACCATGTGTCTCACCCAGGTCCCCCAGATATGGGAAAGCAGATGCTATTGGAGCAATTCTGAGCAAGCAAACCAGCTGGCAGTGAAAGGGTGCAGCAGATTCTCTTCCCCTGCCAGACACCCACTCAACCTTGCAGCCACCTACAGCTGCTCTGCATAAAAATAAATGGGGCGGGGGGGGGGGGAAGAATAATGGAATTTATATAATGCAACATGCAGTTTGACCTTCAGAGGTAAGTGACGGTCTCCTGGAGTTAATCTGAGATATTTTGGGGGTTGGGTACAGCACTCTGTGATGCTATAAATCAGATTTAAGGCGCTGCCTGCGGGGGGAGCAATAACGTGCTCCTTTAGAACTGATACGCAATCCTAAACAAAAAGACACATTCTCATGTTGCTGCCCTACAGATCTCTGGAGGAGGAAGCACACCAGAGCCTCAGATAATTGGAGGGTCCTGGTTGGTTCGTATGGGGAAAGGTGGTCCTTGAGGTATTGTGGTCCTCGGCCATTTAAGGCTTTATAGGTCAAAAACCAGCACTTTGAATTGGGCCTGGGAACTGATAGGCAGCCAGTGCAGTTGGATCAGGATTGGTGTGGACGTGCTCAAGCTTATCTTGCTCCAGTGAGAAACCTGGTCACTGAATTCTGCACCAAGTGAAGTTTCTGAACTGCCTTCAGAGGCAGCCCTATGTATAACGTGTTGCAGTAACCTAACCTCGAGGTTACCAGAGCATGGACACCAGAAGTTAGGCTATCTCTGTCCAGATAGGGCCACCAGCTGAAGCTGAGAAAAGACACTCTGGGCCACCAAGGCCACCTGAGCCTCAAGGAACAGCAAAGGGTCCAGAAGTAGCCCCCAAGCTAGGTGCCTGCTCCTTCAGAGGGAATATAACCCCACCAAGAGCAGGCAACCTCCCAGCCATCCGGTCTAGGGAACCTCCTACCAACAGTGCCTCAGCCTTATCTGAATTGAGCATCAGTTCATCTCTCGTCCAGTCTATTGCGGAGGCAAGGCAACGGTCCATTTAAAGCTTTCTTTTCTGGAGACAGAATTTCATAATTCTAGGTTCTGCACACTGCAGTTCAAAACACCCTTCCTGCCCTGCTCCTGTTCCCAGGCCCATGGTGTTCAAATTTACTCACCCAGCCTCTCTCCAACGCCTCTGCCTGCAGTGTGCCTGAGGGCTGGGCTGCCGCCCGGGGTGTTAGTCAACTTCCCTCTGCCCGGAAAAGAGGCAGAGTTTGGCCAGAAAAGTTCAGAGGCTTTGTCCGTCTGAGTGCTGCTATCTTTGCTGCCCGTCTTAGTGTGGCAGACAGTCACCGGCCACGAGGACATTCCAGAAGACAGTGTGGCAGGAGGTGGAGGTGGCAACAAAGGGATGGGCGCCTGGTCCTGGGTCTCCTTCCCTAAGAGCAATCCTAGAGGAGCAGGAGAAACAAGAGAGGGAAAGGACCCCATTGGTTTAATTAAAGTTCTACTCTATTTTCCCAAAGGCTCAAAGTGGTTTAAATAAACCACACAGAATGTTAAAACAAAAGGGGGGGGGAGATACAACACACAATATAAAACACCAGATATGCCCCATCTCTGTTATTTTGTCTTTCCCATCCAAGCAATTTAGATTAAAAATGTCAATACCATGGAACCAACAAGAAGAACGTGAACAATTGTAAGCAATGACTAGGAAATGACTGGTCTGTGTGGCTGTACTGTCCCTGCTTGCCACAGTGAAGCTTTTTGATAACATACTAGCTGAAGATGGTGTGGTGGCACAGAATGTCCACAAACATTCCAACTGCTTAGAGAACAAAGCAGGCGGGACGTTTGCAGTAAAAGTCCAGTGAGGGAAGGGTAAGTTGCCAATTTGGCCAAGAGTGTCCTGGGGAAAGAAAGGGAATAAGCAGCTTTACTTGGAAGGCTACAAAGAACTTTCACAAAGCTGGGAAGTAAGGGATAAAGAGATAGGTAGCCTGAGGCGGAAGGAGGAAGGCAGGAAAAAAGGCCCCCAAAGTAGTGGAATGTGGGAGCTGAACATCAGATCTGGATTTGAACTAACTAATACTCTGTGTCAATTGCAAAGAATAATAATAATTTAAACGCGAATGCACCACTGACAATGTTCTGCATTTAAACTTTGCCACTTAATGGAAACAAATGTGGTTATTTGGCTCAGCAAATACCTAAGACATATGCTTGCTCTTGTATGAATTTAAAAATAATATTGCTTATTTTAAATTGATTGTGCGTGTGCCACTTATATTTCAGTATTATTATTATTATTGTTGTTGCCTAAGTTCAAAGTGCTATAAAGTTTGAATCCCCAGCTGCCAAGGGCTTTTGTTTGACCAAGTGCATTGACCAAGCATTTTTAATTGGCTGATCTCCTCCTTTGGTGCTATTTTATATATTGTCATTTTCACCCTGCATCTTCAATCACAGGGTCCCCATAAAAATCCATAAAAACTGCAACACAATAAAACACCAATCAATATAGAGTAAGCAAAAGCAACAACAAACACACACACACACACACACACACACACACACACACAGTATGTATGAATTGGGTGATTCTGCCTTGTAATGGTGTATCTATGTAAAGTGTGTGTGTGTGTGTGTGTGTGTGTGTGTGTGTATATATATATTTTTAGTGATGGTTGAAATGACCATGTTTGTAACAACAAATAAATTCATCCACTCACTTGGCAAGCAAAGCAACAACAATCCACTTTCATAAAACACAACAGCCAGAAAAGCAACAAGAACCAGCGGAAGCAGACCTGCCCAACCTGGTGCCCTCCCTATGTTTTGGACTGCAATGGGTGGGGCCAACGCATAAGGTGGCAGGGGCTGATGGGAGTTGTAGTCCAAAGCTGTTCCACTAAGAGATGGGGAGAGCTGAATCTCTTTGCCAGGGCCCAGCTAACACCAAAGCTCACCTATGCTCCCTTTCCAAGTCTTGTCTTCTTTCTTCTCCTCGGCCACCTGGTTGCTGGTGAGGGACGTCTGGCGGGAATGAGTTCCAGTGGCTGCAGCAATGGATGGGACCGACCGAGCAGGTCGCAAGCTTGAAGCATCAGTTTTGCCAAGGTCCTTCCTGGACCGCTGCTGAAGCACTTTGATCATGGCATCTTTCTCTATGATTTTTGCATGCAGGTTCTTTATCCTGTTAAAATATGCAGAAAAACATATTCCAGAGATGAGAAGAGGCTTGAAAGGAGGTGGTCTGGTCCCACAACGCTGGTATGACAAATTCAGTTTTAGTACCGGTATCTGTTTAAAGAAGTGCCCAAACTGCAACTGTAGGAGTTTGCAAAGTCTGTTTATCAATGGACATGGTGTATATTTAGTTTCCTGCGTCTGACAGTGAGTGTTTATCGCAGAGGGAGAATATCTGTGGAATCAACCTGATTGCAACATTATAAAATTTGCAGAAATCCGCTCAATTTTCACAGGTTGCAGAAAGCAGGCTTTCCAGGTTCAGAACCTTTAAATTCCTTAGCACAGAGAATGCACAATTAATTTCAATTTAAAATGAATCAAAATGCAAAATTTTCCCAAGTGCTTAATAAGGTAAGAGGAATGCCCTACATACTGTTTTGGATAACCAAACAGTAGCATGTCTGGAACTCAAAACTGCTCCTTCATACACATTGATGGCACCTGTCTGTCTCCAGAGACAATGGAGTGCACCTTCAAACTGCTACATTAGCAGCACCTAAGTGCCCTCCCTGGGGCGCAAGCCTAAGCAGCATGTATGCAAGTCCTGGGCTGCCCAGACAACAAGACCCCTCTCTCGGCCTCACTGATGTGGTCCAAAGGAAAGCAGAGCAATACGTTTGGCACCAGGAGTTGCTAGAAGGAGGCATACAAGACACCATCCAGCTGCCTTAGGGATTCCCCTCTGGATTGGTGTAGGGCAGGGGTCAGCAACCTTTTCCAGCCGTCCCTGGTGGGCCGGACTATATTTTGAAAAAAAAATATGAACGAATTCCTATGCCCCACAAATAACCCAGAGATGCATTTTAAATAAAAGGACAGATTCCTGTGTAAAAACACAGATTCGTGGGCCGTCCGCGGGCCGGATTGAGAAGGCGATTGGGCCGCATCCGGCCCCCAGGCCTTAGGCTGCCTACCCCTGGTGTAGGGTTTACTCCTTAGCCTTTTCTTCTCCTGAAGATATCTCAAAGGCAGCAGAGTTTTCCTTCTCTTGGATGGGCTACCTTCCCAGGTTGCCAAGCCCCATCTGCCCCTCACTTCCCTCTACACATCACCTGCAGAAACCGCCTTCTTGACTGTTGGACCCACTATTGGTTTTGTCCAGTCAATCTGCCGGAGCCTGTCTTTGCTTGCAGGGGAAGTCCGTAACCCACCGAGGGTTTGAGAGCCACTGGCTACTCTCACTTGGTTTAACCGGCCACTCGAAGATGGGTGTGGCTGCTGTTGCACATACATACAGTGGTGCCTCGGGTTACATACGCTTCAGGTTACATATGCTTCAGGTTACAGACTCCGCTAACCCAGAAATAGTACCTTGGGTTAAAAACTTTGCTTCAGGGTGAGAACAGAAATCGTGCTCCGGCGGCGCAGCAGCAGCAGGAGGCCCCATTAGCTAAAGTGGTGCTTCAGGTTAAGAACAGTTTCAGGTTAAGAATGGACCTCCAGAACGAATGAAGTACTTAACCCGAGGTACCACTGTATATATATACCTGGCCTCCACAGTATTGGGTAAAGCATGCTTTTCCTAGAGTCTTCTTTGGGTGCTCATGAGGTCAGAGGGAGAGTCGAGCTGCGCATTCACACTGTGCCTGCCCCTATGTTCCCACTGCCATGCCTTGGCATAGGGCTAACGCGATCGTGTTGAATTGGTGTGCCTGCCAGAATATCAGGACAGTCAAGAGGCTTCAGCGCTGCGGGTGCTCATGTAAATCCCACGGTAGCTACTTGACAGCTGCTCCTTACGTGTATTCCATGTCCTGACACCGTCGGTTGGCTTGCAAAATCTCTTCTTCCTCCTGCCACATGCGGACCTCCAGGGAGCTTTCACTGTAGCTCCCGTTCCGCGAGTGATTAATGGCTGAGGCATCCCTGGCAACGAGAGAGAGAAAGACGGGGGGGGGGGGACCTTCAGTTTTGATTTGGTCAAAAGATAAGGAGCATAAATAATCTTCCTTATACTAGGTCAGAATATTTGCATCTCCAGCCCAATGTTTTCTATTCTGACTGGCAGCTGCTCTCCAGGGGTCTCTGGCAGAGGGCGATCTGTCTCTTGGTCCTTTTAATTGTAGAGGCGTGGGATTGAACATGGAGCCAGAGATGGGCAGAGCTGTCAAAATACAGCTTTTCATAGCTCCACTCTTATGTTCTGTTCTCCACATTTCCACATCGGTTTGCGAGTCTTTTTTTTCTTTTTAAGTCCCCATGAAAATTCATTCACTTGGTGTGCATTTCTCCTATATTGTGAACAACCCTGAGATCTACAGGTGAAGGGTGGTATACTAATTAATTAATTCATTCACATTTGTGTATGCAATTTTGCCTTACTTAGTTATTTACTTAATACCACCTACCATTCACCAGCAAGATCCAGGCAGAGGGCCTTCTCAGTAGTGGCGCCTGCCCTGTGGAACGCCCTCCCACCATCATATTTCAAGGAAATAAACAACTATCTGACTTTTAGAAGACATCTGAAAGCAGCCTTGTTTAGGGAAGTTTTGTATGTTTGATATTTTATCATGTTTTTAATATTCTGTTGTGAGCCACCCAGAGTGGGCGGGGTATAAATAATAAAATTATTATTATTATTATTATTATTATTATTCAGGTCACAAAAATTTAAAATTCAGTATTAAACATAAACAAGTTACATTCACAAGATACAGAAATACACATTTTTGCAAAGCAATTTCCCCTAATATAATGCATTGACTACTGTTAGCACTCCTGTGCACACTTTACCTTTGAACACACTTTTGGAACACAAAATACTCGGCTGAAGAACTGTATTGCAAGATATGGAGAAAGCTGGCTATGTTTTGGTTCGTGTCAACATTTCAGAAAGTGTGTGCTGGGTAAAGGTAAAGGTAAAGGGACCCCTGACCATTAGGTCCAGTCGTGGCCGACTCTGGGGTTGCAGCGCTCATCTCGCTTTATTGGCCGAGGGAGCCGGCGTACAGCTTCCGGGTCATGTGGCCAGCATGACTAAGCTGCAGCACACGGAAACGCCATTTACCTTCCCGCCGGAGTGGTACCTATTTCTCTACTTGCACTTTGAGGTGCTTTCGAACTGCTAGGTTGGCAGGAGCAGGGACCGAGCAACGGGAGCTCACCCCGTCGCGGGGATTCGAACCGCCAACCTTCTGATCGGCAAGTCCTAGGCTCAGTGGTTTAACCCACAGCGCCACCCGCATCCCTAGTGCTGGGTAGGTTTGCCTTTAAATGTAAACTAAATCTAATTACTCTCTCATTACTCTACCTGGAACTTTCTGTATGCTAAGCAGGTACTTGAACACTGAGCTATGTTTTTCCTCCCCACAGTGAGTCATCTGCAACATGAAGCCACAGCAGATTTTTTTGAAAACCAAAATCTGCACCCAACCCAAAATAAAAGCAGTAGAAAAGCAGTAAAGTTTTCCACTAGACAGGACGCGACAGACAGACAGAGGCTATATGCCCACTATAGCAATTTACCACCTGCTTTGCCATGCGGGGCCACCCAAGACGGACTGGTCATAGCCAAGAGTTTAGACTAAATGTGATCCACCTGGAGAAGGAACTGGCAATCCACTCCAGTATTTTGCCAAGAAAACTCCACGGACATAAAAAAGGAGAAGTTTTGAGAAGAAAGTGATAGTTTCCAAGGCATGCTCTGGTTCATGGGGTCACAGAGAGTCGAACACGACTAAGACGACTAAACAACAACAAACAACAAATGGTCATCTATATTCGCCCAAAAAGTCACCCACTATTGGAGAACACCCAGAGCCAAGTCTTTATCCACAGCACCGACTCATCTTCCTGAAGAAGAATTCTGCAGAAGGTAAAGGTAAAGGGACCCCTGACCATTAGGTCCAGTCGTGACCGACTCTAGGGTTGCGGTGCTCATCTCGCTTTACTGGCCGAGGGAGCCGGCGTACAGCTTCCGGGTCATGTGGCCAGCATGACTAAGCCGCTTCTGGCGAACCAGAGCAGCGCATGGAAATGCTGTTTACCTTCCCGCCGGAGCGGTACATATTTATCTACTTGCACTTTGACGTGCTTTCGAACTGCTAGGTTGGCAGGAGCAGGGACCGAGCAATGGGAGCTCACCCTGTTGCAGGGATTCGAACCGCCAACCTTCTGATCGGCAAGTCCTAGGCTCTGTGGTTTAACCCACAGCGCCACCCGCCCCCTTTCTGCAGAATTCAAAGACTATTTGAATAATTTTCCACTATAAAACCCTTTCCTACTCTTTCGGAAGTTCAGGGGCAAATGTGGATCCGTTTGTGACTAAAATGCCACCACTCGCACACAAGACAAGAGGTATCAGCAGGCACGGGAGAATTTTGCAGGAGCACAAGGCATATTTCAAGGAGGGAAAGCCCCCAGGTGGGTGTGGGAGCCTTCAAAGCATCCCAGTGAGGGCCAAGCTTGCTTAAGTGGCCACAAAATGCTGGCTGACTGTTGGAGGAGAAAATGGATATTGTGCGGGTGGCATGGGGTGAAGAGGCCGTGACTAGCTATAACACAAAAAAGAGGCATCCATATGACGGCATTTTGGCTGCATAAACATTATAATTTTAAGGCACATTCCTTCTCTCGAAGAATTCTGGGCATTGTAGCTTACCCATCAGAGTTACAATTCCCAGAAACCCTTCAGAATTCTTTCCAGTAGGGAAATATATTTCTGTTGTGCTTTATAGTGTGTACACAGTTTTTGTTGCAAGTTCCAGTTGCTTATTGTCTACATCAGGGTTCCCCAAACTGTTGTTGGACTACAACTCCCATCATCCCTGACCACTGGTCCTGCTAGCTGGGGATGATGGGAGTTGTAGTCCAAGAACAGCTGGGAGACCCAAGTTTGGGAAACCCTGATCTATATATTGATTTGAGGTTCGAGCCCAATGTACGTTTTCATTTTCTTCTTTTTAGAAAGTCAAACACAAACAATGCTGACAGACTCTTTCTTCCATTAGCCGTTTCCCTACTTTTCTGTGGAAGTTGCCGCTGCGGCGTTCATGGCGAAATGCCGAATGGCACTTTCTTCGAGGTACTTCTGCTCCCACTTGGTCATGTCGGCTTCCAGAGCCAGAATCCTCTCCTCCTTCTCGCGCACCAGTTCCATTAACGCAGGGACGTTGTACTCTGGCAGCGGGGCTGCCTGGTAGCTCCCTTGCCGCTAGAGAAAAGCAAACGAAAACACAGTTAGCAGCGCCCACCAGAAACAAAGCAAAAACAAGAGCCCTGCTGAAGCCAATCAGAGTTTCATCTAGCCCAGCATCATAACTACTATAACACACATGCCACATTCTTATACAGTGTGTAACAATCATAGCTTCCTCCAAGGAATTCTGGGTACTGTAGTCTGTTATAAACGTAAAGGTAAAGGGACCCCTGACCATTAGGTCCAGTCGTGACCGACTCTGAGGTTGCGGCACTCATCTCGCTTTATTGGCCGAGGGAGCCGGCGTACAACTTCCGGGTCATGTGGCCAGCATGACTAAGCCGCTTCTGGCGAACCAGAGCAGCGCACGGAAACGCCGTTTACCTTCCCGCTGGAGTGGTATCTATTTATCTACTTCCATTTTGACGTGCTTTCGAACTGCTAGGTTGGCAGGAGCAGGGACCGAGCAACGGGAGCTCACCCCGTTGCGGGGATTCGAACCGCCAACCGCCAACCTTCTGATCGGCAAGTCCTAGGCTCTGTGGTTTAACCCACAGTGCCACCGGCATCCCGTAGTCTGTTATAGGTGCTGGGAATTGAAGCTCTGTGCGGGGGGGGGGGTCTCCTAACAATTCTTAGCACCCTTAACCATTTTTTGCCATCACCATCCACCCTTGAACAGGAAACCTCAGAGGGGTGGTTACGACAATTTAAAATTGAGTATTAAACAAATCAGTGTCACAGGAATAGGGCGGGTGCTGAAAACACAAATCTCAGGTGTCAGAGACCAGGGTACAGAGGTGCATCTTCCGCATTCACCGAAAGCTGTATAATGAAGGTGCTAGATGCATCTGCGCTGCTAGAACAACTTCTAAAGAGGTTTAACAGGGCTTTAAATGTACACTGTGAATGTGATCAGCAGCACCTTGAAGACTAACCTGTTTATTGTTTATTATACATTTCAATATTTCTCCTGCCTTTCTATATATAGCATCTAAACCTCAGTCTACAGGTGTGTGTGTGTGTGTGTGTATAAGATGGACAAATCAGTCTGTCTATGGCGTGTGCCATTTTCAAATGTGTTCATTGATAGATTGGTTCTGTCACTTTTTTTGCATTAATCTGTGATTACATTTTTAAAAAGAAATCTAAACAAAAACATATACTTAAATTTGCGCGCTGTGGGTTAAACCACAGAGCCTAGGACTTGCCAATCAGAAGGTCGGTGGTTTGAATCCCCGTGACGGGGTGAGCTCCCGTTGCTCAGTCCCAGCTCCTGCCAACCTAGCAGTTTGAAAGCATGTCAAAGTGCAAGTAGATAAATAGGTACCACTCTGGCGGGAAGGTAAACGGCGTTTCCGTGCGCTGCTCTGGTTCGCCAGAAGTGGCTTAGTCATGCTGGCCACATGACCCAGAAGCTGTACGCCGGCTCCCTCGGCCAATAAAGCGAGATGAGCGGCGCAACCCCAGAGTCGGTCACGACTGGACCTAATGGTCAGGGGTCCCTTTACCTTTACCTAAATTTGCATTTTATCACAAAATGCATCTCAAAATACATATTTTATCTCAGTGTATTGTATGCACTTCTACATGCATTTTATCCTAAAATTCATTTCTTTACACGTGGTGCTATTTTATTTTATTTGAGGAGAGAACTGTTTTCCAAAATCTGGAGAAGTGTGAAACCAAAAAAGATGGTTGTTTTTTCCAGTGTGCATTGCAGTGCTTCCAGAAAAGGCGCTTAATATTGCAAGCAAGTTGGATCAGATGTTGGCTGATTCGCGTGTGCCATTGGCACGCGAGTGTCCACATGTTTCTCATGGGAATTCTGCCATTTCCCATCCACACCAGTGGGTGGTGCTTAGTGGAATATTTCCATGTTGTGTCGCTTCCCATCACCACTAAAAGAGGAAGGCAGTCCTTGATATCGTTTAGGTTGTCGTTGTCCTCACTAATGTTATATGCCCTTGTTTTGACAGTTCAGTCACTGATCAGGAAAATATGTGTCTCTTTTTCCCACCCCCCACTGGGATTGAGGAAGAAATGAGGAAACCAATGACTTGGGGACTGGAGAATCTCCACAAGTGGAACTGCACTGATACTATAAAGAAGAAAAGTATCTGCTGGACGTGAACTTGACGTGAACTTGAGAGCAATGTGTCATAGATTTGGATCAGTGTAACCCTGTTCTGTGTCTTTTGTTTGCTGACACTCGGGTCCTACGTCTGATTTGTCCTGGTTTGTGGACATTCCAAAAGAATGCACCAAAACATTTGGTGCATGTAAATTTTACACATTCTGTACTCGCTTTCACTGTAAAATATGCATTTTCTGTTGCTTCGCTGCTTTTATTCCCCGCCCCCATGCACGTTGAATGCATTTTTGTGCAAAATGTGGGTTTTTGTGCATACTTTTGGGGATCAAAACTACACGGCAAAAGCTGAGAACTGTATAATCTGATAGCTGAATTCCAACCGGGAAGCAAGTTTGGGAACATCGAATCAGGTCAGTCTGCTGCAAAAAGTGGGCCAAAGGAATTCCGTCCCATGGACAACAGGAAGTGATAACAAAAAGGTTTTAAATGATTTCCAGACTTTCCTTCTGATATGGGTGGTCAGAACTGGGATCAGGGAGAGCAAGCATTCCGCTGTAGACAAGTACAGTAGTTTTCTTCCTCATTCCACCCCAGTTGCTGAACCACTGTGGTTACTTGAAAGAAAGGACATTTCACATGACTCATTCTCCTGTAAATGCACTTTCTTTGTGCTCCCCTGGCCCAGTAATCCCCCCACCCTGTTCTAACAAAAGGTAGTACATATTAAAATGTAAAGTTAGTTCCCATTTCCTTCAATATTTGAAAGTGGAACTTGATTTTATTTATATACCACAACAGCGTGCATGCCACTTTACAAAAAAACACACAAGAGGACAGACCCCTGCCCTGAGGAACTTACAATCTGAAATCTTACATAGCGGTAACAGAGGAGAAGGAAGGGAAGCAGAGACACAGCTAAGTGGAGAAATAATATGCTTTTTCAGCTGCATGAACTTAGGGCTTGGCTGCAGGCTGAATTTTTGGTGATATGCACCTTAAGCCAAATAAAATTCTTTAAAATCGGCAGACAAACAAGATCAAAGAAATGCCTTTCTGTGCAACTGATTTGGCCATCACAATAAGGGCGATTCCAGACTGCGTCTATTTTTGGGTGGGATTCAATCACAAACTGGCAATTTCGTGTTGCGAATTATAGTTGACTGGGAGGGATTCTTGCACCACAGACCCACTTCCCTAAAAGATCAAACTGCTTGCGGGAAGGAAAGTGATGGGGAAATGGACTGGGCAGAGTGGGGCGATGTTTGCTTTTATGCAATGGCATCCAATTGACTGCAAACAAATCAGGGTGAATGCTCATTGAGCAGGCAAATCAGGATGGGCACTGGATAAACTGGTCACCTGCTGCCTAGGTCAAAACATATCTAAGAAACAGGATTCCAGCTGCTCACACAAGGCATATTTCAATTGGCAAGCATGGGTATTTTTCACTGCATGTAGGTCAGTGTCCCAGCTAAACTACACCAGGAAGAGAAAGTGTGTTACATATAATCTAAAAAGCCGGGGGGGGGGCGGGACACATGAGAAAGTGTTTATGGCTTATGGGGCAAGGCTTGTCTGGGACCTGACAGTCCATAAATAGAAGAGTGTTTAAATAGCTGTTTCAGAATTTGTCTCCCTTGAGTTAATAGGTATCCCATAATCAGAAGATCAGATGCAGTCTCTTCCCTGCACTCAGCACATTTAATAGCATTTTACAAAACAAGGCAAGCTCCTCCTCTAGTCTTCAGCCAGGCCAGTTTGGGCCACAGGCTCTGATCCAGCTACCGTCAGTCATTACAAAGTCCCACAGAAATCAATGGGAAAAGTTCCGCCACACCTCGCTCCACGTCCTATAGCTCTCAGTGGGTCTTTAGTGATGACTAACTTGAGCTGGGTCAATGCCTTTCTCACAAAATGAATTTTTAAAGGGGGGATCAGTGTCCTGGAAATTATTCCCCACCCAATCTTGCAGAGGAAATGATATTCCCATGTGGCTTCACGCCATCCACCCAGAATAGTTGAGGGCATTTGTTGGGGGTTCTCAGTGAAGTTGAAAGCTCTCCTTAGAGCAAACGTCAACAAAACCCAATGTATTAATTTTCCAAACTGGCTTGAAATTTACCAGGACGTGCCAGGGTGCTGTTTTTACACTAGTACATCTGTGCATGAAAATATCCAGAAGGCATCCTCTAAATTCCAATTTGGCAGCTACAACGAGGTCCCCATCAAGTCGTTTGCAGAAAAGCCATGTAATTGAATCAAAGGAGCCGTTTCCCGCAGCCAAGTCATTAAATTGGTAGAATTTAGTTGAATTTGCTCCCACTAAACGAGTCTTGTGAGCTTGTCCTCTGGCAAATGGATTAGTATAAGCCAATGATTGAATAAACACAGGTGGACTCTCATCTCAAGTGGGAGTTTTCCAGTTTCGGCTTTTAACTGAGAGAGTGCCCCTGGGGACTCTTAATGTGGACTTTAAAAAAAATGAGATCTCAGAAAACTGCAACTGCTCAATCCTGGAAAGCTCCATATTTGCAGGAATTTGTGAATAAAACCTAGCTTCTAAGATTTGCATGACTGTGCAAACCACAAGAATCCACCAGATTTTTAATATACCAGAAAGCGACTTCCCACATTTCAAAAGGAATTTGAGCCAAACGACTTTTCCAGATGTCCCTGTGCAAGGACTGGCTCACAGTAGATTTTAGCTTGCTGGATTTTTATGCAAGTTCAAGATGTCATGCTTGCTTCACAGGCCTATGGCTAACAACACAATGACATTGCTGGTTGTTGTTTTAAATTTGTATTTTATGTTCAAAAGCCTTTTCTGCTCAGCCAATGAACGATGTGAAAATTGTAGATAGACAGAAATTCTTTTGCCTGCATAGTACTAGAACTCAAGATCACATGCTACTGATCTGACTGTAGTAGCATTTTGAAGTCCACAGCTCTCCCTAGGAGTTGGATTATTAATATTAAACATGAGCAAAGGACCAAAAAAAAATATTCTAGGCATTGCAGAGATTGTAAAAAGTAAGGCAGCCCCTGCCTACAGGCTCACAACTTACTAGGCATGATACAAGAGGAAAAAAGAACAGGGAGGGAAGAGGAAAGCAAGTATTGGAGCAACAGAGTGGCTAGGGAAACCCAGCCTGATGGGCGGGGTATAAATAAATTATTATTATTATTAGCCAAAATATTAGGTCAAACTGGTCTCTCCCTTGCTGTCATGTCATTCCTGGGAGGCAGGATATGTAGTCTCCCAGTGGTCCTTGAGTTGCCTGCAAAGCACACATTTAAAACATATTTGAAGCATGCCCCCAAAAGAATCATGGGAACTATAGCTTACACCTCACATAACTACAATTCCCAGCACCCTTAGCAAACTATGGTTCCCAGGGTTCTCTGCGGCTAGTGACGAAAGCCGAATTGTGTCTTCCTTCAGATCCGCACTCCCCAGGCAATGGGCTGCCAGCTGAACTTGGCTCCTACTAAACCAACGGGAACTACAGCCAACTGATTTTGGCTACAACCCCTATACCCATGAACAGGGAAACTCGCTGAATTCAACGGGATTTCCTTCTGAGTAGGTCGGCAGAGGACTGTGTGGCTGGTCTGGATCTAACTGTATGGGATCAAATCCAAAAGGTAACACCTGTAATGATACTATCCTACAAAACAACAACGAACAAACCAGCAGCCCAGCAGTGGTGTGGTACCTGCGTGCTACATTTATGGAAGAGACCCCAGCTTGAACTGTGGGCTTTGACACATCACAGGTGTGGTGCGGCGGAGCTTTGGACAGGTATATTTCTGCGAGCACCTTCAGCAATGCCAGACTGGCTCTGCCAGTGTGTCCATAGGGCCCCCAAACCAACTGCTCCTGACCCCGCAAGGTGCAGCGACCGTCGTGTTGGAGGGGGGCAGCACCAACGCAACGGCCGCTGCAGCCGATCTTGATGGCAGGTTGCCATAGGTTTGAACTGAGAGGCACTTTGGGGAGATGCAACACCCCAAGTTCTGTCTCACCTGCTGCATCCTCAGGGATTCCAGCTCTCTCTCCAGCCTGGTGCGCAGGCGGCGCTCCATCTGCTCCCGTTTCTCGTAGGCTGCCTGCAGCTGGGTCAAGGCCTGCTGAAGCTTCTCCACCTTCTCGACGTGAGCTTGCTTCTTGCACAGCTGGAGGGCAGCAGGATTGCCACAGGGGTAACACAGAGACATTAGGAGGAAGAGGAGGGTGACAGCACAGAGCTCGCGCACGGCGGAAAACAGTGTAAGTTTTATGGAGGTTAAGTCCCTGCACCTGGTCACCTCCAGATCTCAGACACCAAGGTGATCCATCTGTCACGGAAGCTTTAGCTGAGATTCCTGCATTGCAGGTAAAAGGTAAAGGTAAAGGGACCCCTGACCATTAGATCTAGTCGTGGATGACTCTGGGGTTGCAGCGCTCATCTCGCTTTATTGGCCGAGGGAGCCGGCGTTCAGCTTCCGGGTCATGTGGCCAGCATGACTAAGCCGCTTCTGGCGAACCAGAGCAGTGCACAGAAACGCCGTTTACCTTCCTGCCGGAGCGGTACCTATTTATCTACTTGCACTTTAACATGCTTTCAAACTGCTATGTTGGCAGGAGCAGCGACCGAGCAACGGGAGCTCACCCCGTCGCAGGGATTCGAACCGCCGACCTTCTGATCGGCAAATCCTAGGCTCTGTGGTTTAACCCACAGCGCCACCCGCGTCCCTCCTGCATTGCAGGAGGTTGGACTAAATGATCCTTGGGACCCCTTCCAACTCTACAATTCTATGTTTGAAGCAAATCCCAAGCGCTGCTGTGCTGCTGCCAGTCAAAGCTTTCAGTCCTAAACTAAAGAGGCTGTTTGTTTGACTCTGTTGTTTACTGCTCTCTCAATATGATAGGAGGCAAGATCCTAAGACTCTAAGCTTTCATTTAAAAAAAAAAATCAAGTTGCCAGACCTCATGACCATGGTGGAAAGATTGACAACTATTCTGTGGGGGGGGGGGGGTAGGGGTTCAGTGACCAGAGAAGGGGGCTTCAGTACTCTACAGATCCCCACCTCTAATCTAACAAAGTTGTTTAAGCCCAACAAATGCCACTAACCTTATTTCTAGTGAACCTCCCAACTTGATCCCCTTAGAATGGTAGTGGACTGCATAATATACCAAAGGTTAAATGCAAAGTACCTCGTTATATAATCCATAAATTGACATAAACCATTCAGACTGATATTTGGTCTATTTGTGTAGCTAATGGTCCCAGCGTTCTCCTGCGAAAATGTCCATGAGTTTTGCTCCTCCAAGTAATTTCAGATTTTGTGCTGATTTGTCAATAATGGTGGCTTGTCACACTCTCTTATATTAGGATGTTTAGGGAGGAGTTTCATATTTCCTTGGTTTCTAGCAACCAAGCATATCATGTGCTGGAACATATTCAGCAGCTGCTGTAAGACAGCAACCCTAAATATACTAACTTGGAAGTAAGCCCCGCTGAGCTCTGCGGCATAGCTTAGAAAACACGGTTAGGATCAGGCTGCAGATGAATGCTAACAGTAAAATGTCTTTGGGCAAAACCGCACCATACATTTAAAGCACTCTTAAACCAGTTTAAACAGCCATGCCTTCTCCCAACAAATCATGGGGACTTTGGTGAGTTTGCCTTCATCGATCCCTCTTCACAGGAAACTCTGGGGATTGTAGCTCTGTGAAGGGAGTAGAGCTCTCCTAGCAACCCTCAGGACCCTTAACAAACTACTGCTCCCAGAATTCTTAGGGTGAAGCCATGAGTGTTTAAAGTGGAGTCATAGAGATTTAAATGCAGAGTGCAGATAGGGCATGTCTGTGAGAGAGAGGGAGAGAGAGAGAAAGAAAAGTGTAGGGCGGTGAACTGAACTGAAGGACAGTCTGGTGTTACCTCCTCTTCTAGCTTGACGACTTTGGCTTGTGCGCCGTTGAGTGCCTGGTCCAGGATTTCGATGTGCCTTCGCTGCTCCTCGCTGGTCAAGCGCAGGGCTGCCAAGTCCATTTCCAGCTTCTCTTTCTCTTTCAAATGCTCTTTGTCTGGAAAGGGAGGCAACGGCCAGCTGCATCAGAAGCGCTCACACACCCAGGAGGAACACTGAACAGAAATAAACTCAAAAAGAGGCAACGTGGTGCATCGGTCATGGCAGGGCTGCAGGACCCTTGTCAGCTAGAGGGCGAGGTTCCAGCCAGATGGGCGGGGTATATAAATAATAATTATTATTATCAATGTGGGTTGACCAATGATGTAACACAGTGTTTCCCAAACTTGGACCTCCAGTTGTTTTGGGACGACAATTCCCATAATCCCTGATGGTCTTGCTAGCTAGGGATGTTGGGAGTTGTAGTCCAAAAACAGCTGGAGGTCCAAGTTTGGGAAACACTGATGTAACACATTCTACACACCAGCCACACAAAAGCCAACACAAAGCTCCCTACCAAGCTCTCCATCCAGGCAAGCGAGAGGCATTATCACAGTTCAAGGACACGATTCAGCCAGGAGAAACTACTCAAGGAAGGCACGAAGCAGGGCACGGACTCAGGCCAGGGTGTCGTTTGCAGAGTCTTTAGGGCCAGGCAAGTAGACCACATCCGGCCTCCAGGTCTGGGGATTCCCTGTTCCTGGGCTAGGGTGTCAGACTAGGACCAGAGAGATCCACATTCAAATCTCTGCTCGGCCACTGGGTCACTGAGTCAAACCCACCTCACAGGGCTCTTGCGAGGAGGGAAGAACCACTTCTGCTACTACCGTGAGCTCCTTGAAAGAAAGGCGAGATATGAATACATAAAGACTTTCAGAGTTTCATTGGGCAGGCTGCAGAGGTGTAGCAAGGCTCCCTTGTTCCCATGGCAAGGAGTGTATCAGTGCACTGACCTCCAACCCTTGCCAAGCCTCCCCCAGAAGTGGAGGAACAGGCCAGGCAAACTCCTAGCTATTCTGAGCCAGAGTGAAGACCCGCAATTTTGCATCTCCCTGGGTTTGTGTCCTAGGTAGGGGCCAACCTGGTCAACCCCTAGACATGCCCCTGGCAGGCTGTCTTACTCCCTGTCATTCATTATGGAACCTATTTGAACTAAGGACCACTATTGCTGTGCACTTGTTCTTTCAGACACCATTTTACGTTTCTTACTTTAGAGCTAGCTGGGTGAGACTTGGAAGCCTTCAGATTAAAGCCCAGCTGCTGCATTTGCCAATATGTCTGTGAAACTACATGGGCTTTTCAATCACCTTAACTGCAGCCTCCTCTGCTGCTGAAAAGCAAAGCTATTTGGCAGCTAGAACTTTAAAATGTATATTTGCTTGATTCTTCGGCATGTAAAGCCCAAGTCTCTCCTTCCATTTTATCATCACAACTACTCCGCAAAATAGGTGAGCACTAAGGCAAGGGAGTGGTACGTGGGTGGCACTGTGGGTTAAACCATAGGGCCTAGGACTTGCCGATCAGACGGTCAGCGGTTCAAATCCCTGCGACAGGGTGAGCTCCCGTTGCTCGGTCCCTGCTCCTGCCAACCTAGCAGTTCAAAAGCACGTCAAAGTGCAAGTAGATAAATAGGTACCGCTCCGGCGGGAAGATAAGGGCATTTCCGTGTGCTGTTCTGGTTCGCCAGAAGCGGCTTAGTCATGCTGGCCACATGATCTGGAAGCTGTACACCAGCTCCCTCGGCCAATAAAGCGAGATGAGTGCCGCAACCCCAGAGTCGGCCACGTGTGGACCTAATGGTCAGGGGTCCCTTTAGCTTTAAGGCAAGGGAGCTGGCTAGGGGCTGAGGAGAGCCCAACAACAACTGGAGGGTCAAAGGCTCCTCATCCCTGGGCTAAGAGAGAACAGCTGGGCCCAAAGTGATCCAATGAGATTCATGGAGAAGTTGCCAAACTGATGCTTTCCTGGTTCAGTCCTGACACACCATTCATTAGATCCCACTGACTCTTAGAAATGTAAGTATCGGTGGGGTATGCTACTCCTCTTTATGCCAGCTGTTGATTCTGAAGATGCTTCGCTAGTACCAACGTCCTTTCCCAGTGGGTGTTGCTGTGCTTTATTTAGCCGTGTGCCATTCAAGTGAGCTTTGCTGCGAGTCACTTAAACGCACAGGAATCCACATCACTTCAGCTGCTGCCAAACATTCCAGAATAGCTCTCATGCCCTGGGAGGGGTTACCAGATAGCCTTTCGCCTGCTCATTCAGCAGTAGACATTTACCCAGAGGCCTCTCGACCTTGACGAAGTGAAAGAACCCTCAACAGGATCACGGCAACACAGCACAGATCCTTAAGATTTTAGAGGCCTGTCCTTGACAGCCCAGGTTCTGCATGCAGACCACGCATCCCCACTGCCTTTAGAGCTTTGTTTTGGACTCTAAAGCGGATGAGCTAAATCCAATGGCAATGTTTCCTTAGGATACAAGACCTAAATGCTCACCCAAGCACGGGTGTTCCTTAGTTTTCATTCTCCCTTCCAAAGACACAACAAACCAAACATAATCTGTGATCGTTTACCAGCCACTCTAGCAAACCAGACTTCCCTTCCACCTCAGTGGCCACGGCTTACATGATACACCCTCAACTCTGGCTAGAGGGATGAGAGTATATAAATAAATTTGACCTGCTTGAGGAGGTCCTGTATACAACTTTTCTTTCTATTCTTGGAAATACTTCTCTCTCCTATTTGTAGCATCTAGCTGTCTGGCCCAGACAAGGTAGGCATGCTAAACATCCCTGCCGTTTTATATGACCCTGTCTCAAGGAACTATCACTGCACACAGGTCGTGAACTGACAGGGCAGTGAAAGTGTCCGCACCAATATTTATAGCGACGCGTGAACAGAAGCGTTGTTCAGTGAATGCTGTGTTACCAGGAGAAACGGTGGAACTTTATGAGACCCAAGCCGGATGCCCAGGACTGTCACAGATACAGACTGACTGACGATAGATAGATAGATAGATAGATAGATAGATAGATAGATGATAGATAGATAGATAGGGGAATATATATTCCTTTATTTATTTAAAAGAATATATTTATATATCTGCCAACAAAGGCCCGTATAGTTAAAGCTATGGTTTTCCCAGTAGTGATGCATGGAAGTGAGAGCTGGACCACAAAGAAGGCTGATCGCCAAAGAATCAATGCTTTTGAATTATGGTGCTGGAGGAGACTCTTGAGAGTCCCATGGACTGCAAGAAGATCAAACCTATCCATTCTGAAGGAAATCAGCCCTGAGTGCTCACTGGAAGGACAGATCGTGAAGCTGAGGCTCCAATACTTTGGCCACCTCATGAGAAGAGAAGACTCCCTGGAAAAGACCCTGATGTTGGGAAAGATGGAGGGCACAAGGAGAAGGGGACGACAGAGGACGAGATGCTTGGACAGTGTTTTCGAAGCTACCAGCATGAGTTTGACCAAGCTGCGGGAGGCAGTGGAAGACAGGAGTGCCTGGCGTGCTCTGGTCCATGGGGTCACGAAGACTCGGACACGACTAAACAACAACAACATTTATATATTTAAAGGAATATATATATATGTTCTCTCTCTCTATATATATATTTCTGTGTATGTGTATGTGTGTGTGTGTATATATATATATATATGAAAGAAATTAAAAGTTTTGGATCCTGTGTCCATTTCTAGCCACCAGCGGCACCCCTCTGCTGGCAAGGGAGGGCCCAAACAGTGCCCGTCTTCTCCTGGGGTGATACCCTTTGCAGAGTTCTCTATTGGGCTCCTGCCCACTTCCGTCACACCAGTCACCAGAGAGGTTGGGTCGTGACGGGTTTGGACTGGGCTGCGTGCTTCTACATGGCCTCCTTAGTTCTCCTGGTCCCCTCCTACCTCTCTCTCTCGATGGCTGCAGCAGCAGCAGTGGCCACAGCGGTGGAGGCTGCTGAGTGTTTGGCTGGGGTGTGTGAGTGGCTCCACTGTGTTCTGTTCTCTGGACCTGTTTGATTGCCACCAGGGCAATCCCAGTCCCGGTGGACCTGAGGTCATCGGGGAGGGGGTTGGGGGCTCTGCTCAGCCCTTTTAATTTTTGCATTGGGTGCCCCGGCTCCCCCCGTTTACAGTAACAGCAGCGTTGGCAGTGCAGGGACCGGCCAAAGAACCCTGTTGGTGCTGGTGGTCCCTATGAGCTTAGTGCGGCCATGGCTACTCATCTGTCATGGATGCTTTAGTTGAGATTCCTGAATTGCAGTGGGGTTGGACTAGATGACCCTTGGATTCTCTTCCAACTCTATGATTTCATATAGGGTGCAAGGGGGGGACAATGGGGAAATGGGTAGCAGAATGAGGCAGAGAGACAGACAAAGGGAGCGCCCAGTCACTTTTGGTTCTGGAACACCCCCAACTACCTCCGGCTCTGGCCCTGCCCACCCTAAGAATATGGCCCTTGACAAGACTGCCCTCAAGGTTAAGAAGAAGAAGAAGAGTTTGGATTTGATATCCCGCTTTATCACTACCCTAGGGAGTCTCAAAGTGGCTAACAATCTCCTTTCCCTTCCTCCCCCACAACAAACACTCTGTGAGGTGAGTGGGGCTAAGAGACTTCAGAGAAGTGTGACTGGCCCAAGGTCACCCAGCAGCTGCATGTGGAGGAGCGGAGAAGCGAACCCGGTTCCCCAGATTATGAGTCCACCGCTCTTAACCACTACACCACACTGGCCCTCAATGCAGCCCTCTGCAGAAAAAGGGACTACCTGGACCTGCCTTTTTTACAGTCTTCTCTGGACAGCAAAAGGCGGCTTGTTAAGCACTTGAAATGCCAGTTTAGGTGACTCAGAGCTGTCCTCCACAGAGTAGCTGATGGAGGGCTGTAGCCTAGAGTTATGTGAGGGTGTTATCAAGGCTGCACAACGTGGTGCCTGAACCCCTGGCATAGACCTAATGGGCCCCTGTTGTACGTCGCCATCGGTCCTTCCTAGCCCTGAAACCTGAGCTCCTTTCATGGAAAAGAACCAGGATTAGTCATAGTCACATTCAGTTTATTTATACACTGCATTTTCTGAAAGGTATTTGTGCTCAAAGAGGTTCACAGATAACAAACAATCTAAACACAATGGTGCAATAACCATAATGCACAACAAGAATTGCTGCCAATACATTTATATTTTTAGGACCCACCTCATTTCTGTGATTGTGAGTTGCTTTCAATTGTTTTTAACACTGTGTTTTAATTGTCCTACCACCTTCAGTGGTGCTGGAGGAGACTCTTGAGAGTCCCATGGACTGCAAGAAGATCAAACCTATCCATTCTGAAGGAAATCAGCCCTGAGTGCTCACTGGAAGGACAGATCCTGAAGCTGAGGCTCCAATACTTTGGCCACCTCATGAGAAGAGAAGGCTCCCTGGAAAAGACCCTGATGTTGGGAAAGATGGAGGGCACAAGGAGAAGGGGACGACAGAGGACGAGATGCTTGGACAGTGTTCTCGAAGCTACCAGCGTGAGTTTGACCAAACTGCGGGAGGCAGTGGAAGACAGAAGTGCCTGGCATGCTCTGGTCCATGGGGTCACGAAGAGTCGGACAGGACTAAACAACAACCGCCTTCAGGCGAAGGACAGGTAATTTATAACAACAGCAACCTAACACTGAACAGTTACAGATAGGTAGCCGTGTTGGTCTGCCATAGTCAAAATAAAAAAAATCCTTCCAGTAGCACCTTTAAGACCAACTAAGTTAGTTTAAGACCAACTTTAAGACCAACTAAGTCCTTTAAGACCAACTAAGACCAACTAAGAACTAACTTAGTTGGTCTTAAAGGTGCTACTGGAAGGATTTTTTTTATTTTGACTAACACTGAACAGCTCATTTGAAACAGGGGTGGGCAGACTTCGGGATACTTAAATCTACTTGTTCATTGACCAGAACACCAAGATCTAACAATTAGAGCTGGGCACAAGAGACATACAGATAGAATTACAGAACAAGAGTGCTTCTGGGCATATTCTTAGCCTGAAGGTTTGTTTTCAATATCAGAACTAACTGAACTGAACTCACAGTCATTTAAATTCCATTCCTAGTTAGGTTCCTCCCCCCCCCCCCCCATTTCAGCAGCTTAATTTAGGTAGGCAAATACATTTTGTTGTGACTATTAATCTATTTCTTCTAATATAATGCATTTTCAGGTGTTATTCTCACTAATATATGCATTTCCATGTACATTTTCCCCTAATAGTACAAAATGGTTGCAGAACAGAATTGCAAACTTCAAAAAAGTGTGAATTTCAAAGACTACCCATGCTTCAGTTCACTTATTACTTCAAGATGCGCGAATTAGGTCGTTTCTCATTTTAAATGCAAACAAACCTAAGTTTCTTCTCCATCCCTAGACATGTGAACAAATCCCTGAGAAGTGGTTCCCTCAGAGCTGTGGTACGAAATATCCTTTTGAAGGCCTGTTCAAAACTCATGAAACAAAGGGCCTTGTTCTCCTTTTATTTGTACCTGTGTGAATTCAGAATTATCCCAAAAGGAGAGAAGAATTCCATTTCACTATGAAGCATATTTCTCTTGAGACTTTGCCCTGACATCAACATATTTATTTAAATTTCCCCCTTGACCACCACCTACCACTAACTCCAACGAAGCAACACGGTAAAACAAGTCTGCTAGAAAGAAACCAGCCTCCAACTTTAAAAAAACTGCTAAAAACATAGCACAAACAAACACTTCTTCCATTCTCTGACAAACCACACATAGTGAACATGCATATCTCCGCTATAGATCAATGTGGTACTCACTCTGAGAGGCATAAAGACCCTCTGTTGCCTTATCTTCGTTCCCATCAAACTCTCTGCTGGCTAGCTGCCTGTTGGCAGTCTCCAAGCGCTCTACACAGAGAAGGGGAAACAGCTTAAGAATAAACATATACATATGGCCAACCTCAGAGAATAAAGAGACCTGCCAGATGTACCATGATATAAAAAGAATCTTGGGAAAGGGAAGCCAGCTATACAATAAAGAAAGAAATGGAGATCATCCTGAAAAACAGGGAAGGCCAGCCTGCATTTCCACCCCCCAAAGGAGAGACTCTGTTCTGTAGGGTCTTGGTCTGGGGGCCAAAAGTGTATTTCTCTACACAAACTTCCCTATGGATGCTAATGTTCCCTCATAGGGTTGGTGCTCTCTAGCAGTCCTGGTTATGAAACACCATGCAAAATCCAAACAATTTGAATATTAAAATATGGACTCTCACTCTTTTGTTTTTTAAAAACTTTGGGGGTTTTTATTCTTTTACTTGTAACTGAAGCTGTTAAAATTTGGTAGCAACACCTGAGCAAATTGAAATTGATGAAATTGATTTGCAGGGGGAGTTGGACTTTTATAAAAAAGAACAGCCCTTGTATTCTATCAGGGACTTTGTTATAACATAATTCCAAAGTGATATATAAAGCCAAGGAGGACCAACAGAAGGTCCAGAAACACCTGGTTTACAATCCTGGCTTGTTTCCTTAATCTGTATTTCCCCACTCTGTTGCCCACCAGATGTTCTTCGACAACGACAGCCCATCACTGCTCAGCACCGGCATGCTAGCTGAGGCTGATGTGAGTAAGGAGGGGATGGGGCAGCCGCCTGGGGAAACCAGAGTTCTCAGTTTCAATAAAACAGCAGACAACTGAAGTCAACTGAAAACGGGAGCAAAGATTTTCAATCTCGTGGCTGTACAAAGAGTGCAAGGCTTGCTCAGGCTTGTTCCTGTAGTGTGGCAGTAAACTGTGGTTAGGCATTGTGTCTGAAGCAGGGTTGCGGCAGCCATTGAGGGCACCCCATTCCACATAATTTAAGGTGGGCAGGGAGAGAGACTTAAGTAAAATTTTTCAACCAGGTCCAGGAATATATATATACTGTATTTTTCGCTCTATAAGACGCACCTAGTTTTAGAGGAGGAGAACAAGAAAAAAAATATTCTCTCCCTCTCTGCGCAGCGCCTCTCCAGCAAAGCGGGAGGAGAAACGGAAAGGGCTCTGTTTCTCCTGCCGCTTCGCTGAAGGAGTGCTGCACAAAGAGGGAAAGGTGTGCAGCGCCTCTCCAGCGAAGTGAAGTCAGAACAGCAAGAGGGATCGCTGCGCAGTGAAAGCAGCGATCCCTCTTGCTGTTCTGGCTTCTGGGATAGCTGCACAGCCTGCATTCGCTCCATAAGACGCACAAACATTTCCCCCTACTTTTTAGGAGGGAAAAAGTGCATCTTATAGAGCGAAAAATACGGTCTTTTTTAATGGCTCTACCAACAATAACCTCTAAACGTTGTTACAGGAAAACAGTTTGCTCGGTTAGAATCTCTGACATGGCCATCTGGAATTTGATAGTTCAGGAACGAAACAGAAATGCAATGGGAGGGGAATGCAAAGACCTTTCGTAAAAAGAACATACCACGTAAGGCCCTGTTGAAATCATGGAGACGCCGGATTTCACTTTCCAGCTTGTTACGCATGGCCTTGTCCAGCGATTCCCTCTTGGTGGTGGTCTTCACCAAGTCCTCATAGGCTTCTGAAATCCTCTGAATTTCTATTTCAAACTGAAAAGTTTGGAGGAGAGAGAGAGAGTGAGAGAGAATAAGGGAGAGCATACAACTTTCCATTAAAAGCTGGGCAGCGATGCATGTCAATCATTGACTCGAAACTTTTGAAAGAGAGGTTTGTGCAGTGGCCAGAAGTGTGTGCCAACTTTCACACTAGCACTGTGCCGCAGGAAGAATTCTCCTACAATGATGCCAAAAATACAATTCCTCCACAGGCATTAATAATCCTACTGCAGCTGAAGGAAACCAGCTCCCCAGCCATCACAGAAGAAAGCGACTACAGCAATGGAAGAGGACGCAGCTCAGTGGTACAGCTCATGCTATCCAGCAGGCAGACCCAGGTTTAAATTCTCAGCAACTCTATGGAGAGCCATTGCTGGTCATGGGAATTCTACCAAGTCAAGCAGTTCCCCCAACTTACATCACATCATATTATCCAGTATTTATATACCACTATTCACTTTTTGGGGAAGCAGGTGGCGCTCTGGGTTAAACCACAGAGCCTAGGACTTGCTGACCAGAAGGTTGGCGGTTCGAATCCCCGCAACGGGCTGAGCTCCCGTTACTCGGTCCCTGCTCCTGCCAACCTAGCAATTCGAAAGTATGCAGTGCAAGTAGATAAATAGGCACCGCTCCAGTGGGAAGGTAAATGGCATTTCCGTGCGCTGCTCTGGTTCGCCAGAAGCGGCTTAGTCATGCTGGCCACATGACCCAGAAGCTGTACGCCGACTCCCTCGGCCAGTAAAGCAAGATGAGCACCACAACCCGAGTCAGCCACAACTGAACTTAATGGTCAGGGGTCCCTTTACCTTTACCTATTCACTTTTTGTTGTTGCTAGGCATGCAAATACCTATTGGTGTTATGGACTGCACCGAAATGACCTCTCTGAGCTGCAAGCCTGGGCAGTGTGTCTAGAGGTCCTGGGCTGCCCAGACAACAAGACCCCCTCTCGGCCTCGCTGATGTGGTCTAAAGGAAAACAGAGCAATCCGTTTGGCACCAGCTTGGCTGCAGGAGCTATACAAGACACCTCCCAACTGCCTTAAGTGCTCCTTAGCTGTTTCTTCTCCCAAGGCTGTCCTGCAAGGGACATCAAAGCAGTATACACAGTGAAATATCCCACTTTCCTTCCATCATGGAATGCAAAGCAGCACTCACATGGTTCCCATGCAGTCTCCCATCCAAGCACTGGCCAGACCTGGACCTACTTAGGTAGCAGCCTCATGTGCCTTCAGACCATGCTATTGAATTGTACCTTTACTGGGTCCCACACCGCTGCACTATGTAAGTTCCAATTTAGACGTGTCCCTAAATTTATCATATTCTGGACCAAACCAGGCAGTGCTGTTCATCCCAATCAGCAAGTGGCGCAGGACACTTTTCTTGTGTCACCCAAGAGGATCAAGACGCAAAGCCCAGTCCCACTCAACCACACCACGCACCTTCTGGAGTTTGTCTGCTTTCTCATAGTAGCCCTCCAGCTCCTTCTGCAGGGCCTCGTTGTCGTCGGAGAGCATCTCCACCATCTGCTGGGCTCGCTGGACTATAGTGAAGGCATCTGGTGGGAGCGGCTGCTCCTGCTGCTGGCTCGGCGGAGTTGCAGGAAGGGACTGAGATGCCATGGTCATCGAGAGGGGCGGCAAAGAGGCAGAGTGCAGTGGGCCAGTAAGAGAGGAGGCCTGTGAGGACATCGGGCTGTGCTGCTGTTGCAGGGATGGAAAAGATGACTGGCACTGACGGCTGTATGGGAGGGGGAAACAGATGAGTGGTGGGAACAGATTAATCGGATCATCGGCAGTGTGAGCAGTCAGTCTGCCAGAAGTGACTGCTTATTGGTGCTTAGTATCCCATACATGAATGGGACGCAGGTGGCGCTGTGGGTTAAACCACAGAGCCTAGGGCTTGCCGATCAGAAGGTCGGTGGTTCGAATCCCCACAGCGGGGTGAGCTCCCGTTACTCGGTCCCTGCTCCTGCCAACCTAGCAATTCGAAAGTATGCAGTGCAAGTAGATAAATAGGCACCGCTCCAGTGGGAAGGTAAATGGCATTTCCGTGCGCTGCTCTGGTTCGCCAGAAGCGGCTTAGTCATGCTGGCCACATGACCCAGAAGCTGTACGCCGACTCCCTCGGCCAGTAAAGCGAGATGAGCACCACAACCCCAGAGTCGTCCATGACTGGACCTAACAGTCAGGGGTCCCTTTACCTTTACCTTTATCCCATTCATGAACAGTGAAACACTTTCCCCAAGTGCGGATTTTTATGTAGCCAAAACAGTACCACCTGCACACAAGAGGGAGGTATCAGCAGACTTTTAAAGAGGTTCAAAAGGAATTCTGAGGGGCGGGGAGGAGAGAACAGCCCAATGAAGACTGAGCATGCTGGGCGTCCCCAGGATTCTGTTGGGGGCAAGGGATGGGAAAGGGTGGAAGTAGTGGATGGGAGCACTCCATGCTGCAACATTTTGTTGCAAGCCCCACCAGTTATAATAATATTAGTTACCAATATAACTTGACACCTTTATAGCACTAAGTATGTACGGAGTAACTTTGTTTTTTTAAGGAAAAGTCTCTGCCCCAAGGACTTTACAATCCAACTTCCAGTAGTTGGAGAGACAACAAAGCAGAGGGTAAGGAAAGGGAGAGGTCAGCATGGGACAAATATGGGGAAAGGTGTTAGTTGCAGACAATGGAGGAAACGCAAAAGAGCAGGAGGCGACTTTCTCTCAAGTTCTCTATCCAGAAATACTGAATTCTGGGAAATCTTACTGACCACTAGGAAAGCTTATTCAGCAAAATTTGTCTGGCAGCTGAAATTTCAGCGGGAATTTGCCAAACTATTTTCAAGCCTGTCTCTGCAACAACAGGCAGCAAATGGTGGGTTTTTTGGGGGGGAGGGGGGTTTAAGAACGCTGAGGGAACTAAATTCCACAACATGTGGTTGAGTACACAGTATACCTTTAAAACACATTTGAAGGACATTCTTTGCCTCAAAGGATTCTGGGCACGGTAGTTTACACCTCATAGAGTTACAATTCCCAGCAAGCCTTAACAAACCAAAGTGCCCATAATTCTCTGATGGGGATATGTGCTTCAAATATCTTTTAAAGGTATAACTGTGCATGCAGCCACTTTATCTGCAATCATGTGGAAACACAAGCAAGCACAGTCCTGCTCCTAGCTAGAAGAACGGAACCCGGCCTTGTGCTCGGCACTAAATAGGGGACTGTGTTCTGCATAGGTTGGGCTGAAATAGTCATGGCCTCATGCGAACATGCCAGCGAACCTTTCTTTGAGGTTTGTATTGCTCCTTTAGATGTGCAGCTGTTAAACATGTTCCTCTTCGGGATGAATAGTGCCTCTTCCCCTGTTTACAAACCACATTTGTCCCAGATCTGCCTTTGAAGCCTTTCCATCAGATTGTATATATAAACTGCTAAGTGCAGAGTCTCAGCCTGTCCGTACAAGGCGACTGACACACCTCACCATAACAAGCCAACCCATTTTAGAAAGACCTAACTCTCCCCACCAGCAAATAGCCAGTCTCTCTCACCAGCAAAAAGACATCCAGCAAATAGCCAGTCTCATTCAACAGCTTATTTTTAAACAACTAACCCTGAACCAAGTAAGAAGCAGCATTTCCATTGTAAAGGTTTTCTTTTTTTAATATAATCCTCCATTGCCATTTGCTGCTTGCCTAGGGTGAGTTGCCAGTTCACCTAGGTGAGCAGCTGAATGGAAATCACGCAAGGTTCAGTGTCATACTGCTTTCCCCCGCGTTGACTGGCACCCCTTGTAGGTCAAAACAGCTGTGGAGGTCCTTGAATCAGACTGCAGCTGCAGAGACAGGCTAGTGGTGATTTGATATAAATCACCTGATATAAATTTCCTGATATAAATCACCTCCGGATGCTACTAATAGACCTACCCCCCTCCCACCCAAAATATAGGAAGTTGTTTGATTCTAGGTCAGATAATTTTTCCCACTAGCCCAGTATTGACTTCTCTGACAAACAGAGACTCTCTAGTAAGTCAGGCAGAGAAGACTACACTCAGTGCTATTTTTCTGCGGGGGAAGAGGTGCTGGAACTGACCATGAACACCTCCCTCATTCTCTCAGAGGTGCCAGAACTGAGTTCCAGCTGAAGAAAAAAAGAGCCCTGGATCTACTACCATCTGGTGTGAGGAACCTTTGGCCCTCCAGATTTTGCTGAACTACAACTCCCATCATCCCTGTCCATGCTTGTTGAGGCTGATGGGACTTCCAAGCCAGCAATATTTTGTGGGCCAAAGCGTCCCACACCTGACCCAGCTACAGTGGTACCTCGGGTTACATACTGTCAGAGTTGCTTCCAGATCCTAGCTCACAGAGGATCACGCTAGCCAGCGATCATTAAATAAAAGTCTTTATTGAGTTACAGTTTCCATTCTCAAGCTGCTGCGTGCAACCCTACGTCTAATGGTTAGATCGGCGAAGCCCCATCTGAGTCTCCGCCCCTTGTACACCAACTTAATATCCTAGCCTTGCTCCACCTTTTCCGCCTGACTGTTCTTCTCTGGGTCCCTCTGCCCCCCGGGGTCTCTTCCTTCCGGGATTCCTCTGACGCTGACGCTGACCCCCCTGACTCTTCTCCCTCCTTTCGGCGGGCTTTAGGACCTGGCTCCCTTTCCGGGCTGCCTACTGCGCCACCTTCCTGTGCATTTGAACTTGTCGCGCGCGCCCAACCTTCCACCTTCCGTCTGACCGTTTCTTCGCTCCCCGATGGAGGTGTGGCCACTCCTGACTCGTGCCCTCCCCCCTGTTGTGAGCTGCCAGCGCTTGATCCCTGGCGCCCTTCCTCTTCCCTGCTCTCTGGCGGTGACGCTGGTCCCGATTTCCAACTGCTCCCCTCTGAGTCCCCTCTGGCTCTATCTTCCTGGGGTGTCCCCCTAGGCTCCCCCCTTGCCCTGGCCACTGGTGCTCCTTTCTGTGAATCTTCTGATTCACTGGAAAGACTCGGAGATCTCGGGTCGTCGTCATCACTCATCTTTTCTTCTGCCTCCTCTCCCTCGCTCTCTGTTTCCTCCCTTGCCCTTGCCTCTGCTCCTGAACCCCTGACATCCATCCCCCCCTCGAAGCCCCCTCTTCCCCCCTCCCCTCCTTCCGGTGCGGGATCTGGGTGCTGCTGTGTCAGGGGGACGAATGTCGGATACAGTTCGCTTCCCGTGGCGGGCCGCCATCCGAAGTCTTCCGGTTCTTCCTCCCTGCTCTCGTTGACGACGGTCACTTCCGCTTCCATCTCTGTGCCGCCGTGCTCGAAACCCGGGTCGTCCCCGAAAACGTCCATGTCCGTCTCTCCCTCGTTGCCTTCTGGAGACGTTGCTCGTCCTGGACCCTCCAGCCACCTTCTGCGGAACTGCTCCTCTGGTCGATCATCCCACCAATACGAGGGTTCTGAAGCAGATCCCGAGGGTGACCCCTCCGGGGAACGGGCGTCTCGTGTCGGTTCCTCGTCCGAGTCGAACCCCCGGAACGTGCTGGCTGAAAGCGTGGGCGTGAAAAGCCAGTCGTCGAAAAAGTCTGCTGGCATTGGCCTGTGTGGGAAGAGGGCATGAAACTCTTCTTTGAGCAGAGGTTCGTCCAAAGCGTAGCCCGGCACCCAGCTGTTGGCACTGGCCGGGGTGCCCTCCTTGGCGAGAAGGTATTCTACCCCCTCTTCCCCCCATCTGGAGTCCAAAATCTCCGTGACTTCGTTGATGCGCTCCTCCTGTGCCACTCCCCCTTGCCCGGTTCTCTCTCGGAGCGGACCCGGTGCCGTTCCTGGTTCCTGAAACCTGTGAGGTGCCTTGTAGGGAGTGAGCACCGATCTGTGGAACACCGGATGCATTCTGGAACCCTCCGGAAGAGCCAGCCTGAAAGCCACCGGGTTGACCTGTTCTTCGACTCGGTAGGGCCCCAGTTGTTTATGCCCTAGTTTCTTCTTCGCCAACGACCTGGCCGGCACTGCGTGGGCTGCTAACCAGACCCAGTCTCCCACATGGATCTCTTCGCCAACCCTTCTGTGTTTGTCCGCTTGAACCTTGTATGCGTGTTTAGCCAGCTCCAGGTGCCGCCGCAGCTGATCGTGGACCTCCTGCAACTCCGACGCGAACGCATCTGCTGTCTGCGGCTCCCCCTCCCCCATTCTTTCCAGTCCCGGGAAGGTTCTGGGGTGCCTCCCGTTGTTGGCGAAGAACGGCGTGACCCCCGTGGACACGTGCTTCGTGTTGTTGTAGGCGAACTCGGCGAGAGGCAGGTAATCCACCCACGTCGCAGGCTGTTGATTCGCATAACATCTCAGGTACTGCTGCATGATGGCATTGACCCGCTCCGCTTGCCCGTTGGTCTGCGGGTGTCTAGCCGACGCCAGGTTGATCTTGACGTTCAGGAAGCCCATCAGCCTCTGCCAGAAGTTCGAGATGAACTGTCGCCCTCGGTCGGACAGAATAGACCGCGGCAGACCGTGAACCTTGAACACGTGGTCTATGAACAGTTTGGCGGTTTGTTCCGCCGTGGCCACCTTCGCACACGGAATGAAATGTGCCATCTTGGAGAACAAGTCCACCACCACCAGCACAGCCGTCTTGCCCCTCGAGCTGGGCAGATCCGTGACAAAGTCCAGGGCCACTCTCTCCCATGGTTCGAACGGAGTTTGCAGCGGTTCCAGCAGTCCGGCCGGCGGTCTGTGCACTGGTTTGGCCCTCTGGCAGGTGTCACACCTCGCCACGTAGTCCGCGACTTCCCCTCTCATTCCGGGCCACCAGAAGTCTCTGGCTACTAATTCCACCGTCTTCTCCTTGCCAAAGTGCCCGGCAGTGGGCGCGTCGTGCAGCTGCCGCAGTACCTTGGCGCGAAGTTCGTCTCCCGGCACGTAGATGGCCCCTTTACGGATGAGCAAACCATCTCGCAGCTGGAACTCGTCGGTCGCTGCCGTGCCCCTGTGCACCTCTGCCATCTTTGCTTGCGCGAAGGAGTCATCCTGCAACGCTCGTCGCACCGCATCCAGGTCAACTGTTGCCGCCGCGCACGCCCACACTGTCGGTGCGAAGATGTGCATGGCGGCCGCTGGCGTTGCCTCCTCCAGATACTGTGGCTTACGGGAGAGAGCATCCGCCATGATGTTGGTGTCCCCCGGGACATATTCTATTCGGAAGTCGAAATTCGCAAAGAACTCAGCCCAACGTATCTGCCTCTGGTTCAGGAACTGTGCCGTGCGCCAGTGCTCTAGATTCTTGTGGTCCGTGCAGACCTGCACCGTGTGCTTGGCGCCGATCAGGAAGTGCCTCCACGCTTTGAACGCTGCATGAATGGCCAGCAACTCCCTGTCCCAGATGGTGTAGTTCTGTTCGGACTTGCTGAGCTTCCTTGAGTAAAACGCTCCCGGCCTCCAAACCCCCTGCGGGTCTTTCTGCAGCAGGACTGCTCCCACGGCTCTGTCCGAAGCGTCTGTCTCCACCCTCATCGGCCTGCTGGGGTTGACATGAAGCAGCTGCTCTTCCGACGCGAAGAGACGCTTGAGTGCCTGAAAGGACTGCTCCGCCTGCTCTGTCCAGATGAACTTCTTTTTCTTGGAGCTGAGCGTGTCCGTGATGGCCGCTGTCTGCATCGCAAAGCCTTTGATAAACTTGCGATAGAAGTTCGCGAAGCCGACAAACCGTTGGACCTCCTTCCGGTTGCGTGGGCTTTTCCAATCCAACACTGCTCGGACCTTGGCGCTGTCCATGGCGAGCCCTTTATCAGACAACTTGTAGCCCAGGAAATCCACCTCCGTCACGTCGAATTGGCACTTCTCCAGCTTGGCGTAAAGCCTATGTTGCTGTAGCCTGCTCAGCACTTCCTTGACGTGTCTGTCATGCTCCTGCTGCGATTCCGAAAAGATCAGGATGTCATCCAAGAAACAGACGCACGTCTTGTAGAGGAGCCCCGCCAACACGTGATGCATGAAAGCTTGAAAAACGTGGGAGCCATTTTGCAATCCAAAAGGCATAACTCTATATTCGTAGGTGCCCAGGGGCGTGAACATGGCTGTCTTCCACTCATCTCCCTCCCGCATGCGAATGAGGTTGTATGCCCCTCGCAGGTCCAACTTGGTGAACACTCTGCCCTTCCGTACCTTTGCGAGGAGGTCGTCGATTCGGGGCATGGGGAAGTCCGATGGCTTGGTCACACTGTTCAAGATGCGAAAGTCCACTACAAGTCTTTTTTGGGGCGTGTCCCTCTTCTTAACAAAGAATACCGGACTGCCCCCCGCTGCCTTGGACTCTCGGATGAAACCGCGCTCCAAATTATGATCTATGAACTCTTTGAGTTCCTGCAGTTCGTCCTCAGACATGGAATACAGCTTCCCTTTGGGCAGCGCCGCCCCCGGCAGCAGGTCAATTTTGCAGTCATATGGTCTGTGGGGGGGTAGCCTGTCTGCCTCCTTCTCGCAGAAAACCTCCAAAAATTCTGCGTACTTGTGGGGAACCGCTTGCAGCGTGCCTAGCTGCAGCTGTGACTCCTCTTCCTCTCCTTCCTGCCTGGGCACGATGCAGTGTTCAGCGCAAAAGGAAGAGCCGAAGGTCAGCTGCCTCTGGTACCAAGCCAGCGTCGGGCTGTGCTTGTCCAGCCAACTCATGCCCAATACAATGGGCGTGTCCGATAGTTGAGTGACATTGAAGCTGATGATTTCCCTGTGATTCCCAAGTCGCATCACCATTGGTGGCGTCTGCTTCACCACTTGCCCCCCTAGCAGCTCCCTGCCATCCACCGTGACAACCTGCAGGGGCAGCGTGGCAGGCAGCAACTGTATAGCGTGCCGGTCGACAAAGTCCTGCCCTATAAAGTCCGCATTGCTTCCGGAGTCAATGGTGATTGGCACGTCCATGGTGATTCCATTGGGCAGCTGGAGCGACGCGGTGAGCCTCACTACCGGTTTGGGCGGGAGGGGGTCCATGGGCTGTAAAATCTCTGGGGACTGCTTCACTGACACGTCTGGCTGGGCCCCAGTGCCTCTTCCAACCAGACTCCGTCGTTTCCCTGCTGTGGTTGTCCTTGCTGCGTTGCTGCAGTTACCATTGCTGAGGCTGCAGTGTGCTTGTGGAGCCTCTGGGGACACTCTTTCGCCATATGCTGTGGATCATCGCAGATGTAACACTTCCTGTTCCCTCTAGGAGGCTTCGCTTTCACTGCTGCCGGTGCTAGGGCTCTGGCTGCTGACTGAGCCCTTGCACCTCCAACCTCCATAGGTTCCGCTCCTCCTCCTGGCGGAGGCGTGGATTGCGCACGCGCTGCTTCTCTGGGAAGGAAGGAGGAGCCCCTGGCTGGTTCGCGCCCTCCACGCCCTTCGCCACTGCTCCACGGACGTCCTTCCAGCCGCACCCCCACCGCCAGCGCCCTCTGAACGATCTCCTGCGTGGTCCGGGGTCTCTCCCCCCTCGCAATTTCATCTTTAACCGAGCCGTGCAATCCCTCCCAAAACAGGTCTCTTACAGGAGCCGAATCTCTGTCCCATTCCAGAGCACTGACCAAAGCGAAAAAGCGGGCATGGTACTGCCTTACGCTGGCCCTCCCTTGCTTCAGTCCATGTATCTGCTGCCGAGCAAGATCCACGTCAATGCTTGACAAAAAGCACCCATCCATCGCTTTAATAAAGGCATCCGCATTTTGGAGCGCTGGATCATTATCTCTCCACAAATTGCGCAGCCATGCTTTAGCATCTCCATGCAAATGGGACATGATGAATCCCACCTTCTCTTGCTCATCTCTAAAGTCTTTGTTCAGCAGTTGCAGTGCACACATTACATCTGCTCTAAAGTTGGGGTACTGTTGCAAATTCCCATCGAAGTGAGAGACCAGACCGCCTGTTCGTCTCCCCAACCCAATCCCCTCCGGTTTGGGTGTCAGTTGCCCTTGCTTCGTAAGCACTTCCAACCTGACCTGGAGATCCCTGTAGGCGGCAGCTGCGTCCTCCTCTCTCTTCCTGGATGCAAGAGCCTCGGCATTCAGGCGCGACACTGCTTCTCTGAGTTCCACTATCTGCTGTTCGGCCGTCATGTTGTCTGCCGTTCGTGAGCTCGCTAGTAGGCACCCGCTTTCTCTCCTCTCCGCGAGGCTGTAGATGCCCACAATTTAGGAGATGGGGCTTACTGTCAGAGTTGCTTCCAGATCCTAGCTCACAGAGGATCACGCTAGCCAGCGATCATTAAATAAAAGTCTTTATTGAGTTACAGTTTCCATTCTCAAGCTGCTGCGTGCAACCCTACGTCTAATGGTTAGATCGGCGAAGCCCCATCTGAGTCTCCGCCCCTTGTACACCAACTTAATATCCTAGCCTTGCTCCACCTTTTCCGCCTGACTGTTCTTCTCTGGGTCCCTCTGCCCCCCGGGGTCTCTTCCTTCCGGGATTCCTCTGACGCTGACGCTGACCCCCCTGACTCTTCTCCCTCCTTTCGGCGGGCTTTAGGACCTGGCTCCCTTTCCGGGCTGCCTACTGCGCCACCTTCCTGTGCATTTGAACTTGTCGCGCGCGCCCAACCTTCCACCTTCCGTCTGACCGTTTCTTCGCTCCCCGATGGAGGTGTGGCCACTCCTGACTCGTGCCCTCCCCCCTGTTGTGAGCTGCCAGCGCTTGATCCCTGGCGCCCTTCCTCTTCCCTGCTCTCTGGCGGTGACGCTGGTCCCGATTTCCAACTGCTCCCCTCTGAGTCCCCTCTGGCTCTATCTTCCTGGGGTGTCCCCCTAGGCTCCCCCCTTGCCCTGGCCACTGGTGCTCCTTTCTGTGAATCTTCTGATTCACTGGAAAGACTCGGAGATCTCGGGTCGTCGTCATCACTCATCTTTTCTTCTGCCTCCTCTCCCTCGCTCTCTGTTTCCTCCCTTGCCCTTGCCTCTGCTCCTGAACCCCTGACACATACGCTTCAGGTTACAGACTCCGCTAACCCAGAAATAGTGCTTCAGGTTAAGAACTTTGCTTCAGGATGAGAACAGAAATCATGCTCCGGCGGCGCGGCAGCAGCAGGAGGCCCCCATTAGCTAAAGTGGTGCTTCAGGCTAAGAACAGTTTCAGGTTAAGTACGGACCTCCGGAACAAATTAAGTACTTAACCCGAGGTACCAATGTACTTTATCCTTCTAACTGGGGGTGCCATGGAGATATCTGCATGAAGAGCATGTGCTTGACCACTGGGCTATGGCGCTTTTATCTTAAAAGCACACACATTCAGGAAATCTGATTACAGATTTCCTGATGTCGTGTCTGGTTTGGTCTTTACACAACCGGAGGAGATGTCCCATTCAGCACACATGGCTTGAGACTGGAGCGTGAGGCGCACGGCATCCATGTGCCTGACACCTGGAAAATCCTCCGTCTGAAAGGAGACTTGCAGATGGAATCCTCTTACAACTTCCTGAGACTGTAACCCGAAGCTGACCCTGTTTTTCCTTTCCTTTTCCTCATTCCCTTGTCGCTACCTCGCTTACATAAAGAGGGCTTTTCGCATTTCTCTTGAAACCCGTGCTTTTCTGGCTGGAAAAACACACACCCAACTCTCCGTATGTTGTTGCCTGAGACTCAAAACATGTGCTGATCAGATGGAATGCAAACGCTTCAGGAACACAACACCAGCAGCCAAGGAGCCATGAGGGGCTGTGTCCCAGGTTGCCATTTCAGGAAACGTATTGCTGCAAAGCACTATGGACTTGATCCAAAAACTCAGCGCACAGAGCTTACTGCCCATTGCCCCCACTTGAACCTGGGAGTGTGGCCTACAAATATACCCAACGCTTTTCCCATTAGAAAGACAGCAGGAGGAAGGCATCGTGTTGCAGAGGTAAAACAGAAGGGAGAAGCAATTCCCACCCCTTTGCCCACTGCTTCTCTCCTGGGATTCTAACTCCTCTGGGTCCCAGTTGCATGTTCACCACATCAAGTAGAGAGAAGATACTCAGAGATAGGATTGTGGTGGTGGGGAGGAGTAGGGAGGGAAATCATGCAAGAAGAGGAATAAGCACCACACTCCTGCTGCACGTCTACAAAGTACACAAGCAGTACACAAAAGGTTTGTTTTGCCCTTTGGGGTGGTATTATTCTAGAACCAATGGCTTTGAGCTGGACAATGTAACTTGCCCACCTGCTCCTCTCCCTGCAACCTGCCTAAATCTGCTCCAAAATGTGGAGGGAACCCCTGGAGCACATTTAGGGTTCATGTGGGGAGAGAAGTAGGTGAGGAGATTATGCTATGTACAGTAGTTAAGAGTTGTTGCACTACTGTGTAACTGAATACCAGGGCTGGGCGACATTCGGTTTTCAACATCGCAGTGTATCACTAGCTAAACATTGTGATATACAGTTGTACCTTGGAAGTTGAATGGAATCCGTTCTGGAAGTCCGTTCGACTTCCAAAACGTTTGGAAACCAAAGCGCAGCTTCTGATGGGCTGCAGGAAGCTACTGCAGCCAATTGAAAGCTGCAGAAGCCCCATCAGACGTTCGGCTTCCAAAAATAGTTCACAAACCGGAAGAGTCACTTCCAGGTTTGCGGTGTTCGGGAGCCAAAACATTCGAGAACTAAGCTGTTCAAAAACTAAGGTACAACTGTACTGAAATACCACAACGTCTGAAATAAATATGGAGCTATGTAAAAGCACTGGCTGGCTTCATGGCTTTTCCCGCATCATGATTTTTGCAATGCAGGCACACACGCACATGCATCATGATTTGCAGGTCAAAAATTATGAAACTGCTATCGTGAAATGGGCTTCAAACCAGTTTTAGATGATATGCCACCCAGCCCTAACACACATCATGATTTGCAATATATTGCCAGGTCCAAAATTATGAAACCACTGTCGTGATATGGATGATATATCAATATACCTCCCAGCCCTATTGAAAACCACCCTGAGTCTGGAGTCTTACTTAACTTTAGAAAAAAAGCAAAACCTCCGCCAAAAGATTGAAAGAAGGCAATAAGATGGCAAAGAGTTCAACATTACCTAGTCAGGCTATACTCTGGGGGAGGCTGATAACGGACAACGGCTACTTCGCTCCTCGCTGCCTGGGGCGCTGAATAGGAGGGCATCACCACTTCCTGGATGACTCCAGAATGCTGGTCATTAAAAAACATCCCGTGCTCCTGAGCTTTGCTCACCGGAGAGACCACCTGCTTGCTTTTGTACGGGTAGTCCGGCGGCGGGCCCCTTGGATCCACACCTTTGCTGGTGGACTGAGGAGGGGACGGCCCTCCCGCTTTGAATCCTTTGCTTCTCCCCAAGGCAGGCGGATGCTGTTTTGTGCCGTTCCTCTCCAGCGACAACTGCATGATCCTCTCGCTAAGGTACCGCACGTGGCCTTGCTTCAGTTCCTTGAGCGCCTCGTCTTTGTGCGCCTGTCCGCTGTTGGCTCGAGCCAACGTTGGCCTCCCTTCCGTTCTGGATTTCGGGCAGGAGGTTCCCGCCATGTAAAAACCTGCCCCAGCGGCGCTGCTGGGCTGCTGGCCCCTGAAAAACTGAGACTGGGCTTTGGCCTCTTCATAAGTTGGCAGCTCTTCATTGTTCTGCTGAGGCTGGGCGCCCCTGGGCTGCTTCTCCATCGCAGTGCTGTCCCCTTGGTGCTCCTGGCCTTGTGGTTCCTGCCGCGCCGACTGCTGGACCATTTGTGGGTCTTCGGGCACCAGGTTTTCCGTGGAAGAAGAAGAAAGCAGCGTGCTGGCAGTGGGGTTGGATGGTCCCGCGCTCCCTGTGGCCTGGGGCTGGATGGCCAGCAGGTTCATGTTCTCGCTCGGGTTGCCATAGCGCAGCTCCTGGATCAACCGCTGTAACACAGTGCCAGGGGCAACGTCCTCCGAACCTCTCATTTCCACCTCTGAAACCTGGAGGAAGCTCGGGGGGTGGAAGTTGCAAGGGGGGTCTTCAGCTGAAGCAAGAGAAAAGATGGCAGGCAGAGAAAGAAAAGAGACACACAAAAAAGGGAAAGGCTGGATTATTTTGAATGAGGAAGACGGAGAAATCCTGCATGGCCTTTTCCTCCATCAATTATCCTACTGCCAACCTGAGTTCATAACTCAGCCAAATGTCAGGTGCAGCGTTAGAAATTCAGATATACAGTGGTACCTCGGGATGCAAATGGGATCCATTCCGGAGCCCCGTTTGCATCCAGAAGCAAACGTAACTAGTGATGGCACATCTGTGCACGCACGCGTCGCTTTTCGTCGCTTCCGCACATGCGCATGGCGCCATTTTGAGCGTCTGCGCATACGCGAGTGGCGAAACCCAGAAGTAATGCGCTCTGTTACTTCCGGGTTGCCACGGAGCGCAACGCGAACACGCTCAACATGAAGCATATTCAACCCAAGGTATGACTGTATAAGCTAAGTGCCAAATTGCTCCTTAAACCAGGGTTACAGTTGCCAAAAAGGAATGCCTTGTTGTCATTTTGGGGCCAGACAGCTCTAAAGTCATATTTTTCAATACAACCTTTGGGCTCCTGAAATTCAGATGAAACAGAACAGATAGAAATCTACAGGATGTGTTGCAAGCGTGTGAAAACAGATCCAATGATCCCCAGTCATGCACCTCCCGATGGTGGAGACGTCAAGCGCCGTCCTGGCGCCTGGGCATCTTCACTTGGTCTCAAGTAGACGATAGCCAGCTGCAAAATGGGCCTGGTGAATTTCAATTGTTGATCAAGGAGTAAGGCCAGTAGTAAACAGGGAGGTGCAAGGGAAGAGGGATGCAAGAGCATCATTTGACGGGGGTGCGGACTGATGAGACCTCTGTCCAGATGCTGCAGCTTGGTGGTTTAAATTTGGGCTGTGGTCTGGGGACTCCCCACCTCTGCTCTTCAGGGACCAAATTGCTTCTGATTAAAACTAAGTGCCCTCTCTGTCCTGCACCTGGGTCCCATTTCCCTTGTATAATGATCCACTTGCAAGGCTCAACGTCAACAAGGATCTGAAGAAAGCCATTTGTCCAAAAAAACAAAACAAACCAGTGTGAAACTCAATTGACAAAAGCAGCTAGAAAGCAGGGTTTTTTACAAGCACCAAGAACTTACTTTCAGTATCGCTGACAAAGTCTATCATTAACGGTGAACCATCCCGCCTGCTGCCAAACAGCTGAGGATCCGTGTAAAGACAGCCAGTTTCTTCCAGTATCTGGGCAGGAGTACTGGAAGTGTAGCAAATGGATGGGAGGCCTATGAGAAAAGAAAAAGAAAAAAATATTTATCCATGAACTAGTCACTTTTTTTTTTTTAAATACCCCAACACTTTTCCTAAAGTGATTCACACTTGTGGTTTCTGAATTATGTTTAAGCGTTGTTTCACAGCCCCCAACAAAGACATCCGTTGTATACATACTTCTCAGTGAATCATTTCAGATGTCTGTCTACATAAAAGGCTGCATGCAGAAACACATTTTACTGCAAACAACACAACCTTGCCACAGAACTGTAAGAGGGAAGTCACGGAGCGGGTGAGCACCCAAGCCATAGTGGCAAACGTTCAAAGACTTAATAGATGATAGAGAAATGGTCATTAATTTATTGGCAGCTCCCAGTATTTTCCAATTATAAATTTTCAAGGAAAACTCACATCGCTGGTCAGTGGTTGAGCTGCTCTAGAATTACAATGGAGTTTTTGAAGCCAAGTGACTCACCGCTCTTCTGATTGCTAATGGCTTAGTTCCCAAGCTATCACAGCCTTGGATTAGGACTTGGGTGGGCTTAGAATTTGAACTTTACATCCACAAGCAACATATTAAAACTACATCATTATTACTGCAAGCAAGCAAAGTGCTTTTGGTTGGTTTCAGAATTTTTTGATCAAAACAGACATTGTGTCAATTCAGATGCAGTAGGAAACCAGGGTTTCCCATTACATGAACAAGTCTCAGGCTTATCCACAGCCTCCAACCTTCCCCTCTTTTGTGCCCACAAGGAGATCAGCAACTTCTGTTTTTAAACAATCCAGAGTATCTCAGTCTGGGGATCTGAGGAACCTGTGGCCCTTCAGTGTTGTTGGACTACAATTACCATAATCTCTTATCATTGGCCATGCTGGATGGGGCTGATGGGAGTTGGAGTCCAACATAACTCCAATCCCTTGTTTAAAATATGGTTCAGGACAAGCCAAGATGTAAAACCGTGATTTAATCTGGATTTGGTCTAACAAACCATAGCTCCCTGTACATTTGAACTCAAGGAACTGTGGTTTGCTTCAATGGAGAAGTGGAAGCTTCTGATCTCCTCACAGTAAGGTACGAGGAGAGGACGGAGGAGCATTCAAGTTTCCTATTATGTCCAAAATACCACACAGACATATATGATGCACATACACCTCTTACTGCAGTACAATTAGGTATATAAGGTATGTTCTTGTCCATAAACTTTAAATCTGGACAACAGCCTGTAAAATAACATGCTGGACATTTATACTATCCAGAGGCCACTGTCACAAGAATAACTGATTATATGGATATATTGCCTGCATCTGCACAAGGAAATTTAATTTCCAGAAACTATTGTTTTGAATTAATATTGCCCATTCCCTGTTTTACATGCTATTTTAACTAATTTAACACTTTTTAAAAAGCATTAGTGAAAAAAGCCATTCACAGTGCCATTCATGAATGTGATCTTTGCTTTATTTTTTGGATATAAACTCTCTATTTCAGCAAGTTGACAATTTATATAAGAGAAAACACGCCCGATTTGTCTTACGACACCGTAATATTTAAATTCAGACTGCTGAATTTATGGCAGTCCCAGTGGAATATGTCCCTCTCTTGATTTCATTATCTACTGCAGTAACCATATAAGTTTAGAACCCTAGAATGAAATTGCACAGACAACATTCCTTGGTTTGTATGAAAGAGATAACAATGGCTTTGAAAGAGAGTTTTTAGCAGGGTGTTCTGGGAAGAAGGAATAAGAAAGACTGGGATCCATCTTGGGCAGGCTGGCTGAAGGCTTCACTGCTGTGGGGGACAAACCCCTCTTGAAATGAACATGCTGTAAGATCTGGACTCCCTGCAGGCAGACTGAAGGTATAAATAGGTGAATAAACCATATTTCTTAAAGCTATGACATTATCCGCCATGTCTCAGTTCTCCAAAGGACCCTGTAGTGAGTGCCTGGAACCCCCAGGAATCTTGCAGAACATGGGGGCGTCACATTACTTTTGTAACAATACGTTTTGCTGAGAGTCAAAAAGCAATCAAGCCATGTAATCCAGTAGTCAAGTGAGCGATCAACTGATCACGGATTAAGCGAGTACAGCAAGCAAATCAGCCTGGAAACCCCTCACAAATCTGATTCTACTGACAAAAAAAAAAATTGCAGCAGGAAAGCAGCTTATCTCAGTGGAGTCTGGGTGCGCAAACTATTGAAGTGGCACATTACATCTCACCAAAATGTATGTGTGCGTGAGCATGCACAGAATTTGGGATTCTTGTATCAGACGCAGAGTAGGAAATGAATACAAATGAATTTCTTGCCTTCTAAGACTGCTTTCCTCTCCCTTCTCCCCCGTCTCTCAAATCGCAAAACCCCTCCCTTTTATTCTTTAATCATTTGATGAAAGGGGGCAAGAGTTTTATTATAGCATTGTTTCTTAAGCTGGGAATTATGGGGAAGGAGGCCAGCCTTAGCATCTGGAGAGACAGCCGTAAATCCAGCTCAAGCTGACTCACATCCTTTTAATCAGAATTGCACCCTGGATAGGAGAAGACGGCTCTCCTATGGCCTCGGGGCAGCTAACGTTAACACGCCTTACTCTCCTAGACACAATGTAGGTGTTAGCTGGTTTGGAAACACACCACAGCTGAACAAAGAAGCAAGTTGGTTTGATGCAGCTGATCTCAGTATCTCATCCCTATGTATTCAGCCAAGTCAACCAACTTCATCAAACTCAGATAAGCATGTTGGAAATATCTTACAAAAGCTATGTAGACTTGTAATGTAGGAATCATGGGCGAAGGCAGGATTTAGGTTGGGGGTGGGACCAAGCTATCTGGAATAATACGATATGGAATTAATACAACAATTAAAACAGTTAAAACAATAAAACCACAAGTTCAGTTCAGGGGAATGCTTGCCTAAACAGGTGAGCCTTCAAGGAGCCGGAAGAATGCCAACACAGATGGGGCCTATCCTGTTTCAAGAGAGAAAGCATTCCACAACACTGGTGTCACCAGTGAAAATCCTGCCTCTATGTTACCACAAGACAATAATCATCAAGTCATGGCAAAACTAGCTGGGTTACATTGGCTGATCATGGTGCCCTTGAGAAAAGTTTCCCATCCCTTTGTAGCTGACTGCATCTTCCTATGATCTCTCTGGAGCAGGGGTAGGCAACCTAAGGCCTTTGGGCTGGATGCGGCCTAATCGCCTTCTCAATCCGGCCAGCAGACGGTCCGGGAATCAGCGTGTTTTTACATGAGTAGAATGTGTGCTTTTATTTCAAATGCATCTCTGGGTTATTTGTGGGGCATAAGAATTCATTCATCTCCCCCCCTCAAAAAATATAGTCCTGCCCACCACATGGTCTGAGGGACAGTGGACCGGCCCACGGCTGGAAAAGGTTGCTGACCCCTGCTCTGGAGGGTTACTTGGCCCTGAACAAAGTCAGATGTAGTGATGGAGAGAGGAGGACATGGGGAAATTTATTTCCATGAGCTTCCTTATGCTAGCTAACCCCAAGCCACTATATGTAAAGGCACACATACAGACAACTAACTGTCCAAGCCATTTATAGAATCATAGAATCATAGAATCATAGAATCATAGAGTTGGAAGAGACCACAAGGGCCATCGAGTCCAACCCCCTGCCAAGCAGGAAACACCATCAGAGCACTCCTGACATATGGTTGTCAAGCCTCTGCTTAAAGACCTCCAAAGAAGGAGACTCCACCACACTCCTTGGCAGCAAATTCCACTGTCGAACAGCTCTTACTGTCAGGAAGTTCTTCCAATGTTTAGGTGGAATCTTCTTTCTTGTAGTTTGGATCCATTGCTCCGTGTCCGCTTCTCTGGAGCGGCAGAAAACAACCTTTCTCCCTCCTCTATGTGACATCCTTTTATATATTTGAACATGGCTATCATATCACCCCTTAACCTCCTCTTCTCCAGGCTAAACATGCCTAGCTCCCTTAGCCGTTCCTCATAAGGCATCGTTTCCAGGCCTTTGACCATTTTGGTTGCCCTCCTCTGGACACGTTCCAGTTTGTCAGTGTCCTTCTTGAACTGTGGTGCCCAGAACTGGACACAGTACTCCAGGTGAGGTCTGACCAGAGCAGAATACAGTGGCACTATTACTTCCCTTGATCTAGATGCTATACTCCTATTGATGCAGCCCAGAATTGCATTGGCTTTTTTAGCTGCCGCGTCACACTGTTGGCTCATGTCAAGTTTGTGGTCAACCAAGACTCCTAGATCCTTTTCACATGTACTGCTCTCAAGCCAGGTGTCACCCATCTTGTATTTGTGCCTCTCATTTTTTTTGCCCAAGTGCAATACTTTACATTTCTCCCTGTTAAAATTCATCTTGTTTGTTTTGGCCCAGTTCTCTAATCTGTCAAGGTCGTTTTGAAGTGTGATCCTGTCCTCTGGGGTGTTAGCCACCCCTCCCAGTTTGGTGTCATCTGCAAATTTAGTGAGCCACTGCACCTAAATAACCTGCCATGTGTCCACCCCAGGTATGCTAAGTCTCCAGATGTGTCCCAGCCATAATCATAATCATAATAATTTATAATTTATACTTTATACCCTGCCCATCTGGCTGGGCTTCCCCAGCCACTCTGGGCGGCTTCCAACCAAATATTAAAATACAGTAATACATCAAACATTAAAAGCTTCCCTAAACAGGGATGCCTTCAGATGTCTTCTAAAAGTTTGCTGTTCTCTTTGACATCTGGTGGGAGGGCGTTCCACAGGGCGGGCGCCACTACTGAGAAGGCCTTCTGCCTGGTTCCCTGTAACTTGGCTTCTCGCAGTGAGGGAACTGCCAGAAGGCCCTCGGCGCTGGACCTCAGTGTCCAGGTAGAACGATGGGAATGGAGATGCTCCTTCAGATATACTGGACCGAGGCCATTTAGGGCTTTAAAGGTCAGCACCAACACTTTGAATTGTGCTCGGAAACGTACTGGGAGCCAATGTAGGTCTTTCAAGACCGGTGTTATGTGGTCTCGGCAGCCACTCCCAGTCACCAGTCTAGCTGCCACATTCTGGATTAGTTGTAGTTTCCGGGTCACTTTCAAAGGTAGCCCCACGTAGAGAGCATTGCAGTAGTCCAAGCGGGAGATAACCATAGCATGCACTACTCTGGCGAGGCAGTACGTGGGCAGATAGGGTCTCAGCCTGCGTACCAGATGGAGCTGGTAGACAGCTGCCCTGGATACAGAATTGACCTGCACCTCCATGGACAGCTGTGAGTCCAGAATGACTCCCAGGCTGCGCACCTGGTCCTTCAGGGGCACAGTTAGCCCATTCAGGACCAGGGAGTTCTCCACACCCGCCCGCCTCCTGTCCCCCAAAAACAGTACTTCCGTCTTGTCAGGATTCAACCTCAATCTGTTAGCTGCCATCCATCCTCCAACCACCTCCAGACACTCACACAGGACCTTCACCGCCTTCACTGGTTCTGATTTAAAAGAGAGGTAGAGCTGGGTATCATCTGCATATTGATGGTCACCCAGCCCAAACCCCCTGATGATCTCTCCCAGAGGCTGCATGTAGATGTTGAAAAGCATGGGGGAGAGGACAGAACCCTAAGGCACCCCACAAGTGAGAGCCCAGGGGTCTGAACACTCATCCCCCAACACCACTTTCTGAACACGGCCCAGGAGGAAGGAGCAGAACCACTGTATGACAGTGCCCCCAGCTCCCAACCCCTCTAGACGGTCCAGAAGGATGTTATGGTCGATTGTATCAAACGCCACTGAGAGATCCAGCAGAACTAGGAAACAGCTCTCACCTTTGTCCCTAGCCCGCCAGAGATCATCGACCAGTGCGACCAAGGCAGTTTCAGTCCCATGATGAGGCCTGAATCCCAACTGGGATATATAGAAGGCTTGTCTCCCAAGGGCAGTAAGGCTGAAACATTCCTGGAATTCAATATATTTGTGACTGTGTTTTCCAATAAAAGGAAAAACAATGGGGTTGGGGAAAGACTTTGAAACTGCATGTTAGAATCCACATACATATCACTAGGGAACAAGTGCTCAGGGACATCTCACCAACGTAATACAATATTTTATACACCCAACAGATATCAGCAAACATTATCTTACACAAGCAAGGTACTCATCATCCATATTAAGCAATTTGGTGACTGTATCTGAATGCTGACGATCCTGATTTGCTTTGTAGACATTCATAAGCGAATGCTGAATATCATATTTATGCAACTGTCAACATTTATGTTGCACTTTTTCACACACAAAAATTTACACTGTCAGCAATTTACATGTGAAATACTGACTGCTGTAGATTTTCAGCCATCCACTGAGGCAGGTCAGAAAGCCGATTTCTGGTCTCCTGGCTCTTTGTCATGCCAGAGAATGACCAAGAGATGAGAGAGGGTAATCTACCACATTGGAGCCGTTAAAAGGGCTGTGGAGAAGGATCCCCAGCACTCCAACAAAACCTGCAAGAAGTTGGGCAGACTAGGCCTTAGTTTGGGATAAACCAGGCACCCCCAAACCCACCCCTCCAGATGTGTTGGGACTACAACTCCCATCATCCCTAGCTAACAAGACCAGTGGTCAGGGATGATGGGAATTGTAGTCCCAAAATATCTGGAGGGCTGAGTTTGGGGTTGCCTGGGATAAATGGATGCCGTCTAGGCTGCAATTCAAGCCTGAAGAGAGTCAGCTGACATTAAAAGGCATCAAGACACAACAAGCCGAACTTGAGCAACTTGTCTTGAGTTCAAAGACTCTCCCCTATTTCTCTTGCTTCCTGACTGCTACCTCAGATGGTGGATCCTGGGCTGTCCACTTTGCCTTTGACCTGACAGCGGCTATTGGCCTCTCCAACCCTCTGCTGCATGGCTCTCTGCGCCTGCCCCGTGACCCTTTGCTCCATAACTGCTTGATCTGGTGCCTGACTCCCAAGTCCCTCCCCATACCCATGTTCCTGGACTTTCCAATCCTTGTCCACACCTAAACCAAACCTGCCTCAGAGCTAGGCCAAGGCTGCAGAGCTAGGTCAGCTACAACCAACCCACTCCGAATTTTGGACTCATTCTACACTTTTCTGTGTCAAAATCACACAGCTATGTGGTGAAATTAAAAAAAATTAGGGTCTTTTATATATATAATAAATGTTCATGACTGCATATATAGGCCACATGTCTGGAACCCCACAGAAAAAGTCCTGAAACCATTTTGTCCCTCCCAAATTGACCTCAAATATTTCTCTGCAAGGTCAATGGAAAATGGAAAAGCCTTCCCATTGTCTTTTTGTTCACAAATCCTGTCTTAAGGGTATGTCTGTGTATGAATAGGGTGAGCCTGTGACCTGGCTCAGGAACTAAGTATTTATCATTACAAAAGACTGGCCAGGCTCCCCAAGTAATCCAATCAAGGGACCATTAACAGGTAATCTGCCAGACAGGAGATAAACAACGCACTCAGATTTCTGTTGTAGACCACCCTTTCTGTGATGTATGTATGATGTTTCTGGGGGTGGTCTTGGACTCCTGGGCGGGCAATTTAAAATGTCTATATAAGGGCGGGCACACCTTTGTTCTGGGTCCTCCTCCTTTCCTGCATGTGAGGGGAGCACCCTGTTGCAACAGATCAATAAAGATCAGGCTTACTAGCTGCTTTGCTTCTCAATATTCTCTGGTTGGCCTCTGTTATTTTCACCAAACGGTGGAGAACCTACAAAGGACTCTATAAGGGCTCTTGTGTCCCCCATAAGAAAATAAGGGCTGATTTTTGTTTATGACAGAGGAATAACCTAGTTATGAGTAGCACGACACAAACAAGATTATAAATTACTATTCTGAATGTGTCCTTGTTCATTTCAGGAGCTAATTTTACTTTTTAAACAAACCCATTGTAGCATAAAACACAGAACGCTAACACGGAATCTACACTTTTTAAACCATACACACAGCTGGCTCATGTTCCAAGAAACAAGTATAAAAGCAATCTTTTGTAGTATTTCATTTCATCCACCCACACATCGGCTCAGATGGGCTTTTTGAGCCCGCACCCCTGCATAGTCTGGTGCGACATCACAACTACCAAATTAATCTTCTGAAGAAAGCAGAAGTGGCCAGTGGCCACCAGCTTAGATGGATTTGAAAGGGGATTAGACAAATTAATGAAGGGAAATGCTTCTGGGGCATGATTGAGATCCCCCCCCCTTAAAAATAAAAAAACCGTATAGAAATGCTAATACTAATACTAATACAGTGGTACCTCGGTTTACATACGCTTCAGGTTACATACGCTTCAGGTTACAGACTCCGCTAACCCAGAAACAGTGCTTCAGGTTAAGAACTTTGCTTCAGAATAAGAACAGAAATCGTGCAGCAGCAGCGGGAGGCCCCATTAGCTAAAGTGGTACCTCAGGTTAAGAACAGTTTCAGGTTAAGAACTGACCTACAGAACGTATTAAGTACTTAACCCGAGGTACCACTGTAATACTAACAATAATAATGTACTATTTTTAGGATCAGGGAGGGCATGCCTCTGAATATACCAACAACAGAGGAAATACAGCGGAAAAAAATATGAAGTATTTGTGTTAAAACAACATGAGGGCAATGGCTAACTGCCGCATGATCCTGACAGATGAAGGGCAGCCCAGAAATATAGTAAATAAATACCCCACACTGAACTGAATAGAACTTAGATTGCACTGTTAGTCAGGACCCAGCCCACCCATTTAAATAAACCCACCCTGCTTATTAATAAGGACGAATACTATAATCACTGTAGTCACCACTGCCAATCATTTCCATATCACTTTAGTGTGCAAAGTGTGCTAAAATGCTCTCTGCCTCATTCATCTGCACCAAACTAGATTTCTCTGTACTGAGCTGCAGCCTGAATCCTTTTAACCTCAGTTGCAGTTTCCAGCGAGAAAGAACCCTGGAAGTAAATAATGGAAGATAATCCCTCTTGTATGTTTGGCATTTAGAGCAGTCAACACAGAGTCTGCCTGCTCTTTTCTCTCTCTCTTTTCAGGCTGTTTGCCAAGGAAAGACCTTTTTAGGATCATTTACTTAGAATTGTTCCTGCAATTAGCCAGCCCATTGTTAACACCAGTGTGTGGTTTTTCTTATGCAAACCACACCATTCCCGCTTGCAGGAGTTTGTTTTTTTTAGAAAAAGCAATCCTAGCCATTCATATCTGACTCTTTGAAAGGGATTTGGTACCCGCTATTACAAAGCACATAGAAGCAACCTAAACTGTAGTGTGTTATACACAGAACGGTAATTACTGTAAGTATCGTTATTTCTTATTATTATTATCTTGAGCTGGGAGAGTGGTTAAAACTCTGCTCTAAGAATATCAAGATCATCAATGGGAGAAAGAACAAATATTTCCTTTTTTACATGGTTCTGCTTGCTGAAGAACAAAATTTTGCAGAATTTGGAGGTGGGTTGGCTAGATGCAGGAGAGATTTAGGGTACATACAGCAGTCTGAGTTGGAGGGATAATAACGGTGTAAAAGCAGAAATGCCAGTATGGTAGAAGCATAGAGTTGAAAAGTTACCAGAGGGTCATCTAGACCAACCCCAGCGATGCAGGAATCTCATGACAGATGGCCAGCACAAACTATAAACTTCATTTTTAAACTGAGCACAGTGCTATATATTTTAAATTAATGACCTGGTTTGCGATATATAATTTCTGTACACTCCCCTGCCCCTCTTAATTTTATTTATTTGGAAATAGCAAAACTGCCTAAGTAAATAAACTTAACTGAATCCACAGAAACCACATAGAGCCAGATGCCCTGTTGTTAGGACAAACATTACTATCTGATTGTATTATTATTTATTCAGAATAACCTGTTAGCCACCTTCACACAAACTCGGTGTACAAAAACATCCTAATTACTCCCCACGCCTAAAAACAAAAGAAACAAAACCTGTAGACAGGGAACAGCAGAAACAGCACCAACCAACCAAGCTAGCTAGCTAGCTGTACTGAAGGCCAAATGACCGGAAACTTTATTTTTAACTCTTGCTGGAAAGTCAATAGAGAGGGAGAGCTATAACCTACAGAAGGAAGTTTGTTCCACAGCCTTGGTGCTACTGATATAAAGACCCTGCTCTTTGCCGCTATTGTGTCTCAGTTTCTCTCTCGCCCAAGTTGACTCCAGAGGGGGAGGGATTCAATTCCACACCAGAAATTTAAGTTTACACAACTGAAGCGAATTAAGGGGCTCTATCGCTCTGGTGTAACAAGGCCCGATATTCCGTTTATTTTCAGTGGCGATTGTGAAATGCACTGAAAAGTGTGGAATCAATGATTAACATAAAGGATGAAATCAGAATAAACAAGCATTGTTGTGTAACCTCACCACAAACAAATCAGAATAAGGACTCAGTAAAGACTAGGCGCTATGTAAGTTTTGTGCAAGCAAACCAGGATGTATGCTCAGAAAACAGATCCCTGTCCCCAGCCTCTCTCTCATGCGCACGCACACACCTAATCAATCCTGGATTCGTAGAATTGTCAAGTTGGAAAGGAGCCCAAGGGTTATTTTGCCCAACCACCTGCAATGCAGGAGTCTTTTGCCCAACATGGGGCTTGAACCTATAACCCTGAAATTAAGAGTGGCAGGAGAAACCCAGCCAAATGGGCAGGGGTATAAATAATAAATTATTATTATTACAGTGGTACGTAGGGTTAAGAACTTAATTCGTTCTGGAGGTCCGTTCTTAACCTGAAACTGTTCTTAACCTGAGGTACCACTTTAGCTAATGGGGCCTCCCGCTGCTGCCGCACGATTTCTGTTCTTATCCTGAAGCAAAGTTCTTAATCCGAGGTACTATTTCTTGGTTAGCAGAGTCTGTAATCTGAAGCGTCTGTAACCTGAAGCATCTGTAACCCGAGGTAAAAAGGTAAAGGGACCCCTGACCATTAGGTCCAGTCGTGACCGACTCTGGGGTTGCGCGCTCATCTCGCTCTATAGGCTGAGGGAGCCGGCGTTTGTCCGCAGACAGCTTCCGGGTCATGTGGCCAGCATGACTAAACCACTTCTGGAGAACCAGAGCAGCGCATGAAAACGCCGTTTACCTTCCTGCCAGAGTGGTACCTATTTCTCTACTTGCACTTTGACTGCATGATAATAATAGTAAGGTAAACGGTGTTTCCGTGCGCTGCTCTGGTTCTCCGGAAGTGGCTTAGTCATGCTGGCCACATGACCCGGAAGCTGTAGGCCGGCTCCCTCGGGCAATAAAGCGAGATGAGCGCCACAACCTTAGAGTCGGCCACGACTGGACCTAACAGTCAGGGGTCCCTTTACCTTTACCAACTTTGCTATCCCAGCCTGGTCACAGCCATTGTATATCAGGCAAGATGTTAAATAAAAGGCTGGATTATAGTCTCCACTTCCTCCAGGGAACACAGGTCCTCTTCCTTACAGCAACCCTGTGATGTAGATTAAACTGAGTGATAGTGACTGGCCAAGGAACGCCACCCAGTAATCTTTGCTGCTAACTAGAGATTTGGACCCAGGCCAAAGTCCCAATCCCACCCCCACAACCTGGTGCCTTTCAGATGTTGTTGGACCATAACTCCCAGCATTCTTCACCATGAGCCATGGTGTCAGGGGCTGATGGGAGCAGGAGACTGACTTAATATGCAGGGCATGAGGTTGGAGGAAACTGATCTAGCCACTATACCAACTTGGTCTACCAACGGGCTTTTCTACAGAATCAGTGGTTTGAGGAGCACAGTGTCGTGGATGGTACAATGTACAAACCTTGTCCAAGAGCTGGGTTTTTTATCTCAGCTGTCAATATGTTTTGGAAATTAACCAAATCACACACACACACACCTTGCATTACTGCAATATGGAGAAGATTATGATACCATTTTGAGACCAGTCCAGGGTCCACACAAAAGACATGTTTCGTTTTTGTAGCAATGTTTGTTGACTGAAAACTATGCGGTATTGGAAATATTTCCTGCTCTCTTCATACACTAAAAACAAACAAGTGAACGGAACTGGTAGAATCACATACCACCCTACAGGCAGAGTTGCTTCCTTGCCGGAATTGTACAGGCTCAGAAAAAAGTTTATCTTTTTAAACTTCTTGCCAGTATTGGGGCATCAGAATATTTATTTGGAGTGCTTATATGAGCCATAGGGCAGTTTACAACAAAACTAGACAAGATAAAAACTAAGCGTAACATCCACAAAATAACACAACCCTCAAATACATAACAAATCAACAACCATTTGCTAATAGCAGCAGCAACAAATCAATTAATTTATCCAGTTAGGTCTCTCCTCCTCCACCCAGCCACCCAAAAAAGTGGACTTAACTGATCGCCTAAAGTTATATTAGGGTTGAGGCCGGGTGCACCTCGATACAAAAGGCTTTCTCCTGAACCCTCAACACCACACACTTCATCCCGCACAGGAATTACCAAGAGGGCATCATCTATTCATCTTAAGGCCAGGAGTAGGCCAGCAAGGAAGATGGCATGCTTGCAGAGAATTTGGGTCACAGGTGTTTTAGGATTTTAGGTGCCAAAGTTCCACCAAAACCAATTTTGTAGTCGAGACTCCTTAGCTGTTGCACACACAGCAGCATTTGCAGTGCGATGTGAATGCATGTGTCTCAGACCTATGAGGAGGCTTAGTGTTAGATCAGACTATTGATCCATCTAGGCTAGTAATTTTTTTCTACTCTGCCCAGCAGGACCTCTGTATGGTTTCAGGTGGAGGGTCTTTCCCACCACCGACTTGTACGTGATTGTTTTATAAGTTGAGATGCGCAGGATCAGACCTGGGATCTTCTGCAAGCCAAGCAAGTGCTCTGCCACAGAGCTATGGATCCTGCAATACTCCCCCTCCCATCCCCAGGTATTTCCCAGGTCTGCCAACTGAGCTCCTTTTTAAACTAAAGGTAAAGGGACCCCTGACCATTAGGTCCAGTCGTGGCTGACTCTGGGGTTGCGGCGCTCATCTCGCTTTATTGGCCAAGGGAGCCAGCGTACAGCTTCCGGGTCATGTGGCCAGCATGACTAAGCCTCTTCTGGTGAACCAGAGCAGCGCACCGAAACACCGTTTATCTTCCCGCCGGAGTGGTACCTATTTATCTACTTGCACTTTGACGTGCAGGAGCAGGGACCGAGCAACGGGAGCTCACCCCGTCGTGGGGATTCAAACCGCCGACCTTCTGATCGGCAAGTCTAGGAAGGTCTGCATGCGAGGGATAGATCTTTCCCACTGAATCAAAGGCGCCTCTAGATTTTTCTCATAACTGAGCAAGCACACCCAGCCTCCATCCCATCCACAATCGCAAAGAAGAGCTTCTAGAAAAGATGGTGCAAGACTCAGGTCCTCCTTTGCAGGCTTCCCACAGACATCTAGTTGGACACTGCGAAGACAGGAAGTGGACTAGATGGGCCTTGGCCTCATTCAGAAGCCATGTTCTTCACAGGTTCTTTTCAGGCTTGTGGGTCCCCGGCCTGGTTCATTTCAGAAACCAGGCACGCCACACAGTCATACATTTATAACTGCGTCCCTTGGAAAGGGTTGCCAAATCTTTTTAACAGACGGACAACATGATAGGGTGCCTAAGTAAATCCCAACATGGAAAATGCTTCTGCAGTGTGGACGGATGCCTGCTTGTTGGAAACCTCTTTGGGGGCCAAGAGCCTCTCCAGAGAAACAAAAGGTGGCAACCCCCTGACCTTGGATTCCCCCAACCCTCCAATCTGACAAGCCACCAGCTTTTCTTGAGCCTCAAAAGAGCGCTAAACCTGGCAATCATGAATCATCTCCCTAAAGGCAGAGCAAAGCCCCACCATATGACAGACCTATTTTGGAAACCACACATTGATACACGCTGTAACCGAGGGGAAAAGCTAAAGGAGCTTCCCAATGCTACAGCAACCTCCTGTCAAGCAATGAAAAACAGCCTGGCACGCTATGCCCTGCTTTTTCAAGAACACTCTCAATACACTATATGTCCTTCCTTCTTGCTATTTTCCTCCTGGCATCTACCCGCAGCACTGCTCTGCTGTAGGAAAATATCACGCTTATCGAAATCAGCTCTTTATTTTATGCAGGATATTTACAGGGCACTTGATCGAAAAGCTCCCCAAGCAGGATACAAATAATTGCTGTGTACTTTTAAATTAGAGACAGCTCCTCTGCTCTGCTCATGCTCTCTCTCTCTCTCCCCGTGCTCTACTTTTTTCAATGCAGTCAGCTGAACTATGGAGCAGCCCGGATTAAACTTTACAGAAATCAGGACTTTCCCCCGGCCCTCTAAACGAAAAGCTTTCCTACCATATGTCCAAAAAGTTTTCCAGAGCACAACTAGCCCCTCTGGCTTTCCAGATCGCTATGAACATCCATGCCTAGGGAGTGGAGGGGGGTGGGGAGTCCTAAAATTGGCAGGCAACTCCGCACTTTCCCCTCTCCATCATCCCTGCTGAGGATGACGCGGTGGCTGCCCCGGGCTTTTCCTCTCTCTCTCTCTCCCGCACCGCGCACAGTTCCGTCATTACCTCTTTGGCTCCGAAGTTTCCCCGCAAGAGACCCCGCGAAGCGAGCGCGGCTCAGCTTCCCACTTCCAGCCCAGCCCAGGAAAAAGAAAAGAGAAGGAAGGGGAGGAGAGGAGAGAAGCAATGGGGAGAGGAGGGGTGTCTCTCCCCCCCTCCCCAAGCGCGCAAATGACAGGCTGCGTCCTTGCAAAGCGCCGTTTGCAGGCGCTCCGAAAAAGCAGCAAACAAACACGCACGAAATACTCCAAACAGCCCCTATTTCCCCGCGCCGGAATGCCAGGAATGTCAGCGGAGCTTTTTTACCTACTGCCCAAATCATCGCCGGCTTCTCTGGGTCCTAATGTTGGCCCATGTATTCGCCCCGCCGAGCGCGCTCTCTTGTCTGCCTCTTGCTTTCTCCGTCTCTCTCTGGGCAGATCTTCCTTCTTTTCCTTCGCCAAGCAAGTGCGGTTCCTTGGAAAGGCGGCCAAGGGGCTGGGATTGCCAGCGTAATTCTACCCGCTCCGCCGCCGCCAACCTACACGCTCCAGCAGGGAAGTCGCACATCGCCGCCGCGCGGCGCTTGCCAGGTCCTAGCGCGCGGAATCTCCACTTTCCGCCCGGGGAAAGTTCCTTTCTCGCCGGGTGGTGGGAAGGACATACCCTCCGGCATTTCTCTGATGCAAACAGGGGCGTCCAATCCATCATAATAATAATAATAATAATAATAATAATAATAATAATAATAATAATAATTTTACTCTGACTGGGTTGCCCCAGCCACTGTGGGTGGCTTCCAACATATATAAAAAAATAATAAAACATTTAAAAGGACATACCCTCCAGCATTTCTCTGGTGCAAACAGGGGCGTCCAGTCAATAATAATAATAATAATGCAAATAATAATAATTTTACTCTTTATACCCCTGCCCATCTGACTGGGTTGCCCCAGCCACTCTGGGAAGCTTCCAACATATATAAAACATTTAAAAACTTCCCTACACAGGGCTGTCTTCAGATGGCTCCGTGATGGAATAACTCCATGTTGTTGTTGTTGTTTAGTCGTGTCCGACTCTTCGTGACCCCATGGACCAGAGCACGCCAGGCACTCCTGTCTTCCACTGCCTCCCGCAGCTTGGTCAAACTCAAGCTGGTAACTTCAAGAACACTATCCAACCATCTCGTTCTCTGCCGTCCCCTTCTCCTTATGCCCTCCATCTTTCCCAACATCAGGGTCTTTTCCAGGGAGTCTTCTCTTCTCATGAGGTGGCCAAAGTATTGGAGCCTCAGCTTCAGGATCTGTCCTTCCAGTGAGCACTCAGGGCTGATTTCCTTCAGAACAGATACGTTTGATCTTCTTGCCATCCACGGGACTCTCAAGAGTCTCCTTCAGCATTCAAAAGCATCAATTCTTCGGCGATCAGCCTTCTTTATGGTCCAGCTCTCACTTCCATACATCACTACTGGGAAAACCATAGCTTTAACTATACGGGCCTTTGTTGGCAAGGTGATGTCTCTGCTTTTTAAGATGCTATCTAGGTTTGTCATTCTCTGAGGACATCCTATTCAATAATAATAATAATGCAAAAAATAATAATTTTACTCTTTATACCCACCCATCTGACTGGGTTGCCCCAGCCACTCTGGGCAGCTTCCAACATCTATAAAAAACATAATAAAACATTTAAAAACTTCCCCACACAGGGCTGCCTTCAGATGGCTCCGTGGTGGAGTAACTCCATACCCTCCAACATTTCTCCGATAAAAATAGGGACATCCTAAGGAAACAAGAGACATTCTAGGGCCAAACCAGAAACCGGGACGGCGTCTGTAAATTCGAGACTGTGCCGGGTGTTATGGAAATTAGGGGGGACACATCTTTAAAGTTGTTAAATGTTACAAATATTATGCATAAATGTATCCTTTCGACTTGACAGCTCAGGGAAGTTACCTAGCTTTAACAATCATATAAAATCAACTCCTTTGCCAGTTTCCTCCATTTCAACACTATTTTGCCCTTGGAAAAACGACTCTTTTCCCTGCCACCTCCCCTAGCCAGTGAGGACATGTATACACACCTCCTACCCCAGGAAGTGCCCAGAGGTGACAATTGCTGAACTGATTGTTGGCCATGGAAAGCCTAATCCCATCACCAGACTTGCCAAGGGGTTCAGAGTGCAAAGGAAGTTCTATTGTACTTTGGTTGGTGGGGTTTCAGAGGTGTTTGCCTATGCTAATCTTATACCTGGGTCTTGCCCTGACATGTCTGCTTATGCTAATCTTGTACCAAGGACTTGTCTGGATGTTTGCCAAGGTTAAACTAGTGTAACCCCTGTCTACCCCTCCCCTTTGGTGACATGTCAGAGATGTAGCAATGATGTATCAATGATGCTGTACGAACTGTATTCTGGGATATGGTGGGAAAGTTTTAAAAGTCCTTGTCACCCCATCCTCAGGGTTCAATTCCTTTTTGAACCTGTTGCGCAATAAACTTTGATCTTCAGCTATTTGCTCCGGTTGGTGGCTGGAATCCTCCTTTGTTCCGCAGGGACCCACGGGCTCTGCCCGACGAGCTGGGTGACTGAGCAGCCTCACATCTAGATTTTTCCGTAACAGTGAAAAATAGGGACACTTGGAGGGTGTGGAAGCATTGTCTCTTGCGGGGTTTTGTGCAGGTTGCAGGAGGAGAGAGAGTCCTGGTGGTGGACTCTTATTATAGAGCTGGAAGGGACCACCAGGCAAAGGAGCCCAGGGTCCCCTTAGCGCCCCCCCATAAAATAATTGAGGGAGCCCCCCCAAAAAAAGTTGATGGGCACTGCCATTCAAATGGTGACTGTGCACCATGTTATGTGATTGATTATGCATGTATGGGCTTACTTCCCCTCCGTGCAATATTTTATTCAAGTTGGTACACCTGCAAGTAGGGACATGGGTGTAGCTAGGGGGCAGGGGGGCAGCTGCCCCCGCTAATCAATCAGTCAACCAACCAACCAACCAACCAACCAACCAAATAAATAAATAAATAAATAAATAAATAAATTGTAGAAAGATGTTGATAGTTTTTTTCTGAGCACTCGGAGTCAAAATGTAGCAATAACTTAAAACAACTGTTGTTGAGACATTTCGTTCCAAATCTGCAAGACAGAGCCAGACAGAGGATGATGATAGGTGGGCATCCTGCCCCCCCCCCAAAAAATCCTGCCTACACCCATGACCAGGGTCATCTAGTCCAACCCGCTGCAATGCAGTAATCTTTTGCCCCAACACAGGGCTTGAATCCACAATCCTGAGATTCAGGGTCTCATGCTCTATTCTAGCAATGAGCAGAGGGAAAATGACTGCTGGGAGGACCACAAAAAGAAGAAATCCCGTTGTGCACCCCGGCAGCATAACAGGACGCCTTCATCTGCCTCAGCTGCAACAAAACATGTCTCTCCTGTATGAGTCTCTGCAGCCACAGCAGGCGCTGAAACCTTCCAACAGTTTGACTTTGGCCCCAAAGGTGCACTTCTCCAGTGACTCCAGAGACAGACAGATGTCCCAACCAACTCTACCACAGCCATATATTTAAAGCACATTTTCTCCCCAATAAGAATCTTGGGAGCTGTAGTTGACCCTTTGCAGAACTACAATTCCCAGCCCCATTAACCAACTCCAGTTCCCAGAATTCTTGGTGGGCGGAGGGAAGCCAAATGTTTTAAATTTGCTTTAAACGTGTGATGTGGATGTAAGGTTACCCCTCACAGACCTACAATTCCTAGCACCCTTAACAGACTACAGTTCCCAATATTATTTTTTCTTGTGTGTGGGGGGGGATGTGCTTTAAACCCAGCAATATGCTCAGGCTTAGTCCTCATTAGGCTGTTTTAGGTTTGGTCATTGGAGGTTTTCAAGCAGAGGATGCAATGGAGTTGGATTAGAGCACCCTTCAAGTCGCTTCGAACTCCACAATTCTATGATTCTACACATATATACAACCTGAATCTATGATGGAGCGGTTCACAGTATTAATACTTCAATACTCCATAGCTGCAGCCTTGGATTCAAACAGAAATCAAGCATCTCTCTGACTCTCTCCAGCTTCCCAGTCTGCAGCTTTTCTTTCAGTTTCTAGCTCACATCCCTTCACTCTCAGCTCTCAACTCTGCCATTGTCCTTCTAACTACCTGCAAGTTGAGGCAGGGGCCTCTGTTGTTGTTTAGTCGTTTAGTCGTGTCCGACTCTTTGTGACCCCATGGACCAGAGCATGCCAGGCACTTCTGTCTTCCACTGCCTCCCACAGCTTGGTCAACCTCATGCTGGTAGCTTCGAGAACACTATCCAACCATCTCGTCCTCTGTCGTCCCCTTTTCCGTGTGCCCTCCATCTTTCCCAACATCAGGGTCTTTTCCAGGGAGTCTTCTCTTCTCATGATGTGGCCAAAGTATTGGAGCCTCAGCTTTAGGATCTGTCCTTCCAGTGAGCACTCAGGGCTGATTTCCTTCAGAATGGATACGTTTGATCTTCTTGCAGTCCATGGGACTCTCAAGAGTCTCCTCCAGCACCATAATTCAAAAGCATCAATTCTTTGGCGATCAGCCTTCTTTATGGTCCAGCTCTCACTTCCATACATCACTACTGGGAAAACCATAGCTTTAACTATACGGACCTTTGTTGGCAAGGTGATGTCTCTGCTTTTTAAGATGCTGTCTAGGTTTGTCATTGCTTTTCTCCCAAGAAGCAGCCGTCTTTTAATTTCGTGGCTGCTGTCACCATCTGCAGTGATCATGGAGCCCAAGATAGTAAAATCTCTCACTGCCTCCATTTCTTCCCCTTCTATTTGCCAGGAGGTGATCTTGCACAGAGCCCTTTCCTTCGTTCCCTTAATGGCCCATCACCCAGGCTATTACCTCACAAAGAAGCTAGCCTGGCTAGTCCAAGAATTAGAAGAGGGCCCAAGCATTCAGACTAACCTCCCCCCACGCATGACAATACTTTCAAGAATATATTTGAAAAAGAGCAATGTTTTGTAACTTTATTTGTTACAGGGTGTTTTTTTATTCATTCATTCATTCATTCATTCATTCATTCATTCAAATGAATGGAAACAGCACTGCTGTTCCAAAAACTCAAAAACAGTTTGAAACACAATCTTCTACCCAAGCACTACCTAATGATAGGACTGGCTTTGCACATTGCATCCTCAGAGGGGCCCTTGCAATATAAAATCTCTCCGTCAGTACATCCCCTCCCTACCCTAATTAATGATGAACATTTTGCTAGCTACATTTATAGTTAGAGGGTGGCATCAAAAGAGTCACTTACCATCCTATTCACCCCATCACGGGTCTAGCGAAAGAGTGCTGCTTATTCCCAACTCATCACAAACCTCATTTCCCCGTCCCCGAGAAACACAGCTCGCCACAGCACATCTCTCGGCAAAAGTAATCTGCCGGCTGAAATTGCATCACGTTGAAGAGTCAAAGGAGCTCCTCACTGCATGCCTTGTCCCACAGTAGCTCCAAAGTTCCGTCTGCAAGAAGTGTTTAAAGAGAGCCTTGCTACCACATGGCCCATTGGCACCCGAATCCGGTAGGCACTGAAAGAGACCTTGTATTCCACCCCTAAAATTAATAGCCGCCACGAGATCTTTTGCCATGGTGATGAATGTACATATTTATAACATATCCGCCTAATGTGCCTTCTCCTAACGTACGGGGCTGCTGCTGGAAAGAGCGCCGAAAAAAGTCACCGCACATCTGTTTTCTCTATTTGGATGTGAAGAGCGCCCCTTTCTTACTTTCTTTTAATAATTTGACCTCTTTTGTTTCTGACAGAGGATGCTGTCAGCCACAGCACTGGCTCCTTGGATTCATTCCAAGATCAGATGAGGTCAGAATGTGAAAGGGGGAAGGGGAAAAAAAAAGCCAATTCTCTCAGCTGGGTGGCCACTAAATAATCTGAGCAAACAGCTTGGGGGATTTTTTTTTTTTAAAGAACATCAAATGGAATTGGATTTCTAGTTGTGCTGCAATGAAAATCACAAAGGCTTTAGCTTCCGTCTCTTTTTTGTGCATGTCCACACTGGCATCTGGATCTGCTCTGCATCAGCTGCAGAGGACCTCTACAGGATACTGACCGGAGGGATCATTACTGCAACTGCTCTGCCTCTGTTGGGTTAGGAGAGACGCTGAGAATTCAGACTCTCGCCAGTAAGAATGGTTCAGTTTGCATTTCAGTGCAAAACTACCTATTTTGTAATTTATGGACCAATATGCAAACCAAGTGGCGCTGTGGTCTAAACCACAGAGCCTAGGGCTTGCCGATCAGAAGGTCAGCAGTTCGAATCCCCGTGACAGGGTGAGCTCCCGTTGCTCAGTCCCTGCTCCTGCCAACCTAGCAGTTCGAAAGCATGTCAAAGTGCAAGTAGATAAATAGGTATCGCTCCGGCGAGAAGGTAAACGGTGTTTCCATGCGCTGCTCTGGTTTGCCAGAAGTGGCTTAGTCATGCTGGCCACATGACCCGGAAGCTGTACGCCAGCTCCCTGGGCCAGTAAAGCGAGATGAGCAGCGCAACCCCAGAGTCGTCCGCGACTGGACCTACCAGTCAGGGGTCCCTTTAGGCAAACCGAAACACAGTTATTCTTCGAAATCCAGACTTCTCAGAATTCTGCTATGCAGTTCTCCAAATAATGTGCACAGAAATGTGTATATTTGGGGAAAGTGTGCCCCAAAATGCACATATTAGTGAAAAATGGCATACAAAAATGTGTTTTTGTTTGTGGAAATGGGCACTGCATTAAAAAATGTGCATATTCAGAGAAATTTGCACTGGAAAGCTGAAGAATGTTCATGAGTCCTTAAAAAGAAATCACAGACCGCTGAAATGTGGAGAAATGAACTTAATACATGAAAAGCAAGAATGCAAAATTGACAGATTCCTCCATATGTGCCTCTGTGTTCAAAAGAGGGGGGGGGCACTAGGATTCCATAAGATGTGAGGAACCATGTGTGTAGATGGGCTAGTTCATACATCTGGTGCTGCCACAGGACCTGGCTAGATTGCAAACCCATCTGTAGACCCATGCAAGGATTTGAATGGGGCTGGCAAGCATGTGAACTTGAATATGGTGCTAAACCTTAGAAAGGGGGAGCTTCTGGCCCACCACATATATACATACAATATATGCTGCATTTCCAAGCAAAGTCCATTCAAAGCAACTTGCAGCAATAAAAAACTACAAGCATAAAAGAAGCCCAATATTACTAACACCAAGAATAATATACCTGTATAATCACGGTTCCAAACTGGCTTTAAAATTACTCCAAAGCCATTTGGGAGCAATTGTGTCTACGACCCAAGAAATTCCCTCATTCCAAATGGAGACCAGGAGTTCTGGCTGAATCTGCAGGAAACTCCCCACCACCACCAACCCACAGCAGGGAATTCAGAAATCCATCTGGATTCATCAGTTTCTTGGGGCCGGTCATAACAATCACAAGTTTGTCATCCCCACAGACACTTTGTGCAGCTCTAAAATTAACTGGTCAGATAACGTCATGGCCAATGGTCAGGGATGATGGGAATTGTAGTCCAACAACATCTGGGGGCCACAGATCCCCCATTCCTGTGCTAGACAATACCTCCGTTGTAGATAATCAGCTCTAATTTTCCTCTAGCAGGGTGCCTAATCTTTGATCCAAAGAAGAATATCTCCTAGCCTTATCTCCAGTGATTGCAAGCACCTTTGCACACAGAGTTGGGTGTAGCTGAGGAGATCCAGCCACTCCCTTGACCACCCCCCTGCTAATGCAGGAAATCTGATGATATAGGACCCCTGGCAGATAACAATCCAACCTATCAGGAACACTTGTAGCAATCAAAATATATAAATAAAAAAAATTTTCATTGTCCAGTAGCACCTTAAGGTAAAGGTAAAGGTACCCCTGCCCGTACAGGCCAGTCGTGTCTGACTCTAGGGTTGTGCGCCCATCTCAAGAGGCCGTGGGCCAGCGCTGTCCGGAGACACTTCCGGGTCACGTGGCCAGCGTGACGAAGCTGCTCTGGCGAGCCAGCACCAGCGCAGCACACGGAAACGCCGTTTACCTTCCCGCTATAAAGCGGTACCTATTTATCTACTTGCACTTAGGGGTGCTTTCGAACTGCTAGGTGGGCAGGAGCTGGGACCGAAAGATGGGATCTCACCCCGCCGCGGGGATTCAAACCGCCGACCATACAATCGGCAAGTCCTAGGCACTGAGGTTTTACCCACAGCGCCACCTGCGTCCCTAGTAGCACCTTAGAGATCAATTAAGTTTGTTCTTGGTATAAGCTTTTGCGTGCATGCATACTTCTTCAGATAGACTGAAACAGAAGTCAAGACCCTTATATATAGTGGGAGGGTGGGGTGGGGTTTTTTCTCAGGAGGGTAGTAGGAGATGGGCGATTGACTCAATGGGTATGGTAAGCGTGTTAACGACTGCAATTAGTCCTATAGGAAAAAGCCAGGGATAGTATCCAGATGATTAGCATATGTAATGAGACAGGAATCCAATATCTCTATTAAGACCAGGTCTCTCCATAGTTTTCAGTTTAGTGATAAGTTGTAATTCAGCTACTTCTCTTTCAAGTCTATTTCTTTTGTAATAGGAGAGCTGATTTGAGATCCTGTATTGAATGTCCTGGGAGATTGAAGTGTTCTCCTACTGGCTTCTCTGTCTTGTGATTCCTGATGTCAGATTTATGTCCATTTATCCTTTGACATAGGGTTTGGCCTGTTCGTCCAATATAGAGAGCTGAAGGGCACTGCTGGCATTTGATGGCATACACAATGTATGCCATCAAATCACTTGTAGCAATGTTTTTCCTGCACGGGCAGGGTTGGGCTTGATTATCTTTGAGGTCCCTTCTAACGTGATCACTCTATGAATCAAAAGCAGTGCCACATAGCATATTGACTATGTCAGTATGCTCTGACATTGTAAAATTTCAATCTAACTTGACCTCTCCTCCTAGGAATATTTTCCGGTCAGGTGGGGCTGCAGTTGCAGAATAGGCAGAATCTGCCCCAAATGTAGGATTCATCTGCAGCTAATACCAAAAGGATCCATCACATACCGAGACTGATTTAGCAAATGATAATTGAGAAAATCATGTGGGTGCCATTGTCACAGGCTACCCACTCAACGCCTGAAACGAACAATACAGGTTTGCTTGCAAAGACAGCACTGACCCACACGGATAACATTACGTTGATATTATGGTACCGATTATTACTATTCACAGAAAAATGTACAAAAGCTTGATTAAATCGTGCATCAAAGTTGTGAGGGGCCTACGAAAGCAAACAAAAAAATAACAAGATATCCAGAACCTAGAAAAAGGAAAAGGAGCACCAAACATTCTTGTTTTTGCCTGGGCAGCCATTTGGTTAAGGGCTAGCATTGATTAGAGGTCAATTGCCACCACACTTGGAGCAACAACAGTTCTGCAAGTACAGCCTCTTTGGTCAAGCTAGCTTCACAATAAACCTCCAACACAGGTGACCAAAGCTTCCAAGCGGCTGAAATCTCACATCGCAAGCCAAAATTTCTCAGAAAATAATTTTCTGACATTTTTTTTTTTTTGAAAAATGCTCTTTTTTCAAGCTGTTCTTGTTAGATGACTGCAGTCCTCCCCTGGAGAACATTCAGCAAGAGATCACCCCCTATGTTGCCCCCCCATGAGTTATGAGTGCATCTGTGGATCCAGTTTTTAATATTTCTCAATATTAGTGAAGGAAGCAATGGGCTTTGGCTCCTGCCTTTTTCAGCCTGGCTCTCCTAGCTCATTCATCCACGAGTATGAAGTAACCATGGAGTTTCAATGTTAAGGGAGCTGGAATCCCTCAGAATTTTCTGTTGCGGAATTTTGCTTCCGCCTGCCAAGAATATTCAGCAAAATGTCACCCACAATTTCACCACACACAAACAGAGTGAATACTTCCGTGAAGCCATTTTTGCTCAGCCCTTAAAAACTCGCCAAAAAACCCCACAGGAAAATATAGCCATCCTATATTTTCAGTATTTAACAGTGAATCCTGTACACATCTACTCAGAAGTAAATCCCACCGAGTTCATGTACATGTATACAGGGACTGCAGCCTAAAACATCTCAAAACTGTACTGCAAAAGATGCGAATAATTCCAAAGATATTTACTTACCTATCTGATGGGCACCAAAGATCACTGGATCACCTTTGGAAGCCTCGCTGTCTGGTGGGGGAGAGAAGCAAACAAACCTTTTGAAAAACCAGAGTAATGGCATTTGTCATAATTGAGGCAGAATGGCAGTTGCGAAGGTCTTCTCTCTTAGCTACTTAGTTTGGACCACCCCTCATACCGTGCCTAAATTCAGCACTGCCTGATTTGATTGATGACGACGATAAACTTTGGACACAGGGAAAAGCATCTCCGTCGCAGAAGGATGCTATTCGGTCTCATCAGCCCACAAACTTTGCACTGGCCAAATACTCTGATAGATGGTTGTGCAGCCTCTTTGTCGACTCTCACCTCCTTATTTTGGCAATGCCTCCCTGGTGCCATCTTCTTCCTTTGAGGGAACCCAAAGTTTGTTCTGAAAAAGCCATCTGTGGCTTTCAGGTGTGAGGAGTGAATGGAGCATCCCTGTCTCTTACCCACCTGAATTGACACAGCTACCTCCTCTCAGTCAACGCAGCCCCCTTTCTGCCAACTGAGCCTGCCTCGCATTGGTTGCTAGGCAACCAAAGCAGGCATATTCTGCAAACGTAATAGGCATTAACTCTCCATCCTTTTTTTAGGTTGTGTTTTAGAAATTGTATCCCCCTCCCACAAAAAATAAAAAAATTAAAATAGTAATGACCAGATCCAAACTGAATAAATCGACAAAATGCCACAGTCTTCTGAATGTAGAGTAAGTACCGGTAATCACAAAAGCAGCCCACATAGTCCATAGGTATTTATGGAGCCAGAGTACTTCTTATTTGGTAGGATAAAGTGGGGTGCAGGGGGAATGTTAATCTTCATTTTCCCCCTGCACCTGTTTGCAGTTTTCACCCCCTTTTTCATCAGGCCTGCAACATTTTTATCAGCCTATGGTGTCATGGAGAAAACAACGGTCTCCCTGCCTGCTTTCTTTCTTTATATTAGCCTCCCTCCTCCCCCCCCCCTAAAAAAACCCTCAGTGCCTTAGCTGTGGATTTAGCCTATATTTTTCTCTCAGCCACACTGAGGCAAATTAGGCCGAGAAAGAGCGAAGAAGCCTAGATCACCCACTGAGCCTCATGGCTGAATGAGGATTTGAAGCCAGTGGCCCTATTCAGACATTTGTCTGCTGCATGGGTAGGCAAACTAAGGCCCGGGGGCCGGATCCAGCCCAATCGCCTTCTAAATCCAGCCTGTGGATGGTCTGGGAATCAGCATGTTTTTACATGAGTAGAATGTGCCCTTTAATTTAAAATGCATCTCTGGGTTGTTTGTGGGGCATAGGAATTCATTCTTTTTTCTTTTCTTTTCTTCTTAAATATAGTCCAGCCCTCCACAAGGTCTGAGGGACAGTGGACCAGCCCCCTGCTGAAAAAGTTTGCTGATCTACTGCTTCATAAACCGTTACCATAAAACCGTGGATGAAAGAGTCAGAGGAGCAGACTACTAGTTGCCTGTGTGTACACTCGAATAAGAGGCTGTATTCCCACAATGATTTTTTTGGCAGCGACAGCCAGCATAGTCAATGGTCAATGATGATGGCAGTTGTAGTCCCACAAATATCTATCTGCCATAGGTTCACCACCCCTGGTTAACGAAAAGGTGCAATGTCTTCGGCTGCAGAGTATTGAAATGGGGTTAATAGTGGAAACAGGGATCCTAAGAAACAAATCCACTCTTAACATAGGACCACTCTTAATAATAAATAGGGCTACCAAAGGTTGCTAATTATCTCTGTGTGCCTTTAGAATCCTTCCTTCAATGCAACACGGTGCAAACACTTTGGTTCCCGTCCTAGATCACCCTCACTGCAAAAAGCCCCTTACACATGTAGAAAGCAAACTGTTATTTGCTATTTTTATTATTATTGGGTATACAGTCAGCCTGAATGCCAACCTAAATGTAATGCAGCAAGAGATCTGCAATTAGGATCTCCAACTTATTTTAACAGACATGTAGGAAACACTAGGAAAGCAGGTATCTAGGAGAGAGTGTTTAACTGTTTTGTTATTTCTCCATTCCTCTGATCTCCACTATTGGCCTGGGAGGAAAATTTAAGTTCAGTATAACCTATGAAATGCAAAGAGCTATCCTTTCAAAGTTGCACTTGTCAAAAAAAAATAATTTAAAAAATAAAAATAAAAATCCAACTGAACAATGTTTGCAAAAATGCATATATTAGGGGAAAATATGCATAAAAATGAAAATATTAGTGAAAAGAACATGCCTTATATTAAGGAAGATTGTTTGCAAAAATGTGTACATTAGTCAAAACCACATGTAAACATGTAGTTATTTTTTGGGGGGGGGAATGGAATAAAATGCTGAAAATTTTTCATTAGGACTTTGAAAAAACCCCCACATGTTGCTGCAAAATATGGTGAACTGCATTTAAGATTGGAAAAATGAGAAACCGAGAGAATCAAAACTGGCAAATCCTTCCATCCTTAGAAGTGGGTAAGATCTAACAGCCATCTGGAATACCGTACCTCTTAAAGCATTGAGAAAATGAAGAATTCCACTGTGGGTCAGCCAGCTGGCATCATCCAAGTCCCAGTTTTCACTCAAGTCCATCTTTTGGTGCAAGGACAAAGGAACCACTACTTTGAACAATCTGTGCAAAGTCAAGGCAAGCTTTGCAAGATGACAAGAAAGAGGTGGCAGCTCTTTCTGAAAGAAAAGTGTGCAATGTATAGTTAATTATGTTAATTGCCAACGACTTCAGGATATGAAAGAATGGAAGGTTGCCACTGAAGCAGAAATGCTGCAACACATTTTAGATTTACGCCCCACTTCATCTCTAAGCCCCATCACAGTATGGCTATGTACACACAACACTCTTAAAACACAGTCGAAGCACATTTCTTCACTCAAAGAATTATGGGCATTGTAGTTTGTTTAAGGTTGCTGTGCATTGCAACTCTGTGAGGGTAAACTACAGAGCCCAGAATTCTTTGAGGAGAAAAATGTGCTCCGAATATGCTTTAAAGGTATAATGTGCACATAGCATAACCGCCAACATTTCTCCGATGAAAATAGGGACGTCCCATTCTATAATGATAATTTTACTATTTATAGCCCACATGTCTTACTGGGTTGCCCCAGCCACTCTGGGCAGCTTCCAACATATATAAGAACATAACAAAACATTAAACATTTTGGGGGGAAAACCTTCCCTGTACAGGATTGCCTTCAGACGGCTTCAGGGTCGGATAACTCCATGCCCTCCAACATTTCTCCAATGAAAATAGGGATGTCCTAAGGAAAAGTGGGACATTCCAGGATCAAATCAGAAACTGGGACAGCTTCTCTAAATCAGGGATATCCCTGAAAAATAGGGACACTTGAAAGGTCTGTATTAGTGAAGGTGAATGAAATCTCTTGAGGGTACAGTTAGTATTGGTCTTGTAACTCTACCCCTCCTCCATTGATCATATCAATTGAACTGCCTCTCCAATCCTTGGCTGTATTGCTTTCTCTAGGAAACTCACTAAAGCCCCATTTGCACTATAACTTTTAAACAGTATCAAACCAAGAATCCTGGGACATTTTGTCAAGGGTGCTGAGAGTTGTTCAGAAGACCCTGTTCCCAGGGCCGTCTTAAGCATATCAGGCGCTGTGGTGCAAAGATCCGTCCGGCGCCCCTCCCCCCGCAACTCCAAAACAAGGGAGGGTGCGGTGGAAAATGTCCTCTGCCTCCCCCACTGCCCCGATCCCTGGTGTGGTGGCGGCGACCAAGCAGGAAAACGTGCTGGTGGACATGCTCTCCGGCATCGGGGGCCCCGAGAAGCCTGCACACAGCCTTTCGCCAGGAAGCAGGTGTGCTAGTCCTGGGGGCTAACCAGGAGGTGAGGTCCGAGTCCAGTCCGAGGTTGATGGTGTGGTATGGAGGCTGTCCGTCAAAGCTGTAGCTGGGTCCAAGGCAGGGAGTCGGGTGGGGTCAGGAACTCTGGCAGAAGAGCAGGGCAGGGTGCAGGCAGGAACAGGCTAGCAACAACGTTGCTCCTGCAACCTGGGACTGGGGCTGACTGGTTTTTATCTGCCCCGAGGCATAGGGCGGCCCCGAGCCTCTGGTGATTCGCCTCTCCTGACCTGGAGGTGAGCACTCCTCCTGCAGGAACTTAGTTCCCTCCACCTCTCTGCCCTGAGCCTCTGCAGCTCAGGAGAGGCTGGAGGGTTACTGGACCCAGAGGCAACCTCTTCTTTCCCTGACGGGGCTGAGAGTGGAGTACCTGCAGGCAATGGGTCCTCCATCACCTCAGGGGCCAGAGCAGACTCAGCTGGTGCCTGCACTTGAGGATCCAGCACAGGTGAGGACCCTTCAGGCTCAGGCCCCAGCCCCAGCTCAGCTGGTTCTGGAGGCGGGGACTCCTGTGCAGGCTGGGATTCCTCAGGTTCAGCCTCTGAATCCGAATCCCAGGCCATCACAGAGGCAGGAGAACAACAACCAGGAGCAGGGCCGTCTTTAGCAGATGCTGTGGCCATCCTAAGCCTCTGCGGGAATTGCTCTCCTCCTGTGGAGGCTTGGGAAGGAAGCTGCACGCCCACCAGCCATAGTTGGCAGCGTGCAGCTGGCAGGGGTACAGGGAAAGGGGAGGCTGCTGGCAAAGCCGCGCAGCTCCCCCACTTGCTAGGGCGCTCCTGAGAGACTGGCGCCCCGGCGCAACGAACCACTAACACCAATGGGAAAGACGGCTCTGACTGTTCCTTTCACAGAGCTCCAATTCCCAGAGTTCCCTGGGAAGAGGAACTGAAGAGTCCAGCAGCCCTGAAAATGTCAGGACCATCATGGAAACCCTTAAACCATCATGGCTTCTCACTTTGTAACACAGAGTCCCTAATTCCCATCTTTGTTGAGGTACGCTAATCGGAATGGCTTCGCATGGGAGGAAGCAGAGGGAAGAGAGCTGCGGACTGTGGCCACCTATTCCTCCCCCTCCTCTGTCGCCGTTCCTGGGAGTCGGAGAAGGCCTGGTGCGGGGAAGAGTCTTGTGCCAGGTCCATCATTCCCCATAATTCTTTGGGGGAAGCCATTACCGTTTATAGTAGTATGACACTGCCTTCCAATGCATAGTGCAGATGGGGTCCAACTCCAGTTCAATGCAGTTTTATTATCTATATTTGTACAGGGCTGGCATCCGCACCTGACGTCCTTGGGCAGCTGGCAGAGCCTCAGTGCCTTGGCAGGGCTTACTGCAGCTACCTGCCTTAGGGCAGCCTTTAGTGTATATATATATATATATATATATATATATATATATATATATTTATTTTTCCTGGCCTCGCACCCAGAGCAGCACAGGGAGCCTGAGCCTAGCTGACATTTTAATGTCGTTTGTGTCATTTAAATCAGCACCCAATGGGCTCCATTATAATTTTTATGTGCTCCCCACTTATTTCGAGACATGAAAACATTTCAGGTGCTGTGCAGCAGGGTTTCGTTCCCTTTGGAAGGTGGATGATGTGCTTGTGATTCTCAGCCATTGGTATTCAGAGGCATGCTGTCTCTGACTGGAAATTTACCACAGACATTATGGCTCGTGGCTACGGAGAGCCTCATCCTCCATGAAGTGTTCTAATCCACCGAAGCTGATGTCTCTCCAGGGTTTAAGAACATAACGTTATGAGTCAGAGGGGGTGTCAAGTGTAATGGGCTTGGGGGGCAGTCCAGTCCAGATGATTTCCTTGGATCCCCTCCAGGCCTATGATCCTGTATCTAATAAGGGATATAATCTAGTAGGAGAGGTTGTGGAACCTGTTAAACAAGGCACTGGGCTTTGGCTGACTAGTTAAGTACCACGATTTAGCATATACAAAGAAGTCTTGGGGTGCCACTCACTGAAGCAAATGGGTGGGCCTTTCCCTCATCCCACTCACCTAGCTGGTATGTAGGAGGAACAACAGCCAGAGTTATAAGGTTAAAAGCAGGTGAGAAACTGCGGAGAGACAGGTTTTTGCTCTGTATTGGATCTAGACTTGTTACTAATGGAAACGCTAGCTCTTTGGGGGTGTTAAAGCTGCAAGACCCTCTTATCCTATGCTCAGGTTGTAAATAAAACCATACATTCTAAAAACACTACAGTTTCTGCTGACCTTCCTTCCAAGGAAACAGAACACTGGGTAAATGCTGAAACCCCTGGGGTCTCTCACGGCTTAAAGAGGGGAGTGTCTGGCCCTGTTGGATCAGACCAATAGTAGGCCATGTCATCTAGCATCCTGTTCTCACAGTGGCTAACCTCATGCCAATGGGAAGTGCAAACGCAGGACGTAAACACAACAGAGTCTCCTCCCAGCAACTAGCATTCAGAGGCATACTGCCACGGACAGTTTCAGACTGGAACCACAGCATGAGCAAAATACTGATAGGAGATATCATAGCCATCGCTAAATATCTCAAGAGATGTTGCATGAAAGAGGGAATAGGGAACAAGCTTGTTTTCTCCTGCTCTGGAGGATAGGACTCGAACCAAGAAAGGAAATTCCGACTAAACAGGAAAAGCTTTCTGACACTAAGAGCTGTTCAACAGCGGAACAGACTTCCTCGGGAATTTATTTTATATATATATATATATGTATATATATATGTATATATATGTATGTATATATATATGTATATATATATATCCAGGCACTCCTGTCTTCCACTGCCTCCCGCAGTTTGGTCAAACTCATGCTGGTAGCTTCCAGAACACTGTCCAATCATCTCGTCCTCTGCCATCCCCTTCTCCTTGTGCCCTTCATCTTTCCCAGCATCAGGGTCTTTTCCAGGGAGTCTTCTCTCCTCATGAGGTCGCCAAAGTATTGGAGCCTCAGCTTCACGATCTGTCCTTCCAGTGAGCACTCAGGGCTGATTTCCTTAAGAATGGATAGGTTTGATCTTCTTGCAGTCCATGGGACTCTCAAGAGTCTCCTTCAGCACCATAATTCAAAAGCATCAATTCTTCGGCGATCAGCCTTCTTTATGGTCCAGCTCTCACTTCCATCATCACTACTGGGAAAACCAGTATGCATGCACCGTTCTAGAAGCAGAAAACTCTGACAAACTGGAGCATGCAAACAATAGCTGGGTCAGGGAGAAAAGGTTAATGGAAGCCACTTACACTTCACGCATAAACACCCACACAATGTAGGCTTCTGTGGTACGCGGATTTGAACAATGAAAAAAAAACAAAGCCTTGTTTTATTTAAGGGCGGCACCCAATTGAGAAACCACAATTAATTAAATTAATTAATTAATATCTGCACAAGTTTTCCTATGGCTAAAACAAACAGCTGTCCAATCCCCACCGCGTGTTCTGAAGAAAAATGTTCTTCAGAGAGGGCTTGCACAATATCACAGCAAGCACGTAGAATCATTGAACTGTAGAGTTGGAAGGGACCCAAGGGTCATCTAGTCCAACCCCCTGCAACGCAGGAATCTCAGTTAAAGCATCCATGACAGATGGTCACCCAACCTCTGTTTAAAAACATCCAAAGAAAGATTCCACAACCTCCCAAGGGAGTCCATTCCACTATCGGAACAGCTCTCACTGTCAGAAAGATCTTCCTGTTGTTTAGTCAGAATTTCCTTTCTTGTAACTTGAAGCCATTGGTTAGAGTCCTAGCCTCCAGAGCAGGAGAAAACAAGCTTGTTCCCTCTTCCATGTAACAGCCCTTGAGATATCTGAAGATGTCTATCATATCTCCTCTTAGTCTCATCTTTTTCGGGCTAAACATACCCAGCTCCTTCAACTGTTCCTCATACGGGTTTGTTTCTGTCTCAAAAGAGGATTTCCTTTCTGTGTTTTCGAGAAGAAAAGTCTCTTCTAAAATGGTATTAGTACTTGCTGTCACTGGTGGATCTTTAACTGTTTACATTTGAAATAATACTTTAAAAAACTGGTTTAAAAATTTAAACCATTTAAAAACCATTTTAAAATGGTTAAAAAATTTAAAAATACTTTAAAATACTTTTTAAAACTGTCACCGGTGGATCTTTAACTGTTTACATTTGAAATAATACTTTAAAAAACCTAGCTGTCTAATTAATTGGATATATTTTTTAAATTGATAAAAAATAGTTGCTTAATCTAATTTCTGTCAATTCAAAGTTTAGTTGACTAAACACCAAAATTCCTTCCTTCCTTCCTTCCTTCCTTTGTATCAAAGTTACAGTAGTGTGTGGATTATTTTTCTAGTTGCATTTTTCAAAAACCACTAATCTTTAAGACCTGGATGCTGGGGAACAAAGGTCAGCTAAGCTCTTAGCCTGGAATGTCTCCAGTTTAAAATAATCTGCTGCTGCATGTATTTCCCTGGACAGGAACAGCTGTGCCAGAATTGTTTTAGCCTTTATGCACCCCACTAGATTTGCACATTGTCCAGAAGAAAAATAAATAAAAGGAATAGGCAAAGACCAGCTTACACAAGCAAGAAAATTTATGGGGCTGGAATGCAACCTCACACACCTCTTATTTTGCGCAAAAGTTATGGACTCTCAGTTACTTATTGTGATCCACATTGGGATTTGATCCTTTTGGAAGAACCTGGCAGCTGATCTCCCATAGTAGCAGATTGCTGTGCTCTTTAAATTCATCTCCAACATCCTATTCCTGTAGTCTGCTTTGATCCTTAATTCTCATTGTAAATGTGCCACCATGGTGCTTTTTCAGTTTTCCAAGGTCTGAAATACCCCAGATTTAGAGTTGGCACACACACACAAAAATACATTTTTCAAAACCTGTCTAAAATATGTACTCTAAAAATACCTCTGAACTTTTATTTGAGCATAAATATCAATTTTCTGGCCTGTAAACTCCAGCGGTGGTTTGAAAATATACCAACCACCTATGTTTTGTGTGTAGTGCAAAGTGGTTTGTGTTCTATCAGGGGACTAAACTGGATGCTTATTTTTTGGGCCAGTTTCCCACCTCCTGAGTTTCTTTCTTTGTCTGCTTGCTGAATTTTAACAAGGCTGGATATTTTTCTCATTTTAATCAAGGTACCATGGCTGTCTGGGTCTAGTTAAAGTAGTGCTGCCTGGGGCTGATGGGAGTTGTAGTCCTAAACATCTGGAGGGCACCAGGTTGGGAAAGGCTGACCTACAGCTACAGTACACATGTACACTAAAGGGACTGGATGGGGGTTTGATTTCTGCTCCATTCTTGGAAACCACCATGCAATACTTGGTACAATGCAAGGCGCAAAGGCAACTGGTTCCATTTTGTTGCATTCCATTGAACAAGTCTGTTTCTTGTTCCAGACAGAACATGAAATGTTGAACTGCTAGTCATTCAGTCAAATAGGGATTCTGAGATGGTGTCTTAATTTTTTGGTGTGGCCATGTGTTTTAGTTTATAGAGAAAAGTCCTCTGTTTAAAGGTGTTCTTTATTTGAACAGCTGTCCAAGTCCTGTTTACAGATAAAGAACCCTAAGAAGAGAAAGCAGATTATCCATCTCCCATTAGCATTTAAATCACGGGTGTCAAACACAAGGACCGCAGGCTGGATCCGGCCCACCAGACCTCGTCATGTGGCCCGTGTAGCCGCCGCCGGCCGCCAGCCTTCACCTTTTATTCTCGCTTTTTTTTTTTTTTTTGACACAAGAACGCCGCCTCTTCAGCGCATGCGCGGCAGCCTACAAGCCAGAGAACGTCTGCCCTCTAGCGGCGCCGGCCGTTCTACACAGGAAACCTCCACTTTACATGCATTCAGGAAACCTCCACTTGTTTTTATATTGAGCGGACACATAGTCCTACAGATACAACCGGCCCTTTGAGGGTGACCAAACTGCTGATGCGGCCCCCGATGAATTTGAGTTTGACACCCCTGATATAAATAAATAAATAAATAAACAAATAAATACTCACCCCCAAGCCACTCTGGGCGGCTTCCAACAGGATATTAAAAACACAATAAAACACCAAACATTCAAAACTTCCCTAAACAGAGCTGCCTTCAGATGTCTTCTAAAAGTCAGATAGTTGTTTATTTCCTTGACATCTGGTGGGAGGGCATTCCACAGGGCGGGCGCCACTTCCGAGAAGGCCCTCTGCCTGGTTCCCTGTAACCTCATTTCTCACAGTCAGGGAACTGCCAGAAGGCCCTCAGAGCTGGACCTCAGTGTCCAGGCTGAATGATGGGGGTGGAGACGCTCCTTCAGGTATACTGGGCTGAGGCATTTGGACAACAGACAGAACAGATGTACAAGCCACCTAGTCACAGTGGGTAGTATTTAACTAAATGATTCCACTAGTGCAAGTAGTTTTTGCTGCACTGTGGAACATTCCCGCTTTCCTTTCCCAGTGTGCCTCCTGCACACTCCACAAATCTGCTCCAGAGGGTTTAGGGGAAATGCCACAACAGAATTAGGGAGTGCTGGCTTCCACCGCTAGGCCAATTGGCAGGCCAACTCAGCTTTACAAAGATGTCTGCAAATGTGACATGAAGGCTGGCAACATCCACCCTGTCCTGTGGGAAAACCTTGCAGACAACTGCAGTGCCTGGAGAAAGGCAGTCAGGATGTGCATCCACAGCAAGGACCAGAGGAGGAACGACCGCTGGGAGGAGTGCAGACAGAAGAAACGCCATGGTGCATCTGCAGCGGCACAACCAGACACCTTCATCTGCCCCAGATGCAACAAAACATGTCTCTGCCATATCAGTCTCTACAGCCACTGCAACCGTCCAAGAGCTTGACCTCAACGCCAAAGGTGCACTCCTCCATTGTCTCCCGAGACAGACTGATGCCGACACAACAGGAAGAAGAGAGGGCAGTTAAAACTCCTTGTGTTGGCAGTAGTTTAGTTGGCTGCCACCCAATATTCCGCAGTATGGTGCAATGTCTTATAGCTGTATTGTTAGAATAGTTGGGTGCCTCTCCCTCTCTCTGCCAAGCAGTAGTAAGAGTCCATGGGGTTCCAGGCACTCACCCAGGGTCTGTGTTCCTTTGGAGGATTGAGTCACAGCAGAGACTGTTGCAGCTTTAAGAAATATGGTTTATTCACCTATTTATATCTTCAGTCTGCATGGAGGAATACAGCATGGTCATTTCAAGAGGGGCTTGTCCCCCACAGCAGTGCAGTCAGCCTTCAGCCAGCCTGCCCAAGATGGATCTAAGTCTTCTTCTTCTTCTTCTTCTTCTTCTTCTTCTTCTTCTTCTTCTTCTTCCCTTGCTAAAAGACTCCCTTTTCCTGTCACCTCTCACCCAGTTACCCTGGCACCATCTGTCTCCCCAGGTCAAAGGATTCCTCTCAAATGGCCCATCAACCCCTTTTGTCATGTTAACAGATTTGCTCTTCACTAAGCCAGCCAGACTGGTTTGTAAAACCAGCCCAGGGATTCTCTGCAGCTTGTACTTTCATCCATATCCCAACTAATCAAAATCCTACCATTTATTAATTTCTAGGGTTTAGGTGGGTTCTCCCCAAAATCTATAACAGTATTTATATTACACTTTTTCTAAATTTGCATTTGGAAGTTTTTGTTTGCATGTGCACACTTTATGTCAATCTGTGGCCTCTTTTGTTCTTTTTGGAGACGTGCATTTCTTCATTACTTTTCTCTCTCTCTGCGTCCGTGTGGCCTCTCTCTATGCAGACTGTCAGGAGCTCGTCCTATACTTGAGTAGGATCCTGGTAGAGTCACATGCCCGACTGGCATGTTCTCTGCCTCCTGGTCATTCTTCCGGGAGCTTCAATAGCTTTCTTCAGCCTGAACATCACAGCTACCGATGCCAACAGACATCGGCACACTTAGGGATCCGCAGAGTCTTTGCAGCTTGCATAACAGACCTCAGCAACTCAGCATTTTGGCTAATCTACTTTATTTACATATAAACACACACGGAGCACTGCAACATGGCTCCCTCTCTCTCTAGCATCAGACAGCAAAGAGAATGAACAAAGGACAATAGTCCAACTTCACGGAACACAGTAACACAAACAACCTGTCTCCGTCACTTCCCACTCTGTGGAGTCAAAACATACACTGTCAAGTGATAGACAAAAATCCCATGACTGCAGACATGGGGAATGAATCTTCAACACAGGCATCCTCTGTGCTAAGCCATGCGAGTTTCAGTTAAGCACCAGTGATGTGCTCTTTTTGTTACTGTTTTTAAAGATGGCACTGTTGGAAACCATGGATGATTTCTGCTATGCAGAAATAAAGCCGATATGGGAAAGATGGTATGTATAATGCACAGGGTGGATTTGATTTAAATCATGATTTAAATCATTAATTCAAATCATGATTTAAATCAATAGTCAGTAAGACTTGATTTAAATCAATTTTTTTACAGAAACTCATTCTTGCTGGTATAATCTTAATATTTGCATCCAGATGTAGATTTCATTATTGGAATAATAAATTTTCAGAGTAGTTTTTACCGTTATATCAAAATTTACTGATTTGGTTATACTATTAGAAATACATAGACAGATAATTATGAGATTATTGTGAGGTTTAATAAGTTAACTGTTTATATTTGGACAACTTTTCTGCTGTACTTTATTGGAAGGAGAAAAATAATCATTTCCTTAATAACCATTTAAACAATTTATTTACCTAAAACAATAACATTATAGCATATGTATCCATATTTGTTAACATTTTTTAAAAAACAAAAAACTTCAAATTGTCACACAATAAAATACAAGAAACAAAAGAAAGAATAAATACAATTAAAAATCAATATGACTATTCAATGGGATGGAAGTGCTACTGTGGCAGCTTGCGAGGATGATTGGGGGGGATGACGTCGTGTGCATGATATCCTGATGTTATGCATGTGAACATCATGCCTCCCTCCCTAAGCTGGGCAGAAGCTTCCTGGGCTTTGGGAAGGAGGCCCAGACTAATTTGCAGGAACATTTAAGGGATCAGTCTAGTTCCCCTAGTCCACTGACCGCATGCCACTGATGTGCTACCTCTCATCTTCACAAACACACTACAGACCACCTGCAGGAAGCTTGCAACTACTGGTGGTCTGCAGACTGAAGATTCGAAACCCCTGACATTGTCCATATGATTTGTTCTGGGAAAGGCTGAGAGAGGTAAATCTGCCAAAAGCTCCTCACTGATTCCAAACCTGACCCATGGAAACCTTCACTCTCAACCAGCCTTGTGCCCTGATGCTTCCTCTAGCTGATTCCATCAGAGGGGAATGGATGTCCCATGATCTCCGTGGAACTTCTAGATGGGGTAAGCAGTGCCGAACAGCAAGCATAATCTTAGAAGAGGCATGCATCCCCCTTTCTCTTACAGAGGTAGGGAAGCATCTGCTAAGATGACACTTGTCTTTTGCAGCTTGTAACGTGTACTTATATTCCAAAGAAGTGGCTCTCCAATTAATTGGGGGCACCTTTTTCCTCGATTGAAACGCTTTGAAAGGTTTAATCAAACTGATTCATCAACCAAACATTGTAGCCCTAATTCTAATGTTCCACAGCTAAGTCTCCGCATTAAAGACAGATTCATTGGTAAGCCCTGGCTCAAACGATCCACACACTGCATGTGTGTCTTTTTCTTGCATTGGACAATTTGAAACAAAAAAAGCAACCATAACAACATCCTAAGACTCCATCTCCAGCACAGTCAAGGGTATTTCAGGATGCCAATCTGTTTTTCATATGTGGAATTGCACAAAATAATTTCTTTGTGGCTTTTCTTCCCAAACTGCCTTCTGAAAAGCAAAGCTAAGACTCTTGTGTTTTGCCATGCAACAACCCTAAACACATTGACCTCAATCAGCATTAGAAACCCTTGTAATAAATGCAAAACGACAAAGAGCAAAATCTTACCTGTACACTGTCGACTCTCCTTTGACGCTTTACGAAGCACAAGGCTTGCCCCCTTGCAAATTGCGTGTTTCTTTATCCGGTGATGACTCTCTCGAAAGTATGTGGCTGTTGTCTGGACTTGCTTAAGGTTTGTATAGGGAAATGACTGGAATTCTACTGTTCTTGCATTTTCAAAGAGCTTCAAAAGGCTTCTCCAAGCCTCCCAACCAGCACAATAAATACTGGGAGTATCTGAAGCACATATTCAGTGTCCTCCAGAATATATAATTAACTTTGGAAAATTAAACAATTGCAATGCAGCTGGAAAGATGGAGGAGACAAAAGCACCAATTGTTTAAATCCCTGTATATGAGCTTTTCAGGGACATCTACTTTGCCCACGTTGGAGTCGCTTTGGCCCCATCCAGAAATTCCCGACTGTGCAAATCAAGTTAGAGCTTGAGTTGTACAACATACTAGCCTCTCCCTAGCGCAAATGCAGCCTTGCCCCAGGGATTCGACAATTGTCTGTGATACATTAATACAGGCAGAGGCAAACTCGGCTCTCCAGATGTTTTGGAACCCCCATCATCCCTAGCTAAGAGGACCAGTGGTCAAGGATGATGGGAATTGTAGTCCCAAAACATCTGGAGGGCTGAGTTTGCCTCTGCCTGCATTAGTATTTCCCATCCCAGTGACCAGTGGGTGAGATGCAGGCTTCTAAGTGTACCAGTTAGTAGTCCAGTATAGTAAGAGAAGCTGGCTGTTTCTATTCCAAGCATTCAGTGAGGAATAATTATGCTTTGCTCCCTCACTTTTTTTATGGAGCATCTGCTCAAATTCATAAGCAAAGCATCTTACACTCAATTGGGTGCTTCTCTTTCCAAATAGATGACGCGGGTGGCGCTGTGGTCTAAACCACTGAGCCTAGGGCTTGCCAATCGGAAGGTCAGCAGTTTGAATCCCCACAATGGGGTGAGCTCCCATTGTTTGGTTCCAGCTTCTGCCCACCTAGCAGTTTGAAAGCACGTCAAAGTGCAAGTAGATTAATAGGTACTGCTCTGGCGGGAAGGTAAACGGCGTTTCCGTGCGCTGCTCTGGTTCGCCAGAAGCAGCTTAGTCATGCTGGCCACATGACCCGGAAGCTGCCTGCGGACAAACATCGGCCAGTGTGGTGTAGTGGTTAAGAGCGGTAGTCTCATAATCTGGGGAACCGGGTTCGCGTCTCCGCTCCTCCACATGCAGCTGCTGGGTGACCTTGGGCCAGTCACACTTCTCTGAAGTCTCTCAGCCCCACTCACCTCACAGAGTGTTTGTTGTGGGGGAGGAAGGGAAAGGAGAATGTTAGCTGCTTTGAGACTCCTGAAGGGGAGTGAAAGGCGGGATATCAAATCCAAACTCTTCTTCTTCTTCTTCTTCCCTCGGCCAGTAAAGCGAGATGAGCACTGCAACCCACAGTTGTCCGCGACTAGACCTAATGTCAGGGGTACCTTTGCCTTTCCAAATAGCATTGCCTTCTATCTGTTTCTTTTCTCTCCCTCCACTTAAATTGCAGCCAGAGGAGCAGTCATAATCAGCAGTGCAGTGAGAAAGTTGGGAGTATTTAACACTTAAAATCTCCACAACACTTGGTGTTGGGGAAAGGGGACTGCTTACTTGGCTACAGAGTGTGAGACTTTGGAAGCAGAATTGCTATTCAGAACAGCAGTGATTGTGTACTACCAAATCTCCCACTTCTAGAAGCACCTGCTAAGTCTTACAAAGTTCTTGCTAAGCCCTTAAGAGGCAACACTGGTAGACTGGGGTTGCATTGATGCTCTTTTAAGCCCTGACCCCCGAGATCATGCGAACTCTTCAGTGTGTGTGCATGCTCTTGTGTGATTAAAGTACGCTTCTGCAGCAGGGAGTCTTGTGTATCCGTGGAGACTCCTTGCACAATTGAGAACCCTGATCTTCCAGGGTGCTCAATCATTCGGGGAGCTTCATTCATCTACAAGTCTTCCTGTTGCAGTTGAATTATGCATGGGGCTGGAAAGAGGGCTTCCAAACTATCTCTGTTTTCGAGTAGGATTCAATTACATACTGGCAGATTCAGGTTATGAAATTAGCTGATTGGGAGATATTGTGCAACAAACCTACTTCATTGCAAAAGATCAGACTTTTGTGATAAGGAATTTTAGGGGGAAATGCAGTGGATAGTATGGGACAACACTTGCTCCCCCTCCCCAAAAACAATTCAGGGTGGATGCTCATTAAATAGTCAATGAAGTCTAATTGCCCTGCTCAATTAACAGGTCACCTAGAAGTGTCCTCACTAAACCTGTGTCACCTCTAAGGGCAATAATGACTAAGGAGGAAAATGATTTTGCTGTTACTGCCCCCATAGTGCTGCTTGCCATTTTCGCAGCAGCACCACTACCAAATCCCTCCATGCAAGTCATAATAGTTATTGCGAACAGTAGACAACCTTGCAAATACGGAAATTTTCCTGTTCCACCTTGGCTTCTTCCCTCTGGGCTTGCAAGTTATTATCCACGTAAGCTTCCCTCCTCCTACGCAGTAACGATGACTCCCTGGATCATTTGGTTGGGACATCAGTTACAATGCAGAATGGGTTGCAACACCTTACAAAGAGCTTCTTCACACCAGCAAAGCAAAGTTTTCCTTAGTGTGAAAGGGTTTGTTTTATGAACTTGTACCCCTGTCATTTCAGGATTCAGCTTCTTTGTCTCCATCCAGCCCATCACTGCTTCCAAGCACTGGTCTAACACCTCAACCACCTCTTCCAATTCAGTTGAAACAGACAGATAGAGCTGGGTGTCACCTACATATTTATTGCACATCACTCCAAAACTCTGATGACTGCTGCTGGAGGCTTCATAAGGAGCAGGGACACTGTGGGACACTGCAGGGCAACTTTCATGGTGCTAAACAGTAGCCTTCCACAACAACTTTCTGGAAATGTTCCTGCAAGGAGGAGCAGAACCACTGAAGCAAATTTTCACCTCTGAGATACTCCAGGACACTGTGGTCATCAAAAGCCACTGATAGGTTGAGGAGGAAGAGCAGGGGCACACACCCCTGACAAATGTCATCAACCAGGGTGACCAAGGCAGCTTCAATGCCACGACTGAAGCCAGACTGGTATAGATCCAAGTAATCAGTTTTCTCCAAGCATGCCTAAAGGTGGATTGCCACCTGTTTCTCAAGGACCTTGCCCCAAAAGAGGATATTTGCCACTAGGCAATAGTTGCTTAGCACTTTTGGGTCCAGGGAGGTCTTCTTAAAGGAGGGGCTGAACCATCCTCTCCTTCAAGGAAGACTGGCAGCAGGAAGCCAATGAGGCATGTCTTAATTTGAAAAGAAACGACCTTTTAAAGGACTTTTCAAAGCTTCTGAAGAATAAATGTTACATCTATATATAAACCAACAAGTATATCAGTTCCATTTGAAACGTAGAATTCAAACACATCTTTCAGCAGGGTCTTCTTTGTATTCAAGCCTTTCTGCTACCTTGTCTTTGCAAATACTGAACTATATTTGTTAGATAAAATGTCCTGCTCTTAATCACCAGGGTTTAAGGCAAGGTGAAATACTGCTATCAAAAGACAGCCATCTAGGCTCCAACTAGAAACAGATAAAAACAACAATAAACTGGGCCCAAATAATTTTATGTCAATAAGGGGAGGGGGAGACAAGTTTTATATACAAACAGAATATAACTTTAATTTTAAAACCAACCATTCAGCTTTATACAAACAGCCCTCTTCTAAAGTATCTCCAAACTTGAACTCAAACATCTATGTGCAAAAATAATCAACTTGAAAGAATACAGATACATGCTCAAAGGCATCTCACAGACATATATATAAAACCTTAAACATGACTAAAACACTTGCTCCATGATCACCAGTAGGAATCGAGGTTTGTTGCTTCAATTCTAACAGAAACTTCTTTTTTAAACAAAGACAAAACCTCTTGACAGTTGCCATTTCAACACCATTCACAGATAGAAAAGTTTGTCAGCGAGTGCCAGGTTTGGCTCTCTGTGGATGCTCTGGCCCACCAAGAAAGTCAGCTTGCTGGCATACTGGCATGGCGCTGGGACTCTTATTAGGCCCTAGAAAGCAAAGAGTATATCAGAGGTCTTGCTCCATCACCTTCTGCTGAAACTGGCTAGCTGCTTCCAGTGTCTTTAAAATAGATGAAACAAGACTCTGTGAATTCTTCAGCCAGCAGTATCCAACATAAAAAATTGCGTACATGACATTTAACCGAGAAATAGGTTTGTACAATCAAAATGCAGCCTATCCAAGTATTAGTTTGTTGGAGTTTGTTTTCTCCTTTAATACAATTATACACATTGATTGGTTTGCTCATTTTTATTTATGTATAGAAAAGCAGTGCATTCAACCATGTGAACCCCCCACCCTTCCATTAAAAAGAAAACCCATACACCTTCAACTACTGCTTGCATGAACTAGTTTACTGTGTGTGCTGCCTGAATGTCCCACGGTTGGATGGGTACTAGATTTGAGATGGCAACAAGGCTCAACTGGATTATGGACAGGTACTGTTGCCTAAATGCCATATTCTGTGGCAGCTAATATTCATCCTCAACCCCAAACAGGGTACTGAGCGAGAAGATGGTGGCCACAAATCATTAAAGCTGGGCTGTGAATTTTTGTGTGTGCAGAAGGAAGCATTTTGGCCCAGCCCTAAAGAGACATAAACTTTGCAAGTGTTTTTCTCTTATCTGCATAGTTCTGTCTATTGCTTCTCTTAAAAATAAGAAGAAAACAATAGCTCACTTGCGGATCTTCCTCACTCACCAGCTGAAAGCTGGTATTTTGTAACAACTACCCAGTACACTGGACAAAAGGAAGTTTGCACCAATGTACAGAGCACAATGCTGAACAATTTGTGACTCAGCTGACCAGTTGCGTATGCAACTGCCAGGTGCCTGATAATTTGCTTGTTCTCTCAATTCCGGGGGTAACAAAAACAGGTAGACTGCATTTTTTACATCGATAGCTGCAAGTTGGACAGGGCTGATCCTATGTAAGAGGAAGAGGGCACTGGCACTACTTGAAAAGGAGGCCAATCCTTTCCTAACTTCGTGTGGGAGGAAAAGGAAGGCCATTAACTATCTGGATGCAACTGTGTTACTTACAGGCCAGTTGTAGTACAGGTGACACATCTTATATGTAAAACGCTGCATATGGTCTGGCTTGAATCCATTCTCATCATAAACCACATTGTAGTATGTGGGATTGACAGTGCCCTGGCGGGCAAGTTGGCTAATTAAGAAGAAGTCGTACCTGTTGGGCAATATTAGAATTAGCAGAAGGAAGCAGTCTATGTAATATGTTCTAACTACTACTACTACTATTATGATAATAAAAACTATATTGATAAAAGCAATTATTAATATGATTAATATGAATACTAGTTGCTACCCACGGCTCCTTTGGGAAGGGTGGAATATAAATGCAATTAATAATAATCACCATATACTAAATTAGTGAGCTTGCTTATGTTTTTTGGACGCATATAAAGCAGCAGAAATCTTATTTTTCAAGGGCATCTGACTGCCAACTTTATGCATCCATACATGGTCATCCTGGCCCTACCACTATAAAGTATTTAATCGTTAGAGCAATCCTGTGAAGAAGGTTAGGCAGAGAGAAAGTGACTGGCCACCCAGTGAATGTCACAGCTTAGTGGGGATTCAGATGAGGTCTCTTCAGTTTAAAACCAAAACTGTTATACTGCACTGGCTATCAGTTTTGACCATCCAAATTAATAATAATAATAATAATAATAATAATAATAATAATAGCAGCAATTTGGTGTTTCTTTCCCTAATCCAGGAATGAGGAACCTGTGGCCCTCGGGATGCTGCTGGGTTACAGTTTCCATCATCCCTGACCACTGATCACGCTGACCAGAGCTGATGCGAGCTGAAGTCCAAGAACATGTGGAGGTTCCTGCAGGCTTCCCACACCTACCTTAATGTGAAGCTTTCCATGTTCTGCCCTGAGTACTGCCAAGCTCCTGTGCATTTGTTTTAATGGAGAGGCAGTTCTGCACATGCAAGAGGGTGGGTGCAGAGCTAAACCTTTCACCAGAGTTAGTCTTCAAGCGAGGTGGCAGCCTGTGCCCATAACTAATCAATGGGACGACCATAGGGAGTACCATTAAGTTTCCTGTCTAAATTAGGTCTGCTAACATTTTATTTGTTCCACACATGCAGTTGTAAATGGCTACTGGTTACCACAACCATCTCACCAATATCTCTGCAACAATCCTGAGAGTTAGGTTAGGCTGAGTTTTGAGTGACTGGCCTAAGGAGACCCAGAGAATTGAGATTTGAGTCCAGGTCTCCCCAGTCAAAGTCCATCACTCTAACCACTGTAGTATCATATTGGCTCTCAATTATAAGCTATCTTGCTATAACCATAAAATATAAAATACTTTGCACAGCACATGATTTGGGAGTTTCAATATCTACTAGTGACTGCAAGTATGGGTCTGGGTCAGGGGTAGCCAATGTGGTACCTTCCAGATACTGCGGGACTTTAACTCCTATCAGCGTGACTAAAGGTGATGGCTGGTGTGATTTGTCCATCTGAAGAGCACTACATTGTCTACCCCTGGTCCAGAATGTGATACTGCATTAATGCAGAATATAAAGGTATGATCTTGTGGTGAAAGCCAAAAAGATTGGGGACCAGAAAAGATACTGTTTTGGGGCATCACTGATATGGAGACCTGTGCTCTTCTTTATTAAACCAAGACTACGGGTGGTGACCATTTTAGGCACATCCAATGGACATGCAAATGCACGGGTCCTTTTGGACCCGGAACAAGGCAGAATGGGGGGAGGGCAGAACGGAGTGGAACGGGGCAGGCTTATACACACTCCAGAGAGGTGCATGGGGGCCAGAAACAGAATTCCTGCACGAAATGGTCACCGCCTGTAGTTAGGAGGTGAAATTTTAAAGAAGAAATTGGGCAACTAACTGACTTGGCTTGCTTCCAGAAGGCACTGAGGCACAAGACTCAGAGGGTGACTGTTTACTCACCCTACCCTCTGCCCACATTGCTGGCTGAGGGGACCTGTGACAGATCCTGCTGCTTGGAGCCCTTCAGATTCATTGAACATGAACCTTCGTAACATCATGTAAAAAGAATTCCCATTTAACGCAGCATCTGGTTATCCAATTGTCCAGTCTGTTAGAACATTCTGGAATAGCTATTACTTTGAACAACCAAGCAAAGAAATAGGGCAGAAATATTCAAGAGAGGGAGCCTTCCTGGTTTGGAGCTGATAGAAACTGCTTAATAAGCTCATCTTACTTAGCCAATCACCTCGCTTTCGTAGTTGTGCCAATATCTATACTTGCCATTCAGGTCGAGTAGCCTCTGTGTCAATAATTGTCCCAACAGGAGGGTTTTGCAGGCTTCTGTTGGTCTCGATGAAGAAACGCTGAAGGCATTTCTTCCTGACCACAATCAGCGATAGTTTGGCTCTTCTGATGTAAAAAGAAAGACATTTTAGAAGGTGAATCAGTGATGCAGGGCTAACCATGCGTTCTTTGCCACCACTGCTAAATGAGAGATGCTGATAAAGAACAAGTCTTGCTTCCAGCAACCATGATTGTTTCAAACTACCTGCCTGGTAAAGACAAAAGGCAGGACAGGATCAGTTTACCTGCAGCCACCACTGGACTCATCGAGGGCACTTAGTATCTGTGGGACTTCAAAGTCTACCACCATCTTCAGCTGCCCATCTCCAACGCCGTCACGGTACACTATTATGCGTGCAGGCAGCTGCCCATTACATGTCTGCCAATTACTTAAAGCATCTACAGAACCACAAGGAGGAAATAAAGAATGGAGTCACATAACTGATCCCATGTGGGAACAAGCTGATCATATGTAAGCTTCCCTTCACATTGACACTACAGATGAAACAAAAATGAATGAACTTTTATCTTTAGGCACAAAGGCTTTTAGTTGTTGTTTTAAAAGGCTGGTGTTACTTGCTCAAGAATGAATGGCACTAGAGATGGGCAACAGATCAGCCTTCTCCAGTCCGATACCCTCCCAATGTTATGGACTACAACTTCCATCAGCTGTGCTGCCTGGGGCTGATAGAAGTTGTAGTCCAAAGCTTCTGGTGAGCACCTGCTCAGGAAAGGCTGCAACAGATACCTGCCTATTGCATGGTGTATACCAGGGGTAGGCAACCTAAGGCCTGGGGGCCGGATGCAGCCCAATTGCCTTCTAAATCCGGCCTGCAGACGGTCCGGGAATCAGTGTGTTTTTACATGAGTAGAATGTGTGCTTTTATTTAAAATGCACCTCTGGGTTATTTGTGGGGCACAGGAATTCGTTCATTTTTTTTCAAAATATAGTCCGGCCCACCACATGGTCTGAGGGACAGTGGACCGGCCCACGGCTGAAAAAGGTTGCTGACCCCTGGTGTATACAAATGATACTTGTGACTCTCCATCATCCTTAGCCGATCATCCCTAACTATTCATCATGACCAAGGCAGATGGGAGATGGAGTTCAGCATTATTTCGAGGGTCACATATTCCACCATTCCTGATATGTACAATAATCCCATTATCTCCTCTGGTAAACACATTTTGCAGACTGATGTAGTATTTAAAAATCCTATTTGACAGTATGCAACAGTGGGAACAAAATAAATAAAATGCAGGAAAGTCTTGTAAGCTACCATGATAAACACAGTATACCATAGGAAGCTGCCTTATACAGTTAGATCATTTTATATCCAGCTCAATATTGTATGTGCTGATTGGCAGCGACTTTCCAGGCTTTAAAGATGGGGGATCTCTCCCAGCCCTGCCTGAAGATGCTGGCAACTGAACCTATGACCTTTGCATGTGAAGTATGTTCTGTTTACTAGGAGTCATCCATAGTCCTTCCCCAAATAGTCACAGCAACCTAGCAGAACCTCCAAACCCTATTTTTGCTGCCTAATAAAGTATCTGGTAGGCCACATAGCAAAGGGCCCTAATCTCTTGTGATGTGGCATGACTTATGGTTGGCTGGATAGAGCCACCTGTCAGTCAAGACCCACTTGAGTCAGGCACTCTTTAAAATATTAGTGTTGTGATGCAGTTTTTGTCCCTGCAACTGATGCCTGATACAATCAACACCAAAGATGACCACTGAGAATAAGTTTTGTAGTGATTGGCCTACCATAGAAACAGTGAGACCAATATCCTGGTATGATGTTCTATTTTGATCGGCATACTTGCTCTTTCATTCCCTCAATTTGAATAAACTGCTGAAACAGGAGGACAGCCAGGCTGAAGTTGCCAAGCAGGAGACTTAGAATCCAGCTGGCTATTTCCCTACTCCTGAGAAGACCACTGTTAGGCAGTGGGAATCCTGTGCCCCTTGCCATAGGTGACTCCTAAGAGGGTCGTGGCAGCAGAGAGACAGAAGAATAGGACAGGACTCCCTGGAGCTATTAGGCAACCTTGCAGGGTTGGTGCTGGAGCAGGGTTCAGCCTACTGTTACAGGCCTTCATGTACAGCCCAAGGACTGTGCATAATTTGGCAGACCACACAAATTGTATGGGCTTGATGTACAAGTACAGTGCCTTCCAGTCAGTTTCTGAACCCAGTTCAAGGTGTTGCTGCTGTTTACTTTTAGCTTGGGACCCAGATACATGAAGGATCATCTACTCCCCCACCTCAAGAAATAAATGTTCAACCATTAAGTATATTTCACTAATTTATACAGCAACACCCCTACCTTTCATGCAGACCTTTAAACAATCTGCAATGTTTGATCCTGAATTTTGCAGCATGCAACGAGAATACCACCTGGACATAAAAGGAAATAAAATTTGTTTTGAGGTTATAGCAGTACAGGCTTATTAAACTCTAAGTCTATTTGGAGTCCTCTATTGCCTTCACGGAGGTTCTGTACACTCCTACATCACCAAGAGAAACCACAAATAGGTGGGGGGGGGGCACCAGCTGCTGAACCCTATCATGTTTACTTGTCTTACAGGAAATTGATTTGAGAGATGTAGCTCCAGATACTTGTGATACAAATCATAGAATCATAGAGTTGGAAGAGACCACAAGGGCCATCGAGTCCAACCCCCTGCCAAGCAGGAAACACCATCAGAGCACTCCTGACATATGGTTGTCAAGCCTCTGCTTAAAGACCTCCAAAGAAGGAGACTCCACCACACTCCTTGGCAGCAAATTCCACTGTCAAACAGCTCTTACTGTCAGGAAGTTCTTCCTAATGTTTAGGTGGAATCTTCTTTCTTGTAGTTTGGATCCATTGCTCCGTGTCCGCTTCTCTGGAGCAGCAGAAAACAACCTTTCTCCCTCCTCTATGTGACATCCTTTTATATATTTGAACATGGCTATCATATCACCCCTTAACCTCCTCTTCTCCAGGCTAAACATGCCCAGCTCCCTTAGCCGTTCCTCATAAGGCATTGTTTCCAGGCCTTTGACCATTTTGGTTGCCCTCCTCTGGACACGTTCCAGTTTGTCAGTGTCCTTCTTGAACTGTGGTGCCCAGAACTGGACACAGTACTCCAGGTGAGGTCTGACCAGAGCAGAATACAGTGGCACTATTACTTCCCTTGATCTAGATACTATACTCCTATTGATGCAGCCCAGAATTGCATTGGCTTTTTTAGCTGCCGCGTCACACTGTTGGCTCATGTCAAGTTTGTGGTCAACCAAGACTCCTAGATCCTTTTCACAGGTACTGCTCTCAAGCCAGGTGTCACCCATCTTGTATTTGTGCCTCTCATTTTTTTTGCCCAAGTGCAATACTTTACATTTCTTCCTGTTAAAATTCATCTTGTTTGTTTTGGCCCCGTTCTCTAATCTGTCAAGGTCGTTTTGAAGTGTGATCCTGTCCTCTGGGGTGTTAGCCACCCCTCCCAGTTTGGTGTCATCTGCAAATTTGATCAGGATGCCCTTGAGTCCATCATCCAAGTCGTTGATAAAGATGTTGAATAAGACCGGGCCCAAGACAGAACCCTGTGGCACCCCACTAGTCACTCTTCTCCAGGATGAAGAGGAACCATTGATGAGCACCCTTTGGGTTCGGTCAGTCAGCCAGTTACAAATCCACTGAGTGGTAGCATAGTCAAGACCGCATTTTACCAGCTTCTTTACAAGAATATCATGGGGCACCTTGTCAAATGCCTTGCTGAAATCAAGGTAGGCTACATCCACTGCGTTCCCTTCATCTACCAGGCTTGTAATTCTGTCAAAAAACGAGATCAGGTTAGTCTGACATGACTTATTTTTCAGAAATCCATGCTGACTATTGGTGATCACAGCATTCCTTTCTAGGTGCTCACAGACTGTTTGCTTAATGATCTGCTCCAGAATCTTCCCTGGTATTGATGTCAGACTGACTGGGCAGTAATTATTTGGGTCCTCTCTTTTCCCCTTTTTGAAAATAGGGACAACATTTGCCCTCCTCCAGTCTGCCGGGACTTCGCCTGTTCTCCAGGAATTCTCAAAGATGACTGCCAGTGGTTCTGAGATCACATCTGCCAGTTCTTTTAATACTCTTGGATGCAGTTCATCTGGCCCTGGAGACTTGAATACATCTAAACTAGCCAAGTATTCTTGTACTATCTCCTTAGTTATTCTGGGCTGTGTTTCCGTTGCTGAATCATTTGCTCCAAATTCTTCAGGTCGGGCATTGTTTTCTTTATCGGAGAAGACTGAGGCAAAGAAGGCATTGAGGAGTCCAGCCCTTTCTGTGTCCCCTGTTTGCATTTCACCATCTTCTCCTCTGAGTGACCCCACTGTTTCTTTGTTCTTCCTTTTGCTACGAACATACCCATAAAAGCCTTTTTTGTTGCTTTTAACCTCTCTAGCAAGCCTGAGTTCATTCTGTGCTTTAGCTTTTCTGACTTTGTGTCTACACGTGCTGGCTATTTGTTTGAATTCCTCTTTGGTGGTTTCCCCCCTTTTCCATTTTTTGTACACATCCTTTTTTAATCTTAACTCAGTTAAAAGTTCTTTAGATAGCCACCCTGGCTTCTTTAGGCACCTTCCATGTTTCCGTCTCATTGGTATTGCCTGACGTTGTGCTTTTACTATCTCCCTCTTAACAAACTCCCAGCCATCATGAACTCCCTTTCCTTTTAGTATTACTGTCCATGGGATCTCACCCAGCACTTCCCTAAGTTTTATGAAGTCAGCTTTCTTAAAGTCAAGAAATTGAGTCCTAGTATGCTTGGCTGCTCCTTTCCTCTGTATAGTAAACTTCAGAAGAGCATGATCACTTCCACTTCTACCCCACTAACCAGGTCATCAACATTGGTTAGGACCAGATCTAAAATGGCTGTTCCTCTTGTTGCTTCTCCCACTTTCTGGACAATGAAGTTGTCTGCAAGGCCAGTGAGGAATCTGTTTGACCTTATGCTCTTGGCTGAATTTGACATCCAACAAATATCCGGGTAATTGAAGTCCCCCATTACTACTATCTCCCTTCCTTTTGCATGCTTGGCCATCTGTTCCAGGAAGGCATCATCTATGTCCTCCGTTTGGCTTGGGGATCTATAGTAAACTCCCACAATGAGGTCACTGTTATTCTTCTCTCCCTTAATTTTGACCCAAATGCTCTCAATTTGGCTTTGAGGTTCTAAATCTTGGATCTCTTCACAGGTATACATATCCCTGACATATAACGCCACTCCTCCTCCTTTTTTGTCTGGTCTGTTTCTCTGAAATAGATTGTATCCCCCCATTATTACATTCCAATCGTGGGACTTATCCCACCAGGTTTCAGTGATGCCTATTATGTCATATTTAGTTTGCTGTACCAAGAGCTCAAGCTCATCTTGTTTATGCCCATGCTTTGTTCCCATTTCCCATGGGAAATACTGAAATATCCGAAAGATCAGCATTCATGCCCACACAGTGCATCAACAGAACAGCTGACAAGGACATGGGAACTGCACCTTCACATTACATAGTTACTGAGCTTCCACTGCAGTGACAGTCTCCTGAGAAGTGTCGAGCTAGTGAATCAAGAATCTTACCTAGTCAGTTGTAAATTAGAGCTGGTCACAAATCCAATAACTGAGCTTCCTTTGGTCAAAGCATCTTTGTTGATATCAATGCCGACCACCATGACGGACTTCAGCTGTTGAGTAAACAGCAGATAGAATAAGAGGCTGCATACATTAGAACCACCATGCCGGATCAGACTAAAGGCCCATTTACTCCTGTATCCTGTTCTCATCGTGGCCAACCAGATGCCAGCACGGAAGGACTGCAAGCAGGACTTGAGTGCAACAACATTTTCCTCACTTGTGATCCCCACACAACTGGTACTCAGCGGCATACAACCTTTGATTCTGGAGGAGGTAGTACACCAGCATGATAAAGGCCTGCTTTGTTTGGAAGTGGCAGTGTGGGGGTGGATGTAAACAAAACTACTTACTGGTATCTCAACTGCCCAGGGTGACCCTCCAAGCTTACAGGTGATCTGCATTGCAATTTTTGTGGCTACGCTCATCATCATCCCTTGCTTGCTCAGGGTGCGAGCAAGCACACACTGGCTAGGGATGGGCCGCTCAAGACTTAAGAACTTTTTCACAGCATCATAACAGTCCTTCTTGTTGGAAGGCAACACACACAGCACCTAAAAGTGGCACAACAGACAAGCAGATTCAGTCCCTGAGGTTTGCTCACAAGCCAGGCTTGCTCAATCCTTGATTCAGCATTACACAGCTGGAACTCTCCTGAAGGAGGAGAGAAAGTGGCAATCGAAGCAGAAAAGGTTGGTGAAAGAAAGGCGTGACTCCCTGCTTTCCAGCTGCCAATTGCACCACCCCAAGGATGCCTTTAAGCCACCAGAAGTAGGTTGTCAGGATTTTCTTACATGTAACATGTAGTACAAATGTAAGATTAATTGAAAATGAGTTTCCAAATCAGGAAAAGCTGCCAAAAGCAGAGTGGTTAGCTGCAAGAGCCACCCAAAATTTCTAATTGTTTAATTTAATTTTATACCTGCAAAAAAATCAAAAAACTTTTGAGTTACATTTTGAAAATAGAAAAATTACAAACTAAACACCCCACTCCCCCACTTTACTGAACCTGAAGGCATAGTTAAGAGCTAAATAATAATAGTAAAGTTGCACTAATAGTAACCCCTTAAATTTGATGCAGTATGGAGTGGCAAGAATCCTGAAAATTAGATTTCCCCACTGCAATTTTGTGGATTACAAATGCAGTGGATTGCAAACTATAGTCCTTGATAACTTTGGTATAATTTGCAAAGTTGTGGTTAAGAACTGGGGCAGAGGGTGAGGAGGAAGCTTACTCATTACCAGGATACCAGGACAAATGCTGACAAAGTCTGCAAACACACCATAAAGTTAAAGCACAAGACTTCCTCCACCCCCAGATCCTTAGAGCTGTAGTTTGTTAAGGGTGTTGGGAATTGTAGCTCTGTGAGGGATAAATTATGGATTTCAAGATTATCTGGGAGAAGTAATGTATCACACATATGCAGTCAAGGTTAACAGGAAAAGAAATTGTACCATACAAAAATCATCATCATACAAAGCAGCCTACTGCGCTGCCTTCTCTAGAAGGACCAATTTCCAATAGCTTCCTTCCAGCCACCTTGAACATCAGCAGGCAACATACACGCCTCTCTTCAAACATATTTGAAAAGCAACTCAAATATGCATACGCACCAGCTGTAACTCAGGATTCACATACTGTTGCAGAGCTCGAATAAATGCTGAGGGGTTCTCCTGCACTGGTATGCTGCAGACAAAGATCAGAAAGCAATGGGGAATATTAGAAATGCTAACACTGTAATTGGCAGTCTAAAGGACATCTCTCAGAACACAGCATTCCACCGGCTTCTTGGGAAAATGATATCAAACCCAGGACAGAATTCATCAGCAGTTCAGGAGAGATTAATAATGCACAAAATTACAGTGGTGGGAAGAGGAAGGATGATCCATGAAAATAGAATTACGTTTTATATATGGGCCCAAGTAAAACATCATGAAGTTGTGATACATACACATACACCCCCGCAGGACAGTAATACAGGCAACTCCCCATTTACGCATACTTACATGAAATCGTGTATAATTGGAATACCCAATGAAAAAGCCTGAAAACACCCCGTTCCATCCCTACCCCTTTTCTGACGTCCAGTATAGGGTTGATTCAGCAAATACTTCTCTCCACTACTCTGTGATGTTTGCAAACAAAATATGGTAAGGGAGGAATCCTCCTTAAGACTATTGCCCCCAACACAATTACAAGAGGAAGCCTCGCTGAATTCAGTGGAACTTATTTCAGAGACACCATGCTTTCAATTATACTGTTATAAGCATGCATATTTCAGTCTAAAACCACTTCATTCATGGTCAGTCATTACTTTCCCACTTCAGTAAGAAAATCAGACATGAAGCCAATGCAAGGGATTTCTGTGCCAACCCTCTTGCCCCCAATGAAGTCTGCCAAGAGCAGGAGAAAGCCTAACTATAGAGATATTGCCAGAGCATAATTACAGACCGACCCCTCGCAGCTGGTGGAGCTTTGGTACTGTTGCCAGCTCGTGTTGGCTAGATTACCCTGCCAGGATTCTGACATATTCTAGGACTGGAGCCACTCAATAAAAAGGAGAGGCTGGGAGAGACAAAGCATATTAAGTTATGGAGTTGCAAAGATCAATACAAGCCCTGTGTGAATGCCTGTCTTTAAAGTTTCAGAGCAAACCATGCAAAATCTGTTCACGGACAGCAGGTTTTATCTGGACCAAAGAACATATGAGTCCCTACCAACAAAGGAATGTAGGATATGCTGATTAAAGATAAACCATCACATCAAATGAAAACTATACAATCCTTGGATTTTTCTCTATAGCAAAGTCAACATGAAGTGGGTATGTAAATGTGGAATGCTTCAAAAAGTTAATATTTGCAAAACCCATCTGTGTGTGAATTTCTACTGGAAAATCAACTTGGGTTGACTTCACCAGTTATAAATTGCGTGAATCAGCTACTACTCATGGCCTGCATTGATGTAATATGCACAGGCAGAAAAGTAGTGCAGTGGGGATTTAGTTTTTATGACTTGAAAGTCCTCATTTGCCTGAAATTCCACTATTTAACATGGACCATCAAACCATGGCCAGAGTTAGAGATATCTGAGATATGGGCAATCAAGGTTGATTAAATTAGCACACAAATATTGAAGAACATAAAAAATTAGCAAGGAGGAAGGTTATACAAAAGCCAGTGGTTTTCAATGTCTCCCACCAAGTTCTATACTCATGCTGACTACTAGCTGGCATCCAGCCAGCCTTGCAGAAAATGAAGCTTTCCATCTACCACAAATAATGTGGTTCTGTGCTACCCGGTGCGATAAGCTCAATCCTGCATGTGCTGGCAGTAGCACATGACTGAACTGCTACTTGTTTTTGTTGTTCTATCTTTTTGTACACTGCTTTGAGGTGTTTATTAAAAAAAGAAACCAATTAAACAGTGTCTACATTTTATGAAATAAAAAAAATAGTAAGGAACCACCATACATGGCAATTTCAAACTGCCACCACATACTCAAAGGTTGCCCGCTATCCATCCTTAGTGTGCTTGATATACACAGGACAAAAGAGAAGCACACTGCTGTTTGTTGCACATACCTTATGCAGCAGCAAACTTGGGGGCCTGCCTCAAAGAGTTCCTAAGATCAGTGATTTTTCTTCCTTCCCTCTTCTGATGCCCTCTCATAATTCTGCCTCCCAAAAGCTGTTTGTTGCAGCAACCCTGGCTACAAGCTCCCCAGGCAAATGGTGCCTCTGGGGCTGGCTGGGGTGCTGGTTGCCAGGAGTTGAGGCGGCCTTGGAGTAAGCAAGCAAGCAGGCGAGGGAGTCCAGCTAGCCAGTCCACCAGCCATTGCTGTTGGGAATGGACAGACAAGTGGGAGGCCTGGCAGGCAGTCACTGTGCTGGCTTTTCTTGTGCTTGCTGCTTGCAAGGCCTACCTGGGAGCTGAGGGCCCAGTGCTGATGGCTAGCCTTTCCTCCATGCAGGCCTGCTGCCATTGCTGCCTCCCAAGGTAAGGTGCTGGCCTCACATTCAACTCTGGCCAGTCTCCGTTGGGGGCATCCTCTTCCCAGGCCCTTGTGGGGCAGTATGAGGAGACACCTGTCTTTGGGGTGGGGCAGCCCAGGGACCAAGGAATGGACCTCAGAGTGGCAAGGAGAGGGGAGAGGAGAACACTCCACAAGGGAGGGTGTTCGAAAAAGGGTGAGGGGCTGCCAGCTCTGCAGGCAAGGGGTGACATAACTGGGTCTTCAGTTCCACAGGGGTGCTGCAGAAAGAATGTAGTTGGTCAAGGGAGCCGTGGACTCAAAAAGGTTGAAAACCTCTGCCTTAGATAGTGAACAAAAAGTCAACGCTCGTTCCCCCATGAGTTTGTAAATGCATCACTGTCACATTTACACACTTTGCATTTTTAGATATGCACACTTAAAAATTTCTTATACACGCACCCATTTAAAAACCCCAAACCCACAATGTATGAAAAAAAGTGAGGTAAAGAAGAAAACAAGGTTTGTTATCTGAATCTCTCTCACACTTTTGGATATTCAATGTGGAATCCCATGGGACCTCCCACTCGTCTCAAACAGTTCATGAGACTATGTGCAAGCTCCGAGTTTCTGCTGCTGCACAACAGTATCCAGCTCTGCAGATGTGCCACTCCTATCATCTTCATATTACGCATATCTCTGAACCAGTCATTGGCATTCATTGGCATGCACTGCAAGAAGAAAAAGAGATGCAAATGACCCCAGTAATTTGAGGGAGAAAGCTTATGTATAAACTGTCAACTAACAGGAACTTCAAATGACCTTAAATTGTACAGAAGTTCAGAATCTCCCTCCAAGGACTCACACCCATAGACAAATGCCGCTGTGCACAGGAACTATTCTAATAGCCAAAGGCAACGTTTGGAATCATGTTTGAGTCTCTCTAACATTCAAGTCCAGGACATAAAACGGAACAGAGTCTCTAGAATACTTACGACTTCATTCTGCATGAGGATTTTTTCTGAGGTGACCACACGGCCAGTCAAGGAAGCCTGACACCCAAGCTTCAGCCCCCAGCTCTCCAATTCTAAACGCGCATCTTTGTTTCTGCAATAAAATGTGCATCCCCAATGTTATGTATGCTTGTATATAGTTTTTACAGTGTAAATAAAGGCAAAGCAGAAATTTACATTGTTGCGTGCCACCCCAATTTCCAAGCGGTACAAGATTTCAGGGGTTCCGGGCACTGACCTAGGGTTCGTGTTTCTTTGGAACAAAGTACAACATATACTGTGGTGACTTTAGGGTATACAGTTTATTTACATATATACAACCTGAGCCTATGATGAAGGGATTCACAGCAGTAACACCCCAAGACCAAGTTCATTGTCTCCCACCAGCACCACATTCTCTTCATCAAAACATACAGCTGAATGAACTTATTGGAGCTTAACCAAGCCAGTATTGTCATAACACAGCTAACAATATCAGTTGAAGGTGAAAGCAATGAATGAAAGAAAAAGCATAAATTAGTTGATACAGAATAATTCTAAAAATGCAGGTTTTTTGTTTTTTGTAGTAAGTCTTTTCCACACAGAAGAGTGTACAGTGTCAATGACTTATTTGTAGAAACCATCCATGAATGTTTCAGGATGTTTAAAGGGGGAAATACTCTTAGTCTTTGTAATAACCAGCTATGGTACTTTAACTCCATCTAGGGGTTGTAGGCACAGAATAAACACCACAAACACCTAAGGCTGCAATCCTCTCTATATATGCATGTCTATGCAAACTGTGGGGTATATATGTATATTCTGCCTTATGCCTTATAAGTGGTCAAAGGTGCCATTTAACAGTAAGGGCTGAAGTACTATGGAACATATATGCTCAGGCCTAGCATAACTAATAAATACATAAAAACACACACAAGTTGCATACAAAATCCAAAAAGAGAAATGTAATAAATATTAAAGTGTAGAATATGTCCATTTTCTATAACTTGAAAGCATTATTTTTTGTCCTTAAGAGTGAAAAATATGGAACAGCTTCCAGCTTCAACACAAACCAGATCCAGTCCGTAAACAGTCCGTCAATTTTCCTGTAGATCACATCACACAGAGATCACACACACAAATATTACACTGCCTGTATCACACTTTGGGCAGCTATACTTGAAGCAGTGTCCAAGTCTAAGCATGGCAGATGCAGCAAGAGTCATGAAACAGATCTTGTCGAAACCTGTTTAAGGTTTTGGAAAAAGTTATCTATGCACCAAATTGGATGAAACTTATACAGTCCATCAGATCTAGTAGAATTACCTTTGAATGTTGTCGGCTAGTCTAGACAGTCGTTGGTGCCTGCGGTCTGGGGCCAAGTGAGTTTCTTGGGCTAAATCTTTCATCAAACGGAAGTCAGAAGTCGCACGGTTGCTCAAGCCTAACAAACAATTTGCACCAGGAAATCAATCTTGGGCCCATGGGGGGAAAGGTTGGTAACTAAAAGCAAGGCAGGTGGCATGACTGAAAGGCAGGTAAAGAAGTGCAAAAGTATCTCATATCTCACTTCATCCAGCAAGCCTTCAATCATGATGTACTAATATTTGCACTGCCTTGCAATGATGTGTAGATAGAACATCTATGAGCATTTCTATGCATTCAGAGTCAACACATGGTATCACTTCAGAGTGCAGTGGGAAAGAGGAAGTGCATGTTTTAATGCTTCTCAAATGCAAAACTAAAGTAAGCAACAACAAAAAAAGCCACCTCACTCTGTACTTAGAATATACACTGACAAATGTTGACTGTTGGTGCCTACACTTGTGTGTGTCAAATAAAGGACTGCCAAAGAAGTGGAGAAGGCTACACAGATAAATTATGTGTTTTGTTAATACTGCAAACAATGCTACTTCTCAACATCCCAGCCTACTTTCACAACACTCCACCATGCTTTATCTTCTTCATGCTTTTTAACATTTATGCCAGGAGTAAGGAAGATGTGGCCTTCCAGAGGACTCCAATTCTCACCAGCCCCAGTCAGCATGGCCAATGGTCAGGGATGATGGAAGCTGTAGATCAACAACAACTGATGGGCCTTCTCTGCTTTAGCTGCAGGTGCCAGGAATTAAACTTGGAGCTTTCTGCATGCAAAGAATGTACTCTGTCATTACAGTCCATCCTCATGCAATGGGTATTCCAGATTCAACTTGCCACAATTGAAAACATCCAATTTCTCCAAAGTCAATGTGACTATAAGCCAGATCTGTAAGCCCTGAATACTGGAGGACTGAATGAAGACAAGTTCAGACTGTTTTCTCTAAGTTCACAAAGTTGCTCTAATGGCCAGATCACCTGCTGTTTACCTGTCAAGTAGCAGAGTTCAGGGATAAGGTGGGCCACACGAGGTCCAACAGTGCTCCTGCCCTTACTCTTCAGCTGGCTTACGAGCATGGGTTGATTTAGGTCAGTCAGGACTGCATCATACTGCTGTTCAGGGAAATTTAAAATAAGAGGTAGGCAAATTGTTCTTATTCTGTGCCCATGGTACTTATTGGCAAGACATACACAGCACAAGGCAAAATGGGATGTCCAACTGAATTTGAGTATTTTGCATTCCTAATGACATTATCCCATATCCATTTTGCCTCAACTCTTTCCTATATTTCACCAGTGAAATTCCACCCTTCACTTACAGCCATTTTGTATCAATGAAAAGAGTTTAGCCCTGCTGCATCAGCCTGCTTCTTATTTACCTGTTTGTAGTAATCTACATAAGAGATCTGAGTGCCGTCACTTTTCTGAAATACATCTGTTGGCTTCACAGTCCACTCAATATCATCGATTCTATAGGTCTTGTTGTTGTATCTGAAATGATTAAGTGCACATTATAATGCATTTCAAAATATTATAAATATTATAAAGTGCATTTCAAAATATTATTCTGCTCTGTCATAGACCCAAAATGATCCAGCAGAATTCACTGCTTCACTAAGATTCAGCACCAATGGCAGGCACACCAGAGATGACTTGCACTAAAAGAAAAGCTTGACCTACTCATATACATGGTGTAATATGGGAATCTGTGAATTCATGCAATATTGCAGTTGCCCTTCAGTGGGCCTGGGGACAAGTTGCAATTTTTCTTTTCACAGAAGGGAAGCAATGATTATGCATGAGGATTTGTCTGTTCCTTCCCCATCCAGGTGCCCTCATGATGTTTTGAACAAAACTTTCTACCAGCCCTAGCCAATGTAGCCAATGGTGACAACATAATCCAAATATCACCCAGCAACATCCAGAGGGCCACAGGTTCGGGAAATCCACCCTATCTGACTAGAACCCAACAATCTGTTAACTTACAGGAAATAGGATTCATACAGGGAGCTCTTAAAAGTTCTGAGTGTATATCAACTGAATCTTTGCTAATTTTGCCAATTCAAATGTAGGCACCCACTTAAAATTTCCAAAAGAAGAAGCAACTTCCAAATAACAAACATTACCTTGTAAGGACAATAAGCCCCACCAGTTCCTTTTCACATGTTTCTGCGAAACGTGAGTTGTCCACACTTCCATAGAGGTTCATCATAAATTCCAAGACATTCTCATTGCGAAGGACTTTGTGGCTCACATCTGCACATAGCATCACTTTCTCCTCAAACTGTCCAATAGTCACAGCAAATCCTGGCCAAAGCGTCAATCTGAAAGAAAAGGATGGCAAAGACATATCTGGGTTGATCTAATAAATCCAGACTGTGCACACCCTCTGGTTCAAAGGCAGGGCATGTATATGAAGGAATGAAACTAGAATTACATTTTAATCATGGTGGTATATAAAAGCAGAGTTCTATATTTGGACATAGTTTAACAGCTGAAGTTTACATTTGCTGCAAAAAGATTAAGGCTGCAATTCTTACGCAGGAGCAAATCCAACTGAATCCAATGAGACTTACTTATCTGGAGTAAATATGGATAGGATTGGGCTGCACATAAAACATATTGCCATACAATCAATCTACCAATAAGACATTCAATTATGTAATTACAAGATGGGGGCAACCAACTCACTTGTGCTGGGGAATTTCCACTGGATCTGAAGGACTGTAGAAGTTTCGTCCAATCTGGTGCATAGACAACTTTTTCAAAACCCTAAATAGTAACATATGTTTAAATGTGGCATGCAGCAGAAGCATCATTTTCCTAATTTGTTAATTTTACACAGGGCAAACTTCTCAAATCTAACTAAACATGTGAACTAAAATCTACCTTGGCAGAAACTATTCGGGTGTATAAACTATGGTTAGAACAATCAAATAGAGTTATATAGTACTTTTTAACATGCTTATATAAAAAGAGCAATTTTCATCTAATAAATCCTGAATGGTGATTTTGAGGCATCAGCACCACGAAGAGCACAGCTAGCAGAAATTGGTGGAAAATGTCTGGACATGACTGGTGTCTTGGGGATTTTGGATGGGCTAATCTGAAAGGGGTCTGCTGGTTTCAAAACAACTGGCAATGGAAATGAGAATTTTTATCAGCATTCAGAATATCCCACGTTCGAAGTTACATCTGACGCCCACAATAACTAGTGGGTAGGTTTAGAGATACAGGGGAACCTCAGTTCCCAAACGCTTCCGTTGTCATACGTTTTGGTTCTCGAACGCTGAAAACCTAGAAGTAAATGCTTCCGTTTTCAAACATTTTTTTGGAACCTGAACGTGAGACACGGCTTCCGTTGAGTGCAAGAAGCTCTTGCAACCAATGGGAAGCCACACCTCAGTTTTCAAATGTTTCGGAAGCCAAATGGGCTTCCGGAAGGGATTTTGTTTGAGAACCGAGGTACCACTGTATACCTTAAGGTATCTGTATCTGTAGAGATAAGGCAGTAGATGTCCTTGGCCATTATCTACTGTTCATATTCATGATCCCCCTACTTTTGTTTGCCTCCGGCTCCATTCACCACTGGCATTTGGCCCCCAAAAGGTTGCCCAGAGGGAAATGTGGCCCTCAAGCTGAAAAGGTTTCCTGATCCATGTGGTAAACCACAGTCAACAGCTTACTATGGACACACAAATGGCTCTCACTTCTCTTCCCCTTGTGAGGTGCAATCCATGATGCCTAGCATTATTTCTGAAGAGAGAATTGTTGTTTGTTTAGCTCCAAAACACGCCACAAGATGAAGTAATGGTTTGTTTTTGGTTTACTAATTGCGGTTTGTTTGTTTGAGTGAGAAACAACCAAACCATGATCTCTGCTCCAGGTATAATACTAAGCTGGGGATCATGATTTGCTGTTTCTACCCATGCTAAAAGAGAAGAAAAGCAGGAGTGAGCCCTGCGTTCACGGTTAACCATAAGCTGTGGCTTTCTGTGACTTGTGAACTAGGCCACTGGATGCACTGAATATATGGACCTCTTGCTAGAAAATTAAATATTCAGTTGCAGTTAAAAATGTTAACAGTAAAAGTGGCTTCATTTACTTTTTTCAATAATAAAACTGCACCCAAAGAAGTCTGGAAAGAGAAACATGATAAACTGCCAGTGATGTTTAAGGTTTTATTTTAATAGCTTGCTGTTTTATTGTTTTAGCAGTATATAAATATTATGAGCATCTTTTTATGACCAACTGATCTTTGACAATAAATTATCAAAAGGCTTACTTTTTAAAGACGATGTTTAAAAACTGAATGCACACAGGATTGCTGGGAAGCAGCTGGTGGGTTAGTGTAATAGTCATCTTCACAGTTTCATCTCTCCGGGTTACACAAGACAGTTCTGTAACCTAACCAGGGGTCAGTGGAATATATGAGTTATGCGGTTTCTCTTTAGACTACATCTTCTCATTTCTAAATACAGTGGTACCTCGGGTTACAGACGCTTCAGGTTACAGTCGCTTCAGGTTACAGACTCCGCTAACCCAGAAATAGTACCTCGGGTTAATAACTTTGCTTCAGGATGAGAACAGAAATCATGCAGTGGCGGTGCAGCGGCAGCGGGAGGCCCCATTAGCTAAAGTAGTGCTTCAGCTTAAGAACAGTTCAGGTTAAGAATGGACCTCCGGAACGAATTAAGTTCTTAACCTGAGGTACCACTGTACTACAAAAGGATTGTACTGAGAATACTGTAGACCCTGGGATGAGTTAGGAAACTAATGGCTGAAGTCTCATGCCTAGCTTGCTTTTCTTTGAAATGTGCATACGAAAGCCTCTGAGTTCTCTTCATAACTGAAAGGAAAGCAGATATCACACACCAGGCAGCTTCTACAACCAGTGAACAACAGGAAGTCTACAGATTGTCAAGGCCTGGTATAAATGTAGGTGCCTTATTCGGAGAGGATATGGCTATCAATGGCTTCTAGGCATGAAGGCTATGCTACCTCCAGTATCAGAGACGCAAGTAGGGAGACTGCTCATGAACTGTTGCGGCATCTGGTTGGCCAATGTGAAAACACGATGCTGGACTAAATGGGCCTTTGGCCTGATGTAACAGGGCACGTCTTATGTTTTGTCATCGGGTAATTGCACCAATCAGGGAAATAAAATTATTGAATTTCATTACTTGAAATAAATGAATCTCGGGACAGGCAGTTAATTTTACTAACGAAATACTTTCCCAGAGTTTTATTGTTTTTGCAAGCCATTCATGCTTTGGGGGGGGGGGCTAATAAAGTTTCCAGGGGGTTCACCAGCTGGTGCCTCTCACCAAGTCTTGGCATTCAGCTAGTCCATGACACCCTTGTTAGTGCAGTACAGCCTCCCTAATAGCTGGACATCCAACCATTGCTTAAAAATCTGTAAGCAATGGGAGTCCACCACCTTCTAAGGCAGTCTCTGTTCCATTGTCAGAGAAGCCCATACCATTAGGAAGATCTTGTGATTTGAATCTACTGTTTTAGGGCCTATCCTCTGGAGCAGCACAAAACGAATTTGTTCCATCATCATCAAGACAATTCTTACTATATTTGAAGGCTAACATATCGCCTCTTAAGCAACCCTTTCCCAAACAAAACATACCAGAATGTTGGCTCCTGCATATTTTAATGATGAACACGATCTTACCTTATTCTCCAGTTTCTCTGTTAGAAACAGAGATGCACCATCAAATACTTTGGTTTTCCCTTGAAATTCAGGATGGCTATACAACAGTGCAGTCCGCAAACGTCTCGACACCAGCTCTGGCATAAATTCTACATGATACTGGTAAAGCTGCCATTCCCTTGGCAAGCCTAAACTAAACAGGTTGGTAACAAGTTTCACAGGAATTCCACTTGAGCCTGAAATAGACAAACTTTATTAAAATTCACTTTGCATGAACAAATATGTATTCTTGATTCTTTTCAATGTGCTGCTAGCCTTGATTGGGTAAAACTTTTCTCCAGGCAAGGAAAGACCTAAACTACAAATCACTCCTACTGTACTAATGGAGATATACTTGCAGCTGCCATAACAATGTGCAGTGTTTAGCATACAGAGCCACACAACAGGAGCTAAATATGTGACTGCCTTTATAGATAAATTTAACTTAAGACTACAGGCCTGGTTCGCACATAACACTAATACATGACCAAGTCAATACATAAGCATGCAGGTACACACAGTAAAAATTATAGCAACTTTGTTCCGCCCCACCCTCCAGTCCTGCTGCTGTCACCCTACTCAGAGAAGCCATGGTTTCTCTTTGCGTCACAAGCAAACCTTGGTTTCTCTCCCCTGAACAAACAACAAATCTTGGCTACAGCTTATGGCTTGTCTGGAGCGAGACAAATGACACACCATGGATTACTGTGGGTAGTGCAGCAGCAGCAGAGCTGGTAGGGGGAGTGAAATGGACATGATTTTTACTGTGTCTGCATGTTTACGCTTAGCCATGGTGTGGCTTAGTGCTATATGCAAACTGGGACAAAGAGTGTATACAATGCCTATGCTATGTATTTGACATGCACTCAGTTGTGAAGGCTGTATGAGATTGGCTCTGGTTCTCTTCAGTGTTGTGATGCCCTTTCCACTTTCTTCCGTCTCCCCAGGCATGAATGTGCCAAATTAATTAACAATCCAAATCTTGATAGAATAACACAATATAAAAAGTAGACACACCTGAACTAGGGATCACAGAAATCCTCTGAAAATGGACTTATCAAGCAGATTTCCTTCTGTCTCCCTGTTTACACACCACTTTGAGAGGGGCCATCTTTTGTATTTACGGTGCCACAAGATTGCTATTTTTACTACAAATGGGTTTTTTGTACATTCCTAATCTCAGTTTACTCAGCTGAATTTTAGCAATCATTTTGCCAAGGTACAAAGTCTCTGTTCAGGCTGTTTTATAAATTGGTCTAGCGCATGGATAGGCAACCAGTGGTCCACATAACTGATGTGGTTAAAGTCCCCCCACCCCAAGGGGCCTGCCAGCACCCAACACTTTTCTGGTGGCAGTGGTGGCTGCAGCGGCATCCCTTGGGGAAGATGTGTGCAGAGTCAAGCAGCCTTTGTCATGCCCTACAAATGAAGTGGCTTCAGTGTGGGTGCAACCAAGTTTGCTTGGAAAGAGCAATTCGTATTTTTCAGTGTAAAGCAGACAGGAAGAGCCTGTGGCTGGACCATGAGACTTCACAAGAGAGAAAAAGAGAAAGAAAGAGCGAGCAAGATTGGTTATTTGGTGGCTTTGTGCCTTCTCTCTTTCTATAACTGAGCACACAACTCCAACATTTTCTTAAAACACACACACACTTCCCAATGGCAAGGCTATGCACAGGCAACCCTACTCTCTCCCATAACACGGCAATTGGAATATTGCTGCAGCTTGGCTGCTACAGTGCTAGTAAAGCTCAGGGCAAAGGCCATGTTGCTGTAGTAGGATGGCTACTTCCAGATGTAAATCCCTTTCCAGACAAAGATTACTATACCTGTTTTAGAATCTTTCACATGTTTTATTGTCTCCCTGGTATTTACTCCCATGTCTTGAAAGTTGCAACGGATCCGTCCCCCTCTGTCCATCACTTTATACCCAGAACTTCCGACAGAGAAGCCATCTAGAAGACAAAGCAAACATAAAATCAAAGAGAATGAGAAAAACTCACCGTGAACATCATTTAACTATCAACAAAATGTAAAAAATGAAGAAGCATGGTGAGCTTTTCCAGCAACAGCATATCACAATCCAGGGGTTCTGTTATGCACGCTAATATATTGTTATTAGGGACGTGGGTGGCGCTGTGGGTTAAACCACAGAGCCTAGGGCTTGCCAATCAGAAGGTCAGCGGTTCGAATCCCCGTGACGGGGTGAGCTCCCGTTGCTCAGTCCCTGCTCCTGCCAACCTAGCAGTTTGAAAGCACAAAGTGCAAGTAGATAAATAGGTACCGCTCCAGCAGGAAGGTAAATGGCGTTTCTGTGCGCTGCTCTGGTTCTCCAGAAGCGGCTTAGTCATGCTGGCCACATGACCCAGAAGCTCCAGCTCCCTCGGCCAATAAAGCGAGATGAGTGCCGCAACCCCAGAGTCGTCCGCGACTGGACCTAATGGTCAGGGGTCCCTTTACCTTTACCTATATTGTTATTGGATTGGGGGTGGGAGTCTAATGTCATATTTGGGTCCCCTGTGGTTTTATAACTGTGAGGTGTATTTTGTAATAGGGAAAAATGGCTTCATGAACCTCTGTGTCAAATTAATGGCTCTGGCCAAGTCTGTTAAGTATGTCTTTGCATGCCTAAAGAGTTGGCCAAACCCTGGTGCGTTACCATAAAAGTACTAGTTAGCTATCTTTCCAGAAGAAGTGAGGTCTTTCCACCCCTACCTGGTTGGAGGTGAGGCCATCCTGGGTAAAAGAGAACAATAGGCTAGGGATTGTAAGGTGGGAGCTGGGAAGGCAGAGCAAGGCTTGACTTGCTCTCTGTTCTGAAACTAAAGTTACAGCTCTGGGAATCCCCCTAAAAAGCTAATGGGGGAGTAAGGTATGTTAGAGGGTCAATGCAGAGCCCCTTCCCTCTTACGTTCAGCCTCTACATCTATATGTGAATAAAACTAAATAATAATAATAATAATAATAATTTATTTATACCCCGCCCATCTGGCTGGGCTTCCCCAGCCACTCTGGGCGGTTTATCATGAAGGCACCACTATCTCCAGTAAACTTCATTCCAAGAAAACCAAATCTTGAATATGTACCTACACCCCTAAATCTCTGCTTCAAAATTGTAGTGTGTGCAACAATATTTTCCTTTGGAAAAGGATTGATCTTAGAACAAAGCCTCTTCAGATGACCTGAAGGGTGAAGTGGTCTGTGTGGAAGAGGGTGCTGTCTCAGATATGCCATGTAAAGTTTTAAAAGCAAAAGTTTTATGTTGTGAACTACCCTGTGATGTACAGATGGAGGGTGGTATACAAATTTAATTAAAAAACCCTCAAATAATTACCAGCATTTTGAACACCTTATCATGCTCTGGAGAGAAAGATGAGTTAACAATAGTCACTTATTAAATAGTGATTTAAGCCAAACACTTACATTTAGGGGGGCTGTTCCCAGAACTTGTATTATAATTTTCTTTCTGCAAAGCAAAAGAATCCCCACTCCCAGAGCAACTCTGTGAAGTAGAAATGGCAGAAGAGACAGTGGCACAAAGGTAGTAAATATCATTTTAAAATACTATGCACAAAAGTAATTTATTTTAAAGAAAAACAAACCATTCCCTATTGACATGTGGTAGAATAGAAGTGTAGAGATGTTTGTTCATCAAAACAATTGAATGCTTCAATGGGGACTACTTGTGGCCCGCCAGATATTGCTGTACCCCAACTCCCATCAGCCCCAGCCAGCATGGTCCATGGTCAGGCATGATGGGAGCTGTAGCCCAGCATCTAGAGAGGCAGATTCCCTACCCCGGGTTTAATGCAACCAACAAGTAAAGAACAGACCCCTTTAAATATATAGTATAATACAATTCATGTTATGAGGCTCTATATCCTGAGAAGTGGGCTGGAACAGACCTACAACAGACCTGTTAAGGCAGGTCTGGGTCACTTTCTGCATATTGCAGATGGGAGGCTGAGAGAATTGAACAGATTACCGAAGCCTTAAGGCTTCCTCTTGAGTTGACGGAACTTGATGACAGAAGCAACAATTGGACGATTAGAAATAAATATACTGCACAAAATGTGGTTAGGTATTCTGGGGTGTACCTAATGGTATAGCCCAGGCCCATCACCTGATTCATTTGTTTGTTTCACCTTGTAATCTTTATAGCGAGTTCTGTGTTTTAATTTGTATATTGTTTGCTTGTTTTGGAAGCCTAACATTGGTTTCCCTATTTAGCAATAACCATTGGTTACAAGACGACAAACAATAATGACTAAGGTTTGGGAGCAATAGCCCACCACTTTCCCTCAAAAGATCAGAACTTGTGGAGATGGTCCAAGACATTTTGGTGCCTAAAACAGAAAGTTATACGGTTGTTGGCATCCATCTGTCTCAGGAGACAATGGAGGAGTGTGCCTTTGGGGCAGTGGTTGCAGCACATGCTATGGCTGCAGAGACTGACAGAGGAGAGACAAGTTTTGTTGCAGCTGGGGCAGATGAAGGCATCCGGTTGTGCTGCTGCAGATGCAGATGCACTATGACCTTTCTTCTCTCTGCAGTTGGTCCCTTACCTTTCCCTCCCCGACCTGGCCACAGTGATCCATGCGACGGTCACCTCCAGACTTGACTACTGTAATTCGCTCTACGCGGGGCTGCCCTTGAAGCTGTCCCAGAAACTCCAGCGGGTGCAGAATGCAGCAGCGAGGCTCTTCACAGGGTCTCTGCCATGGGAGCACCCAGTGCTTTTCCAGCTGCACTGGCTCCCGGTGGAGTACAGGGTCAGATTTAAGGTGCTGGTTTTGACCTTTAAATCCCTTCACGGCCTAGGACCCTCGTACCTGCGGGACCGCCTCTCCCGGTATGCCCCACGGAGAGCCTCAAGGTCCATAAATAGCAACACCCTAGTGGTCCCGGGCCCTAAGGAAGTTAGATTAGCCTCAACCAGAGCCAGGGCCTTTTCAACACTGGCTCTGGCCTGGTGGAACGCTCTGTCTCATGAGACCAGGGCCCTGCAGGATCTGATTTCTTTCCGCAGGGCCTGTAAGACAGAGTTGTTCCGCCTGGCCTTTGGCTTGGAGCCAATTTGATTCCCTCCCCCTCTTTCTTTTTTCTTTTTCCTTTCTCCTCCTGTGATGAAGCTGCATTTTAATATTTTAATGCTTCAATATTTTAATTGTTGTATTTTAATCTTGTTTTTAAGTTGTATTCATTCAACTTGTTTTTATTATTGCTTGCTAGCCGCCCTGAGCCCAGCCTTGGCTGGGGAGGGCGGGGTATAAATAAAAATTATTATTATTATTATTATTACTCCTCCCAGCCATCATTCCTCCTCTGGACACTGCTATGGATGCACAACCTGACTCTGTCTCCAGGCACTGTGGTTGTCTGCAAGGGATTCCCAAACGGTGGGGATAACGTTGCCGACCTTCAGGTGAAATAACTGGCAAATTTGCTTGAATTGACTAGGACCCCAAAATCTGCTGCATGTGGTGAGCCTCCACACCCTGCTTAAGTAGGGACATTTCTGAGACTTGAGTGAACACTCTCCCCCTCCCCATAAAAACAACAAATCAGTCACAGAATCCACCTACATACCGGTTGCAGGGAGCCAGGTTGTCCAAACGTAGGTTCTTCTTCAGAAAGGATTTGCCCTCTGGCTTTTACTCGAGCCCGCCCAGTCATCACTGCAGATTTAAGCTGCTGAAATAAAGAAAATGATACAGAGAAATCCAGACATTTGAAATGAATGCTATCCAGCCAGGTCAAGTTTGAGCAATATAGGTACTACTGTAGAATGCACAAGAAAGAGGGGACTGTAAATCCTACAACAGCTGGAACATGTCTGGGAGGAGAGTGACCAAGAAGAGAAACGGTCTGGAAACCAAGCCTTATGAGGAATGGTTGAGGGAATCTGGTATGCTTAGCATGGTAAAAAGTAGACTGAGAGGAGATAGAATAGCCATCTTAAAATATCTCAAGGGCTGTCACATTGAGGATGGAGCAAGCTTGTTTTCTCCTGCTCTGGAGGCTAGGACCCAAACCAATGGATTCAAGTTACAAGACAGGAGAATCTAACTAAACATCAGGAAGAACCTTCTGACAGTAAGAGCTATTTGGCAGTGAAACGAACTCCCTCAGAAAGTGGTGTACTTTCCTTTAGTGAGGTTTAGTCCTTTCCTTTATGCAGAGGTTGGACGGCTATCTGTCATGTATGATCTAGTTGAGATTTCTGCATTGCCGGGAATTGGACTAGAGGGCCCCCGGGATTCCTTCCAACTCTACAGTTCTATGATTCTAATTGACTTCCCCTGTATGAAACTACCCGTGCGCTGAAGTCATTTTAAGAGGTTTCGCCCATCTTCCCCAACTCTCAGAGGTGCTGTGAGTGGGTGGTTATATGGGACAGGGCTATTTCTTTATTTATTGCATTTATATCCCATATTTTTTTCCAAAGAGATCAAGGTAAAGTACAGTGGTACCTTGGTTTTCAAACATAATCCTTTCCAGAAGACCGACTTCCGAAACATTAAAAAACCGAAGCATGCATTTCCGGAAGCACTTATGTCCTGAAAACTCAATACACAAGCCGCGTGGCACGTTTGGCTTCCAAAAGGCGCTTGAAAACTGAAGCAGTTACTTCCGGGTTTTCAGTGTTCGAAAGCTGAAACCTTCACCTTTTGAGGCGTTCAAAAACCAAGGTACCACTGTACATGGTTCTCCCTTTCCTTGTTTAACCCTCACAACAATCCTGTGAGGTAGGTTCCACTGAGAGGCAACAACTGGCCCAAGGCGAGTTTCACGGCTATGGGGATTTTAATCCTGGTCTCATAGGTTCTAGTCTGACACTCTAACCACTTATTCTCATTGGCTTTTGGTAATGGCATGATTTTAGAACCCCCTCCTAAGACCACAAAAGTCCACTCCTAGTTCCTCCCCACAAAGCTTCTTTGTTTCAGCATCTTAATTTAGTTGTTGGTATTTGTAGTAGTAGTAATAATAATAATAATAATAATTTATTATTATTATTTATACCCTGCCCATCTGGCTGGGTTTCCCCAGCCACTCTCAGAGGCTCACAACATATCTAAAAACATCAGTGCTGAAAAACTTCCCTATTTCTGCACAGGAATTTTGTGGTGTGTACAGCAGCCCTTAAACCACGGTTCTGAGAGTTTGCAGATGTTCCTTATTTGAAACACTGACCTCCTCCCTACTGTGGATTCAGACAAATTCAAATAATTTAACCTGTGCTTGCTGTTTTGGAGTGGCATTTTCCTATTGTTGCAAATTCTCATTTGGCAATTCTAAGTAATTTTAAGAAAATGTGGAGGAGGCGCCAGCATGGGATTTGCTGGGAGCAGTAGTGTACTTGTAAATTTTTAAAAGCTGGAGCTCATCAAAACAGCTCCCCTAGATGAATACAAAAAAAGCAGGCAGCAGGGCTTTCTCCATTATTATTATTATTATTATTATTATTGCTGTTTTTGTTGTATGTGTGTAAAAAACAGCAAAGAACAGCTGCACAAATACAGTATAAATATCCTGTCTTAAAATCAGTGGGGCTGCAATTCACTGTGTTTTCATGACAGTAATAATGAATGAATTCGTATTTGCTCTCCTTGATTTATGCGAACATATCACAAACATAAAAGCCTTGTTATCACCTCATTCACTTGCCAGAGCAAGGGAGATGTGTCAGTACCCCTGGGGCTCCAGGAGATGGCATAATCACTCCTGGGTTCCCAGTCCACTGTACCACCATGCATCATATGAGCGGATTGCTTCTAGACACAGATTGTGCAAGGATAAATATTATATTTGTAATGCATTTATAACAATTATGACTTGTTAATTATTGTACACTTGTTGGAAAAGTAGCATTATTTATACCCTTATATGTAGGGATGCGGGTGGCGCTGTGGGTTAAACCACAGAGCCTAGGACTTGCTGATCAGAAGGTTGGCAGTTCGAATCCCCGCGACAGGGTAAGCTCCCGTTGCTCGGTCCCTGCTCCTGCCAACCTAGCAATTCAAAAGCACGTCAAAGTGCAAGTAGATAAATAGGTACTGCTATGGCGGGAAGGTAAATGGCATTTCCGTGCGCTGCTCTGGTTCGCCAGAAGCGGCTTAGTCATGCTGGCCACATGACCCGGAAGCTGTACGCCAACTCCCTCGGCCAGTCAAGCGAGATGAGCGCCGCAACCCCAGAGTCGGCCACGACTGGACCGAATGGTCAGGGGTCCCTTTACCTTTACCTATACTGAATTGTACTACAGTTTCAAGCACTTTTTCTTTGGGTCCCCCCCCCCCCATTTTGTTCACTTTATTTGCACAATGAAAAAAAATTCAATAGTTTTTTTTAAAAAAAACAAACAAACCAAAACATTGGGAGAGGAGAAATGTAGCAGGAGGTTTCTAGACAGCTGGAATATGTGTAATGCAAGTGTACAAGGGAAGTGAAGAGAAATGATGGAGGAATAGGCATGAGCAATGATGGATTAGAAATAAAAGACACAGGGGCAGAGGAAGGGGGCTGTGGTAGGGGAAGGCCGCCCCGGGTGTCACCACTGAGGGGCCCGCAGCGCGCCCGAGTCACAGGTCTCTCCATACATATGCTACGTTACTGTTTTTGTTAAATAAATTGTTTAAATTGTTATTAAGGAAATGATTATTTTTCTCCTTCCAATAAAGCACAGCAGAAAAGTTGTCCAAATATAGAGTTAACTTATTAAACCTCACAATAATTTCATAATTAGCTGTCTATGTATTTCTAATACTATAACCAAATCAGTAATTTTTGATATAATGGTAAAAACTGCTCTGAAAATTTATTTTTCCAATAGTGAAACCTTCATCTGGTTGTAAATATTAAGATTATACCAGCAGGAATGTCTTTCGGTAAAAAAACTGATTTACTGACTAGTGATTTAAATAGATTTGATTTAAATCAAATCCACCCTGGAGCACACTCGTCCCCATTTGTGGGCAGATTTTACACTAGAGAAGAATGTCCTAAAAGAGCCAGAGACGTATACTATATTATACAATTTAAAAATAGATAAAATATACAAAGTATAGTAGCGGTCAAATTGTCAGTGTTTCATCCAGCTCATTTGATGACCTTAGGCCAGTCAGTCTCTCGTTCCAAACTGAAAGGGGTTGTTGCAAAGTTTAAAATTGGTCTGGATGATTGGTAAGAACCAAGGGTAACGTCGGGATCCGCTTGGAGTCAGTAAAGGCAGGAGAAAAAGGCAGTAATACCCGGAGCAGTATCTTTATGAAATTGCAGCCATGGATTGGACAGGGAATGGATGTTGGGGAGACAGAAATGTGATCTCCCTCTCCCCATCCACCCCAATGGTTGTGCATGTAAAGAGGTTATAAAAGGTAAAGGGACCCCTGACCATTAGGTCCAGTCGTGACCGACTCTGGGGTTGCGGTGCTCATCTCGCTTTATTGGCCGAGGGAGCCGGCGTACAGCTTCCGGGTCATGTGGCCAGCATGACTAAGCCACTTCTGGCGAACCAGAGCAGCGCACGGAAACGCCGTTTACCTTCCCGCCAGAGTGGTACCTATTTATCTACTTGCACTTTGATGTGCTTTCGAACTGCTAGGCTGGCAGGAGCAGGGACCGAGCAGTGGGAGCTCACCCCGTTTCGGGGATTCGAACTGCCGACCATGTGATCGGCAAGTCCTAGGCTCTGTGGTTTAACCCACAGCGCCACCCGCGTCCTCTAAAGAGGTTATAGCCCTCCCTTAAAATTTACTACGTTCTTATACCGCCCTTCATCCAGGACCGTGTAAAATACAGCATTATAGATAACGAAAGTAGCTAAAAAACACTGAATGCAACATCAGCAACAAAACTAAAAGACAAAAATAAAAATCACAAAGTAGACTGAGGGATTGCACAGATTAAAATGTTGTGGTTTTTTTAAAAACCCCATAATTTAGCTGCTTGAAAACAAAGATTATGGCCGGGGGGGGGGGGAGGAAAAAAAGCCAAGATTTGGGGAAAACGAGCCTTGGAGCCGGCGGGAGTCTGAATTAGGGTTGGGGGGGAAAGCCGACGCAACGGCTTAGGAGACGCGGGTTCAAATCGCCCCTTTGCCAGCTCCTTAAATGAACGGCTTTTTTTTCCAAAAAAACAACAACCACCCTAATATAAAATACGTGAGGGTATATTCTTATTCTTCTTATTTGCTTAAACCAGTACTGACCCCTGGGGGGGATGACACTTGGCAGCGGGAGCTCCAAGCCTCCTCTCGCCTCCCTTCCCGCCTCGCACTGAAAGCGGAGCTGCTTCGCCCCGCAACCCCCGCTCCCCTCCCTGCGCACGTGCCTCGGCGCGAAGCCTCGCGGCCGCCAACGCCGAGCCCTCAACCGCTGCCAGAGAGGCTCTGCTGCCGGCGTCCTGGCGCACGCGCCGCTCCTCTTCCTCGCCCGCCGTTGCAGTTCGTCGTTTCTGCCGGCAGGGGGCGGTGCGGGGAGGGGAAGGAAGCGAGCGTGCACCGTATATTCCGAATAATTTAATTTTCCGTGGCTGGAAACTGTGGGTAGGATATGCAGGGGTGGTGGGGTAGGAGAATTTATTTTATTTTATTTTATTTTATTTTATTTTATTTTATTTTGCAATCCGATGGTTTCCTCGGGTGATGAAAAGGTAATTTGCAATGAGCACAAGCGCGCGCAAAAATCCCGTTGTGTTTTTCCTCCTCTGGGAGTAACGCGCGCAAATCCCCGACGGTTTGCAAATAAGTTTTTGCTCTGCTCCAGTTCATCTGCGTCTGTTCATCCAGTTCATAAACCGTGTCACGCTTATGATAAGCTTTTATTCTCTTGTTAATTATGCTGTTTTAAATGTGCATTTTATATTTGACTTCACTTAGCAATGTTTTCTTTTGAAATGTTTTAAGATTTTTTTGTTAACTTTATGTATTCCGTAGTTAACCTCCTTTGTGATGTTTTATTTTGAAATCTTTATGATAATATTTTAGTTTTAATTACATTGCTTTGATTGTTTATACAGTGGACAGCTCTGGTTGTGAACGTGATCCGTGCCGGAGGCACGTTCGCAACCTGCAGCGCCGCATCTGCGCACACGCAGGTCATGATTAGGCGCTTATGCGCAAAGCGCAATTTAGCACCTCTGTGCATGTGCAAGCGCTGAAACCTGGAAGTAACCCATTCCGGTACTTCCGGGTTTGGCGCAGTGTGCAACCTGAAAACACGCAACCTGAAGCGTCTGTAACATAGCTGTCAACGTTTGCCTTTTTTAAAGGGAAATTCCCTTATTCCAAATAGGATTCCTCGCAAGAAAAGGGGAAAGTTGACAGCTAAGGTCTGTAACCCAAGGTATTTGACTTTCTTCAGATGGTTTTATCTAGATTTTATTGATTTAGTATGCTGTAAACCACTTTGAGATTTTTCTTAAAAATATAAAGTGGTATAGAAGTTAAATAAATAAAACAAAAATAAAATCTGGGTTTTGTGTGTGCAGGCTCCCCCCCCATAAAATGTATATAAGACTTGATTTTTTTTTTTAAGCACTTTAAAAGCCCTTGAAGCATTTTGCAAAAATAAATAAATAAATAAATAAAATCCGGGGGGACGACGACGACAATTAAAACCAAGTATTTGGAAAATTCAAAAAAAATAATTAAAACCCATGATAAACTTAAAACACATGTCCGTATTGCATGCGTCTGGTTAGGCTTGCCTAAGCAAGAGTGTTTTTAAGCAGCCACTGGAAAACGCATCAATAAAATAAACAGGAACAGTTGTGATAACAATTCATTCAGATCCTTTGCAGGGCAGGATTTTGATAAGGCCCCAACCTACTGAAGGTAATGGGGCCCTTTATATGTCCAGCTGTCTTGTGCCAACAACAAATTGCCACTGTTTTTTGTGTTGAACATATGCTATATCAGGGGTAGGCAACCTAAGGCCTGGGGACCAGATGCAGCCCAATCGCCTTCTCAATCCGGCCCGTGGATGGTCCAGGAATCAGCATGTTTTTGCATGAGTAGAATGTGTCCTTTTATTTAAAATGCATCTGGGTTATTTGTGGCGCCTGCCTGGTGTTTTTGCATGAGTATTTTATTTTTATTTTTATTTTATTTTATTTCTGTAACGCTTTATATTTTTAAGAAAAATCTCAAAGCGGTTTACAGCATACTAAATCAATAAAACCATCTGAAGAAAGTAGAATGTGTGCTTTTATTTAAAATGCATCTCTGGGCTATTTGTGGGGCATAGGAATATGTTCATCCCCCCCCCCCCAAAAAAGTTGGCCCACCACATGGTCTGAGGGACGGTGGACTGGCCCACGGCTGAAAAAGGTTGCTGACCCCTGTGCTATATAGTAATTTATGTACCTAATAGGTATCTAAAGCCATTTGCACATAACAAAATATGTTTTTTTATCAAAGTAATTGTTGAACCTATATTTTGGAAATATACATCCATTTTCTTTTCCCTTTAATTTTTTTTGGGGCCCCCCCAGAGAGTGGGGCCCCAAGCTATAGCTTGTTTAGCTTATACGTAAATCCGGCACTGATCCTTTGCAGAGGCCAGTTGGAGCAGGCTGAGAGCTAGTTGATTCCTCCTCTCGGGTCATTTTATTGATGCACAATGCTGAGCTCCCTTGTTTTCAGTGCAAATCTTCACTCACCCACTTCTTCCCTGGTGGGGGTGTGTGTACATTTTGTGGTTCGCCTCGGGTGCCAGAATGTCTTGGGCCGACCCTTGGGCTAACCACAAGCTGTAACTGCACTGTCTCCTATGGTTTGCAGCTTGCGGTTTAGATATCACCCCATATAGGCAGATAGACAGATGATACGTGATTCATTAAAACAGTGGCACTGTGCAGTTGAGGTTCACTTTCCACATTCAGCTGAAACACAAAGCATCCACTCTTTTGCTGCATTTGTATTTTCCTATCGCATCTGTTATAATGTAGTGGATTTATCTGACTATTCTTGATCACTCCAGCAGGCAGCAGATGGGCACAACAGATCGCGTGGGTGTGATTTGTGAGGATTACAGAGGAACAAATGATCTGAAATGCCGTCAGGCCTGATTCTGGAATATTGGCTGGCACCCAAGAACATCCCTCTGAAAGCGACACGTGGAGAATAATCTTCCCAAGGTGAAAAATACGTGGCACATCGCTCCAGCAGTCAGAGGGCACAATGCTCAGCCTGATTGTTGTTGTTGTTTAGTCGTTTAGTCATGTCCAACTCTTTGTGACCCCATGGACCAGAGCACGCCAGGCACTCCTGTCTTCCACTGCCTCCCGCAGTTTGGTCAAACTCATGCTGGTAGCTTCGAGAACACTGTCCAACCATCTCGTCCTCTGTCGTCCCTTTCTCCTTGTGCCCTCCATCTTTCCCAACATCAGGGTCTTTTCCAGGGAGTCTTCTCTTCTCATGAGGTGGCCAAAGTATTGGAGCCTCAGCTTCAGGATCTGTCCTTCCAGTGAGCACTCAGGGATGATTTCCTTCAGAATGGATCGGTTTGATCTTCTTGCAGTCCATGGGACTCTCAAGAGTCTCCTCCAGCACCATAATTCAAAAGCATCAATTCTTCGGCGATCAGCCTTCTTTATGGTCCAGCTCTCACTTCCATCATCACTACTGGGAAAACCAGTATGCATGCACCGTTCTTGAAGCAGAAAACTCTGACAAACTGGAGCATGCAAACAATAGCTGGGTCAGGGAGAAAAGGTTAATGGAAGCCACTTACATCTGTTCATTCCCACTTACATCTGTGTACGATGTACAGTATTAACAATTTAAGAAAACACCCACCTGCATTGTATATTTAATCTGCAACTGCAAGTACAGTACACTAAGTAAAAGTAATTTGTTCTTTAAACTTTAAACACAGAGTTTTTATAGGAGGGAACTAATTAAAGGGTCCCGCAACCCAGGGCTCTCTTCCTCAAAGCTCTACAAATGGGAACTAGAGTCTTAATTCCCACCAAAAAAAACAAAGCTGGAAAGAGAAAGTTTGATGTAGAGATCCTAGAAATTAAAAGAAAGACGACGAAAGAGGAAGAATAGAGCAATTTTAAAATACAATATTAAAACTAATTACAGTTGGTAGAATAGGGTGGGTCCTAAAATATCTGAGGTGTCAAATAATAATAATAATTTTATTATTTATACCCTGCCAGGATAAAGAGGTAGATCTTCAGCATATGCCAGAAACTATGTAATGAAGGTAACAGACACATCTCTGTGGGAAGGGAATTCCACAATTTAGGACTTGCCACAGAGAGTGCCTGCCTACACTTTTAAAGACACCTGCTAAAAATGTGCTTTTATTGCAGCAAGCTTTCCCGGACATGGAATTGACTTGTACCGATTTCATCTCTGCTTTATTTATAGGGGCAAGTTTGCTGAGTGGGATTGCGGCTTGAAGTCTACCGATATCCATGGTCCGAAGCTGGCTGAAGTCTATAGTGATGGACTTAATGGAAACTGGCAAGGGCTGGCGGGTGAAAGCTGGTGGAGCTTGCATTTGGAAGCCGGCAGATGTTTCAAGGCTGGTGTTTGTGGATGTCAGCTGGTTGAAACTCACCTTCGGAAGCCAGTCAACAGAAGCCGGTGGATATTTGTGGACTGAAGCAGGACGCAGACATAAACGAATGGAGAGTAAATTATGACCGATTGTATCTGCCAGTGTTCATCGTGGCTGCTGGCTGGCGTACGCTTGTGTGCAGGAAGGGGAGGTCTCAAAAACAGGTCAGGGCAAAATGGTACATGTATGTGAGCAAATGGGGTGGGATTTGTGGAAATGTTCATGATTAGATGGAACCTGTGGAAGCTGGAAGGCTGAAAGTTAGCATATAAAGTCACCAGGCAGAAGTCGGTGGAAGTGCCTGGATGATGCTGCCATATGGTAGCTGTCCCATTTGTGGTTCCATGGATGTCTGAAGCCAGTGAGGTTTCCTCAAGGCCACCCATGAAAGCAGTGAAGAGAACTGCAGGGCTTAAGCAAGGCAGCTTATATTTCATTTGAAGAAACGCCTTTCTAAACACATCCACCTGCAGTAGCTAGTCTATCTTTTTATTCAAAGTCACATAATGGGCTATCACACACCTGACTTGGTATCGTTACACAGGAAAGGTGTGCTGGGTGAGAAATAAATAAGAAATAAGCAAACCCCTGTGGAGGTGCCTCCAAAATCGTCAGGCCACGGAAGGTTGTGCTGATGCTATCGGCTGTGGACTGCCTGTGATGTCACGAAAGAACATGGTGGCTGAGGGAGACATGACAGTTATCAGAAGAGGGAAGAGGTTCAGGTGAAGGAGGCTCTGGAGAAGTTGGGTCAGGGCCAGCTGGAGGCAGAGAAGGGAAATCTGGTTTAGCTCCATCCTGTCTATTGGAGTTGCCTGTTGCCCTGTGCCTCACCTACGTAGCTGTCAAAAAAGTCACAACTGATTTTTGTCACAGAGAATCCAGCAGCCCACCATAAACTTTTAAGGATCCTCAGTGTTTGAAAAACTTCCTTTTAGCTGAAACATCACCGTTAGGTCTAGTAAGGTACTTCAGGATGCGGATTTTTAAGAGGAAAGAACCCCAGTCAAATGTAGGGGTTCGGAGTGTGAGCTATGATGAACCACAAAGACCCGGAATTGAATCTCACTGCTGCCCGCAATAAAAAATCCCAAAGAGGGGAAAATGTGTGTCTCTCTCTCCCCCCCCCCCATCCTTCCTTCCTTCTTCCCTGCCCCACATATTTACAAGGTAGTCTTCCTGGGCCCTTTTTGTCTGAGATCGTTTCAGCTGGCAATGCTGAGGATTAAGACTGGTCCCTTATGCACAAAATGTAGGATGCTGCCTTATACCCAATCAGCCCCTTGGTTCATCAACATGGTGCCCATCCCATACCCACTTTCTGCACCTCACTGGTTGTGGTCAGTGGATATCAGGTTTATATACAAGAACCAAGTTGATCCCGGAAGCCTGAAGTCTACCCATGATTGTTAGAATGGATGCATTTCTTGCAGCCAAGGAAGGGGACTGGTGATTCTACAGCTGCAGCTCACAGGGTGTATTTGAAAGATAATTATAAACACATTCAAATTGTTGGCATCAAACACTTAATCAGATGGAAATCTGATATCTCTTGGCAGTTGAGACAACTCTCTTAGCAAGAGATACTTTGGAGAACACAGCTAGAGGAATCGATACAGGTAAATCAGCACGAATGCAGTTAGCCTGTGGGTTTAATTTTCTATAGCATTCTTTACAAAACACTTCCAGTGGAATATTGGTTATTCAGCTGAATGATGCACTAGAAAAGCTTAGCCATCTATTTATGAAGTGTCTATTATTATTATTATTATTATTATTTTTATACTGCTCTATACCCTATACTCATTAGCATGAGATATAAGATATTTGCTTTCTCCTGTTGACTTCTAGAGTGACCAATTATGCAGTGCTAAAAGGCGCATTTTGAAATATATTTGCAGAAAGGACAAACATTACACAGAAAACTCAACTCTCTTCCACCCCTCCACTGTTCTGGCGGGTGTGTGTGTGTTTGCCAACCCCACAAGAGTCAATGGAGTGGGGGGGCATGGGGCACTAGTGCAATTATTTCAATCCGAGACAGAAATTAGAAATATAATATATTGCAGTGTAAGAAAAAGATACAAGGGCAAGTTGCTGGTGTTGCATTCAGAGTTTTCTTGCCTCAAAAAAACTGCTTGTGTGCTAGAAATCTGATAATCCATAATCATTTCTAGAACCCATGCTATTTTTCAAAAATAATACCTGTATCATGATGCCACATAATCTTGTAATCCTAATCTTATTCTATAATATTAATATTTTGCCAGCAAAGAAAGGTAATCCAGTCAGCATGGTTTCAGACATCCATTTTATTTTATTTTTAAATTGTTTAATTCTTAGCTAAGGAAAATCCTTATTTGAAGGGAACAGCTCGCATCAGGAAACCTATTACACATGGGTTAACGCCAAAGTCTAGGGGTTGCGTTGTACAGGAGTGTCTTACAGGGAAATTCTCAGGCAGAGCCTAATTATCACGGTCCAGTCTACGGGCGATCAAAGTCCCGGCTGAGGACGTCGGGACCAGGGGCAAGATGGTGGGGTGGGAGCAGGAACGAGAGTCAGGAAGCAGGGAATCACGGGTCCGAGGGTCAAGAAGCAAGGAGTCAAGAAGCCTAGGTCCGAGGGTCAGGAAGCAAGAAGCCAAACGCAGCAAGGCAGAAAACGTGTTGCTGTGGCAAAGAGCTGAAAGGAAATGCTGACCTTATATCCCTTCCTGGCTCTTGCCACCACGTGCAGTGAGCTACCAAGCGGCCTCACCTGTGCGGCCACGCCTTGCCTCTCCAGAACAAACTTAGGAAGGCTCCAGTCCTGCGAAGCCCAACTGGTCACAGGGCCTGGCTCCTGCACGCACTCCTGACACTAATCTGTCATGGTCTGCTATACACTCTGCAGATGGAAAACACCAGGACCCTTGACTCCCCCTCCTTGGAATTCCTTAAACTCAACTTGGTCCAGGCATCACTTCAAATAGAAGACTCCTCTAAGTGCCTTTCAAACAGGTACTTCAAGTAGGACACATAGTCACTCTCTTGACTTGGGTGAGAGAAAGTAGAGGTTGCTACTGGGGCGTAGTTGACGCAGCTGACAGTGGAATTCTTTCTTTGCAGAGGTGGCTTAAATTTGGAGGCACAGCCTGGCTTGAGTTCAAGCCACGGCTGCAAAGGAACAACGAGAACGTCCTTAGGGTGTGCTCTCAGTTCTATGACGTTGAGTCACCTGGCATCATTGTAATGTCAGGAGACTGGCTGGTGGGTGGCCTGCAGGGAGGGAAGCAGCTGGTCAGATCCTGTTCCCTGTTCCCATTTAATCCTGTGATCCCAGCCACGTGCAACCTGTTTTGCAAAGAAATGCAAATATTGGAAAACACCAATAAGCCTTCAGTTTTCAAATAAAACCAACCCTTGGAAGCTGTCCATAGGTGTCAACGCCCTGGGTGCCCGAGCACCCACAAAATTCCCCATGAAGGGGATGGGCACCCACAGATTTCAGCACCAGGGCCATGCACCAACCCTGGGCACCCACAGTCACAGTGCCAAGCTGGCACTCCTGAACCTGTCACCATTTGGAGAAGTGGGGGGAGCAAAACACTTTAGAACCCGTTTTTTTACTGAAAGGCTTCAGTGGGAGTCTGCGGAAGCTTTTTTCCATGGATTCCATGCAGAATCTTCTGCTAAAAGCAGAGAATGAAGGACTTCGGATTTCTAATTTGCATCTACTGCCTGGTGGCATGGCTTTTTCTCAGGGGGCCCCCCGTGACGTTTTGCTGCTGTAGGGAAAGTGCCATGCCCCACCCCTGATTCGGGCCCCTTTCCTGCCCCTGCTATCAGTCCGCGCTGACAGCGGCTCCCTCACTGCAACTGCCATAATGCAGTGACAGCCTCACAAGTGCAGTATTAGCAGTGAAGGCAGGGGCACTGTGGGCTGCAGTGATCTTTTTTTTTTTTTTATAAAATTTTTTTATTGGTTTTACAGAAAAATTTTAAACAATACAAACAAATAAAAAAAGACATACAAACATGTAAAATTTCATAACCTTTTTTTTCATATCCCTCTCTTCTCGGACTCCCCCAAACCTCCCCTTCCTACATCCCAATTTCCAAAATTTATTTCAGCAAATTCTAATTAATTTTATCAAATATATTTTTTCTTATTCTTTTCTTCAACTTAATCTTATGTCGCTGTAATCTCCTTTTCTTTCTCCAAACCTCGACATTTTAACATTCCTCAATTGTGGGCTGCAGTGATCTGGGCAAAGGCAGTGGGGCAACAGGGCAGATAGTGGCGCTACAAGGGAGAGGAGAGTCGGACCTGCCACCTGAAGCAAATTGCTTCACCCTGCCTCATGCACGCACCAGTCTTAGTTTTTCTGGTGCCACGTAAGCTATGACTCGGCTGCCTCTCGAATTTACTAGGGAAAGTATTCGAGGTTAGAACAAACTTTCCCCCATTTGATTTACTTTACTGCCCCATGTTTGCTCAGAAAACAAATTTTAAAGTACATTACCCGGATCGTAATGCGTAAATCCGGGTAGGTAATTAACAGTCTTATCTCACTCCAAATTACTGATTCCAAAACGAAAGGCAGAATACAGGTGTTTCCTGGGCGGCAGGTGTGGAACAGTGCAAGTGCAGCCGCAAAGGGAAAATTGTGAACTCCAGAGCACACACCCAGTTGTTAGAATCAGAATTGTAAAGCCGGAAGGGACCCCAAGGGTCATCTAGTCCAACCTCCTGCAATGCAGGAATGTCAGGTAAAGCACCCCTGACAGACGGCCATACAACCTCTGCCTAAGAACCTTCAAGAACGGAGCATCCACAACCTCCTGAGGGAGACCACTCTGCTGTCAAACAGCTCTTACTGTCAGAAGGTTCTTCCTGATGTTTAGTTCGAATCTCCTTTCTTGTAACTTGAAGCCATTGGTTCGGATCCTACCCTCCGGAGCAGGAGAGAACAAGTTTGCTCCATCTTCCATGTGACAGCCCTTGAGATATTTAAAGATGGCCAGCCCGTATCCTCTCAGCCTCCTCTTTTCCAGGCTAAACATACCCAGCTCCTTCAACTGTTCCTCATAGCAATGAACCACTTTTTAAAAAACCAAATGTGCAGCTATTTACTTTTGACACCCCCCCCCCACCGTCTATTCTCCATCTAGACCAGGGGTAGGCAACCTAAGGCCCGGGGGCCGGATGCGGCCCAATCTCCCTCTCAATACGGCCCGCGGACAGTCCGGGAATCAGCGTGTTTTTACATGAGTAGAATGTGTGCTTTTATTTAAAATGCATCTCTAGGTGTTTTGTGGGGCCTGCCTGGTGTTTTTACATGAGTAGAATGTGTGCTTTTACAGTGGTACCTCGGGTTACAGACGCTTCAGGTTACAGACACTTCAGGTTACAGACTCTGCTAACCCAGAAATATTACCTCAGGTTAAGAAATTTGCTTTGGATGAGAACAGAAATCGCGCGGCGGCAGCGGGGGGCCCCATTAGCTAAAGTGGTACCTCAGGTTAAGAACAGTTTCAGGTTATGAGTGGGCCTCCAGAACGAATTACGTTCTTAACCCGAGGTACCACTGTATTTAAAATGCATCTCTGGGTTATTTGTGGGGCATAGGAATTCGTTCATTTCACACACATACCCCCCCCCCCCAATATAGTCCGGCTCACCACATGGTCTGAGGGATGGTGGACCGGCCCATGGCTGAAAAAGGTTGCTGACCCCTGATCTAGACAACCCAGAGCTATTGTCAGAGTTTAAGCACACAGTCCAGCGGGGGGGGGGGGATTATAGGGTGGGAAACAGGACGTGTGTGGTATGGGTTGTAGAGACAGGGGCTGTGGCTTAAGAATTCCAACAATCAGATAAAGGGACTGAATTGGAAGGATTTCATGTGCAGCAGGAGCAGGTGGGAACATGGCAACAAACCTTTTATTGGCCCACGATTTCCCTTTTAAACCCACCTTTATGAGGCTGTATTTTCGGGGCCCCCCCTCCACTCTTCCCGGTGGAGCTCTCTAACCAAAGTCCTTCTCACTTCAGCTTTCTCTCTTCATTGCACACAGTCCTCATTCACGGATTAAATTTAAGGAGCGACAACGAAAGGAATTTATTAGAAGTCCAAAAATCGAGGGTGAGAACAGGCTTGCTTTTGATAAGGCAGGGGCAATCAAAAGTTGCCGCCACCGGTGTTGAGCAAAGACGGTGGTGCTTCTCTCAGAAGCGGATGCTTAAATAATGCCACCTTCAAACTTTCTGAAGTCTGGTTGATGAAAAAACCCATTACAGGCCATGACAGCTCAATGAAGCAGTATTCAAGCTGTATGCATTGGACAGAGGAAAGGGGCGTCAGAGAACACCCTTCCCACTCACCGGTTGAATAATAACTAAAAAAAAGACTTCCAAACCCATCGCAAATGTTTAAGGAAAACGAACAAAAATGAGAGAAAGGGAACACACATCTTAATATGCTTCGTATAACTTATTTTATTGTCACCTTATCAGAAATAGGTCTGCAAATATAAAAATAATCTGTTTTCAAATTGGGGTCAGAATGACAGCAAATATAAAATTACCTGAGTTACATGCATCAGAAATGCATTTTTTTTAAAAAATACAGGACCATATAAATTTGTCTCTCAGTTGGTCCAGATAACTGAGACGCCTCACTTGATTTTTTAAATTTTTTTTTTAAAGAACCACTCCCATACTACTTTAAGACATACACGTCAGAAATAAACAAGAGGTCTTCCGAGCAGGTCATTTTGCAAGCAAGTCAGAACAGAAAGAAATAAGGTTTTACACAAGGACGCCGTACAGCAGAACTCTATGCACCTAATTATAACCACTCATAATTGCATCTCCTGATGTTGCATGGAATATATACTGATTCAGCAAAGGGAATCTGTACACATAAGCAGATTTCCTTCAGGTACCAATGTACATTAGAATGCACTTTTCAACATGAATGCTAGGATGAAGCACTGAGTGTACATCACCATCCAACTTCCTGATGGCAGATAACATAACCATGACTAAATAGCACCTTCTTTATAGGTGAATGGCTGGCAGAGTCAACGACAACACGTCACATTGCAACACTTTGTTTTAGCTCTGGCTTATTTATCCTTAATTCAATGTGCCAGGGCGGGGGAATCTTAACAGACTGCACTAAATGCTTAGCCACTGGGATTTTGCCTCTCTTTAACCACTTAGAAAATTGGTCTGTAGCTGGTGAAATTCCTACAGGTGATGCAAAAGGTACTCCCTCACTCCCTCATGACCTGATTGCATTTCTGGAGAAAATTATACCGGTAGGTCTTTTTAAATCCCATTGATTTCAGTGGAAAGAGATTTAAGCTTTTCCTATTGGAACCAAGCAACTTCCAAGTGATGGATTGAGGTTGGACTTTGTACAAGGTGGTGAAGCAACACTTTATTTTCTCTCTAAATAAATTATGTCTTCGGTCTGCTATTATTAAAACATTGCCCAAGTCTAATAGGTAGCAATATCGTTTTCATTTCCTTCAGTAAAGGTAAAGGGACCCCTGACCATTAGGTCCAGTTGTGACCGACTCTGGAGTTGCGGCGCTCATCTCGCTTTATTGGCCGAGGGAGCCAGCGTACAGCTTCCGGGTCATGTGGCCAGCATGTCTAAGCCGCTTCTGGCGAACCAGAGCAGCGCACGGAAACACAGTTTACCTTCCCGCCAGAGCGGTACCTATTTATCTACTTGCACTTTGACGTGCTTTCGAACTGCTAGGTAGGCAGGAGCAGGGACCGAGCAACGGGAGCTCACCCCATCGTGGGGATTCGAACCGCTGACCTTCTGATCGGCAAGCCCTAGGCTCTGTGGTTTAGACCACAGTGCCACCCACGTCCCTTCTGTACAAACCACAAAAAAGATCATTCAAAACTGTTAATCTTCTGATAAGGACAGGGGTCAGCAAACTTTTTCAGCAGGGGGCCGGTCCACTGTCCCTCAGACCTTGTGGGGGGCCAGACTATATTTATATTTTAGACAGGAGTCTAAAGTAGAATCCAGCAACCAGAAAAAAAGCCCATGCTTCTGAGTCTGGTCACATTTACAATTACTAGCTATCAAGCTTATTGAGAAGGGAAAAGTAAACACACATCTTCAGTTTCTGCTAAAACTGGCAGAAAAGAAGTATTTTGTTATTATGGGGAGTCTGTTGGTCAAGAGGTGGCAATTCTTCACTCGGCCTCTGGCTCCCTGCCTTTAAAAACAAATATACATTCATACTTTTTTCTCTTCTCAGCCCCACAGAACAATTCCCCTAAAAATCCACATTCTCCATTTGCAGATAGGCAAAGTTCATCATGAATATAAATTGGGAACTTCCCTGACTTGCATAGCACCTGTCAATCACGGTATTTTGAGTTTTGCAGATTAATCATTGCACAATACAGGCTCATGATACTAAAATAAAAATATAAAAAGTTCTGATGAAGTCACAGATCAAGTCAAATTTTCCCCTCTTATGAGAACATGGGGAAAATTACACAAATGCCTGTAAACAAACACAAAACTCCCAACTCAGGCGCCGAAGACATTTTAAATCGTTTCTTCCTGTTTTGGCTCTCTTCATTTTTCTCTCTGGGCACAACTAGTTATTTTTAGTGAAAGAAATACTTTATACTCTAAAGGGCTGGCTGTTTGTTTGTCCTGACACCCACACCTTTTTGTGTGCTTGTGCGTGTGTCTGTGCAATTCTTGCCTGCTGGGATTTCTCTGAGGGTTCACAGAGAAAGGCTTATTGCTATTAAAACCATCTTTAGGAGTGTGATTCAAGTTTTAACACCTAGGAAAAAAGTTGCCCACACAGATTTGTCTGTGTGTGTAATAATCACAGCAGCTCAGACACGAATCCATGAAAACACAAACAAAGCTACCAAGTCAGATAGCTGGTTAATCTACCAGTAATTCATTATTGTCAACATATACTGTCAATCAGTATTATTGTCAACATATATTGTCAACATATATTGTCAATATATACTGTCAATCACTGCCTTCCTGCTCCTTTCTAAAACTGGAGATATATCATGGATTGAACCTGAGATGTTCTGCATGTGTTCAGTCACTGAGCTATACGCTCCTCTCTCCATACCTGCAGGGCACGGCTGGGCTCCGCCAACGAACTAAATAGACAGACAAGATACTTGACTTGTAAACCAGCAGATCTACTTTGAAAGCACCCTTCCTTTCAGTACGCCATGTACCTTGCGCTCTCAAGGTCTTTGCGGTAGGAAGAAACAGCTCCACAAATTTGCAGAAGAAGGCATGCTGTGGTGCAATACACTTCTCCCATTTCAGAGCATTAATATATATATATATATATATAATGGATGAACATAGAAACATGAATTTGGCACTTAATATTTTTAAATTCAAAACATAGCCCTCCAAAAACTTGGGAATGGGGGGCTGGGGAAGGCTGATGGCTCAGCCAGTGTTTGATTCACAGGTATCGGAAAGTTGAAAAGCCAAGTGAGATTTCTGTATTATGATGTCTGTCTTCACCATAAGAGTGTGCCTGAACACACACATACCACGCCAGCATATTGTAGAAGATCGGTAGTAGTGGATAAGCTGGTCCCCACCCCATAAACTTGCCCACTGTTGTTGAATTTCTCTCCAAGGAATCTCTCACAAGCTTCAAAGGAATCTGAATTCCCAGCAACACAAGATGAAAACAAATGCTATTGAGCCTGGATAGCTGTTGGTTAGACTGTGGTGCTGATAACACCAAAGTTGCAGGTTCGATCCCCATATAGGACAGCTGCATGTTCCTGCATTGCAGGGGGCTGTAGGCTCCCCATTCCAGGTTGAGGTAAGCCTTAAGTACAGTGGAGGCCATCAATCCAAAAGAGCTATCATGGTGGGAAAGGATGGTTACAGAAACAAATATTTAAGTCCTCAGCACCGTGTGCTTGGTCTGTGCAGCATCTATGGATTCAGCTACGGAAGACCACGATGGGATGGATTTAGGTGAACATTGGTTCTGAAGCAGCACTGGGCCTATCAGCGCCCAATGATGCGATTTAATTTAGCTGCACTTATAAGACCATCTTTGAAAACCCATGTCAAGGTAAGTTCACATATTTCAATGTCCTGAATCTGCAATTACGATTTGGTAATAGGTAAGATAGTATCACTGGTCTTCTGTTATGCAATCATTTACCTGCGGTGCATACATGGTGAGATTACATTCTGACATTACCGGGGAATTTAGTCACGATGGTTAGGCTCATGGAACCATCAATCAGCAATCGACCATCGTGGGGCACGGTGAAATGGAAAAGCTTAAAAATATGGGCAGAGCCTGGAGCTGGCAAGTCACCATCCCAAACTGGCTGGCCATGCTCAAAATCAGGCATCATCATGCCACAAGTCCACTTGTGAGAAGTCACCACCTCAAAAACACCCTGCAAAATCACTGTTGAGCTACATGTTTGGCAAAATTATTTGGCAGAGTCCTGGGGCTATTAGTTTTGCAATTCAGGTGTGTGTGTCTAGATAGAGGAATTGCATTTTTGGGTAACTATAATTAAACAATGATACAGTAATACATCAGCAAGAACTAAAGTGCTAGCTTTCAAAGTGCTGGGGGAATTACATACAGAATCATTAAAATGCTGTTCTCCTATCTAGACCCAACATCCTTTCCGACTCTCCATGAGGCAAGCAACCCAAACTTGCAAATTTGCCTTTAGACAAAACTCCAAGGATTTCCCTTTTTTTGGTGTAGACATCTGTACAAGAACCTGCCACCCCAGACCCTTAACCCGTCACATACTCCCCTTAATTACACCAAGAAGAAACCCCAGCTAACCCCACACGGGGTCAACTCTCAAACCAGTTGGCTAGATTCTGGATGGTCTTGGGTTGCTTGCCCGCAGCCCTGACTGCGTCGCAAACCCTGCAGCCGTGTTCCACCCAGAAGAACATCGTCTGCACGTCGTACTGCTTCCTCCAGGCAAAATACCTCCGGTACTGGCTCTTGTTTTTATCTAGGAATTTCAGGTAAAGGGCCAGCTGCCTGGGACTGGCAAAGTCGTCGATATGGATGAAAGAATCGGGGGGAATGAAACGCTCATAGTTGGACCTCGCGGGGCCAAGCACGACGGGCACTGCCCAGGATGTGAAGGCATTCCTCCAGAGCTTCTCAGTGATGTAGTCTGGATGCTGGGAGTTCTCGAAGGCCAAGTAGAACTTGTACTCAGAGACCGTCTTGACCACACTGTTGTCCTTCAGCTTTAGGCCGTGGGCACCGTAGATGTCGATGGGGAGGTGGTCCTTCAGCTGGCGGTAATAGCGTACCCGGGCCTGCTCTTCCTTCCAGTTGCTGATGACCCAGGCCACCAGCTTGGTCTTCCTGGGCATGGAGAGGTGCGGGGCGGGTGTCTGGCTGGGGCGGAGATACCCGTAGGGCACGAAGATGTCCGAGTCCACCTTGTAGGACATGGTCCAGTTGAAGATGCCCGCCAGGTCCCGGAGGCCTCGGCTATGCGTGGGTGACTCCAAGTTCATCCACACCCAGCGCTGCCCAGGGGGCCTAACCCGGGGCAGGTTCTTGGGGCCACTGCTCATGAGCTCCCCGTTGTGGAAGACGACAGCCTGCGCCTCCAGCTGGCGCCCCCGGTCGGTGATGAGGTTGCAATCGCGGATGCCGAAGCGGCGCTCGCAGGCGTCCAAGGGCTGGTTGCGCCCGTAGGGCACCCACCACATGAGGACGGTCGTCGCTGTCCGTCGCTCGTCGCCCCCGTCGATGCCGCGGCCCCACACGGGCGGCAGATCTCGCAGGCTGCTGGCGGCGTACAAGACCAGCACGGTGCAACAGCACAGCCCGGCCGCCAGCGGACGCCGCTTAAGCGCCGGCGCCCCGGGGCAGGAGAAGCCGTGGCACAGCCAGGGCGCAAGGCGCGCAAGCCGGCCTCGCAGCCGACACAACAGGCCCGGCTCCGGAGCCGCCATCGCGGGCCGCCGCTGACCGAGGGGATGAAGAAAGCGCCGAGAGCGCATCGTGGTCCTTTGGCGGCCTTTGCCACCGCCTCCTGCCCGGCCCCGCCTGCCAGGGCGCCGAGTGGCGCATCCCGATGGGTCCCGGGTTGCAGGCCCGCCTTCCCCCGAGGGGGCCGCGGCTCTCCGGCCTCCTCCAAGCCCTGCTTCTAAGCGGAAGGGTGGCCGCTCCAAGGATCCGAACTCCTTGGAGAGCCGCCGGACAGGACCCGGTTGCTCCTCGTCCCTTTGTTTGTCTGTTTGTTTGTCTATGCCGATTTCCTTGGGGCGGGCAGAGATTCAGCCGCGACAGCTTTCCCCTCCGCCATCACCGCGGGTGAAGGGATGGCAGAGCTGCGCCTGTTGGATTTCTGCCTGCTGTAAGAGGTGGAAGGGGGTGTGAGCCCGCGCAATCGGATGGCTTCTGCTGTGGCGTCGCTCTCTGCCTGCTCGGAGATGCAGTGATTTAGTTGGGAGCTGGAACGGCTTTAGCTGGAGTTGGAACGGCGAGGGAGGGAAATGCCCAAAGCTTTAACAGCGCACTCCTAAGCAGAGCGTACTTAGACGTTAGCCTCTGGTTGAGTTAACCTGCTGCGGTGTTGCAGCCCGAAGCACGGAGAGGTGCGACGCAAGTTGTGATCACGGTGCAAGAACGAAATGCATGCTGCACATGGGAAACGGGTAAAAGGCGGATCCAGCTGATTTTAAACGGATCCTCATGAATTCATATGATTTTTTTCATTCAAATTAAATAAAACTGCCATGATACTGTAGACCATGTCTTAGTCTGTAGGCTGCATCAAAAAAATCACGCTCCCACTGTTTCGTGGGGCCGCGCAATGGCGCAAAACCATGGTTAAAAAACACGGATCCTCATGGATCCTCATGATTTTTGCACTAGATCAGCCCGAAGTCACCATCAGATCAAACATCATGGCTATGGGCACAGCATGCACCACAAAAATCACGGATCCACAGCTTCCTGGCGACACTGTGGCCCTAAAACGTAGTTTTGAAGCATAGATCCTCATGGATCCTCACACTTTTTGCATTGGACCAACCCTAACTCACTGTCAAATCACACATCATAGCCAGGGGCACAGCCTGCACCACAAAAAACTTGGATCCACGGCTTCCTGGTAATAAAGGTAATGGTAAAGGTACCCCTGACCATTAGGACCAGTCATGACCAACTCTGGGGTTGTGGTGTTCATCTCGCTTTATTGGCCGAGGGAGCCGGCGTACAGCTTCCGGGTCATGTGGCCAGTATGACAAAGCCGCTTCTGGCGAATCAGAGCAGCGCACGGAAACGCCGTTTACCTTCCCGCCGTAGCGGTACCTATTTATCTACTTGCACTTTGACGTGCTTTCAAACTGCTAGGTTGGCAGGAGCAGGGACCGAACTGCTGACTACACTTTTTGCATTGGGCCACCCCTAACTCACTGCCAAATCACACATCATGTCCAGGGACACAGCCTGCAGCACAAAAAATTCGGATCCACGGCTCCCTGGAAACTCCATGGCCCAAAAAACATGGTTCTGAAGCACGGATCCCCATGGATCCTCATGCTTTTTGTCTCTACTTTCCAGGGAGAGTCCTGGATTTACAGAAGCCATTCTGGTTTCTGATTTGATCCCGGAAAGTCCTGCTTTTCCTTAGGACGCCCCTATTTCCATCGGAGAAATGTTGGAGGGTGTGGTATGATGTTCCTGAGACAAATGTTGTGAGGGCATGGAGTCATGCGATCCTGGAGCCAAGAAGATCAAGTAACTATGCAACCTTTAGAAGGCAGCTGAAGGCAGCCCTGTATAGGGAAGTGCGTAATGTTTTCTTATGTGTTTATGAATGTTGGAAGCCTCCCAGAGTGGCTCCGGCAGCCTTAGTCAGATGGGTGGGGTATAAATAAAATAATAATTATCATTGTGCTGCTGGTGGCATATTCAGGGAAAGGCTATCATGGGATGCATGTAATAGGCAGAATATGTGGTCCTGGTCCACAGCATCTTAAAAAGTAGAGACATCACCTTGCCAACAAAGGTCCGTATAGTAAAAGCTATGGTTTTCCCAGTAGTGATGTATGGAAGTGAAAGCTGGACCATAAAGAAGGCTGATCGCCGAAGAATTGATGCTTTTGAATTATGGTGCTGGAGGAGACTCTTGAGAGTCCCATGGACTGCAAGAAGATCAAACCTATCCATTCTTAAAGAAATCAGCCCTGAGTGCTCACTGGAAGGACAGATCGTGAAGCTGAGGCTCCAATACTTTGGCCACCTCATGAGAAGAGAAGATTCCTGGAAAAGACCCTGATGTTGGGAAAGATGGAGGGCACAAGGAGAAGGGGACGACAGAGGACGAGATGGCTGGACAGTGTTCGCGAAGCTACCAGCATGAGTTTGGCCAAACTGCGGGAGGCAGTGGAAGACAGAAGTGCCTGGCGTGCTCTGGTCCATGGGGTCACAAAGAGTCGGACACGACTAAACGACTAAACAACAACAACGTGGTCCTGGTCTAATGATAGGTGAGAACAGTGAACAGACCCTCCGTAGTTCTACACTTGAGGGCTTCAGCAGCAAAATGGATTTCAAAAATGTGTATTTTCAGCTGTGTTGCAGGTGTTTCTAAATTGATTGTGGACATTTCCTCCCACTTTTGGTGAGCCAGGGTGGCTCAGCAACGCAACTGGTTGTCTCCAGTGGAGGCGAGCTCCTCTTTCTCCTTCACGGAGCTGCCATCCCTCCAGGCGATGAGAGTCTGAGTCCAACCTTGGCAGGCATGTCCAAAGTCTGTTTTGCGGGCCTAATCTGGCCTGTCGGTTGGTTGAATTTATTCCGTGGGGTTAAATCCTAAAAAAACCTCAGCTTCAACCCTGAAAAAAACTCCACAACTTCAATCCTAAAAAAAGGTCAACAACTTTGGTTTTTGCTCGGTCGGCCCTCACAGCCCTTCACCCTTCACTTCATCAAATCTGGCCCTCTTTGAAAAATGTTTGGGATTCTCTGAAAGGCTCTCAGCTTCCCCTCAATCCATGAACGTGGCTCGTTTCCCTCCCATTCTGCGTCCTGCAGCAGACAACTCTGATAGGTTCAAGGATCTCTCTCTGAGTAGTTTCTTTTTCCTGTCGCCAGATCTAGCCTCACCAATGCCTCTCTGGAGAAGAGCGTTAAAAGCAAGGAGATCCATTCTGTAGTCTGTGTGATGGGAAGGTAAGCTGGATTCCAGGGTAGGAAGAGGAATCTGACCTGGAAAGGATCAGGGGAAGATTGGGTCAGGGAGGACCAGGAAGGGAAGGAGTCAGGAAGGAAGGAAACCCTATCCCCATGGGGTCAAGAGCTTCAAAGCAGACAGCCTCCCTCAGAAAGCAAGGCTCCCAGGGATCAATCTGCATCCTTGTGGGCAGTGCTTTTTTCTAAAAATATGTGGAGGGGTACTCTCCTTTTCCTACTCATATTGAAATATGAGCCCTCTCAATGAGGCCAAACTTAGATTCACAAAATGTTTAGGGGTAGGCGTCCCCCCAGAAAAAAGCACTGCTTGTTGGGCAAGGACAGTATTGGCCTTCACTTTGTCCGGGCAAATTGGACTGAACTGAGGAGACAGGCTAACTTTTCAAAGAAAAATGAGAAATTCCTTGCTAGAGAGAAAGGGGGGGGGATGGGACTTGTTGTGCCCCTTCCTTTGCCTTCTCCCACCAACCCTGTGATCACTGTGTTTGTGTTTGTGTTTGTGTGTGTGTGTGTGTGTGTGCGCGCACACACACAAACACACACACACACACACACACACACACACACTCACTCAACCTCAATAAAGCCAGGCAGTCCCCAATCAATAAAGTGCTGACTGGCCACCTGCCTCAGTGGCTGTTTGGAGCTCACAGTATCACTCACACTAAGCAGACCAAACTGCTATATCAGGAAAAATAAAGGAACAAACCCTCTTGCACCCAGCAAGCTGGAACATTAGGACCATGTGTTCTGGCTTGCTGCAAGTCAGCAACTCACAGAAGATGAACATCATTGACCATGAGCTGAAAAAACGCAACATTGACATTGCTGCTCTACAGGGGACAAGACTTGCTTCGAATGGCAGCCTCAGAGAGAACTACACCCTTTGTGGCAAGGAGGGCATCCCGAAGATTCACGGCATAAGATTTTTGCAGCGAGGGACTCCCTTCTGTCTGTGATAGAACTGCCAGCTGAGGGCTCAGAATGCTTGCCTTCTCTCCATCTCTCATCTACCTCCATTCTGGTTAACATATTGAGTACACTCTGCGTGTGCTCTGATATGCAGATCAAGAACAAGTTCTGCAAGGAACTAGACCAGCAGGTCAGCAGCCTTCTCGGTAGTGGCGCCTGCCCTGTGGAACACCTTCCCAGCAGATGTCAAAGAAATAAACAACTCTCTCACTTTTAGAAGACATCGGAAGGCAGCCCTGTTTGAAGTTTTATTCTGTTTTTAGTGTTCTGCTGGGAGCTGCCCAGAGTGGCAGGGGTATAAATAATAAAATTATTATTACTATTAATATTCCTGCTGGGAGAGTTCATCACAGCTGGGATAACCGCAGAGGCCTCCTTGGTATCAGGAGCCTGAACAAGAACGGACAAAGGCTACCTGAACTGTGCTCATACCACAGCCTCAGCGTCATGAACATGGTGTGCTCTACCAAGGCAACACACTCAGTGTCCTGGAGACATCTTAGATCTCATCTTAGATCTGGCGCCAGCTGGACTGGATTGACACCAGCGATTGCACTGAACTGTGTTAATGCCACACGGAGCTACCACAGCACTGACTGCGACGCGGTCACACCCTTTAGGCGGGCAAACAGGACATCTAAGGTTCTGCACTTTGGCAGGAAGAACCAGCTGCACCAATATAAGATGAGGGACACTGGTTTGCTGGTAGGGAAAAGGATCTAGGGATCTTAGGGGACTACAAGCTTAACATGGTCAACCTGAGAGTGATGCGGCAGCAGCAAAAAAATGCTAATGCTATTTCAGCCTGCAACAACAAAAGTGTCCAGTGGAAGACAATAGGTAGAGGTAAAGGGACCCCTGACCATTAGGTCCAGTCGTGACCGATTCTGGGCTTGCGGCGCTCATCTCGCTTTATTGGCCAAGGGAGCCGGCGTACAGCTTCCGGGTCATGTGGCCAGTATGACTAAGCCGCTTCTGGAGAACCAGAGCAGCACACGGAAACGCCGTTTACCTTCCCGCTGTAGCGGTACCTATTTATCTACTTGCACTTTGATGTGCTTTCAAACTGCTAGATGGCAGGAGCAGGGACCGATCTGATCGGCAAGCCCTAGGCTCTGTGGTTTAACCCACAGTGCCACCCGCGTCCCGGAAGACAATAACACAATGAAATTCAAAACAATAAGGATTTATTGAGCATTTATTCAAAATCCATTAAAAATATTTATTTTTATTCCATTCTCTTCCAGTTCTTTTTCTTCTTGGCATGTGGAGTTACACAGGGAGTAGATCCTATATCCTAAGGAACGGAAAAACCCAAAATTCAGTGAGCTCTTTTGGGGCCAAATAATGTTAACAATTTTCAGATCTCTCTCTCTGTCCCCTCCCCTGCCCTGTCTTTTGCCAAAACGAAGGGGTCCGCCCTGTGCCCAGATCCGCCCCCCCCCGGCCTCCCTGATGTGGTCCAGAGGAAAGAAGAGCAAGGCATAAGGCACCAGCTTGGCTGCAGGAGTTGCCAGAAGGAGGCCTACAAAATGCCACCCAACCATCTTAGGGACTCCACTCTGCATCTGTGTAGGGTTTACTCTGGAGCCTTTTCTTCTCCCGAAGCCATCCCACGAGGCAGCAGAGGTTTAGAATCAGAGTTCTCCTCGATGGGCTCCCTTCCGGAGGGAAGAGCTCCATCGGCCCCTCATTTCCCTCTACAGCACGTGCACAAACAGCTTCCTCTGGATCTCGTCCGCTCCATCTGCCAGAGCCTGCCTTCTGACACAGGGGAAAGTCCCTCACTCACGAGGGTTTGAGACCCATTGGCTCCCCTCCCCTGGTTCCTCAGCCTCTTCTCCCTCTGACTGCTCCTCCTTGTCCCCCCTCCACTCCCTGGGCTCTGAGACGTCTTCCCTTCCTGGTTCTTGCTTCCTCCCACCATTCCTCTGTGCCCAACCAGTCCATGACATTGTTCCACCCTTGGCCTCTGTCCCCACAAGGCAGCTTCCCCCTACCTGATCTGGTCCCACAGCCACTGCTTCCCTTCTGCTGCCATGAAAAGATGGAGAAGGAGGTCTTGCTGGCATCGTTCTGTCACCTGCAAGAGAAAAAAGGTAAGCAGGATGCCAGGAGTGCCTGCTTCTCTCCTAGATGAAACAGGGCATCTCTAACTACAGATGGGCTTTTGAGAAAGTCTTACCTGCTGAGTGCATTTGGATGTTGGCCTCTCTCTGGCGTCCAGTGGAGCCCGAGGTCCGCACTACCTATAAATCCTCAATGATGATGTCATCTGGATGGAAGAGAATGAGAATGAGAAGAGAATGAAAATGAAAATGAGATTTCCCCACAGGCCTTTAGTCAAAGGTCACTGTCTCCAAGGTGTGGGGGCTTACCTTCTTTCGGGTTCAGGCGGAAGCAAGCCAGGTCCAGCCGAACTACTGTCATCTGCAGAGGAAAGAAAAATCGGGGTCAGATGGGAGCAAGAGAGCACAGAAGCAGTGCCAAGTCAGGAAGGATGGGTCTCCCTCTGTCTTGGGCCCAATCCCTTGTTCCAGAGGACCTCCCTGGGCCCTGCAGCCTCCTGGACAGAGGTGGAAGGGCAGCAGCAGGAAAGGGGGCAGGAAAAGCCTCTGGCCTCATCCTGGCCCCCAGGGACACACCCCGCATCATCTGTGCTAAAGATCACTTGGGGATTTGATCTTGGGGGGGATGGAAGTAACCAAAGAAATGACTAGAAGAAGGCAAGGTACTTACTCTGAGGTTGGGGTATTTCTGGGTGTGGCGTTTGCCTCCTAGGATGGGTCAAGGAAAGGGTTAAAATGGGTGTGATGTGATTGGCCAGTGAGAATGCAAGGGGGGGAGTAAAAGATAGAGTGGGAGGTTTTGAAAGTCAGTTGAGGTTTTGTCAGTTGGGAGTTGAGGTTTGTCAGTTGGGAGTTGAGGCTTGGGTGTTGGAGAAGGAAGAGGGAGGATTACCGTATTTTTCGCACCATAGGACGCACCAGACAATAGGACGCACTTTGTTTTAGAGGGGGGAGAACAAGAAAAAAAAATTCTCCCCCTCTCTGCCCAGCGCCCCTTCAGCGAAGTGGCAGGCGGCGCTGTGCAGAGAGGGGGAGAACTTTCCCCCTCTTGTTTTCCCGCTCTAAAACAAGGTGCCGTTTAAGGTGCGTTCAGGCGGCTACCTTGGAAGCCTGGAGAGCGAGAGGGGTCAGTGTGCACTGACCCCTCTCGCTCTCCAGGCTTCAGGTTCCTTTCGACCTGCTCTTTGGGGCTGGCAGGGGGAAGCCCACCACCAGCCCCAAAGAGCAGTTCAGGGAGCAGCGGAAAGGCGCAGCGGAGAGGCTCTTGCCATAGCCGTGTGTCACCTCTCCAGCCGGGAGAGGGTCGCTGGGCTATGGCTTCTTTAGCCCCGCGCGCGCTCTCCCGGCTGGAGAGGTGACGCACGGCTATGGCAGGAGCCTCAATAGCCGCGCGTCACCTCTCCAGCCAGGAGAGGGTCACGGGGGGCTGCTTTAGCCCCGCGCGCGCTCTCCCGGCTGGAGAGGTGATGGGCGGCTATAGAAGCTCCTGCCATAGCCGCCCGTCACCTCTCCAGCCGGGAGAGGGTCGCGGGGCTATGGCGTCTTCGCTCCATAGGACGCACACACATTTTCCCTTCATTTTTGAAGGGAAAAAAGTGCGTCCTATAGAGCGAAAAATACGGTAGGTGTGGGTTGGTAGAGTTGTATTGTGAGAAAGTGAGAGGAATTGTTAGGTTGAGTTAGATAGACAGTGGGGAATAATTCAGTTTGGAGTTGCTAGGAACTAAGATTAGGAAACTGACAAGAGAAAAATAAACTGCAACCGTACGCTTGTTCCTGCATTTAAAAATAAACTTGATTATTTGCTTATGTTAACAACTGTCTGGACTCCGTGTGTCCCCGTGAGAAGCGGGGTGGTGGCAGCGAAGAAAGCTATCGCAGTGGTGGCACAGGGTCAATAGACCGTGAAACGTCCAGGGGCCCTGTGTGATCGCCACACCGGGCAACGGCCAGCAGCAAGGAAATGAGCCTTGAGCCTCCCCACTTTCCCCCAGGGCGTATCCTCGGAAGTCCTGCAGGAGGAAAGAGCGTCTCAGAGTCAGGGGCCAGTCTGGGCCAAAGCAGCCCCCACTGCCCCCACCACGGAGTCCCTGGCACTTCTGGACCATGAGGGGTTGCCAGCTTTGGTCTTGGACCAAATTGGGGGGCAAACAGGCTCTGTGCCCCAGAAATGGGGCAGTCCATTGGGTAAGGGATGGGGGGACAGGACAACCTTAAAACCTCCCCTGATGCCATCGGGACACTTACACTGAGAAGGTGGAGGAGGGTGCCAGGGTTGGGGGCTTCCATAAGGAGACTCCCCAGCAGGAGCCGGAAGTGCCTCTTCAGTTCCTGCGGGAAAAGAGAGAAGAGAGTTTGAATGCTGGGTTCGATTCTGCAAGTGCGTGATGAAAAAGAAGAAAGAGCCGTGAAGCGAAGTCAAAACCAAGGACATACTTCTTCTCTCTCCTCCTCATCGGCCCCTTTCAGCACGGCCTCCGACGTCCTGTGCAGGATGGCACTGATCATATCGCAGATGAATTTGGGCCTCCTCGTGCTGCAGAGATGAAAGGGAGAGGGTTAGAGTCTCCCTTGCCCCCTTCTCCCTCCCGCCTGCTCTTTCCCCCTAGAGTTCTGCCCCCCACCCACAACCCCATCCACGCCAAAGACCCCACTCACCTGAGCTGGAGGAGGGCCTCCAAGGCAAGGGCCAGGGTCAGGGGGCGATCCCTGAAGTGCTCCAAGGGCCACAAGATGTCCTGGAAGAGAACAGAGGAGGAAAATCAGCTCCGACCTCAAACACCAGGCTTGGCTTTGCAGGGGAATGGCAACCCCATGCCCTAAGCTGGCAGGGTCCTCCTCTCCGCAGATGCACAGCCCCTTCCCCCCACACCCCCCATCACTCACCAAAATGGCTTGGGCCGTCTCCTGCTTGGAGTACTTCAGGGATCAGAGCCCCCTGAGCTCAGCTGCCTGGCAGCTCTGGATGACCCCCAGGAGGTATTTCTGTTCATCCTCCAGCAGCTGAAATGCAAAAGTCAGACTGTCAGTTCCTCGTGAGGGGAGGGCTTCTCCGCATCTGAGAGTGCAGAGTGGGGGGCAGAGAGCCCGGGCAGTGGGGGGCAGGTCTGAGGGATCCAGTCCCTGCTCTTGTTTTCTCCAATACTCACCCCTGGGGCTGGGATGCGGAACCGCAGCAGAACTGCAAACAGAAGGACATGGGAAGAGGTGAGTCCTCTTTCGCATCCTTGGACTAGTTGCCCCCATGCCCATTCCTGCCCTCCTCTGTCCAAAAAAGAAGGGCCACTGGCTCACCTGGCGCCATGGGTTGGTCTGGGTCTTGCTGGGGGGCCACCCTGTGGCAGCGCCTGAACAGGCGCCTTAAGCACCTGATCCTAGAAGAGATGAGCAGAGAGAGAGACTCAGATGCCGGCAGCCCCAATTCTTGAGGGGTGTTTGTGTGTGAGGAGGGGCGTCTGGAGAAAACAGTGAACCACTGCCAAATTGGCAGAACAGAAAAACATATGTGGTGCCTAATCGATCCTTGCCGGCCCATCATGACCAATTCCTTCCATCTCTCTGCAGTTCAGTGACCTGAAGCGGCATCATCAGAGCCTGAAAGAGGCAGCCCAGAGCATGAAGGGCTGGCAGGGAGAGAAAGGAGGTCCCAAGTGCTCTGGGTTCAAGAGCTACGGCCATGTCAGGACCCAGAGAGCCTGGTCCCCTCATTCATGCAGTCAAGCAGTGTATAAATTTCATGAAGCAAATGAAATGAATAGGGAGAGGGGAGAGCTTTGGGTCATTCTTAACATGGTTACCGGATTTTTTTGGAAAGGGTGGTGGGGGTTTCCCCCTCCAGCAGGCACCATACCCCCCTCCAACTGTACCCCAAATCAACACCTTCACTTCTGCAAATTTCCCCACAAAACACATCCTGACACAATCCTTTCCTTTTTCTATCCCAAAGGCTCCCATAAATAAGGGTAGAACATTTGCCCTAATGAAGACTGAGCCTTTCGCTCACAAGGCGCTCAACCAATCCGCTCAGACTATCCAAAGAACTGTCCAAGAGCAACCAGTGAGCACTACGAAACAGCACCCTCTAGAACAAAGCACTGAGGGCACAAGGAGAAGGGGATGACAGAGGACGAGGTGGTTGGACAGTGTTCTCGATGCTACCAACATGAGTTGGACCAAACTGCAGGAGGCAGTGGAAGACAGGAGGGCCTGGCGTGCTCTGATCCATGGGGTCAAGAAGAGTTGGACACGACTAAGCGACTAAACAACAACAACAACAGAACAAAGCACACAGGCACTGCAGCTGCCGACCAGCCATGGCCTCTGCTCTACAAGTAGGAATTCCCACTGGGAAAAGGGGAAAGTCAGAACCAGCCATGAAAACCATTCTTGGTCCATTGAAACTAGTCTTTTAAGTTTCAGTCTAGGCTCTTGCACTATCAACCCAGCTGTATGCTTGTGAAACATGGACCACTTATAAACGCCATCTCCAACTCCTTGAAAGATTCCATCAATGGTGTCTCTGAAAATTTTTTACACATCACTTAGGAAGACAGGCAAACTAATGCCAGTGTACTGGAAGAAGCAAAGATCACCAGTGTGGAAGCAATGATTCTTCAACACCAACTTCGTTGGACTGGTCATGTCCAATGGCTGGGAAACACTGGCCTGCAAGGGCTCCAATAGAAGAACAGCCTTTACCAAAGGTGTCATGGGCTTTGAAGACACTTAAACTCAGGACGCAAGGAAGAAACAAGCTAAGAGGAAAACACTCTTGGCAAACCCTCACTGTGATCAACTCCTGCCCAGAAAACTATGTCCGCACTGTGGAAGGACGTGTGGATCCAGAATTGGCCTCCACAATCACTTATGGACTCACGATTAAAACTCACTGTTCATGGAAGTCAATCTTACTCGGCTATGAGTGATAGAAGAAGAAGAAGAAGAAGAAGAAGAAGAAGAAGAAGAAGAAGAAGATGATGATATCTGGTCATAGCACTCGCCTACTCTTGCAGCGGAAAAACCTTCAAATATTCATATAAAAGCAATCCAACATCGGATTGACACCGTTCCAATGCTGTTCTGCTCAGAAGGAAGATGGCTACCAGAGGAGGCACTTGGGACATGGCTAGGGGCAGCCATCATCCCTGAAGCATGAGACCACGTACACAGCAACCCTTCTGCTTGGGTGATAATCACTGCCCTCCTGGTCTCTGAGTGCCAGACATGTAGCCATCTCAAGGACAAGAGTGGATCCAACCTACATGGATTGGGGACTTGGCCAGGACAACTTGGCTGGGAAACAGACTCACCCCACCCCCCGGAAATGAAGAGAAAGCGATGCTACTTACAGCCTGCCCATGTCGTCCACGAAAGATCCCACCCTCCTATCTAAGGTAACTAACTATCTGAAATGCCCACCCAAGCTTAAATCTGACCCCAACCCCAACCCCAACCCCTGCCCTAAGTCTATACCTAACCCCCACCCTAACCCTACACTTAACCCTAACTACTCCTCTATGTAAAAAATAAAAATATACAGAATATATACAGAATATGCACAGATGTGCACAAAAAACAAAAATATTAAAACAAAGAACAAAAGATAAAATAAATAAAAGTGTTAAAAGAAAAGAATAAAGGAAAATAAAAAGAAATCAAATCAAATAAATCAAATAAAAGTAATAAATGAAATCAAAATCAAAATAAGAACACGAAAAAAGAACAATTCACAAATCCTCCGCCTACTCTCCACCAACCGCCACCACCTCCTCTCTCCTCTGACCTCTCCTCACTAACCCACAATGGCCGCCTGCAAGTCAGTGGCTTTTAAAGGAGAAGCAAGAGATGTCACAAAGGAGGGCGGGTCCTTGTTGTGGGATGTGAAACACAAGAGCAGTCAAGTACAACATTCCTAGAGTGAACATGTTTACACATGGGGAGGAATGTTTGTCCAGCCAGCTGGTAAACTTCCTGTTTCCTTCTGGGCTGGGACAGACTTCCTCTGCATGTGACTAGAGGTGGGTGTGGCCTCACTTGTGCAGGTAACGACAAAAGCACAGGGTAGGGCAGCCATCTCTCTCTCTCTGACTACATGCATCGAAGAAGCAACATCTGCTTAGCCAAAGATGCCCTCTTGGCTCTAGCCAAGAGAGGACAAAGGGACTGCCTTCTTATGGAATAGTTTCCAAGTGTATGTTACTTTTCTAAGCTAAGTCTGCCTTCTGGGATCCGATTGTGAACAGAATGATATATGAATAAACCTTTTTATACTTTTGTAGAAGACTGTGTCGTGTCTTATATTTTATGAGGGAATAGCGGGGAAATACCAGAACAGTTATTTTAGAGGTTTTAGCGAGCCTGAGCATATGCATCCGCTGTAGGTTTAAAAGGGGGGATGTTACTCTGCTAAAATTGTAAACTTGTTAACACAAGTTGGAAAGGGTATTATCAGACAATATACTGTATCCTCTCCTGCATCCCTGAACATTCCCACACTTGCCACCGTGGCAGCCCCCCCCCCCCCGGACCTGGCCACTCCTGCGTGGTGATGCACTCGGAGGAACCTGCTGTTCTGGCTGCAGCTGGGCTGCTACTTCACTTCACATCCCTCTTCCTGCAGCCCCATTCCCAAAGGGAGACCAGCCCCACACCCTTCCAGGCAGGCTAGGCATCTCCATAGCGCAAGATTGGACCATCTGCTTGGCATGCAGGTTTTCCGTCCTGGGCAACATCTCGGGGGGGGGCGAGATTGGGAATGTCCCCCCCCGAAACCCTGGAGAGCTGCTGCTGCTCAGTGCAGGTGAGTTGAAGAAAGATATTGAGCAGCTGGAAAGTGAGCAGAGGAGGATGACCAGGATGCTGAAAGGTCTGGAAACCAAGCCTTATGAGGAACAGTTGAGGCAGTTCGAAACCAAGGCTGATCAATATTATAGATATGGAAGATAACATTAAACAGAACTGTGCGTGTAAAAAAAAAAATGGAAAAGGGAGGGAAACACTATTTTGCAAAAGGTTTACGATGGAGACTTAGAGCTGACTCTTCCCCATCCTTTATTATTTATGGAGTGAATATTGCAGTTGTTATATAAGGGATTGTTTTTTTGACTGGAATGTAATTGAAATTTGTAAGATTTTGGAACGCAGAAATAAAATAATCAGCCATCAATTCTAGCACATGGGAGGCCACCTAAATTATATAATTTTGTATTTGAACAATAGATGTTAGTAATTGTATTACAGTTTGGTATCATTATAATGAGGCTATTATTGGATTGAAATCGAAAATTAATAAAAATATTATTGAATATGTTAGTCCCTTTTGGGATGGCCCAATGCAAAAAGCGTGAGGATCCATGAGAGCCAGTGTGGTGTAGTGGTTAAGAGCTGTAGTCTCGTAATCTGGTGAACCGGGTTCGCGTCTCCGCTCCTCCACATGCAGCTGCTGGGTGACCTTGGGCTAGTCACCCTTCTCTGAAGTCTCTCAGCCCCACTCACCTCAAAGAGTGTTTGAAGTAGTGATAAAGTGGGGTATCAAATCCAAACTCCTCCTCCTCCTCCTCTTCTTCTTCTTTGAAACCATGTTTTGGGGCCATGGAGTTGCTAGGAAGCTGTGGATCCATTATTTTTGTGGTGCAGGCTGTGTCCCTGGCTATGATGTGTGATTTGACAGTGAGTTTGAGTTGGCCCAATGCAAAAAGCATCAGGATCTATGAGGATCCGTGCTTCGAAACCACATTTTTGGGCCATGGCGCTGCCATGAAGCCGTGAATCCGAGTTTTTTGTGGTGCAGGCTGTGCCCCTGGCTATGATGTGGGTTTGGGGTGGCCCAATGCATAAAGCGTGAGGATCCATGCTTCAAAACCACTTTTTGGGCCACGGTGTCGCCAGGAAGCTGTGTATCCGTGATTTCTGTGGTGCAGGCTGTGCCCATGGCCATGATATTTGATCTGATGCTGACTTTGGGCTGATCTAGTGCAAAAATCATGAGGATCCATGAGGATCCGTTTTTTTAACCATGTTTTTGTGCCATTGCAGTACCATGAAACGGTGGGTGTGTGATTTTTTTGGTTCTGCCTACAGACAAATACGTAGTGTAGAGTATCATGGTGTTTTTATTTTGTTTCAATATAAAAATCATATGAATTCATGAGGGTCCATGTTTTTGTGGTGCTGCAGCGTGGCTAAGTGTTGGATCCACGTTTTTTATAGTCCAGTCTGTATGTGTGCCTTCCAGATGTGATTTGACACTGGATTTGTTGGAGTTATTTTTTAAAAAGTGGAGGATCCATGAGGATCCTTGTAGATCCGCCTTTAACTCAGACCCCTGTACATGCTCTCTTTAAAAAAATTTTTTTTAAATTAAATTTCTGTTTTAAATTTTAGAATATTCACCTTAAAATATCAGTGACTTCCCTTCCTCTCTTTCTATGGTTCATTTTGCACAACATAAATCCATGCATATTTTATAAAAACTAAACCGTTCAGCTTTCCATTATTACATCAGTAAAAACCTATTTACTCTGTTGAATTTATCTTAATGCTGCCCACATTTTCAATTTTCCTCCATATATTCAATAAACATTCTCCAATCTTTTTAAAATGTATGTTCTTCTTGTTCTCTTACTCCAGTCAATTCCAAATGCATACCATACATGAGCAAGGGCATTGTATTGATCAGGCATAGGAAAACTCAGCCCTCCAGATGCTTTGGGACTACAACTCCCATCATCCCTAGCTAACAGGACGAGTGGTCAGGGATGATGGGAATTACAACAATCCAATAATAGCCTCATTATACTGTAATAATGGCAAATTATAATACAATTAACAATCCCAATCATTGAGATGCCAAATTATACAATTTAGTTGGCCTCTCGTGTGCTAGAATTGATGGTTTAACAATTTACTTTATTTCTGCGTTCCAAAATCTTATAAATTCCAATTTGTTGGTCTGATCTAGACCAAGTGCTTACATTCCTATTTGACTATTTTTTGGCCCATAATTGTATTGGCAAGAGATAAGAATGCCAGAGTGTAGATATCTGTACGAGGTATTGCAACCCTAAGCACAGATAAGTGCAATGCAAGTTGTGATAACGATGCAAGAAGGAATTGCATACTGAACATGCTCAAAGGCAGAGCATGTCATTACCAAGGAAGCAGATTTAGTCACTGTTTGAGGACTATCCCTGCCTCCAGGTCTGGTCTTGACCGGATGGATACCTGAATCAGCAAGGGATACCCACATGACCTGAAGGTGCTGCTGTGCAATGCCAGGTCAATAATTAATAAGACCACTGCCATCCATGACTTGATCGTGGATTGAGGATTTGACCTGGCATGTGTAAGAGAGACTTGGTTGGATGAAGCAGATGGGCCTGTTCTTGCCGCTGCTTGTCCACCAGGTTTCTCTTACGCACAGCAACCCAGGTCATGTGGGCGGGGAGGGGTTGCGGTGATTTTTAGGAAGTCATTAGCTTGCACCAGGCGTCCGATGGGGAAGACCCAGTTCTGGAAGTTGGGCAATAGGGGCAGTACAGGATTCCTTTTGGTGTACTCCCCGCTGCACTAAGGATTCCCTGCCCGAGCTGCTTCAGGTCATGGCGGATGTACTCCTGGAGACACCTAGTTTGGTTGTCCTGGGGGATTTTAACATCCACACCAACACGACCTTACAAGGGGCCACTCGGGACTTCGTGGAAAGCATGGCCTCCACGGGGCTGTCCCTGAATAAGCTTGGCCCAACTCATAGTCGTCGACATGCCTTAGACCTAGTGTTCACCTCTATGGATGTGGTGATCTGACACTAAATAAAAGTGAAACAAAGAAGTGCCAGGGTCTGATCACTTATTGGTGCAACTGGACTTCTCCGCTGGAAACCAGCTGGAAATCTTTCATTTACACAGACCTGTTCCTCTTTTTCCTCTTGCCACCCAAGCCACTGAGAAGCCTTTTATTACAATCAATCAATCAATCAATCAAAGAAGTTTCATTAAATCAACAAAGAAGTCACATAGGCAAAAGCCCTTTGCTTAATCACACCCCAGGCCTCTCCTCCTCTGTTTGGAATTTTCAACTTTTTCAGCAGGATATGCAGAATTCATCATGCAAAAGGCTGGGCTGGATGAATCCCTAGCCGGAATTAAGATTGCCAGAAGAAATATCAACAACCTCAGATATGCAGATGACACAACATTGATGGCAGAAAGTGAGGAGGAATTAAAGAACCTTTTAATGAGGGTGAAAGAGGAAAGTGCAAAATATGGTTTGAAGCTCAACATCAAAAAAATGAAGATCATGGCCACTGGTCCAATCACCTCCTGGCAAATAGAAGGGGAAGAAATGGAGGCAGTGAGAGGTTTTACTTTCTTGGGGTCCATGATCAATGCAGATAGTGACAGCGGCCACGAAATTAAAAGATGCCTGCTTCTTGGGAGAAAAGCAATGACAAACCTAGACAGCATCTTAAAAAGCAGAGACATCACCTTGCCAACAAAGGTCCGTATAGTTAAAGCCATGGTTTTCCCAGTAGTGATGTATGGAAGTGAGAGCTGGACCATAAAGAAGGCTGATCGCCGAAGAATGGATGCTTTTGAATTATGGTGCTGGAGGAGACTCTTGAGAGTCCCATGGACTGCAAGAAGATCAAACCTATCCATTCTGAAGGAAATCAGCCCTGAGTGCTCACTGGAAGGACAGATCGTGAAGCTGAGGCTCCAATACTTTGGCCACTTCATGAGAAGAGAAGACTCCCTGGAAAAGACCCTGATGTTGGGAAAGATTGAGGGCACAAGGAGAAGGGGACGACAGAGGATGAGATGGTTGAGCAGTGTTCTCGAAGCTACCAGCATGAGTTTGGCCAAACTGCGGGAGGCAGTGGAAGACAGAAGTGCCTGGCGTGCTCTGGTCCATGGGTCACGAAGAGTCGGACACGACTAAACAACAACAACAGTTCCAGAAAAGCTTCCCCCCCCCCCACTTAATTTTTAGAAATTGAGCTTTGTGCATACTTCCTCTCCCAGGGAAGACACCATCCTTTCTCCCCTGCACCCCAGTCAAATTAGGACATGGGATCACCGCCCTGTTCTGGGAACTTGCAGTTTGATTGCTTCATTAAACTGTACCGGTAAACGGTGGATATAGACTGCTGAGGTGGCTTGGGATGTGGGTGGCTGAGTGGGAAAGAGGCGGGGGGGGGGGAATGTAGGCAAGCACACTGGTACAAGAAGTTGCAGGGCCGAGCTGTGCTGCAAACACATGTACCCCTGGAAAACATAAGGAGAGATTGCTGGATCAGGCCAATGGTCCATCTAATCCAGCATTCCTAGTGTCACAGTGGTTACTCAGATCATGGAATCAAAGAGTTGAAAGGGACCCCCAACTGTCATCTAGTCTAACCCCCTGCAATGCAGGAATCCTGCTCACAGCCATCCCTAAAGGTAAAGGGACCCCTGACAGTTAAGTCCAGTCATGAATGACTGGGGTTGCGGCACTCATCTCGCTTTACAGGCTGAGGGAGCAGGCGTTTGTCCACTTCTGCAGACAGTTTTTCTGGGACATGTGGCCAGCATGACTAAGCCGCTTCTGGCGAACCAGAGCAGCGCACGGAAACGCCGTTTACCTTCCCGCCATAGTGGTACCTATTTATCTACTTGCACTTTGACGTGCTTTCGAACTGCTAGGTTGGCAGGAGCCGGGACCGAGCAATGGGAGCTCACCCTGTCGCGGGGATTTGAACCGCCGACCTTCTGATTGGCAAGCCCAAGGCTCAGTGGTTTACACCACAGCGCTACCCGCTCAAACCAGCTCAACCTTCTGGTTAACAGCTACATGCACTGAGCCACCGTAATGACACTGAGAAGCACTCAGCCAGGATGCAAGCACAAGGGCAATCTCCCCACCTGCAGTTTCCAGCAACTAGGATTCAGAAACATTTCTGCCTCCAGCTGTGAAGGTGGTTCCACCTACACTAGGGAATGGGATGGGGACCTTGTGACCTTTCCAGATGTTGTTAGGCTCTGGTGATGGGAGCTGGCTTCCTGCAACATCTAGAGAACTTCCACCCTTTCCAAACCAGGTATTTTCCGTTCTCCCGCAAGAGTCTACAGATATATTCTCCACAGATGAAGGTCCATGACTCAGAGAGTGTTTGCAGCGCAGGGGAGCTTCACAGCTCTTTCTCCCCTGCTGTCCACATCAGCATGGCTTTTTTGGTGTCAGATTCATCTCTATATGTGAGGGCTCTCTTGGGGTTAATAATAATAATAAATAATAACATCCCCAGAGTTTCATGCCCCCAAACTGGCTGAAAAATCAATTTCAGCGCTCCTCTATGCGGACGACGCGGTTCTCTTATCACGAACTAAAGTAGGCCTCAAAAGGCTACTAAGAGAATTCTCAGCCTACTGTAGGAGAGGTCAACTGGTGGTTAATCACCAAAAAACCAAAGTCATGGTCTTCGCTAGCAGACACAGACATCACAGATGGGAGATGGACAATCAGCCAATAGAACAGGTCAAAATTTTCAAATACCTCGGAGTAGTTTTCCAGTCATCTGGGACCTGGGAGGCCCATCATAAATATGCTAGGGGAAAAGCATCTCAAAGCGCCAAAATACTGTCTCGCTTTTACTTTACGAAGGGGGGCAGACATATCCCAGCAGCTCTGGAGGTCTTCCAAGCAAAACCCTTGGCGCAATTACTCTACGGGGCCCAAATCTGGACGGGAAATCATTGCCGCAGACTTGAAACGGTCCAGTCTAAATTCTTAAGACAGATTCTAGCCGTTCCACCAAATGCGCACCAAATGCGGCCCGACGGCCTCCCCTCCGTTGAAACCCGATCCTGGTTAAGAACATTCAACTATTGGCTTCGCATAAATTTAAACCCATCCGGACTACTACCTCTAGTAGCACGAGATGCTCATAGAAGTCGGTGGTCCAAACTAGTGCATCAAAAACTACTTACATGTGGCCTCCAAGCACAGCATCTCCTGAAAATGGGTCTCCCCAAGGCAAAAACCATTATTGACCAGCGCATGAAGGATATTGAGCAGCAGAATAATCTGGCTTATATTAAGAAATTTAGTGCTTGGTACACTTATTTGCCCCCCTCCCACTTTGATTTTCGGGCACCTTATTTGTCTACCTTAACCATTCCAAAACTCAGACGGGCCTTTACATTGGCCAGACTAAATATGTTACCCTCAGCTGTCCTTGAAGGTGTTGTTGTTTAGTCGTTTAGTCGTGTCCGACTCTTCGTGACCCCATGGACCAGAGCACGCCAGGCACTTCTGTCCTCCACTGCCTCCCGCAGTTTGATCAAACTCATGCTGGTAGCTTCAAGAACACCATCCAACCATCTCATTCTCTGTCGTCCCCTTCTCCTTGTGCCCTCTATCTTTCCCAACATCAGGGTCTTTTCCAGGGAGTCTTCTCTTCTCATGAGGTGGCCAAAGTATTGGAGCCTCAGCTTCAGGATCTGTCCTTCCAGTCAGCACTCAGGGCTGATTTCCTTCAGAATGGAGAGGTTTGATCTTCTTGCAGTCCATGGGACTCTCAAGAGTCTCCTCCAGCACCATAATTCAAAAGCATCAATTCTTCGGCGATCAGCCTTCTTTATGGTCCAGCTCTCACTTCCATACATCACTACTGGGAAAACCATGGGTAGATATCAAAAAATTTCATTCGAGAACCGGCTCTGCCCCTGTGGAGCTGGCTACGTAGAGACTGTGTCACACGTTCTCCTGACTTGTTCCCTATATAAAGATCTCAGGGACGAGACCATCACGCCACTCCTATCTGCCATCCCGGGCCGCTCTTGTGAAGCCAAATTGTTCTCACTCCTAGCTGACCAGAACAGCTCGACAACAGAGAAGGTTGCTAAATTTATCGAGAGAGCAATGAGACTGAGAGCTGCCATCTGAATGCCATCAGTGTCGTCATTCGGATTTCTCGCTTAGGATCTTATCATTATTATCATTATGTTTTATTATTAGTATTTTATTATCTCTGCCAAGTTTTAAGTACTGAGAGTATTAACTTATCTGCATCTGGTTGTTATTATTATCTCTCTCCCTGCCCTGACCATTTATATTTATAATCTTTCAATTTGGCTGGTCTATTTACCCCTGCCGCTGAATCAAGCGCACGGCAGGGGTGGAAGTGAGAATGGGAGGCTTTTGGTTACCCAGCTGGGGGCAAGCCGCTTTCACGTGCCCCGGTTTTTTTACACAAAAAACACAGTCCAGAGTTTGGGGACAATTTAGTACGTTCCCCACCTGTTACAGCAGAGTCTTTTGCAGGCGTCAGGAAACCTTTGCTTTGTTCTTTAATGGGGGGAGCAGACTTTCCCGTCGAAGCTGCTGGTTTGTACGCATTCCTTGGTCCCTTGTTGGTCAAATGGGAGCGGTTAAGCCTAAAAGACTCAGCAAAGGCGGTGGCTTCCGTTAGGGTTTGTGGCTTTTGGTCCGCAACCAGACTAGCAATTTCAGAGGGCAGGGAACGCATCAGTTGCTCAATTAATATAAGCTGTTTGAACCCTTCAAAGTCCTCCACCCCCTCGGCTGCAAGCCACAGTTCAAAGTTTTAAGCCATTTTTGCTGAGAAAACTGCAATATTGTCATTGAGTCCCGACTTCTCTACTTTTCGAAAAGCCTTTCGATAATTCTCGGGGTGCAATCCATGCCTCTGCATGACTAACTTTTTGAAGCTTTCATAGTCATTGAGTTCGGATGAGGGGAGATGACCCATAAGCTCTGCCAGGTCGCCACAAACTAGGGGCCGCAGAACGGCCATATACAGTGTCGGAGCAATTCCCATGTCTTTGCAAGTTACTTCAAAAAGAGTCAGATAACTCAGAACGTCAGTGGGGGGCTGATATTTCGGGAATACCTTCCAATTAAGAGTACTCAAAGTCAGTCCTGGAGGGGACTGTTAGCGGTGGTTTCCCCCCCTCACGGGAACAAGTTCATACCTCGGCGCAGGGTTTTGAGGCATCTGCCCCTCCGGGCGTAACGGTTCAGCTGCCGTTGCGTATCCACGCTTGGGTCGCTGAAAAAACTCCTCCTCTTCCTCTGCCACATACCGTCGCACCGGCACACGCACCTCTTGAGCTCTGACTGGTGAGTAGACTCTACCCGGACTGAGCGAACGCTGTCTCACCATCTGGCGGACGTCGGGCGCGCACGCTTCTCAGCGGCAGTCTCCCACAGTCACCTCCTGCAGCTGGTGCGGCAGGTCTTGGTAGTCATACGCCATCCGGCTGACTCTCGGCCCCATCAGGATGGACTGGCCCATCTTTGGATGTTTCTCTCGGCAACGGAATCCACCATTCACCGGATCTCGCATCCACTCCACATCATAACCCTCTGAGAAGTCCATCTCTTTAGGCTCTGTGTAAACAAGATAATTCCCCCTAGGACGTGTGGAGGCCATCCCAGCATCCACTTCCTCACGAGGTGATAGGGGTTGGGTAACTGGCGTGCCCCTTGCTCTTTCCACAATACAGGACTCTCACTGACCCTTCTGGACAGTACTTAACTCGCTGGCATCCACCAGTTCCCCCTCTGAATCAGGGTCTTCCGAAAACCAGGAGGCGGATTCCGCTCTGGGACTTAAAGCTTGGGAGGGATTGGTCTCCACAGGAAGGGAACTGCCTTCTCCCACCAATCCCCACTGGTCTAACGTCTTCATTGTGTATTCCTGCGAAGTCGCAGCCTCCTCCATCTCCTAACTATCTCTATCCAAAAAAACAAACCACCTGTAACCCACAAAAGATACGTGCCACTTTTAAAAAATCAAAGTGCCTTTCCGCAGGGAAGCTCGATCCCACCGCTGCCACCATGTAGTAAACTTCGCCCCCAGCCGCTCGCTCCTCCCTCACCTGTCTTTGCTCTCCGGCCAGATCAGGTTTCTTGAGCAGGGCTGGCAGGCAAGTTTACGTTTTACAGAAACAGGACAAAATAACACCGGTAAGGCTGCCACCACTCCCTCTGGTCCGGGGAACCTAGACCCACAACCCAGGGAGAAGGCTGTGCCCCGTTATTGCTGGTTATCCCCACTCCACAAGTTGTATCCACAGACTTGCAGACAGAAATTCTACGGTAGAGCGTAACCAAACGTAAGGCTAGGAATTAGCTTTCCCCCGGAAAGGCACACAAACCAAAACAGTTTCTTCTTTAAAATTTATTTTAAAAGAACATAAGAAAACATGCTAAAATAGCAGGCACATCTTTAGTTAGTTGCAGGCAAGAAAATAAAGACATTATAAAATCTAACTGACTTACATACTCACGACTAAGACATAAATAGAATAGTTAGAGTCCTTTCAAGGTTCCGCATTTCAGAGGCTTTCGCAGTTCTCCATCACAAAGGACGTAAGGACAGCTACTTAGATGGAACATCAGCAGCCGGGCGATTTGCGGATTGCAGAGCGCGCTTTCTCAGCCATTTCCCAGATCTTTTATCCCTGATTTGCACGTGGCGTTGGAACCCCCGAAACCAATCATAACTCTTGATTATTTTTAAATTCTCCAATGACTGGCTTGCGGGCTAATCAATCTAACTTCTGGCAGCTGGGCCAATTAAGAACCCAGAGCCTAAATCAAAGGGGTTTCCTCCCTTCCGTGGAACCTATGCAGATGCAAATTCCCAGGCAATGAAGGCCAGATAACATCACTGAGGGAATGCACATAACTTCGGACCCAGGTGTCAAGCCTTCCATTAAATCAGGGGTTTCTTTTCCCATAATAAACCTTTCACACCCTGGGTGCCTGTTAGTCTGGGGTTAAAGGGACAGAATTTATTTCCCATGGTTCTTGTGGCTTGTTGGATACCCACAAGGCCTCACTCTCATTGCTTGACCAAGGAACAGCTTCTAAACACACTAACTTTACTACAGCCGGGCTCAGGGCGGCTAACAACAATAAAATAATGCAACATTCTAAAATCATTTCATTAAAAAATTACTTCAAATCAAATTGATGGCAACCATTGGGCTAGAGTTCTGTGAAGATTGCCGAGGGAGGGAGTCAGGCTGTGCCCTGGCCAAAGGCCTGGCGGAACAGCTCTGTCTTGCAGGCCCTGCGGAAAGATGTCAAGTCCCGCAGGGCCCTAATCTCTTGTGGCAGAGCGTTCCACCAGGTCGGAGCCACAGCCAAAAAAGCCCTGGCTCTGGTTGAGGCTAGCCTAACCTCTCTGTGGCCTGGGACCTCCAAGATGTTTTTGTTTGAAGATCATAAGTTCCTCTATGGGACATACCAGGAGAGGGGGTTCCTGAGCAGTGGTGCACCCAGAGAGCTTCAAGGCTGAGGGGAATTCAAACCCAAGCCCTACTCCAGCCCTCTAAACACTATCCACACTTTCCTCAGACAACGTCGCCTTTCCCCCTCTCTTGTTCTGATCTGGTAGGACTCATGTTTTTCAACTCTAGAGGGCTGCTGCCAGTCAGTGTAGACAATGGCCAATGGCCTCACTCGGTATCAGACACGTTCCAATAATTCTTTCTCCACACAATTTACGAAAGATATATATATGCATATTATTTGTATACCATCCTACATCCATAGACCTGAGGACGGTGTGTAACATAAAATACCATAATGGTTTCTGCAGCAGCACCGAGTCCTCTTCTTCCCGAACGCCATTCTCTCTTGCTTCCAGTGAGTTTTGCTGGTTGACATGGCACTTAAGAGAAGTGAGGGAGGGAGCGACCTTGTGATTTATAGTCAAGCTTTAGGCTTAACACGTTTGATTGCTTCATTAAGCTGTACCTGTAAATGGTGGCTCTGCAGTCTGCAAACAGGTCTCACCTTTTCTTCCCAAACACATGAGGAAATCGTCACCCCTTGCAAATATCATTTCCCTTTTGCTTAGTCTGGCATCCTGTGTCATTCCTACTTCACAGGATAGTTGTGAAGATATAATGGAAGTATGGTGCAGGAGGGAACCATGCGCATTGATTTGATCTTTCGTTTCACAACACGGAAAGCAGAGGACAGACCGAGAAAAAGAATGCAAGGATCAATTTCATCCAATAGCTTGTTGGAGGGCCCAGGATTTAGTCTGGCATTCTGCAACAATACAGTGGTACCTCAGGTTAAGTACTTAATTCGTTCCGGAGGTCCGTACTTAACCTGAAACTGTTCTTAACCTGAAGCACCACTTTAGCTAATGGGGCCTTCGCCGCCGCTGCACGATTTCTGTTCTCATCCTGAAGCAAAGTTCTTAACCTGAAGCACTATTTCTGGGTTAGTGGAGTCTGTAACCTGAAGAGTATGTAACCGGAAGCTTATGTAACCTGAGGTACCACTGTAGTTCTCAAAATAGGCTGCTTCAAGGGACTCAAATATAGGACTCAAAATAGGTTACTGCACACCTTGGTGTTACCCTGAGTGGTGGTGCAGTTCTACCATTTTAGATTCTGGACATAAAGTTCTCAAAAGGAAAGAAACCCTCTTTAGAAAACTACTTTAAAACATGAATTCTGCTCCTTCAACTGAGTGGTGCCCTGGAGGAAGAAGACTGCATAAGCAAATCCAATTTAATAAAGGTCTAATAGCTGCTGATAGACCTACACTTCTTCAACATCTCTATTCCTCTTTATTAAAACGCCACCTAAGCTTCCCTTTAATACTTCCTTCAGTCGGTTTGTGTCATGCCTGCTTTCTCCGCTGCCCCTCCACTTATATCAAAAACCAACATGATTAAGGCTGTAATCCTATATACAAATTTACAGGGGAATAACTCCAACTGAACTTCCTGGTGCTTACTTCTGATATAGAATCATGGCATCATAGAATTGTAGAGTTCGAAGGACCCCGAGGGTCATTTAGTCCAACCCTCTGCAATGAAGAAATCTCAACTAGTGCATGCGTACATGGCAGATATGCCATCCCATTCTCCAAGGAAGGAGAGTCCACCACCTCTTGTGGAAGTCTGTTCCACTCTCAAAAAACTCTTACTGTCAGAAAGTTGTTCCTGATGTTTAGTCAGAATCTCCTTTCTTGTAACTTGAATCCATTGGTTCGAGTCCTACTCTCTGGAGCAGAAGAATACAAGCTTTCTCCATCCTCCATGGGACAGCCTTTTAGATATTTGAAGATGGCTATCATACTAAAAAGCAGAGACATCACCTTGCCAACAAAGGTCCGTATAGTTAACGCTATGGTTTTCCCAGTAGTGATGTATGGAAGTGAGAGCTGGACCATAAAGAAGGCTGATTGCTGAAGAATTGATGCTTTTGAATTATGGTGCTGGAGGAGACTCTTGAGAGTCCCATGGACTGCAAGAAGATCAAACCTCTCCATTCTTAAGGAAATCAGCCCTGAGTGCTCACTGGAAGGACAGATCCTGAAGCTGAGGCTCCAGTACTGTGGCCACCTCGTGAGAAGCGAAGACTCCTTGGAAAAGACCCTGATGTTGGGAAAGATGGAGGGCACAAGGAGAAGGGGACGACAGAGGATGAGATGGTTGGACAGTGTTCTCGAAGCTACCAGCATGAGTTTGACTAAACTGCAGGAGGCAGTGGAACACAGGAGTGCCTGGCATGGGGTCACGAAGAGTCGGACACGACTAAACGACTAAACAACAACATGGGGGACTTGATTTGGGGACTTAGCCCTGGGTCAAGGACAAAGGAGGAGCATGGTGCAACCATTTAAGAGTCTCCTATGCTCTTCAAAGGGACGCAGGTGGCGCTGTGGGTTAAACCACAGAGCCTAGGACTTGCCGATCAGAAGGTTGGCGGTTTGAATCCCTGCAACGGGGTGAGCTCCCGTTGCTTGGTCCCTGCTCCTGCCAACCTAGCAGTTTGAAAGCACGTCAAAGTGCAAGTAGATAAATAGGTACCACTCCAGCGGGAAGGTAAACGGCATTTCCGTGCGCTGCTCTGGTTCATCAGAAGCAGCTTAGTCATGCTGGCCACATGACCCGGAAGCTGTACGCCGGCTCCCTCGGCCAATAAAGCGAGATGAGCGCCGCAACCCCAGAGTCGGTCAGGACTGGACCTAATGCTCAGGGGTCCCTTTACCTTTATCCTCTTCAAAATGGCGCCACACCATTACAAACATGCAAACATTTGTAGAGATCTTACATACCTGCTGCTGTTTTTAAACATGAGTGGCATTAACAGTTGCACAAAAACAACAGGATTCCCACTTCTTCCTCCAGCTCGCACACCCTATATTGTTCCCAGATCTGCTCCGGGGAGTTGGGAGTACCCCCAGAACAGATTTACAGAGCTGCGGGCAGCGGGGGGGGGGGAGAGGAGAATATTCTGCTGTACACGTAAATATCAAGGCGCTGGTGGAATGTTTTGCTTAGCTCAGTGTTGAATACAGCTGTTCATCACTGCTTGTACAGTATATGAGCCCACTTTTACAAGCCTGCATTTCTGTGCTGTTTGCAGAAAAAGGGGCCAATGAACTAGTAAAAGAACAATCTTCTACCAAACAGGCAGGTGCTGTGCGGGTAATAAAAATTTAGAGAGGTGAAACATTTTTGCTCTGAAACATTTTATAGCTAAACAGAAGATCAACACAGACACACTGACTGATGCATGGTTGAAAAGTTTATTTTACATTCTATGATACAAGTTCTAGAATATAGTACTCAGCATTTGGATAAAAATAGCAGCTGTGAATTTGCCTAGTTCCTGTCACTTCCATCAACACTGCTTTTCACAGGGGCTATCCTGCAGGAGGGGGAAAGGATGAAAACAGAGATTAGTAAATGTTTTATTGGTGAGGCATTTCCACTTATATGTACTTTTATTTATTCATTTTGTTAGCCACCTAACACAGGGCAGTCTCCAATCAAGTTTTCTTTCTTTTTGTTAATAAAAAGGTGTCATGAACTATATATGCAATTTTTTTTATATAACATGACCTCACTGAGTGTGAGGAAGCAGACAATTATTTTTAAAATGGGGGTGGAAACTTACCTGAGGTGCCTCTCAGCTACAGAAGTTGAATCCATTCAGTTGGAGAGGGGCACAAATTATTTAACATTTTTAATCGACAAGGGTAAAAACAGCTTGAAGTGTGCAAATGTGTGCGAAATCTTGTGCACTCAAACAAATGAAGTTGTAGGTTCACAAGTTTAAGGAAAATTGCAGATGTTTATGGAAGGTAGGATTCTTTGGCGGGGGGGGGGGAATGAGAAAGCTAATATAAAAACAACCTAAACTACCTCACAGGGTTGTTGCGAGGATATTAAATGTGGAAGATAATGAAGTGTGCTGGCCTGAGCTGCTTGGGAGAAGAGCAGAATATCTGGATTGCCGGTATGCTGCCTTGAGCGATAGAAGGAAGGTGGGATGTATATGTAAGGAAATAAATATGGCCATTTATTTTGGAGTAATCTCGTTGACTTTATTGGTGGTATACTCTTAACCAGGAGTTGAGATTGTAATTGCAAGTTCCCAAAGCAGGGCGGTGCTGCCCGTGGCCCTGTTAAGTTATAATTTTACATTTGAAAATTTTATTTGCCCTCAGGAGTATTTTAATTGTCCCTGCAAGAGTTTCTAGGCTGCATTTTATTGGCTTGATACTGGGGACGGGTGCACTTTCTCCTGCTGCAGCAACAGCCATCTCTTCTGTGAGCCTGGACAGCTAGACTCCAACCCCCTAACGCTCCGCAGTTGTGTGAGAACCAAAAACAAACCCCTGTGTTGCAGTAAGAACCAACCACAACGATACAAACACAACACGTAGGCTAACAGTTAGTAGAGAATATATAATAGAATAATGATATTATTCAAATTGTAAGAATAAGCCAATCAAAGTTCATATGTACAATATAAGAGTGGTAGCGAGGACTGTCAAGTCGTGTGTTCAAAACAGATGTCTAAGGACAGTCTCACAATAGTCTTTCAAAAGTTTCAACAGAAGATGTCTCAAAAGTTTCAAAAGGACAGAGTCTCCGGAATGATACTACTGTTTCAGTAGTAGACATCTGTTTTGAACACACGGCTTGGCAGTCCTCGCTACCACTCTGTTATATTGTACATATGAACTTTGATTGGCTTATTCCTACAATCTGAATGATATCATTATTCTATTATATATTCTCTACTAACTATTAGCCTATGTGTTGTGTTTGTAGAGTTGTGCAAGAACCGGCAGCCCCACTTATACACTACGACAATTTTCCCTTGCAAAGTGCATGAATTGAACTAGCACCTCAGCAACTGCCCATCCCTGATCTCAAGGAGCAAAACCAGACTAAAAACACTGCAAGCCACATTGCAAGCCAGGAGTAGCAATCTTAAAGCAGAGTCGCAAATCTGAAGATCTAAAGAGCAACTAGTATGGTGTCTAACGGGCAGAGCGCTACCCTACCACAACCATACAATCCTAGGTTTCACGCAGCCGTGAAGTTTTATAAGATAGCCTTGGGGGATGTTTTCTTGCTTTCGCTCTCTCTCAGCCTAGTCTACTTCACAAGATTGCTCTGAGGATAAAATGGGGGAAAAACATACAGCGCCTTGAAGGAAAGGTGAAGAACAAACAGGGTGCTGGTATTTTTCTTTCCTTAAAAAAATTTTTTATGTGACTTTTCAAAAGCTGATGGATGCTGGGATTCACACACCAAGACGGACAATCCCAGGTGAATGTTTTGAAAGTCAGAGTTGTTTACTGATGCACGATGCAGCCCCCAGATATTTCATTCTTACTTCTTATTACGGCATGTCTGGAGTAGTACTTGGGCTGTGAAAGCAAGCTACTTGGATTCTGTGATGCCGGCTTGAAGCCTCCCACTGGGAAATTCCTTTTCAAGCTCCAAATTCCTTCCAGAGCCGCTGTTCAAAATATATGAAGAGCATTATTGTCAGTTGGGTTCCAAGCTGACCTTCTATATTTTTAGGTAGGAGGGAAAGCAATTAATACCCGCGGACCGAAATATTTGTACAAACCACTGGCTGACGAAACATAATCGTGCAACTGTAGGTCTGGAAGGAACCTTGCATTATTGATTCGATTCCATTTATGGGTGGCTTGCCATAAAATATCTCCGAGCAGTTTCATAATAAAAACAAGTCCATATGTAAAAAACAAGTTAATATACCCAAACAATTTAAAAAAACCACAGCTCTGTATGTAAAAATGCTTACAAAGCATCCCACATATATAATAAATTTCCAATCCAATACAGATACACACTGGGATAAAAAACACACCCTCCACTTGTTGTAAAAGGAAGATCTTCAGTAGGTCCTGAAAAGACAACAGAGCTGACGCCTGTCTAGTGTGCAGTGGGAGATAGCTCCAAAGGGTAGCTGCCACCTTCCTAAATGCTGTTCCTATATTGCAGGCATGTACAACAGGTTGATCGGGATCGACTGGTAGATCCTGGGCTAGATTATGGTCGATCGCAGGTCAACTGCTGCGCTCCTGGGGGGGACAGGACAGAGATGCTGCCCTGCCAGCTCTCAGGACAGCTGGCCTGTGTGTGTGTGTGTGTGTGTGTGTTTGCCTGTCCTCCTTCCTGCTGCATTCCTGGGGGGATGTGAAAGGGATGCTGCCCTGGCGGCCTCCAAGGGAGAAACTGGCTGCTCTGCCAGCTCCCAGGAAGAGCTGGGCTGTGCTTGTGTGTACGTGTGTGTGAAGATGAGGTGCGTGGGCTCTGCATGGGCTGCAGCTGTGGAGGCACCCAGTCAGGGAGCTGAGGGAAGGGTGGCACGTGAGAGAGACAATGACATCCCCCTCCCTTTCCCCCCTCCCGCCAGTTCCCATGGAAAGAAAACACCCTCTCCCTCCTAGCTCTGGATGGGTGCTGATACCCCGCCCATCTGGCTGGGTTTCCCCAGCCAAATATAATATGTTTAAGTTTAAGAATGACAATGGGAGAGTGTGGTAGATCACTGCCAGTTTTTGATACTGGATGGTAGATTGCAACCTTATGGATGTTGGACGTGCCTGCTATATTGTACGGAATGGACCTCCATATAGATGGAATCTGCAGGAGACCCTCTGCAGCAGAGCAGAGTGATCAATTTGGGTATATTGCATATTATTGCAAGGCCTGTGATAGATGCAAATATTAAGCCACTCATCATGCATTTTTGCAGTGGTATGACATGGTGGATAACTCTGAGGACTTAACAACTATAGGGCTTACACCAGTGGCTTTCAAACTGGCTTCCCAGGAACCTTGGGGTTCCTTTACAGCCTTCAAGGGTTCCTAAATGAAATTGGTAATGGCTGTGCAGCTTTTCAGAAAGACAGCTTGCTCAGTCTGCTGATGTTCTCCTGTAATGGGGAGCAGCAGGAATTGTGTTGTAAGGTTCATGCAGGGTGAATTGTGAGGCCAGTGTCCCACATATACTGAACTTGCCACAGGATCCTTTGCAGTGTTCAAAGTTCCACCACAAGCCATACGGATTCCCAGCTACGGAAAACATTCCTTCAAGGCAGCATCTTTGAAAACCACCGGCTAAGGCAAATTCATGGAGTAGCAAAATACACATAGATGTCAATCAAAGTGGATGAGGGATGTCTTAACAGAGAATCAGTATGGAATAGTCAATTGCGTATTGGCCTTAGGCTTCGTTTCAACCCCTTAATCAGCCATAAAGTTTACTAGCTGGTCAAGTCCCACCCCACCCATCTTTCTCTCAGTTTAATCTACCTTGCAGGGTTATTGTGAGACTAAAAAGAATAAACTTGTGCGGTGCTTTCCCCCCCTAAAAAAACGTTTAGGGGTACTCTCATTTTGACTCAAGAAAATCACCATTTTATAGTTCATATCGGGGAAAATAAATACAGTAAATGGACAAAAGTACAAAGATTCACAAAATGTTTAGGGGTATGCGTGTCCCTGTGAACCCCCAGAAAGAAGCACTACTGAACTTGTGTATTTTGATTTGAGTTTCTTGATAAAAAGGCTGAATACAAATGATGACATGCCAAGGTGACTGTATTTATGGGGTCTGGCCCTCTCCTTCTATAAGTTGTCCAAAGCCAGCTTGTAACTACCAACTGCTGTTTTGGATTTCTCTGTTGAGGCTTCCCTAAACTTTAAATGAGCTGTTGTGGAGAATGTGGTTAAAGAACTGCCATTCTGAAAGATAAATGAAATACTTAATATGAAAAGGGGGGGGGGAGAAGCCCACTCTGTGATTCTTACTTGGCTGGGTTACTAAATGAGGTCAATGGGGCAAGCCAATGTACTGGCTTTTGCTAGAGTTTGCTCTTGTATTGAGCCTCTGAATTTATTGTATGTTGTAACCTACCCTGGGACCTTAAGGTGAAAGGCAGGTAAGATATATTGGGAGCTCTCCAATGAAGTGCTTCCGCTAGCACCACGACTTCTGATGTGCAACAGAAATTATTTCCTCTACCCGTGCATCCTCTAAATCTGCTCTGGGTCCCCCCCCCCAACCCTCTGAAAAAGGATTGGTGGAGGACACAGAGTAGCATGAGGACAGGGAAAGGAACTTCCATTGTCCAAGCAGAAATCTTTGTGCTGGTGGATATCACACTTATATATAATATGACATGCACCATTCTGAATGCCTGGAAAAATTGTAAGATACTAATACGATAAATAAATAGAACTTTGTTTTACCCGTAACATCTGACTTTATATATTTCCTCAAGTTAAGCAGTATTTACAGCAGATTTTCACAACTTATTATCCACTAAACATTTCAGATTTTTCTTCCCTTAATCATTTTATTTTTATTTTATACCTTTGCCGGCCACAGAGCTTACCTTCTGAAGGGTGTTTAATTCTGCATTCATCCCTCCGAAAATAAAGCTCTTCTTCTAGCACTTCCTTAACTCTCCTAGGTGGTTCGACATATACAAACTTCTTCCCTGTTTTGTTAAAGATATGATACACACCTTATTTCACTTAACTGTGTATCAGAATTAACTAATTTGACATAATAAAATTTAAAATCATTCTCATTTGTAATATAAAGTTCAAAAATACAAACAAAATGTTTAAAAAATGTGATATTAAAAATATCAGTCATGTTTTATTTAAGTCACTGATGCACCCATAACTTAAATATTCTTTTCTGGTACTCTGTTCTCAGGTGCAAGATATAGCAGATATGGAAATAATACTGAGAAGTGCAATAATCTTCCATGCAATCACTAACTATTTTATATTTTCCCATGACACACCAGTGAAGACAGTAACTCAGACCACTGGTTCATCTAGATCAGTATTCTACATTGCCTCAATATGGTTTCAGACAGGTTTTTCCCAGTCCTACCTGGGGATATTGTGGGTTGAAAATGGAGCACTATGTGCACAAATCATGAGCTCTGTCACTGAGCTATGGCCCTCTCCCAATGTGTGCATCACCACACATTAATTCCATAATTAAAGACTCATAAGAATCCAAAGCCGTTACATTGACTGACTGACGAGGTTTCCCATTGTATGATTTACAACAAGCAGAAGTGATGCTTCTCTGAACTCTGGGGCATAGTAACAAATGTTGCAATCCTAACCCCACTTACTTGGGAGTAAGCCCAAATGAGTTCAGTGGGACTTACTTCTGAGTAGGCTGGTTAAGACTGTGCTGGAAGCATCATGCTTCCAATTTTAATTGAAGGTTGTTGTTCTTAGGTAACAGACAGAAGAGTCACTTATAAGGATTCATAACCATATAGGAATCAGTGTATTCCTATGTACGTACTGTACTGTATAATATAGCGGATTGTTTGGGAAAGGGACCTTATCTTCACTTTTTGGGCACTAGAGGGCACTGTATAAAATTATATTATACAGTATATGCAACAAGTTTTTGAAACAAACTAAATGCTTTTTAACTGCATACACTATTCATCTGAACTGCTACATGGAGCAATAATCAGGTAATATGCGTATACTGCCATGCTGTGGGAGTGGCGGAAAGGTGCAGAATATGAAAATGGTCCCAGAATTCAGAGAACAGTGGCTCTTAATTTGTTTTCCCAAAGCTTGGTGACCTTTTAAGGTTGTAAAGTTATGCTTCAGAAGGAAACAATTCCTGCTGAAATCTCAGAAGCCAAAGGGGTGCTTGAATATGTCCAATGTTTGGAGGAATGGCGTAGCGGGGGGGGGGGGAGCTGCCCCCCCATCAAGTAAAATAATAGAAATACTTAACAAATCACATTGGTTCTGCCTCCCCATGACTAGTGTAATCGGTTAGTCTGGGAGGTGGCAGGTAAGAGATTTTCCCCACTCCTGCACTGGAGGAACCCAGCATATGTCTCCTTGTAATGGGATGTCCAAGCGTGGCATGAAACTGCTTAAATGTAGTCAAAATTTGCAAATGCTAATCTATAGTTTTGTGAGCCATTTGGTCCCAATAGCTCACCGGCAGCCGTGCTTTCAGGTGTAAAATTAACCCATCTCACTGCCCCACATATCGTATAGGCACCCAGCCAGTTGCTGCTTCCAGTTCAGTGACATTTCACTGTATTCTATATATGGTGTACCCAAACCAAGGAACCAAAAGCAAATCATGACTATCAGGCATGTGTATATATCTATAAAATGGAATACACATGCATGAAGCCCTCAAAGGTGATTATGTGTAGATGATTTTCTGTAAATGAAGTGTTTGTTAAGTTGTCCTTTGGTGAGTTAAAACGCCTGCATATGAATGCTTCCATAGCTGATGGATTGAAAGCTTGCTGGGTTAGGCAACTCTCCCAGTAGAAATGGCGGTCAGCGATGCTGCAACAGATCTCAAAGTGGTCTGTGTTCATCACAGTGAGAAAATTTCCCCATGGGATAAACCAAACCTCCAGCATGTTTGGAAAAACTGCATTGAAGGAGATGGGGTGTATAGCATTGGGATGGGATTTTCCCAATGGAATTGACTATAGTTGGGAATTGAATGTTGATTCTTGGTGGTGAGCAGAGGAAAGGGGAGGACACCAGCCCTTCTAGAATGGAACTGAAAAGAGTTCCTCATAGTGATGTATTTGTCAAGTGGAATAAACCCTTGTGGGGTGTGCAATGCCCCCATGGAAGGGAGACTGATATGTGCACAAGGCGAAAAAGCACAGTAAGCGAAAACCTTCCTCTTAAACCGGGCATTTGGTCGATTAACATCCTATGGCTTTTAAAATGCGTTTGTGGGAAGGGGGGGGGTTGTTGGTTTGCTTTTGCTTTACTATTATTATCATTTATTCTTCATTTCATTTCGCTTTATATTTTAAAGAAAAATCTCAAAGTGGTTTACAGCACATTAAAAGGTCAATAGAACAACCCGGAATGAAACACTACTGAAGAAAGTCAAACATAAAAGTACACAGCCAAAGCAACCTAATTAACGGGAAAACGAAAATATCATCTTAAAAGATTTCAAAATAAAACATTACAAAGGAGGTCGACTGCAGAATTTTATTATGCCTTTTGTACTCTCGTTTTTGTATTTCTCTGCTGTGAACCGCCCTGGGATCTTCAGATGGAAGCCGGTATACAAATGAAATAAATAATAATAATAATACTGGAACAGACAGGATCCTCTGCGCTGGGGGAAGAGGGTGGGTGGTCCCTTTGGGAGGCAAGGGAGGTGTGTTCTCTATGGGGAAATGAGCAATGGCATCACATTATGGGCAAGGGGCATTGGAGCGGAGGGGGTCCAATGGTGCCAGGCAGTCCCTAATGCAAGAGGGTGGGGTGCCCTTTCCCTCTAATGGGGGTGGGTGGAGGGGAGAGGGCAGCACCCCAACATTTTGCACAAGAGAGGGGTAGCAGCAGCAGCAGCAGCAGCGACAGCAATGCCCCCACCTACCCACTCCCCTTGGCTCGAGAGAGGTTGCCACGCTTTCCAGCCCTGGAGGGGACTACGCGGTTGTGTGTGTCCCCCCTCGGCGACCCCTCCCCACTCACAGGGCTGCCCCGCTTCATTGTACTCCGCGTAGCTCCGGCTGCTCCCCGGCTCCCCGGGACTCGGCTCCAGTTGCTCTCCGGCCGCCGCTCTCATGCCTCGCCGCCCGCCGCCGCCGCCTCTTGCACCAGCCGCGCCCAGGCAAGCGGGAGACGCGCGGGCCCGTTGCCATAGGAGCCCGAGGCGGAGAAAGGAGGAGGAGGAAGAAGGGGGAGCCCGGAGCTCGCGACTCGCCTCCCCCGGGGGAGCTGAAGAATGAGCCTGGGAGTTAAGTTTCCCGCTCCCCGGGGCCGGGGGAAAGCGCAGGAAGAGAGGCGGCCTAGAGTGAGACTAGGCCCGGGCCTCTTGGGCGTTGCCATGGCGACGGATGCTGCGCTAAGAAGCCCGGCGGGGATGGATGGTGGGTGAAGCGAGCAGAGGCGTCACAGTGCAAAAGCGCTGCTGTCGAAGGCTGTTGAGGCACCTGCAACTACTACTTCTTCTTCTTCGGCGATCACTCGTAGCCCAGTAAGATTGCCTTCCACAAACACGATTTTCACAGTGAGTCCATAAGTTACTGTGGAGGCCAATTCTGGATCCACACGTCTTTCCACAGTGGGGACATAGGTTTCCGGGGAGAGTTGATTATGGTGAGGATTTGCCAATATGCCTTTCTCCTAGCACGTTTCTCCCTTGCGTTCTGAGTTCGAGTGTCTTCAAAGCCCATGACACCTTTGGTAAAGGCTGTTCTCCAGTTGGAGCGCTCGCAGGCAAGTGTTTCCCAGTTGTCGGTGTTTATACTACATTTTTAAAAATTTGCCTTGAGAGAGTCTTTAAGCCTCTTTTGTTGACCACCAGCATTAAGCTTTCCATTTTTAAGTTCGGAATAGAGTAGTTGCTTTGGAAGACGATAATCAGGCATCGGCACAACATGGCCAGTCCAACGAAGTTGATGTTGAAGAATCATTGCTTCGACACTGGTGATCTGTGCTTCTTCCAGTACACTGGTATTAGTTCGCCTGCCTTCCCAAGTGGTGTGTACATTTTTTCAGAAACACCGTTAAGGGAATCTTTCGAGGAGTTGGAGATGGCTTTTATAAGTGGTCCATGTTTCACAGGCATACAGTAAGGTTGGTAGTACAATAGCTTTGTAAACAAGCATTTTGGTTTTCCTGTGAATGTCTCAGACACTCTGCACTTCAATTGGGAGAAAGCCGCACTTGCAGAGCTCAGAGATCAGCTCTGCAACTTCTTGTACCAGTGTGCTTGCCTACATTCCCCCCCCCCCTTTCCCACTCAGCCACCCACATCCCAATCAGGGCTCCTGTGACCTGCCTTTCAGGCAGACATTCAACTGGAGCTCTCCCCCCCCCCCCCATGGAAATGGCCCCGCTGAAATCCATGCCTAGAACTAAATCGGATGTGGAGAACCTTTGGTCTATATGTTGCTAGACTCCCATCAGCCCCAAAGAGCACAGCCAGTGGCCAGGGAGTACATCTGGAGGACCAAAGGTTCCCCCTCGTCTGGCCTGAATACAACATGTTAGGCATGCTTTAAGCCCGTGGATTTGAACCGGCGCAAGAAGGACTATTGCGTTTGGGTCTTAGGCAAAGTGGAGCAGGTTATCTCCCAACTGTTGACTTCAAGGGGGGGGGGGAGCCCTTAAATGAAACACACAATTAAGAATATTGTAGCTCATGTAAACCCAACAAAACATGTCTTTCCCGTATCGCTCTCTACAGCTGCAACACGCGCTGTAACCTTCCAATACTTTGACTTCAGACCCCAAAGGCTCACTCCTCCATTGACTCCTGAGGCAGATGGATGCCAACCATTCCACCTTTCCTCCGAGGTCAAGAATGGTCAAACATGGTTCTCTCCCCCTGCTCCATTTTTAACACCATAATCATGGGAGGCAAGTTAGGCTGAGACGGTGACAAGCCCAAGTTCACCCACTGAGCTTCATGGCTGAGGGGGGACTTTAACCCAGCTCCAGTACTCTAACCACTATGCCACACTTCCTTGCTTCCAAGCAAACCTGCATTGGGTAGGATTGTAAAATCATTTTTTAATAGAGGTAGGTAAACACACTGCATAGGAATGTAAGCTATGGCTTTCTAGCTGAATGAACATTTTGAGGTTAAGGCTTCAGAAATGCTACTATGGGGAACGCCAGCTACCAGATTCTCCATGTCTTTGTTCATGCTGTGTGCTTTCCGTGTGCTGGACTAGGCCTGGGAAAAGCATAGTTGAAATATGTATGGTCCCTGTGTGCTGCTACTTGCTTCTGAAGTGACATCACATAGAAGACATCCAACTATAATGCAAAATACATCTGATAAACAAAAATGGTATGTGGATTTTCTCTAAGCATACTTACAATCTTGGATATCTTGAGAATCACATAGGATAAGGTACAAACGACGCACTTTCCCACCAAACACGCCGTGGTTTGGCAAATAGGCTTAGTTCCAGCAAAAACACAGCTTTCCAGATTTTGAAATTCGGCAGCTGGCCACATGGTATGAGAAGTCACAGTCCCACTGAGCATGAGAAAGGACCACAGCTCAGTTCCAGTAACATGCTCTGAATGCAAAAGCTCCAGGCTCAATTTCTGGAATCTCTATTTAAAAGCATATTACTAATCAGCTGAGACAATGCTGAGCTAGACAGACTAGCAGTTCAATTCAGTAAAAAGCAGCTTCATATGATCATGTGCTGCTAATCACACAACACTCTGTATTGTGTTCCACCACAACCACAGGCAGTAGTGAGCCCCACACACTCTCTCAAAGAAATGCCAACATATGCATGCAATTAAATTTTAAAAAGGACAGTGTCAGTTTCCCTGAAAGTGCTCTAGCTTCTACACAATCCCTCAGTTACATACATACAATCACTCATTTCCCCTTAATACAGACCTTTAGATATTTAGCTGCACTGTATTTCTGAAAGCTGTTAGTATCCAGAGTGCTGTACTGCTCTTAATCAACCCACAAATCATTGCAATGAACCTTGCAGCTGAAGACCACGTTTCACTGTGTTAAATATTTTATTTTTAAATAAGACTCACAGCAGAATTACAGTATACTGTATTTCAAGTGTTACCTGTATTAAGTTCAGTTACATTCCATTTCACTTTTCATGCGGTTTTCAAACATTAACAAGTACCTCACAAAAAATAAAAAAATCTTTAAAGTGAACTTTGATATCATCTGTATTTGTCGTTTCATACAATAATAAATACTCCAGTTCTCTCTGTTATAACATACTAGTGCTTTACAGCTTTCAGTTACAGTAGATCTTCGCAATTTTGCACTACTTAAAGACGTACTACAAAATGCCTTTTTCTACACTACACCTTTAAAATGGTTTCAGACCTGCTTATTAGTCACAGCTCCCAACCACAGAATGGCAATTGCAGTTTGAGATAAAACTGGCAATCATTTTCCAGTGAAGCCTCAGCATTGACAAAACTACAAGTCACGGTGTTCTTTTGGGAGAAATTGTCACATTTAAACTGGTTCCCAAGCAGTCTAAATTTGTAGTGCAACCTTAAGATGGTGATCTGCTAGCCACTTTAATTAGCATACTACTAACTTAAAATGGCTTGGATGTCAAATCTTGAAACATTTATTTAGAGGTGCCGTTAGAACAGCAGAATGTGTAGCCTAATGCTAAGCACCGGTAATCAGTTCAGAAAACTAAACCTGCCTATTACAATTACAATGAGGCTTACTTTCTAGTAAGTTAGGGAAATTATTTTACTGATTTTAGCAGGAACTATGTGATTATATGGAGCAAAGTCTGCTGATAAATGAACAGGATAACATACTAGTAATTTTCTGGTCAATTCAAGTAGTTTATAGACCACATTGGAGTGCTGCACACAGTGTCACATTTAGTCAAGAAGTTCAGGTTTGTAAGTAGTAATCAGAACTGGGTCTTTGGACTACAAAATTAAGGACTGTTGGCTTCAATACGCAAGCCACTTTGCTCCAGAGTTCCCTCGCTGATCTACCACTGATGATTGTTTGTCTATTTCAGAGTTAAATGGATTTTAGCTTACAAGTTTTGGATTGTAGCCTTTAGGCCACTTATTCAAGAACAGCCTCAGTGAATCGAGTTATGAGGTAACATCACATTACCACCCAATGTCAGTGGGTCTGACTTTTAATTTAGGGCTAATTCACTCATTCAAAAGGAGCAAACACAGTGTTTACATGTATGTCAATTCATACATTACCCATTGACACTGTACATGAAATTGAGAACCTATTTGTACCAATTTCTATCTGGTACAAGCCAATAAGATTTATGGGGGGGGGGGGGGATTACATGTAGCTGTAGAGAGACAACACCTACTGTTTACATGAATTTTTTCAAACTTGTATTTTAAAAGTATTATGTGAACCAGTCCCAAGTATCTTTGGAATGGATAAAACCTGTGTGTGTGACAACAGGCTACTTCTCGTTCATGAATGACATCCAGCTCATCCCTGTCCATTATATGAAAATGTAACAAAGGAAGAAAGTACATGAATTACCAAGTTCTGAAATCCATAGTGCCACTTCCAGGTAATGTTTTCTGCTCCCAGGTTTGCTTTTGAAAAAATCTATCGCTGTTAAGCATCTATGGAGGGCAACAGTAAGCAAAGAATCCACGTAACTTTCAACAATTGAATCCATCAGTAGGATTGAATGAGGATTCAAATCTTGCTCACACAGCCATCAAATAAATAATGTCATCCCAGCATATTATTTCCATTCATTCATGTTATCCCTTTAAAAAGCAAAATCTGAGCACATAAAATGTTATGGTTTGAAGGTAGGCAGACAAGGTATATTATATATTGCACCAGACACTGAAATCTGACCATCACATTGCACTTTTTGATTTCAGGGTAGCTCAGTTTTTAATAGCTGAGAAAATATTTTTCCCCTGTTGATGGGCAGCTGCTAACCTCATTACAACTGCCTGGAGGCTGTACGGGTTTCTTTCTGCTCAAGCACAGCCCCTGTAAGTCAGCAGAGAGGTCTCAGTAATTCTCAATGGTTTTAAAAGGAAAAAACAAAACACCCCAAATGTTTCAAACAATGCTGGTTCCCAACTCCTGTGTATTCCCATGCTTTGGGATATGAGATTGACGGATGGGAGTACTTCTGCCACTTTAAGTAGTCAATGTGGGAAACAGCCCCAAGATATTTAGGATTCCTCCAGAGCTTTTCAAGTAAAAGTGGAAATGTTTCACAAGTTTAAGGGTAGAGTGGTTTATAGTATAAAAATAACGACATCATAACAAAACGAGACCTCATTTCAGCATCTCACAGAGTAAAGCTACACCAAAGAGGTGGGGTTGAAAGCACCGACTTTTGAGTGCAATTACAAAGAGAACTTCTTACAAAGGCGCTGGCAGTGTGTGTGTTTTGACATTCAAACGTATGCAACTTCTAAGAATCGGACGCAGAATTTGTGCAACTTTCGACAATCTCAAACAGGTAGTGATATATATCAGTCCTCCTGGCAATATCATACGCCGTCTCGTCCAAGTTGTTCTTGAGATTTGGCTTTAGGTAGCGATTCATGAGCAAGAGTTCGAGGGTTTCCTTGCTCTCCCGGTTCCCTGCTGCAAGGTGAAGTGGAGTCAGCAAGCCATTGGTCTGAGCATTGATATCTGCCCCATGCTGGAGCAAGAACGATGCTATCTTGGTGTTGTTCCACTTGCAGGCACTGTGCAGGGGAGTCCAGCTATCCACTGTCAAGGCATGGACATCCGCGCCGTGGGCAATCAGTTCCCGTACAACTTCCAAGTGCCCGTTATAGGCAGCCCGGTGGAGAGGGGTATAGAAATCTTCATCCTGGACATTTACTGGAGCAAGGTTTTGAGACAGGAGCCTTTGCACCGTGCTGAGCTGCGGGGGTGAAGAGACAAATAAGTTTCAGCAAGCCTGCAAGCTAGATGCATTGCTTTTACAGCAAGAGTAGTACTGAAGACATTGAACCAATACTTTGCTCAGCTATAAAAGCTCACGGAACTTCAGTCAAATTTATTCTATCTCAGCCTAATGATGCGACCTGTCCTGGACCATGTGTGATCACCGCCTGAGACCCTTTTTCGTGTGCCTCCCCCATGAGAGGGCCGCAGCAAGGCAACACAGAAAAGGCCTTTTCTGCAGTGGCTCCCCAGTTTGTGGGATGTTCTCCCCCACAAGACTCACCTGGCTCCTTTGTTACATATCTTTAGGCGCCAGAATGAAACGTTTTCTCTTCAACCAGGCGTTTGGCTCACTAACATTCTATGGCTTTTAAAATGTGTTCCTTGGGAGGGATGTTATTGATTTGTTTGCTTCCGTTTTTATTATGCATTTCGTGTTTTCGTTTTGTATTATTATGTTGTGAATTGCCCTGTCATCTTCGGATGAAGGGTGGTATACAAAATTATTAAATAAACAGTAATAATGTTTATAATAATAATTAATTGTTAATAATAGTTGACTTAGATATGATGTTTTTGCCCCATCTCTCCTGTAAGTGCTTTGGAGTGATATACAGTGGTACCTCGGGTTACAGACACTTCGGGTTACATATGCTTCAGGTTACAGACTCCACTAACCCAGAAATAGTACCTTGGGTTAAGAACTTTGCTTCAGGATGAGAACAGAAATTGCGCAGCGGCAGCGGGGGGCCCCATTAGCTAAAGTGGTGCTTCAGGTTAAGAACAGTTTCAGGTTAAGAACGGACCTCCAGAACGAATTAAGTTCTTAACCTGAGGTACCACTGTACATGGGTCTTCCCTTCCTGTTTTTCCCCCCTTACAACTGAATATACTGAGAGAAAGAGGGATTGGCCCGAGATCACTGAACAAGGTTTATGGCAGAGTGGGGATTTTAACCTGGGTCTCTCTGTTCCTAGCCTGACACTCTATCCACCACATTCCACTGGATCTCTATTGTGCAAGAGCCGTTGCAGGGACAGAATGAAGTAACACTGAAACCTCTTAAGAGAACTGCTTTGATTATAGCACACAACAAACAAGGATGTTTATTGGCCTTGGCTTCTGTGCAAAACCACTTAAGAAGCATGGAGATGAAACATCAAATCCCACTTCGCAACTACAGTTTTTCTGCATAGCAGGAAGCGTGTCACAGTGCCCCAAATCTGACAATAATCCAGGGCCTCACTAAACTTTATTTATGAAGCTAGGAATGGGCACCAGGTCTGAGCAACCCTCAGTTCCCTCACTGCACCCTGGTTTTGATTAGATGTTCCTGGTTGGTATTCAGCCAACCCTAAGTACTGTGACTTAGGGTTAACAAATCAGGAAAATAGCTTAAAAGGATCCAGTTCTTGGATAATATTTAAGTTAGCATCCACTGTGGTGCTCATCTTTTAGTTGGGTGGGGGCCGAGGCAGGGAGGTAGGCTATTGTACTCTTAGATGAGCTTTTTAGGAATTTTGTAATGTATATTGTTTGCTAGATCTTTGCCTTCTAGTTTACTTTATCTCTTGGTATTGTATCCAATTAAAGCATTTTGAGACTTTTTTTTGTACAAAGTGACTAACAAATGTAACGAATCTTTCATTTGTGATAATAATAAATCCTCAACAACTTTGTGCCAAAGCCAGAACATGCTGAGAGGAGGGAGAACGGAAAGGAAGAGCACTCAGCTTTGGCACTCATTATCAGCTTCATAAATCATGAAGCCTGGAATGATTGTCCACATCAGGTTGAAGAAATTTAGGTTTCTGGCACGACACACACAGCCCCAGTATGAATTTCCCATATGTGATTAAGAAATGGCTTACTCTATTTTTTTCTGCTGCCCAAAGCAGAAGCTTATCTGGGTGGTTTTCCAGCTTCTTCTCTTGAGCCTGGTACCATTCCTCGGTTTTTTCTTCCTGGTCTTCATCGTCAGAATCTCCAGACCAAAGACTCTGTGTTCCTGTGGGGATCAGGTGCCGGTGGGTCTCCAACAATTCAAGCTGGTTAAAGCTCTCAGGAAAGTCTCTATAATCTTTTGCATCCTCCTCTATGTTCTTCTCTGAGGACTTCCCACTTTCATTCATTCTGCAGACTTGAGTTCTCAAGCCCCAATTTACACGTGAAATAGTTCCTCCTCCTCCCTCCTCTTCTAGCTCATTTCATTTCCTGATTGTTCATCAGCAGAATTTACAAGCACATAGAAACAGCTAGCAAAGGCTAGTGGCATAGATCGCATCAACATCATGGCAACCTTTAGAGAAAGAAAAATTAAGAAATGATTAATACAGTGACCAGTACACACAAAAAAGATGTAAGTTCTTAGCATTTAACACTAAAAAAAAAGAATTGTGGCAGTGCAGGAGCAAAAAAAGAAATCCTTCTCTCAAATCCTGACTTATATCAGACCTTATGCCTCCTATGAAAGGTCAGCTAAAGTGAATAGGTATTGAATAAGACGGCATTTTATGGCATCACACAAAGCTTAGTCATTTTGTTAGATATCTTCGAGAGCATTGTGTGGCGAGACTGAGGCAATTACTCTATTTTTCGCTCCATAAGACGCACCAGACCACAAGACGCACCTAGTTTTTGGAGGAGGAAAACAAGAAAAAAAATAGTCCCGAATCTCAGAAGCCAGAACAGCAAGAGGGATCGCTGCGCAGTGAAAGCAGCAATCCCTCTTGGTGTTCTGGCTTCTGTGATAGCTGCGCAGCCTGCATTCGCTCCATAAGATGCACACACATTTCCCCTTACTTTTCAGGAGGGAAAAAGTGAGTCGTATATAGAGCAACAAATACGGTATGTCCAAACTTAGGCCAGTAAGATTTCCTCCCTGTCCTTCCCAATCTTATTATTACTATTACTGATTCATTTACACGCCACTATCTATTTTTAAGTAAACCAAACAAGGAGGCTTACAAACATCAAGACAGCTATATAATAAAATCAAGGGAAAAACTATGGTTCAAAATCACAACAAAATACAAACAAACTTGAAAGTGCTGCAAAATACATAGTCAAAACATTCCAAAAGCAGTAAGAGTCTTGTGGCAGTGTAAAGAGTAACCAATTTATTAGGGAACAAGTCTTAGTGAAATACAGTGCACTTCATCAGATGCACTAGGCATTATCCTGCATTATCCACAACAAGTGCGCTGTGAACAGCCAGTGTGATTAACAGTCTACTTGTTTTGCTCCCCTCCAATATCACTGTAGACAAACTCATAATACCATAATGCATTTGATGAAATGGGACTGCAGCTCATGAAAACCTATGGCGGCCTTCCCCAACCTGCTGCCCTTCTTTTTTCGTACTAATACTCCCATAATGCAATTAGCCATACAAGCTAATTGGAAGGGCGGGGGAATCTGACAGGCACCGATTGGGGGAAGGCTATCTCACATAATAGATCTGTCAGTGTTTACGATGCCACAAAGCTATTTATTATAATAAAATCAGACTCCTACAGAAGATTCTTGAATAGAATAGTCACTGCCACCTGTCTAAGAAGCAGATCGTGAGGGGATCAGTTAAAATTCTCTTGGGATGCTGTTCCAAATCCTGGGCACCGCAGCCGACAAGGTCACCCATGTGCCTTCCCTCAGAGGCAGGACCTGAAGGAAGGCCTCTCAAGTAGAGCAAATATACAATCTCAACTTCAAGAATGTCCCTAAAATATTCCATTCCATTGGATCCCTTCCAGTTGGGATTCACTGAAACTGCCTTGGTCGCACTGTTTCATCATCTCCGGCAGGATAGGGTTAGAAGTACTGTTTTGGGGGAACAGGAAGCGGGCAGGTGTGGATGACTCCCTGGTCCTGAATGGGGTAACTGTGCCCCTGAAGGACCAGGTGTGCAGCCTGGGAGTCATTTTGGACTCACAGCTGTCCATGGAGGTGCAGGTCAATTCTGTGTCCTGGGCAGCTGTTTACCAGCTCCATTTGGTACGCAGGCTGAGACCCTACCTGCCTGTGGACTGTCTCGCCAGAATGGTGCATGCTCTAGTTATCTCCCGCTTGGACTACTGCAATGCGCTCTACATGGGGCTAACTTTGAAGGTGACCCAAAAACAACAACTAATCCAGAATGCGGCAGCTAAACTGGTGACTGGGAGTGGCCGCTAAGACCATATAACACCAGGCTTGAAAAACCTACATTGGCTCCCAGTATGTTTACAGGCACAATTCAAAGTGTTGGTGCTGACCTTTAAAGCCCTAAACGGCCTCGGTCCAGTATATCTGAAGGAGCGTCTCCACCCCCATTGTTCTGCCCAGACACTGAGGTCCAGCGCCAAGGGCCTTCTGGTGGTTCTCTCGCTGCGAGAAGCCAAGTCACAGGGAACCAGGCAGAGGGCCTTCTTGGTAGCGGCACCCGCCCTGTGGAACGCCCTCCCACCAGATGTCAAAGAGAACAACAACTACCAGACTTCTGAAGACATCTGAAGGCAGCCCTGTTTAGGGAAACTTTTAATGTTTGATGAACTATTGTATTTTGATATTTTGCTGGAAGCTGCCCAGAGTGGCTGGGGAAACCCAGCCAGATGGGTGGGCTATAAATAATAATTTATTATTATTATTATTATTATTATTATTATTATTATTATTATTACAAAAACCAATGCTGCAATGAAGAGATATAACAAAAGCATACAATACGATCAACTGGTAAGTGGAAATTATTGACCACATATTGGATTAGCACCAAATCATTGTTTTCAGTAGCTGGTCAGCAAATCAAGAACAGCAGAGAAGGAGTGGTACGGGAGCATGCAGACAGGCGGGCAGGCTCCTACTCACTCAAGAGTTACAGTGGAGAGGTGTGATTTTTGCACACACACACTGTGCCTGCGCTCATGGCAACGTCCCATGTGGGATAAACTACTATCAGACTCAGTGGGAATCTCACTGAATGGGGTTTGCAGCCTTATGTGTGAGTAGCTCCTACTGAACTCAGTGGGTCTTACATCCAAGTAAGCATGCATAGGATCAGGCAAGAGGGGTCAGATGCAAAAGGACAGGGCCCCCTCACCTTTGGCAATTGTGTAGAAGAGGAATTTCAGCAGGTACAGCTTGTCACTCAAACTTCAAGCACTAAAATACCCTCTTCGGGTGGCGCTGTGGGTTAAACCACCGAGCCTAGGACTTGCCGATCAGAAGGTCGGCGGTTCGAATCCCTGCGACGGGGTGAGCTCCTGTTTCTTGGTCCCAGCTCCTGACAACCTAGCAGCTTGAAAGCACGTCAAAGTGCAAGTAGATAAATAGGTACCGCTTCGGCGGGAAGGTAAACGGTGTTTCCGTGTGCTGCTCTCGTTCGCCAGAAGCGGCTTGGTCATGCTGGCCACATGACCCGGAAGCTGTACGCCGGCTCCCTCGGCCAATAAAGCGAGATGAGCACCACAACCCCAGAGTCGGTCACAACTGGACCTAACGGTCAGGGGTCCCTTTACGTTTACACACTAGAAGATGAATGGTCCTCTTTTGCAACTAGCTGCCCTAGCTCAGGCCACAAGAAGCCTGTACCTGCTTTGTAAACAAAAACTGTATTAAGCCTCAACAGGGCCGGCTTACCCATAGGCACTAGGGGTGTGTGGCACCCAGGCGCTGGGCTCTCAGGGGCGCCAGGCCAAGAGTCTGGGGATTGAAGAGCCAGGCCAGCCAACAGCCGTTGCTGGGCAGAGCAGAGCCTGTCAGAACACCACAGGCTTTTCTGCTGCTGGCATTGAGGCAGCCAGCTGGCTCCACCCTCCTGCGCACCTGGGATTGGTGGGCTGTCGAGAGGCCCACCCAGCGCATGCATGCTGCTCACACGAGGCGTGCAGCTTCCCTCCCATGCCTCTGTGGGGATTGCTCTCCTCCCACAGCAGCATGGGAGAGAGTTGTGCGCCCAAGCCGCTGCGGGGGTTGTTCTCTTCCCTCCACCCGCAGTGGCATGGGAGAGATTTGTGTGCACCCCAAAAGCTCAACAACTTTGGCCTGCCCTCCCCCCAAACTGGGGGCGCTGGGCAGTTTTTTGCACCACAGCGCCACATATGCTAAAGATGGCCCTGAGCTTCAACATGCAAAACAATCGTCTAAGAATTGCTCAAGGCTCTACCAGAAAGAAAGCTCTTTGGGTTGCAACCTTCACATTACAGTGGTACCTCAGGTTACATATGCTTACCCAGAAATAGTACCTCAGGTTAAGAACTTTGCTTTAGGATGAGAACAGAAATCATGCTCCAGCGGCGCGGCAGCAGGGGGAGGCTCCATTAGCTAAAGTGGGGCTTCAGGTTAAGAACAGTTTCAGGTTAAGAACGGACCTCCGGAACAAATTAAGTTCTTAACCCGAGGTACCACTGTACTTATGCCAGAGCTAAAAACTACACTGTGCTCTTTTCGGTGCCTGCTAAAGACACTGTTTACACACGCCGTCCCAGGTGCTCAGAAATGCTGATGTGAGTTTTGATCTGATTTAGCGTTCTAACTTTCTGCATGTTATAATGTACGGTAAGTGTTCTCCTGATTTTATGCTTTCCGTAAACCACTATGAGGTTTGTTACTTTGCTGGCAAAATCAAGCGGTGTATAAATTTTAGGAGATAAAATTAAAAATACCCAGCTGCATCCTGGTTTCCAAGGAAACTGACATTTGCGCTCCTCCGCTTGCAAAATCCCACTACTCGCTGCAGCAACTTACCTTGAGCAAGAAGTCCCATTGAACTCAGCGTTGCTTAGCAGACACATGCCGTGATTCTTTTTTTTTTTTTTGCAACAAGCTGCAGCGCTCCAGAACCAGAAGCATCAGGTTTCCAAAGGCTGGCAAAATAAAAAGCAATTCATTAACCCATCATATTTCAATAATAATCATAATTAATATCCCTTACCTCCCCCCCTTTTTTTGCTAGCGGCGCCCGAAAGACGGAGCCCCTTGGCTGGAGGACCCGGCTGGAACCTCCGCAGGGCTTTCGCAGCAGCCCGCCTCGGACGCGCCGCGGGGAAAACTCACCCCCGCCTCCAGCCCGGGGGAAGGGGCGGGGCCAAGGAATGACCGGCAGCAACCCCAGGCGCCAGGGGACTTCCGGCCTTCCTCGGCCCTTTCGTGTCACTCTTTCACCCTTGCTGCGGCTGCGCAGTGGGGATTGCCTGCAGTGCTTGGGGACCGGGTTTAGAAGAGGAGAGGGGGCGTGGCCTGAAGCGTGCATTGGGTACGAAGGGAAAGGAGGAGCTTAGCTCGGAGGCGGGGGGGGGCGGGGTTCAGGACGCTTGTCGCGAGATGGGCCTTGCCTTGCGCGTGCGCGCCCGGAAAGGGGCGGAGTTATTTCTCTCTCTTCCTCCCCGCTCCCAATAGCCGCGGCGCTATGGAAACTGGAGGCGTTGCGTCGTAGGCCGCGCGCCGGGAAGGAGGGTAAGAGCGCGGGAAGCGTGAGGCGCCGCGTGAGGCGGCATCAGGGGAGCTGGGTCTCCGGTAGAGGCTGCGGCCTAGTCCGCCCGTTCCCGCCCTCCGAGGGAGAAGTTTCGCTTTTGAAGTAGAATTCAGACATCTTCCCCATCCCCCACCCACAAAATAGCCAGCGCCTCCAGGGAAAGAGAGGAAATAACTGGACCAAAAAAGGGTCTCTTCCCACGCGCAGAAGGCTACGTGTCTTGCGTAACACGCTTGTTCCACTGATCCCTCCCTCACGTCGAGGCTGCAGTACATTCCATAGAAGTGTAAGGGCCCACGGAAGTCATCTAGTCGAGCCGCCTGCAATGCAGGAATCTTTTGCCCAATACGGGGCTCGAACTCATGGCCCTGACTGAGATTTAAGAGCAGGCATAAGCAAACTCGGCCCTTCAGATGTTTTTGGCCTACAACTCCCATCTGGCGGACTGTCTTGCCAGAGTGGTGCATGCTCTAGTTATCTCCTGCTTGGACTACTGCACTGCGCTCTACGTGGGGCTACCTTTGAAGGTGACCCCGAAACTGCAATTAATCCAGAATGTGGCAGCTAGACTGGTGACTGGGAGCGGCCACAGGGACCATATAACACCGGTCCTGAGAGATCTGCATTGGCTCCAAGTACGTTTCCGAGCACAATTCAAAGTGTTGCTGCTGACCTTTAAAGCCCTAAACGGCCTCGGCCCAGGATACCTGAAGGAGCGTCTCCACCCCCATTGTTCAGCCCGGACACTGAGATCCAGCGCCGAGGGCCTTCTGGCAGTTCCCTGACTGTGAGAAATGAGGTTACAGGGAACCAGACAGAGGGCCTTCTCGGTAGTGGCGCCCGCCCTGTGGAACACCCTCCCTTCAGATGTGAAGGAAATAAGCAGCTATCCTATCTTTAAAAGACATATGAAGGCAGCCCTGTTTAGGGAAGTTTTAAATATTTAATGCTGTATTGTTTTTAACACTCGATTGGGAGCCGCCCAGAGTGGCTGGGGAAACTCGGGGTATAAATAATAAAATTATTATTATTATTATTATTATTATCATCATTCCTAGCTAACAGGACCAGTGGTCAGGGATGATGGGAATTGTAGTCTCAAAACATCTGGAGGGCCGAGTTTGCCTATGCCTGTTTAAGAGCCTCACGCTCTAGTACTGATGGAGCTACCCCAGAGACTAGTTTTCTGCCCATAGAGGATGTTGCCTGCCGCGTCTCTCCATGAGTCTGTGCTTTGGCAAGTGCCTCTTTTCCAGGGGAAAAGCAGCAGGTGTTTCTATTTGGGTGTGATCAATCTGTCACCCCAGGACTTAAGCAGAAGAAGTTTGTTTGTTGCCTTCGTTAGCTTCCTTCCTGCAGAGTGGCCCAAAGTGGCTTGCCTGAAGGTTGGTTAAGAACATTTGATGGAAATCTAAAAGCGCAGCTGAATAGATAAAAGGCAGTACTAGAAGAGGTCACAGAGTGTGTATGGAGGGAGAAGAAACCACCACCCAGAAGGCCTGATCTTGTATTTGCATTTTCCTCACCTCATGTGGTGGTTGCCCGCTGTGCCTCTTCATGATGTAGTGCCTCTTCTGGCTGTGCCGCTTCCTGAATAAGCCTCTGGCATCACATTGATCATTTGATCACCCTTCATGTTAAGATTAAAGTTGAATTAGCTGCCCATAGTGGAGGTTGCCTGCTGTGTATCTGCTAATCAAGTATCTGGAATTCCATGGGCTGTGGTCATTATATCACACCTCATGCCAACAGCTCAGCAGAATCATCTACCTACAGGAGAAGTTGCTTGCTGTGTCCATGCATGAGTGGATTATCAATGGTGTTACCCCAGCTTTGATGTGCTGATCTTTTAGGGCCTGCTTTGTTGTCCTTTTGGTGCCAGGCAAAATGATTTAAAAAAGAAACTAACAGGCCTTTTGGACTTAATTTTAGCCCTGATTATTGTTATTAATCTGGATCTTACGATTTTGTTGCCTTTTTAGTCTGTCTGTTTTACAATCAGTTTTATTTGTTTTACCTATATTTTTATTGTTTGGGGTTTTTTTCTTTTATGTAAATAACTCTGGGAATTCCTTTTGAATGATGTTTTAGTTGTTGTTTTTATAATAAACAAGCAAATAATGTTTCATTTGTTGGAGCAAAACTCAATAGATGTGCTTCCAAAATACTTAAGCAACACTTCACTTGCATTAGGTGTTTGCAAAACACTCCAGCATCACTTGAATTCAGCATTATGGAAAGGGAAAGAAGCTACCCAATTTGCTTCTTTCTCTTCCTGTTGTGTTTTTGCAGGATACAGTAGCGAGACACTGTTAGCATTTGCTGCAAAAGCTTGACTCAGCAGAAATAAAACACTTGTCCTTTTCCCCTCTGTAGAAGGAAATGAAGTACAGTAGTACCTTGGGTTAAGAACTTAATTACCTTATTTTTCACTCCATAAGGCGCACCTGACCATAAGGTGCACCTACTTTTTTTGGGGGGGGGGCTTTCAAGGGAAAAAAAATGCGGCTCTTGGGGGCTTTTGCGGGAGATGGGGGAAGTGAGAGAGCCTCACTCTGTCCCTTCCCTCACCTCCCGCAAAAGCCAGGGATAGCTGCGCGAATTCTCCCCAGGGCAGCGGGATGAAGGCTCCCCGCTGCCCAGCGGAGGCTTCGCGGGCTACCCCAGAGCTGCTCGACCCAAAGAGCAGGTTGGGGAGCAGTGGAAAGGCTGCGTGCAGCCTTCCCGCTGCGTGTCGGGGCTGGCGGTGGGGGAAGTGCAGCTTTTCCCCACTGCCGGCCCCACAAGCTCGGGGAGCAGCCTTTCCGCTGCTCCCCAACCTGCTCTTTGGGGAAAGCCACTGCCAGCCCCAAAGAGCAGGTTGGGGAGCAGCACAGACATTTCCCCTTAGATTTTAAGAGGAAAAAAGTGCGACTTATGGAGCGAAAATACGGTAGTTCCGGAGGTCCATTCTTAACCATAAACTGTTCTTAACCTGAGGTACCACTTTAGCTAATGGGGCATCCTGCTGCCGCCACGCCGCTGCCACGCTATTTTTGTTCTCATCCTGAAGCAAAGTTCTTAACCTGAGGTACTATTTCTGGGTTAGCAGAGTCTGTAACCTGAAGCGTCTGTAACCTGAAGTGTCTGTAACCCAAGGTACCACTGTAGTTTTTATTCAGCATGAGATTTTTTCCTCAAAAAAGACCAGTAGTGTTTAGCTGCTGCTTCCTGCAAAGGCCCAATGGAAAGGGAGAAAAACAAATCTTTACTTCCATCCCCAAGTTCTCTGCGATAGAAGAAAACAACAAAAAACAATCTTACTGCCACTGTCAACCTCCACAGAGGATGGAGAAGAAAAGAATCAGTGTTTTCTCAGAAAGCAAGCATGATTTTTAGTGAATGCTTAGAGGTGCTTGTCATTGGTGAGGAGGCAGGTGCAGTTAAACTCTGCTTATGCATTGATCATTCCATTAGGTGTGATTGGATCATTCTGCCATTCTCTATGCCAGGATCCCAGAATGGAGGAGGCTTCCCGTTCTCACTGTATGATTCATAGTGCCTTTCAAATCTTTCTGGGGACAGGTAATTCTGCCTCAATCCATTCCAGAGGATGTGTTTGGATAGATAAGTTACTATAGATACCAAGATTGCAGTAGAATTGCATGATCTCAAAAACCAGTCAAAATTTTGAGTCACCACGCCAGGCTCAAGCCTTAGCTTGTCTTCCTCCATAGGTGGGGCTGTCACTTTTCTGTTCAAAGAAATGAACAGAAAAACCAGTAATTTCTTTATGACCAACAGAAAACCAACATTGTCACAAAGACCAAGTTTATGTGTTCTTAGGGCTGCAGGTTTTCTAAAGGAAACTTAGAGGGACTTTCTTTTTTGTGTAGACAACATGCATAGGCCATGCTGATTATGACTTTATGCTGTTATTGTAACAAATGTTAAAGAAGTTTCAATGCAAAGCAGTTGTATGCATGTTTACTCAGGAGAAAGTCCTACTGTTTCAGTGAAGCTAAGTGTCTTTAGAGCTGTAACCCGAGGTGTTTGTAACCTGAGGTACTACTGTATCAGTTTTATACTTTGCCTATAGATTGTCATTGAGTATTTTCCTCTTTTGGATGTTACTCTTAGGTCCTGACTCTGAATCTCCTTTTTTCAGTCTCTTAATGTTCAGTGGTGCAGCTGCACTGTTGAACTGTGAGGAGTCCCGTGGGTTTGGGGCACTGGTATGATTGCAGAGATGAGGCCTTCTACTTCTACGTAAGTCCCCTGCTAATATTTTGTCTCCCCTTGTGTGAATCCTTTTATAGAATTGTGTCTGTATGGTTGTAGAATTCGGGGAGTGCAACTTCTGACTTTTGCAAAATGCTTCATTGTAGTATAATCGCATAGTAACATTGTTATGTTTCCCCCCATGTTTAGGGATGATGAAGAAAATGCTACATTTAAAATTTTAGTTGCTACCGACATTCATCTTGGGTACTTGGAGAAGGATGCGGCTCGTGGAAATGATACGTTTGTAACATTTGATGAAATATTGAAACTTGCTCAAGATAATGAGGCAAGGCAGTTTTATAACACTTTGTAAGGTTAGCATCAAGGGACCAGTATTTTCTAGAAAGCAGTGTCATAATGTGCCAACAGCTCTGTGTGTACCATGTGTAGGCCATGGATGGGGAACTGTTGTCCCTTAGATGGTTGCTGAACTGCAGCTTCCCTCATCCCTCTGGGCCACCGGGCCACCTGACTGATGCTGAAGGGAGCTGGATTTAACACAGGTTCCTCATCCTGAGTGCCTTCAACCATAAGCAAGGATTGGAATAGTAATGAAGGGCTACATGTGGCAGGATATTTTACTTAAATGGCTTCAGAGATGTGACATGTTGCAGAAAAAATTGTTAAAATACAGATGGGGACATTATGGGAATAGTAATGTGGTTCTGCCAATGCATCAGTTTCTTGAAATTTCACTGTAACATATGATGTATTATAGCTGATTTTAAATAATGAATATATTACTTTTACAGAGTTACAAACTTAAATATTTATTAAAGACTCAGTATAAATTCCTGGATAAATTTGCCCTTTTATGTACTGTTCTCTGTTTAATGACTTTTTGAGGCTAATCAATGCTGAAAGAGTAAGATTAATTTTGATTTTTAGATTTTGTTTGCACTTTAAATTGCTTTCAGGTAACCAAAAACTGCTCAGAGGAATTTAGCCGTTTAATATGATGTATATAATGTTATTATGAATAATAAATACAATAAGAATGTAATACTGCCAATTTATTTATTAATAATCTTTGCAAAGGTGCATGGTTTTACCAAACGGAAGTAAAAAATTATAAATGGAAATGGTTTTCAATATTTTAAAATAACTTTTCCCTTTCCTTTTTATAGGTGGATTTTCTTTTATTAGGAGGCGATCTCTTTCATGAAAACAAACCTTCCAGAAAAACATTACATACTTGCTTAGAATTATTAAGGAAATATTGTATGGGCGACCGTCCTATACAGTTTGAAATTCTGAGTGACCAGTCAGTTAATTTTGGTTTTAGCAAGTAGGTATCTTTATGATAAAACTGACTATCATAGTTGTAATGTTTTCTAAATAGAGTTTAATAAATGATAATAATTATTCTGTGGCCATTCATTTATGGCATGTTTCAGTGTAAAAAGTGATGACTTGAGCAGTGATATTTCTGTTTATAAATGAACTTAAACTTTGCTCTCCTGTTCAGGTTCCCTTGGGTGAACTACCAAGATGACAATCTCAACATTTCTATTCCAGTTTTTAGTATTCATGGCAACCATGATGATCCAACAGGGGTAAGAATGTTATACAAAAGTTGATAACTAGTAGGGTAAATGAATTATTGGATATGACAAACATTCAGAAGATTAGTAAAGAGTTTAAACATCAGAATCCAGCAAACATTTACGCATTGATGTCCTTACAGTACAGCCCTAATAATGTCTACTTAGAAGTAAGTCCTATAGAGGTCATTGGGGCTTCCAGGTAATTTGGGTTAGGATTGTAGCCTTAGTGAGATTGCAACATTGGTGCCTAGGTAAACTACTGTCTTAATTCTTGTATGAAACGGTTGTGGTGGCTTACATTGTAATTTTGAATAGTTGCATTGAGGTTTTTAAATGATTTATGCTTTTTAAGAAGGCATAAACTTGTAACATAAGGTGCTGAAAATGTGGTTGATGTGGCTCTCTGTTTCCTTTGTTGGCCTAGGATAAAACATGCTTTTCAATGGCATAAACATGTACACTTACCGTGTAATCAATTCTAGTTTATCCTCTTAAGGTCCACAAAGATATTAGTATTTAGCATTTTAAATATCGTTTGTGTCTACATATATCTCTGTTCATTGTTTGTGGCCTATTGATGGCCTGAAGAAGGAGGGAAAAGAATCAATTCCACTTTACAAAAGCTTTCTTACCCAGATGCCTAGCCCCAGAGGCTGTTACAGGCACCAGGCTAGTAGCTATTTATAAGCCTAGTTTAGCTGATCTGGAAAAGAACACAAGATTTTCCTCCCTTAAATGCTTTACATTGGTTGGGAAACCTGTGTTCCTCTGCTTGTTGCTGGACTACAACTATCATCCCTGGCTGGCTGTGGCTAATGGGAATTGTAGTCCAACATTTGCTGGACCACATTTTCCTCATCTGTACTTCATGTGTTTCTGGGCTAAATGGTGACCAAGCCAACCTTTGATAAACAAATGCTAATTGTAGATATTCCTTCATCTATCTTACAGGCAGATGCTCTTTGTGCTTTGGACATCTTAAGTTGTGCAGGACTTGTGAATCATTTTGGACGGTCACCATCTGTAGAGAAGATAGACATTAGTCCTGTTTTGCTTCAGAAGGGCAGTTCCAAAATTGCTCTTTATGGATTAGGTATGCTATTTTTTTTGGAATGGTGGCAAGGCTTTAATGAAACCATAACATCTTGGAGGAACATCAGGTCTGGCCTGAAGATGGTGAATTTTATTTATTAGAATTAGCTTTATGATCCTGGGGTGTAAGATTAGTGGAGTTTGATTTGGAAAACCTTAAGTCTGTTGACCAGCTTTTATGGTTTTCACCAAATGAGGGGAACCTAGGTTTGATGTCTCAAACGTTTGTAGTAGAGTAAATAGCTCTTTCCATTATACCTGTCAGTAAATCAAAAGGGAAAAAGATGGTAAGCAATGAGTGCATTAAAAGTGCTTTGCATTTAATAATTAAATTATTTGTGGATCATTGAAAACCCTATCCATTATTATTATTATTATTTAATTAAATACTGACTTTCCCCCTCTATCTTCCTGGTTCATTAGTGCTGGTCTGCTTGCTGTCTCCTTCACCACATTTGCCTATTTCTTTCATTCTCCTACTTTTCTACAGAAACCTGAGTGCCCTTGCCATACTACTATGTGGAAGTCACACAAACACCTGTTGTTTTTTTAAATCAAGTGATGTATTTAAATTTTACTAAACAAATACAGTGGTACCTTGGTTTTTGAACATCTCCATTAACAAACATTTCTGTTTTCGAACACCGTAAACCCGGAAGTAAATGCTTCAGTTTTTGAACACGCCTTGGGAGTCAAACATGCCGCGCAGCTTCCACTGAGTGCAAGATCCTGAGGCCTAGCTGTTGGCTATTGAGTTTTCGGTTTCCGAAAGTTTCAGAACTCGAACGGTCTTCTGGAACGGATTGTGTCTGAAAAACGAGGTACCACTGTAAAAGGAAGTTCATGTAGATTGTAGATGTGAGGCAAATTGGCCTGAGCTGGTAGATAGCACAGTGTAGGAATACAGCAAGCTGGCTTATACTGAGATGGAACCATTGTTCCATCTAGAGCAGTATTGTCTACATTGACTGGCAGCAGCTGTTGAAGAATTCAGATAGGATTCTCTCGAACCAGGGACCTTCTGTGTGCAAAACAAATGCCTCACTTCCGAGCTACAGCACTTCCCCAAAACAGAACAATAAACTCTCGAGCACATGGTTCCGGAACCTATTTTCCCCAGATTTCTCTGCTGTTGCTTTGGCCTGCCAATTTCTCGTTAGCATGTTTTCCCTGCTTTGCTTCCATCCAGCACTTGTATTTCTTTTAGAAACTGTTCTGGGCGGGGGGGATCAGGTTTTAAATATTCTAGAAACCTAAACAATTGAGATTGCTGCTCTCCTTTTAGTCAGGCTTGAAAATAAATACTTTGGCAGTAGGCAACCACTTCCTGCCCAACTCACCAAGCTCAGGGCTCCCTCCTTCACTGGATGCCATAGCTCATGAGTAGGCAAACTAAGGCCCAGGGGCCAGATCCGGCCCAATCGCCTTCTAAATCCGGCCCGCAGACGGTCTGGGTATCAGCGTGTTTTTACATGAGTAGAATGTGTCCTTTTATTAAAAATGCATCTCTGGGTTATTTGTGGGGCCTGCCTGGTGTTATTTACATGAGTAGAATGTGTCCTTTTATTTAAAATGCATCTCAGGGTTATTTGTGGGGCATAGGAATTCGTTCATTTCCCCCCCCCAGAATATAGTCCGGCCCCCCACAAGGTCTGAGGGACAGTGGACTGGCCCCCTGCTGAAAACGTTTGCTGACGCCTGCCATAGCTCCTTACTGCGTTTCTTTGACTAGGACACACAGCACTGGTCTGGGGGCTACCAGCCTTTCTTTTGTCATGAGTGCAGCCTTGGCAGTTCTGCTCTGTGTCATTTTTGGACAGGGAACTCAGTGCAGCAGCTTGGGGGGCAGTGATGACTGTGTAGGAGAGTGTTGGATGCCGCTTGGCTGCTGACCCAGGACATGCTACTTGCTGAAAGTGAATATGTAAGTGGCAAGTTGCAAGGCAGTTTTAGACATTTTCTAAACATTGGCAACTTTAATGCAAACCATTGGGCTGGCAAGGATAATTTAGTCCAACCTCTTGCCAATGAAGGAAGTTTTTACTGCAGTACAGTATGTCATTTTCACAGTATTTCATCACAAACAACTCACTACAAGGTAATTATTATGTCCGTTCCAGGATCTATTCCAGATGAGAGGCTTCACAGAATGTTTGTGAACAAGCAAGTGACTATGCTGAGACCAAAGGAAGATGAAGATAGTTGGTTTAATCTGTTTGTAATTCACCAGAACAGGTACTGATGTTGTGTTTTTGTATATTCTGTTGGCCCACAGGGGCTGGGGCAACCCAGTCACATGGGTGAGGTACAAATGATGATGATGAAATTTGTACCTTTCTCTCCCCCCTCCACTCTGCTCAGCCTTGCTTTAAAGTTGTCATTTTGCTTGTTCTTTGATGACAGAAAAAAGATGGTGGACTACGATACCAGCTCTGCACAGCTGATGTGAATATAGAGTACTTTTCTGCTTTTGGAGGGACATAAATAATAATAATAATAATAATAATAATAATAATAATAATAATAAAATTTATTTATATCCCGCCCTCCCCAGCCGAAGCCGGGCTCAGGGCGGCTAACAACAATAAAACAGTACAAAAGTACAGCACAAACAACACTCTAAAATCATTCATTATAAAATTAATTAATATAATAATCTTAATAATAACCTTAGGCAGCAGGTTTTAACTCTTTAATAGGGAAGGGACGCGGGTGGTGCTGCGGGTTAAACCACAGAGCCTAGGGCTTGCTGATCAGAAGGTCGGCAGTTCAAATCCCCGCGACGGGGTGAGTTCCCGTTGCTCGGTCCCTGCTCCTGCCAACCTAGCAGTTCGAAAGCACGTCATAGTGCAAGTAGATAAATAGGTACCGCTCTAGTGGGAAGGTAAACGGCGTTTCTGTGTGCTGCTCTGGTTCGCCAGAAGTGGCATTGTCATGCTGGCCACATGACCCGGAAGCTGTACGCCGGCTCCCTCAGCCAGTAAAGCGAGATGAGCGCCGCAACCCCAGAGTCGTCTGCGACTGGACCTAATGGTCGGGGGTCCTTTACCTTTAAAATACCGTAATCCTTAGGGTAAGGAATAGTTGCTCTTAGCAATTTGAAAAATAAACAACTTTTATTTATGTGGGACCCAAAGTTCTCATTTGAATGATGGCTTGCTCTTGTCAGGTGAGTAACCTTTTCTGTTACCTGTGTTTATAAATAACAGTGGATAAATTTTGCTTTTCATTCTGGCTCCTTGGTGTGGATGGGTCACTTTTGATTATGCAGAAAACGAGGTTCAGTGGTGGTAGGATTGCATAAGGCTATGGGGGACTTGATCTGGGGACTTAGCAATAGGACCCAAGTGTCCTACTCTCTGAGTCAACAAAGCAGATTGCAGGTGGAAGGAGTTGCTGGGCTATATTCCTGTGCTTCAGTGCTACCCTTATAATGGCCTCTTACATTTGACCGTTGCTGATCTGTCTGCAACCTGAACTTCTGTCTGTCCTACAGCTTTAATTTAATTCGCCTTTCCTTACCTTTTGAAAATTGTACCTGATACACATGTTTTTGCAGTTGTTAAAGTGGAATTAAATATTTTATAAACACTTACTTTAACTGGAATATTTTAGTTTAATATCAGTGTAAAACCACCTCCTCAGTTTTGCAATTACGTTTGTATGTTTCCTTTTGTACAGGAGCAAACATGGTGCCACAAATTATATTCCGGAACAGTTTCTAGATGATTTTATTGATCTCGTAATTTGGGGTCATGAGCATGAATGTAAAATAGCTCCTGCCCGAAATGAACGACAACTTTTCTATGTGTCTCAGCCAGGAAGTTCAGTGGTCACATCTTTGTCACCAGGAGAAGCTGCCAAAAAGTATGTACTTAGGTTTTATTTATTATTTTGTCTGGTTTACTAAATGAGATCTTGCAAATTACCGTATTTTTCTGCCCATAAGATGCCCCCACGTATAAGATGCCCCCTATTTTTGTGGCAACAACCAATCACCAGTCCACCCTCGGCACTATCCATGTATAAGACACCCCCTAATTTTTTTTAAAGGAAAAAAACCTAGTCTTATACAAGGAAAAATATGATATTCTTTGCTTGCTCTCACCCTTTCGGCTTGTTTATAAGGTGAAAGCAGGGGACTCTAATTTCTATTCCTGGTGAGGAATTAGAAGATCTCCCCATCCCTTAAGCCCTGCCCCTTAGTTTTAGCTGCTTGCTCCTACCTGAGTCCCATAATCTGCTGAGCTTCGAAAACGCTGTTCTAGAGAAGGCTTCAGGGCTCTCTCACTGACAGATGGCAATTCCTGTTGTCACAGTACTAGGACTGTCTTGTGCCTTCCTTCCTACAATTTCAGTGATTTAACAAAGGGTCCAGAACCTGACTTGACTTGTGGCTGCTGACTCCCCAGTTGTACTATCTGTTCTTGGTACAAGCATGCCATATACCATTCAGCTGAAATGTCTACAAGAAGGGGGAAGGCACTGAGCCTCTTTTCTGTGTCCCCTGTTTTCCCCCAGTGGTGGAACTGGACTGACATAAAGTGGCAGGTAGAGAGGGCTGGGCTAAGGAGAACAAGCTCTGCATTGTTCCAGTCCTGGCCAGGGAGGGCAGGGTATAAATATATTATTATTATTATTATTATTATTATTATTATTATTATTATTATTATGGAGAACAAGCTCTGCATTGTTCCAGTCCTGGCCAGGGAGGGCGGGGTATAAATATATTATTATTATTATTATTATTATTATTATTATTATTATTATTTATTTGTGGACCCTTCCCTAATAGTGATCTTGTAAACTAGCAAATTGAACCATAACTGATTTCTTTGCTATGCTCCTTTGAAACAAACAAACAAACACACATTCAGAATCTTAGTAGCAGAATAGTCTCCATGGGCACCAGCAACCTTTAATCCAAATGGCTATGGAGCAATTCACCCAGAGACATGGAGAACTGCACAGGAAATTTTTGCCATGCAAGGTGCAGAGTGGGGGAATCTGGCATTTCTTTCCTTAAGTAAAGGAAGGAAAGATGGGGGGCCAGTTATTATTGGAGGAGGCCCTGTTCTCTAGGGCTAAGAGGCAGTCTCTGGTATAACTTCTGGAGGAGACTGGACTGCCTTTGGCTCAAGTCCCAGTTCAACTGCCTTCTGACGAAAGACAGACCTCGAGGAGCTCATGCACTGGCATGAGAACCAAATTCTAATTAGAGAGAGAGAGAGAGAGAGAAGGAAAGAGTGTCTGTGTCATCCAAGATGCAGAGTGCAAGAATCTGCCATTGTTGTTCTCTTCTTAAGAGAACATAATACAAGTAAATAGATTTCTGTAGCTTAGGTAATGTAGCCTTGTTTTATCTCCGGAAGACAGAATTGCGATTGTAGATTTACTGACTACATTTTAGACTAAAAACTGCTTGCCTGGTGCTTGTAAGTTCCCAAACCATTTGCTGAGCTGCTGAGATACTTGAGGAGGAAGTTGTTGATAGTGAATGCAAGGAAAATGGAAGGTCATCTGGTCTTGGTGAAAGAAACCTGTGAAGGCAGAATAAGGTTCATGATGGGGTAGGGATTACAGATGGCAGGTTATTTCTGTTAAAAATGTAAGTCAGATCTTTAGCTGCAATGGTCTGCATTAAGCTAAGTACTCCATTCACTGCCCATTTGTATAAGGACCCAGATCCATTCTGATTATTCCCAGTGTGAACTTCTCCTAGCCATGGCCCTTGAACTCCCTGTCCACCTCTTAAGGCTCCTATAACAAGTAACAGCTTTCCATCATGTTGACAACTCTGTGAGCCTAACAGTGATCATGGCTGAAATAAATTCTCAGGGTATATGCCACACTCGATTTACCCGGCTTTGCTCAATGCATTCCAGACATGTTGGCTTGCTGCGCATCAAAGGCAAAAAAATGAATATGCAAAAGATTCCTCTCCAAACAGTACGGCCTTTCTACATCGAGGACATTGTTCTTGCTGACCATGCTGACATCTTTAATCCTGACAATCCTAAAGTAACACAAGCAATACAAGCTTTCTGCATGGAAAAGGTAGGAGCTGGAAAAGATAGGAATGGGGCCCGAGTCCACTATGGTTTCGGATATTAGGAGTGCTATCTCACTGTGTATGTGGACACTTTGTATGTGGGTTGTAGTATTGTAGAATATGAATGGTTGATAGAGTTAATGTTTGAGGCTGTGAATAGTAGTAGTGTTGTCAAATGGATAGTGAGAGAGATTGGATGAATAATTGCATGTTGTGGGGTTTGAAATACTTATGTCATACTGCCTTGTAGTTCTTTCAGCCAGATGGGCAGGGTAAAAAGAATAAAAATGTTATGAATTATTATATTATATTATATTATATTATATTATATTATATTATATTAGGATATTGCCTTTGTATTCTGTTATGTGAATAATTTGATGCGGTTTTTTGCACTTAATTCTGCATGTAAACTGCTTTGAGATCTTTTAGATGGTTGATAAATGGAAATAATAAATAAATAGCCAGGTATGTGGTTTTTCCCCTTTCCATTTTTAAAGGTTGAGGCCATGTTGGACAATTCAGAAAGAGACCGTCTTGACAACCCCAGACAACCAGATAAGCCTCTAATAAGATTACGAGTAAGATGGGGCTCCTAATACGGTTTTTTTTAAAAAAAAAATCAAAAAGCAATGTAGCAAACATATTGTTAAACACATTACTTATTTTAAAGTGCTCTTGTTGGGCATGCATTTTAGGGCCTCCCTCCCCCTTCGTGGAGTGGCAGTACGTGACTATCTTGTCTGCATTCCTTGAAGCAGTGGAACTGAGGCACTTGTGGAAAATAATAAGGGGTTTAAAAGCCATCTAGCTATTTAAAAAAGAGAGAACAAATGCGGTTTTTGATGTTTGAAACAATTTCTGTTTGCTTGTAAAAGCCTGCTGTTGAGATGAATTATTAAAGATGGTATCTTGAATGTTTTGCTGTATTGTAAACACCAGGATGGTTAGTTAGATATTCACAAGGGCATTAGTTTAAACTGATGAAAATTGGATCATTTTAGATGTTTGGTTGCAGAGCCCTATACCTTTAATGCTTATTTTCTTCTCTCTTTTTTTGAAGGTAGATTACAGCGGAGGCTTTGAACCATTCAACATTGTGCGTTTCAGCCAAAAGTTCATGGATAGGATAGCTAATCCCAAAGATATCATACATTTTTTCAGGCACCGGGAGCAAAAAGAGAAAAATGGTAAAAGAATGAACAATAATGTAGCTTCTACAGAGAATTATAACAAATATTGTTGATGGGGAAAAGAACATTATTCATGGAAGTACTTTGGTGTGGCAACAATGTATCTGAAGCATTGCAATGCTTCTATACAACAATAATGTAGCATTGTTCTGTAAGCAGAAATCCTTTGTTGACAGGATGTGTTAGTTTAATACCTCTCTGAGTATGATTTAAACATTGGGAACAAACCAATATATATCATAAAATATTAGTTACCACAGGTTAGCAATTGTTCTGTGTTAAGGTCAGATATTCACACACACACGGACTGTTCTTTTGAATTATTTTACCCTGCAGATATCCATTTTGCCTTATTGTAATGATAATTTGGGGTAGCAAACCATTTCTCTACATGGGCTAAAAATTGCATCATTTTTCTTTGTTTTAAAGATGAGATTAACTTTGGAAAACTGGTCCACAAGCCTGCATCAGAGACAACAACTTTGAGGGTAGAGGATCTTGTTAAACAATACTTCCAGACAGCTGAGAAGGTAAACTTATTATTCAGAATTTGAGGTGTTGTTTCCTTGTTATCTCAGGTTGAATTTCTGGTTTTAACGCTAATTCAACAGCAGGTGCATTTTATTTCTCAAAGCCTTATAGCTATTGATTTTTCATTCTAAGAGTCTGAAATTGTGTGGAAGGAAAAAATCTAGAAGAGGAATAATGTTAAGTTTTTTGAGCAAAAAATCAACAGAGGCTTGTGGCCTTCAAGAAAAAGAGATGATTCATATACAACAGCAAACCATTATGTGTTCTGATGTGTGAATTGATACAATCTGATAAACCATGGTTTGTGAGTCGCATAATTTGAAGCTGGTTTGCAGACCAGTTTGCATAAACTCTTTCGGCATTGCACCCAAACTGTCCAATAGCAATTTCTATTAAAATACACAAAATAAGTAAATGATGCACAAAACCAAGTCCAGGTCTTGCAGCAGTCATTCCACTAGACCCGAGAAAGCACTGCAAAAACAGTTGTTGAGCTTCTGCTGAGCCGTTTTAAAAATATATATATATTTATTAAAGATTTCTTAGTTTGCTGAGCTATTGAGCTGTCTTTTGAGGAATTGCCCCTGGCTCCAGCCCTCGCTTACTTACCGTATTAACCTGTGTATAAGATGACCCCCAATTTATCACTAAAAAAAATCCAGAAAAAAGGTCGCCTTATACATGGACAGCTATGGTATCTTTTAATCTGAGGCCTGAAAACAAAGTAAGGAGCAATTGCACCTCTGGGGGGAGGGAGTTGTGCATATGGCATGCCACAACAGAGAAGGCCCTGTTCTGCGTTGCTACACCACAAACTAACTGGAACAATGAGCAGGGCCTCTGCAAATCTTAATACAAAGGTGGAGAACCTTTTTCTGAAGGTCAGATAGAAAAGCCTGGAGGACTGCATAGTACAAACCATTGTTTGGTCTTACACCTGAACCAACACAGGCTGATTTATTACACTATGTGCTTTTGTAGTCAAGAACCATAAAGCTTAGGGTGGCATTCAACTAAATAATTGTGTGAGCACAATGACTTCCCCCTTTAGCCAATAATTTTCAATCACTTGCATTTCGGCTCATCTTAAGTCCGTCCCGTCCCCCCCCCCCCCCCCCGCCCAAGCTTACATAGTTTCACTACCCAAGAACACCAGTTTTAAATAAATCTGGGGTATTCAATGCAGTTTCTTGTTTGTCTTTCTGCAAGAAAGTGCAGCTTTCCCTCCTGACTGAGAGAGGCATGGGAGAGGCAGTGCAAGAGTTTGTGGATAAGGAGGAGAAGGATGCGATTGAGGAGCTGGTGAAATTCCAGCTAGAGAAGACGCAGCGGTTTCTGAAGGAACGCCATACAGATGCAGAGGAAGCCAAAATTGATGAAGAGGTTAGTATGGAGCATGGGTAGGTAAACTAAGGCCCGGGGGCTGGATGCGGCCCAATCGTCTTCTCAACCCGGTCCGCGGACGGTCCAGGAATCAGCATGTTTTTACGTGAGTAGAATGTGTCCTTTTATTTAAAATGCATCTCTGGGTTATTTGTGGGGCCTGCCTGGTGTTTTTACATGAGTAGAATGTGTGCTTTTATTTAAAATGCATCTCTGGGTTATTTGTGGGGCATAGGAATTTGTTCATCCCCCCCCCCATATAGCCTGCCCCCCCCACAAGGTCAGAGGGACAGTGGACCGGCCCCTTGCTGAAAACATTTGCTGACCCCTGTATGGAGGGACTTACCTTTCTTGAAATGACAGTGGGTAGCAATATTTGGGAGAAAGAAAGGTGTTGGAACTTCACAGTTATTTTCTGTAAACATTCAAGGTCCTCACCCCACTCCCAATTCACCGTTCTGACAAGCCGATCCTTTTTACTAGCGTGTTCTGAAGGTTGGAGTATTAAAAGATAATCCAGCCCCTTAATTTATGCGACATTTTATTAAAGTGACTGAGTGGCATTGCCATTTTAAGCCACAAGATGGCAGCAAAATAGTATAAACGGGCTCTACACAGCTGGGTGCCCTCCAGTTGATTCAGACCCATCAACCTTAACCGAGAATGACGTAATAGCTGTTGGATGCATTTACTAATGTAAGTCATGAAGGTCAAGCTCTACCTATCAGCATCTCAGCATGCCCCCCCCCCCCCCATTATTTGTTGTTTTAATAATGGAAAGAGCAAAACAGTCCCGTTCTTTTTTACCCTGAAAGTGTAAAAATACATAGTTTCCGTAGTTACCTTTTACCACTTCAACACAGGTCCAACGCTTTAGAGAGTCGAGAAGAAAAAACACCATGGAGGAGGACGAGGAAGTTCGAGAGGTAATTAAGCTGAAAAAATTGAAAGGATCTAAGGTGACTTGGGCCATCATAGCTGTCAACTTTTCCCTTTTCTTGCGAGGAATCCTATTCAGGATAAGGGAATTTCCCTTAAAAAAAGGGAAACGTTGACAGCTAGTTGATTGGCTTGAATAACATTTCTTTAGAGAGAGAGAGAGAGAGAGAGAACTTCCGTATGCAAGCAGTAGCTTCCATTGTGTCCAAAATGTGTATCGCAATGTGCTGACATTCATTTAAATATTTTACCCATTTCATATTTCTTTGGTAATAAACATGTTCCCCAAACTTTGCCCTGATCACATGGTGTTGCAAACTGTGTTTAATTAAAACTGGAAGCAGAAGCTTCCAGACTACTCCACCTCAACCATCACTGAGCCCCAGTGGGAGTCTCATTCTTGTGAAGCACAAAACTCTGACTTAGCTGCTAATACAAGTTGGCTCCAGCAAAATAGATACTTTTGAGTTCTCCCCTCTCAGCTACCATCAAATCACAAATTGTATCTGTCTACATTGGCAAACCCAAAGATCCAGAGTTTTCCATCACTGCTGGATGCCAAAACACGACTCGTAAGAGGCACAGTCTATGGGTTCTAATGGTTTTTACAAGGGATTGCCTAAAATTTGCCATCAAATTATAGATCACCGGATTTGTTCAGCGATTTGTTGATGATTTTTTGGGGGGGGGGGCATCCTTTGTAAAAAACATGTCTTGAATCAATGTTTCATTGTGGCAAGGAATGGATCTGTGATTTTTTACTGTGTGGTCTACCAATGTAAGCTCAAGATTTTATGGTGATGATGGGAACCCTGTGTAAAATCATGCAAATCCAAGAATATCTGTTTTAATTTTTCTGAACCTGGCAGGTGTGTCTGTGTGTGCACGTGTGGGATGGTTGTGGTCACTTGTTCTTTCTTGCTTCCAAGAGAGAAAGAACCTTTTAAAAAGGGAACCTTTTAAAAAGGGAAGCTTTTAATTTTAATAGACTATTGTATTTTAATATTGTGTTGAAAGCTGCCCAGAGTGGCTGGGGAAACCCAGCCAGATGGGCGGGGTATAAATAAAGTATTATTATTATTATTATTATTATTATTATTATTATTATTAATATTACCAGAGAGGGTGGTGCCCATGGTGCACACTCAAAAGTTCTTGGGCTCAAAAAGGTTTTTCAGCATTGATTTAGTATTATGCCTGAACCAACCCCCTGGGGAAGGCAGATGAAACTTCGATTTTTGTTCCAGTAAGGCCATTAATATGCTTCAACATTGGTTAACACTTTTCTCTCAGGCTTTAAACAGGGCCAAAGCTCATAGATCTCAGGGAGCTTATAATGCTTCCGTCAGTAGTGATGATGACCTCATGGATGTGGCTACCTCTGGTCAAAGGGCTAATGATGATTCCGATGATGATGATTTGCCACCCAGCAGAGGAAGAGGGAGAGGTCGGGCAAGAGGCGGTAAAGGGCAGAACGTAACAGCAAGAGGAGCATCTCGACGAGGAAGAGGAGGCCAGTAGCCTTATTGTCCTTTGCAATTGCAATCCCAAGATTGTGGGATTATGATGGTGATGATAGTAATAATAATCATATATACATAAAGCTCTGAAGGGACGCTGGTGGCGCTGTGGTCTAAACCACTGAGCCTCTTGGGCTTGCTGATCAGAAGGTCGGCGGTTCGAATCCCCGCAACGGGGTGAGCTCCTGTTGTTCGGTCCCTGCTCCTGCTCACCTAGCAGTTCAAAAGCATGTCAGAGTACAAGTAGATAAATAGATACTGCTCCAGTGGGAAGGTAAATGGCATTTCCGTGCGCTGCTCTGGTTTGCCAGAAGCGGCTTAGTCATGCTGGCCACATGACCCGGAAGCTGTACGCCGGCTCCCTCGGCCAATAAAGCAAGATGAGCACTGCAACCCCAGAGTCGTTCACGACTGGACCTAGCGGTCAGGGGTCCCTTTACCTTCATACATAAAGCTCAGTTTGCAAATGTGCACAGTTTGCTAGGAGAAAAAAAAGGGCCATATGTTATCCAACATGTGTCCTGTTAACCTCCAGACTGGTGGAATCCTTTCCATGTGTGAGGAGGATGTTGTTGTTGTTGTTTAGTCGTGTCCGACTCTTCGTGACCCCATGAACCAGAGCACACCAGGCACTCCTGTGAGGAGGATACTTATGATTAAACAGATCAAAGAGGGAGTGAGAGGTATTTCTTAAGCACACATCCATTCTATGATGTTTTGCATTGGTGATTCATGTTCAATTTCCAGTTTTAAGGAAGCATTTGCTGATAGCTTTAATCTTAGATAATTTTCTCTGCCCTAGCTCTTCTCTGTCAACCCTTTTCATGCTGGGGTGATACAGACACCTGCCCAAAACACCAAACACTTGTGGCTCTTATGATTGCAAGAAACCTCTCACTGGCCACTACCTTTTCCTTAGAGGAATTCTATCTGCACATTCATTCATGGAAATGGCAGAGACTATTTTACATTTGCATGCACATGCTTTCTTGAGCATGCACTACTCTATAGTTACTACAATGCAGACCCTCTTCTTACTTCTTCAGGCCAAAATAGAGCTTCCTTTCTCAGGTACAGGCTACCATTCTTAGAGCTGAGTGTGTCGTAACAGACATGCATAGCGAAACACAGAGGAAAGGGTTGGATCACTCTATCTGCTGCACCATAGTGGCTCAGTTAACAATTGGAGAAATGTAAACATCTGAATATTTACTTTTCTGTTACTGCAGGAGGCACTGGCCAGGACCAGATGATTAGCAGCAGAACATATAAATCTGCACCCGTTCCTACAAAGAATATGTCCATCATGGATGGTATGTTCAGATTGCAAGTGAACCCCTATATCATATTGACATGCATGTCCAAAATTATTACTCTCTTTAATGATACCTTAAGAAAATAATCCACTTGATGTTTTTGATGTGTCATAGTGTCGTACATGTGTCATTTTCAGAGGTTTAGTTGTCTTAGGGAGCAATCCTATGCACAAAAAGCTGGTATAAAGCTCGCCAATGTAATTTAAGCCAGTATAAAGTTACTCCAGATCCAAATCTGGTCCAGCGGTAGGACTGCTGCTGTTGTTTTACCTAAGCCTGGCAGATGGAAAACAGGCCTTTAATATACTGTTCTGTGCCATGTTACCGAGACAAATGGGCTGAGGATCCAGCCTAATTTGATAACCTTTCTGATTCTGCCCCTGCTACACCCCTATTTGGGGACTGACACTAGCCTCAGCTCAGATGGATGAGCAAGTTATTTGATGCATCTTCGACTGAGCTAGCGCTGGGAACTTAACACCAGCTGAGCTGATGACCCACTGTATCCTAAGCTGTTCATCCTGATGGATCTTTCCATAGGGTTGCTCCCCTAGTCTGTGGCAGCAAGAGTCTTGTGGCACATTAAAGACTCACAAATGTATTCTGGCATAAACCTTTGTAGATTAGAGTCTACTTAATCAGATGCATGAAATGCTATTCTCAGTTGGCATGGGATGGAGGAAAAAAGGGTAACAGCGATGTTACAGGTAGTTGGAAATTTAATACAAATGCATACTGTCTGTAATAATTATGTTAAAACTTAAATGTATATAAAATAAGCACAGTCACCAGTCACAAAAGCAGCCTTGGTGATGAGAATTCAAATATCCTGGCATTGCCAAGTGAATTAACACATACAGTGGAATAGAAGCCCACTATCTCACATTAGATCACAAGTGATAGAACTTTCTGACATGTTTTCATTCAGCAATTTCGCACTGGAGTTTTCCTTTTGAAGTTCCTTTGCACTTTCACGTTAGTTGAGTACCCTTAGAAGTTGATATGTTCTCCGGTTGTATTCTGCACATTTCTCTCTGATATCAGACCTGTGTCTATTTATTATCTTTTGTGTAGAGACTGACTTGGTTGTTGTGTTACGGCTCTGAGGGACATTGTTGGCAGATGATAGTGCATGTAACTTTGGAAGATAAGCAGGCGAATGTGCTCTTGATGTTGCTGCTAATTTTGTGAGGTCCTGTAAAAGTTGCCCAAGTTAGATACAGGGATAAAGTTGGTGGCTAGAATTCGTTGCAGGGTGTGATCCCGTCCATAACACGAGGTACCACTGTACCTGCAAGCAAAGACAGGCCTACCACCTGTTTTTATTTTAGGGAAGCATTCTGCCCAGGATGGGCATGTTTGATAATACCTATCTGCTACTATATATAACGTGTGTGTCAGCCTATATACGTACCTGCTTTCTTATGGGTTAATTTGCCATTTCTCGGTAAAAAGCAATCTGATGCACAGCAGCTACTTCTAGATATGCCTTCATAGCAATTCCAGTTGTTCATGCTCTACAGGTACTAATGGTGAATGACGTTTTCAGGCAGCTAAGAAAATAAAGCGCTGTAGGGAGCTGACCTTGCACAGGATTGTGCGTTGTGATCACAGTGTTAACCTGTGAAATGTAGGCTTCCCATGGAATTATTGTGGGTTGTACGCCAGTGTGATTTTCACATTTTATATTTTACGTTTAACTCTCCTGTTTTATTTACAGATGGGTAGCCGTGTTGGTCTGCCATAGTCGAAATAAAAAAATTCCTTCCTGTAGCACCTTAAAGACCAACTAAGTTAGTTCTTGGTATAAGCTTTCGTGTGCATGCACACTTCTTCAGATGTATCTGAAGAAGTGTGCATGCACACGAAAGCTTATACCAAGAACTAACTTAGTTGGTCTTTAAGGTGCTACAGGAAGGAATTTTTTTATTTCTCCTGTTTTATGTCGGTTTGCTTTCTAGCAAGAGAAGTGAATAACCCACTGCTTTTTATATCTTCTCAAGGTTGAATACTAGCATTCTGTATTCTGTATTCCTCTTGGCACAAGAGGATAGAGCAGCTGTTCAGGCTTTTTAAAACTTACTTGTACCAGTAGCATGTCTCATTCTTATTAAGTTAATTCACAAGTAACTTGTTTTGGTGTTTTTCACCATTTTTAATTATCTTATAAATTCCCTTGAGACAGTTGTTTGGAAGGCAATTAATAAATTGATGATGGGGAAAATAATAATGATGAGAATAACCGTCAATAATTCATGTTACTTGCAGTAAGGGTGTTTTCAAAACTTGCATGTTTTTTGTTGCATTTTGTGTACTTAAAAACCACTCCGTATGATTTTTTTGTTGTGATGCTACAAATTTCCACTAAGCTCCTTTGATTAATTTATAACACCCTACAGCAAAACTTATCACTCATAATTTATTCTAGCTTTTAAGTCGTCAAGACAGCAACCTGCCCGGAATATGCCAGTCAAGAGTTATTCAGAGGTGAGTAGTTATTTCATGGATATTAAAGCAGAAGATTTCCTTTTGCCTGTTAGCAGCTTCTTTGTATATATGTATTCTTGCTTGCATGCATTTAAAATACACACACACACACACCTCCTTTCCACTAAAAAGCAGCTCAAAATGCAAAATAAACGATTAAGTGGATTTTACTTGATATTTTGTCTAGAAAAAGGAGAGAGGATCTTACTTGTTGGCTTGTGTTTATTTCATAAAATTTATACTCTGTAAAAAACACACACCCTTAAAATGGCATGCAAAAAGATAGTAAAAGTGATGAAATAATAAATCACAACCATACTTTAAAACTTTACAACATACAAAACTGATTTAAATTACCTAAACTTTCTAAGCTTGTCCGAACAAGAATGTTTTTAGCAGGTGCTGAAAAAGAGTACAGTGAAGGTCCCTGCTTGATCTTAATATGCAGGGAATTCCAAAGTGCAGGTGCTGCCGCACTAAATGAGTCGGTGCTTACAAATGTGGAACAGGTATTATGTGGCATTTCTGGTAATGTCAATTCCTCTGAGCAAAGCGGTTGAGTGAGCACATGAGGCGTAAGGCAATCTCATAGGCAGGCTGGTCCCAAGTTGTTCAGTTTTTTATCTGTGTTACAATTACCATTAGATACTATTGTTCTTTGTCTTTCTCTTCTAGGTAATTGAAGATGATGACTCTGATTTGGAAGAAGGGTCTTTTACTCCTTCCTCCACTGCAAATCAAAGGTTAGTTAGTGCATTCATTTCCGTGATCTTCTAGGTTGCTTGATAAATATGTACAAAGAAAAGAAAAGCAGAAAGGCAACAAGTACAGGAGAAGGTTGCTGAGCCCACTGTTTTTTCAAACAATCTTTTTGTGTCGTCTAATTGCAAAAGATTCTGGGCACCTTGAAGCTTGCTCTACTTTCATCGCCTGAAAAATGTTAAGAATTGTAATGTAAAGAATTGTAAATTGGGTGGTGTTCCATCTGCCCACATTTTGCATGAGCTTCTTTATAGACAAATGAATTTTTAACCTGTGAGTATTTACCGTATTTTTCTGTGTATAACATGCCCCCATGTATAACAGTATGGGACTCCAAATAGAGAAAATGGGGGGAGATTGCCCCCGTGTATAAGACACCCCCACTTTTTAGCATTAATTTTAAATAAAAAACCTAGTCTTAAACACGGGAAAATGCGGTATTTATTTAGGCTACTTTCAGCTCACCCTTCGTTCCAAAGGATACTAGGGAACAGACAAAACTGAAATGTATCACATAAAGAATAATAAAACATAGAAGCAGACACATACAGAGACATTTGGGGCAGTGTGTGTGTTTGGGTAAATGCCTGAATATGGCTTACGATTTGTATTTATCAAAGTTTGCTGAGTTCAGATGAAATGGTAAAGTGTGGTTTGCCACTAAACCAGGATCAAACGCTTCTAACTGCTGTTTTTAAAAGCAGGGACATGCTCTCAGGTGCATGCTAATGATGCTAAACTATGATTAGGGTTTTGAACAGCCCTCTTATCTTAGCTTCTCTGTTTTTATTTTACCAAAAGTGTTTATCTGGGTGTTTACAAAGAACTACTTCCAAGCATTGCCAGTAGAGGTTTCAACTTTCCCCCTTTGGTTGGAAAGTTATTTCCCCTCCTTCCCCCAATCTCTGCCATATTGCACACTGCTTGGGCATAATGAGTTTGTTACACAAATGTAGTGGCTCAGCACAAAGTGGCAAACGGGGTTACTTTTCAGCCATAATATCACTAATTTTTAAAAGCGACCTTGCTACGAAAATATTTTCATATGGTTGTTGTTGTTTAGTCGTTTAGTCGTGTCCGACTCTTCGTGACCCCATGGACCAGAGCACGCCAGGCACTCCTGTCTTCCACTGCCTCCCGCAGTTTGGTCAAACTCATGCTGGTAGCTTGGAGAACACTGTCCAACCATCTCGTCCTCTGTCGTCCCCTTCTCCTTGTGCCCTCCATCTTTCCCAACATCAGGGTCTTTTCCAGGGAGTCTTCTCTTCTCATGAGGTGGCCAAAGTATTGGAGCCTCAGCTTCAGGATCTGTCCTTCCAGTGAGCACTCAGGGCTGATTTCCTTCAGAATGGATAGGTTTGATCTTCTTGCAGTCCATGGGACTCTCAAGAGTCTCCTCCAGCACCATAATTCAAAATTTCATATGGTAACCATCTTCAAATATCTGAAGGGCTATCACATGGAAGATGGAGTAAGCTAGTTTTCAGCTGCTCCAGAAGGTAGGACCCAAACCAATGGATTCAAGTTACAAGAAAGGAGATTCTGACTGAACATTAGGAGGAACTTTCTGGAAAAGACCATATCGGAAGCTAGCAATTTTTAAGCAGAGGTTGGATGGCCATCTGTCACAGATTCAATAGCTGTGATGACCACATGGCCCTTAGAGGGCCCTCCCAGCTCTATAATTTTATGATTCTGTGGGTAATCTCTTATTTATTTCAAATATGATATTGATGATGTGTGACTTTCAGTGTGATGCTTTGTGATTTTTAGTGCTGTGCTTTCATTGATGGTGACCAGTATCTCCTATTTATAATGTTTAGATCGTTTGGAGCATCAGCATCTAGCAAAAGGAGCTCACAGAGCCAGGCATCAAAAGGAGTAGACTTTGAATCCGATGAGGTACAAAAATATTTTCTCTTCAGTGTACTTCCTTTAATTCGTATATAAAATATTACTGGACGATGCCATGTATGTGTGTTTTTAAAGTTTCTTTATATGCGTTTAGTAATAAACTTGCTTGTTCCTAACTTTATCTTCAAAACCTGTTCCATTATGTCCATTAGCTTGTCTCTCTGAAAAAGGGTAGTGTTCGTTTATTTATTTCATAAAATTTACATACTGCTTGTAGGAAAAGCCCTCCACGCAGTTTACAGAAAACTGTAAAATAATCAGAAAAAAATATTTGCAACCGCAATTTAAAATATGCAGAAAGTTAAAACCACAAAAAATTGACTAAGACAAATTAAAATGCCTACAGACTTTCTGAATATCTGGGTAGGCTTGTCTAAATAAGAATGTCTTCAGCAGGTGCCGAAAGGAATATAATAGGTACTTGCCTGATCTCAATAGGCAGGGAGTTCCAAAGTGTCAGTGCTGCCACATTTAAGTCATCAAGTTCCTACAGATGCAGTGCAGGTACTGTTTGGCACTTGTAAAAGTGCCAGTTCTGCCGATCAAAGCAGTCAGTCATTAGGTGATGGCGAGAAAACCCTGTTAAAAATGAGAAGCTTAAATTCATATGCTTCAGTTTTGACAGGCGAGCAAATTCCTCCTAATTAATGCCTGTCATGGCTCAAATAACTGTTGTACCCTCTTCCCCAACAACTAGGAAACAGGTTCTTCGAATAAATATTTCGCCGCTGGTTGAACAAGGAGACATATTTCTCCTCCCTAAAGTCATTCTTCCTCAGTGAATGGTTTCAGATAACCATTGCCTCACCTGCTTCCCCACAGAGCTGGCCCATATTTGGCAACTCCCTTGGGTGTCAAAATGTGCTGGGTTTCAGTCACACTTTCTGCACTTTTTAGTTCTTGTTTTTCTTGGTGGAATAGGGATTCTAAACAGTGATGGCGGTGCAGTACACTCCTTCAGAAATCTAGTTACTTAGTGCAGTTAACTGATGTGGGACACAGTGGTGTGACAGTCACTGAGGTCTGGGAAGGCCACTTTCCTCTTGCCTAATTGTGGTGACTCACACACTCTTAGGCTGGACTCCCACAGTATGGAGCATGGCAGTGAGCATGGATTTTGCAGGCAGCTCTAATAACAGAAGAACCTGCTTTGCAACTGAGAGCAGGACCGCTGAGTCTGACATGTTGCCTCGTACAGGTCATGTGCACTCATGCCAGGAGGAATGCAACTGATAAATTTGAGGAAGTCTGGCAAGGGTTCTTAGAATTATTTTGAAGGCTGATAACAATGAGAAAGAATTGACTGGATGCTCTGGTTGGTTTTGATTGAAGTATATTTGCAGAAAGAACATGGATGTTTTCCCTTGGTCTCCTTGTGGGTCAAACCTCGCAGATCCCTCTACAGAGTGCTGTATCCTAATACTTACATTCCATCTTTCCTTTTATTTTTAGTTTGACTCGGTAGTTTTGTCCAATTTCAAAATGATAACAAATTTTCTGTACTATAGCCAAAACTGTCTGTCACGTTTTTCACATGCTTTTTTGTGTTCTTGTGAAAAAGGTTCAATAAAAAATTAAAATGTACAAAATGAGATTGCTCTCCTTGGAAATGTGGCCTTCTTGATGTCTTAAAATGAAAGTCTCTTATTATTTTACAGGATGATTCTGAGTTATTCAAGAGCACTTCAAGAAGAAGCAGACGATAATTTCAGAGCCCGCTGTATGGAAGGATAATACAGGGGAAAGAAAAAAACCCTCTGGAAATTCTGTAAAGGAATCTTACGATCTATGCAGCTTTTCTCCATTAATTTCACAGTTAATTACATGTTGCCTTGAAATGTTTTGCTTCCTTGATGGGGGAGTAATTGTTACTTATTCTCCATATGTAGTATCACTTAATTCAAATGGCATTTCTAATAGCTGAACCATATTCCTCCCCGCCCTTGTTTAAGATAGAATAACTACTCAAAAAAGATGATGAGGCAGTGGGCCCATTGCCTAGGCCATTGCTGAGGAACAGCCAGTGATTTTTAAAATTCCATTACCTTTTTATATTACAGAGGAATAAATGAGACCTGTTCTGTAAGTGAATCGACAGTGCTCTTGCTTTCTTTGTTTCTTAAACCTTAAACTTCAGTCATAGAGGGAATGCTGACAGTGTTAAGTATTAAATCCATCTTGGTTGCTTCCTGTAAGCAGGAGGCAGTAAGCAGGGCTTGCCAAGTCCTTGGATATAAAATGTGACTCTCATTCCGAAACTGTTTATAAGCTTAAAAGTACAGTTCAGCATGAAGAATCTCAGAAAGCATAAATAGCTTTAGGGTAATGCCTTATTCTGAATGCTCTGCAACACTTTCTTAGCAATTCCACCAGCTGGCTACGTTGAGCTGGTGCTGGTTGGATGCCTGTAATTGTAAGAAAATTTGGCAGGGATTTAATTGACATGGATAGAAAGTAGTAAATTGAGATGGTACATGGATAAAAGGCCATAGCCCCATCTGGCGTTCCTTATTTTTCAGTTTTTCCTCTGTTTTGTATCTGCCCAAATTATGGCCATTGTTTCATTGACTTCAGAAACATCAGTCCGAAAGAAGGGTACCTGAAGATAATTTCCAACATAAAGAGCCGTGTTGGATTTGGTAAATGTTTGAGTGGAGCGGTATATTTTTACATGGAAAGTCCATTGGCAACAACGATGATATTTTTATAGACATTTCAACTGTCTTAGAAAAACACATAGGAGAACAAATAATGTCATTTATGTGTTATGGAACTGTTAAATACTGGGGTTTTCTTAAAATTCTATATTTTTCCTTCTCATATTATCAAGATTTTGGGTGGGTTCATAATGCCTCCTTAGAATACTTCTGAATTTTGGTTTGGTCTTATCAAACATAGAAGCAGAAAAGAGGCTCTTGATTATACTGCAATAAGGAGAAAGGTACAGTGAATAGTGTCTGCATTGAAGTACTTATTTTCTTTGATTTCTCTGTGGAGTGCCTTCTGACCTGAAGCTCCAGAAACCTCCCCATGCTTCATCCACAACCTGTTTCCGTCTCCTTGTTGGTCAAACCTACCAGCTAGAATAGAGATGTGTTTCAGAAACTATTATTCTGTATACAGCCATTTTGCAAATAAATTTTAAAAAAGCAAGGTGGGTTTAACTTTAATTGCCTATTACCCATTTTTTATAATTGTGATTACCCTGCCTGACATAAAATAAACGGAGTATGTACAGTTAATACTGAAATGGCAGAAGGAAAAAGCTGCAGATACAAACCCACCGTTGGGGGTGGAGACTGGAAGCCTTGTGAACCATGAACGGAGTGCTCCCCAAACAAGCAGAAGACCAAGAAACAATATTTACAACCAGTAGCGAAGCTGCATGCCCTGCTACCGGGGGCGGAGAGCAGGTGGGGGGAGTGGCTGGGCCCCCCCGGGGGCATGGTATGCCGCCCGCGAGGGAATGGGGGGGCATGATGCGCTGCCTGTGGGGCGTGGCGCCTGGTGCTGGGGGGGGGGAGAGATGCTCGGAGCATGTCCGGGGGGCTGCCGCGATGGCACCCTACCGGAATAGTGGTGCCGGGGACGGTCCACTCCCTTCGTTCCTCCGCCAGTGTTTAAAACATATCCGCAGCAGGCTATATTTATCAGGATCAAGTACAGTGGTACCTCGGGTTAAGTACTTAATTCGTTACGGAGGTCCATTCTTAACCTAAAACTGTTCTTAACCTGAAGCACTACTTTAGCTAATGGGGCCTCCCGCTGCCGCCGCACAATTTCTGTTCTCATCCTGAAGCAAAGTTCTTAACCCGAGGTACTGTTTCTGGGTTAGCGGAGTCTGTAACCTGAAGCATCAGTAACCTTCATTAATAACCAGAACAAAATCAAATTCTGGAAAAGAAACTAGAAGAATTCACAAGGCTATATAGGAAAACAGGTTCGACAAAAATTGGGCAGAAAATAGAGAAAAAATGCACACAATTACATTTACCCGGTACTTGAAAGTGATAAAAGCGGTGGATTTATTAAATCTACCTGCATACCCTCCCTATTAAAGTAGGGTGCTCCCCACTTTATGCGATTTCACTTATGCATGAGGGCTGCCAGAACATAACCCCCACAAAGTTGGGGGACACCTCTACGTACAATTTTATTTAATGAAATTATGAACAATGCCAAAACAGAAGTCAAATATTGTAAGTATGGTAACAAAATTTGGGAAGAAGGTTTTATTGAAATCTCAGCCATAATTGGATGGGGGGTGGGATCAGAAAAAAAGCTTATTTGACTCTATTAAATATATTTACAGGGGGAAATTTGGATAGTTTACATTAAAACTTGGTGGGCCACTTTGGTGGACATAGAAACCTTACCCACAAGCTGAAATCACAACTTGCAGTTAAGTAGCCTTGTCGGTGCTTTTCCATTATCCTTGCAGTAGGAAAAATTTAATTTCTCACTATTTGCAAAAGAACTTCAATCCTTTCACGTAACCAAGAAGGATGGATAGTGAAGCATTTTCTTTCCCCGAGCAATAAATATTTACTGTCCTCTGTTGCCTAGCAGCAGATGGCTCTATAAGAATCAACATCTTTCTGCTTTGACTGCTAGCTGTGATTTTGAAAAGGTGCTTTGCCCCCAGAGATGAAAGCCTGTGGTCAACGCATGTCAGTTGTGTGTGTTTATTTAGCAGTCCTAAATAAAGCTGCTAAGTTATTAAAAACCCAACATTGGTTATGAATAAAAATTAAATACATTGTTGAAAATATATTTTCTCTTAAATATATTTTCAACAATGTATTTCATAGTGAAATGTATTTCAGAGGGAAGAATGTGAGAATGTATTTTTAACAACATAATTTTGTAGAGAAATCTATTCTCTCACATTTTTCTATTTAAACGTGGCCACATTGTAATGGGGCATCCCAGTTGCAAAGATTTTAATAACAAGGCAGCTCACATTTACATATGATAGGGTCATCTGAATGTGTGTTAAGGTATATTTGTCAGGATCCAAGGGACTATATTAGCGGCGTGCAAGAGCTTGCATGTCTCCGTTAGATATCACCAGGGGGCACCACACACCCAGTTTGAAAAGTGGTGTTTATGGGCCATGTGAGGTTGCTGCTCTAGAAACATATGACCAACTCATTGGACATCCAGAAATGATGGCATCCTGGCAATTTCTCAGCACCATGCACAGGTATGTATTAGAAGCTGCCCTATACGGAGTCAGATCGTTGATTTATTTAGCTAGGTATCGTCCACCCTGACTGGCAACAGCTCTCCAGGGTTTCAGACCAGAAGTCTTCTCCAGCCCTACCTGGAGATCTCTGGGATGGAACCAGAGACCTTCTTCATGGAAGGCAGATGGTCTACCACCCAACTAGAGTCCTTCCCCAGCATATTTTTGCCGATAGCTTATTAAGACTATTGTCCACAGCCCAAGGTCCATATATTTGCAAGGAAATCGAAAGCAATGGAGGGATGCACCTTAAATGGAAAAGCGTCAGTCAAAATGATGGGAATTAACTTTAATTGTGTTTATCTTAGGACAACTACTTTATCCTCAAAGTGCTACCTCTTTAGGGGGGCGGGCGGAGAAAGCAATATTGGAGCAATCATAGTTGGGAGTGTTTTTCACAAATGCCTCATCAGTACCCTAGGTATAAACCATGCCATGTGGCTCCTGAAGAATGCTACCAAAGTGTTTGCATGTGTTCATATTTTACCTTTTCAGCTAGATAGATAATGGTGAAAGATTGTGGGGTTCTGCACAAGGCAGAAACTAGCCTACAATTTACTTGCATAGAAGATACTTTTCAATTGGACCACCTTTCTGAACACAGCACCGCGGACACTGACCAAACTAGGAGTTACTGCTGTGACATAAGAAGCCAGCATTGCAGTAATTGGTGGATTATTTCCACCCCCCCACCCTGTTCCTATTTTTCAGAAAGAGTGGAAGCAGAAAATTGAACCCAGGGGGGAGTGTGTGCAGACGAAACAGGCGCTTCGGAATAGGAACAATACTGTAAACCAATAGGCTGAGTTCTTAGTCAGCTTTCTATCGGGTAATGTGCTGAGAAACTCTTGAGTGCCTTGATTACGGAAGAGACTTGCAAGGACACAGCAGTTACCACTGATATTTTGCCAATAGATTTCTGCACCTTGTTCGCAGTCCTAAAGACTGCCTCCTAACAAAAGCTGAGCATGCCTGGTTCTATGTCCTGTCGATTGAGCACATAGAGGGAGCTGCTTTGGAAGACGGACGTTGATCCTTTCCAGCCCCATGGGAACGATTACTTGCTATATGTGGCTTTACCTCACTCACTTCGCCAACTCCCTCGTGAGATCCGAAAAGTTTGCAGTCAATGGAAGCTTGGGGGCATTATTTGAAGTACCGAACACCTCTCACTTTTTATCTTGGACAAACTATACACTTGCTGACTGGCAGAGCTTTCTGGAAGGGAAAAGGTACGGGTCAGGTTCCCAAAACCTTCTTGTGAAAATCCTCCTCGTCGTGGCGTATTCAGTTATCATAGTGTTCTCCCTCTTCGGCAATGCCTTGGTGTGTCACGTCATGGTCAAAAACAAACGGATGCATTTTGCCACCAGTCTGTTCATTGTGAATCTTGCTGTGGCAGACTTGATGATCACCTTTCTCAACACTCCCTTTACTTTGGTAAGAGCATGGGGATAATGTTTATATTTATTGAGATTATTGTTTAAATAGCATAATACTTGCATGTGGATTTAGCTCCCTTGTGTCTGCTAAAATTATTAGGGGGGCAGAGGGCAGGAGCAGCATAGTTTATTTAAAACTAGTAATTGATAGTGATTGCCTGCAGAATGGTTGTTCTGTGTTTGCGTGTGTTTAAGAAGAGAGCTGTGTTATCCTAGCTACTTATACTAAGCTAGTAATGTGTTTAAGGTATCATTGTACTTTTTTAATTTGGAAATTACTATCAATGTATGCATAGTTCTTTGATCCATTAGGAAAAGCACTGCAACAAGGATTTATTGTGTTATCTATGGAGGCAACAGGCATATATTCATAACAAATGGGATTCGTTGGCAGCTATGTTGCTTCCCCATTTGCAAGAAAGCTAGCCAAATGCATTGCTCTCTGAAATCAGATCTTAATAGCTAAATTAGTTAGCATCTGCTGGATGCATCTTCACGTAGCTCAATCAGCTCTCAGGGCCCTGAAGCCTTGATTGTGCTCTGCAGAGTGTACTTCACAATTTCTATAGCACTAGGGAGCCACAATAGCTTGGATTGTGCGACTGGTGGTCATCTTCCTGGCACAGATTCAGCTAGATTCCCTTATCTCTGTTATGCCTGTAGACAGACAAACCAAACCAAAGGCAATAGAACAACCCACAGCAAAGTCTCTGCCAAACAGAAACCAGAGTGATTTATTGGATGCAGAGCTTTGCTTCTAGTAAGTGACGAATTATTGTAATAAGTACCTGCATATTGTAACAAGTATCTGCATAGTATCATTATCAAATTTGTTACTTGCTTTATCTTGCCCAAGGCAACCCAAAGCAACTTACAACCAAACAAAGAAACATTCAAAACATCCCACCCACTTGTGAAAGACCATAGATAAAGGCCTGGCTATAGAGGGAAGTTTTCATCCGGTACCTAAAGAAATGTAACAAAGGTGCCAGGCAAGCATCCCTGGGGAGAGCATTCCTCAAACAGGGAGCCACCACAGAAAAGGCCCTGTCCTATTGCTGCCCTCTGGACCTCTTGTGGAGGGTCTGGGGCAGTTCATTTGGGGAGAGTTGGTCCTAGAGGTATTGCAGTCCTGAGGTATTTTCATTTTCAAGCCCTCTGGCATTTTCAAGTGTTTAAAGCAGATCACATGCATTAGGTAAAGGTAAAGGTACCTCTGCCCGTACGGGCCAGTCTTGACAGACTCTAGGGTTGTGCGCTCATCTCACTCAATAGACAGCCAGCGCTGTCCGCAGACACTTCCGGGTCACATGGCCAGCGTGACAAGCTGCATCTGGCGAGCCAGCGCAGCACACGGAACGCCGTTTACCTTCCCGCTGGTAAGCGGTCCCTATTTATCTACTTGCACCCGGGGGTGCTTTCGAACTGCTAGGTTGGCAGGCGCTGGGACCGAACGACGGGAGCACACCCTGCCGCGGGGATTCGAACCGCCGACCATGCGATCGGCAAATCCTAGGCGCTGAGGTTTTACCCACAGCGCCACCTGCGTCCCACATCACATGCATTATTTTACTGTAATTCCTGCAGAAATCCTGCAAGATAGGAAAGTGCTACTTTCTCCATCTTGCAGATGATGGGCTGATAGAGATGGGGGAGGTTTTCAATTCAGTTCACATTTAGAGTCCAGTCTTTCACACTATCCAAAACACTATGTGAACACAAGTTATCCCTAGAAATTCACACTTCTATTTATTTTGCAATGTGGTTTTCCAACCAAGCAATGTTTTATTAATTATTATTATTATTATCATTATTATTATTATTATTATTATTATTATTGCATACATTCAGGGACAGTGTACATAAAAATGAATATATCAGTGAAAATAATGTAAACATTGGGAAATTACTTGCAGAAATGTGCACATTAATAAAAAGCTGCATAGAACAATGTGCCAGGGGAAGTTTGCATTAAAACACTGATGAATTTTCATGAGTTTTATTGGGGTGGGGTGGGGTGGGGGTGGAGAATCGCAACAGAAATGTGATGAACTGAATTTAAGGTTGGGAAAATGAGAAACAAGATTGACAGAATATTTTCTCCTTAGCTGAGCAGGAGTGGCTTGCTCAGTCAGGTCTCAGAAATACTGTGAAGAATAGCAAGTTAAAAGACAGTTCTTCTGAACTGTCTGGGGTGTGTGTGTGTGTGTGTGTGTGTGTGAGAGAGAGAGAGAGAGAGAGAGAGAGAGAGAGAGAGAGAGAATCCATTTGTGCTGGAAATAGAAGCAAGTCCTATCAAGGAAGATATTGGCCGACCACAACCCCAAGCCCTACTGGGATTGTAAAAAGTGAAAATTGTCTTGTTCCTGCCAGGCTCGCTTCGTGAACAGTACATGGATATTTGGGAAAGAGATGTGCCACATCAGTCGATTTGCCCAGTACTGTTCCCTTCATGTCTCTGCCTTGACCCTGACAGCCATTGCCATAGACAGACGCCAGGTGAGGAACTTTTTATTCCAAATGGCAATCAAGAACATTTGGTGCATGCTTTATTTTACTTCTAAAAGCCTTTTTAAGGGGATAGCCAGCTGGCAGGCCTCACCCAATATCCTGCAACATCTCCCACGAGGAATATTAACCCCTTTTCTTGGTGACAAAACCTCCTTCCAGAGCGTTGCTATTTTGCAGGTGGGATTTAACTGCATATAGGCAAAGTTGGGTTGCGCAATTAAAGTGAATTTTGTGCTTGAAGAAGCCCTCCTTTCCCCACCCCTGCACCAAATCAGACCTTTTCCCCATAAGGGAAGTGATGGGGAAATTCACTGAAAAGTGTAGGAGATAAATTTTGTGATGTGTCATATAGTCTCCCCTCAGACAAACAAAAACGAATGCTCAATATGTAGCAGCAGCAGATGACATAGAATGCTCCTGCAAACTTTACCTTTACATTTCTAAAATAAAGCTTTTCCCCCCAACATGCTCTGCAAACAGGTGATACTGCATCCTCTGAAGCCTCGGATTTCAACTGCAAAGGGTCTCGTTTGCATCTCCATCATCTGGCTAATGGCCACATGCTTCTCTCTCCCACATGCCATCTACCAGAAATTATTCACTTTTGAATACAGGTAAGGGGGACTTTTTGGCAGGGCAGTCGTGGTGTGCTGGTCCCGGGGGGTTACCGTGCTGCGTGGTCCAAGTCCAGTCCGAGGTCGAGGTATGGAGGCTGTCCATCAAGGCTGAAGCGGGGTCCAAGGCAAGGAGTCGGGTGAGGTCAGGAACTCTGGCAGAACAGCAGGACAGGGTGCCGGCAGGAACAGGCTACCAACAATGTTGCTCCTGCAACCTGGGACTGGGCTGGCTGGCTTTTATCTCCTTTGAGGCATAGGGCGGCCCCGGTCCACAGGTGACTCGCCTCCCCTGGCCTTAAGGCGAGCACTCCTCCTGCGAGAACTTAGTTCCCTCCACCTCTCTGCCCTGAGCCTCTGCAGCTCAGGTGAGGATGGAGGGTTACCGGACCCAGAGGCAACCTCACCTTCCCCTGACGGGGCTGAGAGAGGAGCACCTGCAGGCAATGAGTCCTCAATCATCTCCGGAGCCAGAGCAGATTCAGCTGGTGTCTGCTCCTGAGGATCCGGCACAGGTGAGGGCCCTTCAGGTTCAAGCCCCTGCCCCGGCTCAGCCGGTCCTGGAGGCGGGGACTCCTGTGCAGGCTGGGATTCCTTAGGTTCAGCCTCTGAATCCAATTCCCAGGCCATCACTCTTGGGCTTCTGTCAGGTAATGGCATCCTTGAGTCAGTGGCGGACTTGGGTACGATGGTGCCGTATGTAAGAACAACATGAAATGAAAATGAAACGAAAACATGAAATTTACTGCATGCACAGCACTAAAGGAAAACATAATGAAGATGGTGTACAGATGGTATATTACACCGGTAAAATTAGCAAAGATGTACAAGACATGCAATAAGTGCTGGAAATGCAAAGAAAAAGAGGGATCTCTCCTTCATATGTGGTGGGATTGCAGGAGGGTGAGGGGATTCTGGGAATTGATTTATTGTGAATTGAAAAAGATGTTTAAATACTCGTTTGTGAAGAAGCCAGAATCCTTCCTGCTAGGTATAACAGGAAGAGAGATAAAAAGACAGGACTACAAACTGTTCCAATACGCTGTCACAGCGGCAAGAATACTGATGGCCCAGAGGTGGAGACAGGAGGAAATGCCGACCTTGAACGAATGGAGGATGAAACTCATAGAATACACAGAATTGGACAAAATGACTGGAAGAATAAGATATCAGAAAGATCAAAAATTCATCGAGGACTGGGGAAAGTTTGCGGCATATCTGGAATTCATATGTGATCAACAAACAACGCTAGCGGGGTTTAAAGAGACTTTGTAATACTATAAGGTATATTGTATGACAGAATTAGAGAGGTGTAAGATAATGGTAAACCAGCAATACTATATAGGAAATGCGGGAAAATAAGAAAAATGGATGATTGTGGGAGGTGCTGGTGGAGGTTCAAAAACTGTAAATTTGTAATCATGGTTGTAGCCAATATAAGCAAAAGGAAAACTGAATAAAAATTTATTAAAAAAAAACAAAAAACATTTGGAACCCACCCCTTGTTGGGATACTGCCGGGAGACGGGGGCATCAGGCAGGCCCCCAGCTGGCTCCAGCCACCGGCCAGCAGCCGGGTGAAACTCCGCTTCTCGGAACATCAATCAGTGACACAAGCCTCAGATACCCTTAGAGACTTGGCACGCTCATATCAGCAGAGTGAGTAACTTCTCACAACAGAAGAGGCAGACAGAGACATGTGTAAGCATTATTTACAGGTGTTTATTCAGCATAGTTCAGGAGCAAAGGAAAAAACATGTCTGCTTCCCTTTGTGTCCAAGCACACAGCAGCAAAGCAAACGCAACATAGAACGGAAGTTCCCAGCAGACTGTGCTGGAAGTAAACAGGCATGTGACACACAACAGTCATGCCCGTTCCCTTTTAAGGTGGAACGGAACTATATCCTAACACCCCTGTCCTTTTGCTTCCTTCCCAAAGAGGCTCAACTTTGGGAAGGAGGCACGCGGGAAGGAGGCAGGGTCCTAGAGCCCTCTCACCTCTTTCCCAAAGCTGGGAAAGCACTAACTCAAATTTGGGAAGGAGGCGGGAGGACTCTAGAACCCTGTCAGAGTCCTCATGTCTTCTTCCCAAAGTCCATTGGGGGTGGGGAACATTCTACAGACAGAGGACCACATTCCCAGCTGGGCAGTCTTTCTGGGGCCACATGCTGGTGGTGGGTGGAGCCAGAGACAAAAGTGGGTGGAGCAGAAAAATGTAATGTTTTTACTGTTGTGCTAGTTCCTGTACAGGGGGACGCAGGTGGCGCTGTGGGTTAAACCACAGAGCCTAGGACTTGCCCATCAGAAGGTCAGTGGTTCGAATCCCCGCGACGGGGTGAGCTCCCATTGCTTGGTCCCTGCTCCTGCCAACCTAGCAGTTCGAAAGCACGTCAAAGTGCAAGTAGATAAATAGGTACTGCTCCGGCAGGAAGGTAAACGGCGTTTCCGTGCGCTGCTCTGGTTCGCCAGAAGCGGCTTAGTCATGCTGGCCACATGACCCGGAAGCTGTACACCGGCTCCCTCGGCCAATAAAGCGAGATGAGCGCCGAAACCCCAGAGTTGGTCACGACTGGACCTAATGGTCAGGGGTCCCTTTACCTTTACTTTAGTTCCTGTACACACCCCTCTATCCTTAGCAAGCAAGGGATGCTCTTTCCATTCCAGGACACATCCTAGCTAGGCAAAAACATTCCAGGTCTGTATGAAACAAGGCCAGTGAGGGATGTAGGCTTGGAGAGGGTGTGTGAGGATGAGTCCCAAGGGCCAGATAGAGAGGCCGGGAAGCTGGGCCTGCGGTTCCCCACTCCTGATCCAGAAGATTCTATGTTGAGATTAATGGCCCTCAGGGGTCAAACTCCACAATTCTATGATTCTAAGTGAGGGCTACCCAAAAATACCCCAGGAGCCAGTTTATAGTGCCGTCAATGGGACGCTGGTGGCTCTGTGGTCTAAACCACTGACCCTTATGGGCTTGCCAATTGGAAGGTTGGTGGTTCGAATCCCCGCAGTGCAGTGAGCTCCCATTGCTGTGTCCCAGCTCCTGCCAACCTAGCAGTTCAAAAGCACACCAGCGCAAGTAGATAAGTAGGTACCGCTGTGGCGGGAAGATAAACAGCATTTCTGTGCTCTCTGGTTTCCATCATGGCGTCCCATTGTGCCAGAAGCGGTTTAGTCATGCTGGCTACATGACTCGGAAAGCTGTGGACAAACGCTGGCTCCTTCAGCCTGAAAGCGAGATGAGCACCGCAACCCCATAGTTGTCTTTGACTGGACTTAACTGTCCAGGGGTCTTTTTTTTTAAAGTGCCATCTGATGAACAACCTAGTGTTTCCTCACTGCTGAAGCCAAGCCAGACGCAATAGAGAACCTCTAGCGGTCCCCTGGCGCAGCATGTTAACGGAATATCTACCCTTGATTTGCAGGGAGGAGATCACCCGATCCTTGTGCCTCCCCAATTTTCCCGAGCCAGCTGATTTGTTTTGGAAGTACCTGGACTTGACAACTTTTGTTCTGCTCTACGTGCTGCCCCTTCTCATTATCTCCATCACCTACGTGACCATCGCCAAGAAGCTCTGGTTCCGCACTGCCATCGGGGTCGTGATGGTCGAGCAGTACTTTGCCCTCCAGAGGAAGAAGATTATGACCATTAAGATGCTGATGCTGGTGGTGGTGATCTTCGCTGTCTGCTGGTTCCCTTTGAACTGCTACGTCCTCCTCCTCTCCAGCCAAGTCATCCACACCAACAACGGCCTGTATTTTGCTTTCCACTGGCTGGCCACAAGCAGCACCTGTTACAACCCCTTTATTTACTGCTGGCTCAATGAGAATTTCAGGGCAGAGCTGAAGACCTTTCTTAAGGTCTGCCGGAAATCCCCAGATCCAAGGGAGCAAAGGCTTCCGTCTCCTGCTGGTCTGCCGTGCAGGGCAGCCTGGCCACAGAGAGATCACCGCAAGGGTTTACAGGTCTCCCTTGACCTCCCGTCCACCTCCAATTTTCAGCTGAGAAAGAATGACATCACTGCTGTGCAGCCTATAGTTGCTGTGACTTGAGCATCGAAGCAGACTAATTGGGTGGTCTATGGCAGCACTGCAAGGAGGCCTTCTCCACGTCTGATGGACTGGGCAACTGCGCAAAAAGCTCTGCCTTGTCCTTTAGTGTGTGTGGCTTTGCTCACTCGCTTGAGTCTTTCGAAGCTCTGAAGAACCATGTGTTTGCTCCCGTGTTGTGCTCCTGTGAGATTCAGTGATATTGCAATGGATGGATAGGTGGCAAGAGGTTGATGTCAAGGATATTCCTTTGGGGCAGAGAGTTAGCCCTTCTAAATCCTCCCAGCTCCATGGTTCTGGGTCTACCACACTGCCAATGATGGGCAGGAACCAATCTGGCAGCTGCTAATGACATCAAGGCTAGGTTTTCACATGTGTTGGAGGGGTTGGCATTATTCTCTAAAGAGATAAGAGCCAAATAGGGGTCAGGAGCCAAGTTTTGTTGAGTGATACTTGACATTAAAGAAAGCATCCCGGACTAAGATTGGTTAACCACTTTGTGTTCCCATCACACACGCAGGAACGAGTCTCAGTGCCCACATTTTATCCAGCAATAGGCAGACATAGACTTTGCTGTTTGGGAAAGGCATCTACAACAATTTTGAGAGTGGCATCCCGAATCCTGGCCAAAATAGATTTTAGGGGACGCTTTGTCCAGAGACTTATCTCAGAGTGTTTCACCCCTGAAGAAAGCCTTTATTTGCTTTTGCAGTTGAGTTAAGCAACACAATAACCTTAAACCCACTTCAAGGCTGAGAAACTAGATGGAGAAAATGAAGCGAGAACACAATTCAGTTGACATGTATTTTAGTTGCAATGGCTCTTATTGATTAGTTGTCAGTGCTACTTTCTGAGCAAAGTCATGGAGTCTGCAGAATAGGCTTCTTGCTGTGACTAAATTATTTTTTGCAATGACTAAGCATCGTTCAGCCTTTGTTTTCCAATGTGTGATGGTGTGACATTTGAAAATAATCACCAGGGTTTTAATGCATTTTTTAGCCCTAGTTTGTTACGCTAGGGTTCCTGTAAAAGCTTGCTTTATGAAACAGCAAACCAACTGCAAGAAAGCTCGTTCTGTGACTAAATAATAAAGACTATTTCTGTTACCAGCTGCCTGGGTCCTCTGATTCCATCATACTACATGTGGGTCTCCAGATGTTGCTCTACTATAAGCCCCATGATCTCTGGCCGTCAGCTGAGCTGGCTGGCAATGATGGGAGTTGTCCAACATTATCTGTGGGCCCAAACTTGAAGAATTCTGGAGTGAATCATTAGTGCAGCTGGATAAGCATAGGTTATACATGAACTATGCTGCTATAGATGGAGGTAATAGGACATTAAAAAACAACAATGAGCACATCGCAATGTTCAAGAGCAGTGATGTGACCAGGACAGGGCTTTAGGACAGAAGGGCCTGAAATTCAGCAGGGTTGCATACCCTCCCAAGTGTCCCGATTTTTCAGGGACAGTCCCAGAATTACAGAAGCCGTCCTGGTTTCTGATTTAATCCCGGAATGTCCCAGTTTTCCTTTTCCCTCCCCTTTGGAGTGTGTGTGTGTAGGTGCAAAAACTGAGTACTGTTTATGCTGAAAATAAAATACTTGCACCAAATTTGAATTATTTTTTCCGAAATACTTTATTGTCACTTGTACAACTTGTATACAGTGAGATTACACGAGCACCCCCCCACTCAGCTCTCTTAGTCTTAATTCCCCTCGTCTACTGACACACGCACACCAAACCTAAAAGTCAGTTGCCCTGTTGTTATCTTATCGTTCAGCAGCCTAACAGCCCACGGATAGAAGCTGTTCTTTGCTCTGTTGGTGCGACTAATCATGCTTCCATATCTTCTGCCCGAGGGCAGGAGATTAAGAAAGTGCCGGCCAGGGTGTGCATCATCCCTGAGAATTTTCCTCACTCTCCTGAGGCAATGTTCTTCTGCTATTTCATCCAGCGGATTCACGGGACAGCCCATAATATCTTGTGAAGGAATGAAGGAAATGGTGATGAATTGGGAGTGGGGAGACCTGGTAAATGTATTATATTTCTATTTAAATGATAAGACATCATTTCTAGATTTGCATGTCCACACTCTGTAGCTCAGTGGTAGAGAGCAAAAGGTCCCAGTTTCAATCGCTCATCTCCAGGCAGGACTTGTCTGAAAAGTCCCTTGTATGAATATTTGGCTGTCAGTCAGAATAGACAATGCCGAGCTAATTGAGACCGTGGTCTGTCTTGGGATAAAGGTGGCTTCCTATTAATTGGTACAAGTGAATTATATGCAGGTCTGCATATTTTTTGATAAGCATTTTAATCTCTCCCCTCTCCCCTGTCTCTTTCTGTCTTTCTCTGTACAGAGGAAGAGAGAGATGGACGGATGGCTTTTAATCAAGATGGATATATGTTACTGCCAGGATCAGGCAGATTGCATCTGAGTTCTTAAGCATCTCAGACTAGGACTTGGGAGACCAGGCTTCCTCCCCTCCACACTCATCCATTCAGTCACTTCCTCTCAGCCTAACCTACCTCACAGGGGGGTTGTGAGGATTAAATGGGGAAAGGAAGAACCATACACACCACCTTGAGTTCCCTGGAGGAAAATGTGGGATATAAATGCAATAAATAAATTAATACATATATATAAAAGGTAAAGGGATGCCTGACCATTAGGTCCAGTCGTGGCCGACTCTGGGGTTGCGGCGCTCATCTCGCTTTATTGGCCGAGGGAGCCGGCGTACAGCCAGCATGACTAAGCCGCTTCTGGCGAACCAGAGCAGCACACGGAAACGCCGTTTACCTTCCCGCCGGAGCGGTACCTATTTATCTACTTGCACTTTGACGTGCTTTTGAACTGCTAGGTTGTCAGGACGGGGATTCGAACCACCTTCTGATCGGCAAGCCCTAGGCTCTGTGGTTTAACCCACAGTGCCACCCGCGTCCCATATATATATATATATATATATATATATATAGTCATTTAGTCGTTTAGTCGTGTCCGACTCTTCGTGACCCCATGGACCAGAGCATGCAAGGCACTCCTGTCTTCATTCTCTCATACATATATATATGGCATCTGACTGACCAATGTGAGAACAGGGCATTGGACTAGATGGGCCTTTGTTCCTATCAGACAAGGCGCTTATGTTCAAAAAATGAGAGTTGGACAAATGGCATTGGTATAATTCATTCCAATCAAATGTTAGGCCCTATGTGATGCTATTTCTGCACCCAGTTGTCTTGAAGGATAGTGGATCTGTCACTTGGCCCCAAACTCCCACTCTGAAGTAGAATAATAATAATAATAATAATAATAATAATAATAATAATAATTTATTATTTATACCCCGTCCATCTGGCTGAGTTTCCCGGCAACTCTGGGAGCCTCCCAATCGAGTGTTAAAAACAATACAGCATTAAATATTAAAAACTTCCCTAAACAGGGCTGCCTTCAGATGTCTTTTGAAGATAGGATAGCTGCTTATTTCCTTCACATCTGAAGGGAGGGCATTCCACAGGGCGGGCGCCACTACTGAGAAGGCCCTCTGCCTGGTTCCCTGTAACCTCACTTCTTGCAATGAGGGAACCACCAGAAGGCCCTCGGCGCTGGACCTCAGTGTCCGGGCTGAACAATGGGGGTGTACATGCTCCTTCAGGTATACAGACCGAGGCCGTTTAGGGCTTTATAGTATAGTTCCAAGCTTTAGTTTGGTAGTTAACCTGTAGGAGAGAGAGAATGGGCATGCCATATGGTAGAATGTGATAGTATACTATTTCTGTAATAAAGCCCAACGAGCTGATTTGCATGTGGGTGGAGCTGCAGTATGTGTTTATACCCATCTTACGCCAGGCTGGAATCATCAGACAAAAGACACTTTGTAGACATAAATAAATGTGCACACTCAAGCCACAACAACTGTTTTCTTGGAAAACTGCATCTATCCCCCCACAAGAAGAAAAACAAAAAGTTGGCGTGTGTTGCGATTTTGGGCAGGCAGGTGACAGGAAGGGGGAGGAAGCAACCCTTCTCCTCCGGCTTCCGAAACTGTCAGCCTGTCAGCTGTTGTTTTCAACTTAAAAATAACTAAACAAAATGACGGAGAAAAGATTCAAATGGATGTGTGATTCGGCCAGTGGGAAGAAGGTGCAAAAGGAGAAGGTTCTTCCCAAATATTCTGCCGTGGTATGAAAATAAAAATAAAAACAAAAACCACTCAATTCCTTCCCACGCAGGGACCTAAGTAAATGTGACAGTCATAGAATTACTTCCAAACCACATCCTCTTCGCAAGTCCCACAGTTGCAATCATAGACCCTATAATTGCTCTTGAGTGAAAGCGTTCTAAGTGAACAGAGGCAGAAGCTGAAAAGTTTCTTTTCAAATTGCGTGGGAGCTATCCTCATCTAGCCAAGACTCCTGATAACCCGTGTGGATAACACTGGTATTGGGCACATTTACATGTCCACCTTTGGAAAAGAAAGGAAGAACCCTGCCCCCCCAAATATTAACCCCACCATTCATTGTTGTTGTTGTTTAGTCGTTTAGTCGTGTCCGACTCTTTGTGACCCCATGGACCAGAGCATGCCAGGCACTCCTGTCTTCCACTGCTTCCCGCAGTTTGGTCAAACTCATGCTGGTAGCTTCGAGAACACTGTCCAACCATCTCGTCCTCTGTCGTCCCCTTCTCCTTGTGCCCTCCATCTTTCCCAACATCAGGGTCTTTTCCAGGGAGTCTTCTCTTCTCATGAGATGGCCAAAGTATTGGAGCCTCAGCTTCAGGATCTGTCCTTCCAGTGAGCACTCAGGGCTGATTTCCTTCAGAATGGATCGGTTTGATCTTCTTGCAGTCCATGGGACTCTCAAGAGTCTCCTCCAGCACCAGAATTCAAAAGCATCAATTCTTCGGCGATGAGCTTTCTTTATGGTCCAGCTCTCACTTCCATACATCACTACTGGGAAACCATAGCTTTAACAATAGCAATTCCCAATCAGTTGACTCTCAATCCACTCAACCCCCCCCCCCCGTGAGCCAAGTAACCCCCTAATATTTTTCTCTATCTCCTGGATAATCAGACATGCACACACACATGTGAGGCCCTCACGGGTCCCTTCCAACTCTACAATTCTGTAATTTTGATTCTAGAAGCAGCTTCAGTTTTGGGGAAGAGGATGGAAAGACATGCACAAAGGTTGACTCTTTCAAACCGCCAGCATTTGAGGGTACCCTGGTGAAATCTGTTGGCAGTTCAGTCAATTTACTTCAATTAATCACAACAGCCATGATGTTTAAGTCTGTTCTTACTTGGCCGAAACAACAGTAACCACTGGGGTACCCACAAAAGCGGTCACAGGCCTATAAATGACAGACCCATCTCTTCGCCTTGTCTGTAGAAATTAAAGTCACATTGCGAGCAGAATTGAAATCGGTTAACTAAGCAACGGCCTTATTGGACCAAGCAGAAAGTAACAAGAAAAGCAATGACAAACCTAGACAGCATCTTAAAAAGCAGAGACATCACCTTCCCAACAAAGGCCCATATAGTTAAAGCTATGCTTTTCGCAGTAGTGTTGTATGTAAATGAGAGCTGGACCATAAAGAAGGCTGGTCGCCTTAGAATTGATGCTTTTGAATTATGGTGCTGGAGGAGACTCTTGAGAGTCCCATGGACTGCAAGAAGATCAAACCTATCTATTCTGAAGGAAATTAGCCCTGAGTGCTCACAGATCCTGAAGCTGAGGCTCCAATACTTTGGCCACCTCATGAGAAGAGAAGACTCCCTGGAAAAGACCCTGATGTTGGGAAAGATGGAGGGCACAAGGAGAAGGGGACGACAGAGGACGAGATGGTTGGACAGTGTTCTCGAGGCTACCAGCATGAGTTTGACCAAACTGCGGGAAGCAGTGGAAGACAGGAGTGCCTGGCATGCTCTGGTCCATGGGGTCATGAAGAGTCGGACACGACTAAACGACTAAACAACAATAGAAAGTAACAGTCCAGACAAAAGTGAAGCTTCATGGCCACAGACCCAACAGCAAATTACTTCCCAAGTCTTGCAAAAGACCTCTTGGCTCCTTTTCAACAACCCACTCTCCCAAGCTTGTTCTCCGCTGTCCCAGAGGGCAGGACCCGAATAAACAGATTTGAATGACAAGAAAGGAGAATTCAGATAAAGACCAGGAAGAACTGTTTGAGAGTGGAACAGACTCCCTCGGAAGCTGGTGGACTTTTCTTCCTTGGAGGTTTTCAAGCTGAGATTGAATGGCCATCTGTCATGGATGCTTGCGCTGAGATTCCTGCATTGCAGGGGGTTGGACTAGATAACCACTGGGGTACTTTTCTACTCCACACTTCTATGATTTATCAGCCTGTGTAGACCAGCTCTGAATCTTGATTACACCTGCCAAGGATTAGCACCTGGCTTTGCAGGAGTCTCCTGTGGATGGTCATTTGATCCTTAGTTGTCTTTGGCAGATTGCTAGTGTTGAGAGCCAGAAATCGCCATGTTTTATGTGAATACACAGCATTCTCAGGGCTGTAATCACCCTCATTTTCATTATTTTCCTTCCTGTGTTCAGTATGCACGATTCCACCCCACCCACCGCGCACCTTCTCTGTGCCTGCAGGATGTCAGTTTCCCCCCACCTCTGGCATCATAGGAAAGGAAAAGAACAATTTAGTTAATGCTGCATAATTAATTTCCTAGCGGCAGATGCAGAATTTGCAACGACTACAAAAGACACAATTTGAAGATCAGTGGCTTAATATAGCCTATTCCTTTTATACTTTAAAATCTACAAAGAGCTGCATTATTTTCGTGTGGTTTTGGCACATTCAATGCAAGAAGAGCTACTGTGAACTGCTAACACAATGTGCAGCTCTGGCCCCAAAATGGAAAACGAGCGAGGTCCCAACTAAAGCAGCATGGCAACTTAAGTTGACAGAATATGCACAACTCGAAAACAACATATAGAATAAGAGAACAAGAAGAACATATGTTTAAAAAAGATTGGAAAACCTTTACTGAATATATAGAAAATACCGCATTTTTCGCTCTGCACCCGACCATAAGACGCACCTAGTTTTTAGAGGAGGAAAACAAGAAAAAATATATTCACCCATCACCTCAACTCCCATCTTCCCTGAGCTCTGGCCTTGCTACCTAGGGGCGATGGGAGTTGTTTTTCAACAACACCTGGGGACCCACAGGTTAAGAAAGGCTGAATTGCGGTATGTGAGGTGGGGCTTACCTGGCCCCGCCCAATATTTTATTCAAGTTGGAAGAGGGAAGGAGGGAATGAAGGAAGGAAGAGAGAGAGAGAGAGAGAGAGAGAGAGAGAGAGAGAGATCACATTTGTGTGTGCCTGTGGCAGGCAGCTGTAAGTGGCTCCCCCTTTGCTTGAATTACAGTCAGCTGGGAGGAGGGACAGAAGGGGCTGCCGTCCGTCCCTCCTCCCGCCTCACTGTAAAGCCAGCAAGAGCCTCTTGCTTTAAAGGGAGAGCTGCGCAGACTGTGTCAGCGGCAGCGGCTCTTGCTGGCTTCGTTCCATAAGACACACAGACATTTCCCCTTACTTTTTAGGAGGAAAAAAGTGCGTCTTATGGAGCGAGAAATACGGCAACTGTGTACAGCTGAAAACGCGGGCAGCATTAAGATAAATTCAACAGTGTAAACAAGTTTTGATGGATGCAATAATGGAATAATGAATGGTATAGTTTTTGTAAAATGTGCAGGGATTTGTGATATGCAAAATGAACCATGGAAAGAGAAGAAGGGAAGTCACTGAAGAAGAGAAGAAGAAGAGTTTGGATTTGATATCCCGCCTTTCACTCCCCTTCACGAGTCTCAAAGCGGCTAACATTCTCCTTTCCCTTCCTCCCCCACAACAAACACTCTGTGGGGTGAGTGGGGCTGAGAGACTTCAAAGAAGTGTGACTGGCCCAAGGTCACCCAGCAGCTGCATGTGGAGGAGCGGAGACGCGAACCCGGTTACCCAGATTACGAGACTACCGCTCTTAACCACTACACCACACTGGCTCTCGATATCTTAAGGATATAAAATGAGTATTTTAAATTGTAAAACAGAAAATTTAATTTAAAAAATTTATATCTATCTATCTATCTATCTATCTATCTATCTATCTATCTATCTTACTTTGTTGCTCAATTTTTAGATTATTTTTAAGCTAGTTGGGCCTTTAGTTGTAGTGATAATTATGGAAGAAAGGGGGATAGCTACCATTTCACTTGTCGCATCAAACCAAGTGGAAAGCCTCCTGAATCCTTCGCATACTTTTAACAGACAAAAAGCTAGATTTCAAGCTAGCTTTAAATAAAGAGCTTTAATTGCTGAAAAGAAACGCCTGAGCAGGGGGCGAATGTCAAGTCCTGCTGGTAGATTTATTCTTTGTTTCCAAATCATTTCCCATTCAGCGAAGAAAAGACTCCAGAAAACGTGTCACAAGGAGGCAACATTTATTCAGACACATTATTTTATAAATGGCTTTTGGTTCAGCCACTAACAAATGCGACAAATCTTACTGTTGACACAGTGCAGTTAGGCATTTTGTTCAAACATAATTGCAGTAGTCCTTGAAATGTTTCAAGCTGTCAATGTCTTATGCAAATCCGCCCCAAGTCTACTCCATGCAATACTCCTATACAAAGTGAACATGATCACACACACAAATATATACATATACATATATACATATACATGTAAAAGTGGTCTGCCTACTACAAGTGGCAGCAGCTTTCAAAGTCTCAAAGGCTATACTGCAATTGGCAGATGTGGCGTTTCCCCGTTCATTTGAAAATGTCTGTACAGGGGGAGAGAAAGGGTTAGTATGTGGACCAATAGGAAAGCTGGAGGCGGAGCCTACCTGTTTATAAAAGGGCTTAGCCCGAGGTTTGGGTTGTGGATAGTTTGTTGGTTTTAGTCAGTTGGTTGGTTGGGAAAGGCAGTTGGAAAAGCAGTTGGCAGGCAGTTGGAAACAGAGAGACAGTGCAATTGGTTCTTGTGTGAGGGGAGGTAGAAGAGATAGAGACATGATAAAATAAGACTAAGAAGGTAAAGAGAAACAACGTTTGGAATGCAGTTAAAGTTTGTTTGTGTCTGCAATAAACCACACTCTTCTTTGTTAACTTAAGAACCTGACGGAGACTAAGTGATTTACCGGGGAGGACCTGGTTGGTGGCAGAGGATTAGTGGTGTACGGGTCGATAGTCCGTGAGACGACCAGGGGCTCCGTACGAACGCCACAGCAGTCCTTTATCCTGGGGGTTGGACAGGGATTACAGATCTACAATCTTCCCCTACATCATACCACGAGTAAATAATAATAACAATAACTTTAATAACTTTATTATTTATACTCTGCCCATCTGGCTGGGTTTCCCCAGCCACTCTAGGCAGCTTACAGCACATAAAAAAATGGTAAAACATTAGACATTTTAAAAAATATTCCTGATACAGGGTTGCCTTCAGATGTCTTCTAAAAGTCAGATCAATAGTTGTTCATTTCCTTGACATCTGATGGGAGGTCGTTCCACAGGGCAGGCGCCACTACCGAGAAGGCCCTCTGCCTGGTTCCCTGTAACCTCACTTCCTGCCAGAAGGCCCTCAGAGCTGGACCTCAGTGTCCGGGCTGCACATGACAAAACCTCCCTTTAAGCCGTGAATAATCGATCACACAGTTAGCTGCATTTTGTCACTGTTAAAAAGACCATTGACACTGAATGCTGAAGGCAACGGTTGGTAAGGTTAAGGCTGGTTTTAGCCCTATCGTAGATCTTTGTCAAATCTCCCTTAATACAGGTACCTCTGGCCCTTTGTTAACCTACAGCTCCCATCTGCCCCAGCAGCATGGCCCATGAAGAGGGGACTTGTAGCTCAGGGACATCCGGGGGCACAAAGGTTCTCCACAGATGCCGGCGTAACACAAGTAGCAATAGAAGAAAACACTGCATCAATGTGGACAGCGCTGAAATGGTGTTTTTCAAAACAAGCACCCTCGTCCTTAAAAGAGGTTTTTCTGCTTGCAGTTTGAAGAGCACCTGAGAGGACTGCGGTCCCTAAAAGCCACTCACTGCTGTTGCTTCTGTCATGCCACGACTGCATCCTGGCTGCTGCTGCCTGCTACATCCACGCCGTTGGATATAATGGGAAAGAGATCTACACTTGTGCGCATGAGGAGTTCCTCTGTGCAAGGAGGAACCCCGGCTGCAAAGAAAGCCCGGTTTCACAGTCAGTCAACTTCCAAAAGCAACAGATCTAATTCAGTTTTTAGGGCTGTCCTCACCATTGTTTCTAAGGGGCAGGGGTGACTGTAGGGCACCTTCCCTGGAAGCACAGTAGCAGCTGACCACAGAAAGTCCCACACAGAAGATTGCAGGAAAATCCTAAGGGGCACAAGGATCTCTTGCATGTGCATCACAACTGAAATAACAAGAACACAAGGAGCACCGTTTATCCGCGTTACCTGAATTATTATGTATATTCTCATAGCATCCCTCTGTGCAATCACAGTGGCGGTTCTGACACCACAGCAGATTAATATGTATGTATTGAGCAGGTGCGTATTTGTTTCAACAAACAACTGAAAGAGGACATGATTTCCCCATCTTTGGAAAGATCATGAAAAACCCACCAGCATTTCCCCGTCTGCAGTCTTATCCCCACAGTTCAGTCCACCTCTTTGTGCCATGTGCGTTGATCCAAGTCCATGAAATATTCCTAATTTCAGAGCTTAAGTTGTTGGTTACCTTCGTTTTAAGTGCATGGTCATTAATCGAACGGGAAACAAGTGCGTACATGCACACATGCAAACCAGACTCAAGTGTAGAGTGATTAAGGCTGCAAATCAATAGGATTTACTTCAGAGTAGACATAGTTAGGCTTATGCTGTGATATCCACACCTGTGTACAACTAGGCCCCAAGTGTTCCATTGGTGAGAAAAGCTAACTCCTTCTTCCTTCAGGACATCCAGGATATTTCTCTCTGTGTCCTACTTACAATGTGGACTTTCTTCCATCGTTTCTACCCCACAGAATTGGCATAAATAACCTCAACAGTAGGCCATAAGACATAGGGGCTGGGCAGGCATGTAAACATAGGCATATAAAAAGCTTGTAAACTATGGTTTGCCCTTAGGCCCAGCCCCCTTACACACTCAACAATGGGCGAGCACCCAGTGTTCAGTATGGCTTACGCTGGAGTAACTGGAAAGAACAGTCCCAATCCACAAATTGCTACGTGGGCCCATCAGCACGAAGAATCAAGAAGCCTCTGGCGAAGTTTGACGTCTTCTTTACCTGCTTCTGCTCCGTTGCCAGGTGATGTCTGTTCTGTTGCATCTGAAAGACAACAAGTCGTGGCAAATGGAAGCTCAGTTATCCTTTTCCATAGAAATCACAAACAAGTAGTCTTGTTGCCCTCAAACACAATGTCCATGTGTGTGTGTGTGTGTGTGTGTGAGAGAGAGAGAGAGAGAGAGAGAGAGAGAGAGAGAGAGAGAGAGAAGAGGAGCTTCCAGTCCTTCACATAGTTTAAGACTGTAGCTATGTGTCTATCTGGGATGCGGGTGGCACTGTGGGTTAAACCACAGAGCCTAGGACTTGCCAATCAAAAGGTTGGCGGTTCAAATCCTCGCAATAGGGTGAGCTCCTGTTGCTTGGTCCCTGCTCCTGCCAACCTAGCAGTTTGAAAGCATATCAAAGTGCAAGTAGATAAATAGGTACCGCTCCGGCGGTAAGGTAAACGGCGTTTCTGTGCGCTGCTCTGGTTCGCCAGAAGCGGCTTAGTCATGCTGGCCACATGACCCGGAAGCTGTACGCCGGCTCCCTCGGCCAATAAAGCGAGATGAGTGCCGAAACCCCAGAGTCGGTCACGACTGGACCTAATGGTCAGGGGTCCCTTTACCTTTATGTGTCTATCTAGGCTGTTGAAGTTGCCTCCCTAGCTGTCTGCAGGTTTGTAGCCTGATCCTTACATTAGGGGGGTTATTGAATTGTTGTTTTTATTTTGATTATACATTTTTTGGTTTTATATTTTGATTTTTTTCTGTGAGCCACCCTGAGACCTCTGGGTATAGGGTGGTATAATAATAATAATAATAATAATAATAATAATAATAATATCAGAGGCATTTGAGGAATACCCACAGATTCTAGGATACCTGGGGTATAACTCCAGGAATGGAGCAAGTGTGAAATAAGGCTTGTACGGTAGTAGTCCACAGCATTTCTTTCCTAACTGGTATTTAAAATTTAAAGACATTGGGGTGACCATCTTGTACACATTTGAGGGGTGGAGAATAATTCCCTTTGAATTCAGCAGGCTTACTTCAAGATGAAAACACATTGGATGTGTGATCCATGACTTCACATCCCAAACGCTACTTTAAGTCTACATGTAGAAAGGTTTGACAGAATGGCATTGCTTTACGGTGTTTTAAGCTGCTGCATTTCATAACTTTACACTTATGATATGCTTTTGTAAATTATCTGGAGGCATTAGCATGAGGCAATTAATACACCTCCTCCTCAAAATGCACAGGTCTGTTTGCTTGTTTTAGCTGTGGCGTTTTTTTAATCCTTAACAAAATGAAGTGTTTTATAGCTTTTCGTGTAGTACCGTATTTTTCGCTCTATAAGACGCTCCAGACCATAAGACCATAGTTTTTGGAGGAGGAAAACAAGAAAAAAAAATATTCTGAATCTCAGAAGCCAGAACAACAAGAGGGATCGCTGCGCAGCGATCCCTCTTGCTGTTCTGGCTTCTGGGATAGCTGCGCAGCCTGCATTCGCTCCATAAGATGCACACACATTTCCCCTTACTTTTTAGGAGGGAAAAAGTGAGTCTTACAGAGCAAAAAATACGGTATTTAAAAACTTGCAAACCATTTTGATCAATGTATTAGGAGCAGTGATATATGCATAACATAAAAGGAAGCAAACCGAAGCAAAACGACTTTACCCTTCAGTTCTAGCGCACTGTTTGTCTTTTCCGGCTCTGCTTTCTTTCCAGAGTCCTCTTTGATGGTGGCTGACTTGCCGTCTGCAACGTCCGTTTTAATCGAGCCGAGATTCATCAGGAGTTGCATGGGGTCGAACTTCTCGCCGCTGCCTTTCAGGTTCTCCAGAACTTTGAGGCACTTGTAAGATTTAAGCTCGCTGACGTTCTCCTCGAGGAAGAGGAGGTAGAGGCTCAAGTCGTTGTAGTGTTTGGTTTTGACTTTGAGGACGTCAAACGTCGGCAGGAGCTCGTACACTTGCAGAATGTCTGAGCGTTGCCTGAAAGGGACCAGCAGCGCATAGACCACAATGGGCATGAGCAAGAGGTACACTATGATGTTGATATAGCTGAGGAGCTGGAAGACACCGACGGCAATCAGTTTGCACTGGAAGCGTTCGGGAACAGTGGTGTCGTTCTTCAATATCCCGGTTTTGATGTTGCAGATAAACTCATCGGTCATTGAGGAGAGGCTGATGTAATATCCCAAGTAGAGGCAGGAGAGCAGAATGATCATCAGGGTCAGCAAACGGCAAATAATGTACTTGATTATTAAGCTCTTGGAGCCCTTCTTCGTCTTCAGGTACTGTTCCACAATGGGGTATTTGAAGTGGCTTTCGGATATTTCCCAGAAACTGGGGGGGGGGGGGGGAGAGACACACCAAAGAGACAGTATTCAGAACCATTACACCATGATTTCATTTGCTCAGATGATGCACAACACACACACACACACACACACACAAAACTGGGAGGGCTCAGATTCCAAAGCACCAGTGTCATATTTTTTTCAGATGCGTCCTGGAAGAACAACTGCAAAAACAACAGAGTGCATCATGGCACCCCAAAGACTACTGTGTTCAGCGCATGCTTTTGCAGGACAGAGTCTACTTCCTCCAACATGAAGAAGAAGAAGAGGAGTTTGGATTGATACCTTGCTTTATCACTACCCTAAGGAGTCTCAAAGCGACTAACAATCTCCTTTTCCCTTCCTCCCCCACAACAAACACTCTGTGAGGTGAGTGGGGCTGAGAGACTTTAAAGAAGTGTGACTGGCCCAAGGTCACCCAGCAGCTGCATGTGGAGGAGCGGGGAAGCGAACCTGGTTCACCAGATTACGAGTCCACTGCTCTTAACCACCACGCCACACTGGCTCTCATGAGGTTGATGATGGTGTGTGGGGGGGAGGGGTTTGCAATGGGATGGCAGAATGGAGAACTGCTTGAAATTCAATTAAAATGGTGAGCCAGGTGAGCAGCTCTGAGGACAGTGCTTCAACACTGAGGGGCCACCACAGAGAAGGCTCTTTTCTGATTGCCACCTGCCTAACTTCTGATGGCAGGTGCAGCTGAAGAAAAGCCTCCTATTACCTAAGTCAAGAATGGGGGCCCTGTGGCCCTCCAAAAGTTGTCAGACTCTGGATGTGAGTAGCTTACCTATTATTCCAACTCAAGTTCATTTTAATTTTAGAAAATGGAAAGGAGTGGGATGTTACCTCTGAGCCATATTCTCATTAATGGCCGGAGATGAGCCCCTCACATCCCCATTGCGGCAGCTGTTTGCGGCTTTGATTGCCCTGTTATAGGATTTGTCGAGTTCTTCCATAATAAATTTCAGGTCTGAGCAAAGGTGGGGGGCTGAGGTGAAGCGCCAGAAGAGACATGGCAGGTACAGTAGGATTGCAACCAGCAGGAGGATGTATGGGAAAAACTGTGGAAGAAAAGGGATAAGGAATTAGCTCAGATCCATCTGCAATCTGCTAAATAGTAAGACGCAAGCAGGACTGCTGAGACGCTTTGCAAACTGAATTTGTGGCTCCGTGATAGAGCATTTGCTTTGTAGGCAGAAGGTCGAATATTAAAGATTAGTAGTTACTTGAAGGTACTAAATAGGCCTAGCATTAAATTAGGACTCAATAAATAAATGAGACATAGAGATTAAGAAAAGTTAAGAAGTTTGATTATAATTGGAATACTGTATTTTTGAATAACGATATTGGAAAACTGCTACATTCAGGTACAAGGAAATTCAGATGGAAGAGATTAGAGGAAGCCAAGTAATACGTTTAAGAAGTTGGAAGTTTAATTAATTTTTTTTTAATTGTTTATGTGTTTGTGGTTGTATTTTTGGTTATCATTTGCTATATTTGTTTTATTTTTATTTTTAATTTTATTTTTGTTTCATTGATTTTATAGTATGTGTTATGAAACTTGTGGTATGAAACTTATGTGGTATGAAACTTAATAAATATTATTGGAAAAAAACAAAAACAAAACTTGCCAGCATTTCCAGGTCGGGCTGGGAATATCTGAAATCCTGGAGAGCTCCTGCCAACCAGTGTAGACAGAACCAAGCTAGATAGATCAATGGTGTGATTCAGTACAGGGCAGTTTCCTTTATTCCTAATATTGGGATCATTTTGCGATACAGGTCTGGAAAGCGTACTAATAATAACATTTCCTGCAATCCTGTCCACACTTATCTGGGAATAGGTCCCACTAACTTAAAGGGGTATACTTCTCAGTAGACTTGCCTAGGATTGTGCAAGAGACTGAGGCTGATTGCCTTGGAAGCACCACTAAAGAGCAGAATATAGCGTCTTTAAAATACCGTATTTTTTGCTCTATAAGACTCACTTTTTCCCTCCTAAAAAGTAAGGGGAAATGTGTGTGCGTCTTATGGAGCGAATGCAGGCTGCACAACTATCACAGAAGCCAGAACAGCAAGAGAGATTGCTGCTTTCACTGCACAGCGATCCCTCTTGCTGTTCTGGCTTCTGAGATTCAGAATATTTTTTTTTCTTGCTTTCCTCCTCCAAAAACTAGGTGCATCTCGTGGTCTGGTGCGTCTTATAGAGCGAAAAATACGGTACATGAATAAATAAGAGTAAGCATGCCAACATTTTAGCTGACACTGCTGCTGCAATTTTAACAGCAGACTGAAAAACCAGATACAGAGCATCTTATCGCGCTAACATGACTGCAGAAGTGTCCTCTTTTTGGGGGATGCCAGAGGCTGTAAAAGGGAAGGAGCAGGACCAATGGAAAAAAGTTGGCCACCCAAAGCCAGAGAGGGTGTAAGAGCAGTAGCAGACTGATGCGGTTAAGTACGGCTCACTACTGATGTTGTTGCATCACAAGCGGCTGTGAATGGCCTTGGGACGAAGGACAACTCAAAACAACAGGTTGATAGGAAGAACACGAACGTGGGCTGTAAGAGCAAATTGGAATCTTAAGCTGTGCCTTGAGAATTCAGACTCCATTGTGATGTAGTGGGGGGAAATTAGACGAGAGGAGCTGCGGCAGTATGGGAACACATGGAAGTGGAGCTGAGGTCAAGCTGAAACCGTGTCGGCTGCCTGGCTCACACATTCTTTATTCCTCTACAGACTGAGTCTGTATCTGGGAAATGGTCCAATCTTTGGAACCGTTGGGGAATCAAATCAGTCTTGAAGAGCTCTTACTCCAACCAAGAGGACCTTTTGTTTTTTTTGGGTAACAGCTAGAGAATTAAGACTAGATGAGAAGCCTATTTGCATTCAACTGCTTTCTGGCTCTCAAACTTTCCCCTTGACCTTGTTTTCTTCCCCTGCAAGCTCATCTGCCCATTCCTCGCTTTCTTTAGGTAAGAAGCAGCTGCTTCTCTCTCGCTTTAGCATTCTGAATTAGCACTGCTGTAAACTTGCAAGAACGACAGCAAAGTGAATGCGCTTCAAAAAGACTGCCTGCGTGTTATGGCAGATGGGAAAGGAAAGATAGAGCTGGCGCAGGAAAAAACTACTAGGTCTGGCAGACACTATCGGACAGATACTGCGCAGCAGCGAAGGGCTTCAACATCTGGAGCATCTGGAACATCAGGGGCTGCACCCCCACAGGTCAAACCAAAAGTTATGTCGTCTGAAGACGTTTTGGGACATGCACTTGGAAAAATTAATGAATCTTTGGAAAATTTAGCTAAGCAGGTAGCTGAGACTAATAAACAAGTAGCTGAAGCATCAGGTAAAATTGATCTGAATACTACAAGTATTAATAATTTGGGACAGAAGGTGAACACCAATACAGAGTCTATTGAAAAATTATTACAGGAATCTGCTTCGACCCGAAAGATAGCCGAAGAAGCAAAAGATATTGCAATTGCTATTCAAGAGAAGATACCACCAGTATATAAGAAATTGGAGGACCACGATTTGACATTGTCTATGATTGAATTGAAAGAGAGACAAAGAAATTTAAGAATCAGGGCCGTACCAGAACGGGAGAAAGATAACCTGGCTGACTTTCTTACACAGGAATTTACAGATTTTTGGCAACAGGACTTGGGGAAGGAAGAATTTAAGATAGTGAATGCATTTAGACTTGGAAGAGGACAAAGCAGGAACAAGGTGAGGGACTGCTTGATTACCCTTCGAACAAAAGAAGAGAGAGACAAAATTTTGAATTTGCACTATCAAAAGACTTTGGAAATTTACGACTCAAGTGTGGTGATATTTAAGGACATTCCAAAACATCTTTTGGACTTAAGGTTTAACTACGGAGACCTAGTTGCCCTGTTGAAAAGAAATAGAATTCTTTTCAGGTGGGAATTTCCTCAAGGCCTATCCTTTAAATACAAAGGAAGAAAGATTAAAATAAGATCAGTTAATGATAAGGACAGGTTCTTGAAAGATCACGAAGAAGACCTACAGAAAGAAGCGGAATCTGGAGAAGAGCCAAAAGGCATACTAGACATAGCAAACTTATCTTTTGGACTGCACGGCCCAGAGAAAGAGACACGATCTACAGAACAAGAACAGACACTTGGTGCAGTTGGAGCTAAAGTGAAGTAACCCCATCATGGCTCTGCAACTGTTAAGATGGAATTGTAATGGTTTGAATTCCCCTCGAAAGAGAAAAAGTGTTTTTCATCTACTAAAAAAGGAACAATTGGACTTGATTTGTTTACAAGAAACACATATAACAAGGCTACACAGGAAACTACTGATTAATAAAAGATTGGGACAGGAGTTTATCTCATCTGACAAAGTTAAAAAAAGAGGAGTTGTGATATATGCAAAGGAGAGACTATTACCGAAATTAATTTTTAAAGATGACCAAGGAAGATTTTTGGCAATTGAAATTCAAGTTCAAGGAGAGAAATTCTTGATAGTTGGAATTTATGCACCGAATGAGGGGAAATCTGAATTCTTTAAAAAGTTGCACGAGACTTTACTGGACTATTTGGATTACAACTTGATTTTGATGGGGGACATGAATGGAGTAGTATCTACAAACATGGATAAGGCACAAAGACAGGTAGTTACCAAGGATGGTAGACTACCGAAAACATTTTTTGAGATGACAGACAATATAGACTTAGTGGATATCTGGAGAGTAAAGAACCCCTTGGGAAGAGAGGGAACCTTCTTTTCTGAAGCCAAGATGACATGGACTAGAATTGACCAAATATGGATAACTAGAGGAATGGCACCAAAGATAAAGAAAGTAGAAATCTGCCCAAAAACCTGCTCCGGCCATAACGCTGTAAGGATGGAGATGAAACAAATATCAACTGGATCCTTCAGATGGAGGATGAATGACACCTTATTTAGAGATGAAGAAGTATATAAAAAGGCCCAAAAAACTCTGAGAGACTATTTTGAAATAAATATGAACACCAATGTAGAAAAAAGAGTAATCTGGGACGCAAGCAAAGCGGTCATGAGAGGGTTTCTGATACAACAGAATGCAATAAAGAAGAGAAGTCAGAATGAGAAGAAAGATAAAATTTTGGAGAAAATAAAAGAAAGTGAGAAGAAATTGAGAGCAAAACCAAAGTCGCAGGAGATTCTGAGAGAAATAAAATTATATCAAGTACAATACATGAAAATGATGAATCAGGAAATAGAATGGAAAATTAAACAAATGAGACAAAAAACATTTGAATCAGCTAATAAATGTGGGAAATTGTTGGCCTGGCAAATGAAAAAAAGACAAAAATTAAATACTATTACAAACTTAGAAGTGGAAGGAAAGAATATACACAACCCAATTGAGATTAGAAACTGTTTCCAGAGGTACTTTAAACAATTATACACGCAAGGGCCACAGAAAGAAATGGACATAGACCGATTCTTGAAGACAAATGGATTACAAAAAATCTCTCAAGAAAGTAAATTAATGCTGAACTATAAAATATCTGAACAGGAAGTGGAAGGTGCCATTCAAAACATGCAATTGGGCAAATCTCCAGGACCGGATGGGCTGACTTCTAGATATTATAGATCCTTGAAAGAGTGGCTATTGCAACCTTTGAAGGAAGTCTGCAATGAAATTTTGGAAGGGAAAAGGGCACCAGAGTCGTGGAAAGAGGCGTACATTACACTTATACCTAAAACAGAGACTGAAAAGACTCAGCTTAAGAACTACCGCCCTATATCGTTACTTAATGTGGATTACAAAATTTTTGCAGACATTTTGGCCAAGAGATTGAAAAAAGTATTGATGGAAGAGATTCATAAAGACCAAGCGGGCTTTCTCCCGGGAAGACACTTGTCTGATAATTTGAGGAATATAATTGATATTTTGGAAAAACTAGAAGTGAATATAAACACTAAAGCAGTTCTGATTTTTGTGGATGCGGAGAAAGCTTTTGACAATATCTCTTGGAGCTTCATGAAGAAGAATCTACAGGGGATGGGGGTAGGCCAAGGTTTTGAAAATGGTATAGGTGCAATATACTCTGAACAAAAGGCTAAATTAATTGTAAATAATGTGGTGACGGAAGAATTTAAGATAGAAAAAGGGACACGACAGGGGTGCCCAATCTCCCCACTGCTTTTTATATCGGTCCTGGAGGTTCTGCTGAATATGATTAGAAGGGACCGGTTGGTTAAAGGTATACAGGTCGGAGCCAAACAGTACAAACTGAGAGCATTTGCAGATGACTTAGTATTGACGTTACAGGAGCCAGAATCTAGTACTAAAAGGGTTTTAGAATTAATTCAAGAATTTGGTCAAGTGGCAGGATTTAAATTGAACAAGCTAAAAACTAAGGTTTTAGAGAAAAATTTAACACCGATTGAAAGAGAGAGGTTTCAGAATGAGACAGGCCTGACTGTGGTTAAGAAAGTGAAATACCTGGGGATTAATATGACAGCCAAAAATGGGAACTTATTTAAAGATAATTATGAAAAATGTTGGACAGAAGTGAAAAAAGATTTAGAAATCTGGTCAAATTTGAAGCTTTCACTGTTGGGTCGTATTGCTGTGATAAAAATGAATGTATTGCCTAGAATGTTGTTTTTGTTTCAGACATTGCAAATTGTGGACAAGATGGACTGTTTCAAGAAGTGGCAGAGAGATATTTCTAGATTTGTCTGGCAGGGCAAGAAGCCCAGAATAAAATTTAAGATATTAACTGCTGCAAAGGAAAGAGGTGGATTTGCCCTGCCAGACTTTAAACTTTATTATGAATCAGCAGCTTTTTGCTGGTTGAAAGAATGGCTACTTCTTGAAAATACAGACATTTTGGATTTAGAAGGTTTTAACAACGTATTTGGATGGCATGCATATTTATGGTATGATAAGGTCAAAGCACATAAAGCATTTAAAAATCATATTGTCAGGAAAGCACTGTTTAATGTTTGGATAAGGTACAAGGATTTATTGGAAAATAAAACCCCAAGGTGGTTGTCACCGATGGAAGTGAAAGCTCTGAAAAGGCTCAATATGGAGGCCAAATGGCCGAAATACTGGGAAATTTTGGAACAAGAAGGAGACAAATTGAAATTGCAGAGTTTCGAGAAACTAAAAAACAAAGTGAGAGATTGGCTTCATTATTATCAGATAATGGAGGCATATAATTTGGATAAGAAAATTGGCTTCCAGGTGGAAAAATCAAAACTAGAAACAGAACTGTTAGAACCCAAAACTAAGAATTTGTCAAGAATGTATAACTTGCTGTTGAAATGGAATACTCAGGATGAAACGGTGAAATCTGCTATGATTAAATGGGCACAAGATGTTGGACATAATATTATGTTTGCTGACTGGGAACAGTTATGGACCACAGGTATGAAGTTTACGGCATGTAGTGCCCTAAGAGAGAATATTATGAAAATGATATACAGGTGGTACATGACCCCAGTCAAGCTTGCAAAAATCTATCATTTGCCCGACAATAAATGCTGGAAATGTAAAGAAACTGAAGGTACATTCTTTCACCTTTGGTGGACGTGCCCAAGGATTAAGGCTTTCTGGGAAATGATATATAATGAACTGAAAAAGGTATTTAAATATACCTTCTTGAAGAAACCAGAGGCCTTTCTTCTGGGCGTTGTCGGCCAATTGGTGCCAAAGAAGGACAGAACTTTTTTTATGTATGCTACAACAGCAGCAAAAATACTCATTGCAAAGTATTGGAAGGCACAAGATCTACCCACTTTGGAAGAATGGCAGATGAAGGTGATGGACTATATGGAATTGGCAGGAATGACTGGCAGAATCCGAGACCAGGGAGAAGAATCGGTGGAAGAAGATTGGAAGAAATTTAAAGACTATTTACAGAAATATTGTAAAATTAATGAATGATAGAATGATGTTGGATAGTAATTAAGCGGTTTCCAGCTGTAATGTTCTAAGAGAATATGAAAAAAGGGTTATAAATGGGTTAAAATCTAATGGTAAGGATTTGCTGAACCAATAAATTGAAGTGGAATACAAAAAAGGGAGGTACGAGGAGGTCCGGGAAACAAGCTAAAGGAAAATAAGTAATAGAAAATATGTGTGTTTTTAACTGTTTTTATTTTGTATTTTTCTTTTTTCCTTTTCATTTTCACTGTAATATTTCAAAAAACCTTAATAAATATCTTATAAAAAAACAAAACAAAAAGACTGCCTGCAAAAGGCAGCCCTATGACCCCAATCACGAATGCGTGGCGACATAAGTTTCCATGGCCCGCAGCAGCATTTGTTAAGTATAAACAACAGTCCCAACTCATTTATTTCCTCTAGGGACTGTGTCCTTGCTTGCTTTGTTAACCTACACACAATCCCCTGTTTCCTAATTGTCCTTCTGCTCATACTGCTTTCCTCACACTGACAATGCAGGTGAGGGATAAAGTACAGTTCCCAGAATTCTTTGGGGGAGGCTATTCATGTTAAATGTGGTTCAAATCTATAGTACGGATGTGATTGCTAGCTCTTCTTCCTGGCATTTCTCCCCCCCCCACCCCCGTTTCAAGGAAGGCTGCTTTCAATATGTGTTGTGAGAGAGAATATTTAATTATGAAATGATTCCACTTGAAACGGCACAGATTACCCTATAGTTTGCTGCTTTCAAATGGAAACAGACATAATTGGGTCATGGGGATTATGATTGCAATTTTTTCAAAAAAATTAAACTACTACTTCTAACAACAACAAGTTTAAAAGCTCTGGGGCATTAGGGCAAAAGGCAACTAATGAACGATAACAATCAAACCACAGAGAAAATATAGCTCATACATTAACATGAGAAAAACCATGAATGCTGGTGGGAATGCAATGCTACAGCTTCAGGTGTCTGAGTTGGGTTTTTATTACCCAGAATAAAGAAGGTGACTGAGGCCAATTATACAAACTTTATGAAGCCAGAGTGGAAGGTGCCCCGAGTCGCTCTGTGAAAGCTGTTTTTGCTGTACAGCTGCCCAGCAGTAGGAGTCCACGTAAGCAGCCTGGCGCCAGGAAAATGTACTTGGAGAAAAGCAGCTCATCTGGGTACCTAGCAAGTAAAGAAGGATGCACTGTAAAAGGGGGAACAGCATGAAACATACAGGGTACAATACAAAAACGGAGGGTTTGGAACCCATTTGGACAGGCAGCTGGGTCAAGTAAAGGAAGTTTTGCCCAGGTTGCACCATTTCACGCTGCAGGCATGGCATGTGAGCAGACTGAGCAAACACGGGTTCATGTCTGAATACTTAAGTGGGTGGGGAGGACGCAGAAAACCAGGAAGCCTAGCCTTCTTCCTGACATGCGATTTTTCTACATGCAAGGTGGAGTTTGAAACAGCGAACCCATGGGAAAGGTTCACCATTGAAACCCATTACAAAACACAGCTTGGTTCACATGAGTGTCATTTCTTCATTTTGTTAGCTTGAGCCTAGTTCTCCAATCCGTTCAGGTCATTTTGAATTCTGATTCTGTCTTTTGCAGCATTAGCTACCCTTCTCAGTTTGGTGTTGTGGTGTTTGCCCTCCTATGTGTGTGACATCATACTGGGTTCATAGGGAAAGGGTTAACTAATTGCAATATGACTAACCAATGTGAACCCAAGGGGTGGAGTTAATTGTGTATAAGGTTTAAGCACAGCGGGTTTTTGGAGGAGAAGGGAGTTAGAGTTAGGGTGGTTGAGAAGACAGTCTGGAGTTAGCAGAGACAGAGAAGAGAAGTCTGTGGATTGGGCTAGTCTAGTGTAAGAGAGTGAGAGAATTTGTTAAGAGGAGTCAGTCAAACAGTTGAGATAATCAGTCAGAAAGTATTAGGAAGGTATAGGCCAGTAAAGAAACTGAAGTTAAGATACTGACAGAAATACTATCTGAGAAACCATAAACTTGTCAATGTTGTAAAATAAACATGTTTTTTTGGTTCACTTTTAACAACTGACTGGACTCAGTGTTTTACCAGAGAGTAACTGGTTGGTGGCAGCGGGGAAGCGAGCACAGTGGTGGCACAGGGATCAATAGACAATTTAACGTCCGGGGACCCTGTGTGATCGCCACAGGTGTCATCTGCAAATTTGATGAGCACCCCCTCAATTCCTTCTTCCAAGTCATTTATAAAGGTGCTGAACAACAACGAGCCCAGGGCAGAACCCTGAAACACCCCACTTGTCGCTCCCCCCCCCCGATGACGAGGAACCATTAATGAGTACTCTTTGGGTTCGGCTGCTAAATGGCAACTCCCATCATGCCTGACAATTGGCCCTGCAGGCTGGGGCTGATAGGAACTGTATTCCAACAATATCAGGAGGGTCATAGGCTTCCTACCTGCAAAGTAGTGTATAAAACAGACATGCACAGAGCTCTGTGCAGAGAGATAGAGTGGCTGCAGCAGAGAAGCTGTCTTTCTGTGCTGTCAATCTGCCCAGGAAAGGGAAGGGCACAGCTAGGAAGCTGGGCACCAAGGGGAGCACTTTGGGAACACTGCCATGCCCCACCCATGAAAGGATAAAAGACCCATGGGCGGGGCAGCGTAGGTGGGTGTACAGGCTAAGCAACAGAGAAAGGAGATGGAGGGAAGCAGAGGGAAGAGAGGGGAAAGCAGCGGAGATAGTAGAGGCGTGTGCTTCAGGGAGCAGAGAGAAATGAAGAGAGGCAGAGGTAGAGGTAGAGGTAGAGGACCCCAGGATGGTTAAGTCCAGTCAAAGGCGACTATGGGGTTGCAGAGCTCATCTTGCTTCAGGCTGAGGGAGCCGGTGTTTGTCCACAGACAGCTTTCCGGGTCATGTGGCCAGCATGACTAAACCACTTCTGTCGCAACGGAACACCGTGATGGAAACCAGAGCGCACAGAAATGCCGCTTATCTTCCCGCCACAGCTGTACCTACTTTTCTACTTGTGCTGGCGTGCTTTCGAACTGCTAGGTTGGCAGAAGCTGGGACAGAGCAGCGGCAGCTCACCCCGTTGCGGGGATTCGAACCGCCAACCTTCTGATCAGCAAGCCCAAGAGGCTCAGTGGTTTAGACCACAGTGCCACCCGCGTCCCAAAAGAAGCATGTCGAGAGAAGAAGCATGTGAACAGGGTAAGGTTGCTGGAAGTAGCAGCAGGGAGACAGCTTCTAAGTGTGGGGTGTAGAGGAAAAGCTAGAGGCAGATAAGGAGTAGAGGTGTGAAATTGAAAGGTTAAGAGCAGGCATCCCCAAACTCGGCCCTCCAGATGTTTTGGGACTACAACTCCCACCATCCCTAGCTAACAGGACCAGTGGTCAGGGATGATGGGAACTGTAGTCCCAAAACATCTGGAGGGCCGAGTTTGGGGATGCCTGGTGTTAACGGAGGAATCCGAGGGCTCCCTTGGACAAAATACAAAGACACCAACCAGGACAATTTGGAGCAAAACAGCAGCTTGTAGGCTTGGCCTTTAATGGAAACTGTCACGACAGGACTCCCACCCACAACAAGATGAAGCAAAATGGAAGTCCAGAACAAAAGAAGACCCCAACTTTTATTAGTTTTATTATTAGTTACTAATCCCCCAAAATATACCCCTAAAACTACATCACAACTACATCATTGATACATCACAAAAAGGAGGGGTTGAGGGAGGAGTTGTGGTGGTATTCTGAGTGTCCTGTCACCTGGCTGGTTCCCCCTTTCCCCCTCCCCATGAGTACTTTCCAGGTGACAAAGGGGAGACAGAGGGAAGAGCTGATCATTGTCCTTTGTTCCAGTCCATGCTGAATCCACTCCCATATGCAAGTTCTTTGTGATCTTGATGGTCTTCGGTCTAGGACCATCAGGGTTGGCATAGCAACTGGGCAGGGCTCTTGTGTATGTGCTGGTATGCTCAAGGGATTATGGCTGCCCTGTATCAAACTTTCCCCATTTTGTAGTCCTTCCTTCATGGAGTAAAATAAAAGTGGAACGGTGCAGATCCGATATATGGTTGATTTTCTATGAATTTATAACAGAAGCGTAGCGTATGTCGTGTGTGTGTGTGTGGAGTTTGTATAAACTGAATGATTGGGGGTCCGTCCCCCCCCCCCCCGCGACACTGGTTAAGAGCAGTGGAGCAGGGAGGGAGAGAGATAAACCAAATGTGTTCTTGAGTGTGTGAAGATATGCAAGGAAGGGAGACAGTTTTCTACAGCGCAGGTTGAACTGGCCTGTGCTTCCTCAGTGACAGGGAATAAACAAAGGACAAGGAGGATCCCTAGTGCGAATTACACCTGCAGTGGGCCATAAACCAAGTAAACAGAGACGCCTGATAGCCAGTGTGTCCAATGAAAAGGCATGAGATTCTGAAGGCTCCGATATCAAGCGGAACACAGGGTGAAGGCAGCTCCCTCTGCACATGGTGTGGCCAGCAGGGCTTCCTAATGTCTTATGTGCAAACCTCTCATATCTGCAGTTCCCAGCAGCCCTGAAATAATTATTGCTGGATGCGCCAGCATAGATCAGATTCACTTATGCAAAAGACGATCCCCTTTTACAACAAAGGCTGAAGTCACAAATGCTTGTAACGTACGCTGCAGTCAGTAAGCATCCAACATCTGATAAATCTCCACATTCACATTGACAATGTGCAGCAATGAAAGTTTAGGGGTCCTGTTTACAGTGCGGATGAAAAGATTTAGTGTGAGTCACAGCTGACATTAATTTCAAAGGCTGTTGTCCTATCAATGCCATAGTAGTCACAGGGCTCCCTTATGAGTACAGCAGTGTATTTATGTGAGCTAGCCGGGTCTATTTTAAACCTCAGCCAACTTGGCATGGGTCCCAATGGTCCTTTTCTTCCAAAATGCCAGGCAGCAGGGAGATGGGAGCTCTATGGCTACAAAAGCTGTTGTCATTCTAGGCACTGCCATGAAAAGCTGGATGATCAGGCAGTGGCGTAGCGTGGGGGGTGCAGGGGGTGCCGGCCGCACCGGGCGCAACATCTGGGGGGGGGCGCTCGCACTCGCAGCTCTCTGCCCCTACCTGGCTCACTCACTCTCTCTCACTGCAGTGCTGGCTGTGCGAATCTGATCCGAGCCGCTGGGTCGCCGCCCACTGTGGAGGGGGTGGGTGCCAGGTGTGCGGTGTGGAGAGAGAGCAAGGGACTATCTGGGGGAGGGACAGTGCAGTGGCCGCCCAGCGCAGCGCTGAGCGCGGGAGAGAACCACACCAGACCAGCCCAGGCAGCAGCAAGAAGAAGCTGGCAGCGGCGGCAGGTTAGGGGTTATGGGGCGCAAATTACTTGCCTTGCCCCGGGTGCTGACAACCCACGCTACGCCGCTGTGATCAGGGCTGCCAAATAACATGAAGGACTCTTGCGCTAGCAGCCGGGTAAACACGTAATCATGATGGCTCAACAGTTGAACCCTGGGTTTCTCTTAACATCAGAGGTTCCTGGTGAACCCTTCAGACACCCATCAGTAGCTGTTAAATAGGAATCTTCAAACACAACAACACCCAAACCTCAGATGCTGTGAAAAGGAGGATGAGAAAAATCAGGACAAGCATGGGGTGGGGTGGTAGGGAAAAGCAGCTTTTCAGAGCTGGGGTGCTCATAGGGTCATAGATTCCGAGGGTCATCTAGTCCAACCCCCTGCAATGCAGGAATCTTTTGCTCAATGTGCAACTCGAACCCACAACCCTGAAATTAAGAGTCTCATGCTCCACTGACTGAGCTGTCTTCCAAAGAAATGGCTGTATCCAACGTTGCAACGGGTGTGGGCCGGGGGACGTGCAGAGCAGCTGTAGTTCTTGAGCCAAATGAAAATTCACCCCCCCCCATGAAACATGACCTCTGGCAGCTGTGAGGCTTTGTCATTCCTAAATCATGGAAAGTCCCGCTGCTTATTCTTAGCACTGTATAAAGTAGTTCGGAATGCCTGTTTTGCTCGTTTATATGCTCCTCAACTGACAAGTCAGCTTTGGGAAGAGGCAAAAATGCAACAGCTATTTTCCAGATTTAAATCGTTTCCATTACTGTTTCAAATTAGAAATTAATTTGTGAGCTGATCAGCAAACTTAATCTTGGCGTCTCTGTGGTGGAGACCCGGAGACCCAGTTTGCATGTAACACTAAGCTAATACAGTGGTACCTCAGGTTACATACGCTTCAGGTTACAGACTCCGCTAACCCAGAAATAGTGCTTCAGGTTAAGAACTTTGCTTCAGGATGAGAACAGAAATCATGCTCCAGCGGTGTGGCGGCAGCGGGAGGCCCCATTAGCTAAAGTGGTGCTTCAGGTTAAGAACAGTTACAGGTTAAGAACGGACCTCCAGAACGAATTAAGTACTTAACCCGAGGTACCACTGTATTGCTAAAGCACAGCGTGGTTTGCTGCGAATGGGCAGGATCCAGAGCAAGCATCACAGGCCCTGTGCTTATATTCTGACTGTGTTGCTGCCACGTGACCCAGGGCTAAGCCATGGTTTGGTTTACCGTTTGAACCTGGGCTCATGGGTTTTTCTTGCTACAGTCAAAGCAACAGCTATAGCTGAAGTTTGTTCTTGGCTTACTGCTCAGAGATTGCCTAGAGGAGACAACCTATGAACTGAGGTTCTAACCATCGCTTAGCTACAGGAGGAACAATAGTGTTTACTATTGTTGGCTTATTATGTAGAACAGGCGTAGCTAGCAAGCCGCCTTTCACATGTTGTTGAATAGCAACTCCCATCTGCCCCGGGCAGCACGGCCAAATGGTCAAGGATGATGCGAGTTGCAGTGCAGCACTATTGAGAGGAGACCACAATGTCCTCTCCTGGTTTAGTATCAGACAACGAAGGAATACCAAGAATTGAACTGAATCGAATCAAAACAAACACAACTCTGTATACAACAAAATTATAATATGCACTGAATGTTCCAATGAAATTGGGAGTGGACCACATTGTCCTCTCCTGGTTTAGAGCAGTGAGAAAATAACAATCCTTCTGGGTCAGACTATTTAGTTCAGCATCCTGTTTTCCACAGTGGCCAATTAGATGCCCCTGGGAAGCCCAAAAGCAGGACGTGACTGCAATTGCCCTCTGCCGCTGTTGTTCCCCAGCAATCAAGGTACAGTGGTACCTCGGGTTACAGACGCTTCAGGTTACAGACACTTCAGGTTACAGACTCCGCTAACCCAGAAATAGTACCTTGAGTTATGAACTTTGCTTCAGGATGATAACAGAAATCGTGCAGCAGCAGTGCAGCGGCAGCAGGAGGCCCCATTAGCTAAAGTGGTGCTTCAGGTTAAGAACAGTTTCAGGTTAAGAATGGACCTCTGGAATGAATTAAGTACTTAACCCAAGGTAACGGTAAAGTGACCCCTGACCATTAGGTCCAGTCATGACCGACTCTGGGGTTGTGGTGCTCATCTCGCTTTACTGGTCAAGGGAGCCGGCGTACAGCTTCCGGGTCATGTGGCCAGCATGACTAAGCCGCTTCTGGCGAACCAGAGGAGCGTACAGAAACACCGTTTACCTTCCCGCCGGAGTGGTACCTATTTATCTACTTGCACTTTGACGTGTTTTCGAAATGCTAGGTTGGCAGGAGCAGGGACCGAACAACGGGAGCTCACCCTGTTGCGGGGATTCGAACCGTCAACCTTCTGATCGGCAAGCCCAAGAGGCTCAGTGGTTTCGACCACAGCGCCACCCGCGTCCCATAGTATACATACAGAGCTCTTAAAAGGACAGAAGCACTAAAACTGATCTCTTCTCCATATGCGCTAAAAAATACGAGGGCCAAGATTGCTACGTTGTGTGGATTGGATTTGTGATTCGTGAGTGATTGGTTGAGAATAAATAGGTCACTGGAGTCTTGGGGGGTTAGGTGGGTTACTGGCGGGATCTGCAGACAATGGGAATAACATGTTCAATAGATTCTAGGTCACAGGGAGGGACTTGGCAGCTGGGTCCCAAACAAGGAATCCTTTTGTTGGCAAGTGAGTTTGGATAACACTGGACTAGACAACCACCAGAAATCTTGAAGCCCTACAATTTTTCTCCCTGTTTTTGTTCCAGGAGATGATGCAAGTTTTGTCTTCTGTCTCAAAAATCCATCGGTTCCAGTACTTAAAACATTGGCATTTGTTTCTCCTTTCCTCGAAGCAGCTTTACAATAAAGGAAAACAGCCATAGCTACAAACAAACAACAATCCATACAGAAGCCCTAGAGGATGAAGCGTGGCTTATAAAGAAATCATGTGACGATATCAGCATTGAGACAAGGAGGAGCAACAGCTGTTATGGAACTGAAAGTAAGAGGCACGCAACAAAGGATATTGGTACAGGCATGCCCTGGAATGTGAGAAGTGCTCAAGCAATGAAGCTGATTTGGGCTTTGTCAAAATGTTGGCCTGCATAAAAGAAAAATCCCCTTTTCAAAATGAAAATGTTGTGATTATTATTTGTGTATTTATTCCGTCTAAACCACTGAGCCTAGGGCTTGCTGTTCAGAAGGTCGGCAGTTCAAATCCCCGCGATGGAGTGAGCTCCCGTTGCTCAGTCCCTGCTCCTGCCAACCTAGCAGTTCGAAAGCACATCAAAGTGCAAGTAGATAAATAGGTACCACTCTGATGGGAAGGTAAACGGCATTTCTGTGCGCTGCTCTGGTTCGCCAGAAGCGGCTTAGTCATGCTGGCCACATGACCCGGAAGCTGTAGGCCGGCTCCCTCGGCCAATAAAGCGAGATGAGCGCCGCAACCCCAGAGTCGGCCATGACTGGACCTAATGACTGGACCTAATTGGCCCGGTCTTATTCAACATCTTTATCAACGACTTGGATGATGGACTCAAGGGCATCCTGATCAAATTTGCAGATGACACCAAATTGGGAGGGGTGGCTAACACCCCAGAGGACAGGATCACACTTCAAAACGACCTTGACAGATTAGAGAACTGGGCCAAAACAAACAAGATGAATTTTAACAGGGAGAAATGTAAAGTATTGCACTTGGGCAAAAAAAATGAGAGGCACAAATACAAGATGGGGGACACCTGGCTTGAGAGCAGTACATGTGAAAAGGATCTAGGAGTCTTGGTTGACCACAAACTTGACATGAGCCAACAGTGTGACGCGGCAGCTAAAAAAGCCAATGCAATTCTGGGCTGCATCAATAGGAGTATAGCATCTAGATCAAGGGAAGTAATAGTGCCACTGTATTCTGCTCTGGTCAGACCTCACCTGGAGTACTGTGTCCAGTTCTGGGCACCACAGTTCAAGAAGGACATTGACAAACTGGAACGTGTCCAGAGGAGGGCAACCAAAATGGTCAAAGGCCTGGAAACGATGCCTTATGAGGAACGGCTAAGAGAGCTGGGCATGTTTAGCCTGGAGAAGAGGAGGTTAAGGGGTGATATGATAGCCATGTTCAACTATATAAAAGGATGTCACATAGAGGAGGGAGAAAGGTTGTTTTCTGCTGCTCCAGAGAAGCGGACACGGAGCAATGGATCCAAACTACAAGAAAGAAGATTCCACCTAAACATTAGGAAGAACTTCCTGACAGTAAGAGCTGTTCGACAGTGGAATTTGCTGCCAAGGAGTGTGGTGGAGTCTCCTTCTTTGGAGGTCTTTAAGCAGAGGCTTGACCACCATATGTCAGGAGTGCTCTGATGGTGTTTCCTGCTTGGCAGGGGGTTGGACTCGATGGCCCTTGTGGTCTCTTCCAACTCTATGATTCTATGATTCTATGATTCTAATGGTCAGGGGTCCCTTCACCTTTACCCTTCATCCCATCTTTTCTCAAAGTGGCATACAGTGGTGTTCTCCCATCTCCCTGAGATGTAGGTCAGGCTGAGGGACTGTGACTAACTGGCCCAAGTGATCTTCATGGCTGTCTGAGGATTTGAACTTTGGCCTCTGTGGTATTAGGCCAACACTGTAACTACAGCACCTTCTCTGTGGCATAATTCTCTGATTAAAAAAACCTGCAAAGCAATGTTTCAGGGCTATTAAAATGCAGCGTAAGTGGCTTTTTGTTGAGTCATGCATCAAAGGGCAGCACAGCCCGTTTCCACACCCAGTTATATATAAAGCAGGACTTTGAACTGTCAGTGGAAGTGTAAAGATGAGAGAGAGAGACAGACAAAGAATTAAAACAAAAACTGATTTAAGAGCTTTTCACAAAACGCTGCTCATTTTTAGGGAGGCTGCAGAAGTTTTAACTTGCTGCTTTTAAATAATGTGCCTTAGAATGCTCCGAACACAACTTTGGGAGGACAAAAGGCTGAAAACTTTAAATAAATGTGATAAAATAAAATGCCTTGTCTGTCTGTCCATTTACTTCTTCTCAAAGCACTTTGGGACTTAATATTTATTTAGCAGTTTTTATATACCGCTTAAAAGTCAAAACCTCTAAGTGGTTGATGCAATGCAATGCAATGCAATGCATTCATTCATTCTAATAAACGTATTTCCTGACCTGTTCTAATACCTTTTCCTTATGGATGAGCCAGTGTGGTGCAGTGGTTAAAGTGCTGGACTAGGATCCAGGCAACCAGGGTTCAAATCCTCACTCGGCCAGAAACTCACTGGGAAATACTGCGCAGTCACTATCTCTCAGCGTGACCTACCTCACAGGTTTGTTGCCGGAATAAAATGGGTAGGAGGAATACCAATAGTGGAAAATTGTGATATAAACATGTTAATAATGATTTCCCCAGTCTACAATGCCTCTGTTTCCCCACTCCAATAAAACTTGTTTCAGTTCTATGTACCTTTGCACAGATTTAATCTATTAAAACCCATTGGATTAATTGACTAGGGTCATCGAGTTTTGCTTTTGCAACCTTCAGAATCCATAGTAATTTGAAAAGCCATAACCTGCAGTCTAGAGTGGTACAGTCCAGGGGTGCCAACTTGAATAAAATATTGAGGCAGGTGGTGGTGGTGGTGGTCAGGTAAGCCCCGCCCCAAATAATCGATCATGTGACACGCACATCCCTTGAATGGCAATGCCCATCAACTATGCGACTGTGCTTGTGCGTCAAATATTTTATGGGGGGGGAGGAAAGATGCTCGGAATTGGCTGCTGCGGTACAGTCACATCCCTACCGCCCCTGCAGCCCGGAGTGGTACAGCCGCTCCCCCCCCCCCGTCGCAAGGTGCGTGCCTAAGCATGCGTGCCTATCTCTCCCCAGGCCCGGCCCCTCCATCGCCTGCGGGCGGTGCCAGCCCCGGGGTGGGGCAGCAGCCCCCTTACCTATGGAGATCTCCTGCGCGAAGGCTAGCGAGATGAGCAGCAGGGGCAGCCCGACGGCGATGCAGGTGACCAGCTTGTCGACGGCCAGCTCCAGCCGCAGCCCCTTGTACTTGCTCTCCGACGGCTCCTTCAGCAAGAAGTCCGAGAAGACGTACTCGGTGGCGATGTGGGCGATGGCCATGGTGGCGCGCCGAGGGCCAGGCGGCTGCCGGCTCACCCAAAGCGCCTCTCGCCCACCCGCCGGACCCGCGCTCTCCTCCGGGCTGGCTTCGTCCGCGAGCTCCCTGGTGGGGGTCTCCGCCGGGTCCCACCCCCCCGGGGCCTGCGCGCCCTGCCTGCCTTTGTTTGGCGAGCGCGCCCCCCTCGCAAGGCGGCGAGGCGAAGGAGCGCGAGAGAGAAGGGAGGGCGCTGCTCCGCCTCCGCCCGGCCCCCTCCACGCCCCCGTCGCCGGGCGGGAACGGGCTGCCACCGCCCCCCCCGACGGCTTTCCCAGAAGACGAGGCGGAGGAGGCTCTTTCAAAAGGGTTTGTACGCTTATTAACGCCATCTCCAACTCCTCGAAAGATTCCACCAACGGTGTCTCCGAAAATTTTTACGCATCACTTGGGAAGACAGGCGAACTGATGCCAGTGTGCTGGAAGAAGCAAAGATCACCAGTGTCGAAGCAGTGATTCTTCAACATCAACTTGGCTATACTGGTCATGTTGTGCGGATGCCTGATGATCGTCTTCCAAAGCAACTACAGTGGTACCTCGGGTTACAGACTCCGCTAACCCAGAAATAGTACCTCGGGTTAAGAACTTTGCTTTAGGATGAGAACAGAAATTGTGCTCTGGCGGCACGGTGGCAGCGGGAGGCCCCATTAGCTAAAGTGGTGCTTCAGGTTAAGAACAGTTTCAGTTTAAGAACGGAACTCCGGAACGAATTAAGTTCTTAACCCGAGGTACCACTGTAACCGGGATAAGGAATTAGCTCAGATCCATCCGCAATCTGTTAAAGATCACAATATACAAAATCAAAATAATAACCATAACCCAATAACAGCCCCCCCCCGAAAAGAGCCACATTTTAAAAGGGTATAGGATGTCAATCAGGTCAGCCAAAGGCCTGGTTAAAAAGGAACGTTTTTGCCTGGCACCTAAAGGTGTATAATGAAATGTGGTGTTAGCCGCAACCCACAGGTATTCTGCAGCGGTTTGAGAGATGTTTTGATGAGCTTTCCCTCAAACCAGCTTCCACCAGATCTGAAAACGGAAGCCATGGTCAAGCTGAGGTGTGTACAATTCTGGTAAGCCACCGTGCCATGTGCAGAGGATGGGCCGAAGTGATTTGGAATTTGGCCCAGGAAACAAATCAGGTAAAGGGCATCAGGTGAAGACAATATAACAAATGCGATTTTCTATATGGAAAAAAGAATAAAATATTACAGTGATACTTCGGGTTAAGAACTTAATTCGTTCTGGAAGTCCATTCTTAACCTGAAACTGTTCTTAACCTGAGGTACCACTTTAGCTAATGGGGCTTCCCGCTGCCGCCATGCAATTTCTGTTCTCATCCTGAAGCAAAGTTCTTAACCCGAGGTACTATTTCTGGGTTAGTGGAGTCTGTAACCCAAGGTACCACTGTATTATAAAAAAGGACATCCCTGCCCCTTCTTTGGTCTGCATGGCAATGTGATGGAGAGGGATTCCCCTTGCTGTGTTTCAAATGTGAACATGGCGTCTAAAAACTTCTGAAGTCTGTTGCAGACATGACTCTTTAGGGCACTGTGAAGCTGGGTGCCAGCACTGGACATAGCCCTCCTTTGTAGTTGCAGATCACCCCCTGTTGTTTTGCATATTCCCCAGGAACCTTTGGGCTGAAGGATGGAATATATATTTAGTAAACAACAACACCCTTTCAGTAAGGAAGGGCACTTGGAACAGTTGGGCGCCATTGCCATGATAAGAGAACCAGGGAGGCATTCATAGTGAGTTCTGGCACCTCTTTTTCTATAAAATAGCAATAATAATAATAGGAGGAAAACTCATTTATTTGGTGGAAGAAAACCTTTGGCTGTGACCTACTGCTTTTTTACCCCTTTTTAATGATTGCAAGAATAATTTTTTGAAAAACATGGGAGAATTCATAAAATTTAAATCCACTGACCACTACCACGGATTGTTGTTAGAACTACTGCTACGTTTACAGTTCCGTTCTGACATAAATTACACAACCCCACCCCCCAAAGTGCTTAACATATTCAACTTTTTTTATGCTGTTTAGTGCTTTAAAATCTGTAGAAGCACTTAACCATTCTGTAAAAGCACACACACCATCTGATGCAGTCCTAGCAGTAATGGAACAAAACATTGCTTTGAATTTTACCCATCTCAAGACCACTTATTTGTGATTTAAATGTACTCCGTCTTTATTTATTGTTTACTTTCATTTCGGTGCTGAAGCCATACCAGATGCAAACTGGCAATCTGAAACTCTGTAATGAATTGCCCTCGTTAGAGAAAAACGAAAAACGGAAGCTTGAACAAAGTTTTTCAGTTGCACTGCTCTCTTAAATTGGATTGAATGGAACAGCAAACTAATTTTCAGCTTTTTGCAGAGCGCTCTATACAAGGAGATGATTGGTTAAAGAAATAATAATATCTAAATAGCACAACCATATGCCAGTGCAAAGTCTGGTACTTAATTGTGGCTGGGGTGTATCTGTGAAAATGGGTTTGAAGTAGCCAAAGCAATCCACATCTCTCCAGAGTTTTGATAACGCTTTGAGTAGCCTGCTGATTAATTCAGTAGCTTGTGGTAAAAAAGCTAGTACAAGTGTTAGCACAAAAACTAGCACAAATAAACTTTATTGATTTACAACAAATGGGGGTAAATGGGGAAAGGCACGCACTCCAATAAAATGCTTCACAGAATAGAAATTTAGGTCTAAGACTGACCCAGTTGAAAAAGGCTTTTGCAACAGGTTCTCATGAGGAGTGAGACAGAACTGAATGATTCTACTTGTCATGATAAGTATGGCAAATCCATACCATGATCAGCTCCCTCCCGGAAACCAATGTCCCCACTGTGGAAGGAAGTGTGGATCCAGAATTGGCCTCCACAGTCACTTATGGACTCACTGTTAAAACTGTGTTAATGGAAGACAATCTTACTTGGCTACGAGTGATCGCCAAAGAAGCAGCAGCAAAACCAGCAATTAAAGCCACTTCCTGATACTTTGAACAAACTGGCAATGGACAATAGCTTTCAGGAGAGATTAAAAGCATTATTACCCTAGGTGTACACACTAATTTTGTTTGCCCAGCTGCCATTTCTGGTGAAACAGGATTTTGGAATTTGTTTACTAATATTAGGATGAGTGGCTCAAAGCACATTTCATCAGCATCTGCTGATGCACCAGCTGAGACTATACTTGGATGGAGGTAAGCTTGGCCACAGTTATTCTATGCATCTTTGGTAGCCTCCTGCTTAGACCACTGCAATGCACTGTACATGGAATTCCCTTTAAAAATGGTCTGGAAACTGTACCTGGTCCAGAACAGGGTGGCAAGACTATTAACTAGAACTGGGCATTTTGATCATATTATGCCACTGCTTTACCAGCTGCTCCCAGTTAGTTTCTAACTTAAGGTTCTGGTTTAAAACAATAAAGCCCTGAATTCCTTGGAACCAATTGCCTTCTCCCATACCTACCGGTACCTTCTAGAGCCTTACAATCCTCATCAGGGGCCCTGATCCTGCTGCTGCCAATTGAGGCTGTTGGCTGTTAGAGAGAGGTCCCTCCCAGTGGTGGCACCCTGGTTGTGGGAGGAGACCATCTGGCACAATTCTTGCGGTCTTTTTGGCACCAGAGGAACGCCTTTTTATTTGCTCAGAATGTCTCGATTTATTTTATTTTTATATACGGCCTGCCATCTGAGGATCACAGGGCAGTTTACAATATAAAAACACAAAAATACATAGCACACAGTAACAAACAAAAGCAACATCCCTGCCCCCTCCAAGTTTAAAAGGCCATAGATGGTTTAATTAGCCAAAGAGTTTGGGCACAATTCTTTACATTTGCATAAGTGAATTTGCACATAGGTAGTGGGCAGATTCTTAAGGAAATCAGCCCTGAGTGCTCACTGGAAGGACAGATTGTGAAGCTGAGGCTCCAATACTTTGGCCACCTCATGAGAAGAGAAGACTCCCTGGAAAAGACCCTGATGTTGGGAAAGATGGAGGGCACAAGGAGAAGGAGACGACAGAGGACGAGATGGTTGGACAGTGTTCTCGAAGCTACTAACATGAGTTTGACCAAATTGCGGGAGGCAGTGGAAGACAGGAGGGCCTGGCGTGCTCTGGTCCATGTGGTCACAAAGAGTCGGACACGACTAAATGACTAAACAACAACATCAACAACAACAAAGTGGGCTGATAGCAGCACTTGCATGGATTGTTGTTTTACATTACCGTATTTTTCGCTCTATAAGACGCACCAGACCACAAGAAGCACCTAGTTTTTGGAGGAGGAAAACAAGAAAAAGAATATTCTGAATCTCAGAAGCCAGAACAGCAAGAGGGATCGCTGCACAGTGAAAGCAGCAATCCCTCTTGCTGTTCTGGCTTCTGGGATAGCTGCGCAGCCTGCATTCACTCCATAAGATGCACACACATTTCCCCTTACTTTTTAGGAGGGAAAAAGTGAGTCTTATAGAGCGAAAAATACGGTATATTGTTAAGATTGTATTTTGTTCTTTTCATCTTTGTGGGCTTTCTAGAGAACATGAGTTACTGGGCGGCCAGACAAATGAAGCTAATATTAAACAATAAAATAAAAACAGAACCGACAGCCAAGCCGATTCATTTCCCATATGTGTCCTTTAGTTGCTTGAAGAATTCATTTAGATTCTGGCTCAGGTGTGTATCTCCACAGGGTCCAATTCATATCCCTTTCAGACCTAACTCAAATCCGAATGTTCTGGGGCCTGCTTTGAAATAAGTTCTATGTGGCAAGAAGGGAGTTCCCCAAATCATCCCTAGTTTTATCCCAACTACAAGTCTGCTCAGAATTATTGCAACGTAGTAGTAGCTGCTGTAGTTTCGCTCTGTGTAACATACCTGGATGCTTCTAGACTGTCTCTATTTCGGGGTGGGATTCAGTCACATACCGGCAAATTAGGGTTGTGCGATTAAAATGGACTTGGAGTTCCTGAACAACAAACCTTCTCCCCCATACCCACCCAAATTAGACTTTTTGCAGTTAGGAAAGTGGTGGGGAAACGCACTGTAAAATGTGGGATAACACTTGCTTCATGCAAGTGTTCACAACCTCCCTGAAAACCAGGGATATGGGAGGGTTAGCTAACACAGGCTAACCTCCCCGCGAACTTTGTGGGAACACATCGGGATGAATGATAAATAAAGTGGTCGTCTTGAAGCGGCCATATGTGTCGGCGTTTCCTCCCACCTCAAAAGGCAGCAGCAACATTCCTGACAAAGTCAGTGAAGCCATGTTCAGTCAGATCAGAAGGACTCCATTGGAAGATCAAATTTGTGACCTATGGCTCTATAACGGGCCTTTTTCTTCTGGCAAGCAACGACGAGAATAAGGATCAAGAGAGCTACCAACAGGACAAGTCCAGTGATAAAAAGAGCTTTGAGCACCGAGCTAGCTTCTCCTGGGCCCAGAGTTTTCCCCAAGAATTCTATTCCTGCTCTACCTTTACCTGCTGAAAGAGAAAGGCATTTGTGAGAAATGTATTCCTTCCCCTGGAAGGGAAATGTCAACTAAATAAAAAACAAACAAACCCCACTGTGGGCTGATAGACACATTTTGCTTTTAGTTGTACATCTTCCCCTTTTAGTTGGGGAAGGGCTATAGCTCAGGGGTCGATCTTGCATGTAGAAGGTCCCGGGTTCAAAGCTCAGCAGGTAGGTCCTTCCTGAAAACCTGAAAGGATGCTGTCAGTCTGGGCCCATCCACAATTTTGTTTGTCCTGTGATATCAAGTCACGGGTCCCAGAAGGTTTTTTTTTTGCCCCTTTGGTTTCCCTGGGAAAACCCACTGTTTACCGCCTGGACCCATGACTTGAAATTATGGGACAATTAAAAGTTTGAATGGGCAACCTTAGTGTAGACCAGGGTTTCTCAAACTTGGATCTCCAGCTGTTGTTGGACTACGGTTCCCATCATCCTTAGCTACCAGAACTAGTGGCCAGGGATGATGGGAGTTGTAGTCCAAAAAACCCCGTTGGCGTAGCCAATACTGAGCTACATAGAGCAATGGTTGGACCTGGGGATAGCCCACACTTCCACTTGTCCTGTGCCTAGAGAGCATGGGTCTGAGCAGTTTTGCCTTTGACCCACTGCTTTCCCACAGAAAACCCACTCTTTATCGCTAAATCGGAAGAAACGGCAATCCGCGAAAATCCTGGTTGCCTTATTCCAAATCAGCGCTCAACCACATACTTTCCTGTAGGAAAGCAGTGGAGCAAACCAAAGTGTGGATGAGCTCTCAGTATAAAGCAGGGTACTGTGCGCCCATCCTAAATGTATAATTGAATATGGAAAGCATGATCAAGAAGTGGGGGCAAATGCGTGCTTCTAAACATGAGCCCCGTACACACGCACTCAGTATGGAACCCGGTCTGGCCTCTTGAATGTCCTTTTTGCGGCAAACCTGGGTTTGCTCCATGAAATGTGAAGCGGCCCAAAGTCATACCTTCTCCAGTCTTCTTGCCATTGACTGTAAATGTGTCATATTTCGTGGTTGTGACTCCATGTCCCACACCATCTGAGCAAAGGAAATAAAAGCAATGTTGGAGTCCTCAATTAACCACAGTTTGTTCCTTTATCCAAACCAGGAGCCTGTGATTACTGACGGGAATTGGTAAGAGGATATATTAATTAGGTTTAATACTCTAGAGACCCACGTGTGTGGGTTAACAACAATAAGAATAGCTGGTTGGCCACTGTGAGATCAGGGTGCTGAACTAAGTGGGCTTTTCAACAAAGCTTTTCTCATGTTCTATGACTACTTGGGTGCATAAGCTGCCCAAACCCATGTTACAAAGCAACCTTACCTGATTCAACAATAGTGTAAGTTGTCTCCATCCCAGCATGGATGTGATCGTGAACGTGGCAGTGCAGAAGCCATGTCCCAGGATTGAACGCTACAAGTTCAACAGTCTGAAACGTCCCAGGAAAGAGGTCATATACATCTCCTCTGTGATTGTGATCCTTCTGTGTCAAAGACAGGAGAGCATCGAGTAAATTCAAAGCTTATCCCTAGGTGGTAAAAGTACCGTATTTTTCGCTCTATAAGACACACTTTTTCCCCTTCAAAAATGAAGGGGAAATGTGTGTGCGTCTTATGGAGCGAATGCAGGCTCCTTGGCTTCAGCGATAGCAACGCGAAGCCTCCGAAGCGCAGAGGGAGAGCTCCCCCCGCGCTCCTTGGCTTTGCGTTGCTTTCACTGAAGCCGCCTGAAGCCCCTGGAGTGCAGCGCGAACTCCCACTGCGCTCCGGGGGCTTTAGGCAGCTATCCGCAAGCCTTTGGAGCGCAGCAGAAGTTCCTACTGCACTCCAAAGGCTTGCGGATAGCCACCTGAAGCCTGGAGAGCAAGAGGGGTCGGTGCACACCAATCCCTCTTGCTCTCCAGGTTTCGCTTCGCTGGAGAGGCGCTGCACAGTTTTCCCTCTCTGCGCAGCGCCCCTTCAGCGAAGCAGGAGGAGAAATGGAAGGGGCTCCGTTTCTCCTGCTGCTTCGCTGAAGGGGCGCTGAGCAGAGAGGGGGAGAATTTTTTTTCCCTGTTCTCCCCCTCCTATGGTCCGGTGCGTCCTATAGAGCGAAAAATACGGTAGCTCACCCTCTGCTTTTAGGAGCTTTTGGGATTTCCTGATGTAGAAATTCCAAATTACTAGAAACATTCTAGTCTGAAAGGTGACTGTGCTGATCAGATGATCAGAGGGCATTCTTATGCAGCTCTTTGGGCAGTGTGGCCCAAATGGTATATTCTGGCCACCCAGTCACTATGCAGAAATAGCCATATGGGGATCCTCTGTGATTATTGCAAATAATTTTTTTGGTATGTGACTATGAAATCTCTTATTTCAGTGGGGGAAGAGAACCACATGCTTAACACTCTTTCTCTCCCCACCTCCCCTTCCTTTAAAAAAAAGGGGCATTGAAGTGCTTAGCTTGGCAGAATCATGCCCTCTGTTTTGTTTGCTTTTTGAAACTCTGAGAAGATAAAAAAATTACCGTATTTTTCGCACTATAAGATGCACCAGACCATAAGACGCACCTAGTTTTTGGAGGAGGAAAACAAGAAAAAAAATATTCTGAATCCTAGAAGCCAGAACAGCAAGAGGGACCACTGCGCAGCAAAAGCAGCGATCGCTGTTCTGGCTTCTGCAAAAGCAACACAAAGCCTCTTCTGGGCAGGGGAAACGTTCCTCCCGCTGCCCTGAGGAGGCTTCGCGTGGCTATCCCAGAAGCTAGAACGGCAAGAGGGATCGCTGTGCAGCGAAAGCAACATTCCCTCTTGCTGTTCTGGCTTCTGGGATAGCTGTGCAGCCTGCATTCACTTCATAAGACGCAGACACATTTCCCCTTACTTTTTAGGAGGGAAAAAGTGCATCTTATAGAGCAAAAAATATGGTAAGCTCCCCTTCCCCCTCATTTGAGGATGGGTAAATATGTCCATTTTTGTTTATCTTATTTTTTCCAATCTTAAATTCAGTTTTCCACATCTCCACATCAGTCTGCAATTTATTTATTTTTAAAGTTCTTGTGAAAAATCAGCTGCATTTTAGCATATTTTTGTCTGCAGCTTTGCCAGCAGCACAAAGTAAATGGTTGGAGATATGAATTCTCATCTATGTGGAAGATATACACCCACAGCCATATATATATATAATCTAATTCACCAAAGGGATTTACTTATAGAAGCACCCTCCACCTATGTATCACTCTTCAGGCATTAATAGGATATAATCCAAGTGCATTGTGCTTATGGAAAAGTAGCTAATTGTAGCAGCATGACCAAAATGCTTTACCTCTTTTTACTAATTGTGACCTACTAATTTCCTGCTGGTATAGGATGTGCATGCACATGTGGTTTGTTTGCAATAACATCCCCTCTCTGAGAGCTAATGTTTTCTATTTAAGTTATTCATCACAATGCAAATGGTACTATTTTGCTTATACCAACCTTGAACAGAAAGCTCTCTCCATGGAAATGGACAGTATGGAGGTCAATTTCATTTCCCATTCCAATCAGGTACCAGTTGGTGTTTTCCCCTACGTTCATCGTTAGCCCATGGAGATTGTCATAGATCTTTCCATTGATTGCTGAAGGGAGAGATTTGCAAAGTTTGCAGAGGCATGCAGGTTTATCAGTGTGCTCCACTGCAAATTAAAATCAGGTATATACCGTATTTTTCTGTGTATAAGGCGATGCTTTTTGCTAAAAAAAATTGGCAAAATTTGAGTGTCGTCTTATACACGGATAGTGAATGCAGAGAGAGGATGTGCGATTAATGGCAGCAGCATGCAGGAGATTGGCAGTGGTGATTGGGCAGGTGGCTGAGGCAAGGCCTGCTGGCGATTGGCTGTGGCTGCGGCAATTGGGCAGGCGATTGGTGGCTGTGGCAAGTGGGCAGGTGGGCTGTTGGTGGCGGCGAGTGGGCAGACAATTGGCGGCTGCAGTGAGGAGTGCAATGAGCAGTGGCTGTGGCAAGCGATCGGCAGCGGCAGGCAGGTGGGTGAGCAATTGGCAGAAGTGACCCCCCCAAAAAAGCTAAACAACTTAATTTCTTAATTTTGGGTTAAAAAAAATAGGGGTCGTCTTATACACAGAAAAATACGGTACATTATTCAAAACTTCTGCTCTTGCTAGAATGATTGGCTTGGATCCAGAGAATCCCTTGCCTTTGTGGATTTCCTCTGGTCTCCTCCCTCCTACTGGCAACTCTGAACCACATGCTTTGCCATTCCAGGGGATTTCCAAACCCTCCAGATCAGCTTTCGCTAGAGCAGGAAGCAGGCAACAACTGTTGAAGAAGTATTTATTTAGATCAGGCATGTCCAACTTTCAAGAGACTGCGATCTACTCCCACTATAAAAAAACTGGCAGTGATCTACCCATTGGATGACCAAAGTTGTTGAGTAGATCACAATCAACCTGCTGGACATCCCTGCTTTAGATTAAAGCTTTTTATTCCCAAGCATTTCTTTGTATTAAGGTTTTCATTTCTAAGCCCTGCAAGGAAAACCCCCTCTCTTATTTACCAATTCACCAGCCCATCCTTGTCTGAATGTTTTTCCAGCTTGAAAAGCTTGTCACACTCAGAAAGCAAGTACCTCAGGAGGTGCCCTCTTCTTGACACAATGCTTTCTTAAGTGCAGGGAGCATTTGTGTTGCCTATCCTCCAGCCCCATCAGTCCTAACAGAACTATAACAGAGAAGCGCTTTGAATGTCTGCATTTATTCCCGCTTAGTGCATGTTGCATTGCGCGACTGTTCAGTAGCAAACCTGAATGTTTCACGAAGTAACATTTTAAATAGAAGGAAAATAGAAGGGGAAGAAATGGAGGCAGTGAGAGATTTTATTTTCTTGGGCTCCATGATCACTGCAGATGGTGACCGCAGTCACGAAATTAAAAGACACTTCTTGGGAGAAAAGCAATGACAAACCTAGACAGCATCTTAAAAAGCAGAGACATCACCTTGCCCGTATAGTTAAAGCCATGGTTTTCGCAGTAGTGATGTATGGAAGTGAGAGCTGGACCATAAAGAAGGCTGATTGCCGAATAACTGATGCTTTTGAATTATGGTCTGGAGGAGACTCTTGAGAGTCCCATGGACTGCAAAAAGATCAAACCTATTGATTCTTAAGGAAATCAGCCCTGAGTGCTCACTGGAAGGACAGATCGTGAAGCTGAGGCTCCAATACTTTGGCCACCTCATGGGAAGAGAAGACTCCCTGGAAAAGACCCTGATGTTGGGAAGATGGAGGGCACAAGGAGAAGGGGATGAAGAAGAAGAAGAAGAGTTTGGATTTGATATCCCGCCTTTCACTCCCTTTAAGGAGTCTCAAAGCGGCTAACATTCTCCTTTCCCTTCCTCCCCACAACAAACACTATGTGAGGTGAGTGGGGCTGAGAGACTTCAAAGAAGTGTGACTGGCCCAAGGTCACCCAGCAGCTGCATGTGGAGGAGCGGAGACGTGAACCCGGTTCCCCAGATTACGAGACTACTGCTCTTAACCACTACACCACACAGAGGACGAGATGGTTTGACAGTGTTCTCGAAGCTACAAACATGAGTTTGACCAAACTACGGGAGGCAGTGGAAGATAGGAGGGCCTGGCGTGCACTGGTCCATGGGGTCACGAAGAGTCGGACATGACTAAACAACTAAACAACAACAGCAACATACCATGCATATTGTTCCCTTCCACAAAGTCATTGGTGTGGTTGAACGCCTTCAGATCCTCATGTAGATATTTCTCAATGTTGTCATTCAAATACCAGGACCTGTTTTCATCAAAGACCAGGAACAGAAGGGCAAATTCTTGGTCAATGTCTGTTCTTAAACCCTTTTCATTTAAGACTCCCTTTCTGCAAATTATAAGCGGCCCGATCAAGCCACTGTACATATCCTGGAATTAAAGAGAAATGGAAAACAGAGAATAACATTGTGTTAAAAACACTGTATTGTGTTTTTAATATTCAATTGGGAGCCGCCCAGCCAGATGGGCGGGGTATAAACAATAAATAAATTATTATTATTATTATTATTATTATTATTATTATTATCACTATCATTATCATTATCACTATCACTATTATCATCATTAATTTATAGATGCATGCAGTTATTTTGTTAAAAAACCAACTTTTTAAATGAAAGACTGCTAAAGCAACTGTGATAACAAAGAGCCAAGCCAGAATAACAACTATAATAATGTAGCAAAGTGTTAGAACAGCGGTCCATGGGGAATTTGGGGGAGATCAGGATCCAGGCTGAATCCTGTTCCCCATCCCTGATTTACATTTGGCTTTGTACAGATGGAGCTTGATAATATAGTATTCATTTAACACTTTAGGCAAATAATCCCCCCTCTCAAGGGTTCTCCCATAAAAGACACACAGAGTGGGGGGTGGGGGGCACAGCTTCGCTACATTTACCTTTACAAAATGCACTGTTGAGTAGTAAACCCAAGTGATACAGTTGGGATCAGAGACTCCAGGTCCTGACCTTTCTGGGACGTTCCATCGGTAAGTGTTTATTTCTCCTGTCCACATATATAAAAAGGAATAAAGAACAGTTTGTCAAAATCCAAATATCTTATGAAACTCAGTACTTTGGTTTAAAACCAAAACATTAAAAACAGTAGCTTTTTAAAATAGTAATATTTATTCATTTTCATAACTAAACATCATAAATTTAAAACAGTAAATATAAACCACAAAAAATAAAAAAATAAAACATTTTCACATCATATTAAATCCACATTTTGAGATTACTCAGATCCCCGGCTTCCCTCCATTCCCACCCCTGGTTCTTTTGTATCATCTTATATTATACATTTCTGTAATTTCCTTATTCTTAATTATTTCCAAATTTAACATTCTTCTTAATATTACAAGTGTTTTTTAAAAACCTGCTATTGTATAAACTTTCTTACAATGCTTTTGTAAATATGCAATAAACATTTTCCATTCTTTTTTATATTTGTTGTCTTTTTGATTTCTTAATCTTCCAGTTAATTTAGCCATTTCAGCATATTCCATTAATTTAAGTTGCCAGTCTTCCTTAGTAGGGACTTACGGTTCTCAAGCTGGTATGGCACAAAACTCAAAAGGTGTTAACACCACCCCCTACCAAAATTAAGGATTTCCAGCCCTTAATGAAAACATCATTTTTTAAAAAAATGAAATATTTATTTCCCACCTTTCTGCTACTTAAGGCAGCTTACAACAAACAGTTCAGACTCACAATAAAATTAAACACACTAAAACACCATAGCAGCAATGTGAAGGTCTTGGGCAATGCAAGCAATCCCTGGCCAAAATCTGTTGATTGTACTAATTATACAACCACCTTAACTTGATATTTTTTAAAAATGTAGCCACACCTATAGGTTTGCCAACATCAAGACATCTCCATATTTCCCTACTGTGATTAATTCTAGTTTAGTGTGCATTAAAATACTAAACAGAACACATTGTTAACAGAACCTAAAGACTTGGAAACAGGCAGTGTAATTCACCTGGCACTGTGGTGCGTGCTTTATTCCCAGCCGCTGTTGCTTCCACGCCATGTGCCGATACGGAATATGGACGACTAGCTTTGTTCTTAAACACAATTAGTATTGAGTCGCCGACTTCTGCATGGATCAAGGGCCCTAAGGTGGTTGGTTGTTTTTTTTGAAAAAGCCAAAAAGTAACAGAGAGGCATGATGCAAAGTTAAAATATAAGAAATGAAAACACAAAACACACACACAAAATGCTGAGCACCATAACCTTCCATATCAGGGTTTCCCAGACTTGGGCCTGCAGCTGTTTTTGGACTGGTCCTGTGAGCTGGGGGATAATGGGAATTGTAGTCCAAACACAGATGGAGACCCAAGTTTGGGAAATCCTGTTCCATGTTATTGTTGGGCGTTCACCGCTCAGTGGAAATGTATTTGTTTTTTCTCTCTAGCTTTCGATGACTATGGTTAGACAATTTTTGAATCTGTCTTGCTTTTTATAGCACTGATTTTGCGGTTTTATTATTAATGTTATCGGCACTGTTGCTGGTTCTTATTTTATTTTCATTCTGTTATTTGTAATTATATGGTTTGTTTATGCGTTATGTAAATACTTTGAGGTCGCTTGTGATGAAAAGCAGTTTATAAGAACATTGAAACATCTTCTCATTCTAACGCTAGACAAGATTGGAAATGGATAATAACCAGGCCTGCTACTTGATAGGAGAGAAAAAAAAATTTAATTGAGTAGCAATGCAACTGTAGGCATGCCAACTTGGAAGTAAATCCCACTGTGTTCAGTGCCATTTAGTTTTCAACAAAGAATGTGCTAGAAGGTTATTCATATTTTCTCTAGCAGCCATTAAAGGAACCTGCGGCCCCCCAGGTGCTGTTGAACTTCCAGCTCCCCCTAGTCCCAGCCAGTATGGCCAAATGGAGAGAGGAAGGATGGTGCCCGTCCCATTTTGCATCTGAGGTAAAACAGGAAGGTGTCGTCTCCCAACCACTGCCACTACAGCCTTGCTTGCTGGAGTTGTGTGGCAGCAGCAGTTTCTGGTGAATTCTATGAGGTCTCATGAGATTTCCCCGGAATCCACCACTGCTGCTTCTCCTCGCTTCTCCTGTGGCAATAGCAGGGGCGGGTGCTGTACCCATGGTGGCAGGGCTGTCTTAAGCATATGTGGCACCGGGATGCAAAGATCCGCCTGGTGCCCCCCCCCCCCCGTTGCCCAGTCCCAGGCACGCAGGAGGGCAGAGCCGGCTGGCCACCTCAGCGTCTTGCTTGCTTGGTCACCCCCAAACTCGTGGCGCAGAGCCGCCCGAAGCAGAAGAGCCTGCCGCAGCGCTCCGGCCAATGGGCGGGCTCTTCCTCGGACTCAGCTCTTGGGCCTGGCGCCCCTGAGAGCCCGGTACCCGAGTGCCCCGTGCCCCTAGTGCCTATGGCTAAGATGGCCCTGCATGAGGGTGCTGTCCCAAGGGCTTCTGCCGCCTGAGACAGCTGCCTCAGTCTGCCTCATGGTTGGGCCAGCCCTGTAATCAACACCAGAAGGGCCACAAGTTTCCCATCCCTGCTTTAAACAAAGGCTGCACAAAGCACCTTGTTTACTCTGCATGCGTTGCTGAAGTGAAGCCACTCAACTTATTACTAATGAAATATTTTAAAATAAATCATTGAAGAAGAAGCCTGCACACACATTTCTTCCAAACTTAACTCGGACCACTAATTGGGACAGCTCAGGGGAACTCTAATGATGTAGCTCCATCTCCTGGTGAGAAGCTTGATTAGCCTCTCTTTGACTGCGGTTAAAAAAAACCAAACCCTTGCAGAGTGGATGCATTCAGATGGCAGCTTTGAAAGGGGCTAGCTTTCATCCCATGTTGCGTCCTTGCCTTTTCCTCACAAGCTGAACCAAACACCAATGCTTAATATTTGCAAGGTGCTTTCAAGAGTTTCAAATGAATTATGTAGCCCCAAATTTCTCACCTAGAATTTGTAGGTGTCGCTCCTTTGCGCCCCTCCTTTTGCGCTCCACGAAATCTCCACTTTTGTATTCTCTGTAAACTGCCTTCTTGTACTTTGAACCAATGAGGCCTTCACCTTGGCTCACAAAGACATGTCCGTAACTTGAAAACATTTTACAAGGTGAGAAAACAGTTTAGAAGTTCCCCAAAATATTTACCATTCTTAAGCAGAATAATAAAAAGTGAGGCAATGATAGAAAGAGGGTGACACTTGAAGAGGCAAACTGTGTTCTGAATATCTGGACAGTGAAATTTGTAGGCCTTGTTTACCTCAGGATGTGAGAGGGCCGAAACGGAAATAGCTGAAGCAATGCACAGTGCAATCCTATGCACATTTACCTCAGCTGCAAGTCCCATTGTGTTCAATAGGGTTTACTTCAAGATAAAGGTACCTTGGGTTGCAATTCTCTGCAAAACCTACTTGGAATTAAGCTCCATTGAATAGCAGAGCATACTTCTTAGTAAATATACATAAGCTCAGGCTGCAAGTGCCTAATTTCTAAAGACAGAAGCGCAAATCTGTCAGGAAGCCATGACCTGTGACCCGGAAACAAAGGATGATGCTGTGAATTTTGGTTCTATCGGGTTGTCTTTTTTCCACATTTTAATCCACCTCCACCTTTCAACATCAGTTTGCTATTTTCTTTTTATTTTAGAAAAATAAATCCTTATGAATACTTCTTAGCATTTTAGTGTGAGTTTATTTTAATAAATATGCAGTTTTGACCAATATGCACATTTCTGCAAGCAATTTACCCCAGTGCAACACATTTCTGCATGCTATCTTCACTAACATATGCATTTTTCTGTGCTTTCCCTTAACATAATGCATTTATAGATATATTTTAAAACACATTGTTGAGTTGAAGAACTGTATCATGAAATTCAGAGGACTGTGAATCTCAAAGGACAGCTGGGCTTTGGTTCACAAATTAGATCCAGAAGTGAGAATTTGGCAGTTTATCCTATCAAAATCAAATTTGTCCCTTATCTGTACCTTTCCTCTTTGCTCGTTGCCTCCGCCCTCTGCTCTGCTCTGTTCTTATCGGGGGCATAGTCCCACTCCATTTCTTCGGCAGCAATATAATATGTTCTCATGGTTCCATAGTGCCTCCCATCATGAGGTGTTTTGCCACAGGGCTTAACTTCATAAAGCTCCTTCATCCCTCCTGTAAAGTGATCGAACGTCCTGCAAACCAACTGGAAAGTCCCTGAAAGGAAATTGTGACATTTATCACCATGCTAGCTGCTCGAGGAGATGGTTGTTGGTGTTATTGCACTCCAAATCACTGTACCAAAAGCAGAAATACAGCACCCCTCTGCCTGCTGGCTACAATCTAAAGTGAAGAGACAATATATATTATTGTGGGGAATGAAATAAAAGGGAAGGCTGTTCAGCTGGAGGTGAAGCCAAGGTGAACAGAGAGCATAAGCTGTCAGGAGGCATGCGACTGTAGAAAGCTAGAAAAGCAAAAGGGTGCAGGTGGGGAATAGAGAAGGCGAGCAAAGATTTGACAAGAAGATTTGAACCAGTAGAGTGAAGGATCCAGGGAGGAGTTTGTAGCGGAAGATTGGATTATTTCACACAGAATCACAGAATTGTAAAGCTGGACGGGACCCGAGGGTCATCTATCCCAACCCCCCTGCAATGCAGGAATATGCAGGCGGATCAAACCTGTGACCATGACGTTATCAGCACCATGCTCTAACAGACTGTGGTGGTACGTTTACATTTTAAATGTTTTACTCCCGTTGCGAATTGCCCACGGAATGTGATCAAAGGAGGGTATAAAAATGCTTTACACACATATATACATATGGATGGGGACACAGGTGGCGCTGTGGTCTAAACCACTGAACCTCCTGGGCTTGCGGATTGGAAGGTCAGCGGTTCGAATCTGCTCAACGGTAGTGAGCTCCCGTTGCTCTGTCCCAGCTTCTGCCAACCTAGCAGTTTGAAAGCACGCCAGTGCAAGTAGATAAACAGGTAAACGACATTTCCATGCACTCTGGCACTCATCACGGTCTTCCGTGCACCAGTAGTGGTTTTAGTCATGCTGGCCACATGACCTGGAAAGCTGTCTGTGGACAAATGCCAGCTCCCTCGGCCTGAAAAGCAAGATGAGCGCCGCAACCCCATAGTTGTCTTTGACTGGACTTAATTGTCCAGGGGTCCTTTACCTTTTTACCTTTCCCTATACATATGGATATAGAAGGAAGACTTTGCTGCAGATTCTGCAGCGGCCTCTTTCAGCTGTGTTTTGCCCTTGTATAACTTGATGGATGGAGATGCACACATGCGGAAGGCACTCCCTTACAACATAGCACTGACAGTAGTATTATTGCAATGTTGATTATAACACAGCAGTGTCTTGCATTGCATCAATGCTATGTCCTCTGGCTCAAGCAGTTTATAAATCAGTTGATACACTGATACTTCAAAGTAGAGGCTCATGAACGTATGGATGCTACAGCAACATTTACAGTGTTCTAAACATTCATAATCCAGTGAGCATCACAATGATTTGATTTATCAATGCACATGGTGACAGCTTTGTAGTCGCATGAAGAAAGGATGCTCAGGTCCCACTCCCAAAAACCTACCTACTCGGTCTGGCTGCATCAGGGCTGTTGCCGACGTGTGAGGGAACAAGGCAAGGGTATCCCTGGTTGTGCCACCCAAGTGAATGGTGTTCCCTTCGAAATGAACACCATGCATGTCTGTTTCCGTGCCTAGTCCAATACTATGCCAAGAAACCTTGTCATCCTTGCACATGGTGAGTCCGGGCAGGTTCCCAAACAGATAGCCGTTGACAGCTGAAAGTAGAAAAAACACTCGACATCTCAGAATACTGTGCTTTTGCAAACCCACAACTGAATTTGCTCATATTCACCTGCTTGTTACCCTTGCCTCTCTGCTCCTCTGTTCTCACCTACTGGCAGATTTTAGGGCTCAACTACACATTATACTGGGACGTGGGTGGAGCTGTGGGTTAAACCACAGAGCCTAGGACTTGCCGATCAGAAGGTTGGCGGTTCGAATCCCCGCAACGGGGTGAGCTCCCGTTGCTCGGTCCCTGCTCCTGCCAACCCAGCAGTTCAAAAGCACGTCAAAGTGCAAGTAGATAAATAGGTACCACTTCGGCGGGAAGGTAAGCAGCGTTTCTATGCACTGCTCTGGTTTGCCAGAAGCGGCTTAGTCATGCTGGCCACATGACCTGGAAGCTGTACCCCGGCTCCCTCGGCCAATAAAGTGAGATTAGCGCTGCAACCCCAGAGTCGGCCACGACTGGACCTAATGGTCAGGGGTCCCTTTACCTTTACCTTACACATTATACACAAATGTGCATGAAATGTGCCCCGGGTGCACCAAGGAAAAGGGTGATTAAGATCTGTTCCAGTGGCCAGAAAGGCTTCCCCTGCCTTAAGGAATAGTTGACCCGGCTAACAAGGGATGAACATTCACCTCTGCCAGAACTGATCATGTCTTGGGAGGTTCTGTGAGGAGAGTAGTGATTGGGCTCTAGATTTTGGTTGCCTCAGTGAGGCTACTAGGTGGATTCAATCCACCTTTGATTGACATCAAAGATACAGCTGTCATTTTCAAGATGACACCACATCCTCTGGGCACAATAAACATGAGTTCACTTACATGTGTAAGTAACTCTGGGTGCATCATTAGGGTAATGCACAATCATTTATGTGCCATTTTGGTTCACAGGAATGCTCACAAACTCAATGTATAATGAACTCATTCAGTTTAGTTCATGTCCTGTGAACTCGGCACCTATCTGCCGGAGGCAAAGAAGCTGTCTAGAGAACTTCATTAATGCTTGCCTGCTTTATTATTAACAGGACCAAGTCATCTCTGAACTTGTCCTCCAAATAATTCAGATCTTGCAGATAGGATACTAATAGGCAGCAGCGGCTTGAGTCTTCATCCAGACTGCGTTGTAGCATTTAACACAACCCTACAATTAAGTTCGCAGAAGACAATGGTTTACATATCTTCCTGGCTTGCTGTCCTGACACGCAGGTCAGTCCTTTGTGGCCTCCTTGAAAAAAATACCAAACTTTTGAAAGTTTCCCTAGAAGTGCCTTTTGCTGGTCCTAGGCAAGTAAGCTTGATTTAACACTTCTTTGACTTCAAGCTAAGTTTGTATGTTCATGGAGTTTTCTTGGCAGGGATACTGGAGTAGCTTGCCACTTCCTGCTCCAGGTGGATCACGTTTAGTCAAAAAACTCCACTATGACCTGTCCGTCTTGGGTGGCCCTGCATGGCATAGCTCATAGCTTCTCTGAGTTATTCAAGCCCCTTCGCCACAACAAGGCAGTGATCCATGACAAGGCTGCATATTGTCTCCCTGCTTATTTAACTTATATGCAGAATTCATCATGCAAAAGGCTGGACTGGATGAATCCCAAGCTGGAATTAAGATTGCCAGAAGAAATATCAACAACCACAGATATGCAGATGACACAACTTTGATGGTAAAAAGTGGAGAGCTTAAAATATGGTCTGAAGCTTAACATCAAAAAAACTAAGATCATGGCCACTGGTCCCATCACCTCCTGGCAAACAGAAGGGGAAGAAATGGAGGCAGTGAGAGATTTTACTTTCTTGGCCTCCATGATCACTGCAGATGGTGACAGCACTCACGAAATTAAAAGACGCCTGCTTCTTGGGAGAAAAGCAATAACAAACCTAGACAGCATCTTAAAAAGCAGAGACATCACCTTGCCAACAAAGGTCCGTATAGTTAAAGCTATGGTTTTCCCAGTAGTGATGTATGGAAATGAGAGCTGGACCATAAAGAAGGCTGATCGCCGAAGAATTGATGCTTTTGAATTATGGTGCTGGAGGAGACTCTTGAGACTCCCATGGACTGCAAGAAGATCAAACCTATCCCTTCTGAAGGAAATCAGCCCTGAGTGCTCACTGGAAGGGCAGATCTTGAAGTTGAGGCTCCAGTACTTTGGCCACCTCATGAGAAGAGAAGACTCCCTGGAAAAGACCCTGATGTTGGGAAAGATGGAGGGCACAACGAGAAGGGGACGACAGAGGACGAAGTGGTTGGACAGTGTTCTCAAAGCTACCAGCATGAGTTTGACCAAACTGCGGGAGGCAGTGGAAGACAGGAGTGACTGGCGTGCTCTGGTCCATGGGGTCACGAAGAGTTGGACGCGACTAAACAACAACAACAACAACGTTTGTATGCATTTCATAAAGATGCAATACGTCTGAAGAAAGTTGGCAGTCAGACACTGCAGCTCATTCTGCAAATTTCAGCAACAGACATGGTACCTCAATGGCACCGCCATGGTCAGTATTTTGTGGGAGGGGTTCAAGTGAATACCAGGAGAATTGATTAAAGTGCTCTGTCACCCTAATGCAACAAATTCACTTAAAAAAGAAACTGACTCCAATTAGAAAAGTCATGGGGAAGTGCGTTGGAATGAACAAATAGTGTGGAATGAAGAAATGACTTATGAAAAGGCATATAAGCAAAAGCAAATCAGGCTGGATGCTCATTGTCGTTTAATCTCCCACAAAAAAATCATAGTGAATGCTCAATAAAGGCCAGACATAGTCTAAGTACTATGTAAGCTTTGTGCAAGCAAATCAGGATGGAAGCTCAATAAACAGGTTGTTTGGAGAAGCCCTATGCTCTTCCCCTAGGACCTAATTCTGCCCTCATTTCTCTTTCATAATGGATACCTCTGCTACAAACCAATACCCAATGGTGATTTATTTATTTTTACCATACCGTGCATTCTGTTGGATTCCTGGAAATCCTCATCTTCCTTATTAACTTTGGATGGATCACCAGTGAAGGAATTGATGTTTGTGTCAAGATAGAAACTCAAGTTCTCATCGAATACTGTAAACAGTAGGTAGAATTCTTTGTCCATTCCTTTCTGCGGTCAAAAAACAAATATGCGTTAGGGGGGAAAAAACATTTCCACTTTTTTCTTTAAGCAGGAGATCAGAATCATTACGCTAGAATCTTTCATCAATGAAATAACATTCCAGTGCTAAATTTTGAACTTTCTCTAGTATTAAATACAGGGCTATAAAATACTCTACAATAGCTTCAGGAATCTCTCCCACTCAACATTAAAGAAAGTTTGCATGGCCCTTTCAGCCTGGAATGCACTCATGATTCTAAGATCTGGATCTTTTGGTTTACAACAACAACAACAACAATTTAATATTTACCGTATTTTCCCGTATATAAGACTAGGTTTCCCCCCGAAAATATAATGTCAAAATTTTAGAGGCATCTTATACATGGATATAGCTCCCCCCCCCCCATTTTCTTAAATTGGAGTCCCCCAAAATAGGGGATGTCTTATACATGGGGGCGTCTGAAGGCAGAAAACATCCGGGAATTTCTGCGGCGAGTTTTGCTGCTTTCTTTGGTGACTAACTGTTTTAAAAGTTAATAATAATAATAATAATAATAATAATTTATTATTTATACCCCACCCATCTGGCTGAGTTTCCCCAATACAGTATTAAATATTAAAAGCTTCCCTTAACAGGGCTGCCTTTCAGATGTCTTCTAAAAGTCAAATAGTTGTTTATTTCTTTGACATTTGGTGGGTGGGTGTTCCACAGGGTGGGTGCAACTACCAAGAAGGCCCTCTGCCTGGTTCCCTGTAACCTCACTTCTCGAAATGAGGGAACTGCCTGAAGGCCCTCAGAGCTGGACCTCAGTGTCCAGGCTGAACAATGGGGGTGGAGATGCTTCTTCAGGTATACTGGGCCGAGGCCATTTAGGATTTTAAAGGTCAGCACCAACACTCTGCTCTTAAAGAGCAAGCTTTTCCCATCATGGATAACCTGTGCTATATATTATACAGAAAACGTACTGTGCTATTTAAAAACAAAACTAGAACATGTCCCTGGACTAACCGCTGTTTCACAGGTTTAACCACCTAGAAAATGACGTTCTTAAAACAGCTCCTAATTGTGCATACTGAATTAAAAGGATTAACCAAATTGAAGGAGAAAAAATCTCTTTGACAGGATTATAAAACTAGTCCAAGAGGTTTTGGTTAGAAATAAACGTGTCTCCATTGATTGGTAGCATTTTTCCAAGGTTTCAGGGAGGCGTCTTTCCCAGCCTAACTGAAGATCCTAGAGATTGAAGCTTTTAGCTTTGTGTACTCCCTCTAAACTGCAGTGTTTCCTCATCTGATTATGCACCTATGTGGCCATTCCACACTTGGTTTGAATCCCTTCCACCTCAACGATTTTCTGATATGTGGGTGTTCACATTCAACAAGTGTGAAATCTGTGTACACAAAGTCATACATTTATTGACACGTAACATTCAACGAAAGGGACGCGGGTGGCGCTGTGGGTTAAACCACAGAGCCTAGGGCTTGCCGATCAGAAGGTTGGCGGTTCGAATCCCCGCGACGGGGTGAGCTCCTGTTGCTTGGTCCCTGCTCCTGCCCACCTAGCAGTTCGAAAGCACGTCAAAGTGCAAGTAGATAAATGGGTACTGTTCCGGCAGGAAGGTAAACGGCGTTTCTGTGCGCTGCTCTGGTTTGCCAGAAGTGGTTTAGTCATGCTGGCCATATGACCCGGAAGCTGTACGCTGGCTCCCTCAGCCAATAAAGCGAGATGAGCACCGCAACCCCAGAGTTGGCCACGACTGGACCTGATGGTCAGGGGTCCCTTTACCCTTTACCTTTTAACATTCAACGAGTGTACTGTACAAGGTAGTGTACACAGGTTTGGTGCCATACATGGAACGAGTCTGCCCCTGCAGCTTGATGGAGGTAGAAACTGCCTCTCATGTCTTGTTACGCTGCCGTTTCTACGGGGGTATACGCTCGGTATTTATCACTCCTGTTATACAAAAATCTCCAAATGGGTTCGAACTTCAATGTCTAAAACTCCTGGTAGAGGACAAGGATGTAGAGATCACACTACGGGTGGCCAAATTCTGTGCGACTGCCATAAAACCTAGAGAACAAGCTGTACTACCAAAACGATTAAGGTTTTAAATGACAATTTTAGGTTATATTTTAGTGATCAAGATTTAATACATATTTTTAACTGCTGCTATATCTGAATTGTCTTTGTTATACCCAATAGCAATTCAATGTATTCCTGTTGTGTTTTGTGATTTTCCTGATATTGTAAGTGAGCCGGAACTGGTCTGTGACCGTAATAATAAAATTCTATTCTACAGGTTTGCTGCCGCCAAACAGGTGTGTGCAGACGAGGGCAACCAAGATGATCGAGGGTCTGGAAACCAAGCCTTATGAGGAACGGTTGAAGGAGCTGGGTATGTTTAGCCTAGAAAAGAGGAGACTGAGAAGAGATATGATAGTCAACTTCAAATATCTAAAGGGCTTCCACATGGAAGATGGAGCAAACTTGCGTTCTCCTGCTGGAGAGTAGGACTCCAACCAATGGATTCAGGTTACAAGAAAGGAGATTCCGACTAAACATCAGGAAGAAGTTTCTGACAGTAAGACAAGTTCGACCGTGGAAAGGACTCCCTTGGAAAGTAATGGACTCTCTTTCCTTGGGGGTTTTCAAGCAGAGGTTGGATGGCCATCTGCCTTGGATGCTTTAGCAGAGATTCCTGCATTGCAGGGGGTTGGACCAGACGACCCTCAGCATCCCTTCCAACTCTACAATTCTATGACTTTATGATGGTTGAAGCAATTCCCTTTTACTGGTAACAAGACAAGGCTACAAACCGCTTCCTAAAGCACCTGTTATGGGTGGGGAACACATAGCCCTCCAGATGTTGATTGGCAAAACCTGCAACATCTCTGACCATTGGCCATGCTGCAGGGTGGGGATATCTGTGACCCCCTCCCAGGTTTTGCTGGACTCAACCTTCTTCCAGCCCCAGTCTACAGGGCCAATGCTCAGGGAGGATGTGAGTCAACAACATCTGGAGGAGCACAGTTCCCCACCCCTACAAAGAGATCATTTGTGGAAGGGTTTATAAAAACAGATGATTAATCAATAAACCAATGATGAAATGTTTCAGATGTACAATTAATTACAGCTTCTGAAATAAATATAAGTATTGTAACCGGTCTTAACTGTTCAGTTCCTGGGTAGCTGTGACTACAATAAGACAACTACAGCATCTTCTTCCGGCAACCTGGGTAGCAAAAACTTCATGGGACTCGAAACAGTCATCGTTCAGTCTGAACACTTGTAATTTTCTTAATTTAGATGTGAAAGGTTCAGATTTCACTTCATCTAAATTATTCAGCGTCAAAGTCATCTTCCTTCCAAATTTGGCTCATGACATCTCTCAGACCTTTTTCTACGGTAAACATCACAAAAAGTCTCTTTCCCAATTTGGACTCTGATCACAAACCATTCTATAGCACCTCCAAGGATAAAAAAGAATGGGAGAAATCTATATACTCCAAAGCGTTGCTTTCCAGGCACCATGTTCAAGAGTAGTTTTATTTTATGTTTGACAAGCATTTTACATAGGAACTTATCATCCTTGCAAGGGAGTGTTGATCCTTGCAACTTTCTATTTGTGTTTCTATGCCTGGGATGCAACCTAGTCAGGTTCACATCAACAAGTGAGAAATAAAGACTCCACTGCAATATCAAATCATTTCTGCAACATTCAGTGTATAAACAGAATCTTCAGCATCCTCCATGAATTTTGTCTAAACCCAGGGCCAACCCATGCATGAGACAAGGCGAGGCGACTGCCTCAGGTGGAAGGATCCATAGGGGCAGCAGACTCCCTTGTTATCTCTTTTTCTTGTTGTGAGCTTCGAAGGGGCATTTGATTAGAGACTCTTGGAGGCCCAAAACGGAACAAGAAAATGATTTTTCTGATCATACGTTCTTATGTTGTAAGTAGACCTAATCAATATAATTCAGTTCAGATCTGGATTTCCTTAACATGCTACCCTTTGGGCTCAGCAAACGCTCTCAGCCATTCAAAATTCATGGATCAATCAGAATTAGTACCTGTGTTCCGTCTGGTTCCAAAGCATTCTTCTTGCAGATTATTAGAGGCCCCACAAGACCAGACTGGGTGTCCATGACAGGATCGTTTGCTGAATAATACAGGTAGGTGAGACACGGTGGATCATCGCCCGTTGGGCCGACACTTTCAGGAACTCTCCATTTGTATTTAAAGGTCTCGCCGGGTTTAACATAAGCCCCCGGCTTCTGGTGCCCTAAAAATAAAAGGAGGTGAAAAAGCACCCTCCCAGAAGAAACTCGTGGTAACACACACAGAATAATAAAAGAAGATAATTCAAGTAAATATCTTCATAGAAAGAAATGGGATTTAACTGAGTAACTGTAGTTGGGTCAGACTAATTTTTCCATGTGACTCCCCTCCCCCTTTTTGGATGACAAGCCAGTATCTTTCTCTTCCTCTATTTTGACTGTTAGATTGTTTAGGCTGTTCTTCACGCAGCTGTGTTACCTAAGAAATTTGTACACTGCTTTAGGCATGCTTTTTTTTCATGAAAAAGCAGTGTAAAAATGTATAAATAAGTACAGTGGTATCTCGGGTTACATACGCTTCAGGTTACACGCTCTGCTAACCCAGAAATAGTGATTCAGGTTAAGAACTTTGCTTCAGGATAAGAACCGAAATCGGGCTCTGGCGGCACAGCGGCAGCAGGAGGCCCCATTAGCTAAAGTGGTGCTTCAGGTTAAGAACGGACTTCCGGAACGAATTAGGTACTTAACCCGAGGTACCACTGTATTGTTTCATGCCACTCTAATCTCCAAGCCATGAGGGACTCTAGGGCTTCCTGCTCTCATCTGGTTTCCTTGGAACGAAGGTGGATGGAGACTGCGGTGTCTTTGGGATATAATATTTTATGTTAAGATATGCACAGCCTGAGCAAAGGATGGGGGAGGCTCACAGCATGGACACCCCCAAAAGATCTTGCTCCTCCATTCGTCACAGATTTGGACCCAGCACAGAGCAATACACCTTCCTCTCTGCAGCTTTCAGCCTCCGGTCCTTTTCTGCTCAGCTGTCACACACCACTCTGGTGATTGTTCTCTGACCTAGCAGCTAGCTGAGGGCTGGGGAAGGCTCCCCCATTTGTTCTATAGCACAGAGCAACTAGTCAGCCCCAAGCCATTACCTAGGCAAAGGGACAGGTTGGGCAAGCTTGCTATTATACATTCTACCCCTTACAGATACAGGATCCCAAGAAATGGAAGGAACTCGGGTCATCATCCAGAATGACCACCCCCCAAATCATAACAATAGAAATAAATAAATAAAGTTACCATCTTCATAAGGGGCTCCTTCTGACGATTTGCTGAAAGCTACGCCATGAGGCATCATGCTGTAGTTCTTGTCAGCTTTATTGGCAAAAGTAACCAAAATTGTGTCTCCAACTTCAGCTTTGATAACTGGGCCTAGGGGAGAGCAGGGAAGAGAAATGAGCTGGTTTGGGGAAGGGGACACTGAGCTTTAAAACCTCTCCCTACTTGCCCCCATCCCCTTGGTTAGGGGCATTGCTCAGATGGGAGAAATGTTCTCAGGGTGCCTGGCTGCAACTTCCAATGTGAGAGACTGTAGCGGGACTGAAACCAGTGCCAAAAAAAAGAGACTCAAAACCACAAGGCGTACCAAGTATGCCAAGGTGAGTGGCGCCTTCTGTTTGCTTCTTTTTGCGAGTAAATTTTTCATCGGTGTAGGACACATAATGAACTTTCCAATACTGCCCTCCGATTCGGTCATCCCCTTGTATGAAGAAAGGTGCTGAGTCGCTGTGAGAGAACAAAGTATTGATACCGGTTGTACAGCTGACCACAGATTTGAAATGCTCAGTTTAAAGCAAACAGGTAAGATTATGCACAAAATAGATTTATTAATTTGTTTTTTTGGAGAACCACCTTTCTTCCTGGGAGCTCACAGCTGCCGTTTTAGTCTCACAGCAATCCTGTGAGGAACGTTAGACTGATAGGTAGCCATTATCCCAAGGCTAATTAGCCGAAGGGGGAGATAAAGATAAAGATGATATGAGAGACATGGGATTCCTGCCTAAAGCAGAAGTCCTGCATCACTTTCTTTTCTCTCCTAAGGTAACGTGCAGAGAAATTAATTGCACCACATGACAATGCCGAGTTCCAGTTCAGAATATAACAACATCATTTTATTTCTCTACAAGTTATCAGGGAAGAGACAAGGAGGAGTCTCAAGGCTTCTTTTTTCAACTGCACCCATTTATTGGTTTGTTTTCATTCTTATTTTTATTATGTATTTTGTGTTTTTCAGATTGTAATAAATTATGTTGTGAACCGCCTTGAGATCTACAGATACAGGGCAGTATACAAATTTTAAATAATAATAATAATATCGAATTCTACCCCACTGATTTCAAACTTAGGTTTCTAATATTTAAGTCAAACACTCAATCTGCTATTCTACATGGGCTTTAAAAACAACAGCAAAAACCTGGTGCATATATCTGCATAAGTTAACTCAGTAACCTATTTATTAAACTATTTATAGACTGCAATTTCATTTAGAAAAAGATGGCATACAGCATACAAAATCACAACAAGGTAACTGCTAAGTTGTGGGTGAACATATCAGATGACACAGCGATTCTTCAAACAGCTCTTGTTTATTCACAGGCCAGAACAGAGCTGAACTGAAGGGTTCAGCCAGCCCGCTTATATAGAGCTCCATTACAACACAACAGTAACCACTTTCTGTAACTATCCAATCACTGAACGCCACTTTCAATCCCTTATTTGCATATGTGGACCTGAGTGAAAACTATCTACATTATCCCCCTGCTGGCCCAAGGTGAGAACTTCAGTACATAACAGTAACTAAAACATCGGTAAAAATGTCAGCTTTCAGCTAAAAGGGGAAAAGAAGAAATAAATAATATCACAACACATACCTGCCAGTAGCATTTAAAGGCTGGCCTGTGAGTTTATTAAAACCACCAGGTCCATAATCCCACAAAATTCTTTCAGCGGCAATGAAGTAACTTCTTTCCTGACCACTCTGTGAAGGGCCGGTAATGTTTTGACCACAAGCCTTGATGTTGTAGAATCCCATCATACCAGCTACAGCGTAGGAAAGCACACACAATAAGTCTTTAATTTGATCTGGTCTCAACATGCAATCAATTATTCTAATGCTGTAATTTCCAAACTGGGTTGTCAGGGGGCACAGTAGTGTGCCAAAAGAGTACCAACATCATGAATCACAAGTTGGGACAAAGGTGAGGTAGAAAAACAACAAGCAAAAAAGCAAGCAAACAAACGGAGCCAAAATTGTCAAGGGGATGGAACAATTTCCCCTATGAGCAAAGGTTACAATATTGTGCAAAGGGAAAATTCCATGCTAGGGATTATTAGGAAAGGAGCTGAAAACTGCCAATATCGTAATGCTGTTATTGTTAAGTTGTGGCTGAACATATCAGACGACACAGAGATTCTTCAAAAAGCTTTTGTTTATTCACAGACCCAGAACAGAACTGAACGGTTCAGCCAGCCTGCTTACATAGAGTTCCACTACAACGCAACAGTAACAACTTTCTGTAACTATCCAATCACTGAACGTCATTTTCAATTCCTTGTTTGCATATGTGGACCTGAGTGAAAACTATCTACAGTATCCCCCTGCTGGCCCAGGGTGACAACTTCAGTAAATAACGGTTATAGAAATCTGCGGTGTGACTGCATTTTGAACACTGTGCACAGCTCTGGTGGCCTAACCTCAAAAAGGTTCAGAAAGTGGTCAGCTAGAATGATCAAGGCTGCAATGGAGCAACGCCCCTATTGATGAAAGGTTGAAGTATTGGGGCCCCTTTCGTTTAGAGAAAATATGAGTAAGAGAAGGACGTGTTGGAGGAGTCTAAAATGATGCGTGGTGTGAAGAAAGTGGATAGGGAAAGTTTTTCTCCTCTCATAATGTTAGAGCTTGGGAGCATCCAATGAAATTGAATGTTGGAAGATTCAGGACCCAGAAAAGAAGGTCCTTTACAAAGCACATAGTTAAACTATGGAATTTGCTGCCACAGCAAATACTGATGGCTGTCAACTTGGATGGCTTTAAAAGATGCTGGAGCTAGGAATAGTAGCCCTGTGAGAGGTTGTATAGAAACTCTCAGCACCCTTAACAGGCTTCAGTAAATCTTTGGGGCAAGCCAGGTCTGTTAAAATGGCACAGGAGTGCTTTAAATGGTGTGAATGCGACCTAATTATCTAAAACGGGGTGAAGTCTAGGAGAGATGGGCTGGAGACAGAGGCGCAGAAAGTATCAGTTCACTGCCATCTTTTGTCTGGACAAGTGGCTCCACTGGGAGCTCTCCTAGGTGCTGAAACAATGGACCTGCCTTGCTGTCTGGAATGCCTTGCTCCACGGGCTCCTCCTGGGAACCAGAACACGGTATGAGTGCCAAGTCAGGTTGGTTAAATGCTGGTTTTATTGGTTGTTTCCCTCTACTGTTTAACTTGTGCTTTTACTTATTTGTTTGTTTTCATTAAATTTTATTAAATTTCTATACTGCCCTTCATCTGAGGCTCACAGCGGAGTTTGCTGTATAAAAACAAAAATAATAATAATACATAACATAGTAACAAACCAACCAACCAAATACCCCCCAGTTTAAAAAGCCATGGATCATTTAATTAGCCAAAGGCCTGGGAGAACAGGAATGTTTTTGCTTGGTGCCTTAAGATATGTAACAAAGGCACCAGGCAAGCCTCCCTGGGCTTCCATTCCGCAAACGGGGAGCCACTGCAGAAAAGGTCCATTCTCATATTGCCACCCTCTGGACGTCTTGTGAAGGATGGGAACACAAAAGGCCTCAGACTGATGATTGCAGGCTCTGGGTTTGTTCATATGGGGATTTATGGCTGTTCATAATACTTTTTTAAAAATGTGCTGTTTGAAGGACCTGCTGTGGCTGCCTGATTATTATTGCTTGGCATTTTGAGCACTTTTAAATTTTGATGCAGCCTATACAGTCCTGCAACAAGCAGGCAAACAACAGGAAAACATTAGTCCCAGTTGGCAGCCGCCAGAAGCAGCAATTATTATCAGTGGAACAGAGCCTGTTATTGCTATGTGGCTTTTTTTCAAAAAGCTTACACAATACATTTCTGGAATCATTTCAAGCTTGATGCACTGTGTAGAAAACAGTGGTACCTCAGGTTACATACGATTCAGGTTACATATGCTTCAGGTTACAGACTCTGCTAACCCAGAAATAGTGCTTCAGGTTAAGAACTTTGCTTCAGGATGAGAACAGAAATTGTGCTCCGGTGGTGCGGCGGCAGCAGGTGGCCCCATTAGCTAAAGTGGTGCTTCAGGTTAAGAACAGTTTCAGGTTAAGAACGGACCTCCGGAACAAATTAAGTACTTAACCCGAGGTACCACTGTATCAACTTCTTATATTAGAAACCTTTGCTGATATGTCACCTTTTGTGGATTTATTTCGTTTCGTTCCCATGTCCTACTGTCACTCATCCTGTACCCTCAGCCTATGCACACAATACAACTGAAACAAATGCATATCAGTTCCCTGTTTATTCATTCCCCTTCTTTTTTGTGTGTTTCCTTGGTGTTGAATCTGTAAGATCCTTGGGGCAGAGACCTGTGCTCTGCTCTGTACAGCACTATCCACGCCAATGCTGATATATAAAATATTACTAGCAATAGTAGTTGTTCTGGCCCAACTGCAACATCTATTGACCTTTCTCGAATGGTGCATAGATACCTTGTATGTGATGATCGACTTGACAGGTCAAAAGCCACTTCCCAGCATTCTCTGCCATCATTTCTGCTGTCACAAAAGTGGCCGGAAAGAGGCTGATGACATCCATCCTGTGGCCTCTGTTAAGCAAAGTATGGCCGAAGAACTGTGCAGAGTGAATGTCGATCTCGGTCCCCATCCCAAACAAATGCCAGGACACCAATTCACCAGTGCACATCTCCAGGCCAGGGAGGTTTCCAAAAACATAACCGTTAATTGCTGGAAACATATAACACAATATAAGAAAAGATAATCCATGAGTTACAGGGATATGAATGACAGGGACATTCATTTTAAAATAGCTAATGTGTGCCACATTTAAGATTTTCCTTCTTGTTCTCTATTTCACTAACGTAATGGAAGCAAAATGGCTTCAAACGAAGTCATCATCACCCTTTTCTCCTTTGTTTAAAGATAAAGAGTGGCTGGGGAAACCCAGCCAGAAGGACGGGGTATAAATAAAAAAATATTATTATTATTATTATTATAACAAGAAAGATATGAAATTTAAAGGTGAAAAGAAGAAGAGAATAAGAAAAAGAAAAAAAGAAAACCAAGGGGACGTGAGATAAAAGGAAGAAAAACAGAGAAGGGGAATGTTGGGGAGTTGGAAGAGGTCCCCATGCTTCAAGATGGGGTTAGAGATGGATTCTGGGGTCTAGACACTGACAGCTGTGGGCCAGGAGTAGATGTCTGAGGTGAGCACAGTTATGAGTCCAGAAGTCAGCACCAAAGAGCAAGATTGCCTCAGAAGTAGTGGACTCTCTATCATTAAAAAGGTTTTAAAAGCAGAAGCTGGCTGGCCACTCTTGTGGGGCTGCTGTAGTAGTGTGTTTCCTGCATTCACAGGGGGTTGTACTAGATGATCTTTGAGGTCCCTTCCAATTCTATTAATGGAATTCAACATCGCACTAAGCGGGGCGTCCAGGTGGAGAAGGAGATCTGCTCATGCAACAAGACTTTCCCAGCTTTTCTCCCTCTGCTGCACCTTTTCTTGTGCAGCAGAAAGTCCTGTTGTACAAGTGGACCACCTCATTCCATGCATTCAACAACTTATTTGCATCTTGCCCTACGATTCTAAAGACAGGACATGGTGAAAGGCAGGAGGCAGCGTTTAGGAACAAGCCAGCTGTCAGAACCCAAGAATACAGGAAGACACCAGAGCTCAGGGACAACTGGAACAGGAAGACCTTCAAACTCTTTCCTGCCCAGGGGGATCCTATGGACAGCCTGCCTGATGGGGTCAGTCCAGGGGCTGAGGATGCTAAACTGCTCAGATTGATGCTGCAACTTGCAGTTCAGGGTTTCACCACAAGGAGAAGCTGCACACAAAACCAGAGGCCCTCCATTCAAGTCCTAGGGACTCATGGCGAAAGGAAGGGGTCAGCAAACTTTTCCAGCAGGGGGCCGGTCCACTGTCCCTCAGACCTTGTGGGGGGCCGGACTATATTTTGGAAGGGAAAAAAATGAACAAATTCCTCTGCCCCACAAATAACCCAGAGATGCATTTTAAATAAAAGCACACGTTCTACTCATGTAAAAACACACTAATTCCCAGACTGTCCATGGGCCAGATTTAGAAGGCGATTGGGCCGGATCCAGCCCTTAGTTTGCCTACCCATGATGAAAGGCATTTCACAATGGGTTGCTTGCCTAACCTCTGCTTTTTCCTGTAGGAGCTGCTGAGGTGACTCAAAGCTGGGGAACCTGCCTCAGGGTCGAACTGAAGGCACCTAATCCGGCTTGGCCTGTGTTTCAAGCTGCGGGTAGTAGACGAAAGAGGCGGCATTAATATCCTGACACAACCCCAGACTATTTCCTCTCACAAGGAAAGGAAGAGGAGCAGCAGCAATTAGAAGTTGCAACCAAATCTGGCAGCAATTGCAAAACAAGTGTTGTTCTTCCTGTCCTGCAGCACAGCTCACCGTGCATCTTATTGCTCAGTTGGAAATCTTCGTCCTCTTTATCCACAGTGCTGGGTTCCAAGCAGAAGGTATTTATATTTTCATCCAGGTACCAGCTGAGATTTTCATCTACGATGCTGAACATCAGAGCGAAGCTCTTTGCAGCATTGGTCGCTGGCGCTGAAGCATCATCTAATGTTCCTAAGAAAGCAAACATGTAAAAGTTTGTTTTTTGTAAACCCTTTAAGTTAATTTATTTGGAGCCACTGCACATGTTCTAAAAATTCTTGCCTTGAAATCAATCCCCAGTAGGAAATCAGTGTGCAGACTCAAGGCCTAGGTACATATTATGTACGTGAATGATGTTGTTAGCAATTGCACAGGGGGATTCTTTAAAATTACAGACCAAGAACATGGGATAGGCCTTACTCGTGAGCAGCACAACAGTACATGGGGAAGGGCCAGGGCCGGCCCATCCATGAAGTAAGGTGAGGTACCTGCCTCGGGTAGCAGAATCTACAGGGGCAGCAAACCCACCTCCAAGGAATGCATCACCTGCTGCTGTATTTATACTCCAGATTTCTTCTTGGAAAAGCTCTATGCTGCTTTCAGCATTTACAGATTCATAGAAATGTACAGTTGGAAGGGATCCCACAAAGGTCATCCAGTCATCCTGCAGTGCTGGCATCACAGCTAAAGAACTACAACTAATCCAGAATGTGGCAGCTAGACTGGTGACTGTGAGTGGCTGCCGAGACCACATAACAACAGTCTTGAAAGACCTACATTGGCTACCAGTACATTTCCAAACACAATTCAAAGTGTTAGTGCTGATCTTTAAAGCCCTAAATGGTCTCGGCCCAGTATACCTGAAGGAGCGTCTCCACCCCCATCGTTCAGCCCAGACACTGAGGTCCAGCACTGCGAGAAGTGAGGTTACAGGGAATCAGGCAGAGGGCCTTCTTGGTAATGGCACCCACCCTGTGGAATGCCCTCCCATAAGATGTCGAGGAAATAAATAACTTTCTGACTTTTAGAAGACATCTGAAGGCAGCCCTGTATCGGGAATTTTTTTAATGTCTAATGTTTTGCCATTTTTTACGTGCTGTAAGCCGCCCAGAGTGGCTGGGGAAACCCGGCAAGATGGGCAGGGTATAAATAATAAGATTGTTGTTGTTGTTGTTGTTGTTACTACTGTTATAGAATCCCTGACAGGTGGTCATCCAACCTCTGTTTAGAAGAGTCCACCACCTTCCGAAGCAGTCCATTCCCCTGTCGAACAGCTCTTACTGCCAGAAAGTTCTCCCTGATGTTTAGTCAGAATCTCCTTTTCTTGTAGTTTGAATCCATTCTACTTTCTGGAGCAGCAGAAAACAGCCCTTCAGATATTTGAAGATGTCTACCCTATCACCTCTCAGTCTTCTCTTCCCCAGGCTGAACATACCCAACTCCTATCAACATCATTTGCAATAATTGCACTTGTGTGTATCTGCTATAGATAGAACCAACTAATGGGATGGATGGGAATGCATTGCTCTCCTGCCTTCCTAGCACCAGACTTCATTGCAGCTTCCCAAGAGGGACAAGGCAGTGGGGAGCTTGGCATGGTGTGGGTGCGGTGGCAGAGTCAATCTGTTGCTCCTGCTGCTGCTTCCACACTGCCTAACTTCCCACTGCTTTTCCCCTTTCCTCTTCTTCTCAGTAAGCAGCAGTGAAGCATGGCATTTGGAAGGCAGGAGGGCAATGGAACCTCACCTGCTCTGGCTGCAGTTGCCATGAAAAATCACATTAATAATAATAATAATAATAATAATAATAATAATAATTTATTTATATCCCGCCCTCCCCAGCCGAAGCCGGGCTCAGAGTGGCTAACAACAGTAAAAGTAAGCACAGCATTCTAAAATCAATTCAGAATCAAATTAATGGCAACCATTGGGCTAGAGTTCTGTGTGGATTACCAAAGGAGGGGGGTCAGGCTGTGCCTTGGCCAAAGGCCTGGTGGAACAGCTCTGTCTTGCAGGCCCTGCGGAAAGATGTCAAGTCCCGCAGGGCCCTAGTCTCTTGTGACAGAGCGTTCCACCAGATCGGGGCCACAGCCGAAAAAGCCCTGGCTGTGGTTGAGACCAGCCTAAACTCCCTGTGGCCTGGGACCTCCAAGATGTTTTTGTTTGAAGACTGTAAAGTCCTCCATGGGACACACCAGGAGAGGCAGTCCCGTAGGTACGAGGGTCCTAGGCCGTATAGGGCTTTAAAGGTTAAAGGTAAAGGGACCCCTGACCAATAGGTCCAGTTGTGACCGACTCTGGGGTTGCAGCGCTCATCTCACTTTATTGGCCGAGGGAGCCAGCGTTTGTCCACTTAAACCTGATCCTGTACTCCACCGGGAGTCAGTGCAGCTGGTATAGCACTGTGTGAATGTGATCCCGTGGCGAGGACCCTGTAAGGAATCTCGCCGCGGCATTCTGCACCCGCTGGAGTTTCTGGGTCAGTCTCAAGGGCAGCCCCACGCAGCGTGAGTTACAATAATCAAGTCTGGAGGTGACTGTCGCATGGATCACAGTGGCTAGGTCAGGGCGAGAGAGGTAAGGAGCCAACTGCTTAGCTTGGCAGAGATGAAAAAATGCCGTTAAAGTACAGGAGCACAGCAGGTAAAAGAGATATGAATTCTGAGCGGTCAGTTAAAAAATATCTTCAAGTTGGCAGGTCAAAAACCTGCTGGAAGAGAAAACTCTTTGTAAGGCTGCAATTCAGGCTTTCTGAGAATACTCTCTCCTTTTCCCCACTCCCCAGCTATCAATGGGACTTGATGGGAGGAAATGGTTCTTTTAGGTATCTTGACCCAAAATTGTTTAGGGCTTTCAACATAATAACCAGCAGTGTGAATTGGACACCAGAAATGGGCTAGGCTACTCAGAGGTCATGCAAAGGTACAACTGCTGAACGTATCAGAATTTGTGGATGCAGACCTGAATTTTTAAACCAAATCTTGCTGCCACAGAGGCACTTGGCATGACATGTTCCGTACCTTTTCGACAAACCACCAGCGGCCCAATTAACCCAGTGCTGATATCTTTTGGCGTGTCGATATGCGAATGGTAAATCCAAGTCAGGCACCGTGGATCTGCCGGTGTAGGTGAAAACTCATCTGTAACCAGCCATGTATATGTATAATTGGAACCAGGGAGAACAAAATCATCAGCCTTGCTTTTGCCACCTGTTCCATCTCGGTAGAGGGCTCCTGAGGAGGAACGTAAAAAAAAAAAAAGATTGAAGTTCTTTGTGTGCCCTTTTAGACATCTTACACATGAGCATTTTAGTTTGTTCTCTCTCTCTCTCTCTCTCTCTCTCTCTCGCTCTCTCTCTCTCTCTTTCTCTGTTAAAGTTGCTTTGATCACTTTTGCAAAAAGAGAAAAGGTGGGAAAGCGGCTAAGTAAATATAGGGCAGCACTCAAGTAGGTTTTATTCAGAATAAACCCACTGAAATTAATGAACGTGGCAGGGGCCACTAGGGGGCGCATTGGAAGATGGCCAACAATACCATCTCTCCGACCCACACGGGGTAATTAAGAGGCTGTTATGGGAGTAGGCAGCCTCTCTTGTTGCCCCAAGGAAATGGGGAACACTGCCCTTGCCTGCTGTGCCCATAAATCACCCCCTAATTCGAAAGAATGGGGTGAGGGCCCTAGGCAGAATGCCCCCGTGTGGACATCGGCTCTCCTGGACGCTGTCTCTGATCGCGCACTAGTTGCAGCTATTTGGAATAATTAATTACAAAAGAAGCAAATGCACATATTTTAAGTGAAGAAGGGGAGTGAAGTCTGCTAATTTAAGTGACCTCTGCGAAAGAAGACGACGGGCTGGAGAAACAGGAATATTTTACGATGAAGATACACCAAAGGCGGGGTATGTTGACAACGGGGCTGAATGGGGGGGGGGAACCTTTTTTACTTTCCTTCTATGTGATTTACAAGAACCCCTCCTCATTAGAACCGTCGGTTGAACTGACCCAAGCAGGATGATTAAGGTCTGTGTCTCCACTTTAACCAAAGTATGCTTTATGGAGACCGAGAAGCAATAAGAGCTTTTGGGAATGGCGCAGCAATTAATTCGGAGTCGCCATCTTGCCAAAGGATTTATAGCCGGGAGGAAGAACGGACTTGGTTTCAGACTGCATTCCTAGTGAATCTCCTCAGAGGTTTTGAGAAAGGAGGCAATGAAGATTAATGACGCTAAGACTGTTTTGATGTATGGAAGTGATGTTATATGGAAAACGTCTGGATATGGCTACTGGATAAAAAAAATAATATCCACGCAGGATTACAAACTGTTCTAACCAGCTTGCGGAGACTATCAGAGGTCACAAAGAGAAAGGAAAAATATATGAAAATAACAACAAGAGATGTGGAAAAATAATAAGAAAGGACTGGATAGTACTGTGAACATCATAAGGTTAGATTTGTGGACATTAAAACAGCAGTAAGAAGCAAGAAGTTGATTGGATCCCTTCGGAACTTGAAATATGGGTACCCCCAAGAAAAATTTGGCTGTGTAATTTGGAATTTATGTAATTTGGTTTGATTTGATGTGATTGGTCGGTTAATAAAAAATTATTCTTAAAAAAAAAAAAAAAAATTAATGAACGTGGCTGTGATGTGAGGTTAGGCACCATTGCCCTGCCCCACCACCTGATACTGGTATATAAATATTTGACTTTTGCACAGCCTACTGTACGAAGGCAAGAGTCACATTTATTACTCCACCCACTTTTACTTCTGGCCCTGCCCACCACTGACATGTGACACCCCACCCCCTCGAAGATTCCCTGTGAGGGGATGTGGTCCTCAGGCTAATGAAGTTTCCACACTGCTGGAGTAAATGAACTCTTGCTCTGACCCAGCAGGCCTCTATTACATTCCTCTGCAGACAAATTGATGTGAGCCCAGATCTGAACCGAGGTCTCCTCTGTCAAGTTTCCAACATGCTACCTGAACCACTATACTGGCTCCCAGGAGTAATAGGGGAAAGAGATAGATTCTGAAACAGCAGAAGAGGAAAAGCAAATCTTTGTTTTACCTTCAGAATCTTTCTCGTAGAAGACTCCGTGGGGATGTACAGAATAAGGCCGGGAAGCAAAGTTCTTCAAATGAATAATAAAAGTATCTCTTTCTTCGGCTCTCAGAACTGGACCTAGAAAACCCAGCCAAGATGGTTTGGGGATTTCCTGGGAGTACGTGTCGTCTGTGAATTGTTTGAAAATTGCTTTCTTGTAAACCCGACCTATCCTGTTGGGGCCTCTTCTCACATAGACAATTGCTTCTCTGCAGTAGAAAAGGCAGGGGTGAGTTTAAGTTAATTTTCAATCCATGAATCATATGGAACAGATGAGGACGATGAGATTTGAAACACCAACACAAGCACTCCATGTGTGGGAACCAATCAACTTATGTAGGGGACAGGTAAACACTGAATGTCATCATGTGTCAGGCTGGTTGCCCAGGAACATACAGTGGTACCTCTGGATGCGAACGGGATCTGTTCCAGAGCCCCGTTCACATCCTGAAGTGAACGCAACCTGCGTCTGTGCATCTGCGTGGGTTGCGATTCGCCGCTTCTGCACATGCGCGTGACGTTATTTTGAGTGTCTGTGCATGTACGAGTGGCGAAACCCAGAAGTAACGCGCTCTGTTACTTCCAGGTCACCGTGGAGCACAACCCGAAAATATTCATCCCGAAGCTTCTTCAACCCAAGGTATGACTGTACAAAGACAAGGGAATGTTTCTTACTGTCTGCTTTTTATTCAGTATTTACAGAGAGACGCTATAGAACCCAGCCTCTTGGATAATGGTGTTGTCCCGAGTGAATCTCCACCCCTCGTCTCTTCCACTTCCTCATTCGTCAATCTCATTGTCTCTCCTATGGGTGCGGCTACATGCCCTCTGTCTTTGAGCTCTTTGCTCTCCTACTTTCAAGGCTCGCCGGGTTCTGGGAGAGGGGTGTGTGTCTGGAATGCTTTCTAAAGACACTGTGTCTGTCAACTGTTGCCTGCCTGGTGCTTCCTCCTCCTCCTCCAATCCCATTATTTCCCAACTTTCCTCCTCATCTGCCTCTGAGCTGTGACCTTCCTGTTGTAAATCTAAACTGTCTTCTTCCTCCTCCTCCCTGGAAGGGTCAAGCTGGGGAGGCAGCCTCCACCATTCCTCCTCTGCCCAGCTCCTGACATCATGATACCATTTCACTGATAATAATACAGTCATACCTCATGTTACGTCTGCTTCATGTTACATTCTTTCAGGTTACGTCCTGCGGTGATCTGGAAGTACCGGAAAGGGTTACTTCCAGGTGTTGCTGCTCGTGCATGTGCAGACGCGCAAAATGACGTCACGCGCATGTGCAGAAGCGGCAACTCACAACTCGCGCGTGTGCAGACGCGCCGCTGTGGGTTGCGTTCTTTTCATGTTGCGAACAGGCCTCCGGAACGGATCCCGTTCACAACCAGAGGTACCACTGGAATAATAATAAAATAATACAGTGGTACCTCGAGTTTAGGGACGCGGGTGGCCCTGTGGGTTAAACTACAGAGCCTAGGACTTGCCAATCAGAAGGTTGGCGGTTCGAATCCCCGCAACAGGGTGAGCTCCCGTTGCTCGGTCCCTGCTCCTGCCAACCTAGCAGTTCGAAAGCACCTCAAAGTGCAAGTAGATAAATAGGTACCGCTCCAGCGGGAAGGTAAACGGCGTTTCTGTGTGCTGCTCTGGTTCGCCAGAAGCGGCTTAGTCATGCTGGCCACATGACCCGGAACCTGTACGCCGGCTCCCTCGGCCAACAAAACGAGATGAGCGCCGCAACCCCAGAGTCGGCCATGACTGGACCTAATAGTCAGGGGTCCCTTTACCTTTACCTCGGGTTAAGTACTTGTTTCATTCCGGAGGTCCATACTTAACCTGAAACTGTTCTTAACCTGAAGCACCACTTTAGCTAATGGGGCCTCCTGCTGCTGCCGTGCCGCCGGAGCACGATTTCTGTTCTCATCCTGAAGCAAAGTTCTTAACCTGAAGCACTATTTCTGGGTTAGCGGAGTCTGTAACCTGAAGCATATGTAACCTGAAGCTTATGTAACCCGAGGTACCACTGTACCATTTTACACACCTGCTTCAACTAAACATTAATAGGCAGCACAGAGAAAATATGTGAAAAGCTGGCAACATTGAGTTAGGTCTTGAGAGTGAATATTTGGAGCTGTTTTCCCCATTTCGTGATGACTTTTCTTTCATTGTCCCATAATGTAAACTAGGTCTTGTGAAGCAGCAGCCATCTCTTGTTTGTCTTATCAGCCCCCACACACCTGGCAAGCGTCAATATGTACCTTGCCCTTTGCATGGCACATACATTTCTTTTGCAACTCCCGGCCCTACAGGGCTGTAACCATACATAGGGTGTAGGAAACAAACACTGGCTAATGGAGTGGAAAAAGAGGCCATTATGAATTAGTTCACAATTCAATTGCAGAGGTGACTTTGCTGGGAATTTTGACTTCAGTAGCTTAGCTTGCTTAATTAAGGGCCCCTCAATACAGTACGTCCTTTTTATTGCACATTCACAATGATTTGTGCTCTGGATTCTGCCAAGACACAATCCTACTTTCAACACTGTGCCTGAAAAGGTTTTGGGGCAGCCATACTGCTTCATTTCCTTTAACTTCCTGCTGCAATCTTGTAACTTTTCATTCTGCAAATTGCCCTCTGGACAGCAATTATGTTGTAGCATAAGGGGAAGCGTCACACAACAGCTAATAAAGCAGAACCCCCCCCCCCACCTCTAATACACTGTCATTGTGCCAACAATTAGGGTAGCCATACAGTGGTGTTAAGTTGTGGGTGAACATATCAGACGACACAGCGATTCTTCAAACAGCTCTTGTTTATTCACAGGCCAGAACAGAACTGAACTGAAGGGTTCAGCCAACCTGCTTATATAGAGCTCCACTAGAACGCAACAGTAACCATTTTCTGTAACTATCCCATCACTGAATGTCACTTTCAATCCCTTATTTGCATATGTGGACCTGAGTGAAAACTATCTACAGTATCCCCCTGCTGTGAGAACTTCAGTACATAACAAGTGGTACCTCGGGTTAAGTACTTAATTCATTCCGAGGTCCGTTCTTAACCTGAAACTGTTCTTAACCTGAGGTACCACTTTAGCTAATGGGGCCTCCTGCTGCTGCCGCACCACCAAAGCACGATTTCTGTTCTCATCCTGAAGCAAAGTTCTTAACCTGAGGTACTATTTCTGGGTTAGCGGAGTCTGTAACCTGAAGCGTATGTAACCTGAAGCATATGTTACCCGAGGTACCACTGTATTGCAAAAAGTGAAAATCTGGACACAAAAGTTGTTCAGCTTTTTTTTTTGGCCAAGCTGTTTAGCTATTTTTGCAAAATCTGAAAAAACAACAACACATTAAGTTTCTGAGCTATTTTAAAGGAAATTCACCAAAATCTACACTTCCGACATGGGTTGCCATACGTCTGGATTTTCATGGACATTCCAGTGATTTCTGCCCAGACACTGTTTCCGACAGCCGAATCCTGGCTATGTCCGGGAAATTCCGGACGTATGGCAACCCTAAACATGTTGCAGAATACACGTACAATAAAACACTAATCTGGAAGGGAGCGTGAGTAGACTTGTCTGGTCTACATTTGATCTGGGGAATGTCTGCAAAGGACTGGTTAGTGCTTTGGAATTCTAAGAATTTGCTACATCCAACACTGCAAACCCTATTGGTCATGAAAAATCAGAAGCAAACGCTATGCAACAACATTTTAACATGCAACAAAGAGTTAAAATAAACTCAGAAATTCAACTTTTGAAGCCTTTTGAAGAAAATAAGCACTGAAAATTTAGTGCAGATCCATATAATTGCAGAAAAGCTTCTACCATCACGTATACAAATTGTTCTGTTTATCCATCTCAAACCATTCAGATGAAGCCACATTTCATCAGTGTTATAAAACCTGTGCCTCACAATGATTTCGTCTACAAGGTTACTTGCAAACACACAAGCCTATGTAGAAGTCATTATTTCTCCACGAAGTTTGAAGGCCACAGCAGGCTCTGAAAACATTGAAAACATCAGATGCTTGGCAATCAAAAAGCGTTTCATAAAGCATCCATCTCCTTTATGCATTGATAATAGGAGCTTTTCTTTTTTTCCCTTGCAAGCATATACATGCTTACTGACTCACAAGCAAGTCCCTTTTACTTTAATGTAGCTTGCCAGACGATTGTCTGTAGAATGCCAGCATTGGGTGCTTCTAGACTCACGTTGCACAACTAAAGTTGACTTGGTGCTCTTGGGCAACAACCGCCCCCAAGCCCAAATCTGACTTTCTGTGATAAGGAAAGTGATGGCGGAAAGGCACTGGGGAGAGTGGGGTGATGCTTGCTTGTCAAAATAAATGCTTTAAAAGCTCGTATCATCTCAGCTCCCTAACATTCTGCAAACAGATTAGGATAAATGATCGATACATACAGGTGAAACTCAAAAAATTAGAATATTGTGGAAAAGTTCATTTATTTTAGTAATTCAACTTAAAAGGTAAAACTATAATATGAGATAGACTCATGACATGCAAAGCGAGATATTTCAAGCCTTTATTTGTTATAATTGTGATGTTTATGGCATCCAGCTGATGAAAACCCCAAATTAACAATCTCAGAAAATTAGAATATTAAATGAAATCAGCAAAACGAGGACTGCAAATAGAGCAATATTGGACCTCTGAGAAGTAGAAGCATGCACATGCACTCAGTAGTTGGTTTGGGCCCCTTTTGCATCAATTACTGCCTCAATGTGGTGTGGCATGGATGCTATCAGCCTGTGGCACTGCTGAGGTGTTATGGAAGACCAGGAAGCTTCAATAGCAGCCTTCAGCTCTTCTGCATTGCTTGGTCTCCTGTCTCTCATCTTTCTCTTGGCAATGCCCCATACAATCTCTATGGGGTTCAGGTCAGGCGGGTTTGCTGGCCAATCAAGCACAGTAATCCCATGTCCATTGAACCAGGTTTTGGTACTTTTGGCAGTGTGGGCAGGTGCCAAAGTCCTGCTGGAAAATGAAATCAGCATCCCCATAAAGCTCGTCTTTGGAAGGAAGCATGAAGTGCTCCAAAATCTCCTGGTAGACAGCTATGTTGACCCTGGAATTAATGAAGCACAGTGGACCAACACCAGCTGATGACATGGTACCCAAATCTCTTTTCTGATGAGAGCAGCTTTTGCATCTCATTTGGAAACCAAGGACCCAGAGTCTGGAGGAAGAATGGGGAGGCACACAATGCCAGATGCTTGAAGTCCAATGTGAAGTTTCCACAGTCTGTGTTGAACCCTATCTGCCTGCGGACTGTCTCGCCAGAGTGGTGCATGCTCTGGTTATCTCCCGCTTGGACTACTGCAATGCACTCTACGTGGGGCTACCTTTGAAGGTGACTCGGAAACTACAACTAATCCAGAATGCGGCAGCTAGACTGGTGACTGGGGGCGGCCGCCGAGACCATATAACACCGGTCTTGAAAGACCTACATTGGCTCCCAGTACGTTTCTGAGCACAATTCAAAGTGTTGGTGCTGACCTTTAAAGCCCTAAACGGCCTCGGTCCAGTATACCTGAAGGAGCGTCTCCACCCCCATCATTCTGCCCAGACGCTGAGGTCCGGCGCTGAGGGCCTTCTGGCGGTTCCCTCATTGCGAGAAGCAAAGCTACAGGGAACCAGGCAGAGGGCCTTCTCGGTAGTGGCGCCCGCCCTGTGGAACGCCCTTCCAGCAGATGTCAAAACGATAAACAACTACCTGACATTCAGGAGACATCTTAAGGCAGCCCTGTTCAGGGAAGTTTTTAACGTGTGATATTTTACTGTATTTTTGGTTTTTATGGAAGCCGCCCAGAGTGGCTGGGGACACCCAGCCAGATGGGCGGGGTATAAATAATAAATAATAATTATTATTATTATTATTATTATTATTATTATTATTATTATTTGGGGAGCCATGTCATCAGCTGGTGTTGGTCCACTGTGCTTCATTAATTCCAGGGTCAACATAGCTGTCTACCAGGAGATTTTGGAGCACTTCATGCTTCCTTCCAAAGACGAGCTTTATGGGGATGCTGATTTCATTTTCCAGCAGGACTTTGGCACCTGCCCACACTGCCAAAAGTACCAAAACCTGGTTCAATGCCCATGGGATTACTGTGCTTGATTAGCCAGCAAACCCGCCTGACCTGAACCCCATAGAGATTGTATGGGGCATTGCCAAAAGAAAGATGAAGGACATGAGACCAAGCAATGCAGAAGAGCTGAAGGCTGCTATTGAAGCTTCCTGGTCTTCCATAACACCTTAGCAGTGCCACAGGCTGATAGCATCCATGCCACACCACATTGAGGCAGTAATTGATGCAAAAGGGGCCCAAACCAACTACTGAGTACATGTGCATGCTTCTACTTCTCAGAGGTCCAATATTGCTCTATTTGCAGTCCTCGTTTTGCTGATTTCATTTAATATTCTAATTTTCTGAGATTGTTAATTTGGGGTTTTCATCAGCTGGATGCCATAAACATCACAATTATAACAAATAAAGGCTTGACATATCTCGCTTTGCATGTCATGAGTCTATCTCATATATTAGTTTTACCTTTTAAGTTGAATTACTGAAATAAATGAACTTTTCCACAATATTCTAATTTTTTGAGTTTCACCTGTAGGTTGTCTGGTAGGGACCTTAATCTCTCAAAAATGGTTCTCTTTCTGTCCCAGAGATTTATGCCTGCATGGAGAATTCTGAAGAATTGTGAATCGCCATGCAAGTGCCCCTTTCTCTCTGCTTACACCAGTGGTGTCCAAACTTTTTTCAAAGAGGGCCAGATTTGATGAAGTGAAGGGCGGTGAGGGCCGACCAAAGTTGCTGAGCTTTCTTTAATGATTGAAGTTATTGAGGGTTTTTTTAGGATTGAGGTAGTTGAGGGTTTTTTAGGATTTTACCCCAGGAAATAAACTAATAAACTGCCACAGGGGCCGAATTAAACCTACTGGCGCACCGGATTAGGCCCCTAAAACGGACTTTGGACATGCCTGGCTTACACCAAAGACCCTTCTCAGAAATCTATATTTGGGGTGTGAATGTGTGTGGGGATCAGCAGGGCCACAGTTCAAGGGCCAGTTCAACACATTAGCGGCTTGAAAGGCAGCAAAGTCAACCCCCACTTCCGCTGTGTTTCAAGTCAGACCAGAGAGGGGGCAGAGATGTCTTCACATTACCTGATTTCTTTCCCCACATCAAACTCCAACTCACTGATGTTGTTGTCTGCGCATGTGCTATCATGTGTGCATGCGCATCCACTGCCTAAAATTTCCGCGCCTCAGTTTGATTTTGGCTTCTGTCTTCAAATCAAATGGAAGCTGGTTTGAAGAAGAGCGCAGCCGTTGTGAGGACCGAAGCTCCCGGCCAAAAATAGTCTGAAAAGCACCACCCTGAGTTCATTGGGACTTACTTCTTAGTAAGCGTGTTTAGATTGCAATCTTTACTCCTCCCGATACAAGTACGATAGCTCAACCATAAATACATAATCATCTTGGGGCGTTTAAGTCAAATGCAGTTGAATGGCAGTTGCACTGTGGTACTGAAGCTTAGGAAAGTTTGCATTATTACAAAAGGACCGCAGCACAGGTCTTGACTCCCCTCCAAATCCCTTGGAATTTAATTTAATTTAATTGCTAAGTGTGCAGACCTGTAGCAGTGCGCCTTAAATGCACATTGCAAATGTGAAACGATAGGCAGCCTAAAAAAACTCCTCACATTGCCGTTTTAACCAGCCTATGCTGCTTTCCGATGCGTTTTAAGGTCGCTTCAAAAACGTGTTTCATTGCCCAGACATTCTTCTTTGGAGGAAACAAACAAACAAGCAAACAACTTGGAAAGCACTGAGCCCAATATGCATCATGTGGACAAGTGTGAATTAACTACTTTAAAGCGACAGTAGAAACTCAGAAGACGCCAGCAGGGACTCCTGCTTTGACTTACTCATCCTCTGTGAGATTTTGTCCTGTGATCAGATTCTCGCCACTCGGTGCATAGTCCCAGTTCTCCTCCACAATTCCAAGGTAGTACGTCCTGGTAGCCGCTTCTGCTAAAAACAAATGCCAGAAGATTAGGCTGGTTAGAATGCAGGCAGCTCGCTTCATGAAAGACATTTGTGTGTTTTTGTGTGTGTGCAACTCAAGCGGGAGGCAGCCAAAGTGCGCTCACCTCAGCCCTGCCCACTCACATTCCAACTAGTCAGCCAGGAGGCAATGGACAAAGCCGTGCCCCTCCCAGGCAGCAATTTGGGGCTGATGAGGGCACAGGCCAGAAAACCTGAGCCAGCTGGCCGAAAAAGGGCCTGTGGTGTGGGGTTGCCATGGCGACGAGCCTCTTGCCAGGCTTTGAAGGCCCGCGTGTGTGAAACTGTGACTTAGTGTTGTTTGTCCCTCGAGCTAAATGAAGAGAGCGCTTTATTTGTAAATTTGGGAGATTCCCCCCCCCCAGCTGTCCGTACTGTATGAAAGGGACGGTGCAAAAGTGTTACAATGGGGACTTTTTTTTCTTCTTCGACTCCTATTTCTGTCTGCAGGATGGTACACTGACATGCTCTGACAAGCCTCTCCTTGCTCTGTTTTCCACTAAGCTGTGATCCTAAACTGAACAAAACAGTGCTTGGCTTAGTGTTAATTGGCGAAACTTAGCTTATTTCATGAATTTGTGAGTTTATGGCAAATCTTCCCCTCTCCCAAACTCATATTGTGCTGTGACAGACTGCATATAAACTGACGTCCTCAATGGGCCATTGGTCTGATCCCGCAGGCTCATACAGTGGTGCCTCACAAGACGAAATTAATCCGTTCCGCGAGTGTCTTCGTCTAGCGGTTTTTTCGTCTTGCGAAGCAAACCTATTAGCGGCTTAGCGGATTAGCGCTATTAGCGGTTTAGCGGCTATTAAAGGCTTAGCGGCTTAGCTGTTAGCTGCTAAAAGGCTATTAGCGGCTTAGCGGCTTAGAAAAAGGGGGGGGGGAGCGAAAAAAAATCTCAAGACTCGCAAGACATTTTCGTCTTGCGAAGCAAGCCCATAGGGAAATTCGTCCTGCGAAGCGCATCGAAAAACGGAAAACCCTTTCGTCTAGCGGGTTTTCCGTCTTGCGAGGCATTCGTCTTGCAGGGCACCACTGTATTACATCCTTATGTTCTTAATGTGATTTCATACATGGAAGCAAACATGGAAGTTCATTCACACATAACTGCTCCTCGATGCACGCATCAGTATATCTTCCAGAGGGGTACCAATGCAAATCTCTTGCAGCAAAAGCAGCAAATAATATCACGGCACTTTATGAAGAGAAACAGGTTTATTGTGACGTAAGCCATGGGTAACCAGTCATGTGCTTTCCAGGCATTGTGGGACTCTGCTTCCCATCAGCCCTAGCCAGCATGGCCAATGGTCGGGGTTGATGGGAGCTGTAGTCCAACAGAATCAGTTGGCTACTCTTGAACTAGGCATTCTGACCCAGTTGTATTAGGCCAGGCTTCATGGACCTTGCGTCTTCCAGATGTTGTTGGACTATATGCGCTGCCTGGGGCTGATGGGAGTTGTAGTCTAGCAACATCTGCATAACGTAGTCATTGCAACTAGTTGCTGTTAATCAGTCGGTTGGATAGCTCGGTCGGTTAGAGCGTGGTGCTGATAACACCAAGGTTGCAGGTTCAGCCAGCTGCATATTCCTGCATTGCAGAGGGTTGGACTAGTCAGGCATGTCCAACTCCCAAGAGACTGTGATCTACTCCCACTATAAAAAAAAAAAATGGCAGTGATCTGCCCATTGGATTGACCAAAGTTATTAACAACAACAACCCAGGGTTTCCCGCCTAAATTAACTTACGTGGACCTGAGTAAAAACTATATGCAGTGGTACCTCGGGTTACAGACGCTTCAGGTTACAGACTCCACTAACCCAGAAAGGGTTAAGAACTTTGCTTCAGGATAAGAACAGAAATTGCATGGCAGCGGGAGGCCCCATTAGCTAAAGTGGTACCTCAGGTTAAGAACAGTTTCAGGTTAAGAACAGACCTGCAGAACGAATTAAGTTCTTAACCTGAAGTACCACTGTACACAATACACCTGGTGGCCAGGGTGAGAACTTCAGTACATAACAAAAGTTGATCAGCTTTTTTGGGGGAAGACCCAAAGTTGTTCAGCTTTTTTGGGGGGGGGGACACGATCGATCAGGAACACACGATCAACCAGGATCAACCAGGGTTGCCCCACAATCAGCCGGTAGATTGTGATCGACCGGTTGGACATGCCTGGACTAGATTATCCTCAGTGTCCCTTCCAACTCTGTGATTCTATGATTGCCTTCATACATGAGTCTGTATGTACGTTTCAAGTATTTAACCTATTTATTCCATTTTTATCCTACCCTTCCAAAAAGAACCTCAAGGCAGCATGCATTACTAGAGTAGGCTTGTATGCAACAATCTAGTAAAGGTAAAGGTGCCCCTGACCGTTAGGTCCAGTCGCGGACGACTCTGGGGTTGCGGCGCTCATCTCGCTCTACAGGCTGAGGAGCCGGCGTTTGTCCGCAGACAGCTTTTCCGGGTCATGTGGCCAGCATGACGAAACCGCTTCTGGCGAACCAGAGCAGAGCACGGAAACGCAGTTTACCTTCCCGCCGGAGTGGTAACTATTTATCTACTTGCGCTAGCATGCTTTCAAACTGCTAGGTTGGCAAGAGAAGGGACCGAGCAACGGGAGCTCACCCCATCGCAGGGATTCAAACCGCTGACCTTTCGATCGGCAAGCCCAAGCGGCACAGTGGTTTAACACACAGCAGCACCTGCGTCCCATATGCAACAATCTACTCTAATATAAATTATACTACATGATGTATGTATAATAATTTCATTTGACTCCAGCGAAGGTCCCCTATCAAATAATTTGCTGATGGTGAAAATGAATGCTAATACAATCTCCTACCTCACATTATACTCTTTGTGAGTGGCATCAGTGCTATGCTAGCAAAAAACCTCCTGCTAATTCAGCCCGTTTCCCCAGTCTTATATTTTCTTTTCCCTAATTGGTACTTAGTGCCTCACAAGGCCTTTGCATATATTCATTAATGTCAATTATCCAGAGGCAAAACTCAAATAATGCTTATTGCAGCACTCCAGGCAGGTATCAGCACATTTGGGGGAACTCCGCCGGCTCCCTCGGCCAATAAAGCGAGATGAGCGCCACAACCCCAGAGTCGGCCACGACTGGACCTAATGGTCAGGGGTTCCTTTACCTTTACAGCTCAGTACAGCCTACTCTGATCGGCAACAACTCTCCAGGGTTCCAGATGCAGACCATTCCCAATCCTACCTGTGCACGCTGAGGATTGAACCCACAACCTTCTGCATATCTATGACTACTCCCGTTCGTTAAGCCTTTGACTTCATCCCTCAGGCCTCCTCTCGAAATTGAAATAAATATGTGACAGCATTTGCTGATATTCAAATGTTGCTGTCTTCTCCTTCCCTCCCTTTTATTGACTCCATTACTGCGAAGATGAAACTTGTACGCGGCTTGCGAGCAGAGACGTGTTTAGCTTGGAGTCATTTTGTTTCTCTTGCTTGTGGTTTCCGTTTTGTTTTGTTTTGCTTGCTTGCTTACATGGGTGCCGGCTCACTAGGGCCCTGGGTGCTCAAGCACCAACAAAATTCCCCATGCAGGGGCCAGACACCCACAAATTCCAGCGCCAGGGCCATGCACAATGCATGGCAACCACGGCTCTGGACTCCCCTGGTGGTGCAGTGACAATAATTAACAATTAGTAACTGTAATTTCAGGGACATGGGTGGCGCTGTGGGTTAAACCACAGAGCCTAGGACTTGCCGATCAGAAGGTCGGCAGTTCGAATCCCCGCGACGGGGTGAGCTCCCGTTGTTTGGTCCCTGCTCCTGCCAACCTAGCAGTTCGAAAGCAAGCCAGTGCAAGTAGATAAATAGGTACCGCTCCAGCAAGAAGGTAAACGACGTTTCCGTGCACTGCTCTGGTTCGCCACAAGTCATTCTGGCCACATGACCTGGAAGCTGTACGCCGGCTCCCTCGGCCAATAGAGCGAGATGAGTGCCGCAACCCCAGAGTCAGCCACGACTGGACCTAATGGTCAGGAGTCCCTTTATCTTTACCTTTAACTGTAATTTCTGGTAAGGTTTTTATTAAAGTTTTTCATAATACTATAAGATATAGAAAACAAATGTAAATAAAAAACCAAAAATTCAAATAGAGTAAGTAGAATAGTAACCATAATTGTAAATAATATCTTCAAATTAAATGAATTCCAGTTGTCAAATAGCAACACCAATTCCTTTAGCCAAGTTTATTTATAGGCAAGTGCCAGACTAAGTAATTTTCCACCAAGGGGAGAAAAAAACCCCACACAAGTTTGACTTCCTGAAAGTCATCTTCATAAGTTCCAGTGTTTTGGCTTACCTTGTTCCACTGAATGACTACAACTTTTCCCCACTCGTAGCTTGTTCAGTCAGGGCTAAACAAATGACTCTGAAGTCACAATGTACACTGTCTGGAGCAGCAGTGTGAAGTGGAAGAACTGGGGATGCTAAATTAAAGGCTCTGCAGAGCTACCATCCTGTGGAAGTTTGGAGTGAGAAAACAGCAGCAATTCTCTCATTAAAAACGAACACATTGTGGTTATTTGTTTATTTCATTTGTGAGTCCCTTGACTCCAAACTGGTCTCCAAGTGACATATCTGATAAAAAGGCATACAAATGAAAACAAACAAACAAAAAATAAAATGAAATTAGGCTTCTTAGGCTGAGCGGATGCAAGTCAGCCTTTATCCGCCTAACACAATCGAGCCCAGCAGATGACCCGGTCATTGAGCATTCGTCCTGATTTGCTTATGTGGTGGTTAGATTATAACCGGTCTTTATTGAATCATAGAACCACAGATTTTGTTATATATATTGATCCGGATAGCATCTCTAAGCAGAGGGAGCAGGCTTCCACAGGGGTAAAAGATAAAGGTAAAAGACTCCTGGACGGTTTTGTCCAGTTAAAGGTGACTATGGGGTTGTGGTGCTCATCTCACTTTCAGGCTGAGGGAGCCGGTGTTTGTCCACAGACAGCTTTCTGGGTCATGTGGCCAGCATGACTAAACAACTTCTGGAACAACAGAACACCGTGACGGAAACGAGAGTGCATGGAAATGTCGTTTACCTTCCCGCCACAGTGGTACCTATTTATCTACTTGCACTGACATGCTTTCGAACTGCTAGGTTGGCAGGAGCTGGGACAGAGTAACAGGAGCTCACCCCGTCGCAGAGATTCGAACTGCTGACCTTCTGATCACACAAACCCAAGAGGCTCAGTGGTTTAGACCACAACGCCATGCGTGTATCCCTAGCTGGTCATGAAATCACATAAAAAAAACGAAGTGTGTGATTCCTTGGCTGGTGGGGCTACAATACATACTCGCTTATTTGTGGGGGGACAGGACACCTTCCAATCAGCTGTTCAGAAGTGGGAGCAAAGGGTTGCATTCAGTCTTACTCTTCCCTGTTCTTTCACACACTCATACCCCACAGCTGAACTGTGCTTGTCATTGCTTTCTGAGCAAATAAGGCATCAGAAAACTACATATAAAAACGGGAATGAGCTAACCTGCACGTACAAACCCATTTTCTAATCCTATTACATTTTGTTGACTCTGCTAGAGTTAAGGCTCCCTCTGATGGACAGAAATGGCCTCAGTTGTCACTTGCTAGTGGTTTCCAAACTGTGCTTGAGCAAAGAGAGCATTCTAACGCTTGCACTTAAAAGGTGCAGGGAAGGACTTAGGGAAATGGGGTAGGTAATGGGGCTTCAAGGATGCTTTAAATCCTATTTCTTGTTCTTGAGGCATTGTTAGATACAAACACTCTTCTGGGGAACTTAATGCAAGATCAGTGGCTTTGCTACCTGTTTCTTTAGCTGCCTCCTTGTGCACAATGTCCTCTGGTATCCTGGTAGCTAGCTGCCTTATAGCTGTTCATACATTTGTCCATCGAGAGCAGTATTGTCAGCTCGGGCGGGCAGCAATTATCCAGGCTCTCAGGCTTCCTCATCGCTTTCCCATCAGTCTTTCTAATCTCTTATACCTGATGCTGAAGATTTTGGCTGAGCCATGCTGACTGGCCCTGCACTATATATGATGTCAGGTGTGGGACAAGTAAAGCCAGGCTTGACCAAGCACCCAACAACCACCTGGCTGCTGAGCATTTGGGAAGCACAGGACTATTCACTACACTTCGACAGGCGTCAACCACCTGATGTCGTTATGATCCACTGGTGGGTATTCTTCATGTCCACCTGCCTAAGTTGGCTCATTGGGGGTGGGAGAGTTAAAGATCTGGTGTCAGGATCCGGGGACTTGGCTCCCCACCGCCCCCCCCAGGCCGTAGATAAGCAGGACAAAGCAAAAAGAGTCCGTTACCATTTAAAAAGTCTTTAATGATCACAGCAAAAGAACAAAGCATCCAGTATTGGAATTGAAGGTGTTCCCAATTAAGGATTCTACCCACTTCCCCCCTAGTCACTTCCGTCTTGCAACCTGATCACATAACCACCTTGCTTTTTGTGTTGCCACCTTATTCGCTCTATCTATCTGCTCTTGGACTGATAGGCTGGACACTTTCTCGCGAGATTCTGTTAGCTCTTTCTCTTCCTGTTCTTCTTCAATTTGCTGTTCACATCCCAGTTCTTCCCAGCTTTTGTCTTCAGAACTATGCCCCTCTGCAAACCACTGTTCCAAATCTATACTGCTTCTTCTGCTTCTGGGCAGCTTCAGGATCCTGGTCAGGAGCAGGGGGAGGGCAAGGTGTGACGTTAACATATGAGAGTGCTGGAGGTGAAATAGTTAAACAGGTTACCCAATCAGAACCCGGGGGGGGGGTTGACTATAAAACCTGCTCTGTGGGGCAAAGGGAGGAGTTTGTTGGGAGTTGGGTGGTTGGTTGGAGTGGGAGTGAATTGGGATAGAGTCTGTGGGTAGGTTGGGTGAGTGTAGTGAAATAAGCTGAGTCAGGAACGGTTAGGGGCTAGGAAGACAAGTATATATCTGAGAGGTGGTTTAGTGAGTGGGAGCAGGTAGGTCTGGATAGGCACACCATGATTGTAATTGACCGATACCGTTTATGAAACTACACGCTTGTTAAACTGCAATAAATAAACAGAAGTTTATGTTCCAATTTAACCCTGACTGGACTCAGTATTGTACCAGGTAGGGCCTGGGTGGTGGCAGTGAGAAATAAAGTGGTGGCACAGGGATCAATAGACGGTGAAACGTCCGGGGACCCTGTGTGATCGCCACACGAGGCTCCCACCATTCCTCATCAGAGCAGTACTCCTCAGCCTGGTCTCTGAGATCTGGCCTGTTGAGCCAAAAAAGACCCCAAACCCGGGTTAGAGCAGCAAGAACCAGGTTCAAACTCTAATTCAGCCATGATGGTCATTGGATTGTGTTGGGCTACTCACTTTCTCTCTCCTTAACCTACCTCAAAGGGTTCTGGTGAGGATACAAGCATGGGGAAGAGCCATGAGTACGGCCCAAGGCTTATTTGATGAAGGAAACAACTACTAATCTGCAATAAATAAATCCAGCTCAGACTTAAGGATATTTAAACCTAATTAACACCAATGTACCCGTGCACATCTAACTCCGAACTGGTTCCTAGCCAGTACACCATGCACTGGTGGGTTTGGGAGAAGCAATTTATGGGAGTTTGATGTGATGCAACTTTTTAATAATAACAGCACATTAATGGCTGTTAATATTGGAAGTGCACGAACCTGTTCTTTTTAAGTGCCCGGCAACCTCAACAAGATTGACATAATGGTTAATGGTCTCTCTCCAGTATTATCAAGCCCTTTCATTAAAGGATTCTGAGACACTTCGTACCTCTAGTAATTATACCAGTCTTGCGAGTTGGTTTAACAAACACAAACCAGTCAATCGGCTCTCCCTAAAGATGGGGCAGTAACAGGTTATTACCCTTAACTTTGCTAAGGATGCACAGAAAGGAAGGGTAGAATTTGACCACTAATTGGCAATGTGGAATTTACAGGTTTTAGTGGGAATAAGAGTGATCTAGGCCTCCTTGTCAAATATTAATGCAACCAACTTAAAGACTCATTTTGGAAATTATCTGTGTTTGAAGACTGAAAAGAAGGTTGGTTTATGAATAGTAGAAGAGTTGGAGGCTATTCTGGAGCAGGCATAGGCAAACTCGGCCCTCCAGATGTTTTGGGACTACAACTCCCATGATCCCTAGCTAACAGGACCAGAGGTCAGGGATGATGGGAATTGTAGTCCCAAAACATCTGGAGGGCTGAGTTTGCCTATGCCTGTTCTGGAGCAATGCTGTAAAAATAAATAACTAAATAAATAGGATTCCTTTTCAGATTGTTGTCTTGAGGCCATAACATTATATTTTGGTTATATTTTTTTAAAATATGCGTTTTGGTGTTCTAGCCCTTTGTTTTTGCTGTGAGCCAGTTTCTTTAAAAAACCAAAAACAATTTTATTGCTTTTTAAACAAATACAAATAGCTGAGACAGTAGAGCATGAGATTCTTAATCTCATGGTTGTGAGTTCAAGCCCCACTTTGGGCAAAAGATTCCTGCATTGTGGGGGTTGGACTAGATGACCCTTGTTGTCCTTTCCAGCACTATAATTCTATGACACTAAGTGTTTTGCATATATGGTGTGTATGGCTGATAGAATCAGAAGTATTTCCTTTTCCTTTTCTTCTTTTTCCTTTATTTTATCTCCTTCAGTTTTTATGTTTTAAAAATGCTTGCCACTTGATGTTAACTTTTGCATATTTTTTCTTTGTTTTTCAAGCTTTAATAAAAAAAAACTTTCTGAAAAAGAAGGAAACCAGGCTCTAAATATAGATAATGGTATATTGTCTCGCCATTTCTGCATATTCCATAAGTTTTTGTATCCATTCTTCCCTTGCTGAGAATTCGTCTTCTTTCCATTTCTGGGCAAGTAGCATTCTTGCCGCTGTGGTCGCATACATGAATAGGTTTCTATACAATTTAGGTACAGTGGTACCTCAGGTTAAGAACTTAATTTGTTCCGGAGGTCCGTTCTTAACCTGAAACTGTTCTGAACCTGAGGTACCACTTTAGCTAATGGGGCCTCCCGCTGCTGCCGCACGATTTCTGTTCTCATCCTGAAGCAAAGTTCTTAACCCGAGGTACTATTTCTGGGTTAGCGGAGTCTGTAACCTGAAGCGTATGTAACATGAAGCGTATGTAACATGAAGTATCTGTAACCTGAGGTACCACTATAGTTCTGTCCCTTTTTTCCCAAGAGAAAGAGTGAGTTTGAGTTTCACACAGTGTCTGCTTGGCCACTGGGAAAACAGGCCAGACAACTGGCCTGATTCCGCAGGCTGCTCTTATGTTCAATGGTTTGTCTCAGCATAAAAGGTAAAGGTAAAGGTACCCCTGCCCGTACGGGCCAGTCGTGTCCGACATTAGGGTTGTACGCCCATCTCACTTAAGAGGCCGGGGCCAGCGCTGTCCGGAGACACTTCCGGGTCACGTGGCCAGCGTGATGAAGCTCTCTGGCGAGCCAGCACCAGCGCAGCACACGGAAACGCCGTTTACCTTCCCGCTATAAAGCGGTACCTATTTATCTACTTGCACTTAGGGGTGCTTTCGAACTGCTAGGTGGGCAAGAGCTGGGACCGAAGGATGGGAGCTCACCCCGCCGCGGGGATTCGAACCGCTGACCATGCGATCGGCAAGCCTTAGGCACTGAGGTTTTACCCACAGCGCCACCCGCGTCCCTTTTCTCAGCATAAGGTATCTTCTAATGTTCCTAAGCACTTTGCCATCAGTATTTTTTTTAGCTTTTCCCCTGCACTATATCCGTGACCGACTTTGCAACAGGTAACAAAATCCATGGCTTTAGAGGCATCCGTTTTACTTTGTTCGATTTTGCGACGGCGTCTATTGCAGGTAGCCAAGAGAAGCAGGCAGCTGCCTGCTCTGATCTCATGAACGCTGGTAAAGGTCTGTAATTGCACAGTTAATTGTTACTGGCAAAAGCCGAATGTAGCAATTAAGACCGGGAGGTATAGCTATTTGGAATTTGTAAACAGTAAAAACAATCATAAGATATCTGGCTCTCTGGGACTCAGGAGGAGGGCATTGCACAGACCTGAATAGGCTTCCAGATGTCAAAACAGAACTTTGTGCTCCCACTGGCCCTGTAACGAAAACAACACAGTGATTAGACTCGTTAAGCACTATGCCTTCTGTACTTACCCCAATCCAAGATTTGAGTTCATCTATAAAATAATTAGGGACACGGGTGGTGCTGTGGGTTGAACCACAGAGCCTAGGGCTTGCTGATCAGATGGTCGGTGGTTCAAATCCCCGCGATGGGGTGAGCTCCCGTTGCTCAGTCCCTGCTCCTGCCAACCTAGCAGTGTGAAAGCACATCAAAGTGCAAGTAGATAAATAGGTACCGCTCCGGCAGGAAGGTAAATGGCATTTCCGTGCGCTGCTCTGGTTTGCCAGAAGCGGCTTAGTCATGCTGGCCACATGACCCGGAAGCTGTACGCTGGCTCCCTCGGCCAATAAAGCGAGATGAGCACCGCAACCCCAGAGTCATCCGCGACTGGACCTAATGGTCAGGGGTCCCCTTACCTTTATAAAATAATTATATATGCCCATCAGGTACTGCCACACCTTTAAGTTTGTTTATTGTATCATTCATATTTACTGTACATTTTGAATTTAATCTATTATATTATTTGCAGGTATAAGAGGTCAGCCTGCTGGATACATACCCTCCAACTTTTATCCAATGAAAATAGGGGCGTACCATTCCACAATGATAATTTTACTATTTATAACCCACACATCTTACTGGGTTGCCCCAGCCACTCTGGGTGGCTTCCAGCATATATAAAAACATAATAAAACATTAAACAACTTCCTATACAGGATTGCCTTCAGACGGCTCGGGGGTCGGATAACTCCATACCCTCCAACATTTCTCCAATGAAAATAGGGATGTCCTAAGGAAAAGCGGGACATTCTGGGATCAAATCAGAGACCAGGATGGCTTCTCTAAATCAGGGACGTCCCTGGAATATAGGGGCACTGGGAGGGTCTGATGGTGCCCTGAGTCCCTTCCAGCTGTTGGGGTTCTGTAACCAGCAAGGGCTAAACAGCTGGGTATCAAACAAAAAATAAGGCTGTTGGGGTAGCAGATTATGTCTGCAGAAATCAAAACCCAATGGCACAGAGAGAAATGTGAGTGACAGAGGCAATATCACCATTTCTGAAGCAGAGGTACTTCTTTTCTGAGGGAGGGATAATAAGAGAGGGAGGAATGCACATCTGCTCTCAACCTATGTGCATTCAAGAGAGCTTGTGAAATATTTTCTGTCTGCATGTAACAGCTATGTGCATAGGCTTATATTTATATGATCTTTGACTCTACTGCAAACAGTAGAGTCCCTGATTACACATAGAAGTCTGTGACCTTACAGCTTAGATGTATGTGTACACACACACACACACACACACACACACACGGAGTCTGGTCTACATTGTTTTTAATTCCCAAATGTGTCAACTGCCTTGAGACAGCGGTTTAGAAGCTGATTAATAAATCAATGGAAATGATCATAACAATAAAAAGCAGCACAGTTGTGCCTGTTTACATTCCCTTTCCCATGATTTGAGCTGTGCAACAACAAGAGAGCTCCGATGTTGTTTTTTAACGAAAGACAAATGCACAGAAGTAAGGCAGTGTTGATCAATATAACCAGGAGCCATTGATCAGTGGAACAGAGCAATGCTTTCATTGCCTTAAAAATCAATCATGCACAGTGACACACGCAAACATAAACACAGAGTACCGGATATCTCGCAGCCAAATTTTAGGGTTGTTTTTTTTTTTGTTCCCAAATAGTGTGATAGAAGGAACCATTTGCTTGCTTGCTCGGCTACAGCAACAACGCTCTAACTCCAGAAAGTTTGAAGAGATTTGACAACGGGCTAGCATTTGCACAGGGTCTTCTCAAGGGTGTATTGTTTCGAAGTTCAGCCTCATAACGAAGTTCATGGTAAGTTTGATTGGCACATTAAGGTAAGTGAATGTCTGCTGAAGCTGATCTTTTAGGCAGCCTTTAGGCACCATAGATAAAAATGAATGTGTAATGGTAGACTAACTTCTAAGAACCTGCAATGAAGTTGTACATCATATCAGATTCCTAAGGTACAAGCCATTGAAACGTTCCTTCTGTGTAGTAATAATAATAATAATAATAATAATAATAATAATAATAATAATTTATTTATATCCCGCCCATCCGGCTGGGTTTTTCCAACCACTCTGGGTGGCTCTCAACAGATTAAAAACAGAATGCTGTAAAACACCAAACATTAAAAACAGCATTGAAAAGAATGGGTTCAATGCATGAGCATCGGGTTCCGGCAGCAATCCAGATCTTTTCAATTCGGTTTGCACAAAGGACCATCTCACTAGATGGTGCCCCACATGCGTTTTCTGCTGCGATTACACAAATCAGACAATCAATGCGTATCTGGGCTCCCAGACTTTGGTGCTGATGGCAGAGGAACAAACTTGCACTGCTCTGAAATGGAAAGCTGGCTTTTATTAGATGTGTTGGTTCCGGAATAGCAGGACACAAAGTTGAGGTGATAACCTTTTCTGAACCAAAGTTTGAGCTGCGATTACTTATTAACACATCCAAGTCACCTCCTTTCCCCCCCTCTTAAAGTGTGTGGAGGACCCCGAGGCAGGAGGTGTCAGGTTTATATAGGGCAAGGGTGGGAAAGCTCAGACTTGGGGGCCAAACGCAGCCCTCCAGACCTCTCCATCTCATGCTTGGGACTCTCCCCAGGCCACACAACCTCTCCTGGCATTGCTTCACCCTCTGCAACGGAGTGTTTCTGCCTGGCAAGAATGTGCCCTTGAACTGTGAGATAAAGACTCTTGCTTAGCTGGATGGAGTCTGACGCGGGAGAGGGGGGCAGCGATTTGTAGGGAACCGTACTGGCCAGGAGGCACGAGTCGGAGGCAGGGGAAGCTTCAGAGCTGGAGGGTGGAGCACAGGATGTGTCGGAAGAAGAGGAGGAAGAGGCAGGCAAGTAAAGGACCAGGTGCTTCCCCATCCTTTCCTGCCCCACTGCCTCCCAGAACCAGGAGGGGTTTGAAAAGGGCAGAGCAGAGGAAGCTTCTACGCAGGCATAGTCTCTGGCTGTGTGTGTGTAGCCTGTCAGGGAAATGTATATAAACTGGTGAAGGGAGCGGTGGTCTCCTGCCGCTGCAATTGCTCCATAGAGTGCGAACCTTGAAATAGCTGCCTAGAAGCTAGATGGGTATGCATAAGCAACCAGACATATTGTTAATGGAGAAATTTGAGGGCTTCCTTGGACAAAAAACAAAAACAAGGACACCAGCCAGGAATACCAGAGCAAAACAGCAGCCAGTAGGCTTGGTCTTTATTGAAGACTGTCGTGACAGGACTCCCACCTGCCACAAGGTGGAACAAGATGGAAGCCCTGAACAAAAGAGCCCCCAAACTTTTATTAGCTGCTAATCCCCATGTTACACCCCCCCAAACTACATCACTCATACATCACGGTTACATCATGAAAGGGGAGGTCTGGTGGCAGTAATCTGAGCATCCTGGACCCTGCCCCATGGTTCTCCTTGCCCTCCACCAAACACCCATCAAGTGTAACAAAAAGGATATTTACATTTCCATGTTTCCCAGCCAAGTTAATCACACCCTTTTGTCTTCATCTGGGTTTGTTATTTCTGGAATGGCTACCTGTCTGGCACTCAGGTATCAGGATGCCAGGGATTATCACTCAGGCAGAGGGGCTGCTGAGTAGCTGAGCTCGCATGTCTATATGAATTCCTGAAGTTTTCCCTGTGAGTCAGTACATAGATACATTTATCAGTGAATTCTTACATTTGGTATCGTGCAACAAAGGCCCTTTGAATAGATAGGAAGAAACTGTGATGAAGTGTTTGTGTGGACAAATCACAAAAGTCACAAAAGCGATTGTGCTGATTTTGGTAGTGGGCTACACGTGCATGATATCTGCTGGAGAGGCAACCCCCTCCCCAAGCTATACATAAATTCCTGCAACATTATAGAAGCGACAGGGTTGTTTTTGACAATAGTTAGCTATCTGCTGTGTTCATTCATTGGAAATGTGTAGAAATTTGTTGTTGTTTAGTCGTTTAGTCGTGTCTGACTCTTCGTGACCCCATGGACCAGAGCATGCCAGGCACTTCTGTCTTCCACTGCCTCCCACAGTTTAGTCAAACTCATGCTGGTAGTTTCGAGAACACTGTCCAGCCATCTTGTCCTCTGTCATCCCCTTCTCCTTGTGCCCTCCATCTTTCCCAGCATCAGGGTCTTTTCCAGGGAGTCTTCTCTTCTCATGAGGTGGCCAAAGTACTGGAGCCTCAGCTTCACGATCTGTCCTTCCATTGAGCACTCAGGGCTGATTTCCTTAAGAATGGAGAGGTTTGATCTTCTTGCAGTCCATGGGACTCTCAAGAGTCTCCTCCAGCACCATAATTCAAAAGCATCAATTCTTTGGCGATCAGCCTTCTTTATGGTCCAGCTCTCACTTCCATACATCACTACTGGGAAAACCATAGCTTTAACTATACGGACCTTTGTTGGCAAGGTGATGTCTCTACTTTTTAAGATGCTGTCTAGGTTTGTCATCGCTTTTCTCCCAAGAAGCAGACGTCTTTTAATTTCTTGGCTGCTGTCACCATCTGTAGTGACCATGGAGCCCAAGAAAGTAGAAACTACCCTACTGTAAAGCTTACAACCATTGCTCCACCCACTTTTGCCTCTGGCTCCACCCACCACCAGCATGTTGCCCCCAACTGGAAGAAGAGGCTACACACAACAACAGGTCCCTGAAATGGGCCCAGAGGAGAGGTGCGGAGAAAGAAATGGGACCATGCCTAGTGGCCACGCCTCCCAACAGCCACGAATTCAGTGGAAGAATGAAAGGAGCGTCTCCTCCACATGATCAGAAGCTCAGGATTGCTGATCATGCGGTAGAGCCCCATGTAGCTATAACAGTGTGCGCATCACAGGTCCTGTTTATACTAACACTGAACATGCAGATGTTGGGAGTGTGGCTAGCACTGTTTGGTTCCATCTCCAACGGCCATAGCTTCCAGGCACTCAAGGACTTTACTGTGCAAGATTCATCCAGACATCCATTGAGTATTCATTCTGATTTGCTTGCACAACGCTTACACGTAGTTAGTTAGATTGCATCTGGTCTTTATTGAGCATTTATGCTGATTTGCTTCCTGTGTCTTCCTGTGTCTTTGCATTAATCATATGTTCGTCCCATATTTTTCAATGCCTTTAACCCATCACTTTCCAAACCACAAAAAGTCCATTCGGGGGGGGGGGCGAGTAGATTTGTTGGATTAGGGCAACAGAGTCTTTATCAACTTTAAATGCACAAACCTAAAGTTATGGTGGGACACGGGTGGCGCTGTGGGTTAAACCACAGAGCCTAGGACTTGCCGATCAGAAGGTTGGCGGTTCGAATCCCCGCGACGAGGTGAGCTCCTGTTGCTCAGTCCCTGCTCCTGCCAACCTAGCAGTTTGAAAGCACATCAAAGTGCAAGTAAATAAATAGGTACCCCTCCGGCGGGAAGGTAATCAGTGTTTCCGTGCCTTGCTCTGGTTTGCCAGAAGCGGCTTAGTCATGCTGGCCACATGACCCAGAAGCTGTATATTGGCTCCCTCAGCCAGTAAAGCAAGATGAGCGCCGCAACCCCAGAGTCAGTCACGACTGGACCTAATGGTCAGGGGCCCCTTTACCTTTAAAGTTATGGTATGCATTAGATTCCTGGCCCCTGCAAAATACTGACACAGCCTCCCACAGTGTTTATTGTGGGTCCCTCCCTCACCCTGTTATTTGATAGATGACTTCCTCTTGTTTTGTTTCCCTAAACTGTGATGTTGTAAAGCATTTCAAACATAATGATGGTGACGGGTTGAGGCTTTCAAAGAGCTGCAGAAAGTCAATGTGACTTCAAGGTGCCCATTGACCAATGGAACAGTCCCTGGAAAAAAAATCCATAATGCAGAGTGACACATGGCCTCAGTGCCTGCCAAATGGAAGCTCTTTGGGGTATTTCCTCCTTCTTTGGTGTGGGTTTCACGTATTTGTTTGATGGAAGTTCTACCTCCAGAGGGTTTATTTGTCTTCCTAAGGCTGCTATGGAGAACGAGGGGGAAGTATAAAATCTGAAGCCATCAGAAAGATTAGATTCCTTACCCCATTCCCAGCTGGAGATTTTACAGTTTGGGATACAGTTGCCTGCCTGTACGATAAATAAGGTAAGGATTGATGCTGTCCTCGCTGTCATATTTCAGGAGAAATCCAAAAGATCTCCTTAAGGAGAAGATCTGCCTAATGTCAATTTTGGCTTACAGGTGGGTCAGGATTTGGGCTTGCCAGATTCCTAATGAGGCTAGCTAGGATTGGTGGAGTTCCCAACTTGTCCATCTGTTATCAGTCTGGTTTTTATTAAGAAGATGCGCAAACTTGTTATTGTTTGGACAATATCTTTGCATTTTTGGTTGAAGTCCGAATCCTTTTTTTCTTGCAATCTGAAGAAAACATTGGTTTGTTTCTTATTGCTCCAAAGGTCAAACTCCATCATCTATCTATGTGACACAGGCAATTTAAAAAATAAATAAATGGAGCTGATTGTTAGACACCCTCCTTATGTCTTCTAATCAGAGCAAAAGCAGATCTCTTCCCTTCCCTAACCCAGCTAAGGATGTGGAAATGTCTTATTTAATTTGTTTGGAGTGGAACACAGAAAAAAGGCTAGAACCAAGAGACAGAGAGCTGAGATTGAGCTAACAACAGCATTGTGAGTTTGTCCCCCAACCCTGATGAATTACTACTGCCATCAGCCCCAGCCAGCTCAGGAAACCTGAATAAGCTATGCCTCCACCTGTATATCTGTAAATTAACTCAGATATTACATATAACACCTTAACCTTCCATATCTTCCTCCCAAAGGTTATTAAGCTAGAGCGAATACTGCATCCCCAGAATTTCACACTGCTCAGAGAAGCTAAGAGAAGCAGGTTGAGCATAGTAATATTGTAATCTACAATTTGATGATTCTATGGTTGTTGGATTCTATGTCACGTTTGGTTTCTCAGTCTCTCATTTCTTCAATCTTAAATTCAGTTCTCCACATTTGCATATCAGTTTGCATTAAAAAAAAATCTTCAAGGAAATTCATCAGCTTTTGGGTGCAAATTTCTCCTAATATACCCACTTTCCATGTGTATGTTTGCCTAACATACACATTTTTGCAAGGTGATTTTCCCTACTATAATACATTTTTGCATGCTGTTTTCAATAATATGTGATTTTTTAGGCATATATACTTGGCTGGAGAACTGCATTGCAGAATTTGGAGAAGTGCAAATTTCAAAGGAGAGCGGAATTTCGATTCACATGTTGTTTCAGAAAGAGCCAATTGTTGTTGTTGTTTAGTCGATTAGTCGTGTCTGACTCTTCGTGACCCCATGGACCAGAGCACGCCAGGCACTCCTGTCTTCCACTGCCTCCCACAGTTTGGTCAAACTCATGCTGGTAGCTTTGAGAACACTGTCCAACCATCTCGTCCTCTGTCGTCCCCTTCTCCTTGTGCCCTCCATCTTTCCCAACATCAGGGTCTTTTCCAGGGAGTCTGCTCTTCTCATGAGGTGGCCAAAGTATTGGAGCCTCAGCTTCAAGATCTGTCCTTCCAGTGAGCACTCAGGGCTGATTTCCTTCAGAATGGCTAGGTTTCATCTTCTTGCAGTCCATGGGACTCTCAAGAGTCTCCTCCAGCACCATAATTCAAAAGCATCCATTCTTCGGCAATCAGCCTTCTTTATGGTCCAGCTCTCACTTCCATACATCACTACTGGGAAAACCATAGCTTTAAGTATACAGACCTTTGCCGGCAAGGTGATGTCTCTACTTTTTAAGATGCTGTCTAGGTTAGTCATTGCTTTTCTCCCAGGAAGCTAGCATCTTTTAATTTCGTGACTGCTGTCACCATCTGCAGTGATCATGGAGCCCAAGAAAGTAAAATCTCTCACTGTCTCCATTTCTAGAGCCAATTAGCTAGGTTTAAATGCAAACAGTATCTGATTTCTCTTCCATCCCAATTTAGAAATGATGAGGAAGGGGAGGCGAAAACACAGGCTGCTGTTTTTAGTGGTATACATGTAAACTCCATAATGCCTATTTTCTGCAGCCTTTCCTGTTTGTTTGTTTGTTTGTTTGTTTGTTTGCTTGCTTGCTTGCTTGATTGCTTTTAAGTCTCCTGCATGTTAGAACATATTGCAGTGATGTGAGGAATACCTCTGCCAAGAGATGGTGCTATAGGATTTTCTTGCTGCTACTGCCCCCCCAGACTTCTTTCTGAAATATAAGATTATGTACATATTGCTGTGTTTCCCATCCTCCCCTAACGGGGAGAAGTTCCATGACAGTACCAGCTGGGCTTGGCTTCTTTTGGCTCAGAACATACTGGAGAGACCTGTCAGGAGTAAGCATGGACCAATGGTACCAAATAGTATGGGAAACAGCCCTACTAGAAAAATTAACCAATAAACTGAAACTGACACAGGGACAAATAGAAGACGACACCATCACCCCGGTATGGCTCCCCTTTATCACATACAGAGCCCAGCAAGACGACGACAAAAATCCACCAACAGCATAGAAATCAATATGGCTAACCTGATCCAAAACACCCACCCATCCCACTCACACATGAAAACAAAGACCATCACAGCCAACCACAAATGAATAACCACACCTTAGGCCAACCCCCACCTCTCTCACCACCAAAGGAACACAAGCGAACAGCAAAGAACCTGCACAAGTTACGCTGACACCAAACCCTACATATAGTAAGTAAAATAGAAACATCACCACCCCCACCCATCTTTTCCCCCTCCACCTCTTTCCCCCTTTTCTTCCTAATGTCTCAACAAATGAAATTGATCTGTAAAAATGTTACATGGGGGGGGGGGGACATGAGAGAGAGAGAGAGAGACATTGCACACTTTTGCAAATCAACAAAATCTTTAATAAAAATAAATAAATAAATAAATAAATAAACAAACAAATAAATAAATAAAAGAACATACTGGAGACTTAGTGTATCTTTGCAATATTTGTAAAAACACATTTGCAAAGATAGATTTCTTCCCAAATATACAAGTGGAGTCTAAACTGTTAAGTTGTGGGTGAACATATCAGATGACACAGTGATTCTTCAGACAGCTCTTGTTTATTCACAGGCCAGAACAGAACTGAACTGAAGGGTTCAGCCAGCCTGCTTATATAGAGCTCCACTAGAACGCAACAGTAACCACTTTCTGTAACTATCCAATCACTGAACGTCACTTTCGATCCCTTATTTGCATATGTGGACCTGAACTATCTACAGTATCCCCCTGCTGGCCCAGGGTGAGAACTTCAGTACATAACATAAACAGAGGTGAACAGCAGACACTCTTACGTGGCAGCAGATATGCTAGTGTTGCCACACATCCGGAATTTCCAGGACATAGCTGGGATTCGGCCATCGGAAACAGTGTCTGGGCTACTCCCAGAGAGAAGCCTGATGCCATCAACCTTCCAGCCAAATCGCAGCTCACTGTTGTGTCTGCTGTCCCTTCGCTGTCTCTCTCTTGACTTTTAAGCAGCAGTTTCCCTATGGAATGAATAATCAGACAATAGGCATAAGATGGGGGCGGCTGGAGCTCAGTGGTAGAGCCCTTGCTTTGCATCCAGAATGTCCCAGGTTCAATCCCCAGTCTCTGCAGATGGGGCTGGCAATGATAATGGTCAGCTTCCACTCAGCAGAGACCAGGAATGGGGAACTGGCATCCCTCCCAGAAGGTGTTGGCGCTCCAGCTTCCATCAGCTCCCACCAGTACCAGCCAGCATGACCAATGGACAGGGATGATGATCTATTCAATTTCCATCTCACCCTTCCTCCCACAGGAGCCAAAGGAATGATGGGAATTATGGAGAATTTGGGAGTTGGACAGCGACTTCTAGAGGTCCATAAGCACCAAGGGATGCGGGTGGCGCTGAGGTCTAAACCACTGAGCGTCTTGGGCTTGCCGATCAGAAGGTTGGCGGTTCGAATCCCCACGACGGGGTGAGCTCCCGTTGCTCTCTCCCAGCTCTTGCCAACCTAGCAGTTCGAAAGCACACCAGTGCAAGTAGATAAATAGGTACCGCTGGGGCGGGAAGCTAAATGGCGTTTCCATGCGCTCTGGCTTCCGTCACGGTGTTCCGTTGTGCCAGAAGCCAGTTCAGGCATGCTGGCCACATGACCCGGAAAGCTGTCTGTGGACAAACGCCGGCTCCCTCAGCCTGAAAGCAAAATGAGCACCAGAACCCCATAGTCGCCTTTGACTGGACTTAACCATCCAGGGCTCCTTTACTTTTTTTACCTTTACCATAAGCACCCATAACTGGCCTGTATATTATTGAGCTAGATGGATCAATGGTCTGATTCAAAATAAGACAGCTGTTTATCAGAAAGCGTCTCACTTAAATGCCACAAATGGTCCTCTCCCACAATCAAAAGGCACCCTGTTTTATTTCCTGATTTCCACATGACTTATATACTGCTTGATTGTAAAAAGCAGTTTACAAAAAAGGATAAAGCAGTAAGATTGTCAGTAAAAGAAGAAGTTAAGAACGACTTAAAACATTCAAAACATTGAAAACATAAAACCACATAAAACCACCAGTAAGCTAAATGCCAGATTAAAACGCACGTCAACATTCTGCATGTCTGAGTAGCAGCATCGGAGCTTCATGCTCCGGCACTGGGGGCCGAGAGCAGGTGGAGGCAGGGCTGGCACGCGTCCCGGGTGCGGGGCACACTGCCTGCAGGGGTGGGGCCCCCAGCGTGGGGGGCAGCAGCTGTGATGGCACCCTGGGGATCACACTGCCGGGGGCGCTGCACTCCCCCCGCACTCCTCTTCCTCCGCCAGTGCTGGGTGGGCTTAGAAGATTTTTTAGCAAAGCTGCCTGCCTGAGGTCAATAGGCAGGGAGTTCCAAAGTTTGTGTGCTGCCACACTAAAAGATGGATTTGCAACTTCCAGTTCTGCAGAGCAAAGCAGCTGAGCTGGCATATATAGTTAAAGACAGTCTAGCAAGTAAACTGTTCCCAAGCTGTTATATACTAACACAGGCATCCCCAACCTGCAGCCCTCCAGATGTTTTCGCCTACAACTCCCATAATCCCTAGCTAACAGGACCAGTGGTCAGGGATGATGGGAATTGTAGTCCAAAACATATAGAGGGCCAAAGGTTGGGGATGCCTGTACTAACACCTTGAAAATGACCTGGCAGCAAATTGGCAGATCTCTGAGCAGAGGTGTTCTAGGTTGACAGCGCCTCACTCCTGTCAGCAACCGCGGTGCAGCATTCTGCACTAACTGCAGCTTCTGGATCAAAGGCAGCGGAAGCCCCATTCTTCATTTTATAGGGATCCACTTTTATGCAATACATCTACTCAGCCTTTTCTTTTCGTTCCCCATGTCCTTCCTAAGAAGAGATACAGGATGTGCACTGGAAAATGCTCCAAATGCATTGGGATAGCCCTCCTGCCTCTGGCTGTCTGCGCTATCGTCTCCAATCTCCTCCTCTACTTCCCTAATGGAGAAGTGTTGGAACCACGCAGGATCACGGACCTGGTCTGGTTCTTCCACGGTATTCTTGGAGCTGGAATATTGGTAAGGAAAAAGCTGGCACTGTTTCTCTTATTCAATTTTTCAGCTTTATGTGAACGAAGCTAAAGGGAACCTAACGCAGGGCAGATCTGAACTAGAAAACAATATTGATTTATATATATAAAGAGAGAGAGAGAGAGACGAGAGAGAGAGAGAGAGAGAGAGAGAGAGAGAGAGAGATGATAGATATGATAGATAACATTTATTTATTCAGATTAAATTTTTACAGTCACATATCCAACATACAACATAAAAATAAGATTCCAAAGAATCTCCTCCCCTTTGTCAGTCCTATTGTTAATCATTTCCTCCTGCATCTTTTATGATAATCCAAATCTTTTACCTCTCCATTGTGTCCAAAATTCACCATTAAACTACTGTACAAGTGATATTCCAATCCTATTAATGGTTTTAACTGTTTACAATGGTCTTTACGATAAGTTACAAATTTTCCCTATTCCATATTAAAATTTTGGTCTTCCTGATTTCTGATTCCTTTGGTCATTTTAGCCTTTTTGGCATAATCCATCAACTTGATCCACCATTCTTCTCTGGTAGGGACTTTATCTTCTTTCCATCTCTGGGCCGATAACATAAAACGGAGTCAAATGAATACTGGAAATGTAAGGAAACAGAAGGCACCTTTTATCATATGTGATGGAAATGTAAGGTGGTAAAAGAATTTTGGGAAATGATATATAATGAGTTGAAAAAAATGTTTAAAATAACCTTTTCTAAAAACAAACAAACCCAAAGCCTTCCTTTTAGGAATTCTAGGTGCTGAAATCCCAAGGGAGCAGAAAAGACTATTTATGTATGTGACCACGGCTGCGTGGATGTTATTGTCCCAGAAATCAATATTGATTTTATACTTTATGCAAGATGTAATGATGACCGGACGCGGGTTGCGCTGTGGGTTAAACCACAGAGCCTAGGGCTTGCCGATCAGAAGGTCGGCGGTTCGAATCCCCACGACGGGGTGAGCTCCTGTTGCTCGGTCCCAGCTCCTGCCCACCTAGCAGTTCGAAAACACGTCAAAGTGCAAGTAGATAAATAGGTACCGCTCTGGCAGGAAGGTAAACAGCATTTCCGTGCGCTGCTCTGGTCCACCAGAAGTGGCTTAGTCATGCTGGCCACATGACCCGGAAGCTGTACGCCAGCTCCCTCGGCCAATAAAGCGAGATGAGCGCCGCAACCCCAGAGTCGGCCACGACTGGACCTAATGGTCAGGGGTCCCTTTACCTTTACCTTAACGATGACCACCAACTTGAATGGTTTCAAAAGTGGGTTAGACAAATTAATAGGGGATAAAAATGGCTACTAGCCATGATGATGATTAATAAAAGAATACACACACACACACACACACCCCTTTCATTTCTAGGAGAAATACTTAGGTAAGTTGTTGGCATCTGTCAGTCTTGAGAGACAATAGAGTGCGCCTCTGGGGGTGAAGTCAAACTGCTGCGTTAGCAGCACTGAAGTGAGCTCCCGGGGATCAAGCCTAGGCAGTGTGTATGGAGGTCTGGATTGATGTCAAGACCACCCTCTTGGCCTCACTGATGTGGTCCAAAGGAAAGCAGAGCAATATGTTTGGCACCAGCTTGGCTGTAAGAGATGCCAGAAGGAGGCGTACAGGACACCATCCAACCGTCTTAAGGACTCCACTCCGAATTTGTGTAGGGTTTACTCCTTAGCCTTTTCATCTCCCGAAGAGATCCCGCAAGGCAGCGGAGATTTAGGATCAGAATTTCCGTTCTCCTAGATGGGGGACCTTCCCAGATTGATGAGCCCCCACCTGCCCCTCACATCCATAGCTGTCAACTTTCAGATTTGAAAATAAGGGATCAGCAGCCTCACCTGTCCCGGGGACGGTCTACGGGATATCTAACAATCCAGGATAGCAGCAGGAAGCAGCAGGAAACGGCGCTGGAATAAGGGAATTTCCCGCAAAAAAAGGGAAGGTTGGGCCGTTAGAAGGACACAGGCCAGAGTTGTGGGTTTGTGAACTGAGTTAGAAGCAGGGCGCAGGCAGAAGCCTGTGAAACCAAGGCTGAGGCTATGAGAGAAGCAGGGAGGAGGAGGACAGTCTGCCGAGACCCAGCCCCGTGTGATGAACTGGCTCTAAGGCATGGGTAGGCAAACTAAGGCCCGGGGGCTGGATCCGGCCCAACTGCCTTCTATATCTGGCCCACGGACAGTCTGGGAATCAGCGTGTTTTTACATGAGTAGAATGTGTGCTTTTATTTAAAACGCATCTCTGGGTTATTTGTGGGGCATAGGAATTTGTTCATTCCCCCCCCCCCAAAAATAGTCCGGCCCCCTACAAGGTCTGAGGGACAGTGGACCGGCCCCCTGCTGAAAATGTTTGCTGACCCCTGCTCTAAGGGGCAGGCAGAGGGCAGGGCCACCCTGGACCATAGCTGTCAACTTTTCCCTTTACTTGCGAGGAATCCTATTTGGAATAAGGGAATTTCCCTTAAAAAAAGGGAAACGTTGACAGCTATGCCCTGGGTGGGAAGAAAGATGGAGCGGTGCGGAACAATAAGGAATCTTCATTTAAAAAAGAAGATGCATTTGCATCTAATCTTGCCCCTTTCTAAAATTTATTTATCGGTTTGTGTTTTTCTTTTGGTAAATCTACCGAAAATTAAAATAAAACTGGGAATAAGAGGTTCTCTCAGGACAGTGGAGGGCTTGTGTGCCAATCACCCTATTTCTAATAGGAAATGTTCTGGGTGTGGGCGGTGTGACAAAAATGGGGGGTTGAGGAGGGGCAATTGGGGTGAGAAGAGAGAAATGCCCCTATTTTCATGTGAGGAATGTTGCAGGGTATGAGATAAGAGACATATGGGAGGCCACAATCAGCCCCCTTCAGGGAAAACAGCTTATTTATGTTGCGTTGCTTTTTAAAAGAAGCACCCAAACGTCATCATCAAGGAAAGGCATGAGCAGAGAGGCAGTGTGGTTTCTGTTCTCAGTCAGAATATCACTTCTTGGGAAACATTTAAATAGAAATAGCCTAAGGTCAGATTGGTTGGCGTCAGACATGCGCATGAAGAACAGCAAAGGGGGAGGCGCTCCCATCGATCTTCCGAATACCGACAACAGCACTTTGAGAGTAGATATTGACCCTTAATGCAGACTGCTGCAATTAAAGTGCATGTTTCCCCGTGAAATGACATATGCGCTGACCGTTGGCAGGTTGTTCATTCCTGCAAACACTGTTGTACAGTTTGCATTTGGGATGCCATCGGTTTGTTGTTAAATAACGGCTGGTGTTTTACTGCTGTTTCCCCGGGGAGCCTTTTAAAACGTTTACCTTCCCCATGATTCCAGACACAAGGGCTTTACTCTCCATTCATCACTAGAATGAATGGGAAATGGTCACTGAACTCGCTATATCCAGAAAAGCTTGATTCAAATCCAGAAGAGTATCTGTCTGTTAAGGCACCATTGTTTATTTTTCAGGGCTACTTTCCCCTCGGTGTGTTATGTTTATAGCTCTTTCGGTGCTGGTGTCTTACTGTAATGAAAGCCAAAATATTGAAGATTGCTTCCCCATCTTGCATTGTATGATAGCCTTTTTGAAAACTTAATGTGAGGTTAACTTATTATTTGGGGCAAAGCACATATTGATTTAAACAAATCCGTCAATGAATGGCTCAAAAGCAACTGGTTAGTGGATTTAAACTCTTAAAATGGCAACAACTGTTAGTTGGAGGGAATAATAATAATAATAATAATAATTTTATTATATATACACTGCCCATCTGGCTGGGTTACCCCAGCCACTCTGGGCGGCTTTCAACACACATAAAAACATAAGATAACATCAAACATTAAAAACCTCCCAATACTGTACAGGGCTGCCTTCAGATGTCTTATAAAAGTTCTGTAGTTCTTTATCTCATTGAAATCTGATGGGAAGGCATACAAATAGTTGTTGTTGGAGGCTATAAAAATGTCCCTTAAGCAGATGGAAGGTTTTTTTGCGGGGGGAGGGTTGCGTGAGGAAAAGTGACTCACATAATCAATATTAAGAAGTGCTTAGAATTCCTGGGTCAATTAGGAAGTTGAACCAGAGGCCACCATTCTGGGCTGTGCTAACTCAACCACCGAGAACATCTCTCCATTATGCCAGCCTTCTGGCAAAGTTCCACTTTAGCTGCAAAAGATAGAGAGAGAGAATGAGAGAACAAATACACCATGTCCTCTATGGCACACAATTGTCCTTGGAATGAGGCTAGATAAAATAAAAAGCAAATGTGCAGATTGTCCAGAAGGGCCTCCAGGAATTAGTTGGCTTTGGGTGTCGCAAGAAATGAGAGGGGGAGCACCAATGGGTTGCTGAACTTCCATTTTCCGCCACCAGTTCCCTTCTGCAACCGAGATAAGAAACTTCAGCAATATCCTTAAAGTCTCAGGTGTTCGGAAATGGAGTGTCTGGCCTAGACTTGATGTGGTGTTATGGTTAGAGTGTTGGACTATGACCTGGGAGACCAGGGTTTAAATCCTCACTCAGCCTTATAAAAGCTCATTGGGCGACCTTGGGCCAGTCACTAACTCTTAGCCTAACCTACCTCACAAGGTTGTTGTGTGGATGAAATGGGGAGATGGAGAACCATCAGCACCACCTTGAGCTCCTTGGAAGAAAAGGTGGTGTGTGTGTGTGTGTGTGTGTGTGTGTGTGTATTAACAAATCAACGTGATGCACATAACTCTACTCGTTGATGTATTCAGTTTCCAGTTAACCCTCCTCACCCCCCCCAAATGACAGTTTATTAGACTCTGTGCTGTTTATGCCTACAAGTTTTTTGCCATGTCTACAGGACGTCACCCTCAGCGAAATGATATCATTTCCCCATTTAATCCAGATTTACAGCTGCAGAAGTTCTGGTAAGGAGAAAGAACCAACCAACAAAATACCATTTTTACTTGAAAGTAATGCACACCTTTTTTGGCCAAATGACATCACAAAAATCAGGATGTGCACTAGATTTGATGGCGCATTTACATCCCCCAGCGAATACTTTTTGGTTTCAAGGTTTTGAAAATCTGAGGTGTGCGTTAGAATCGATGGCTCATTAGAATTCACGTAAATACAGTAGTAAATCCGAATTAAGGGGTGGCACCATTTTTATGTGAACTTGCATACATAAACAGCACCACAGCTACAATAAACTGCTGTATATGTGGAAGTGTCCTATGATAAGTGGTTACAAATCCGCTCTGGAAATTGGGGCAGGGAAGTGTAGTTATGACGTTATAGGCACTACCCAATAGACACCTTCCACAGATGACTTTCCCGCATTCAAGCCAAACCACTCTGAAATCCTTCAGAACTGTTCTTGTCCCATCCTTTGTTGTTGTTGTTGTTTAGTCGTTTAGTCATGTCCAACTCTTTGTGACCCCATGGACCAGAGCACGCCAGGCACTCCTGTCTTCCACTGCCTCTCACAGTTTGGTCAAACTCATGCTGGTAGCTTCGAGAACACTGTCCAACCATCTCGTCCTCTGTCGTCCCCTTCTCCTTGTGCCCTCCATCTTTCCCAACATCAGGGTCTTTTCCACGGAGTCTTCTCTTCTCATGAGGTGGCCAAAGTATTGGAGCCTCAGCTTCAGGGTCTGTCCTTTCAGTGAGCACTCAGGGCTGATTTCCTTCAGAATGGATAGGTTTGATCTTCTTGCAGTCCATGGGACTCTCAAGAGTCTCCTCCAGCACCATAATTCAAAAGCATCAATTCTTCGGCGATCAGCCTTCTGTCCCATCCTTACCACTACAAAAATGTCTGTTTATTTGCAGACAAGAAGAATAACTATCAGACCCCATCCGGCACTCCTGTTTAGAATTCGACCGCTTGCCTTCAGCTTGATGTCTCATTCCTCATGCATGTCAGCTGCCCTCAACACTGAACACAATTTTATCTTGGCAAAAGCCTTTGTTTGCTTGTGTAATAACAACTACTGCTTTCTTCCACCACCATTTAATGTGTGCTTTCCTTTTCCTCCAGGTTTTCTTGCCAGCGTTTATGATATTGGGTGCGGGTGAAGCCAAATGCTGCGCTAACAGATGTGGGGTAAGCAAAGCCTTGTAAATTGGGGGGAGAGAAATGCTCCTTTCTGTTTCCCCTTCGCCCCAGTTTCTCCACATCATCTCTTAGTCAGCATTCCATGGTCAATGAGAACAGTCAGTCCCCACTGGGTTGTTTTGAATTCCCTTCCCCTTAATATAAGGATGTGGGTGGCACTGTGGGTTAAACCACAGAGCCTAGGACTTGCCGAAGGTCGGCGGTTCAAATCCCTGTGACGGGGTGAGCTCCCGTTGCTCGGTCCCTGCTCCTGCCCACCTAGCAGTTCGAAAGCACATCAAAGTGCAAGTAGATAAATAGGTACCACTCTGGCGGGAAGGTAAACGGTGTTTTTGTGCGCTGCTCTTGTCCGGCCTATAGAGCGAGATGAGCGCGCAACCCGAGTCGGTCATGACTGGACCTAATGGTCAGGGGTCCCTTTACCTTTACCTTTTACCCCTTAATATTCTTCTCTACTTCTTCAAACTCTGAGTGAATAATACAGAATCTAGAGAGAATAGTGCAATTTAAAGAAATTACCTATGAAATTTAAAGAAAACTGAGGAACTTAAAGCAAAACAATATTTATAATGGCACAAACTAACGGCTATACTGTATTGACGAATCAATCAATTGCAGTAAGTCGCACAGTTAGTATAGTCTCCTCCTAACTTCCTCCAGCCAGCCAATTTAGTTGTAAAACAGAAGTTCTAAGTTCCCTTTTCTGGTTCCCTAAAAGCTTGGAATAAAGTTGATTATTACCATTCCAGGGCAGTATGCAAAGTTCCCTCAGCTGGAACTGTTGAAGCAGACATGTCAACATTCCTCAGATGAAAATCGGGACATTTCTCACTAACCCCCCCACCCCCACTGACCCTCCTCAGCCCCCATTTTTTGTGTCCCCTCCTGCAGAGATTTTCCTATCAGGAGAAGGACGAGTGCCCCCACCACCAGTACATGCCCCCCACCATCCCGAGAGAACCCCTTAACCCCCCCTTTTAAATTCTTTGGTATACAGTCATACCTTGGGTTACAGACGCTTCGGGTTGTGCGATTTCGGGTTGCGCACTGCCCCGAACCCGGAAGTACAGGAACAGGTTACTTCCGGGTTTCGGCGCTTGCACATGCGCAGAAGTACTAAAATGCACTTTGCGCATGCACAGAAGCGCCGAATCACAACATGCGCGTGCGCATACGCGGCGCTGCAGGTTGTGGACGCTATGGGTTGCAAACGTGCTTCCTGCATTTACTGTATCCACTGTATTTACAAAAATAAAAACACACACCAATAAATAAGTTTTAGAAAGGGAGAAGATTAGACCTGGGCACACAATTCTTTTTATTAAAAAATAATAATCCTTGCATTCTGCTCCCCTTTCCCCCCCACCCAGAGCAGCCCTGCCCTCTGCCCAGGGGTGTAGCCAGAATTTTTGTTAAGGGGGGCGGACGGTACTTCTGTTATGGGGGGGGCACAGCCAACGTGATTGGTCAGTTAGTTAAGTACTTCTATTGTTTAACTTGATCTAAGGGGGCAGCTGCCCCCCCAGCCCCCCTTAGCTATGACCATTTCCTGTGTTTGCCCCTCGGAGCTGCTACATGCCAGCAGCTTCTCCTCCTTCTTGCCTGCTCTCCAGCAGCTGCTTTGAGCTGCCCAAGGCAGGAGGCCAGCAGCCACGGAGAGGTTATGGGATGCTTCCTTGCCGCTGCTGCTGCTTGGGACAAGGGCCAGCTCGTTTTCCTCCTTGAGCCTGGCGACGGCAGCAGCGCTGGCAAGGGAAATAGGGGCATTCCAGGATCCAATCAGAATCTGGAATGGCTTTTGTAATTCTAGGACTGTCCCTGGAAAATCGGGACACTTGGAGGGTCCGCAAGAGTACAGAAAGAAGATATATAAGCAGCAGGCAACAAAAAGAAGAAAAGTTACCTGTGGACCATCTGTACAAAAATGACACACACACAAACACCATATACAGTGGTACCTCTGGATATGAACGGGATCTGTTCGCATCTAGAGCAGAATGCAACCCGCATCTGCACGTGCGTGGGTTGTGATTTGCTGCTTCTGCGCATGCGCATGACATCATTTTGACCGTCTGCGCATGTGTGAGTGGCGAAACCCAGAAGTAACGCATTCCGTTACTTCCGGGTCGCCGTGGAGTGCAACCCGAAAACGCTCAACCTGAAGCAACTTCAAGCCGAGGTATGACTGTACATATATGGTTTTTTAATTTCGGTTTGTACCGCATATGAAACAGAGAACACTTATTATAACAGCAGACAAAAATTAAAAGATAAAAACAAAACTGTAAGATGGGCACACAGAATGAGTACATTTGCCTGTGGGTTAAAATAAAGTCAAAGAAAAGACTATTGGTGTGATCAGAAAAAGTGTACGCTTTTTCATATTGATCTGGAACTGGGCCAGGGTTTGGACTTTTCTATATTTTGCATAAATTTCATTACTTATGTTGGCAGGATCATAGTCTGATTTACCACAGTCTGGGAGGAGGGATAGTATACGCAAGGGCCTTCCTTCACCAGTGGTTCTTTGTGCAGGCACTGTTGATCGTTTGACTCTCTCCAAGGCCTGTTTTTCTAAACGTGTTATGGTTTCGCTTTTGTTTTGCTTCCTCGCTGTTCTTCATGTTGGAGACGTCTCGTTCTGGTGATAGCACGATGCTTCCTTCTAATCTCATCTTTCAGAATGCCAAGGTCTCACGTAGGAGGCTGCTGCCTAGCACAAAACTGCAAACAGTTCACTCAGAGATGATTCAGAGTTGCATATTTAATCTATCTTTGATCCATCATGGCTTCTTTGCTGTGTGCCTTGAAGTTGCCAGGAGGGTTCCTCCAGAAAACCTGTTTATGAAGCATCTGTCCTGATTTGTTTGCAGTGAGATGGGACGACGTTGGTTACTTAACGAGCGTTTGCTTTCGTTATTCGCTTGCAGACAGGTTAAATGACTGTCACTTTCCTTATTGCCCACCCAACTTTTGGGGAAGCTGCTTCGTTGAGCAAGGTCTCCCGGTCAAGTATAATTGTGCGAAACTGAATTTGCAAATGTGTGGTGGAATCCCACCTGAAAATAGCAACAGTCTGGAAGTACCTGTAGTTGCTGGTTCCACGGGCCTATCTAGGTTCAGGTGAACAGGCGGGGGATCAACCCCACTGCTAGTCAGGTCGAAATTGCATATACCTTTTGGAGTTCCAAACAGCTATGATGCTAACATGTCTATTGCCTTCCAGATGGTCCTCTCTCTCGTCTTTGCTGTGCTCGGAGCTGTCGGTGGACTGTACTGTGTGATCATCTCATCCTTGGGGTTAATTAGTGGTCCTCTCTGTGATATCGGTGACGAAGTATACATCTACCCTTTCAGGAATGACAGCTTAGCGTGAGTATAATGGAGCCCCTCTACCATCAACATCACCACTGCAAAGTTTGTGCAAAGAAATGGTATATACCACAGCAGCAAGGACATAGCTGCCGGTTGCCCAGTTTCCCCCTCTCCCATTCTTCTGTCCACTTTCCCATTTGCTGTAGCAAGGGGGCCGGTGGAGGACGATGACGACACACTTGATGGAGAGGGCAGAGCCAGCAAGCACAACCTGCCCTCCCTTCCCCCCGATATGATGACAACCATGTAAGCTGCAGATGATTATAATGGGCCTCAAAGTAAGAGCTGGAAACCGTGGTTTGGAAGTGCGTTTTCAACTTGGAGGCAATCTTACGGTCACTAAAGTTTGCTGTCTTCGGATGCAACAAGAAACTGTGGAGGTTTCTTGGAAACCAGGAAGAGATAAAACTAGTGTGCTTCAGGAGTGAAGGGGAATATGAGAGCCCAAGCCATGGAATATGAGAGCCTAAGCCTTTGGGATGCGGGTGGCGCTGTGGCTTAAACCGATCAGAAGGTCGGCAGTTTGAATCCCCGCGACGGGGTGAGTTCCCGTTGCTCGATCCCTGCTCCTGCCAACCTAGCAGTTCAAAAGCATGTCAAAGTGCAAGTAGATAAATAGGTACAGCTATGGTGGGAAGGTAAACGGCATTTCCGTGCGCTGCTCTGGTTCGCCAGAAGCAGCTTAGGCATGCTGGCCACATGACCCGGAAGCTGTACTCCGGCTCCCTCGGCCAATAAAGCAAGATGAGCGCCTCAACCCCAGTGTCGTCCGTGACTGGACCTAACGGTCAGGGGTCCCTTTACCTATACCACCTTTTAGGCCAATTGCCTCACAAAGTGATCATAGTCACAACACATCAATAAACAATTGTTTTCTATATAGATTAAAATACTGTAACACTTTATACCGAGTTCCCCATGACCAATGCCTTAAAATGAACTAAGAATGTTGGGAAATTAAAGCTACACTAGGAATTTGGTTCCTTTCAGACAAGTCATAGTTAAGATCAACTATGGTTTGTTGGGTTCAGAGGATGTTGCAAGGTGTGGTTAATTAAAAAGGGAAGGAAAAGTTTCTGGACTCCTCTCCCCAGCTGCACCGGGGAAGAGGAAGGAGTGTGTGGACCCAGTGGAGGCTAGACTTATTCCTGTTATGATAAACCATTGTTTACTATGATTCCTGAATGCAGCCTTTAAGTCTGATGAAGGAAGTATTTCTCAGCTGAAAGTTTCTAGCAAAACTTAGTTTTGACCTCTCCCTTTGTAGGGACAATTATTTGTTTAACCAGACAACCTGGAGCATCTGCAAAAAACCCGAAAATATCATCCTTTGGAACATTGTGTTGTTTTCCCTCCTGCTGGCAATCGGGCTGGCTGAAGCCATCCTCTGCCTCATCCAAGTGGTCAACAGTCTCATCGGGTTCATACGTGGCTTGAGGGAAAGAAAGGTGAGTGCATGAGAGAAAATTGGGATGCGCACTTCAGATCTTCCCGCCTCCAATAAAGTGTAGCAGAACGGGGGAAGATAGAAGAAAAGGCAACGCAAGCATTACGGGGCATAGAATATATTCCTTATAAAAACAGTTGTGCGAATGAGGTCTAGAAAACCATGAGTTGCATTTGAGAGAATGAACTGGTTTATCCTTGGTTTATGAAGGAATGAAACTGGTCGGCCATTTTGTATTTGGGTTTTAGTTGTGAAACGTTTGCTTTCCATTCAGATCAGATATCGGGAACCTTTGGTCCACCTTTGCATGGCTACCGCTACAGTTGCCCATTTGTATTCAATGTGTCATGGTAGGTTGTACAGTGGTACCTCTGCTTGCGAACAGGATCCGTTCCAGAGGCCCGTTCGCAACATGAAAAGAACACAACCTGTGTCTGCGCACGCGCGGGTCGTGATTCGCCTCTTCTGCACATGCGCATGATGTCATTTTGCACGTCTGCGCATGCGTGAGTGGCGAAACCTGGAAGTAACCCTTTCCGGTACTTCCGGATCACCGCAGGACGCAATTTGAAAACATGCAACCTGAAGCAAACATAACATGAGGTATGACTGTGTTCCTATTTGGGGGAATCTCAGGCCACTAGGTCAACTGTGGCCCTCAGACCTCTCTCTTAGGCCCCTAGGACTCTTCCCAACCTCTCTCCAGGCCTGTCTCTCCTCATCCATGCTCTAGGCCCTCCTGACTGGAATGTGTCTTTGAACAGTGATAATCCCTCTTGGCTGACTGGCTGGAAGACAGGTGTGTGAGTGTGTGTGTGTGTGTGTGTGTGTGGAAAATGGCCTACTGTACAATGATAAAATTGACATGGTGGGAGGCAGCAATACTTCTGAATACCAGTTGCTGAAAACCACAGGAGAAGATTGTGCTATTGGGCTCGAATCCAGTCACTTTTATTGTATCCAGCCAAAGGCCTTTACAATGGACGACAGGGAATAAAAGGAAAACTTGCTGCCAGCACAAATTTGGCTACCTGGGGTGTAATATATAGATGTTTATCTGCCAGGAGTTGTACTCGAATCCTGCTTGCATGCTTCCCACTGACCACTATAAGAACAGGATGATAGATTTAGATGGACCATTGGCCTGATCTGGCCTGCTGTTATATAGCGTGGGGTTGCCATATTTCAAAAAGTGAATTTTGAAATAGTTTTTAAAAGGAAATTCGCCCAAAGCTTCCAACATGTGTTGCCATACTTCCAGATTTTCCAGGACATTTCAGTGCTTTCTGTCCAGACCCTGCTTCCAACAGCCAAATCCTAGCTATGTCCAGGAATTTCCGGACGTATGGCAACCCTAATATGGTGGTTCCCCATAGCTTGGGGGCACAACCTGTATCCACCAGAACCGTGTGTTCTGTATTGCAGACCCAAGTTCATGGAACTCCTTTCCAGTTAAGGTCAGACATGTCTCCTCCCTATTGAACATCTGGGGCCAAGTGAAGACTTTTATTGTTATTATTATTTAAACTAAATTCTGAAAAAGTAAAATGGAACTATGCTATCTGATTGCGATCTTGACTTATTTTGTTAAGAGAACTCATCCTTTCGCTTGCTTGCAGACGGATATTGCAGGAATGTGACCGGCCTACGAAGAAGACGAAAGACAAATAACCAACAGCCAACATGTGTAAAGTCAGGATAGTGTGTGTTGTATATTTATAGCTGTGGTGGGGAGCCTGGGGCCCTCCAGATATTGCTGGACTCCCAACTCCCATCAGCTCCAGCCAGCATGGCCAATGGTCAGGAATCATGCGAGCTGCATGTAACCTGGGAATATCTGGAGAGTCACAGGTTCCCCACCTCAGATTTATAGGAACCAGAAACACAGCGGATTCTTATAACCACAGAAAGAATCCCAAAACTTTCTTTTTTATATATAAAGTTAAACACGATATAGGTAGGGGGAAAGGTTGTGTGTAATTTATTTAGGACTTTTCTGAGATTATACTAGATGGACCATTGGCCTGATCCTGTAGCCTATCCTATGGTTACCAGATTTTTTTCAATGAATCTGGGGACACTTTTTTATGAAGCTGAGTAGCAACAGAGAGTCAGCAGTTGGGATGGTGAGGCAAAAGACCCTGGGCCCAAGCACACATGCATATTGTATAAAGGTGCAAAGCCCTTCTTTTGCACCCTGTGAAACATAAATGCGTAGAGTTTTTAAAAAACTGGGCAATGGCTGCCTGTCCGCGGCTCCCGAGGCTCCCCTGATCTGTCAAAACAAAGGGGGCAGGAGTTCGAGGGAGACTCAGGAGTAATGGCCAAGTGGCGCACCATTGCCCAGTTTTTAAAAAACTGTGCATTTATGTTTCACAGGATGCGAAAGAAGGGCTTTGCACCTTGCCTGGCAGAGAAACCACATGCCTTGCACCCCTCCTGGGCAACGGCTGCCCACTCGCTACGCCCGAGCCTCCCCCATCAGTCAAAACAAAGGGGGAAGGGGGCAAGAGATCTGTACCGCCAGACATCCCTGATTCCCCTTTGGCAGTGGCAGCAGCAGTCAGCAGCTCGGAGCCAGCCAGAGCCAACTGCGCTACCAGGCTGGCTCCAGGCTGCTGAGGCTGCCGCTGCCACATTTCCCGGGGATAGATTTGCAAATCTGGGGACATTCCAGGGATGGAATTTGTCCAGAGACAGATTTGCAAATCTGGGGACTGTCCCCGGGAACCGAGGACGTCTGGTAACCCTAGCCTATCCTTATGTTCTTGTGTTTCATTTATTCCATCTCCCTTTTGAGTGCAAGCAAAGGACAGTTGGGTGTCCTGCCCCCCCCCCCCCATATAAATCCTGGTTACACCCATTGGCTTTTAGCAAATAAATTATGCTGTTCGATTCAGACATACTCCCATGCCACGTGGAATAGCAACATGAATAAAAGGCCCCTTACACTGCTGGGTGCAATACAAAGAGAGGCCAAAGTACCCCAGCAATATTTAATCTTCTGTCCCACATGCAGATTCTACAGCTATTATTACAAATGAGCTAGTTTTTGTGTCCTAACCATGTAAACAAAAATTTTGCCCTGCTCCTCCTCCTCCTCCTTCTCTCTCTCTCTCTCTCTCTCTCTCTCTCTCTCACTCACACACACACACACACACAGTGTTTTACATCACAGTCATAATCAGGATGCTTCACTTGACAGTAGAGGTTCTTATGTTCTTAGCTGCCTGAGATTAAATCCCAAGAAAGAGAGAGCCAGAGATAGATGTTTATGTTGTCTAGAATGGACAAACAAATGATGTATATTCTGAAACCTTACAATTTACCTTGTTTTAGAGACTTGCGCATTTAAACCAGTCTTGTTTCTCATCGGGGCTTCTGTCTGTGTCATGTCTTGCCTGTAAATATTAAATGTTGTTGTATTATTATTTGAGGCATGCTTCTTTTATTAGTTGGAAGAACAACTGGCTAAAGGAGGCTGCGTGGCAGAATCTGTTCAGGCAGGCTTGCACACGTATCCAATCTTGAAAACCACATTTTGCTTCATATCCATTTGCTGCAGGACAGTTACATTCTTCCTCAAAGGAGATGAACACCTCGAATTTTAAATTCCTAAACAGTGGCAAAGTAGGTTAGGCTAAGAGTAGAGATTGGCAATTTCATTTTTCCAATCTCTAATTCACTTCTTCATGTTTCCACATCAGTTTGCAAATTCTTCCTTTTTAAAGTCTTTGGGAAGATTCGTCATCGTTTTAGTGTGAATTGGGACATTTCTATGCAGTTTTGCGCAATATACCGTATTTTTCGCTCCATAGGACGCACTTTTTCCCCTCCAAAAATGAAGGGGAAATGTGTGTGCGTCCTATGGAGCGAATGCAGGCTTTCGCTGAAGCCTGGAGAGCGAGAGGCATCGGTGCGCACCGACCCCTCTCGCTCTCCAGGCTTCAGGAAGCTATCCGCAAGCCTTGCAAGCCCGGTGGGAGTTCCCGCGGGCTCACAAGGCTTGCAGGCAGCAGCCTGCAGCCCCGGCGAGTGTCCGCAAGCCTTGCGCGCCCGGCAGGAGGTCCCGCCGAGCTCGCGAGGCTTGGGGCAGCAGCCTGTCGCCCGAAGCACGGGGAGCCCTCCGGAGGGCTCCCCATGCTTCGGGCGAGTGTCTGCAAGCCTTGCGCGCCCGGCAGGAGGTCCCGCCCAGCGCGCAAGGCTTGGGGCGGCAGCCTGTCGCCCGAAGCACGGGGAGCCCTCCGGAGGGCTCCCTGTGCTTCAGGCGAGTGTCTGCAAGCCTTGCGCGCCCGGCAGAAGGTCCCGCCCAGCGCGCAAGGCTTGGGGCTGCAGCTTGTCGCCCGAAGCACGGGGAGCCCTCCGGAGGGCTCCCCGTGCTTCGGGCGAGTGTCTGCAAGCCTTGCGCGCCCGGCAGGAGGTCCCGCCGAGCGCGCAAGGCTTGGGGCTGCAGCTTGTCGCCCGAAGCACGGGGAGCCCTCCGGAGGGCTCCCCGTGCTTCGGACGAGTGTCTGCAAGCCTTGCGCGCCCGGCAGGAGGTCCCGCCCAGCGCGCAAGGCTTGGGGCTGCAGCTTGTCGCCCGAAGCACGGGGAGCCCTCCGGAGGGCTCCCCGTGCTTCGGACGAGTGTCTGCAAGCCTTGCGCGCCCGGCAGGAGGTCCCGCCCAGCGCGCAAGGCTTGGGGCTGCAGCTTGTCGCCCGAAGCACGGGGAGCCCTCCGGAGGGCTCCCCTTGCTTCGGGCGAGTGTCTGCAAGCCTTGCGCGCCCGGCAGGAGGTCCCGCCGAGCGCGCAAGGCTTGGGGCTGCAGCTTGTCGCCCGAAGCACGGGGAGCCCTCCGGAGGGCTCCCCGTGCTTCGGGCGAGTGTCTGCAAGCCTTGCGCGCCCGGCAGGAGGTCCCGCCGAGCGCGCAAGGCTTGGGGCGGCAGTCTGTCGCCCGAAGCACGGGGAGCCCTCCGGAGGGCTCCCCGTGCTTCGGGCGAGTGTCTGCAAGCCTCGCGCGCCCGGTGGGAGGTCCCGCCCAGCGCGCGAGGCTTGGGGCGGTAGCCTGCAGCCCGAAGCACGCGAGGCTTGGGGCGGCAGCCGCGGGGGGGGGGATAATTTTTTTTATTCATTTCCCCCCCCAAAAAACGAGGTGCGTCCTATGGACCGGTGCGTCCTATAGAACGAAAAATACGGTACACATTTTTTGCAATGCATTTTTGTACTTTGTTTTCTCTAATATACACTTTGCCCTAGCATATACATTTACATACACATTCCTTGGTTGGAGAACTGCATTGCAAAATTCGGAAAAGTGCTAACTGCAAAGGATGGGCATGTTTTGGTTTGCATCTTGTTTTGTGAATTAGGCAAGTGTGAATTACATAAGTTCACATTTAAATGTGAACTAGATCAAATTGCAGTTCCCTAGCTGAAAGAAGGCTGATCGCCGAAGAATTGATGCTTTTGAATTATGGTGCTGGAGGAGACTCTTGAGAGTCCCATGGACTGCAAGAAGATCAAACCTATCCATTCTTAAGGAAATCAGCCCTGAGTGCTCACTGGAAGGACAGATCCTGAAGCTGAGGCTCCAATACTTTGGCCACCTCATGAGAAGAGAAGACTCCCTGGAAAAGACCCTGATGTTGGGAAAGATGGAGGGCACAAGGAGAAGGGGACGACAGAGGACGAGATGGTTGGATAGTGTTCTTGAAGCAACCAACATGAGTTTGACCAAACTACGGGAGGCAATGGAAGACAGGAGTGCCTGGCATGCTCTGGTCCATGGGGTCACGAAGAGTCGGACACGACTAAACGACTAAACAACAACAAAAATTAGAAAGCATGCATCAAAACATAATGTTGAAAGTAACGTTAACATGCATCATATCGGAGAAATGGTTTGCAACAATGTGTATATGAGGAGAAATGAGCTCTAAAATGGAATGATGTAGGACGCTGCCTTTCACCAAGTTAGATCACCATATCTCAGTATTTCCCACAATCGTTGGCAGTGGATCACCAGGGCTTCAGACAGGAGCTGAACCTGGAACCTTCTGCATAATGGGCGGCCCAGGATGTTTTGCTGCTGTAAGCAAAACATCCCCCCTCCCCGCCACTGCCCACAGATCCAGGCCCCCTCCTTGCCCCCGCTGTCACCCCAGCGCTGCCACCTTGCCACCACAATTAACACAGAACACAACTACTTTAAAATGGGGCATCCAGAAAGTATAGCACAATGCAGCTGCACAAGAACATAAATCACTCCCAAAATATAATTGCAAACCAGCCTCTTGCATAAAATGTACCTTAAGTATGCCTACAAACTCAATGAGCTTGCTTTTGCCAGGTAATCTCATTTACCGTATTTTTCCGTGTATAAGACGAGGTTATTTTATTTTAAAATTATGCTACAATTTTTGGGTCCTCTTATACATGGGTAGTGGAGAGGTGGGACGGGCGTTTGGTGGCTGCCGCAAGCAGGAGATTGTCAACGGCGTATTTGCGGGTGATTGGCTGGTGCGGCAAGTTCTGCAGGCTATTGGCTGTTGTGGCAATAGGGCGATTGGCGCTTGCTTTCTGCTTGCGTGCCAAAGATTGGTGGCTTTGTTGATGTGCGTGCAATTGGCTGTGGTGGTCCTGCAGGTGAGCGGTTTTCAGCACCCCCCAAAAAAGCTCAACAACTCTGGGCAATCTCCCCCCATTTTCTCAATTTGGAGTCCCTAAAAAGAGGGGACGTCTTATACATGGGGGCGTCTTATACACGGGAAAATATGGTATGTTAGCTCTATTCTGAGACACTCACATCTCATCAACTCAAAGAAGCATTTCTCTTTTCTGAACTTGATAGTATTCTGTGCTGTACGCTGACATGTTTAAAAGTTTCTTCGATTGTCCTTGAATCTTCCTGCCACGCTTGCCATCCAGTGTGATGCGCAACACCCTTTAAGAATCATTGCTCCAAGACCTCACTTGGTATCCACAATCCCTATGCTGGATATTTTTTGTTTGTTCCATTAATCTCTCATTTTTTCCTGGTATTGAAGGACACACACGCAGAGATTGTTTAGTCTGTTGAGAGAGAGATAGGCGGGGTCCTACTCCAACGTCATAAACTGCTCTGCTCCCACTTTGCGCACACCCCAAGTTAGTCCTTCAGATAGCAACAGTTCGCCAGTGGAAGAGCTTGCAGAAGGTTCGTCTGACAAGACACAGGCGTTTTGCTGCTTGAACTTGGCTCCACTGCCAGAAACTCACATCTCCTGATAGCTGGAGAAGATGGCTTTGAGCACAAGCGGCTTGGTGGCCCTGGTTGCCTTTTATGTTGTTACTTTAGCAACTGGAATATGGGCTTCCTGGAAAGCCAAGAAGCTGAAAAGCAGGAAGCCCAGTGAAGTGGCCATGGTGGGAAACAGGAAAATGGGTTTTTGCCTTGGACTGTTCACCGCTACCGGTAAGTACCAATTTCCCAAAAACCAAGGAGGTTGTGGATTCTCCTTCCTTGGAGGTTTCTAAGCAGAGGTTGGGTGGCCATCTGTCATGGATGCTTTAGTTGAGATTCCTGCATTGCAAGGGGTTGGATTATATGATTCCAACTTACAATTCTAATGACTCATGGTGTGAGGCATCATGATGTTATAGATGGGCTTTGTCATGAGACAGGATTGCCAATTTTTAAAAGGAACTAACCTGATGTCTAGGCAGGGTCCAGAAATGTGGCTGGGTGATTAAGTGGCCCGGGAAAATGCCAAAATTCAGAAGGGGGAAGTCAGAGTTTTTGTGTTTGGGTATTAGTTTGTGTGTGCGTTTTTATGTCCGTGGTCTTTCCCAGCGTTAACGGGGAGATGTTGCAGATGAAGCATGAGACCTTCTGAATGCAAAGGGAGTATTCTACCACTGAACTACTGCATCTGAGTCTTAGGTCTAGAATTTTTTTTGCAGCTGATTTATTTTAAAGCACTTCTTTCCCAAGCTTATTTATTTATTTATATTTCAAAGTTTCTTTTTCCAGTTATACAAAATAATGTGGGGGGGGGGGGGAGAAAGAAGAAGGTGCAATATAGACTAATATAGCAGTTTTTTAAATTTTAAAGCACTTCCTTTCCAAAGTTTTTTTTATTAATCAATATTTTAAAGTTTTTCATTTATACAAAATTTTATATATGTATCTTATATGATTAATAACCTGCTATATTCTGTATACACTTGTTCCAAAAATCAATATATTTATCCAAACAAAGCCTGCATCTATAAATGCAATCCGTTCATATGTTGTGAGTGCTGTCATGTCTTCAATCCATTGATTAAAGAGGACCAGATTTTTGTTTTTCCAATTCATCAATATCTGTCTTTTGGGCATACTTAGAACACAGAGAATCAATTTTTGTTGTCTGTCCACTTGTCAACTTCCATATATTAAGTGTATAATTCAAAAGAATATTTCCCTCTGAATATTTTAAGTTTTTCCATACAGTTGTATTTACACAGTTCAAAACTTTCACCGAAAACTCAGTGGCAATAGGACACTGTAAGAACACCATGTTTCCAAGAGGCATTATCCTCCAACAAGGAGCTGCGTTCAACAGTCCTTTTCTATGCAAAACTAATGGAGTCCAATAGATTCTAAATATTATTTTCTGTTGTGTAAGCCTTAGTTTAAGATCCATCGGTGCCTTTGCTATGGAAACTAAAACACTGTCACACTGTCTACCTGGTCTATAGGAACATCCATATCTTATTTCCAGTTGTTTCTTACAGTCTGCATATCAAACTTATTTATTAATAACAAATATCTATAAAATGTAATTGCCGGGTTTTTTTGTTTCAAAAGATCTGGTGTCTGTGCTCGCTTCGGCAGCACTTATACTAAAATTGGAATGATACAGAGAAGATTAGCATGGCCCCTGCGCAAGGATGACACGCAAATTCGTGAAGCGTTCCATATTAAAAAAAAAAAAAAAAGATCTGGTGTCTCTGAGGCTGAAAAAGCCGCCAATGCAAACACTGTTTTTTAAATTTTTAATTAGTTTTTATTAAAGATTTTATTGTGCTACGAAACAAACCAACAGGGGAAAGTACAGTATTTTACCATGTATAAGACTAGTTTTCCCCCCTAAAAAATAATGTCAAAAATTAGGGGGAGTCTTATGCATGGGGCCATCTCCCCCCATTTTCTTAAATCTGAGTCCCCCAAAATAGGGGACATCTTATACATGGGGGCGTCTTATAGACGGGAAAGTATGGTACATCTTTTGTCTGCACTTTCAGTTCATAAGAGTCTTTTTCGCAGTTTGTTTACATGTAGCGAGAGACATTTTTGTCATGGACCTCTTGAGATTGGGGGGAAATAGATGGGGAGGGGGAGATGGGTGTGTTGTTCTTTGTTACAAGACGTTGTAGCTGCAGATATTGCTATTGGAATGCATCTGACGATTGATAATTATCACTTAAAACACTTAACGTATAAAATTTGTCTTCCTCATCTATCGGTTGATCCAAAGTCATTATGCCGCTTCCATCCAATTTTTTCATACATGCCATCCTTTCCCCAATTTTAAAAATGGGATTCCCCCACAAAGTCAATTTAGCGTGGATCAAATCTGTTTTTTATTTGGCATTATATTCCATATCTTTCTAAATGACTTAATTGTGTCAAGAGTTTCCTTAATTTTAAAATATTTTGATCCTAATATTGTCCAACCAACCAAAGGTGCTGTGTATGCATATTCTCATGTAGCCACTTCTTTTCCAAAGTCAATCAATAAATAAAACCTCTCGTCAGTCTGAAAGAGAAAGTATTGCAAAAGAGGTTTTCATTGCCAGGGATTGAGACCTGAGATGTCCTAAGTGCAATGTAAATATTCTATCACTGAGACATGGTCCTTCCCTTATTCAGGGCCTTATAGGAATTGGAGCTAAAGGCAGCACAGCCCAGCATTTATTTTTAGCTGGGATGTCCATTTTGAGCGAATGTCCAAGTTTAAGTGTGTTCTTCCTGCTTTCTTTCAGCCACGTGGGTTGGAGGAGCATATATCAATGGCACTGCTGAAATTGTCTACCTGCCTTCACGAGGACTCCTGTGGGTCCAGGCCCCAGTAGGATTTGCTCTGTCTCTCCTTATTGGTAAAGTTTTCAAAAAAGCTTAAATATGTAACTACGGTGGTACCTTGGGTTAAGTACTTAATTCGTTCCGGAGGTCCGTTCTTAACCTGAAACTGTTCTTAACCTGAGGTACCACTTTAACTAATGGGGCCTCCCGCTGCTGCCACGTGATTTCTGTTCTCATCCTGAGGTAAAGTTCTTAACCTGAGGTACTATTTCTGGGTTAGCGGAGTCTGTAACCTGAAGCGTATGTAACCTGAAGCGTCTGTATCCCAAGGTACCACTGCATTCCATCCAATAAAAATCATTACTGGAAATGATGAGAGCCTCGTCCAAGGGGAATGCTGAAGTTTGACTTTGGTTCACATTGTTTCCTCACAAATTGCCCTTGTCGCACATACGAAAAGTCTCTCAAGGAGTAATCCAAACACAAGATCCGCTGGGATGAGGGGATTTCTGGATAGGTGGATCTTGGGCTGGATCTGGACTAAATTTCCCTATCTTGGGCCAGCCATAAATACTTCAGTGCAAACCCTCCATCTCTGATCCTGTGAAGCCCAAGCCAGGAAAATACCCCAAAAGAGGTGCTCCAAGGGTGTGGCAGAGGCAGGGCAGAGGAGGAGACACCCCTTATTTCAAACTCCTTTCAGCTCAGTCACATGACCTAGCAACCCAGCAGTTTGCCATCCAGCCATCTCTGAAGGTCACTGTGATGACTATTCCCAGGTCAGAGTGCTGGTCCAGGTGTGAGGAGACCCCGGTTCAAACCTCCACTCAGCTATGGAAACTTGCTAGGTGATTTCAGACCAGTCACCTTCTCTCAGACTACAGGATTGTTGTTAAGGAAAAAATGGGAAAGAGGAACCACGTGTGCCACTCTTAGCTCCTTGGGGGAAATTTTGGGTATCTAAAAACATTGCTTCTGCCCAGATGACAATAATTGCAATACAACTGCTTTTTAACAGGTGGGCTCTTCTTTGTCAATCCAATGAGATCGAAGAAGTACGTGACAGTGATGGATCCACTCCAAGAAACATATGGGAATGTGATGGCAAGCCTCATGTTTATTCCATCGTTGATAGGGGACATATTCTGGTTTGCAGCTATTCTTGCTTCCTTAGGTAACTAAACATCTCTTGCTTGTCTTAAGGACTGAAGGCTTGTTTCAGTAAAGTAGGAACTCCTTTAATTACGGCCCATGAGTCCGTGCAGCCCACATTTCCACTTCATGCAATTCAAATGTCTACGGCTGGGGAAAGATAGATGGAGTGATTTGCCCTAAGTCGGATGAGGAACCTCAGACCAGGCAGCCCAATGTGGCCCTCTAGATCTCTCTCTCTCTGGCCCTTGGCACTCTCCCCAGGCCACAACCCCTCCTCAGCCATGTCCTGCAACAACCCTACTTCATACCCGCCCTGAGGAATAATCAGAACTGAACTCCACATCTGGGAATGTTCATAATGCCTAGAGCAGCCTTTCCCAACCTCTGGCACTCCAGATGTTTTGGGGTTCAAAGGCCATCAGCCCCAGATGGTGTGGCCAATGATCACAGTCCAATGATTGGAACTGCAGACTAGTAACAACTGGAGGGCATCTGGTTGGGGGGGGGGAAACATCTAGTCTAGAAGAACATCTCTCTTCATGTTAATGCTTGTATCTCCTAAGGAGCAATTCTGTCACTTGTGTTACACACTAATATAACGATGTAAGGGAAATGGTGTCGCATTAAATTTCATGCTATAGCTTAACATTGTCCTTTTTTCCACAGGTGCAACCATGCAGGTCATTTTGGATATCCATGGTATTTTAGTCATTATTATCTCTGCATGCACGGTTATAATCTATACTTTATTAGGCGGCCTGTACTCAGTTGCATATACAGATGTAATACAGCTGATCTTTATAACAGTTAGCCTGGTAAGTCCCAATATTGTTATTTTACTACTCACTTGAAATGTTGGTGTGATTTTTTAAAAAAACCCATAACCATATTCTACACACATGGGGCTTGGTCGCGGTCTCTGCGAGGCTGTGATGGGTACAAAATGCTAGGACAAAATTATGAGTCTGGGGATAATCTTTGCCTGCAGTGAATCTGAGCACCATCAAAGTGAATGAGCGCTCTCTCTATATGTGTGTTGCTGGAGCTTCAGGTGTGAGCAGGAGCTTCTATAAGCACATTGGAGCCAGTTCTCTATAGTAATCATCAGCAACCAGCTGCTCGTAAGATCTAATATTGTCTGTGGGTGAGCAGCTATCACTCATCACTCACCTATGTCCTCTGTTTAATGGATTTTGGCAAGCAGAAGCAGATATTTTATTTTACTTTTCTCTTTTCACTTGTGGGTAACTTGTGGGTAGCATATTTTGCAAACCAGAGCTCAAGGCTGGTGTCCTTGAGGGAACTTGATGGGGAAATAATTCTGATGTTTCTCTTTTTACCACAAGTGGGTTTGTATCCCCTTCGCCCTCATGAACCCTGCAACGAAAAGCATTGCCTACACTGCTGCGCACGACGTCTTCCAAGCATCTTGGATTGGAAAAATGGAAGTGCAGTATCTTGGAAGGTGGTTCGATGACTTCTTATATTTGGTAAGAACTGCTCCCAAGGCAGATGGAGGGCAAGCTGGTGGCGCTTGCTGTTTTATTTCATTCTGGCCAGACTGTAGAAATAGTTGTGTTGGATGAGCTGGGGAAATGTATACCATGCCTGCAGAGGAAAAACACCCCTTCACAATTTGAATCTGAGTCACATCTGAGAACGGATTTCCAAGCGGCTTCCTGTAATGCCCCCATTACTGGCTACGCTGATAACTTTGAACTGCCCTGCTCTCTGCTCAAGTTTGGTCCACAGTGAGTGGGGGAATTAAAGATTTGGCCCTCGGGCTAGTATTGCCCCTTTCTAACATTTATTTCTGTGGTTTTCTTTTTGTAAATAAAGTCGGGATTAAGGGTTTTCCCCCCTCAGGACGGTGGATGGTTGTTTGTGTTTGTGAAGTGGTGGTAGCACTTGCCCTTCTTCTGATAGGAAATGCTTTGCAGGGGGAACAGACCCAAAAATGGGGGGGGGGGGTGTCAGGAAGGGTCAGTTGTTGGGGAATCAGAAATGTCCCTACTTTCACCTCAGGAATGTTGGAGGTTATGAGATTGCCATTTGTTCTGATCTATTGCTGAATAGATTCCTAAGGGTTTTCCCTTGGGAAGAAACAAGGCAAGAGGGAAACCACTTGGAACCACAGCAAAATTGGGAGTGAGCCCTTCGTCGCTCGAACAAGACTCAGTTGGAACGGAAGGCCACAAGACCTAACAGCACTTGGATTGCATTGCCTGAAGTGACTTTGGGGCTGCCTGTATGTGATGGGAGGCTGACCGATATGTTCATAACCTTCTGCTTCTCTTCCAGGTTCTTGGGAGTATCCCGTGGCAAATCTATTTCCAGCGCGTTCTCTCGGCTTCTTCTCCAAACGAAGGAAGGCTCATCTCCTACCTTTCTGGACTGGGGTGCTTCATCATGGCCATCCCTTCTGTTGTCATTGGGGCTGTCGCTGCTTCCACAGGTTAGATTAGCATGCTCCATAACACCACCCGGAGGATTGCGAATCCTCCCTGACTCTTCTGGGGAGAAAGAAGTTGCCGCCTTGGGTGTGATGAATTTTAGGGACAGCCAATTTCGTTCAACGATACGCTGTTCCTAACCTAGCCTACTCTACCCGTTGGAAAAAGTGATAGGGAAGACTTCCTGTTCCTTTGCATGCGTTAACCCTCATCCTGAAATATGATTAAACCTTTTAACATACATGACGCTTCTCTGTTTCCTTTCTAAGACTGGAATCAGACTGCCTATGGCCTCCCCAGTCCCAACGACAGAGGAGAGTCTGCCCTTATTCTCCCACTGGTTCTCTACCATCTGTGCCCAACGTATGTCGCCCTTGGTGGCTTGGGCGCCCTGGCTGCTGCCGTGATGTCTTCGGGCGATTCTGCCTTGCTCTCGGCTGGTACCTTGTTTGCTCACAACATATACAGGAAAGTCTTCAGGAAAAATGTGAGTTGTTGCAAATAATATCGACACCAGCAGGTGGAGGGAGGTCTGTGGGGGACACAAGTGTCTTCACTATATTATTTTTGGTGCCTGCTAAAAAATTTGTTTTGTTTTGACAAGCCCACCCAGATATGTAGAATGTTGATTTGTATTTTAATCTGTTTTTAGTTTATCATGGATTTTACGATTCGATAATCTTTATTGTCATTGTCCTATACAGAACAACAAAATTGAAAAAATCTACATCAGACATTCAAAAACCAACAAGCCTGCTATCCCAACTATCCCAACCTGGTTAGCCCCTAAAAACTCTGATACCCCATAATTGAATACAATATACTCACATAGAGACTACCTTACACTTTGTTTAAAATCTCTACGCTGATTTAATTGTTGCTTGCTACTGTTTTTACGAATAGTTTTATTGTTTTATTCCTTTCATAAATTGCTTTGAGGGTGTTTTTTTATATATATACAATCAAGCAGTGCATACATTTTTATGAAATAAAATTAAAGAAAATTAAGCAGGAATTTCCTCCCAATGCAAAACAGAAGCATGATTTTCCTGCACCTGGGGAGGAAAAGGTTAAATCCTTTCTCCATGTCTGTTCTGATGCTGTCAATTGTCCCTCCCCTCACCCCATGATATTTGTATTAAAAAAACGAAAGAAACTGAATGTTAAATGCTAGGCCAAATCTAGGTTCTCTCTATAAGAAGAGAGAAACTTGAAAGGCCACAACAGAAATATGCACTGGAACATAATAAAATTTAAAGAGAGGAAGCCAGTAGTTACACAGAATTACGCCACTCAGAATGATCATAGGAAATAGATTTGTAACATTTCGTAAAATATATTGCAAGGCTCCTCATCTCATTATCTCATTAGCTAAAACGGCTCTTGGGGTTTGCGGTAAGCAGTTGACTTTACCAGAAAGAATATCGCAGAGACCTTTCTTTTAAAACGAAATAAAATTCTTAATTTAAGGGGTTTCCGGGAATTTCCAGGAACCAGTAACAACAGGGTTCAAAGCCACCCCAAATCGCAGAAAGACAATTTAAATAATAATACAGTGGTACCTCTAGTTACGAACTTAATTTGTTACCGGAGGTCCGTTCTTAACCTGAAACTGTTCTTAACGAGAGGCGTGCTTTCGCTAATGAAGCCTCTTGCTGCCACTGTGCCGCCGGCACACGATTTCCATTCGCAAAGTTCTCAACTCGAGGTAACTCTTCCAGGTTAGCGGAGTTTGTAACCTGAAGTGTTTGTAAGCTGAGGCGTTTGTAACTCGAGGTACCACTGTAATAATAAGTGATATTGATAAAAGTTACCCAGCTTAGTGTAATTGTGTTTAGGCCCTAGCAGCCCACCTGAACTCAGCTATGAAGCTCCCTGGGTGGGCCAGTCGCCACGTCTCGGCCCCCAGCCTACCTCAAAGGGTTGTTGTATGGGTAAAATGGAGAGGAGAATCATGCACACCACCTTGAATTCGTTGGAGGAAAGGCGGCTGTAAGAATAACGGAGGATGGCAGGAGGTTGGATACAGGGAGCTGTGTGTGAGCAAGCTGAAGAGCAAGCTTCGCAGAGCCTCTTTTTACTAGCAGAAGTCAACAATTGGAATCAGTAGTGAAACCACTCTGAACATGACGTATTTCCATCTAAGCACATTTCCAGCGTTATCAAATACACGTGTTAGCAGGTGTTTCCCTAAAATGTTCCCCGATACAGTGGTACCTCAGGTTACATACACTTCAGGTTACAGACTCCGCTAACCCAGAAATAGTGCTTCAGATTAAGAACTTTGCTTCAGGATGAGAACAAAAATCATGCTCCGGCAGCACGACGGCAGCAGGAGGCCCCATTAGCTAAAGTGGTGCTTCAGGTTAAGAACAGTTTCAGGTTAAGTACGGACCTCCGGAACGAATTACTGTATTTTTCGCTCTATAACACGCACCCGACAATAACACGCACGTAGTTTTTAGAGGAGGAAAATCCGTAGGCATGCCACCCGTAGGCATTCCCTCCATAACACGCACCCTTACTTTCTAGGAGGAAAAAAGTGAGTGTTATGGTGCAAAAAATACGGTAAGTACTTAACCTGAGGTAGCACTGTACTTGATTACAACTGCGTCCCTGGTCATGCTCCAGCCAAGCGTTATGTCGAGTGACCAAATCTTTAAGAAGACAAACGGTCAGGGGAAACCCCCTGTTTGCTAGCCAAGAGGCACAAGTTCAGGGAGCGTGGGCGCAAGGCTCCTGGGCACGCTGTTGCCTGCCAGGTGCAAGGTGTGCCTCAGCACAAGCGGAGCGTTACCTCCACAGCGGCATAGAAATGTAATAGCACCTAAACAAATAATAAAACACCTATTTCTTTATTTCCAGGCGTCGGAGGAAGAAGTGCTATGGGCGATGAGAATGTCCATGGTGATCTTTGGGATGATGTCCGCAGGTCTAGCTTTTTATGCCCATTCCATTTATGACCTCTGGTTCCTGAGTGGAGAACTCGTCTACGCTCTCCTCTTCCCCCAGCTCTGCTGCGTCCTCTTCATTCGCAACACCAACACTTACGGCTCCGCCGCCGGGTTCTTCTTGGGCCTTCTCCTGCGCCTCTTGGCGGGGGAGCCCGCCCTGAACATCCCCCCGGTCATCCATTACCCAGGATGCTCTCTGGTTGACGGGGCCTATGTCCAGCTGTTCCCATTTAAGCTGTTCACCATGCTGGTATCTTTGCTGACCATCATCTCTGTCTCGCATCTGTCCGCCTTTCTATTTAAGGCCAACGTCCTTCCCCGCAGATGGGACGTCTGTAAGATCGTGCGAGCTGATAGGGTGGTCATTTCCTTACCCCAGAGGCGTAAAAGAGATGCCTGCGCCAGAACAGAGTTTTGAGCAAAGGGGAGACAAATTGCATTGGTATTTTACCCATGATGCTTCTTGAAGGATCCTTAGCTCTTTGAATGAGGTCATCTTCCATGTTGTGATTTATTGTTGTTGTTGTTATTGAAGTCCATAGTCACAGCAAAGGGCCCTCTCCCATTGTGGCACAACCTCCAACACCTTTCTCTTTTCCTAGTCCCGTTAATCCAATGTCTGGGTCTTTCTGAAAAACATGAAGCCTTTGAAGCCCTTTAATTGGTGCTGCAGCTACAGAAATTCAGTGGGTGCAGAATGCTGCGGCGAGACTCCTTACGGGGTCCTTGCCGCGGGATCACATTCACCCGGTGCTATACCAGCTGCGCTGGCTCCCGGTGGAGTACAGGATCAGGTTTAAGGTGCTGGTTTTAACCTTTAAAGCCCTATACAGCCTAGGACCCTCGTACCTACAGGACCGCCTCTCCTGGTATGTCCCACGGAGGACTTTACAGTCTTCAAATAAAAACATTTTAGAGGTCCCAAGCCACAGAGAGGTTAGGCTGGCCTCAACCAGAGCCAGGGCTTTTTTGGCTGTGGCCCTGATCTGGTGGAACGCTCTGCCACAAGAGACTAGGGCCCTGCGGGACTTGACATCTTCTGCAAGGCACAGTCTGACCCTCTCCTTTGCTGATCCTCGTAGAACTCTGGCCCAGTGGTTGCCATTTGACTTTGAATTGATTTTAGAATACTGATTTTAGAATGCTGTGTTACTTTTATTGCTGTTAGCCGCTCTGAGCCCAGCTTCGGCTGGGGAGGGCGGGACATAAATAAATTATTATTATTATTATTATTATTATTATTATTATTATTATTATATCATTTAGTTGTATAGAGTGTCTTAATTGATTGGTTACTTTTGCCAAATTTGTAGCCCTCTGTGTAATGGGGGGGGGGGTGTTGGAATTCCAATTCTGAAATGCATCCTTTATCAACAGTACCATCAACGGTAGGAATGGAGCATGTGTCCTAATTTACAGAGGATGGTCCTCTATTTGAAGGTGTTGCCTGAAGGGTTGACATTTTAAAGATTCCCAAGGAGGGAGAGCAGGAGGAGCTCCACAAAGCTACAATTCCCAGAGTGGCTTAACATTCAATGCCTCTTCACAGGGAACTCTGAGATTTGTAGCTCTGAGAAAAGGAACAGGAATCTCTTAACAACTCTCAGCACCCTTAACAAACTACAGCTCCCAGGATTCTTTGCAGGAAGCCATATTTAAATGAATGGTGTGAAAGTGACTCCAGTTTCTAAATAGCAGTTGCTCAGCACAAATAATAAGAGAGATCAGTTGTCTCAGTGCCTTCTGTTTGTAATTTCCAGATACTGGACTTGATGGATCTTCCTTCAAAAACTTGATTTTCTTTTTGTATTAATAAAACGCATGATCTAAAACAAGACCTGCTTTGATGGCTTGATCACCTCATATTGCACCTCTAATTATGTTGTCTTTCATATATTTTGCCGTGTATTTAACTGTTATTTGTAAGCTACTCTGAGGCACTTGTGTAAAGTGACTAATAAGCCCCCAACATGCAACAGTCAGCCATCATTCTGTACCCACTGAAATTAAAATTTTGCAATGTTAATTTCAGAAGGTACATATTTCCGTTCACAAGTTGTGGAGGCTTGTCCATCTGAAAAATCTGTTGGATCTGAAGACTCTGAAAGCAAATATAAGAAATTATTTTCACGGTCTACTTTTAAAGCCCTGTGGCAGGCTTCCTCAGCTTCGGCCCTCCAGATGTTTTTTGGCCTACAACTCCCATGATCCCTAGCTAGCAGGACCAGGGGTCAGGGATGATGGGAATTGTAGTCTCAAAACATCTGAAGGCCCAAGGTTGAGGAAGCCTGCCCTATGGTTTGACCAGCCTCTCTCATCCCCTCATGCTTTACTTCAGTGTCTACATTAACTCAAGCTTCAAATGAGCCTGGAAGCTAGGCAGTGTATATCAGTGTTATAAGTCTGTAGTTAACTAACTGTATACCCTAAAATGTTCCCAACAATCTTTTGCTGAAATGCAAGAGGCTCTTCAGAAAACAAGTTAACACGGAAAGGGATTCCCTTAAGGTAAATAATATGCTGGGTATAGGGAAGAGGATAGATCAGTTATATCTAATCCTCTACACACCCACATATGTGGGTTAGCAAACAAAAGAAAAATGGCTGGTGCCTGTTTTAACAAATGTAGGTATTGCGCATAAAGAGCCCCAGTAGCGTACTTTAAATCCCACTGTTAGGCAGGTTTAGTGAAACATAAGAAGATGCTTTTAAACCTTCTTTTAATGCATTCCAACTACTTCAGGCAACTGGCTCCCTTTACCCCTCCTGCCGAGAAACAGACTACACAATGAAGTAAGTTTAAAATATACTTTACTTACAGTTGTGCATTGTTCTTATCAGTAATAAGAAAATGCAGGTAAATGTTCTTAGTGGAAAAAATACATCAAAGAATGTTGAGGCAACTACTGAAATTGTTCAACTTTTTTTAAAGAAAAAAACCAATGTTGTTGAGCTTTTTTTTTAACAAAAATGACAAAAAATGTTATTTTTCAATTGACTTGCCTTTGAAATCCCAGTAATGTCTGCAAAGATGCAGATGTATAGCAACCCTAGGCATGTCTGCCTCTGTCACTTGCAGCAAGAAAGAGAGAGAGAGAGAGAGAGAGAGAGAGAGAGAGAGAGAGAGAGAGAGAGAGATGGAAGAGGAAATGAGCCTTACTTCCTCTCAGGAGGAGAGGAGAGGCAACACCACTGAACCTTCTCTAACAATTTAGAACTCTGTGATCCGTAACCCTTTCGCATACTAAATAGCATTGTTAGGTTTGATTTCAAATCTCCCGCAGGTAGATACTTCTAACCTAAAGCATCCTAAAATTGCCAAAACCCACCACACCATTTGAAGAGAGACGAAAAGAAACAGAATTGTAACCTTTGTGCAAAATTTCTGAAAACCCTAATGCAACATATGGCAGATAAGGAGTGTTGCAGCTCCTGCTAAGCCTTTTTGTAAATGCCTTTTTGTTCCATTATTAATGACTTTAGGTCCCACTCTTTATAGGAACTTGAAAAACCACAAGAGACTGCAGGAAAACTGCACTCAGAGCGATCTTGAAAGATGGATCTCTGTTTCCAAAGGCAGACATGCAAAGGAAAGGGCCCTTTGAAAACTATGGCTCTTAATCAGCAATCTAAGTTCAGATTTCACAGCAGAGATGGGCAACATTTTGTCTGTTGAAACTTGAGCATCACATTCCCTTGGGGGCAATGTGTTAGGAGGTGCATGGTAGCAGAGGCAGCTGGATCAGGCCAATGGCCCACCCCAGTCCAGCATCCTGTTCTCACAGTGGCTGACCAGTTGCCTGTGGGAAGCTCACAAGCAGGACCTCAGCGCATGAACCATCTCCCCTCCTGCAGTTTCTAGCAACTGCTATTCAGACGCATTTATGCCTCTGAAAGTAGAGGTAGAACATAGCCGTCATGGCCGGTAGCCATGGATGGCCTTGTCCACCATGAATTTGTCCAATCCTCTTTTTAATCCATCCAATGTGGTGACCATCACTGCATCCCATGGAAGCGAGCTCCATAGTTTAACTATGCGCTGCATGAAGAAGTACAGTGGTACCTCAGGTTACAGACGCTTCAGGTTACAGACGCTTCAGGTTACAGACACTTCAGGTTACAGACTCTGCTAACCCAGAAATAGTCCAACCATCTCGTCTTCTGTCATCCCCTTCTCGTTGTGCCCTCCATCTTTCCCAACATCAGGGTCTTTTCCAGGGAGTCTTCTCTTCTCATGAGGTGGCCAAAGTATTGGAGCCTCAGCTTCAGGATCTGTCCTTCCAGTGAGCACTCGGGGCTGATTTCCTTAAGAATAGATAGGTTTGATCTTCTTGCAGTCCATGGGACTCTCAAGAGTCTCCTCCAGCACCATAATTCAAAAGCATCAATTCTTCGGCGATCAGCCTTCTTTACGGTCCAGCTCTCACTTCCATACATCACTACTGGGAAAACCATAGCTTTAACTATATGGACCTTTGTTGGCAAGGTGATGTCTCTGCTTTTTAAGAAATATCAACAACCAAACACTCCTACTCCCTATAATTAGACCTACTGAAATTAATGGGCCTAACTTAGTTGTGCTCTTTCATTCCAATGGGTCTACTCTGAGCTGCATACGACCCTATGGCTGTTTACTCAGAACCAGAACGAAGTCCAGCTCAGTTTAGGGTTTCCCTCAGAAGTAAGCCCGGCTCAGTGCAGTGTAACAGGCAAAACAGAAACCAGAGGAATTATTCATCCGCTTGTCATGCGGCAGAGCCGGCTGAGTGGCTCATTTCCTGAAAGGAACATTACACTGCTTTGCTGCTGCTGTTCTCCGCCAATTGCATCCTAAATCAATATCGGAGGGAGGGTTAGATATTTATTTATTTTAAGGGCGTGAGAGCCGAGGCAAAGAGCCAGCCTTCACCTCGCAGTTCGGTGTGGGTTTTCCGAGGGAAGGCTCTGCGTCTGAGGGAACGCAGTGAAACCTGAGGGAACCTGCAGAGACTGACACCACACAGCCCCTCCGGTATCCGATTGTTTGGAACAGGGGATGGAAGAGAAGAACAGGGTGTGGGACGGACAAGACACACACACACACCCCAATCTGGATTCTGACATGCGGTTCTGCCGACACTGGATTAAATGAAGGCCGGCAAACGTTTCCCTTCTTCTGATGAGGCCTCTCGGCTGTCTGCAGAGCGGCAGACAAGACGTACGGCTAGCAGTCGCCATCCTCTGCCTGACGGCTGGCTGGGCTCTGCCGAGTAAGTGCTTTGGGCTCATCGCAGTCCCCACACTTCTTTCCACCGCCAGACCAGGTTGTGGTGCCAGGTGCATTGTTGAGCTTGGGTCCTGCGCATAGGTGTCAACTTTTCCCTTTTCTTGCGAGGAATCCTATTCGGCATAAGGGAATTTCCCTCAAAAAAAGGAAAACGTTGGTCTTGCGTGCAGGTTTGCCACAGGCATCATCTTCTTGGCCGCTGTGAGAATGGCGTACTGGGCTAGATAGGGTCATTGCTCTGATCCAGAAGAGCCCATGAACATCCTGGTCCCACAGTGGCCAGACAGACGCTTGTGGGAAACCCGTGAGCAGGATCTGAGTATAAGAGCCCTCTGCTCTCCTCCTGGTTTCCAGCATGTTCCTTGTGTGTTCCTTTCCTAAGCAGTCTCATCACTTCCATCCCTGCTGCCTCCCTGTGTGGTGTGTGTTTGTGTGGTTCGAGATGCATCTGTATGGAATTGTTTTTTTAAGACCTTTCAAAGTTGCTTCTGTTGTTTGTGGGAAAGAAGGGCCGCGTATAAATTAAACAGATTAGTGCCTTTTGCTAATAATCCCCAACTAAGCATGCAGCTCCTAAAGCCCAGCACTGCTAGAGGGGGGAACTTTAGCCTAATAAATTGTCTTCCTCCATCTTCTTTGCCTTCGGCTCCCTTCTTCCTTTGTGGCGAAGTGTAGGTGTTTGCTGGGCTGTGGGCCAAAGCAGGCATGGCAGGTCGTTTAGGTTTAGAATAATAGAATCACAGAATTGCAGAGTTGGAAGGGACCACAAGGATCATCTAGCCCAACCCCCAGAAATCTTTTGCCCAGTGTGAGGCTTGAATCCATAACCCTGAGATTAAGAGTCTCACGCTCTATTGACTGAGCTATTCTCTGGGGTTTTTTTCACTTGAGGTATTTGGGCTTGGCCTGAAAAGGAACAAGGCCTGGTGTGTTCTCTCTCTCTCTCTCTCTCTCTCTCACACACACACACACACACACACACACACAATCTCTCTGCACACTAGAGTTATTCCTTTGGGCATCGGGAGTCCATATATTACATATTTTCCAAACCGTGTACAGTGGTACCTCGGGTTAAGAACTTAATTCGTTCTGGAGGCCCGTTCTTAACCTGAAACTGTTCTTAACCTGAGGTACCACTTTAGCTAATGGGGCCTCCCGCCACCGCTGCACAATTTCTGTTTTCATCCTGAAGCAAAGTTCTTAACCCGAGGTACTATTTCTGGGTTAGCTGGGTCTGTAACCTGAAGCGTCTGTAACCCAAGGTACCACTGTACAGTATGTAGTTATACATGGTTGTATGTGTACCCAACCACAGTACCCAACCAGTCATTTGAGGCTCTGGTTGCCCCTACTATTGGACAGAGTGAGGCAAGTGCTTCAGGTGGCAGATGCTGAGGGCAGGCAGCTATGGCGATGCGCTGGAGAACAGATCAATTTGTGCCGCATGGCCTGTCCTATGGACCAGCTAGCTTGCTGTCCTCAGGTGTGGTTGGACATAGGAGATCACTTCTAGGGTCTGAGGTCCCTCCCCACCCCCTGTAAAATATTTGAGCAAGCTGCCCCCCCCCATTCAAATGGTGGGCATCATGTGATAACATATGCAGAGCGGGGCTTAGTTGGTAGAGCATGAGGCTCTTAATCACAGAGTTGTGGGTTCAAGTCCCACCTTGGGCAAAGAAAAAAAAATCCTGCAAATCCTGCATTGCAGGGGGTTGGACTAGATGACCCATGTGGTCCCTTCCAACTTCACAAAGTTGGAAGGGACCACATAGGGACCACATAGGACCATTATAGGTTTCTAAGTTGGTGGAGGGTGCTGTCCCATTGCCAGTTTTGATGTAAAATCCCACTGCCAGTCTGGTCAGCATCTGTATGTCAATCCCCATCTCGGGCAGCAAAATGCCCTGTTTGAGGCTGAAGCACACAGGTGTAGTCATCACTTAGAAACATAGGGAGCTGCCTTATACTGGGGCCATCTGTGTTCATCTGTCTCAGCCTTCTCTGATCTGATGCCCTCCTGACAGCCCCAGCCAGCATGGTTGATAATCAGGGATGGGATGGGATTTGTAGTCCAAAATGATCCAGAAGGCATCTGGTTGGGGAAGACTGATCAAGCCCGCTGCCTGCTCTGACTGGCAGTCATGTTACTGAATGTTGGTTGCTGGGAATCCCAAGTGGGCAGAGTGTTTTTGTGCTCATGCCCTGCTTGCAGATTTCCCTCTGTGGTATCTGATTGGTCGCTGTGAGAACAGGAGGCTGGACTAGATAGGCCATTGGCTTGATCCCGCATGCCCTTCTCAAGTTCTAACTTTCTGACACAATACGCAAACTGAAACAGGGCTACAAACATATCTGACCTTTGCAATGCAATTTTCCAGCCAAGCAATGTGTACAAAAATGTATGTACAGTGGTACCTCGGGTTACATACTGTCAGAGCTGGCTCCAGGTCCCAGCTCACAGAGGACCAACGCTAGCCGGCAGTAATGTACAAAAGTCTTTATTGAAGTACAGTTTCCATTTTCAAGCCGCAGCGCCCCAGCTCTACGTCTAGGGGTTAGATCGGCGAAGCTCCATCTGAGTCTCCGCCCCCTGTACACCAGTTTAAGATTCTAGCCTTACTCCACCTCTTACGTCTCTCCTTTCTCCTCTGGGTCCTGCTACCCCCCGGGGTCCCTTCCTTCCTGGATTCTTCTGACGCTGACGTTGACCCCCCTGACTCCTCCCCCTCTTTTCGGCGGGCTTTGGGACCTGGCTCCCTATCCGGGCTGCCAACTGCGCCGCCCTCCTGTACATTTGAACTTGGCGCGCGCGCCCAGCCTTCAACCTTCCTCTCGACCGTTTCCTCGCTCCCCGATGGAGGCGTGGCCAATCCTGACTCATGTCCTCCCACTGGCAGTGCGCCGCCTGATCCCGATGCCTGGGACTCCTCCCCCCTACTGCACTCTGGTGTGGACGCTGGTCCTGATTTCCAACTGCTGCTCTCTGAGTCCCCTCTGGCCCCTTCTTCCTGGGGTGTCCCCCTCGGCACCCCCCTTGCTCTGACCATGGGAGCCCCTTTCTGTGAATCTTCCGATTCGCTGGAAAGACTCAGAGACCTCGGACCGCTGTCATCGCTAACATTTCCTTCGGACTCCTCCCCCTCGCTCTCTATTTCCTCCCTTTCCTGTGCCTCTGCTCCTGAACCCCTGACACATACGCTTCAGGTTACAGACTCCACTAACCCAGAAATAGTACCTTGGGTTAAGAACTTTGCTTCAGGATGAGAACAGAAATCGTGTTGCGGTGGCGGCAGCAGGAGGCCCCATTAGCTAAAGTGGTGCTTCAGGTTAAGAACAGCTTTAGGTTAAGAACTTAACCCGAGGTATCACTGTATTGGAGAAAATACCGTAATATACAAAAATATAATGATGATGATGATGATGATAAGAATAAGAATAAGAATAATTTATTTATACCCCGCCTATCTGGCTGGGTTTCCCCAGCCACTGTGGGCGGCTTCCAACAAAGTATTAAAATACAGTGGTCTGTTAACCAAATGTAACGGATTTGTCCATCCCGAGTGACACTGAATAGCAGGCCTCCTCACAACCAAATTTATTTTTATTTATTGCATTTATATCCCTCCTTTCGCTCCAGGCAGCACACGTGTGTCTCCCCTTCCTCATTCAATCCCCACAACAACCCCGTGAACTTAGGCTGAGAGGTAATGCCCAGCCCAATATCACCCAGAGAGATTTGTGGTCGAGTGGGGATTCGAATCCTGGTCTCCCTGGTCCTAGATGAACGCTGTAAGCCAGGGTTTCCCAATTATCCCTATCTAGTAGGACCAGTGATCAGGGATGATGGGAACTGTAGTCCAAAATCAGCTGGAGACCCAAGTTTGGTTTTTTTAATAAAATTTTATTGGGTTTTCACAATTATAACAAAAACAACCTATTAAAAAAGAGAAACAACAGCAGAAAAACATACAAACATCAATAAAACAAAAAGGGGGGGGGAACCAACCTAAACCACAACAATAAAAAAAACAAAAACATAATTTTATCCCATATCCCTTAAGACCCAAATTTTATTTACATTGTTACAGTGGTGCCCCGCAAGACGAATGCCTCGCAAGACGGAAAACTCGCTAGACGAAAGGGTTTTCCGTTTTTGAGCTGCTTCGCAAGGCGAATTTCCCTATGGGCTTGCTTCGCAAGACGAAAATGTCTTGCAAGTTTGTTTCCTTTTTCTTAACACCGTTAATACAGTTGCGACTTGACTTCAAGGAGCAACTCATAGAACGCAGTGTACATAGTAGCCTTTTTTGAGGTTTTTAAAGACTTTGGTGATTTTTGAAGCTTTTCCAAAACTTCTTTTGCAGCCAAGTTAAGCTTTTAAAACTTTTTTGGGGGTTTTTGGATTTTGGGTTGGGGTGTTTGGAATTCAAGGACTTGGTGTTGGGGAGGGGTTTGCAAGAATCTGGAAGCTTGTGTGTCTTTTTTCTGCATTTTTTATGATTTTCTGTGACCATTGGGCCACTCTGCTGTTTTTTAAAAAAAATTCTGGATTTGAATTTCTGTGTGCTGGGTGGCTGGGGGAACAGTTGGGGAGGGGTTTGCAAGAATCTGGAAGCTTGTGTGGTTTTTTTCTGCATTTTTATGATTTTCTGTGACCATTGGGCCACTCTGCTGTTTTTTAAAAAAAATCTGGATTTGAATTTCTGTGTGCTGGGTGGCTGGGGGAACAGTTGGGGAGGGGTTTGCAGGAATCTGGAAGCTTGTGTGTTTTTTTTCTGCATTTTTGTGATTTTCTGTGACCACTGGGCCACTCTGCTGTTTTTTAAAAAAAATTCTGGATTTGAATTTCTGTGTGCTGGGTGACTGGGTGACCAGTTGGGGAGGGGTTTGCAACAGTTGGGGAGGTTGTTGTACCAAATTTGGCTTTGTTTGGACTTTTTTTGACCATAGGAACGCATTAATTGATTTTCAATGCATTCCTATGGGAATTCGTGATTCGCAAGACGAAAAATTCGCTAGACGAAAAAACTCGCGGAACGAATTAATTTCGTCTTGCGAGGCACCACTGTAATTGACTTCCTCAAATCCGTCCCTTCTGAAATTTCATTGTATCTGCATGTAACAGCTTTCCAGTATCATTCTTCCACAAAAGTATTTCCAGCTCCTAATTTGTTCACTTTTCTTACTATTCTGAATCTCAATTATTTAATTAAATCCTAATTTAATCCTAGGCCTGTTTGGTACTTTCAAGTGATTTCTAATTTTTTATATTACAATATTTATTCAAATAGTCCTTAAATTTCTTCCAGTCTTCTTGATATTCCTCTTCTTTCTGGTCACGGATTCTTCCAGTCAGGTCAGCTAGCTCCAGGAAATCATGGTTTATATGCCACACTAGCTCAACACAGACAAGGCCAATCCAGCACCTAAAAAAAGGACGACTTCCCCCTTTGCTTTCTTTTCCCAGCCCAAGGAGGAGAAGCATCGTTGCTGGTCTCACAACCCAACGTGAACACCACGGTGGCGCAGAACGTTTTGCTGTCCGTCGCGCACACCTTCGGGGGCTCCCCCATCATCAAGTGGACCCACACGTCTCCCAGGGGCACGTCCAAAATTGCCGAGTGGAAACCGCGAAGCTATGCCAACATATCCAGCGGCTACATAGACAGAGTGAAGATTTATGACAACGGTTCTCTTCAGCTGCTGAACGTCGATATCAGAGATACTGGTTATTACTTAGTCACGGTGAGGGAAGAGTTTGGGATCACCATCTATGGCACCATCCTGTTGAATGTTTATGGTATGAAATCAGAGGATTTAATATTTTCTCTAGGGCCGACTGCTCGCAACCCGCTCTTCGGCAGGAGTTGGGAGCTAAAGCTGGGCTGAATATCCCCATCCCACAATTTCATAGGAATGCTTGGCTCACACAGAAATGGGAAAGGTGATTGTTGGAGAGTTTTCAGGGGGCAGGCAAACTTTTAAGACTGTGGCAAAGGTTTCCCTTCTTTCTTTATTTTACCTCCTGCCTTGCCACCCAAAAGCAGGTAGGTCCCTGGTCGCCACAAGGTGTTTTTTCACACATCCAGGTGAATATGAATTAGAAGCCTCTTGCAGACCTTCCCTGCTCAATGTAGGGGAGCTCAGGAACACAATGCCCATAGATAGATCATTCACCTGTTCAGGTAAATGTCCGAGAATGTGCCAAGAAGCTGCCATCTGACTAATAAATGAACGGATATTTATTTATCTAGCAAATTCATTGCCACCAAATTACCAGCAGTGGTTCAGGGTCAAGTGCCCTCATGGATCATTTGCTAAACGTGTGTTGTTGTTGTTTTAAAGGTTTATTGGATGAATAGATGTATATTCTTTGATTCAAGGGGATTGCCATTCTACCTCTTGTTATCCTGATCTTGGAGCCCTAAGGCATTACAGCAGGACAAACATGTAATGGGAAATAGATAATTAAAAACCTGATAAAGATCAGGTTTTCAACAGATAGAGGATGGTGGTCAGTGGCTTCTCCTCTCTGTGTTTTTGTGCTGTCTGCCTTTGCCTTTCTCGTTGCTGAGGGAGACTTGTCAGACCATGGCAACAGAAGATAAAGTCCTGGGGGAGAGTAACCTGTGCCAGGTTTGTGGCCCCGTTTCTGAATGCTTCCCACATATCAATCCCCAACTCCTCCCTGAAAGTAAACAATGAGCATGGGATGGCGAACGCTTTCTATTTGCATAGGGAAACATTTCAAAATGCAATTGCTTTGACTGCCCACCTCCACCAAAAACCCAAAACAGATACAGCGCATTTCTATATCATTGCTCTACTGCAGGGGTAGCCATCTCCCAAGAGACTGCGATCTACTTGGGGGTAAGTTGTTAAGCTTTTTTTTAAGGAGGAGGAAAGCCCCATTTTTTAGAAGAGAAGAGCAGGGCAAAGTTGTTGAACTTTTTTTTAGGGGACCCAAAATTGTTGAGTTTCTTTGGGGTGAGCCAGTGATCTACCAGTGATCTGCCACAGACATCCAGTGATCACAGTCTACCTGTTGGACATCCCTGCTCTATTGCATAGGTATAGCAAACTCCAGATAAGTCACAAGGGTGATTGATGACAGTGGCAGTGGGGAAATTCGGAAACAGAGAGGTCAAAAAGCAATGAGGGCTTGGCAGAAAACAAGGCCGAGCTGGGATCCTGCCAGACAACCTGTTTATTCAGCATTCATCCTGATTTGATTGCACAAAGCTTGTTGTTGTCATTTAGTCGTGTCTGACTCTTCGTGACCCCATGGACCAGAGCATGCCAGGCACTCCTGTCTTCCACTGCCTCCCGCAGTTTGGTCAAACTCATGCTGGTTGCTTCGAGAACACTGTCCAGCCATCTCGTCCTCTGTCGTCCCCTTCTCCTTGTGCCCTCCATCTTTCCCAATATCAGGGTCTTTTCCACGGAGTCTTCTCTTCTCATGAGGTGGCCAAAGTATTGGAGCCTCAGCTTCAGGATTTGTCCTTCCAGTGAGCACTCAGGGCTGATTTCCTTCAGAATGGATAGGTCTGATCTTCTTGCAGTCCATGGGACTCTCAAGAGTCTCCTCCAGCACCATAATTCAAAAGTATCAATTCTTCGGTGATCAGCCTTCTTTATGGTCCAGCTCTCACTTCCATACATCACTACTGGGGAAACCATAGCTTTAACTAAACGGACCTTTGTCGGCAAGGTGATGTTGCACAAAGCTTATGCTGTGGTTAAATGGCATCTGATATTTACTGAGCATTTGTTTGTGGGGAGGTTATTCAACAAGGAACATCCCCCCTGATTTGCTTGATTAGACATCCTCCCATTAATCATGTGTTCACCCCACACTTCCCAGTGCACTTCACTGTCACTTTCTTAGCTGCAAAAGGTGTTATGGGTTTTTTTCTTTTCATAGTGCATTTGTTGTGCTGGGGCGACAGAAGACTTTAAACCCCTTTAATTGCGCAAACCTAAATAAAGGGTATGCACCTGAATCTATCCCACAGCATAGCGATAATCTGGAGGCACCCCTCAGTGACTCGTGATTTCTTTTCCAAACGTCCTAAGTCAACTTCCACTGTGTTGTCTGTCTCCCCTTCTCCTTCAGAGATTATCTATGAAGACCTGCATTTCGTAGCCGTCATTTTTGCCTTCCTCACAGGTGTGTCTGCCATTCTAGTCTGCCTCATGTGGCTGTGCAATAAATTAATGCAGCTGTTTCAGAAGGAGAGGCACCGGATCAAAGGTAACCTTTGCAGCAGCACATAAAGGAACCAAATAATCTTTCACTTGCTCCAGCTGACCCTGTTTGCCAGAGACAGCTCCTGATTTTGTGGGGGGGGGGGGGAGGGAGTTGCTATCCATTCCCGGAAAATTGTTGTCTCTTTGGAGGATGCTTTGTTGAATTGTTCTTATTGCGAGTTGCAAACATTGTTCTTCAGCCGGAATCGGAAACCAGCGATCCTGCAGTCGGAGTCCAGCTCCCATCAGCCCCAACAAACATAGCAGTGTTGTAAACAAAATCTGCCCTTTTCCCCTTATGGAGTACCCAAGAGCCCGTATAGAGTCCTTACGTGGGTTCCCTATTGAGTAAATAACAGAGGCCAACCAGAGAATATTGAGAAGCAAAGCAGCTAGTAAGCCTGATCTTTATTGATCTGTTGCAACAGGATGCTCCCCTCACACGCAGGAAAGGAGGAAGACCTCGAACAATGGCATGCAAGGCCTTATATAGACATTTTAAATTCCCTGCCCTGGAGCTCAAGACCACCCCTCCATACATCATACATACATCACAGAAGGGGTGTAACCCAACACCCCCCCAAACATCATACATACATCACATAAAATGTGATCTACAACAGAAATTTGAATGTTGTTGTTTTTCCTGTCTGCCAGGTCTAACCTGATTGCCTTTCCTGGTAGTCTGTCACCCTTTGAGATGGTGATTTCCCAATTCCTGAGACAATGGGAAGGCTCCCTGACCCCCTCCCTCCTTGCAGAGAAAACATTTGGTCAGTTTGGGAGTCAAAATGGTTTCAGGTCGGTCTTCCTGTGCTGATCTATGTATGTGCTTGGTTGGTACTTTTCTGAACATTTATTATATATATAAAACCTTAAATTTACAGCAGCGATCAGGAATTACAAGAGTTGTAGTTCTCCATTCCTCTTAAGAAGAGTTTAGCTCCATGGACATTAATCTGGGAAGCACATGCATATTTCTTTAATGCACATCTGTAACTTTAAAAATACATGCGCATGAGCGCTAAAGCAGCTAGTGCCACTGGCATTTTACACACTGCAGCAGCATCATAATTTGAACTCTGATCCTACTCAGAGACAATGCTGAATGCATGCCAGGAAACTTGCATGTATGCATACTTCGACCCTTAAAACACACTTGCAAAAGATGCACATCTTTTACAATGCACCACCCTGGGAATGTCTCTAAGGGACATCGGGACCCAGGGTTGCTCATCTACACCTAGATCTCAAGTTGAATGCCAAGGCAGTTACACACGGGACAGCTGCAACAGTATATTAAACAGCTGTGACATTCTTCCCCACCTCTTCAGGAGGCAGGAATTCCTTAGCAGGCAAATCAATGTGGAAAGAGTGCCCTGAAAGTAGATTTTTAAAAAATCTGCCCTGAGTGTAAATCTAGGTATATGGTACAGTGGTGCCTCGCAAGACGAAATTAATCCGTTCCGCGAGTCTCTTCGTCTTGCGGTTTTTTCGTCTTGCGAAGCACGGCTATTAGCGGCTTAGCGGCTATTAACGGCTTAGCGGCTTTAAGAAAAAGGAAACAAACTCGCAAGACGTTTCGTCTTGCGAAGCAAGCCCGTAGGGAAATTCGTCTTGCGGAACGACTCAAAAAACGGAAAACTCTTTCGTCTTGCGCGTTTTTCGTCTTGCGAGGCATTCGTCTTGCGAGGCACCACTGTACAGTCAAACCTTGGTTGTTGAACATAATCCTGAAATGTTCGACAACTGAGGCACGGCTTCCAATTGGTTGCAGGAGCTTCCTGCACTCAAGCAGAAGCTGTGTCGGATGTTCGGCTTCCGAAAAACGTTTGAAAACTGGAGCCTTTACTTTCAGGTTTTCGTCGTCTGGAAGCCAAAACATTCCAAAACGGAGGCGTTCGGGGTCCGAGGTTTGGTTGTACCAGCAACAGTGCTGTAATACAGTGGTACCTCGGGTTACATACGCTTCAGGTTATATACGCTTCAGGTTACAGACTACGCTAATCCAGAAATAGTACCTCGGGTTAAGAACTTTGCTTCAGGATGAGAATAGAAATCGTGCTCCAGCGGCGCAGCGGCAGCGGGAGGCCCCATTAGCTAAAGTGGTGCTTCAGGTTAAGAACCGTTTCAGGTTAAGAACGGACCTCCAGAACGAATTAAGTACTTAACCCGAGATACCACTGTATTCAGACTTAATCTCCTCCCACCCTTCTTCAGTTCCTCTGCACCTTGTTTGCAAACTGCATTATCTATTTGGCTTGAAAGATCTTCAGGTGATTTCAAGCATGCAAAGACATAGACAAACACAGCAGGCTGTTTGCTTTGCAACTATGGCAGTGGCAGCTGAGAACACCTGCAGAGAAGAAAGGCCCCATTGTGCCAGAGCAAACAAGCAGACTTGTCATATCCCTTTCCATGGAATGTCAGAAGTTGCCTTAGACAGGAGACAATTCTTTTCCAACTGGTGGTAGCAGCTCTCCAGTGTCTCAGCTAGAGATCTTCCACATCACCTACAGATTTTTTTTAAAAAAACAAGAGATGCTGGGACCTTCTGCTTGCTAAAACAAAGTACACCGCTACTGAGGCACGCCCAGTCCATTTAAAGCCACAGTCCCTTCCTCTTTTGACATGTTGCAGTCCTGCTTCCTTTGCCTCTTGTTGCAAGGCAAGACCGCAAACTCTCCCGCTGCTTTTTTATAAAACATTATGACCTATCAGATTTTTGTGAATGGGACAACCACAATTTCCACCATCCGTGACTACTGCCCATCTTGGCTGAGGCTGATGGGAAGCAACTTCCTTGCTGAGTGAAAAGAGCCTCTCCTTTGCATACAGAAGGTCCCCCTGGTTTAGCTTCATTAACTCCAAAATTTAGGATCCCATCCAAACCTGTGCCAAAGTTTTGCAGCCATTTTACAGCAAAAATCCTGTGTTTTGCAGTGCCCCCCCCCAACCTGAGTAATTGATACATCAAACTGGGGTTTTTAGTTAACCGAAAATGCAACCTTTTCTGAATTGCTTCAAACTGGAGCCAAAGTTTGGCAATTATTTTGCAGTGAACCCTAGCATCTGCCCATAGGGCTGGAAAAAGGGCAGTGCCTGGAGAGCCATTGCCACTTAGCATAAACAATACTGAGCTGGCCTGACTCCTACATTCCCCCTCCCGGCAACTCCATTGCCTTTCCATGTTCCATGACTGGCTTTTCTCCATACAACTGACACCAAAGCAGATCTGGAAAAGGAAGTAGGGATATCAAGAGAAACAGCATCTGCAAAGCTGCTGCAGATGTAATGCACACACTTGACACTTGCATCTTTGGTACTGAATGAGTGGCTCACCATTACAAGTCTTGGTTTAATTGGTACAGATTTTGGAGAGGTGTAGTATAAACACAGGCCCTGTTTAGGGGAGATTATGTAACACTAATGCCCTGTTTGCAGCAGGTTTCCACTATGCTCACGACTTGTACGCCATTATCTCTTAGCTATATTTTTATTTTGGAACTGCTCCTTTCCAGTCGATCCGTTCTCAAGCTACATTCTCCTTTCATTTACAGCAAGCGCAACTGAAGAGACTGAGCTGCAAATGATGGGGTGTTAAATGTGGAACGGTTTAAACGGACGAGACAATTTTCTACCTCAAAAAGAAACACTAGTAAGAGAGGAGACAGGCATCCAGAAGACACAAGGTGTACATTTCTTCTGTTGTAAGATATTTCCTGAACCAGAAAAGCAAAGATTAATTGGAAGCCGATCCAGAGACACTGTGAGAGATACTGTGGTTTCACAGTATAATTTACAATGGACAGAACATGTAAAGAGGACAGAATGCTTCTGTTGTTTCAACCTGTATCAAGAACAAACACTTATCAACTTTGCATTGGCAAATATCATGACGATGTGACTGAGGACTTCATGTGCTAAAATCTGCACCCACGATGGTGGACAATCTTGAACGTGAATAGGTAGGGAAAAAATGCAGCCTTTTAAAGAAGGTGCAACTGTTTATTAACTTATTACATTTTAAAAACATATTAAAGTAGTAGTGGGCAACTCACATCAAAAACGGTTACCAATGATTGGGTGATTAATTTAAAGACTAAACCAACATTATAAGTATGCTGAAGTTCAAGTTCTCTCATTGACTTTTTGATGTTAGATGACAAGATGAGCATCCCATTTACTTATTTCTATCCCTCCTCTTTTCTCTGGCACTCAAGACGGTGTAGATGAGGATCATCTCATTTTGTCCTCACAACCACCTAGTGAGGTAGGTCAGGCTAAGAGTGATATGGCTCAGTGGGGATTTTAATATGGCTTTCTAACTTCTAAATACAGTACTGCAGACACTATGCCACAAGCTTGCATTGATATTTTACATTTAATTCCCTGTGCTTGTATGTCTTTGGAATGACAATAGCATTCCAATAAAATGGTTAAACTCAGTGGTGCTCGCAACTGTCTTTAGCTGTGGCTGTTGGTGAATGTTTCAGGAATAAAACTGACAAATAAGTTGCCTTGTTAAGTGTTTTGATCATCATCAATAAAAAGTTATTACCTGAACATACATTTTCATTGGTTTTAGGACCGAGACATCACACAGAGCCCATCCGATCTAACCCCCACCTCCTCAGATCCCCTCGGAATTTAGTGCCACTTGCTCCTGAATTCAAGGTGGGATCAATAAGAGCTTGTAAAGGTTTTCTTCCACTTTGCAATCTTTTGCCTTCACAGGTGGTGTGTAAAAATCAAATCTAAGCCTATATTCAGCAGTTATCAAGAGTCACAGATGCAGATATGAGCACTGCAGAAGTAACTACTACTATGGCAAAGACCTCCTCTAAATGTATAGAAATGTTTCAGCCCGTTCTGGGCTGCCCTTGCTAAGCTGGGCATAACCACATTTTCTACGGAAGCAGTCCAGGTAACCCCTTTGTAAAGATGGGAGCAAAGCTGAGTTCCATTTTACAAACATCAAGAACTTGGGACTCGGGCAAGACAACGGCACAGTTTAATTCAATATTCAGAAAAGGCAGGAGAAGTTGCTTCCAGAAATGAAGACTTTTGATATTATTCTGGGGGGAGGAGAAAAATGAAATTAATGGCGTTTCACAGGTTATGCAACTTGGCAACTATCAGGAGTGTAAGAGAGTCATTCCCTTTTGTGCCAAAACAATAGTCCTTTTTGTTTCATCGCTAAGCCTAAGAGCAGGGTGTCAGGGCCGCCATGAGGAGTTCCATTTTGTACACAAAGTTGCGTCCTTCCATTTTGTTCCACTGAACCTCTTTGAATGGGCCACGAAGGTTGTTCCATTTGCTGTCTTGAAGCACGTCACTTTTGGGGAGGTCTTTGCACTGGGAGCGTGGGAACTGAACCATAATCTTGCTGCCGCTTTCTGGACCATTGCGTACTGCAGAAAACAAGCACAGCAACACAACAGCATTAACTATGCAACATTTTGTAAAGTTTTTAAACTAAAATTGTAAACCACCCTTTAACCCAAAGGTTCCCGGGGTGACATAACCCATCTGTTAAAATATGCAAATAATACATAAAATGAAACCAAATAAAAAATATCAGTCTGGTGATTGTGTCTTCAACAATTCTTAGGAACCACACAAGTCCTCATTAAGTCATACTGTGCCATTTTTGACTTTCCAATCTGAGTGGGTTGTGGTTTTTTGTTTTTTTAAAAAACTGCAGTGTAACAATGCTGTATTTACTGTAATGGTTCCTTTAACTGCATTTTTTTTCTTTTTAGCTCACATGCATGCAGCATATAGGTACTCAGCAAGTTTTAATTCCCAGTGCAGTACCTGAAATAGAATAGTCTCCATTTGGTGACGCCACAGTTATGGCTGACGCATTGCCAATGCTCTCCACTGGGCCTAGACCCACGTGATTACCAAAACTGAGCACATGCCATCCCATAACTTTGGCTAGCTGCTGGACTGCATGCACTTGATGCTGTGACATCTGAAATAAAATTTAAAAAAATGAATGGGTGGATATTTCAGTTGCGTTTCCCCCCCACCTAGCCCCTGCCTCCTGCCACATTCTCTCTCATTGCTCTCTCAAAACACAGAGCAGCTATTTCATTAGCTACTGTAAGATAAATACACATCTGCATTTAATCTACAGCAGTTTCCACACTCAAGAGTCACCAGTGCAGAAGCTCTGGTACCAAACAGGAGTGAAAGACATTCAGAGATGTCAAGTGACACAGTACTGCACTTTTTCGTTGTCTGTGATTATGAGCAAGCCATCCTGACTCAGCTGGAGGCTCCCAAGGCAAAATAATAATTTAACAGAAAAGTATACTTTCTAAAAGGGATGCGGGTGGCACTGTGGGTTAAGCCTAGGACTTGCCGATCAGAAGGTCGGCAGTTCGAATCCCCGCGATGGGGTGAGCTCCCGTTGCTCGGTCCCTGCTCCTGCCAACCTAGCAGTTTGAAAGCACGTCAAAGTGCAAGTAGATAAATAGGTACCACTCCGGCGGGAAGGTAAACGGGTATTTCCGTGCGCTGATCTGGTTCGCCAGAAGCGGCTTAGTCATGCTGGCCACATGACCCAGAAGCTGTACGTCGGCTCCCTCGGCCAATAAAGCGAGATGAGTGCCGCAACCCCAGAGTCGGCCACGACTGGACCTAATGATCAGGGGTCCCCCCCCTTATACTTTCTAAGCATACTACTGGTAGAATCAAGCTGGCTCAACAAGTTCGGACTACGAACTTTGGACTGAAAACAGGTCCCTAGTCACAGACATCATTTCCCTGTTCTTGCTATTTGCCACTAGCGCAATATTTTGCAGATGCAGCATGAGAACTTCAAACGCCTACAACTGTATTAAATCTACATCTGCAATCCCAAGAATTCCATTTTAAAAAAGAAGGCATCCAAGGTCCTGCTGCAATCACACGCCCACCACAGAAAGGCAAGATTCCTGGTTTTTACCTGAGAGAGAAGAAAATCTTGTAACTCTTGTTCTTGGTGGGATAGCGTAATTACTCTTCCGTCTCTATGCACTACTCGGATCTGCTCAACGCCAATATTTAGTTGCAGCTGAATGGACCTTTGAAAGCAGTAAGATATGAACACAACTGGAGTTTCAGGGTGGAGGAACAGGGGTTACCTCCATTGCCTGAGAAAGTCAAAAGCATAGCACTGCACCACAGTTAAAAACCAATCCTTCAACAGCAGCAATCCTTAAAAGCAGAGTGAAGTAGAGTACTATTGTGAATAGGGAAATGATCTTTCAGTTCAACAAATATGCATTGCAAACACCAATGGGAATAGTTCACGCTTAGCACTCCCTTTTTCAAAAAGGCATTTGAGCCTCTAAGTTCTGGGTACTGGGGAATGACCTCCCCAGCTGGGTATTTACAGAGACATCCAAATATTTCCTCCACCAAAGGAGCAAGGTGCAAACATTTCCCCGCCTTTCACACTCACTTGCATATCTGCTCATAACCTTGAGAGGTGATCAGGACTTTGACACTTGATTCATAGACATCATTGATGTTTGACCAGTGCGCCTGAATTTGTGGATCCTCAATACGGCTGGCAAGACTGTCGATGGTTCGAGCAGTTCTGAAAACAAAAAGAACAAGATCCCAGAAGACTTGGAGGCACTGCATTTTTATACTGGTGAGGAAAAATAATAAGCTCTGCCTGATCAAATTAGACATCAATGCCCATAAACATAAATTGATATTGATAATATTTAAAGCCTGACACATCTCAAATGCTACCGAGACTATGATGCCTAACTTTAAGCGAACCTTACGTTGCACATCAATGTTTTATAGGTATTCCTCAAGACACTAGGAGGCATATATTATTCAGCACATTGATTGGTTGAAGCTGCACGTCTTGCAAAACAAGACAATAAATGTAGGAAAAAGACTCAGAGCATTGGAAGGGAGACAGAAATAACCACCAGTAAAACATACATACACTGAAAAAAAGAAAGAAAAAAGAAGTGGGCTTTTCTGCAATCAGCTTTCCTGAAGTAACATTAAAAGGTAAAGGGACCCCTGACCATTAGGTCCAGTCGTGGCTGACTCTGGGGTTGCGGCGCTTATCTCACTTTATTGGCCAAGGGAGCCAGCGTACAGCTTCCGGGTCATGTGGCCAGCATGACTAAGCCACTTCTGGTGAACCAGTGCAGCGCATGGAAACGCCGTTTACCTTCCCGCCAGAGTGGTACCTATTTATCTACTTGCATTTTGAGGTGCTTTCGAACTGCTAGGTTGGCAGGAGCAGGGGCCGAGCAACGGAAGCTCACCCCATCGTGGGGATTCGAACCGCCGACCTTCTGATTGGCAAGTCCTAGGCTCTGTGGTTTAACCCACAGCGCCACCCGCGTCCAGAAGTAACATTACCTTGCAGGTAAAACATATTAGGTTTGCTCCCTCACTTTGTTTTTTATTCTATTTTTATCCTAACCTTTTCCCCAAGGGGCTCAGGATGGTGTTTCTCTTCCCAGCCATTATATCTTCACAACAACCCTGCAAGTTAAGTCAGCCTGACAAGCTTTTCCTAGTCCCCAATCAGCTTGTGTGGTGATCTGAAGCTGGGTCTGCCTGGGTGCAGTCTGACATTCTAACCACTAAAGCGCACTGGCTAAGTCTAGATTTCCCTGAAGAGATATCTGGACCACCCAACATAATTGAAATGCTACCCACTACTCGTTGCATTCTCTCCTGAACTGAGCCCCTTTCCCGAATCAACTCCACTCCTTTTCAATTTTCATTCCATGTTGTCCCTGGAACATCAGTCTGGCCATCGACCAGCAAGGCTCTCCCAAGCAGAAGAGCCATCATTTGGACATCATTGTGCACTGATCTATATAGCGTATACGTAACACTCCATATTAAACATGCTGAAAAACCAGTGTGGTCCAGTACGGACAGTGGACAGTCTTACTTAATATGTTTATGAGAAACGGATTAAAAGTTCTGCCTGTGATAAACAGCTTCCTATAGGAATCATCTGGGAGTGTAGTCAATGCTCTGTTTGCTGATGAAAGAAATCCATCTGTGGAATTGGCCAAAATGACGGGAAGAATCTGAGAACAGTGGGACCAGAAGTTCATCAAGGACTGGACTAAATTTGTAAATTATTTGAAAGACAATTGCAGTCAATCAAACACATTGGTAGGATTGCAAGAAGCTTTGTAAGGAAAGGTATAAAAATCACTGCACAGAAGAATAAGAAAATATGATGCTTTGATATTTTTGATTTGAAAGCAATGGTTAAGTAGTGAAAATGCAGAAATTTGAAATGAAAGACAGAAAATCAGAAGGGAGGTTTGAAGAAAGTCATGGCCCTAAAAAGCCAAATCGTATAATATAAGAGGAGAGATTGTAATGGAAAGCATTATTGTAAAATTAATAAAAATGATATGACAAAAGAAAAGAATCCATCTGAGGAATGGAGGAGGGGGATGGTTTTTCGTCACACCCCCCACCCTGCCGTTCTCCCCTAAATCTTCTCCTGACAAGAGCTGTTATTCAGCAACATCTGCAGGGCCAAAGATTCCCCGCCCCTTCTCTGAAGAATTCCTTCCATAAATTGACAGAAAATATTGGATATAATCCCTGCTGCACAAGCGAAGCGTTCAGGCGAATTAACTTGCAAAGCGCTCTCCAAAAGATGCAGTTGCATACCTGCGTCTCAGAAAGATGTGTTTTGCCTGCTTTATAATCTTCTCTAGCAGCCCCTCGCTTGGTTGCAAGGAATTGATTTCATTTTTATCAAAAGCCTGAGGCCCCGCTAGTCTCATTCTCTTATGGCCAAAAGGTGCACTAGCTGGGTGAGGCATCATGGTGGAGCTCAGGGTCTGCTTGTGAAACTGAGGAGGAAAAAAAAGTTGCTATAATGAAGCCAAGAGAACAAGCGAATTCTAGTCTTAAGTCAGAAACTGTGCAAAGACCAACAAAACAGAACTGTTTGCCGAGTAACAACTGTACACAACTTGATTAAACCATTTTTTTACTATTGAGAAAATACAAAAGCAAAATACACACCATGATTTTGTAACAAACAATCAACATTTCTCCTGGGTTTTGTAAGGCTCAAGAATACTGGCCAGGATAGAGGACACAGATCCTGAAAGCCATTTCTCAGGAGAAATACCTAGTTCTTCTCTTTTTGATGTAAAGGAGACAATTAAGAGATTGTCTCCCCCCTTCCACCTGGCAGTGAACATATGACCTAGTGGGGATTATTGGGTTGTATTTGTTTTTATTATGTATTTTTTATATTGTAAAAAATAAAAATTGGTATAACCACCCTGTACCCATATATCTCAGGACAGTTCTCAACATAAAAATTACAATATAAAAAATAACAAATACATAATAAAAACAAATACAACCCAATACAACCTCATCAGGAGGTCTAGCAATCAGAGACTTGTCCTGAAATCCTTCACTGCCTTACCTATGAACAAAGCTCTCCACTATAGTTTCTGAATGTCTTCTGTCTTTTCTCTAGTTTGCAGGAGCACCTGCTCTGTATCAGCTATGTCACCCCGGAGCAGCTCTGGGGAGCCTACAGTCCTCCAAATGTTACTGGATTCCCAACTCCCATCATACCCAGCCAGCATGACCAATGGTCAAGGATGAGAATTAGTAGGTTCCCCACTGGTGAGCTTGAGGTTATCAGCAAACAATGACACTCAAAGGAAATCGTTCTCGGAAGAACAAGAGCTTAAAAGATATTTGCTTCCTAGAGATCTGTAGTTTTAATTCCATTCGCTTTCTTAGATCCTCATGCACGTATGATAAACCTCTCCGCAGATACTCAAGTACATCACATGACTTCTCTCTCCGTATTGCAAAAGTAACAGTGCCTTTCCTCACCCCCAAAGTCTTTGATACTAATTCTTCCTGTAATGCATTTGCAATTGTACTCTGGGGAGAAGTTCTCAACCATACATGGAGATCAAGGAGGGCTAATGGAATAAAAACCATAGGGAACAATATTCTGTCATGATTAGAGGCAGACCCACAAGTTGCCAGTTTGCACACTGAGATAATAAAAATGCTTCTCAGGAACCCATCAAGAAGCTGTTCTGCAAATGGAATATGCTCTTAATTTTTTACAATCTAAAAGTTCCTGCTACCGAAAACAGAATCCACAAGAGAGGAAGGGAAGAGTTAGTTGTGTGCTGGTTCCAGCAATCAAAAGACACATATCCCATGCAATCATTTTGTTTTCATTCCCCGCTTCAATTGGCCTTGCAAGAAGATCTGCTACAAGTCCCACTCAATGATACTGGGTGGGACAATGTTCGCTGGATAGTGATGACTGTTTTATCTAACTGGCAGCACTGTGAGAAAAAGCAGCACAGCCTAGGTTGTTGTTGTTGTTTTTAAGAAGCCATGGTGCCCAGAATTAGCCCCTAAAGTAAACATATCCAAGATACTACCACCCTTCCAAAAACAAAAAGAAAACATTTAGAGAAAATGCCACAGCTCTTAATGCAAATATTACACACCCTCTTAGCAGGCAATTAAAAGAACAACAGCTGCTTTCTATAAGTGAGCTAACAGGCAATTAAAGTGAGCTTAGCAGGCAATTAAAAGAACAACAGCTGCTTTCTATAAGTGAGCTAACAGGAAGAACAAAGAAAGCTGACATTACCTCTCTAATCAGCTGGTGCAAATTATGCTCTAGAACGTAAAGATGATCCTCTGGACTTTGCTTATCAGAAGCAGATTTCTGGGATTTCTTGTCATCTGAAGAGTGACACAAGGAAATGGACAGCTGCAAGCCTACATAATGAAATGGGGCAGAGAGAAAGCATGGCTTAGTTTTAACATAAAAGAGCACAGCAGCACATACAACATATCTAGAAATATTTTACTCCATTTGTCCTACACATAAACTTGCTGATTTCTTAAATATAAGACATAAACATTAGAAACAGGAAAACGCTGGCAGCTTTGGATAGATCAGTCCATGCATCTGAGTCTTATGAATTGAGAGGTACTGGGTTAAATGACACATCTTTTGAGATCTGCTCTCTACACGCATGCAAAAATCTGCCAGATCCTTCATTTTAATTTGTCTCGGAACTCTTACCTGGAAATGGCTGAGAAATTATTTGGTTCTTCACAACTATGTGGGGAATCTGAGATTTAATTTGTACAGCTTCTCGAGACAGTTGAGCAAAGATTTCTTTACATAGCAATACATTCTGTGCTGTCTCCAGCTTTGTTTGCCAATGCAGAGCCCCTGAAGGAGAGGAAGGGAAAAACACCATTGTAAAGTTGAGAGAAGCAGCTTTATTTATATGGACAGTCAAAGTATTACACAACCTAAATGATGAGAAAAAGATGGCTGATAAAATGTGCACACAATCTGAATTTTTTTAATACAACTCAAGTTGAAGACAATACATATCACCTATGCAGAGCTCAGTGAGGGTGGGCGAAAAATAACACATTTAATTTCATGTCTAGATCTTTGAGCAGAGTATTATGAATCAGTGAAGATATTGGGCTTTTTAAGAGTAGGTTTATTTTTTAATAGCTCTGTTCAGTTTTCATGCTTACACAGTCTTTTGAGACATACCATTCAAATACAGACCATAACTATACCTGGCTTTGATTTCAGAAGTGGCCTTTTAAACAGATTTACTGTACCAAGATCCCCTATATCAGGTGCTTGCTTCTGAATAGACACCTATATTCAAGAAGAAGAAAACAGAGTCATTTTGTATTCAAAGAACACACTAACAAAACGTTAAAAACAACAACTGGGCAAACCTTTATATAGGCAGATCCCTCTAAATCACTTGGGATTTGAACATCCAATGGACAGTAATCTTCAGGAATCTTTTTATCCAAATCAATGTCTGTGTTTTTTATGACCTCAAATGTACCGTGATGAGGAAAGAGAGACCCTAAAAATAAACATAGTTTAAATGTTCTGGTATTTCTTACAATGTTCATACCGCAATAATAAGATCAAATGAAGTACATACGTGCTAGCTTATAATCTGTAATGTTTTAGACAACATATTACTACTCTATGCAACAAATAACTGCTATCACAAGCTACCAATGTTCAGAGTACTGCATTTTTCTTCTATGTCATCCTAGTATTTTTACTGAAATAGTAACATTTTCACTGAAATAGTAACTTTAATTATCCCAAGGAAACAGAGTGTACAGTGTTGCTCATTCACAGTAATCCTTACAACAACCTTGCAAAGTAGGTCAGTACTATTATCCCCAAATTGTAGACTGGGGGAGGGATGGGGGGTGGATGATGCTGAGAGACTGTGGCATGCCCAACAAATTCATGGCAGAAACAAGAATTGAACTGGACACTATCTTAGTTATAATTCAAAGCTAAGGAGTAGTTGGTACAATACAGGGGTTGGCAACCATATCTACTACCTAGCTCCTCAGTTGCCAATATGTCTTTCTCCTTCCACTCTTACGCTTCTTGGCAGGGCCAGCCCTATTATTAGTGAGTCAGCTGTCTCAGTGACAAGCTCTCCGCTAGCCGATTCCTTCTGAGCCTCCATGCATTCCCCTCTGCTAGAGAACAGAGTTGTACACGTCCCCTAAGCTAGCCTGCTGCCTTCAAGTGCAGTGGATGCTGTCCTGTTGCTCATGTTGAAGAAAGATCCAACAGCCACTCCAGTCAGTTTCTGTACATGCAATGTAGGGGGTGAGGCACCATCTTGTTCTTTGCCTCAAGCAGCAAAATGTCTTGGGCAATCCTGCTTCAACTCAGAAGGAAGAGATACAAAGCTCTATCATGCATGGAAGAAGAGGTGATCAAAAACATTATTATTAGACTCAGCAAACTTTAGACCAACCCTTTGCCTACCATACCTGCACTTTTGTAGCTCAAGTCCCCAAGGATCTTATCCCCGACCTTCCTCAGCTTCCAGTGCTGCCTCAGTCTTAGTAACTCAGAGTTGAAGTCTCTCTGTCGCTTATTTTCCTGGCTCTCTGCTACTGATTTAGATAACCTTTCTGCTCCCTTCAGAAGAATTTGGGCTGCTCCAGCTAACGACTTCTTCTTGGAGATCAGCTGCAAAACTTGATTCTAGAAATGAAGAAACAGAACTGCAGTTTTATTTAAATGTGACCTTATCTGTCGACACCAGGGATGGGGCAACCTGTGTCCCTCCAGACATTGCTGGATCACAACTCCCACCATCTACAACTAATGGCCATGCTGGCTGGTACCAGTGGGAGTTGGGAGTCCACCACCATCTGCAGAGCCACTGGTTCTCCTTTTACATTATAAAAACAACAAAACAAAACCTCAAGCAGAAAGGAAACTTATATTGTGTCTTCTAGGCAACAAATCAAATTTCAGCTTAAAAGCAGGTGTGGACAAATTCTAATTCCCTCTTTAAAAGGAAACTACTTTATATTTGACAATGTAGCCCACAGTTAACAATAAATACAAACAGAAACAAGTCATGAAGTTTAACCAAAATGGAACAGTTCATCTTTCCCAATATTTCAATAGTGGTCTGAACAGAACAGGTGTGCTGTACCTGCTTTTGGGTAAGTGGTTCTTGCACAACTGGATCCAGAGTCATAAATTTTTTATCCTTGACAATGCTGAGAACATCATAGAGCACACACATCTCAGTCAAAGCGCTTCTCAAGTTATTCCTCACTGAATCCCAGGGCCAGAGCGAAGGCTGGAACTTTACCAAACCTAGAGCACACAAATGAAGGAAAAACACAGGATGTCTATATACTATTGCTGGAATCATCGAGAGAGCTATTCCTTTACACAGGTGCTGCTATAACTATGGATAGAAAGCTGCATGCCATGGAGTTGCATCCCATTCGTGAAGGGTCAAAGGTCAGTGGTAGAGCATCTGCTTTGCACGCAGAAGGTCCTATGTTCAATTTCTCACTAGCTCCAGGTAAGGCTTGGAAGAGACCCACCTGAAACCCCGGAGAATTGATGAACCAGTGGTCTGATTCTTTATAATGCAATTTCCCATCCTTGTTCAACTCAGTGAGAGGGGGTGGGCAGCTTTAGAAGCTTCCCAATAAAAAAATGAGTATCAATCCTGGTAAAGTGTGCAGGAAAGCAGTTTTCACCTATAGATTAGGAGATACATGCTAGTGGAGCGGACTGCCTAAGTTCTCCTTTGCCTGCAAGTATGTAAGCAGAGGCTGGATAGCTATCCATCAAGGATGCTGCAGCTGCAGCCTGTGTATTGTAGATCCTCCACTGAACCAGGGATTGAATTATATGAATTATTGGAAAACTTCATTCATCCGTGATTCAGTGTGGCTGAGGTGTGTACTGAACATCTTCCAGGATGCACAGAGTTGGGGAGGGGCCACACAGAAGTCCAGGAATCCTTAGTAGCAAAACGCAGAAACTGAGTGCATACAAAAGCATGTTTATGGCCCAGAATCCTCTGCAACTCACCAAAGTTCTTCATTAGCCTTGTAGGAAATTCCTTAATAAACAAACCAGTGCAGAAAAAGTTTGCCATCCACCAGTTGATATTTTGTGTCTCAGGTTTAGGTATCAGATATTTCATAAAATAAACCAGACGTTTTGAATTAGGTGAGAAGCTTGGTTTTTTTCTCCCCCTAGAGACCCAGCCTCCTCATGTGTCAAAATCCACCAAGGCCTTTCCCAGAATGCCTTCTTCAGTTGCCCACACCTACCAGATATTTTTTAAGATATCCAAGCTGACAACTCTGAGAAAGAAGTTGGCATAAACACCCTCCCCTCCAGCAGAAATAAGGAAGTAAGCCAGATTGCTGGCAGAGGGGTCACATTTTGTATTGTCTCCCCAACTAAAACCAAATAGTAAAAGCACCTTCTAGGAAGGAAGTGTGTTGGGGGCTTGGCTACACCTTCACTGGATTTGGATTCGCCTGTGATTTCTACAAGGGAGAGAACACAATTAAAAACGTGATTTCTCTACCTGCAGCCTGAAAGCGGCTCAGTGTTTTCGTTTTCATTGCATAATTTGTGTTCTTGCTTTGTATTTTCATGCCCTTTTTAAATGTGTTTTTTGTGGGGGGGCCCTACTGGGTTGTTGTTTTTTATTTTTATTATGTATTTTGTGGTTTTATATCTTGATTTTATTCTGTGAACTGCCCTGAGACCCCCGAGTATAGGGCGGTGTGTGTGTGTAAATTAATTTTTTTAAAAATGTGGTGGACCGCCCCTCGATCTTCAGAGGAAGGGCGGCATGCAAATACAATAAATAAATAAATAATAATAATAATAATAATAATGCTGCTTCAGGTTCGGGCATGGCAGGGGTTGGACTACATGACCCTCAAGGGTCCCCTTCCCAAGTCCACGATAGCGGTGGCGACGGGCAGGCCTCGCTCCCTACCTACCTACCTTCCTCCTCCTCGTCCTCCCCTCCTGCGGCCCCGGGCCACTCTCTTCCCCCGGCGGCCGCGGCGGGCTCGTCCTCCTCGGAGCCGGAGCTGCCCTGGCTGAAGTCGATGCGCTGCGCCAGGCGGGCCAAGTTCTGCGACATGGAGAGCGGCTGCAGGTAGGTCTCGCTCCCGTCCAGGCCCACCTCCTGAACATGCTTCTCGCAGGCGGACTCGATGCTGATCCGCACCGCGGGGACCCCCGACATCTTCGCCTCAGCCTGGGTTCCCCTCAGAGGCTCTGCGTTCAGGTGTACGAGAAGGCCTCGCCGAACATGCGCGTTAGGAGCTACGGTGCCTGCGGAGGGACAAGTCAGAGCAGCGACTCAGCTTTCCCTCCTCAGCTGCTGTGTGAGAAAGATCCCGGCAAGGCCTTGCTGAGCATGCGCGTTAAGGACTACGGTGCCTGCCGAGGGACACGGCTGAAGCAAGCGGCGTGCGTAAAGAGAAAAAAAAAGTTCAGGCTCCTCCTAGTGGCTGCCAGAGGTTGCTCCCGGAAGAGCTCGGGATTCGAAAGGCGCGGGGATAGAACGGAGGCGGGAGGGGGGGGGGGAGGGACCGTGAAACCAGCCTTCCCCAACCTGCCGCCCGCTGGATATTTCAGACTACAACTCCCATCAGCGCGGCTCATTGGGAGTTGTAGTTTTTAGCATCTGGAGGGCACCGGGTTGGGGAAAGCTGAACTAAAGCGTGTGGCGGCAGTTATTTATGAGTAGCTTTTACATGCATCTTTATTTGCATGTTTGGTCTGCACGGAAAATTATACAGTGGTACCTCAGGTTACATACGCTTCAGGTTACAGACTCTGCTAACCCAGAAATAGTGTTTCAGGTTAAGAACTTTGCTTCAGGATGAGAACAGAAATCGTGCTCCGGCGGCGCGGCAGCAGCAGGAGGCCCCATTAGCTAAAGTGGTGCTTCAGGTTAAGAACAGTTTCAGGTTAAGAACACACCTCCAGAACGAATTAAGTACTTAACCCGAGGTACCACTGTATATTTAAGGAATGAAAAGTTGGGAATGTTGGAGGTCAGCCTGGTAATGTCCATCAGAAAAATATCCTACATCTCACCATAGTGGGGAAGACTGGGCCCAGCCAGCCGGGCTCTCTCCCCAGGTGCAAAGTGTTGATGAGGAACTTCAAGACCTCTGCTATCTCTCCTACTGCTACTACTTATAATTTAAGAACAATTAAGAATAATTAAGAACAGTTTCAGGTTAAGTACGGACCTCCGGAACGAATTAAGAACTTAACCTGAGGTACCACTGTACTTGCTGGGTTTTTGTTATGTACTGAGTTGAATAGGATCCAAAATGCAGCAGTCTGATTGGTCCTAGAACAATAGGATTCAGAATGCAGCAGTCTGATTGGTCCACAGGAGCCACCCAATCCAGCTCCAGGTGGAAGTGAATCCGCAACCTGATTGGCCTACAGGAGAATCCCGGAATTAGCCAATCACGTGGGACCCATTGTGTAAATAATGTATATAAAGCAGACATTCTGGGGGAACCTCCATTCCCCCTCACCACTATGAGCTGAATAAAGAGCATGAAATCCACTCTCAACTCCCAGTATATTTCAGTTTTCCACGCTCCAAGTCAGGAATGCGGAAGCTGCCTGCCTTGTTGGTGTTGGGCTTCAGCGCCTATCATCTGATGATCATCTGTCTGTGCTGGCTGGTGCTGATGTGAGTGGAGTCCAACGACACTTGAAGGGCCGCAGGTCCACCCATCCCTGCTCCAAGCTCCACAAGACTCATCAGAGACCTTGGAAGCAGGGTTGCAGCAGGTGTGCAGTGCAATACCACCAAGGTTTATTATGGAGCAAGTCCCACACTGAATTCCACAGAAGATGCTCAAAGACAAGTATTTGTAATATTGCAGCTGTATGTTACAAGCCTTGTGCATGCTAATTTGGGGGGGTCGGTCCTGTAAAACTCCAGCCCAAAGTTCCTTTCAGTCATATGTAGTTACTACCAAGCCCAGGGGGCTGAGTCAGGTTCCCCCAAGCAAACTTCCCCTTGTTGGCAAAAAGGAGCAAAAAAGGCTTCCCATCAAATTGATAATTTGATAAGCAGAAACAGCTGTTTTGCATGGGGAGGGCTCTGTGTGTCCTGCGAACATGTGTGTGGGGTGGCCACACTTTGCACTGCTAATCAGCTCCTAGGGGGTAAAAAAGCTTAGCCACTCCACTTTAATATAAAAACAACTTGCTTGAGTCTTTGAGGTGCCATCAGGGGCTTACTGTACTAGCACAGCAAGAGGATCCTACACCGAACAGGAACTTTTACGGACATAAAGCTGCACTACTTGCAAGGAGAAAAGTGTCTAAACAAACCGAGTGCAGCAGATGACTCAGAACTGCCATTTTCCAACCAGCTTTTTAGTTTATGTGCATTTGGGGGGGGCGGGGGGAGAAATTTGCCTATCCTGCCTGGAAGAAAACAGATAAAATAATAGATTCAAGTGCAATTTTAAGATGTTTCATCTGGGACAAGAAGTGCTAAGAAAAAGCGTCACACCCAAATGAAGCACCCATGGGGGAAACGGGCAATTGAGTAAATAAGAGACATGCATGGTTTAGTTGCAACCCAAAGTCAGGAGGAAAACGGAGAATAAATTCAGTGCTCCAGTCCAACTTTTGGCTCTCTTGCTAACGCAGCAACGCAAGTCCCATGTACCACACTGAATTCAATAGGCCTTAAGTAGATGGTTAGGATTTTGCTGTAAGATGGAGACTTGCCCAAATAATAATAAAAAGTGTGTTTTTTCAGATCTCTGTGTGAATCACTGAAGTTTGCTGTGCTCTTCTATGTGGCTGGGGAAACTCAGCCAGATGGGCGGGGTATAAATAATAATTATATAAATTATTATTATAGATAAAAAGTACACCAGTCCATCCCCGCTCCATGTATTCTCTCTGCTGCATCCAAATCCTGTTAGGGGATGATCACATCATTTCTATGCAGCAAATTTGTAGGCGTGGGATGAGTTACTGAGGGATATGGCTGCAAGGACGTGTGGCTGAGACTATCATGAGGGAACCTTGCACTTTTGAATTTGTTGATGTTAAAGCAAGGGAGGTTTGGCAACCGGCAGCCTCAGGCCCAGACTGGTCCATTTGGAGGTGCTGCTTGCTCCAAGAGAAGATATCACCCTCTTTCCTGAAGCGGCTTTGGACAAAATGGCAGTATATGTGTCTGTGGCAGCTGGACTTACTAAACAACAACAACAAAAAAACAATGGGGAAGAACTCCTCACCTTCCACTCAGTGGCCTGTTTGTAAAAATTGTTATTAATGAAAGAAAGGAAGCTGAGAAAACAGCTGGTAGAGACAACCCTCCCGGCAATTAAGTAATTGACTCCAGGTGTTCCTTGTCCTCAGATTAAATTCAGCTGTATTTCCAATCACCCATTAATTACATGCCATCCCCCCCTCGAGAACAAGCAAAATAAGTGCTATCTTCCTGTGGTTATTGGAGTCCATCTTGTGACCAACATTTCATTCAGGCAAATTTCTACCAATTCGCCAGACTTCCTGTTCCTTGGCTGAGCTGGCTTCCCGCTGCAACCTGACCCCGTCTCGCTTCAATCCCGGCCAACCATGTGCGTCTCTTTGGGCTTGTCAATTCGGAAGAGAAACTCGGCGGGTTGAAAATACCCCAGGTACTCGACGGTCTCTGGGGTCGTGTCCTGGTGGTAGTGGCCTCCCTCGCCATGGTGGCTGAAGCAGTGCGTGTGCTCGAGGCGCAGATCAAAGCCCTGGGGAACACAGGAAGAAGGAAAATCAAGCTCAGGGACAAGGCCATGCCGCAGGCCCAGCCCTCCGTTATATGCTTCCTTATAATGAATTTATGAAAAGAGAATCAGAAAACAAGGCGTAGAACTGCCCGGTTGCTGCGCTGTAACAATTCAGATTGCAGACAGAAAGCGATATGCTGGAATGCTCCCCCACTGGGGTTGGTTGTGACCCCCAATAATGTCTGCGTGGTTAGACAAGCCAACATTCCCCCCCCCCCCCCCCGCGCAGAGCACACCCAAGAGAACCCACGCCGTATGCCAACAAACTGACTTACTGGATCATGGGAAACCAAAACGGGTTGGCAAATTAGCGGAGCCTTCATTTCATAAAACTTGAGCCAGTTGTTCACGTCCTCATCCGTTTTCAAAGGACAGGCAGAAAATTCTGAGGGCTGTAGGAAAAACACAACTACAGTGGTACCTCGGGTTACAGATGCTTCAGGTTACAGACTCTGCTAACCCAGAAATAGTACCTCAGGTTAAGAACTTTGCTTCAGGATGAGAACAGAAATTGTGCGGTGGCGGCAGCAGGAGGCTCCATTAGCTAAAGTGGTACCTCAGGTTAAGAACAGTTTCAGGTTAAGAACGGGCCTCCAGAACGAATTAAGTTCTTAACCCAAGGTACCACTCTATATTTGAGGAAAGGAAAAGTTGGGAATGTTGGAGCAAAGGTCAGCCTGGTAATGTCCATCAGAAAAATATCCTACATCTCACCATAGTGGGCAAGACTGGGCCCAGCCGGCCTACCTCTCTTTCTAGATGCAAAGTGTTGATGAGGCACTTCAACACCCCTGGTCTCTCTCTTAATAATACTGCTACTAATAATAATTTATTATACCCTGCCCATCTGTCTGAGTTTCCCCAGCCGCTCCTTGAGGGGTTTTTTTAAAACTTTAAACCAGACTTAAACTGGCCAGTCCTTCAAAAAGAGGACAACTTTAAAAAGAGGACTATCTTCTTACAGCTCTTTGAAAATAGGGGGCTATAAAGTAGGACACAGGGCCATCCTGCATAGTAACTATGGTTTGTTTATTGCCAACAAACCACAGTCTGAAGCCATGGTTTGTTACTGACTTTCAAACCTTGATTCATTTCAACAAGCGACTCCAGCACCCTTCCTAATCTGCTGTTGGTTTGGGCGCCTGAGACACTCACCAAGTGGCTGTAAGTTCAAAATGCATACAGCAAACACAAGTTTGCAATTCAGAATATTTTCTACATGCATTTTTTCCTCCTATGCATACTCTTAAAGAACAAGGGAAGAGAACCATTACTTATTTATTACTTACCATAATATGAATTTTTGCTTTTCCTTTCTGGATAACAAATGTCCCTCCCATGCCAACTGGTTTGTCACCGTAATATTTTTCTAAGGCTTTCCTCATACAGGATATGAAATTCTGCTCCCCAGTTCTTCGATTTGCTTTCACTTCAATGACCTTTAAAAAAAGGAGAGAAGCTGTGTTTATATTATGGGCACTCGTCGGCACGAAAATGTTGATTATGCAACTTTCAATTCCTGTTTTGAAACAAAGCAACACAGCATATTTTAATATACAGCATAGCTCTCAGAAATATTGTAAGAAGGCTTCGTAGCTTCTTTCCTAAACAGCAAGTACTGTCACTACCTGCCCCACAGCAATTCGGTCAGAGCAGTGCTATCATTCGCCTGAAACCTCAGAGAGAACAGTTTCCTTTAACACAACTCAAATGAATTTATGATGGAGGCTATTCACCACAAAGGGAGGAGGGTAGCGTTGTGGGTTAAACCACAGAGCCTAGGACTTGCCAATCAGAAGGTCGGCGGTTCGAATCCCTGCAACGGGGTGAGCTCCCGTTGCTCGGTCCCTGCTCCTGCCAACCTAGCAGTTCGAAAGCACGTCAAAGTGCAAGTAGATAAATACTTCCTCTGGCGGGAAGGTAAACGGCGTTTCCGTGCGCTGCTCTGGTTCGCCAGAAGCAGCTTAGGCATGCTGGCCACATGACCCGGAAGCTGTATGCCGGCTCCCTCGGCCAATAAAGCGAGATGAGCACCGCAACCCCAGAGTCGGCCACGACTGGACCTAATGGTCAGGGGTAACTAGAGAGCCAGTGTGGTGTAGTGGTTAAGAGCAGTGGACTCGTAATCTGGTGAACTGGGTTCGATTCCCCGCTCCTCCACGTGCAGCTGCTGGGTGACCTTGGGCTAGTAACACTTCTCTGAAGTCTCTCAGCCCCACTCACCTCACAGAGTGTTTGTTGTGGGGGAGGAAGGGAAAGGAGAATGTTAGCCGCTTTGAGACTCCATCGGGTAGTGATAAAGCGGGATATCAAATCCAAACTCAAATTCTTCTTTACTCACCACAAACTAGGCTTCTCCAGGGTTCCAGGTACGGTCTTTCCTAGCTGTACCTGGAGATGTTAGGGACTGGATCTGGGACAACCAGCAAGTGCTCTTCACCTGCAACTACATGCAAAGACTGTATGCGTTCAAGTCAATGAGACCATATACCTTGCCAGGAAGGCCTTCACTGGCGTACAAGTTGGCCAGCAGCCCAAATTCACAATCCTTATATTTGGAGCTGTACTGTTCCAGCAAGCACCCACCATCCTCCGGATTAATCTTGGCCAAGTAACTCCGATTGACAGCTGGCTTTTTCTCATTTTTAGCTTGAACGATAGGGATAAGCTAGAGAGAGAGAGAGAAAAAATTAACTTTCCTGAATGGATCTGCTGTGTTTATCGGGCATCGCGATCAATAAAAAGAAAGACCCACTGACGCTCCAGGTTAAGGTCTCTTTAAATATAGAATGTACTATTCAGAGGAAGGCGGAGGTCCTGAACCGTGCAGTCCTATATGTGTCTAATCAGAAATAATTCATGTAAAGTTCAGGGTGGGTGGGGCTGACCTGCTGATAAGCAGGTATAGGGATTTCAGCCTAGGTTCCATTGAAATTAAGTAGTGTGCAACCAGGATTTGAGTCCGGTTAACGAAGGGAGCCTTTCTTCTGAAAGAAGCTCTATGTAGCGAGATGATTTAGTGTTTACCACTGGATTTTGAGCATTCTAAGTTGAAATACTGTACCAACTTACATGGCTCAAGTCCCAAAGGGATAAGACCCTTGGGAGCTTACCTTGTGCCCTCTATTTTAAGGTTGCCATATGCCCGGAATTTCCTGGACATACACGGAATACTGCAGTCTGGAGTAGTGTCTGAGTGGAAATCGGCAAAATTATTCAGGGAAAATCCAGGCGCATGGCAGTGTTGTTTTAGCTGATTTCCCTTAAAAATCAGCTAAAACTTTGGGAAAATCTGAAAAATATGACAACCCTACTCTATTTTGATCCTTTTATTGTGCCTATTTGCTTTTAAAGCTTGTTGGTTTTATTTAAACAATTTATGTACCGCTTTACTGCAGTAGTCTCTCAGCAGTTTACAATGCATTTTAATTAGGTATTTTAAACAATTTCACATAAGCTGCTTAGAGATTTGTTTATCCTTTATTAAGCAGCCGACATACAGCTCATTTAAAGAAATAAAGGAAGGCACGTTTTTAACGTCACATGCAGCCTGGCCTTGGCCCAAGGTCACTTGAGCAGGAGTCTGAACCCAGACTTCTCCAGATGAGCCCTCTCAATCATTACACTGGCTCTCTTGATCGAGTCTGGCATACATGTTAAGAGCTAATATTTACCTACCTCAGCGTTGCCTCCGACAACTCTGGATGAAGCCGCTCCGGCTCCGAGAAAGAAAGCTCCCGGTAGCTGCATTTCCTTTGCAATTGTGTTCAGGTCATAAACCTAAACAAGAAAGGTGTGTTGGGTTTTTCACTAGAATTGCTGTTCTCCGCTGGATAATCTATGCCCGGGACATGCTTTGAAGGCGCATAACAGAAGGACCATAAGCTCAGTGGGAGAGCTAAGTCCCACTCAAGAGTAAGCCCACTTGGACATACAGTGGTACCTCGGGTTAGATATGCTTCAGGTTACAGACTCCGCTAACCCAGAAATAGTGCTTCAGGTTAAGAACTTTGCTTCAAGATGAGAACAAAAATCATGCTCCGGCGGCACGGCGGCAGCAGGAGGCCCGATTAGCTAAAGTGGTGCTTCAGGTTAAGAACAGTTTCAGGTTAAGAATGGACCTCTGGAACAAATTAAGTACTTAACCTGAGGTACCACTGTATCTAACAAAGTAATATCTAACAAAGTAAATCCACCAGCACAAGCATCTCTCCTTGCCCAATGGAACTTGCCCTCCCCGCCTCCTCTCTCCATGCTCCCTCCCACTCCCCAAATATGCTCTGGAGCAGGGGTCGGAAACCTGAGGCCCACGGAGGTCGTTTAAACGGTCCCCGAGCCACCCCCAAACCGAGCTGCCCAGTCGGCGAGTCCCTGAATGCTGCGCTAAACCGGCACAGCGCGGAGCAGGAACTCACTTCCGTGGCACCGAAAATCGCGTCTGCGCAGACACCAAAAATTGCGTCTGTGCAGACACAATCCGGCCCATGGAGTGATCTCCAAGCGAGTGAACCGGCCCAGACGAGGTAAACCGTGCCGACCCCTGCTCTGGAGAGTTCAGGGAACCCCCAGAACAGATCTGGGGTCATGGGGAGCACACAGCGAGAGGGGAAGTTCCATTGCACAGCTGAAGTCTGCTTTGTTGGGATGCCATGCACTGAAATTAATGGACATAAGTTAGTCATTATCCAACAATTTCAATGGATCTTGAGTACAACTCACATTAGATACAAATCCCATGTTTGCAGGCAGATCTATTATGTGGCCACAAGTAGTAACAACTCACCTTCTCTTTTTGTACAAGAGGCAAAAGGTATGGAACGCCGCCCACGTCGGCAATTCTAGGCTTGCCGCAAATACCTGCAAGGCGACCAAAAGAGTTTAGTTTCTTCAGAAAGCTAGGGCCAATGGTGGGGAGTCTAAGAACATCTCGAGGGCAAAATGCTCCCCATTAGCAATTTAGTGCCATTATGAATCTGCACTAGCCAGCGGTGGGCAAATAATAGGGAAGGCCGCTGCCTCTATGCTCTGCTTGTCAGGGAGAGACTCCATCAGGCAAGGCCTCCTTCCACCTTCCTTGTCCCACCCCCTGGCCCTGGGACTCCTCATAAGGAAGCTGTGCCTGGAGGAAGAACTGTGAGGGGAGAGACTTCCTCAGGCAAGGCCTCCTTCCACCTGCCTTGCCCCACCCTCCAGTCTCAGCTTCTCATTTTGTATTGTATTAGGTTGTGCACTGTGGTTTGCTGTGTTTTATTGATTGGAGTTTAGAAATTACTTATTGTAACTGTTAAGAGTGGATTTCTGTTTAATTTTGAAATGCCGATATTTACTATTATTCATATTTACTATTATTCTATCTTATTTTAACGAATGTTGAATGTTATTTTATTTGCGTATTGTATACTGTATTACGCATATTGTCTTATTTATATGATGTCAGCCGCTATGAGCTCGGCTTGGGCCAGGGAGGGCGGGATACAAATAATAATAATTATTATTATTATTATTTGGCCAGCAACTGCTGGACCTAGTTTAGTAAAGAAAACAGATCACTAGTATAAAATGCAGAGGCGTTCTTCTTCAAGCACAGCCATTAAGGGCTCCATCTTCTCCCAACTTTGAGACAACGATAACCAAAGGAATCTCGAATTTATGACATGTTTGCAGCATTGGACCTGCCTATGTTATATCAACATCCCCAACGCCCCTATTTCAGGTTGTGAGTGTCATTATGTGGATCAGTGGGGAGCTTGTGGTCCGCAAGGTGTTGTTACACTACAACTCCCATTAGCCCTAGCAAGAACACCCAATAGTCAGGAATTATGGGCGTTGTAGATCAGAAATTGGAACGCGGGTGGCGCTGTGGGTTAAACCACAGAGCCTAGGACTTGCCGATCAGATGGTCGGCGGTTCGAATCCCGGCAATGGGGTGAGCTCACGTTGCTTGGTCCCTGCTCCTGCCAACCTAGCAGTTCGAAAGCACATCAAAGTGCAAGTAGATAAAGCGGGAAGGTAAACGGCGTTTCTGTGCGCTGCTCTGGTTCGCCAGAAGCGGCTTAGTCATGCTAGCCACATGACCCAGAAGCTGTTCGCCGGCTCCCTCGGCCAATAAAGCGACATGAGCGTCGCAACCCCAGAGTCGGCCACGACTGCACCTAATGGTCAGGGGTCCCTTTACATTTAGACCAGTAATTTTTTTAACTTTTTGGGTCGGGTTGAGGTTCCCTATCCCTGAAAGTCTCAGCAGGCTCAGAGGAATCCTGGAGGGTTTTGGAAGTGATTTCTTTTTAAAAAAGAACCACCCCCACCCCCCAGAAAAGTGGGGACACTCAAAAACATCCCAGTGGGGAACATGGACATTGCTGGGGGGGGGGGCAGCTGCTCTCCCTAGATCAAGTAAAACAATTAAACTACTTAACTGAGGTTCTGTCCCCACAACATAAATGCTGGCTACACCCAAGATGGAGACTAGGTATGCTCAACACAATGAGGATTAACTTTTTGAGGAGGATAAGGAGTCAAAAGTGGGAGCAGGGGAAGATGAGGAACGCAATGGAGTATCCTGGAAAAGGACGCGGCTGGCTGGCACCTTGAACAGAAGTCCTCTGTGAAACAGACATTTCATAGATTTCACTAATTACCTTTAACAGGAAATGTGAAGGGTTCTTTAGTCAGATCAGGGCAGTCCACTACAGAAACCTGAACATCCGCAAAGTTTTCTTTAAGTCCATTTTGCAAAACTAGAAGAAGGTAAAGAGTGCATTATTACTGTTGTCTTTAGAAATACTTAGGACAAGCTTTCTGCAATGAAACGAAACAAAAAGCACCAACTTAGCAAGGCAAGGATATCGCATTAAAATGTGCACCCAGCATTCAAATGCCTTCTGGGTGGTGCAATAGTTGTGCAGGAAAGAGCTTAGTTATCTATTGCCTCTTCTCATTAGGCATAGATATGGGACTAGTGGATAGAGCTAAGTTTTTCTCCCTCCCTAGAACTATTGGACATCCCAAGAAACAGCATGTTGAAAGAGGCAAGACAGAGAAAAGAAACTACTATTTCATGCAGCTCATTGTTAAACTATGGAACTCGCTTCCACTGGAGACTCCAGAGGTTTCCCCTCCCATTTTGTACGTCACAACATTTCTGTAGCATCTAAGAGTCATATCTACTCACCTCCAACAAGTTCTTCCAGGCTAGGTACATGAAAAGCAAGCATCTCAACATTGGCCATCTTTTTCTTATTTCATGTAGCAAACTGAACAGCTAAGCTGCGGAGAGATCAGAGTACACCCCAGAACAGCTTACAAGGTCTGTTAATGAACACATAAGTTTAGTGATTAAATACAAGCTGTGAGTGTTTGCACAGGCTTTTTACAATATACCTTTTCAGCTACTGTTTGGGATACAGGCAACACTCATGTTATGTGAGGCTGCATCCTGAGTAACTGGAAACCTAGTTGTGCAAATAATCCATTTTCAAAGCTGTACATTTCCCAAGCTTTCAACATGTCTATTTTTCCCAGCTGCTCTCTGAAATCTTGTTCCCTTTCCATTCTCTCTGACTAAGACAGTTACGAAACTCAGCAGCCTGACACTGTTCCATTAATCATACACCAAATAAACGAACACATTGCTGGGTTTGCATTTAGCACCTAAATTACCATTTTCGTCCAACCACTAATTTATACAAACCGCTATCATGTTCTCCCATTTGCAGCTTTGCTCAGACGCATATCCTATTAAATTCAATGGGATTTACTTTCAGCTAAATGGGATTAGGATTGCAGCCTTAGCCTCACACTGAAAGTATAGGGGCAGTAGGCTAATTTCTGACACCTAAACATGAGGAGAATAGCACCTAGACATTTTGTCTTGTCTCAGATTCTACAAATTAGCATAATTAATGTAATCTAGGGGTTGTGGTTCCTGGGATGGAGGGGACAACGTCCTCACCTGGATGCTCCCGTCACTCACCCAACAACTGCCTTATGTGATTTCCTCAGTGTGTTTCTGGGACGAAGGTTGCAGTTATCCATTAACAAGGCAATGAGGCAGTGCAACCTTAAGGCTTGCTCAGAACTCCTGGTCCCTCTGAGTTCAGTGCAAACCTGCATAGGTCTACACAGAGGTAAGCCTCGTTGTTTTCAACAGTTTGCGCTCAAAGGTCCATATAGTTAAAGCTATGGTTTTCCCAGTAGCGATGTATGGAAGTGAGAGCTGGACCATAAAGAAGGCTGATTGCCAAAGAATTGATACTTTTGAATTATGGTGCTGGAGGAGACTCTTGAGAGTCCCATGGACTGCAAGAAGATCAAACCTATCCATTCTGAAGGAAATCAGCCCTGGGTGCTCACTGGAAGGACAGATCCTGAAGCTGAGGCTCCAATACTTTGGCCACCTCATGAGAAGAGCAGACTCCCTGGAAAAGACCCTGATGTTGGGAAAGATTGAGGGCACAAGGAGAAGGGGACGACAGAGGACGAGATGGTTGGACAGTGTTCTCGAAGCTACCAGCATGAGTTTGACCAAGCTGCGGGAGGCAGTGGAAGACAGGAGTGCCTGGCATGCTCTGGTCCATGGGGTCACGAAGAGTCGGACATGACTAAACGACTAAACAACAACAACAACAAAGGGAGAATGGGATTTCAACGCTAACCACAACGTTGTAGAGTTGGAAGGGGTTCTAAGGGATCCTAGTCCAAATTAACAATTAACAAATTGCTTAGGCCCAGTTCCATGTTGCATGGCTGCAACTCTCTCTAGGCACCTCGGGTGGGCAAGCAGTTAAAAAAATAGCAATGATGACAATAGTTAGCAAAGCGCCTGGGTTTGCAGCCTCGCCTTACAAACCCACGCCCAATTCCTCATGCAGTCTCAATGAGCAAAACATGCATTGCATTTCAGCATGCATCCCCCCAACCCGTGCAAACAATTCTTGGCACACACACACACACACACACCTCGACCCAAGGCTGCTTCAACTTACAGGAATGCAAACTTCAGCGCCCTACCGCCGTCTCAAGTTCCTTTCTCTGACTGCCTCTTTCCTATGGTAGCGTCACCTGCCCCTCGTCCAATCACCTCGCAGCTGGAGCGCCGCACCCAGCCACGCCCATTTCTGCCCGTCGCCGCTCTCAAGATGGCGGCGCGAGGCTGCTCCTTCCAGCGCATCCGGTCCCTTCCTCCCATCGGCGCCGAAACCGAACTCTCGCGAGATCTGGCGGGAAAAACAGCGTACTTAAGCGGCCCGGCGGCTCTTGCGCGGCCTTGTTGAACCGGCAAAATGGAGGAGGTGGGTTGCTGCAATCTTTCGGCATCGGCTCGGTTGGCGTCCTGTGATGAGATAGGCCTGTTGGGAAAAGGTTTAGGGGCGCCTAATGTAGGATGTGGGTAGGATATTGTGGGGTGAGGGGGAACTATAAAAATTGAAAGGCCAGGTTCCCTCCCCCCCCCGGCCGCTTTTCCGTTGCCTTCAACGGTTAAGGTTGGGCCTGGGCTAGTCCTGGTTGGTAGACCGGGGAGCCGAGGGTTAATGCTCGAGAATAGCTTTAGCACATTAAAAGGGTTTGAGAGGCGATCCGTGTTTACTGTTAATTCCTGACTTTTCCCCTAAAGGGCGCAAGGTAGTGGTCGTAGAGTAGCTTGACGGGGTATAAATGATAAATTATTATTATTTTATATTCACAACAATCCTGCGAGGTGGGTTAGGTGGAGAGATCAGTAACAGGCCCAAAATCATGGGGGTTAACCATGAATGTGTGGCTGGGGATTTGAATGCAAAGGGCTGACCTCGCTGCGGCACCAGGCTGATTTAATCAAACTCATTGGATTGAGCTGGCCCACCTCTTAACATGCCTTGGTAAATATGTGGAGGATTAAAAGTACTATATGATTGTGTATTTATAATATACAAGTGCCTGACGTGCACTTGAGGCAGCTTAAAAATAAAACAGGAACGGCTGAAAACGGGGTGAGATGAAAATGTTACTAGAATTAAAGTATGATCTATTGCAAACATGCAGATAATGAACATGTTTTACTATGATTTTATGGAGGATGCTATGCAGATTTGGGAAAATCCCACTGGATTTTAGGGTAGATTCATTTTGACCTCATCAGAGCATGCTGATAAGAGCCTCTGTGATTATACCAGTAAAGTAACGGTATATGTGCATCTAAATGTGTATCATTAGGGACACCTTTTCAGTAACTGATGTTTGGGTACTTAAGGCTTTTTCACACCTTTGGGTTGTGGTAACTTTGTGGTAGCAAAAGATAAATAAGTCTAGATTAAATGCATTTTAAATGGCTAAGAAGCCTGTGTTGGGCAAATGGATAGTGTGAGATTTCTTTGAAAATACAACCACACTGGTTTTAGGGACTGAAGTCCTGAAGTTGCCTTAATAATTTAGCGAATAGTTGATGTGCGTACTTGACTCCTAGTACAAACTAGAAACAGACTATAGCTGATATTGCTGAAGGCAAAAACTCAAGTGTTCAGCAATGCTGAAGATCACAAGCGCTCATGCTTCCCAAGGCTTGATACAGATGCCATGCTTCCCAAGGCTTGATACAGATTGTAAATAGGTTAGCATCTGATTAAATGGTTTCTGTATTTCAGACACAAAACATGAAAAAGATAAAACCTAGTCACTGTCCTTCAGCTTTAATGAATTCCCCCTTCATCTGTATAATGGCTTTGCTACTTCTGTTAATGCATTTCCATCTACATTCTTCTTTTAGTAAGACCCCATGATAAACTCTTTCCTAGTTGGGAAGGCTTTCTCCATAGCACCCAAATACTCAATTAATTTTTTGCCCAGTGGGTGCAGTATGACTGATGGTGACAAGATGTGCAACAGTCAATAAAATGATAAAATAATTAAAAGATCAGCAGTATGTAAAGTTGGCAAAAATAGGAGTAGACTGTAAAACTGTACAAGAAACAGTTTAGGAAGAATCTACCTTGTCCCTGTAAGCTTCTTGAAAATGAAGGCTGCAGCCTTTCCTAAGCACTTGTAGGAAACGCAACCCCATGGGCTCTGGAGGTGAGGGGTCACTGCACTCTGCTAAAGATTTTCTGTATTAGACTGGTATGCTCTGATCTAAATAGATTGATTAAAATACCATCGAAGAGCAATCATTTTCTTTCATTGTTTCAGCAGGACTAACTGGTTTGCATTCACTGAAGCCCTCAAAGAAAATGAAAGGTATGCTGCCAGCAAGTCTTGTTGGTCAATCTCCTGAGAGTCCATCTGGCAATAAAACACAGAATGGCTCTCTAAAGCCTAAGTTGCCCAAACCTAAACTTGACCTCAGAGCCCTCTTTGACTACTTCAGAAGGAAGCAGCATCTGAAGAGGAGAAAGTGGAGGCCAAGTGCTAGGAAGAAGAAAGTCGCAAAGAGGAAAACTGTGAAATGCAAGGAGCAAGAAACTTGTGAGAAGAGACAGCAGCCAAGAGTCCCAGGAAAGAAACGGAAAAAGAAACTTACTGAGAAAGTTGTTAATTTTCCTTTTGTGGAGAGACTGTACGGAGTGAAACGCATTCCCTTTAGAATGGTGTGTCTGTATGAGGTAAGTAGCAGTTAAATTACAGCAGAGGTTCCCAAACTTATTTGGCCTACCGTGCCCTTTTCCGGAAAAAAAAATATTCCACACACCCCTGGAAATTTACCTTCTTTAAGTGAACAGACAAAGATTCATTGACAAATTTGCATTCTTTTATGTATATATATATTTACCTACATCCTGCAACATAGTAAAGAAAGATGATGTTATAAAATAAGACACCTTGAAGCTTGAAATTATAAAATTATTAAAATCAACCAGAGTAACATTTACATTATACACAGAAATGAAATAAAAATTATGAACAACCTTTAAAATAATCCTAATGAGAAGGATGAACCTAGTACGCTGCTGTCAGTATATTGATGTTTGGATCTACTTTTGTCAGCAGCATTGTTCCATCACTGTAGTTAGCTATCTGCAGTAGATTTCTTTTTTTAGGTAACCTGCATTTGTGTTTATTTGGAAAATGAAGTTTGGGTACTTAGGGAAACACTGATTTAGAGAAAGCAACTATATACAATAATGCTCTGGTCTTTCGTACTGCATAGTGTTAATAATTTGCTTCCTGAGTAACAAACTTGATTGGGAAAAACTGCTTTGCATTTGAAAGAAAGCCGCATTGGTACACTGCATAATCAAATTTGTGGGCTTTCAGAGTCTTTTGTCCTGGTTTATGTTCATAGAGCAAATTTCTTCTCCCCCAGCAAGCAGCTTTAAATGGATACTTCAGATACATTGAAACGCTGAAATTAGAGCAGCTCATGGAAAAATCTTTGACGCAGTTGAATGCTGTGGATGATCTAGAAAATGAAAGTCTGGCGTCAAGAAAGTACAAATACGTGGATGAGGATGAACCTCTTTCTCCCATTGTGGAGACAAAGTATGTATAATTACGCTTTCTAAAGTTCTGCGCCACATCTGTGCACTCAGTAGAAACTTCAATGCAAGGGTAGAGTTGAAAATGGGAATCTGCTGATCTACGTCCTGCTAAGCCATCTTCCTCAACCCTTGCTTGTATCAATAGTTGATTGTTCACCGCTTAGATTATACCATAGAAAGTATACTCCTATAGACACACCCGGAAATTAAACTTTGAGAGAAACAGATAAAAACCTATAAATCTCTTGAGAATGTGTCTGACGTGTGGCACGCTTTCAGAAATATCAGGATTGCAATGTTGTAATGTGCTTCCTATTTAACAAATGTATTCTTGCAGATTTTACAGGAACACACCTTAATTCTTGAGTTTCTCAGTGGACGGGAATAAAATCCTTCCAAGTTCAGACTTACTACAACATGCAGTCCTGAAATGAAAAGGTTTCAGTAACAGTCTGTAGGGGGATAATACTGACACCTTGCACTCTGTATTGGGGAGTTGTAAGAATTATAACTAGGAAATGCACAGGAAGCACTTTGAAAGCTAGAAAGCGCTATATGAATTCAATGTTTCTACTATTCTCATTTACAACTTACATACAGATAACTGGGCAATTGCTGTATTTCAGTGGAGATGACCAGACTGAGAGTTCTGCAGATAAAGAAGAAATGGGTGCCAAGATAGTGGTAAGTCTTTGCTGACTTAAGTCAATCACTTTAACTCAGTGGTTTTCAACCAGTGGACATTCCCTCCTGTCTTCTGAACAGAGAGGCCAGAGAGCAGCTTTTTGTAAGCAAGTTGTGGTGAGTGATGTAGGTGCCTCGCCCATTTTATGGTTGTCTTCTCCTGCTCTTGCATGTGGCAGCCATTTTGTTATGCCATGCTCCAATGGTAGCCATTTTTTAAATAAAAAAAAACCCCATGGGTGGTACTCCACACTAGTCCTACTCAGTGTAGACCCATTGAAGTTAATGGACACGACTAACTCAAATTTATTTCAGTCGGCCTGCTCTGAACAGGACTCATTTGAATAAAACCCCATGCACCTAGGATGTATGGTTCTATAATTATGTGTCAGGAATAGGCTTTGTAACGGGAAACTTCTGTATATTTGGTTGATTTGATCTCTATTCACATGTTTGTGTGTTACATTTACCTTGTCTGTTTCTTTGCCATAGGAAAACAGCTGTTTCATACTAAGTAGTGAAATTCCAAAGAAGACACGCAAGAGGAAGTCAAAGTAAGTGAGCCTATTTACAGAATATAGCAAAGAAAGAAAGTAAGGAAGGAAATGAGCAAGAAGCTTCAGTAGTGGATACCTTTAAATTAAAATGTTAAAATAGCGTGTCTTCAGACTTGGGCTTGTTCTCACTAACCATATTTTAAATAAATTACAATTGGAAGCTGGAGATTCTGATATTGCTGCTGCAGTAAGGTGGAGAGTGCATGCACACAAGACAGGTGCCTCTTTTGCCTAGATTTAAGTTGTGAGATTTTCCTGCTTTACACTAGAGTAGGAGGGTAGTGATGGAGTTATTCTAGATGGGCTATTAGCTGTGGTCATACGTTCTTTTAGCTAAGGGACCCTTGAACAAATGCTTTTGAGGCAGGTGTTTGAGCAGCACTACTGTACATCCCCTTGTTGACTTGATTCCAACAGGGTTTTTCTTGCAGATCTTATGGATAGCTTTTACAGTTGCAAGCTGCCTTGCTGAAAGGGTGGGCAAAGAATCTGTCACGGGGAGTTGACAAATTGCAGTTCTGGGGGCTGCCATCAGTGTATTGTTAAATATGTTGCCCCATTAACTAGGTGCAAAATCCAGCTTTATTGGAGTGCTAGCTAACATTCTTTTTTAAATGGAACTTGTGTGTGCTGGAGTATTTTTTCTTATGAACCCATTAGGACTTCAGGAGAGTGCATGGGATTGTGGCCTGAGCCATTTAACAGCTAAATAGCTTCTGTGTAAATCTCATTACTTGAACATGGCAATCAAACTATTGTATTACCTTAGTGTGTGTTGCTTACTTGGGGCTTTCTAAGTTTCCTAAAAAGTTTCCTAGAGTTGGGCATCTAATCTAGCAAGATGTGATAACTGGGTACTGCTCTTGGTAAGCTCTTCCCATCCCCAAAGTGCTTACTTGATCAGCCCCTTTTAATATTTAAAGCATGCACATGCTGCACATGCTCATATCTGAACATTGCTTGACTTCATGAGTTACTAGATCTCAGCACAGTGTAGTAGCATTTATCATATTCCATATACCTCATTTTAATCTAGAACAGTGATTTGTTCTGGAGTAGTACCATCAGTGCCAGCAATCTTATTTTTATCACCTGAAATGAGTGCTTTGGCATGAGGTAGTAGGATCTAAATTTTTGGTGCGGTTGTACTATTCGAATTTTTTTAGTAGTAGTATTTTATTAATATATTACCATGTACGTGTAGGTGGCATTTCGCAAAGAACAGGTATGACAGAGCCCTGCCCCCGGGAACATACAATCTTAAACAGACAAGGGAATGGAGGGAGGAGGAAAATTAGGCAGGGGGAGAACACGTGAATATTTCATTTCCCTGTACTTTGACTTTGCTGCAATAAGGTGTAGATGTTAAGGAGATGGGACAGCAGCAATTCAAGATAGAACAGAAGAACCAGATTTTGGGGGGGAGGGGTTTAAATAGGAATGAAATGGAGAAAGAGGGCAGTTGGATGTTGGTGTTCAAACCATGTGTATATTAACCAAGGACTTGACTGAGTAACAATAAAGTGGCATTCATAAGTGAGTCTAGATTCTGCACAATAGTTCATGTGATGACTGTTTTTAAGTTCAACTGCTGAGTGATTCAGAAATGAACTAAAACCTAACACACTGACCAGAACTGAGTGCAGAATGAGAGTTGCTTTGGGTATGCCTTAAGCACACAACTGGAGTGCATGTACATCTGGCGGTGGGTTGGGGGGCGGGGGGAGATGCTTTTAGTAAAAACTTCAGGAAAAAAAGCTGCCTGAACAAAATTTGATAAAATCAGCACACAGCATCAGAAAGGCATTTGAAGATGCCTGTAACGCCTTAAGGCCAAAGATCTTAAATTCAGTCTGAAGAACCACTGCTAGTCAATGCAGATGGCACTAGATAAATCAACAAACTATTTATGAGGCAGTTGAAGAGAATGCAGCCAAAGCTAAAAGTTTATGTATGTTTGAAATGTGTTCTTCCAGCACTACCAGCAACTGAAGCTACTAATAGCCATGATAAGCAATGGCTTTGAGAACATATGGAAGCAGCATTTGTCCATGGCAGCAAGGAAGATGACTTCAACCACACTGGTTCCTATAGTTTGCAACTAGCCTTGGATTTGTTCTGCTTCACCAGGTATCCTTTTTCCTTCACTGGTCTTTTCCTTAAGAGTGGCAAGAGCTATAGGAAAGCACAACACTTAACTTCTTAACTGGCACAAATACACCAGCCATGGTTGGTACATCTAAAGAACCATCCAAAAATTATGCCTTGGCAAGAAATTTTAAATGTGAGCCCTGTATTTGCTGAAGGAGGCGGCTGTGCCATTGGTGTGTTCCTTGGTAGCATATTTACTATGTTCCATTCAGTGTTAAATGTGTCCACATTTTAAAGACTTATGTGGGTCTGTTCATTCACATGCTTTCTTGACACTGGGAATGGGACCTTGCTGCTGACATGAACTGCAAACTTGTGAAAAGGCTACTGGAAGCAACATCTAGAGTGGCACAATATGTTCCAGAAGCAGTTTCACCATAAAATACCAACATTGCTTTTTCACTTGGCCTTCATCCCAACTGGAAAAGTGGGGGTGGGATGCTGGTTTGGCTGATCGTAGGTTTGTGTTTGGAGAAATGTGTGTTTGAAAAGGAAGTGGGATGTTTGTCTGAATTGGTGATGACCTAGAGTAACAGTAAGTTTAGACATTTATGCAATGTTTTTTCTACCGTGAGCACTTTGCTTACCAGCACAGCTTCAGGTTTTGGCTACTCTCATAGACAAAAAACCATGGAGTCAAGTGCTAAGAATAAATCCTTTTTTGCAACCCACAGTTGATCTGTATTGGCTGTGTTACTAATAGGAAGGAACATGACTTGTTAGTCCCAGGAATACTGTACTTTTTGCATAGGATAGTTTTTCTGATATCCCATAAAAGCTCTTTATCTCAAAGAGGCCACAGGCAATTAGGATACAGTGGGGTGGTAATTCTTGTCAAATAGTGTTTGGTTACTATTTTGAATATTTGTAAGAAAGTTTAAAATAAATCCATTTCTAAGACTATTCCCAATTATTGTTTTCAGTGTTCTAGACAGTGATGATTAAGAAAAACCCCGGCTTGCAAAAGAGGTATGTTAAGATCCATTCATGTTCTGCATTGTGCTGTGTACCAGTTTGGAATACATCAGGGGGTAGAGGACTAAATTGATAAGTGCACTGTATGGTATCTGCATCCAGCAGTCTGTTCCTGATGGCATGTTCAAAAAGCAGTGCAATAATAATTCAGCATATGGCATCGTTGGTTCTCAAGCTACTGTGCTTGCTAAACCTGGTATTTTTGTTGAAACAAATTACATGTTATTTGAAGGATTTATAAAGTGCGCAGTTATTTGATTCTAGTTTATTCTTTGTTCCCTGGGTGGTTCTTCAAAGTTCTCCCATAAGCACATACAAAAGACATTTTTGCTTCTGGAATACATTGTCAAAATACTTGACTGGGACTGATGGCTGAAAGCAGGAATCTGCATGCCTTTGGAGCGGTCTTGTGTGGGGGCATTACGGATTTGGTTATCCTAAATATCCCCATAGAAATGTGATTACGATCACATAACTTCATGTTGACTGTACAAGCTTAGGTTCTGATTCATTATAATTTTGTACCATTTAGTGCATGGAAAAACACTGGAAAATGTTTTGTATCCTGAACCATCATGAAATGGTCCAATTGAGATGTGATGTCTGTGCATCAAAGCAACAGCTTTGTGCTAAAGGTAATGTGTCTTGCAGTTAAATGTGATGCTAAGAAATGGTGCTGGGGGTTGGTATTTGCCAATTTAACATGCTTTGCCTTGTTGGGTATACAAAATGTAGGCACACTTCATTGTGCCTGAAGTAAGCAACAAGGCTACAGAAAACACAGGTTATGCTTCCATCCTTGTAAGACAAATTGCATTGGTGACAATGAGACCTGTAATAAGCTTGCTCTGACATCTCTGCTAAATTGTGGGTGGACAGTCTTGGCCCTTGGCCTGTTTTCATGTGGCCCTCTTCAAGCAATCAGTTCAGCCATGAATAGTATCCTACCTCCTCCCCAGCAGGCTCCCCTGAGGTGGTTTTGTCCATTTGGCTCTGACTTTAGGCTCTGCCCACTAACAGCAAATGAGTGACAAGTCCTGAAGAAACACAGCCATTCACAGAAAGATTGTGCACTGCTTTAATGACAAAATCCATTCCAGTATTAGCAGGCCACGTTCACAGAATTCAGAGGAGGAAAAAATTAAGTCATTTTGTCCCAAGCAGGACAGTATACTCACCGGCTCCCTACGGATGAAACTTTACCTTGCACTGAAGAGTGTACTACATGCTTGAAGTGTTAAACTTTCATGGCAATATATTGGCCCATAAATGAAGTTCTATGCTGATTTTTTTTAAAACCCTCTCTTTTTTTAAAGGAATCCAGATAATGAACACCTGTCACCCAAATTGGTAAGAAACTATTATGCCTGAAACATAAACATGGCTAGTGAAGATATATTTCAGCTTGATGATGTTTTAATTGGTTGCTGCTTGCCTAACCTGCTTCACTGTAATAAAAGGAATTATGCAAATATGTTCCATTCCATCTCTTTGGAAGAGACTGAACTTTAAAGGCACTATCTGTGTCAAAGTGATCATACTTTTCATAGTAGAAGCTGTGGTAAAGAATTGTTAATGATGATTGGCAAGATGTTCAACTGCTCTGAAAAGAGTGAATGATAAACAGCCATTCTGAACAAACAATAACAGCTAGTCCAAATTAAGTACGTAGGTTGCTGGCTGTTACATTCTTTGCAAATGAGACTTCCTGGAACTTTGACCAATGAATGTACTGCTGTGTAGCTGGCTCTCAGTTCTTGCCTGGAAGTAAGACGAAGCCCTCATTTGCAAACTGTATGGTGAATAGCATGAGGAATCTCCAGGAAGCAGATTCTGCTGAAGCACCGTCGGGATACCCTAACAGCTTTTGCTTGACATGTGCTCTCTTGTGGCTGCAAACTGGCAGCTGGCTCTTTCAGGTAGAAAATTCAAATGGCATGAAGCTGCTCTAGTTTGGAACAGAAGGACATTGAGGTATGTGACCTTATTTTAGCTTAACATAAGGCCTAGGACAGGGACAAGTGCAGGTCTTTGTCTGGCCCTTGAGACTCTTCCTAGACTGTATACCTCACTAGCCATTTCTTTGCACTCCCCTGAGTGTTTCTGGCTGGCTGGAGTGTGTCCTTGAACTCTTGATATGCTTGCTTGCCTGGATAGAGGATAGGGAGGGAATATGTAGAAAGGAGCCCACAGTACGAAGGTAAAATTCACATTTGTTCTGGCATGTGGCCCCCTGACCCTGGGGGAGGAGGGAATATAAATAACAGAAACAATAATATGCAAGTACTTTATGGTTTTCCAGTATAGCTCGTTAGCATTGCAGCATTGGAATCAAGGTAACAGAATGTACATGTTATTTGATTATATTTGTAAATCTCAACAATGTATTAACTAAAACGCAAAGTTCCGGGAAGAAAATAAGTTGTTTGGGCGGGGGGAATAAATGGATAGAAACATGTGACACTTATCAGCCTAATAGTAATAATTTATTATTTGTACCCTGCCCATCTGACTGGGTTGCCCCAACTACTCTGGGCGGCTTCCAACATATATTTAAAAAATAAAACATTATTAATGTTGAGGTCTATCCCGATGTGACCTTGTCGTAGGTTCCTATCGTTGGAAATACCTCACAGAGGAAACTTGTGGTTTCGCTTTACCCACTAAACTGTATGTTAGGTTAGTGGGATAAAACTGCAAGACAGCAAATTATTGAGTACTTGCAGCTCTCACTGTGTGAAATTGAGCATTAAGAAGTCTTGTCTGTCTACAGGCATGGACTTGGTTGAAAGCCTGGGATGCAGCTAGGAAAAATCTGCTTGAAAAGGTAATGTTGCTCTTAAGTATTTGCTATATTGTATTTGTAACCAAGCTGTATTAAACAAAATGCTAGCCACAGTAACAGACAACCTCCTGTTCCTTCATATTGAATATAATATCCAGGTAGTGCTAACATGCACAATGACCCAAAATGCAATTCCTGTGTAAACGGGGAGTTGCCTGTATACAAGGCTATTGGGAACTGTAGGTAATGCTTATTTTTCGACATCTTCCATCACTTGTGAAACACATGTTTCACAATACCACAATTTTTAAAAACTCTTTGGGTGTATTACCTGGTCTCTACCAAGGCTGCTAGGAAATCTCATTTCTGGTATGCTGTGGACGTGACCATAAAGTAACTCCTCCAGATTTTTTTTATTGTTGCTACGGTAGCATCAAATCTGTTGGAAACATCTGGCAAAAGCTAGGAGCATGTGGCCAATAGTTTGAACCACCGCTGCAATTCAAAGTTGTGTTTCCTAGAGCTACTTAATCCTAATCTTGTGCTAACGTTTGTTTTCCAGTGCTACTAGACAATCTACAAGCCTGAAAAGGAATCTGCAATTTAGGCAAATAAGCTCTGTCTGGTGTTAAAGGTAAATATTATAGGTGCTGTTTGAACTGCTTGTTGCAAGGTCACTTCAAAGAGGGCTGTATGCTGTTGAACAAACGGCTCTTAACGCAATGACCTAATACGGAAATCCTTTGCAGGATGTCAGGGGTACTTTATATGTACTCTGTGGTCTATCCCAGAGGAGACATGTGCTTGAATCCACTTTAGGCAGCTGCTTTGCAGGGAAATTTGGAGGTGGCATTGGTTGAATTTTGGCCTCCCCAAACGGACGTTTTATGGAAAGGCCCATTTGAGATGAACTCTTAAATCACTGAAATTGGAGGAAGTACACCTCCAATATTAACTATGGGGTGGTTGGAAGGGAATGAAACCACGCTGGTTTTATAATGTATTCACTCTTTTTCTACACGTTTAGGTACCTTAACAGCTGGCTAGAAAATGGAAGAACACGCCGGGGTGCTCTTTATCAGACAGCTTTTAAATGAAACTAATTGGTGTTTTTCTTAAAGCTTCAAAAGTGAAACTTACGGAAATTCTAAAATGTCTGCTCAATAAACAAGTCCTTGCTGGAATGGTGTGTTGGTTTTCTGTATCAATGAAGCTTCTGCTTATTTGAGTTCGTTCCTGCTCCCTTTTCCTTACAAACGCTGGACTTTTCTCACACTATACAATCCATCTGACCACTCCATGAGATTCTGAGATCTCAGTGAGAAGCTGCCTCAGATTATTGATCTACATGTACAATGCAGGACTGGTAAAACTATCTGAACATGGCCTGCTGTTGGACATAGCAACATAACCACTGTGCTTGGAACTGGCTTTATCTACCTGGAGTTGTAGGAAGGGTCATTTAGTCCAACCCCCCTGCAATGCTGGAATCTCAGCTCAAAGCGTCCATGGCAGATGGAGGTTTTTAAGCAAAGGGGATGGCCAAGGAAGGAGAATCCACAACCTCACATGTATCCAACCACCCTCCCCTTGCTGCAGCTATACCAAGAAGGTGGAGACTGATGGGCTAGCACATGGATAGACAAACTAAGGCCCAAGGGCTGGATCCAGCCCAATTGCCTTTAAATCCGGCTTGCGGACAGTCCAGGAATCGGCATGTTTTTGCATGAGTAGAATGTGTCCTATTTAAAATGCATCTCTGGGTTATTTGTGGGGCTCAGAAATTCTTTCATATTTTTTTTCTCCAAAAGAGTATGGCCCCCCACAAGGTCTGAGGGTCAGTGGACCAGCCCCCTGCTGAAAGTTTGCTGACCCCTGGGCTAGCATATAAAGCACCCTGCCAAGCAAGCCCTGTCTGTAGTTGGCCCAGCTGGCAGTGGGCCCCTGGGAAAGAGCAGAAGCTGCTGAGGATAATACTTTTGAGTCCATACATGTTAAGAGCCACAGCATGTAAGTGTTCTTAGTGGGGCTTAAGACATGCACTTCAAGTGGACAGTGAATACTTTGCTTAAAGCCCAAAGCAAGTACAGTAGTGAACCTTCTTAACTGAGCTGTTTAGCTCTGGCAAGATTAATCTGCTCCCTCTTGGCAGCTTTGTTTCCATTTTGTCTCTAGCCCTTGCCAAAAAAGGCCCTCATTTCAGAGTAAGGTGTCATGAAAGGGCAGGTGGTTATTTCTACTGATGGTGCTGCTCCAAAGAACCCAAATCTCATTTCCATTTTCAGTAATTCTGGGTTTAGGTGCTGCTTGGGGTTACCCCGTCCCAAGATGCCAGAAGCAGGTTCCTACTTTGTCTTACAGCCTGTCATCAGTGACTGACTGGTGGCAGTTCCAGTGTTAGACGCTTCAGGTTATAGGCTCCACTAACCCAGAAATAGTACCTTAGGTTAAGAACTTTGCTTCAGGATGAGAACAGAAATCGTGCTTCGGCAGCAGTGGGAGGCCCCATTAGCTAAAGTGGTCTTCAGGTTAAGAACAGTTTCATGTTAAGAACAGACCTCTGGAACGAATTAAGTACTTACCTGAGGTACCACTGTCTCCAAAAGGTAGGATGGGAGCTGTTCTTAAACAGTGGTTGGTGCTTGCATATAGCTGCTTTTGGGTTAAATCCCCATTTCATGTGCTGGTCATTACACACTGAAAGCCCAAAGTGAATTAGAAGATAGTTTAAAAGGACTACCACCTCCCCTTCAGTTACAGCTGTGACTCTCATTGTTCTGCTGCCAACGACTTGTAACTTTCTGGTGGTGGTTTAACAAAAACAAATGCACTAAATTAGTGCAATATGTTTTAAGTTTCATAGTCCTCTTTATCTTACTTTTAAAAGTATTTCCTTTGAACATAGTTTTCCCTTGCTAAAACAAGCTCAATACCTAGATGTTAAAATTTTATTATAAATAACAAAGTGATACAAAAGCAAGGGGGGCATGTAAAGTTTTTTTAAAAATTCCTTGATTTAAAAAGTCATAATTGTAGAAAATATGGCAATTCACTCTATACAGCTTTGGCCATATTGGCAAATTATCCAAACTGAATGTAATATATATAAGGCTGGCACATCATATATTTACAAAGGTGACCTTGAGTCGTTTTTTTACTTTACAGCGAAGAATTAGTCCACCTGGAAGTCCCTTCTGAAGAACATTATTTTTTCGCTGTTGTTTTTCTGGCTCTTAGGTTTTCCAATGTTTTCTGTATTGAGATGGGAGGAAGTCAACTGTCAGCTAGGGAGAATCAGCAAATAAGATGCACATAACCCACTCAATAGGTTTCAAGGATAAATCAATGGGCTCTTTTCCCTAATAAATAGCTCTAGAATATTTCTCAATTTTAACTTAAAAAGTCATACATACGCTTGCAAAAATCTTAAGATTTCACAGAATAATAATGTAGCAGCAGCTGCTTTTTCATTTTGGTGCATACAGCTTAGGCCCTAAATATCTTCTCCCTTATGGACCTGCCCATCTGTTCCATGGGGCCCTCTTGAATGCCACATTTTGTACATGTCGCATTCTTGAGGCAGGTGCCCTGATTGTGGAACTCCCTTTCTCTTTGAATACAGCTGAGTTTTCAGCATCAACTGAAGACCCTCCCAATTGTTCAGGCCATTGTGAGATCTGCTGATTTTGCTGTTACGATTATTTTAAATGCTGTTTGCATTTTCTGCTGTCATGCACTCTGGGATCACTCCTGCAATAAGCAGGTAAGAAATACCTGGAGGCTGAATGGTTTCTCTATTCAGCCTTCAGGACTCCCCAGGCCACACCCCAATGTCCTTTTGCCATGATGGAGGGGAGTGCAGGGTACCATCCTTGTGTGGCAATAATGTAGGCTACTGCACAAAGGCAAGCTATTGCTCCACCCACTTCTTGCCCTGCTTACCATTGATATTTCCCTCCCTCCTCCCCAAAGGTTGTCCATGAGAGAATGCATGCCTCGGGTTGAAAAAACCCTGCTTCAAAACCACATGGAGTTTGCAAGCATTTTACCTTTTGAAATGCCTTGGCTCTTTCCCGGTTTTTGGCATAGTTTTCTCGTCGCTCTCTCTCCTGCTTTCTGGTTTTCACTTCAGCTAGATTATTATACAATCTGCCCAAAGGTTATAAAAAGTGCACATTAGCAGTGGACTGCCCAAAACACTCTCCAGAAGGAGGATTAGACAATAAAATAGTAAGATTCAGTGTTTATGAATAATGAGGCACTTTTATGAATAATGAGGGGTTTTAAGGCAGCTATTGTTTCAATCTGAAATGGGAGCATGAGGCTTTTCAAGTCTCCAGACCCTCCCATTTTAAATTTCCAAGGCACAGCTTAAAAGGGGAGGTGGTTGGAGACTTGCAAAGCCATGTATTTGACAGATGGGCAGCCTCACCCACCTGTGACTGACAGCTGAGGATTGTTGCTACGTTGGATGCTTTTTGAATGCACTCCATGTTTTTGTTTTAAGGAGGGGAGGGGAGGGGAGGGGGAAATCAGTCAATTTCTCAAAATAAAAGGGAGGCCTTCTTCAAGCAAAAATCAAGTAGCTTGATCAGCTAAACTAGTTCGGTTTCTGCCCAATGTGGCTCCCACAATACCTTGAAGTGCGTTGGTACATCTGTGCTTCTGCTGCCTTCCTGTCCTCTGCGAAACACACTTTAAAGTCTTCTACTTTCTTCAAATGAACAGGTGCTGCACCTTGGAGTTAACCAGAACACACCAAGTTTAACATAAAGTTCATGAGACCACATTCAATAGGCAGTGTTTTTCCCCAGAGCAACTATATATTTTTCATTCACAATGGAATAGGAAATGGACTGCAGCAATGTTTGAATTTTTAACCCACACTGAACAAAGTGTGGAAGGCATAACAACAGCATGCTGGATCTGACCAATGGCCCATCTAAATCCAACATCATGTTCTCATAGCAGCTGACCAAATGCCCATGGGAAGCAACCAACACTCTCCCCAGCAACTGATTGTTCTATAAGGACCCAGGGTGAGCAGAATACTTTGTAAAGCATCTCTTAAGTAGTTGAGTATTTCAAGGGGGAAAGGCCCCTTAATAACAATAACTATGAGAAGAAAACATATCGGCTTATTCCATTCCTTGCTTGGTATCTCTGGTCTAAAGCTTTGAATGGCTTGCTAATAAAATTACCAGGAGGCGACAAGTTCTCTCTTGGTTTATGAAGATGGGCTTCTTTCTCTTGAGATGCCGGAGCCGGAGGCTTTTCAGAACTTCGCTTTCTACTTTTGATCTTCTCTACTCTTTTACAGGATCTCTCAATGAAATCTTTCTTCCGCCTGAAAAACGCTTCCTGCAAGCTCTCGGTGGCAGACGTGAAATCTGGCAACAGTGCTGTAGGGGAGGGAAGGTGAAACCTCTACTCATGAAGTTATTTGAGAGACCTTATTTCATTTACCATATATCATGTGGGAGTACGGTTTTTAGTACATATCCACGACAGCTTTTAAACTTTCACAGATCTAATTATTCTATCTCGGCTTATTGAAGAAGAAAATAATTAAACTAAAACATTAAGAGGCCCATTGGTGAGCATAAGCCATGCCTTTCAGACACTCACAACAATGAAGAGGAAAACACATGTTTTCTCACCAACCAGTTTCTACAGAAGGGAAGAAAATGTAACCAAAGGAGCCAAAAGCATGTAGATTTCTAGATTGGGATACAATCAGTTAATTCAGAATGCACTAAAAATAACATTTTATTGCCCACAAGAAGGCAAGAACATGTCTAATAAAGGCTTTGCAGAGCACAGCTCTGTGCCTTTCTGGTCTTTGCACGGCCTAGAACGATGCTCTCCTGAAAAGATGGATAAATCATTAGCTAAGCATTCATCATTCTTTTCCTGACATAAGCTGATATGCTGCCTCAGCTCTTGTCCTTTTGCTGAAGCTACTGCACACCAACCTTCTTGTTTGGAGCTTTGACAAGAATCCTCTTGGGTGCTGCAAGCTGCTAATGGATAGTCAGGCTGAGAGCAAATGGAGTTGTCCACTTCTGAATTTAAAGGTAAAAATTCTCTGCTCTGCTAAGAGAGTAAAATTGGCTGTAATAAGTAACGTGATGATTATAAACTTTAATGTCACTTCATTACGAGGAATAAAGTACTGCTACAAAAGGAACTGCAAAAAATTAAAAACCAAATGGAAGTAGAAATTGTGTTTTAAATTGGAATTCACTGGATTTGAGAAACGAATTCGATCTCAAGCAGTGCGATGATTCTTAACACAGAGGACTCCAAGCATGTACAGAACAGCTAGAGAATAGAAGGGGCACAAGAAGCCACAGTTGACGTAGCTTTCCAGTGGCTTGGCTGGAGGAAAAAACTTACTGGGGGAACCTATAAACACCACAAGTATTGTGTGTGTACCGGACACTGTATAGCAAAGGCTCAAAGGGTGGAATAGACACAAGCACAGGAAGGGGCAGCGAGATGGAATTTGTCTTAGCAGCTTAACTCCCACAAACAGCAAAAGTACGGAAGGCTTGAATGCCCCTCCAAAGGATTCTCATAGATCCATACTGAATTGGTGGGAATGACTCCTCCTCCCCTCGCTCTGTCATTCCAATCTGTTGTTTAATTTTAATGAAGTCCCCCTAAGGAATAGCAGTGCCGGAATCTGTGGCCCAACTTTTCACACTCCTGCAGCTGGCTACATACACACAACTGTGCAAAAGTAGTGCATGCTCTACTTATCTCCCGCTTGGACTACTGTAATGCGCTCTATGTGGGGCTACCTTTGAAGGTGACCCAGAAAGTACAACTAATCCAGGATACGGCAGCTAGACTGGTGACTGGGAGTGGCCTCCGGGACCATATAACACTGGTCCTGAGGGATCTGCATTGGCTCCCAGTACGTTACCAAGCACAATTCAAAGTGTTGGTGCTGACCTTTAAAGCCCGAAACGGCCTCGATCCTATATACCTGAAGGAGCATCTCCACCCCCATCGTTCAGCCCAGACACTGAAGTCCAGCTCCAAGGGCCTTCTGGCGGTTCCCTCACTGCGAGATGTGAAGTTACAGAGAACCAGGCAGAGGGCCTTCATGGTAGTGGCGCCCACCCTGTGGAACACCCTCCCACCAGACGTCAAGGAAATAAACAACTATCTGACTTTTAGAAAACATCTGAAGGCAGCTGTATTGTGTTTTTAATATTTAGTTGGAGCCACCCAGAGTGGTTGGGGAAACCCAGCCAGATGGGCAGAGTATAAATAATAAATTATGATATTATTATTACTATAAAAGCATCTCTGTGCACTTGTCCACGGGTTGTTGCTGGGCTGGTGAGAAACGTCCAAAGAAGGAGAGGCTAAGCTCAAAGAAATTGCTAAACAGGACAAGAACACACCTATGCAATCATGCACACACTTAAAACCCAATAGGCTAAAGACTTCTCTAGCACACTCCCTCTCTCTTCCATCATACATCTTTATTATAAACCACATTGCTTCCAAAGCTATGCTAGATGTGTGCTCAGGTTGCACATAATTCCACGCCCTTTTCAAAGTTCAGTTTATTAGCTAGGATCTTGTTAAACCTAAATATCTGATAGACTGTCTCCTTCCCTACAGACCCTCCTGGTTTTTAAGGTCAGCAGAGGGGGCCCTCTTGGTAGTTCCACCTCCATCAGAAGTTTGGATTCGGTGGCCCAGAAGAGGAGAGGACAGTCTCTGTGGCAGCTGTGAAATTCCACCCCCACCGAGGTGCTTCTGGCTTCTTTATTATACAGCTTTTGGCAAATGCAGAAGACACACCTCTTGACCCCGGCTTTCAGCATCTGAGACAGGTGGTTCAGGACACATCTCTGAATGTAATCTGTTTTAACTGTTTTTAATCCTGAATTTTAAAATGTTGTAACCCACCCTAGGACCTGTTGAGGAAGGGCAAGCAATCGGTTTGTTTATTAATAAAAAAATAAATGCTGCAAATTCAAACCATGCTGTAATTTAAATTTCACGGATTATCCCTTTTTGCAAACTAGTAAAGACAACAATAACCTCACCCACAGAAAATGGGTCTATTGGGGAGGGGGAAGAACCAAAATGTTTACCATGGGACAGCTTATTGCTTCAGAATGATCAACGTAAGACAAGTTTTTGGTTTTCTCCTTTCTGCTCTCTGCTTGTCCAAAGAATTCCAAATCTGATTCTGCAATGCTGATGTCATTGGAGCTTATTAGAGTCAACTCGGGTTCTTCCATAATCCCTTGCCCTGTATGTGTTTCCTAGAAATTAGAATGACAGAATGCTATGTTTTGGATGTGCACGATTTAATATAATTTGCACAGACATCACACATACCAATATTGTTGCAGCACTTGAGATGCCAAGCTATCTTGACATTTAGCTCAATATTCCTTTACATCTGCTGAAAATTCAAAAACCCCAATGGAGGCTTAGGTGCCGCAGATGACATTTCAGAAGGTTCACAGGTAAACCGCAGACCTTGTGCTGGCTCTCTGTGATTTAGGTCAATGCTCTACTTTCATCAATATGCTAAGAAAGGCAGGATTTGGACAGTTTCAGACTAAGACCCAACTTGATACCACATGCTACTTATAGTTTTAGTTCACTCACCCAGACTGGTACGTTTCTTGACAAAGAGGAACGTGAACTTTCAGCATGCATGGCAGTCAAATTTGGTTGCTGAAATGCATCTGGCACTCTGCCAGTTTGCTGCACAGAATTTTGCACAGGGCTCACTGAGAGCTTAGAGTTCATTTCTGGAGTCAAACTCGGCATCGTCTCTGTTGTTAGAGGACTCTGATCTCCCACAGTTTGCAAAGTACACTGAGAGAGATCAATTTCTAAATCCTCATTTACAGCTGCCTTTTCTGTAACTGTATTACACTTGCTGTCAGTTGATGCAGTGGGTAATTCAGCAAAATACGGGCTCTCTTCTTTTGTTGACATGCCTTCTTTCTCCGACTCTGTGGCCCCAAGAGCACTATTCCTTGTTCCATTATCTGGAACTAGCTGATAAAATGAGCCTCCATCTTCTGCTAGGCTTGGACTACGGAAATTTTCAATGGAAGAATAAAGGGTGGTGATCTCATCATTTCCCTGCTCCTCACACTGTGTGCTCTCAGGTGCGATATAGATACTGCTCCCATTAGTTTTACTCATTTCAAGGTTTCGTTCGGACTCCGCGCTGAAGGATCCATACTTCTCACCACTCTGTGGAAGCTCTCTTAAGGAAGATTGCAGAGGTAGGTGTTCAAACGATTCTTCGGCACCTGGAATGGAGAAACAAAAACAAAAATTCTAACCTGGATCAAAGCAGAACTGAATTTCAAGATGAGGTGGGGTGATTTCTTTTTCCTTTCTTCGTTAGAAACACAGGATACTAATTGCAGCTTAGTACAATACTGTACATGATTTGCATGCAACAGATTGCAGGTTAAATCCTGGTGTTTCCAAGTAGGGCTGGGAAAGATTCCCGGAACCCCTGAAGAGCAGCTGCCTGTTAGTGTCAACAGTACTGAGCTAGATGGGCATATGGTCTGACTTTGCATAAGGTCAGACTACTTGACTATATAGCCAAATACTGTCTACTCTGGCAGGTAGCGGCTTTCTAGGTTTTCAGGCAGAGAGGGGTCTTTCACATCACCTACTATCTTAACCTTTGACTAGAGATGCCAGAGACTGACTTTCTGACTAATTGCTGAATTATAAGGTAAAAAGGTAAAAGGTAAAGGACCCCTGGACGGTTAAGTTCAGTCAAAGGCAACTATTATGAATATTTATATTCATAAGCCAGTTTTTGGTGTTGCTGGTTTGTCGGATTCTATTAACCGGCAACCAGAACAGTTTCTGTCCTGTGAAGACCAAACGTAACAATTACCTTGACTCTGCTCCTTTGCCTCTTTGCCACTCTGTTGCGTTGGTGGAATATCACTTAGTTTTCCTGTACTGAGAAGAGAAAGGTTGTTGCTTCCTTCTTCCAAGCTGGAAGCTGTTAATTCGTGGCTCTTCAATAAGGTGGAATTCTGCTGACAGAAAAATGTGCGCAGGCAGAGAGAGACCAAGTGCGTTATGATAAATTTAAGAACTGAGACATTCAAATTATATTTTCAAGTAATATATCTGTTAAATGACAAGCCAACTGATAACATCCACTGTGGAATCTTACATGGCTATGCAGTAATCTGAAGATAATTCACATTCCCACAGAAGAAGGCCATGTGAAGATCTAACCTCTAGGGGTAAGGTGCGCTAAAGCTTGTCACCCACCAGGTAAGGAGGAAAGAAATCTCCTGGACTTGCCCCTACTTCCCCTGAATTTTGTAAGATTACAAACTGCTTCAACACTATAAATACCAGAAATGGTTTTATGTGAGAATAATAGTAATTAGTTCTTAACGGTAATAACCCGTGATGTATAGGAACAAACACTTTTTAAAATACCTTGCTTAGGTTCTTGCTGTTCTGAGAAAAGGTTGAGAGCGTATCAAAGTCAGGTCTTGGTTCCAAAGGCTTAAAAAGCTCACGGTGGAAATTTGGAAAACTTCTCTCAAGGTCAGTAGTATCGACTGCCAGATCTTAAAAAGGTTAAAAGGAAAATCGACTGTTGCCAAAACAGAATGCTTTACATCACACATCAAACACACTGGCAATGAGGCAGCACGTGCATTTAAAAATCAACAGCTAAACACTCTTTAATGCTTTCACACCTTCAAAGATGGTCTTCTGGGATAATCTCCACTCAATCCAGCAGTCTCAACAATTAAAAAGGTAAAGGGACCCCTGACCATTAGGTCCAGTCGTGACGGACTCTGGGGTTGCGGTGCTAAACTCACTTTATTGGCCAAGGAAGCCGGCGTACAGCTTCTGGGTCACGTGGCCAGCATGACTAAGCCGCTTCTGGCGAACCAGAGCAGCACACGGAAACACTGTTTACCTTCCCGCTGGAGCGGTACCTATTTATCTACTTGCACTTTGACGTGCTTTCGAACTGCTAGGTTGGCAGGAGCAGGGACCGAGCAATGGGTGCTCACCCCGTCGCGCGGATTCGAACCACGACCTTCTTATCAGCAAGTCCTAGGCTCTGTGGTTTAACCCACAGCGCTACCTGCGTCCCTTTCAACAATTAAAAGGTTGCACCAAATGGTCACAATCATTTAAAAATATGTATTAATTTATCATACTTTTCTAACGCCCTTAATCCTGTAGGACCCCCCAAGGCATGGTTATTAAAACTCTTAACACCCCAAACTATACAGCAGGAATGGGGAACCTGTGGCCCTTCAGATGCTGTGGGGAGTACAAACACTCATCACACCACTGGCTGTCAATCATGCTGGGTGGGGCTGCTGGGAGTTGTAGTCCAACTTTATCTGCAGGACCACAGGTTCCACATTCTGCTATACAGCAAAAACATTTCCATCAGTACACAGCAGCAACAGCCATAATACTCAACCCTATGCAATCTCTCAAAGGCCTGAATTTAAAAAATGTGTCTTAAGTTGATGCTAGAAAATTGTCAACAAGTAAGACAGCCATACTTCCAGGAGACAGAGTGCCATAACCAACCAGTAAGCCCCTATATCCCATATAGGGGTTATAGTCATTGGCAAGACTATGGGCTTTCCCCACAATCTCAAGGCTCCAAGTCACAAGGTGTAAAGACTAAGGAGAATCAACCACGTCAGCACCTCATTCCACCCATTTCTCCCAATCAGGGTGACCAAGGTGGTTTTCTGCGCCAAACCCAGAACTGAAGCCAGGTTGAAATGGGTATAGAGAGATGTATTTTTAGTATAGCTACAAAACTGTTGACCAACAATACAAACCGCAACAAGAATGGGAAATCCAAAAAGGAACTAGAAGCAGAAGGGGGTGGGGAGGTTATATAAAAAAAAGAGGTTCATTGAATCAACATGTTGCAGACTCTACTGGTCTTTGTTCCGTGAAATTCAGATATACATATTTCTCATGCTATCAAGCTATGGTATAGTATTATGATCTTATAAGCCTTATAAAGAAGAATTATGTTGCTTCGACAACACACAGGACAAGAAACAAAATTAATTTTTTTAAAAAATACAAATTCATTCCCTCTGAATACTTCCGAATTTGCTATTTTTCACCTTCTACTAACATTACCATGGGAAGAGAAGTTGCTTAAAGATGACCAGCTGAAATCTCTTGTATATTTGTCTATGATCTGTTGAATTTTACGTCGATCCGAGTGCAACATTTCTCCAAACAGATGGGAGCCAGGAGCTTCTGAAGGATCATCCTGTCTACACAGCAGAGAAACTGAAGGACCCAAAGCGGTATTTGCTTTCTCTTTCAAAGGAGAACTGAAATGACACGGTTGTTTCCTGCCTGAATGAGACTCTGCAAGACATAGCACAACCATGCTCAACTTCACAAAAAATTCCATGCAAATCAAGAAAATAAATGCTTTGATCCATAATTAAGAACCGTGCAACTTATTCAGACTACTCCACAGCACACTTTCATGTTGGACACAGCCATGTAAACAGAAAAACCCAGTCTATTGTATTACAGTTTGTAAGAAAATGTACCTGTATTGGCAAGACTTCTGTCAGGATTGGAATTGGCCATGAAGCTGGTAGCAGAAAGCGAAGATGAAGCGAAATAGCCACATGCTACCTGTTGTGTAGATGTCTGTGGACTTAATGAAGAAGGGCACCATTCTGTAGAAAGTGTTACCTAAGGCAATAATACATATGAAATGTAACGATTATGAATTCCAGAACCCCAAGTGCTCGGAATTGCAACACCTTTTGTTCTGAGCTCAGGTCAAGTGTATAAACCTCCACGTGTTCAATTGTCAGTACACATCAGGCTCATCATTGCTCAGTAAAGTCTCTCTGTCTCTCTCATTCATTCATTCACTCACTCAAATTCCACTCACTCATTCACTCGTTCCATTCACTCATTCGTTCAACAGGAACCATACATCACAAATCACCATGCTCTCAATTCAGACTTGTATTGCTTCCCAGAACAGTTTACAAATCATGCACCGCACAGACCAGCTGATCTCTTTGGCGCTCAGATTTGGCTAATTCTCATCACAGAGTCACCGATTAAGAGGCTCTCAGAGGAAAAGTGAAGCAATGCAAGACACAGTCATGCTTATTTACTAATGGAAAGTGGTTTGTGTCTTTTTCTAATGTTATGCAGTATAAGAGATGTAAACGTCAGGTTTTTAAAATAAGTAATACTATTCAAAATATAATGCCTTGTTTTCCAGATTATTCTTTTTAATCGTCAAAGAGAATTAAAGGACAATTTTAACTCCACAAATAAGGGAGGCAGACTGCGCAACTGGTGCTATATTCAGCAGTGCTGCGTTCCATTTAGTATTTTGTCACCAGAAAACTTTTGCAAAACAAAACTAGATATGAAATTTAAAGAAGAGCGGAGCTTTTCAGAGCTCCCTAAAGCAAAACCAAGAATGAACAGCGCTCACATCTGAATGCAAGTTTGTAATTAACAGTTCCAATTAACAATATTTTAAAAAAAAAAACCCCACAAAGATTAGAGAAAAGGAAGCAAGCTTGTTTAAAATAAATGCTGTGTATTACACGTTAAAACCCAGTGGTGACTAACCATACAATCAGGTCTAAATGAAGGATCGGGATACGTAGCTATTATCTTTCCAGTATCATCAGAGCTTGGTAAGCCTCGATCTCTAAGACGGAGTTCGTAGGAGTGGGCTGAACACACAAAAATAAAATAAATCAGAATGACAAAGAGTAGGAAAACAGCAAGCATTTATGAAGCTGAACAGGTTTTATTCCATAAGCCATTCTCACTTCTTCATTTCTGCCCAGGTTTGCTTCCTTCTATCAGAGAGTACATGCTCCGCTCCCATTTCATATGTTGCAATCTCACCTGCACACAGAGAGCATGTCCTTCATAGACTTTGTTTGGAAATGCCAGCTACTGCTCTGCAGAACAGGAGTGCTCTCAGGGGCTTAGAATGATTCATACCAGGACAGAAAGAAAACCTAACTTATTCAGAGCTGAAAATGTTCTAACAACCATTTAATACATTATGGCGTTATCCGTTTGATTTTAGGGGTGAAAATCAAGGTGCTGCTTTTGATAACAGGCCAGTAAACGGCTTCGGCTCAACAAACTGCCATGTTGTTGATCAGAAGTCCCCAAACTTTGGGGGCCTGGGGGCACATCTGGAAAACTAAGAAACTGCTGCCACTGTTGCAACATGGTCTGTTTTATGAGGAAGGACATGATACAAATTGGTTAAATAAATCAACAGAAACAAAAACAAACCCATTTCACAGACGAACCCCTCTCCTAAAACTGGACTAAACACTTACACATATCAAAACAAATAAAACACAGGTAACAAAACAGGCAACACCATTTCCCCAAAACAATGCCCCCCCTCCAAAAATCTAAAAGGTGCTTTTAAAAAAAAACAAAACAAAACTTGATTTTTTTTTTAATGGGGCAAGCGGACCTAACAGGCACCAAGAGGGGTGAGTGAAGGGCACTGTGTTGCCATCGGGTGCTATAATGGGGACCAAAGGAAGCTCTCAGCTATATTACCCATGCACCAAATTGAATCAACTTGTTATGGGAGCTATTGTGCAATGATGTAATGGCCTCCCCTTGGAGCTTAGGGCTTCTTCAGAAGCAGTGCCATGGCACATTAGCTTTCCATGGATCTAATATAAAGCAGACACAATATTTGGCTCAAGCTAAATTAGCATCATTAGGTTTGACGAGGCAGATTGCAAACCAAAAGGGCCCCCAACACATCCAAAAAGCAACACTTCTCACCCGAGTCACACAAGCCACCGGCTTCCATCGCTGACTTTTCACACCATAATTCACTGAACTGGATCTCACTTTCATCAGAACTTGGTTCTTGGCCATCCGCCGTAATTCTTAATAAATCTGTTTCTTCATGGAGATCTTCATCTAGACTGATGCTGGAATGCCACTTATGGGCCCTTGAAGCCAGGCAAGTATCTCCAGTAAGAGGTTCTCTGTAGCCTGCAAGTGTCAGTTGCCAATTGTTAGAAGTAAAGACCAATACTTGGCCGAACTTTTAAAATACCTTATTTCAATTAGAAGATTAAAAAAGGATCCCTTTTGAAAGCAGCTTGATTCTGCTGCTGTGCAGCCCTAACAGATTTTGTAGCGGCAATACCGTATTTTTGTAGGTTCCTTCTGCTCTAAGCACTACTTAATGAGAGGATATTGGATTTGTTCGCCAATCGTTACCTTGGAATTATGCTCCGCAATTTCTGACAAGTCTAGGAAAGGTCAGAAGCTTTGGGATTTTATGGCAAGAGAGGATGAGCCATAGCATGTAAGAACTTCTGATCAACACCACACTTTTACAATTTACCTGTAGAGGAAAGTCTGCCACTCCGTGGTGTGTCAAGTTCTGGTATAACGCTAAGTTCATGCTGTTCCAAATCGAGCCCTAGCTTTATTTTTGACAAAGGCGGCTTTGAAAGTCTCCATGTCTGTTCTCTTCCCCAGGTGTCTTGAAATCGCTCTGTAAAGTAAAGGTAAGTTCAGGTGACCTGCAACTGATATAGCAGCTGGAACACTGAGCTACAAACTAAGAGCTCCCCAGTTAACATTTCACTTGTACTCAGCCTGAGGCATGTCATTCTCTCGGCAATCCAAGGAAAACAATACTTACCTTTGTTCCATGGCTGGGAAACACTATTACCCTACTAGGTAGGTGCCTGCAGGCATCAGGTTACACCTGGGATTCTGATCCCCCTTTTTGAAAACCTGTGTTTCACTTAAGGCATGAAATAGGTCCTTTTTTAAAAAAATGGGATCAGCCAGTTCACCCTAGAATCCCTGATGAAGAGTTCTGGAGAGCTCGAAAGCTTGTGCAGTATATTTTGTTCCAAGTCAGATCAATCTGAAGGAAGAAGGGAAGTCAAAACAAGACACAAAAGCAGGTTAACTTGACATATCGAAAGGTGCTTACCAATCTGTTCATTTGGACAAACACTATGAAACAAAATGTCCTTTTCAGAATGACTGCTCATATCAGCAACGTGAACCATTTCTTGGTTGCTGTCTTTTGCTCCTAGTGTTGGCAGCAGATGGAAGTCATCAGTCTCTCGCTGCTCTGTCATATCTCTGCATGTGCTGGACTGTCCTGCCTATAAGTAGAAATGAAGAGTACCTAAACACAAGCATTTTTTCCCCACTATAAAGCATCACACACATCCAAGAGATGATTAGATATTTAGACCAATTCTATGGTTGCTTACTTATAAGTTCTACTGTGTTTAATGGGGTTTACTCCCAAGTAAATGCGCACCAAATTGCAACCTATACATAGAACTGGAGCAGCCTTATTACTAATCCATCTACCCAGGAGTGTGTCTGCCAGAAAGAGGCTAGATCCTTTAACTAAACATTAAAAGTTTTGAATCTGGGATCTCCAAATTGCAAAGGATGCACTCCACCACTGAACTGCACATGTTGCCTCTTTTCCAGGGACTTTCAGTTATGTTCATAGAGCTGATTCAGAATAAAAAAGCTAAGATTAAAAAATGATTGCAAAAATGCTCTTCCATTAATACACTGAAGAAGGGAGGAACATTTTCCTTTAAAACTGTGGCAAGAATAGAGCTAATGGGAAGTGTGTGGGTGAGAGAGAGAAGCAGAAATGTTTTCTGAGGCCTGAAATAGAAGCATTCATAACTTTAAGGGGAAATTGGTATTTTCTCCCAAAGTTATGAGTGAAATACTTCCAAAAGCTGTGCTTTGAAAATATTGTTACAGCCAACTCACATTGCTGCCACAGTAGTTGTTTGAACAAAGGCATTTAAAATTTAATATACCAAAATTATATGGTAAATTATACTCTTCACATACTTAAAAACAGAAATATTTAGGATACATTTCAGTGCTCCCCAAAAGATCACCCCACTAAAAAACAGACTTCATCATTTCCAGAAATTGTACATCTCTAGACAAGAGTTGACTGAAACGATGGCAACGAAAGTGCAGCTACTCAAAGTTTAGGAAAACAAATCAAGAGATGTTCTCATTCTGAATTAAACTGAAGAACATTCAAAATGTTTTCATGCCATGTAAAAAGCATACCTTTTTAATAAACTCCTTTAAAGCTTCCTGCTGCTGTTCCATTTGTTGTTTCAGCTGAGTATGTTTTTTCATGAGCAAGTCCTCTTGTACCTTCTGCCGAGAAAGAAGAGCTTCCCTTTGCTTATCTAGCTGCTCTTGTAGTTCTTTCAAGTGTTCTTGCTGAGCTTGAATGCTCTCAGAGGAAGACATCATTCTGTCCCTTAATTCCACTATATCAGAATAACCGGGCATGGATCCACTTCCATTTTTTAATGCGTAGGATTCCTGGGTCTTTTGACTCTCGCTAGAAACAAAGGAAAGCACAGACGAGAGGGGCCGCAAAGGAGGGAGGTTAGATTGCTCCAAGGTTGTTCTTGTCCAACTTTTGGGAGGTATGTGCTGGTGCTTTAAGGTTGCTGGGAGGAGAATCTTCTCCACTGAAGGTGCATGAGACGTCCGTTTATCAGACCAGAGTGTTTCTGCAGACACAGAAGAGCTGCCCACAGGGAAAGTGAACGGGGCATGTTGTGTTTGAGCCACCGGCTGAGTTGTAACAGAAGTGTCCTGTGACTTAAGCGTTAATGATTCTGGAATGCTGTGAAATTCCAATGACTGTGCTGAAGGTGTCTCCACTGCGCCCAGTTCTTCTGTCTGTTGGCGTGAACCGTAAGCCTGTGTCAACTGAAAAAGCCTTTGACCCTCCAGAGTACCTACATGCCCGCTGCCGACATCAAACCGTTGTTCTGTTCCCCCCTGCTCTGATGATGGCACTGCCAACATCCAAGGCAGTTTTGAATGCTCAACTGACTCTTGTACAGGAGCAGTCCCAAATGGCTGGTCCGCTGCTAGATTAACTCTCTGCAAACCACGATATCCTTGTAATTTTGATGGCGCGTCAGGGACAGAATCTTGCTGTGCAAGTCTGTTAGCAGGACCTAACAATGACGCAGAAACTGAGCGGTATCTCTGTTTCAGCTTGTTCTGATACTCATGCAGACGCTTCCTGGCTTCTTCCACTGACACTCTGTGCATCCTAAAAGAGACACACACATATATATATTTGAGCAGATAACACTTTTCAGGAGCAGCACTGCCAAGATAGCATCAAACAGGTAGCCAGGAATCTCTTGTGTTGACAGAAAAATACCTGTTTTGGATTAGAAGGCGTTGCTGATAGTCGCGAATCATCTGTATATGATCGTCCTCTGTATGATCGCCCTCTACAGAACTGCCGGCTGCCTGTAGCTCTACGGCTCTTTCAAGCTAAAGAGAAATTAAATGAAGAAAATATCAAGCACTGTGCAAAAAGCAATCATTTGAATCAGTTCTGTGGGGAACAGTTAGTTTCTGTTTCAAAGCCAACAGCGGTCACAATATGACAGTATTTACTGAGGTGGGTTTTCTTTGAGGGTAGCCATATGCTTTACATGTATGGTGTGGATCCACCGTTATAAATACATCCAAACTGGGGGTCATGATTTGTTTTGCTCCAAACAAACCACGATCTTAAGCAAAAGCTTATGAATCATGGTCTCTTTGAGCAGAATCCACCATTTCAAGGGGAAAACTGTGGTTTGTTGCTCCTGCTCATGAGCTGGCAGGAGTGATCTTCATTTTCACACGGAAGCATCATCTATGGCTTAGTATGATGTGAACAGCCACAGAATTAGCAAATCCAGCATTATGTCAGACAAAACAACTTTTCTCCTTCACCTTATGTTGTACTTCCTGCTGCTGGTGCACAAAGGGGACCCTAATACCCACTTGTTCCGTTTGGGATTCTTGATCTTTCATTTCTTGCTCTTTTTTAAATTCCTGCTCCTGGTGCTGCAACTGAGCCTTCAGAAAATCGGCCTCCAGACGTTTTTTCTGCTGTTCAATTTGCTGAAGCAATGCCAACTGCTGTTGCTTTTGGTGCTCTATCTAGTCAAATGAATAGCAATTCTGTATGTCAGTCACAGAAGGAATCCATGGTACACAATGAACCTCCCATTAAATAAATTCTCTGACAGAACAACATTTATCACAAGTATTAATTTGGATAAAATATAGAATCATAAAATAGTCATCAAAAGATTCTTGTAAAAACTATACTGCATCCTTGTAATTAAACCTATGGAAACAACACTGAGAATAAATAATAACACCCATAACTTTACAATACAGCTTTGAATTGTATGATATTGCAATCATATCGTAGTGATCACAGATGTCTAAGAAAAGGAAGAGTGAAACCTAGAAATTAAATTGAAGTTAACTGGATATTTAAGACTGACTTCTATGCATTCCTGGCATTGTGACTGTCACAAGTTTGAAACCATGCAAGTACAAGCTTACATTAGCAATTATTCTTGGCTGTCAGAAGGAAAGAAACGAGAGAGCCCTTTCAGTTGTGTAGGTTTCCATTCCTCTCACCCCACTGAGTAGAGCAGGGATAGGAATCTCAGGAAGGGCAGGGTGGGGAGGCAGGCTACACCCCCTCCCAAACCACCCACTTGTGTGTTGTTGCCTTGCTGCAATGTGCCCTTGAACTCTGATAACTGCTTGCCTGGAGGATAGAGGTGTCTGTGTAGAAACTAGGGTACTTTACAAAGGTGTATTTGCATTCATTGCTCCACCCACTTTTGCCTCTGACCCTGGAAGGCTGTCCAGAAGGGAATGTGGAAACTCAGGCAAAAAAGGTTTCCCATCCCAGGTGTAGGTAGAGAACAGTTAAAGCTATTGTGCAGGTCACTGTGGGAAGCAGCAGGGTGCTTTTGTGTTTCAGACTTTTTCATTATCTTGACGTTTAGCCTTAATTGTTCTTGAAATGAGTTTTCTGACATTCAGTTTCCTGTAATTTGAAATCGAAACACTAGTGACTTAAGTGCCCCATCTTATTGGTGTTAATTCATATTCTGCTCTTCATTATTCACACAACCCCAGAGGGAAGGACAACACGGGCATATCAGAATGGAACTGCCACACTGCTGTAGACTGAAAAACAGTTATACCTGGTTTTGTCTTTCTGCTTCCTTTCTGAGTTTAGTTGCTTGTTCTTGTGGGTGATCTAGAACTACATTTCCAGCAACAATACTTTGGTCCAGTGTCTGCGGCAGTTCTAAGTAGACACACATATAACATGACTATATAGTAGATTAAGGATAGTTACTCATGTTAGACCCTGCATCATTTTATATAATTTATTCTTTTAATTTCTATGCCACCGTTCATCTGAGATCACAGGGCAGTTTACAATATAAAAACACAAAAAATACAGCATAGACTTAGTTCTTGTGATAACAAATTAAATATAAAGTCCTCTTATAATTTATGACAGTCATACTGATGCCACCACTGCTGGTCAGCTTCCAAAGAGGTGTTTCAGCTCACAGAAGGGGTTTGTGCCCTCACCCTGTCCCCTAATCTAGCTTTTTTTTTTTCCTGCTGGCAGGAAAAACAGTTATTTGAAGGGGTGTAGGATTAATTCTGTGTCCAGGGCAGCTGTCTACCAGCTCCACCTGGTACGCAGGCTGAGATCCTACCTGCCTGTGGACTGTCTTGCCAGAGTGTGAATGCTCTGGTTATCTCCCGCTTGGACTACTGCAATGCGCTCTACGTGGGGCTACCTTTGAAGGTGACCCCGAAACTGCAATTAATCCAGAATGTGGCAGCTAGACTGGTGACTGGGAGTGGCTGCCGAGACCATATAACACCGGTCCTGAGAGATCTGCACTGGCTCCCAGTACGTTTCCGAGCACAATTCAAAGTGTTGGTGCTGACCTTTAAAGCCCTAAATGGCCTCGGTCCTGTATACCTGAAGGAGCATCTCCACCTCCATCATTCAGCCCGGACACTGAGGTCCAGCACCGAGGGTCTTCTGGCGGTTCCCTCACTGCGAGAAGTGAGGTTACAAGGAACCAGGCAGAGGGCCTTCTCGGTAGTGGCGCCTGCCCTGTGGAACATCCTCCCATCAGATGTCAAGGAAATAAGCAGCTATCCTATTTTTAAAAGACATCTGAAGGCAGCCCTGTTTAGGGAAGTTTTTAATATTTAATTTAATGCTGTATTGTTTTTAACACTCGACTGGGAGCCGCCCAGTGTGGCTGGGGAAACTCAGCCAGATGGGTGGTGGTGGTGGTGGTGGTGGTGGTTGTTTGCCCCTTTGGCTCACAAATTAGTTTCACAGTTCTTTGAATCCTGCTCATCATCATAGTCAGTTTTAATTCCTAAGTGCAAAAAACCCCCACACGAACATACCCCTGGCTTCAGAGACAGGATCACTCTTTGGTTCAGGCTCAGATTCGGAGTCGTATAATCTTCTCTCTCTACTAGAAATTGTTCCAGATTCAATTGATTCAATTTCACTTGTAATTTCTGGTTCACTTCCTGTTGTCCAATGGTCTTTTTGGTTCCTGATCTTGTTTAGCAATTTTTTAAGAGCCAATTTTGACTGAGGCTCGGGTGGCTTTTCAACTTCACTACCTAAAATAAACAAACAGTACATGTGTGAGCAAGAAAACCAAGGAAGCTGTTCTTACAAGAGAGTAACCCATGCAACTCATAGTTTGGTGTGACATTCATATGTGGTAAATATGTTAAGGCCTGGCATCACTGGACAGGACCTGCATAGGCCAGAGTCACTTTCAAGTGACGAATATACAGAGGAGGGCAACCAAGATAATAAAGGGTGTGGAAGCTAAGCCTTTGGAAGGATGGTTGATGGAAAAGAGGAGACTGAGAGGGTGATATGACAGCCATCTTCAAATATCTCTGGGCTGTTACATGGAAGATGGAGCAAGCTTGTTTTCTGCTGCTCCAGAGGGTAGGACCCAAACCAATGGATTCAAATGGTAAGAAAAGATGTTCCGAGTAGGCATAGGGAAGAACTTTCTGATAGTAATAGCTGTTTGGCAGTGGAAACAGACTGCTTTGCAAGGTGGTGTACTCTGCATAATGGGAGGCTTTTAAGCAGAGACTGGATGGCCATCTGTTAGGGATTATTTAGCTGTGATCCCTGCATCACATGGGGTTGGACTAGATGACCCTTTGGGGTCCCTTACAGTTCCAAAGTTCCAGTTCTACAGTTCCGAGGTTCTGAATTTTGAACAGATTACAAACTCATGAAACAGGCTGAAGTTTGCCAACCCATGTCAATCGTTATTTCTTGTTACAAATATGAAATGTTTCAGTACTCTACCCTGTCACATGCACTCTTAATCTCTGGCACGTATAACCTTAGACTTTGCAGTGCCACCAAACTGCACATTCCTCCCCAAGGTCACATGGTTAACAAGACAATTCTGAAACCACTGAGCAGGATCCAACTCAACCCACTGAAATTTCTCAAGTTTACTGATTCAAATAGGGCTACTCCAAATATGACTAGCATTTTGTATCACCCAAGAGTCATACGCCAGTGTTTGGCAAGATATGCATCAATGTTTATTTCTATCCTTATCATTTGACAGCTGCTTTATACCATCTTATATCCAGTAGTGAATATAACTGATAGGCCATACTTGTTTTCTAAGTGAATATTAATTAATAAGAATCAAGTTTTCTCTTACTACTTGGCTCACTGTCCTTCACCTCATCCGACAAACTTGGTGGCACCTCAAACACAGAACCTGGCTCCTGGGAAAGTTCCAGCTCATCATCTTGAGATCTACTTGGCAAGGGCTGTGGGTCAAGGTGCAAAATAAGGTCTCCTTTCATTTCTGTGTAAAGAAATTAGACCATATGAAACCAACACACAACATTCTCTACTGAAAATTCCAACTACAGAGGAGGTGAGCAGTAGACATTTAATAATGTTTTTTTAATCACACAATGCCAAGGAAAGTGAAGCTATGAAGCAAGATATTCAATTACACTAAAGACCAATTCAGAAGAACAACTATTTCTCTTACCACTAATGACTATCACTTAACATAAATTTATATTGTAGTGAAGCAACATGTAATGAAACTTCAGTCAATAACAAGTTGCAACATGGGCAATATGGATGCCAGAATTCATTGTAAATATCACATTTGTAACAAAAATGCAAAAGTGTTACCCATCTAAGAATCCTTAGAGATCCCCAAATTGAAATGGTTTTTGAGTTTAAACCAGTACATTACAAACAAAGTACACTACCTATGGTAGGGAAAATAAATAAGTTATCTGGGATGCTCTGTCCAATAAAGTCCTGTATTATATATGTGAAAATTAGTTCACTGGGGCAGAAGCTGTGATATGGCGATTCCAGAGCAGCCCTAAAATAATCCTAGTAACTGAGAATATTCAACTGTAGGCCCAAGATGGAGAATCTGTGACCCTGCAGGTGTCAATGGACTGTCAGCCCTGACCATTAGTTATACAGTAATACCTCTGGTTGCGAACCGTCCTCATTGCGAACGCGTCGGGTTATGAGCTCCGCTAACCCGGAAGTAGCTGCTCCTGGTAGCGAACTTTGCCCCGGGATGCAAGCAGAAATCGCGCACCAGAGGCGTGCACGCAGTGGGAGGCCCCATTCACGAAAGTGCACCTCAGGATAAGAATGGTTTCCGGTTATGAACGGACCTCCAGAATGAATTAAGTTCATAACCCGAGGTACCACTGTACTAGTTGGGACTGAAGGAACTTTGGAATCCAACCTAAACTGGAGGGTCACAGGTTCCCCAACCCTGCTGTAGGCCTAAAGTAGTACTGTGGTACCTCAGGTTAAGTACTTAATTCGTTCCGGAGGTCCGTTCTTAACCTGAAACTGTTCTTAACCTGAAGCACCACTTTAGCTAATGGGGCCTCCTGCTGCCGCTGCGCTGCCGGAGCACGATTTCTGTTCTTATCCTGAAGCAAAGTTCTTAACCTGAAGCACTATTTTTGGGTTAGTAGAGTCTGTAACCTGAAGCGTATGTAACCTGAGGTACCACTATATTCCCCCAATCTGTGCTGGTGTGGAGTTTTCAATGGAAGATGAGCTTCTATGAAAAACCAATGGAACTGGCTAGGGACTACACAGAAGATTATATCATTGATCTTTCCAAAGCAGTGGTTTTCTAATTTCCTGTTTCTCCTAATCAATTTGTCTAGTGAAGTCCCCCCTGAAATCTGCCACAGAGAAACCAATAAACAGCATTGTGTGTATGCCAAAATAGGCATTCAGATGATGGGATGCACTGGCCAGGCCTGCTGGGCTTCACCACTGCCCTTTGGAAAATGACTGTGCAATACAGAATATGCTCAGCCAATGTAAAACATAACGGTGGGCAAGCTTGTGTCTTTCAGGGAAGACTGCCTGACATTACTCCAATCTCCAATAAGCGGCAAAGGAATCTCTGGGTTCCCCATAACAGTCCAAAAGTCACTTATAAATACTTACTCCTGTCTCCAGTATACATGTCTTCGAAGGCACACTCCAGCTCTCTCTGCCATTCTTCCCTGATTTCCACACGCTTGTAGGGCGGCTGAAACAACTGAGGTGGCATCTGGGCAACAATCTGTCTTCTGCGTGCAAGGTCCATATTCTGCATATGTTCGAGCTCTTTCATTAGCTTTTCCCTGTCCTTTAACAGCAGAAAAAAATGTCCTATTAATAAGCTGTCACACAAACCAAGCCAGTTTATTTGACAGAGTGAAGATACTTTTAAAGCTCTGATGATGATTGCTTAATGTTGGGTACTTTCTGAAGACTCTCAGTTAGCAGGTCATAAAATTAATTTTAGAGGAGCGGCATTTATTCATGTAAATTACACTCTGCTGGACAGACAAGTTTGAATATATGCATGCACACACACACAAACAGTAGGCAGGGAAATGGAAGCTATCCATTTCAATAAGTACAAATGATGTTGTTGAGTTTTCTGCTAAATATACCGCTTTAAAAGCAACCTGCAATTCCTTTAAAAAGGGGGACTGTAATCTACTGCACATGATTTATAGATTAAATGCAGACATTTATTAGTCATACTTCATTATCAAACGTCAGCTTCATTTGAAGATATTAAGTGTATAATTTCAGAAGGCATATTTTGTTAATTATCACTTAAAATGAAATATTGTTTCCTTTCCCCACAACACCAGGTGCATTAAAATTCCATTAAATATTCTGTGAAGACAAGCCCACATTATTCCCCCTTAATATCCTAGCTTTCTAGTGCATCTGCTGAATTAATACAGCCACGAGAAATAAATCTCAAATGCAGGAAGCTGAAGTTATAGAGCAGAGAGAACAAGGGTTGGGCTTTTTAATATGTCACCTCTTAGTACCCACTAGAAGTCAGACCTACAGGACAACCCCCAAGTAAGCGAAACACTGGAAACAAGTGCATTGATTTTACCTGCTTTTTACATTAGCTTTAAAGCCTTCATTTCTTTAATAGACTTAATTCCATTGTGATTTTCAACATGGTACACTTTTTTATTATTCCACATTGGCTTGGGTGCTGAGTTGGCAGAGAGGGGAACTGCTGAAAACTGAGTAGAGGCACCTTTCAGGAGGGCTTTTATGAAAGAAGCAAGAATGAACTCCTTCTCCTCCTACTCACTGAACTCAGGATCCGTTCCTTTATATCTTTGTGTAACTACACCGGAATAGGTAGCTACATTCTGTGAAAGTAGGTCATGCTGAAAAGAATTCTAGCTGTATTGAAGTTCAACTCTGAAGTACCTGCACAATGCAGTTAAAAAACAACAACCCTCTTCTCCCATATATTAGAATGCTTTGCGTTTCATCAATCTTACGCCCACAAATGCCAAACCTTACCTACCCTGAGGCCTGAATTACTTCAGCGTGGCTTTCTAAATGTTCAACTATATTTCATCTTTGACAGTGGAAAGAACATTGCACACCGTGAACCTAGAAACTGAGGATAAGCACTACGAACGCTTTAAGGGCTTGAACTTTAAACAATCCATTATTTCAGAATCTTTCTGGAGAAAGGTTAGGTGATTGTACTTTGAATTCATTAAATATACAGTGCCCAATTTGCTATTATTACTCATCTGATGTTGGGAGAATGTTTCTACTTTGCTTACCCGTGCAAGACGGACCATCTTCAAGGCATGCTTCCCTCTTAGGCGAGCTTTTTCTTGCTGTTCTCTCCTCTCTCTCTCTTCATTGCTTTGCAGTCCTTCCTTCCGTTTGGCTTCCACCTTGGCAAGTAACCGAGCATCTGGCTGGGAGTCAACCAGCAACAAGTTAGGAATTACAAGTTCTACGGTGCCTCAAAAGACTATACCCAGAAGTATAGTTTTGTAGGTAAAAGGTAAAGGTAAAGGGACCCCTGACCATTAGGGTTGTGACTCTGGGGCTGTGGCGCTCATCTCGCTTTATTGGCCGAGGGAGCCGGCCTACAGCTTCCGGGTCATGTGGCCAGCATGACTAAGCCGCTTCTGGCAAACCAGAGCAGCGCACAGAAATGCCGTTTACCTTCCCGCCGGAGCGGTACCTATTTATCTACTTGCACTTTGTGCTTTCAAACTGCTAGGTTGGCAGGAGCAGGGACCGAGCAACGGGAGCTCACCCCGTCGCGGGGATTCGAACCGCCGACCTTCTGAACGGCAAGTCCTAGGCTCTGTGGTTTAACCCACAGCGCCACCCGTGTCCCCAGGTAAAAGGTATTGAACCCAAATACATTTGGGACTAACTTCCCCACCCAACTACCCAAGGGTGGCCCTCAAACAATATGTCAAGTCTCTGTGATTTCAACCTCAATTAGACAGTAAACTATAAGGAAATAATGTACTGTTCAGTCTGGCAACTGATTCAGTGGCACAGCCTAACAGAGCAGCAACTGTGTGCCCTACTAAGGGCAACAGCTCTGCAGAATGGAAAATAATTCAGTAAATTGTGTGAGGTGTGGGAGGACTGCAGCAGAATATATCGGGGACCTCCGAAGGACCCCATAAGAGCCTGCTATAAGAGCATGACGTCCCTGCTTCTGGTTTAATCAAATGAGAAACTGCTGCTAGAGTTAAACACAAAATAGTGGGAAGAAGGAAACAATGAGAGGCAGAGAACACATGAACTTAAGAAGAGCCTGCTGAATTAGGCCAAAGACCCATCTTGTCCAGGACCCTGTTTGTGCAATGGCCAACCAAATGGAAGCAGCACTCCCCCCAGTTGCATACCATGTTGAAGTGGTGCTTCCTTTTGTGTGTCCTGAATTTTCAAATATTCTACTTCATTTAATGAGGGAAGGGGTTGCAGTTCAGCAGTAGAGCATCTGCTTTCATGCAGAAGGTAAGTTCCATTTCCCACAGACATGCATGGTAACAAGGAAAACTGGGTGAAACAAACTTATTTAAGGACTTGCTATTTAGGTTCTATGATATAGCCCAGGCATAGGCAAACTCTCCCTGACCACTGGTCCTGTTAGCTAGGGATGATGGGAGGTGTAGTCCCAAACATCTGGAGGGCCAGAGTTTGCCTATGCCTGATATAGACGAACATAAACAGCGTGACCAAAAATTGTCTTCATTTTCTTTTGCAAGTAAGGCATCAACAGTCTCAAACTTTTACAGGTTTTCAGTAAGAAAACCTCCAGTTTTAATACTTGTTTTTGCAGGTATGACATACGTTAATTTCAAGTATTCCACTTATGAATTCCATACCCACAAGAAAAAAAGTGGCTATAATCCAGAAGGACACTGGGATTCCAACTGTTGAACAACAGAAAGGCAAATATTTGTGCTTCCCAATGCTTAATGCTGATTGTCAATTTTCCACAACAGACAGCAAAAAATCAGCAAGTGCTTCTGGAATACTGCTACTGCTGTTACACAAAGTATGCCACATGCAAAGTAAAAATCAGTCACCTGGTCTATGTTCATTTCTCTATCTACATATGGTTCACAGAGATGATGGTGAAGATCACAGAGATGATGGCGAGTAATCGAAAAAGTGTCAGTATCACAGACTTTCACTGTAGAAACACTCTTCAACTCAATATTCTGAAAAGTTTGAAGAATAAATCTGTTTTAATAGGATGGCTGTGCTAAACAACCAAGAACATGAACAGTACAAGGTCACCCATTACAAACAATGTAAAACCCATCTAAAGACAGATGTCTCCAAACTCCCACCAAAACTGACCAAAGTGAGAGATTTAGGCATGTCTGTAAGAAGAACTTCACATTTTCCCATATATGAGGGTTTAAGATTGTGTGAATATATATGTGTCATTATTACTATACTAATGTTTGGGGGTTTCCCCCCCAAAAAAATTGGAAGTGCAGCATAGCTAGAGATCAGCACAAGAAATACTAGGAGTGTGCATAGTTCTGTAGGAAGGTCAAATAAGAAGACAAATATAGGTGATTCAGGAGTTCTCCCCATCCCAAGACAAAGCAACATGTCAATAACCCTGGGTCAAATCAGGATCCCAGCAAAGCCTTTGTCACTGTATCACATCTATTCCGTATACCTCTCTATTTTCCTAGAGTCTTCATCCTTTTTTATACCCTGAGCTTTGCAGAAATAAGGCTATCCAAAATGTTGTCTGTGGAGCACTGAAGAGCTCTGGATTGTTTTTGTTATTACAGTGGAACCTCGGATTGTGGACGTAATCCGTGACGGAGGCACGTCCGCAACCCGCAGCATTTGCATCCTGAAGTGCCGCGTCTGTGCTGGCGTGATTTGGTGCTTCTGCACATGCGTGAAGCGCGATTTAGCACTTCTGCGCATGCGGCGAAACCCGGAAGTAACCCGTTCTGGTACTTCCGGGTTTCCCACAGTCCACAACCCACAAACGCGTAACCTGAAGCGGCCGTAACATGAGATATGACTGTATTATTAATTAAATATGTATACCGCCCTTCATCCCTAGATCTCAGGGCAGTTCACAATAGAGAAAGGCAATATAAAAAACACAGCAGTGAAGGAATTTTTTTTAGTTAAAAGCTTCATGTACCTTCTTAAAAAAAAAACAAAAAACCCTACATTGTTTTGTTGGGCGGGGGGGGCATGGATAAACAGAGCTAACCTCATACAGTGGTACCTCAGGTTAAGTACCGGTACTTAATTTGTTCCGGAGGTCCGTACTTAACCTGAAACTGTTCTTAACCTGAAGCACCACTTTAGCTAATGGGGCCTCCTGGTGCCACCGCGCCACTGGAGCATGATTATTGTTCTCATCCTGAAGCAACGTTCTTAACCCGAGTTATTATTTCTGGGTTAGCGGAGTCTGTAATCTGAAGTATATGTAACCCGAGGTACCACTGTATTGTCAGGCCTATTGAATACATGCCAGGCATACCAGAGCAGAAAGCACCAAAAATGAAAAGACAGTGTGAAGCTGCAGAGTTTTTAAAAGTGTACAAGTAAAAACAAACACCACCTGGTCACCTCTTAATTATTTTACAATAAGAAAAAGAGACAAACTCCCTATCCCCTAGCGATTATGGAGGAAAGTGAATCCATTTCACTTCCCCTACCGAAGCCCTGGACATATTTGTCTGCAGTGTGGCAGGCTTAATCCACTTTGGAAGGGTCCCTGTGCCTGAAAATTTCATCCACTTTGGTCTAAAGGGGCAAAATGTTATAGGCATTTTTAGATTCCCAATTATAGTGAACCCAAAACGCAGATCGAAGTGGAGAGAGAACAGAGCAATTCGGAAACAGATTAAAAATGATCTGTTTATAAACAAATTATTATTTTTCAAGTACAAGGCAAATCTTGGGGAACATACATATCCCTAACAAATACCTCTTCAATGAACTAAAAGCACTGTGCATGCAATATACCAATGACCCTTACAAAACCCACTCAGTAAGAGGAGACAGTACGACCACCCAGGAGGTTAACAGGGCACTGGGGGTTTTCTGATCTCCCTTCACCTGGAGGGAGATGGGTAAGGTGCTGTACAAATCTACTGATCAGCTCCATCAATGCATTCCCCTCATAAGGGTGTGGCTAATAGGCGGCTATTGCTCCGCCAACGACTGCTTGCCATCCCTATAGTGCAGATCATAGGTGGAGGCCAAGAAATAATGACTGCCAAAAATTGCTCAGTGCATGTACAGTTTAGGCAATATTTAATTGTGGGCTCTCCATTATAGTTCACACACTTAGCCGACATGCTACATCAATGTATTTCAAAAGGTAACATATTAACCAGAAAAAGAAATCTATCACGAGATTAACTCCAGCATGTAATTTTCAGAGGCAGGAAGAACGATGGGAGGAATTCAACACTGCACTCTTCTGATGGCAGTACAAGCATTTCTGATTGCCAGATGGCAACTCCCCATCCCTCTTGTCCTTTCACTGCATGCTGTTCTGGGTCAATCCTGACCCTCCATAACAGACTTGGAGGAAGCGTAGGGGGTCATGCCATTCAACACATGCTATCTGTTGTTCTTGTATAAACCAACTTCTAGGCCTCTTAAACTTAAAAAAAAACCACTTTTTTTTTTAAAAAAGGAATGCATTAGTCCCTATGATGAGACTTTTAATCAGCTAGGCTCCAACATCTTTTAAAGTTTCTGAAAAGAATACTCACTTCAAAGGGGGGAGGAGGAGGAGGCGGTAGGCTTGCAATTTTAGCAGCTCTCTCTTTTTCTACATCCAATGCATTCTTCCGTGCATTTGCTCTCCTTGTTTAGAAGGGGGAAAGCAAGAAATAAGACATTCAAATCAGATTTTGTGCATGGTTAAATCAAACAAATAGTAAAACATCAATATTTTTATTAGTTGGCTATATACTGAATTTCAAGAATAAAACTAAGAGGCAGTAGGCTGTTATCCAACTCAGTGAGAAGTGTTTTTAAAAAGGGCGAGAACCAGAGGGCAGAATGCAACTTCCCACAATGCCCTGCAGGTTATTTTGACTCAGTTCCCTTTGTTACGTTGTCCTTCCAATTCCCACAAAAAGGAATGGCCTGGTCTATATACCACATGTTTTCAGCTACAACCCCCACCAACATGGCCAATAGAAATTATGGAAGCTGTAGTCACAAACTTCTTAAGGGCACCAGGTTGGGGAAGGCTAGTCTGTAGACAAGAGCCAGTAATGGTTAGAGTGTCAGACTAGAACCTAGGAGACCAGGTTTCAAGTCCTCACTCAGCCATGAAGCTCACTGTGTGACCTTGGGCCAGTCACTCACTCTCAGCCTAACCTATCTCACAGGGTTGTTACGGGGATAAAATGGGCAGGAGGGAACCTATGTACACCAATTGAGCTCTATGACAAAAGGTGGGGAAAATAAATGCAATAAATAAATGCACAGCTACTGCAGTCCTTAGACCAAAACAGAAATCCAATGCTGTTAGGATGGTAATTCTATGCACAACTGCACGCAAGCGTCAATGAATTCAGCAGAATGAAAACACATAGGATTGGACTATAAGGAGTATCTCAGGAAGCAGAAGTTAAAAGGAACCATGGAAGGACAGGAAGGGAAGTCCATCAATGATCGTTGTTGTTTTTTAATGTAATAGAATATGTAATATGTAATTTTTCCTCCCTATTACTTTTGGGGGTTTATGTTTTGTTTTTTTCTTGTGTTGAAATCTATCAGAAATGAAGAAAAAAAAACCCCTCCAAAAACAACAGCTGTAATATTCTTCAGAAAATGCAATTCCTAATAATTACTGAGAAGTTCTGCCAAAAGTATGAGTAAGCAGAAAGGCACGTGCTAAAACAAGGCAGCCCCATGCCCTCCCCCTTTAACAATTCAGCCTTCTGCTGCAGCCCCAACTCAAGAGACACTATTGGGCTGTGCAGGGGGCTAGAAAGCTTGAACGCATGAACCCAGGTGCAACCCTACGTATGCACACATGCAAGAGACTTTGGGACATTAAAGCAGTGAAGGTTCATTTTATGTACAATTTACCTTGTTTGCTCCCTCAGCAACTTCTCTTTTTTATTTTTCTGCTCCTTTAGCGCTTCCTTATGTCTCTTTTCTGCTCTTTGTTTCCTTTCCTTTGCCAGCTTGGCCAGAGCCTCCAAATCCGGTTCCTTTGAGATTAAATGTATATGTTGAACGATTGTCATAGAAACAAATTAACATCAGAATTTTAATTCAAACAGCTTTAAAGTGTATCTAAGACGTCAGGTAAACTTCCCTTTTGTACAGATGTCATGACCTGTCTTTGTGCCAGCTTTTAAGAGAAAATGTTTGCAGGGGCTCAATCTAAGGAATAATTTTGCCATCAAAATGTGCTGTGGAGCTAGTGTTAGCTCTAATGGCTGCCTTTCCACCAGGACTGGGTCTATACTCATTGCTACTGAAGCAGGACCCACCAGAGTAAAGCTACCGTATCAACTTATGAGTAAAATGGAATTTTCTAATTCCATTGAAAGTTTTGGAATTTTACTCTAATACCTTTTCTTTGTCTCTGTAGATGGTGCTATGTTAAGTACTTGCTTCACTTTAAGTGGACGTTTAATGATCAAAATGCTGATGGCATTAATATTTTGCACTGATAAAAGGGCAAGGTTTATTCTCAGTATGGGAGCATCTTTGTAAATATCAGCGTTCCACACCATTTCCCCATTCATTCACTTTCAAAGGTTCCAATGATCATTATAAATTTCAAATCCACTAATTTGTCATTAGCTGCCTCTTCAATATACAAGTTGAACAATTTCACAGCTCCACTTATCCTAGGATTTAACATACTTCGATTATCAACAGATTAAGTAGTGCCACCCCCCCTTGACAAACAAAACTGAAGCCTGCAGCACAGCTGTGTACTACCATCTTTTTACACCTGCCCAACATTTAACTATTTGCCTTATTTTGCTCCATTTGCATGTTTAAATGTATGGCACATAAATTCATAGAGTCTAAATTTCCATATGTCTTCCTTCACATATACAGATGTAAGAAAATAGAAACACCTGCCAACTTGTTTTATTAGTACAAGATTACATATATATTAGTAAAATATACAGCTTTTCTAATTTCAGTCAGTTGAGTAGATATTTGCAGAAAGTCTTGGTTGCTATAGTATCACAGCCATAATTTACCCACATTTTCCTTTGCTTGTCTATGCCCTTCTCCTATAGCTCTTAAGCTTGACAGATAAAGCTTTTCCAAGGCATGAATCTTTTCATCTTGTGCTCTTTGCCACTCTGCTTTCAGTTCTTCTGCCAAATGATGCAGCTGCTCATCTCTTCTCTGCTTAACATCTTGCCTTATCTGCAAAGCAATATTCTTCTCCTGCTCTCTAACCTGGAGGGAAAAATATATTTGTTGATGATTTTATATTTTGTAGAGGACTGCAGACTTCTTTTTAAATTGTTATTTTACTTGAATTCTTTGTTCACCTTACTTAAACCCACTTGCTTTACTATGCTAGACCGTTATCTGCTTCTTGACAAATAGGGCACCTGTGAAATGAGGGCCAGCAACAAGGAAATAGAACAGGCATAGGCAAACTCGGCCCTCCAGATGTTTTGGAACTACAACTCCTATCATCCCTAGCTAATTTGACCTTGTGTAGCTGACACCTCAGCAACACTGTAGTCAAGTTCCCTCTACCCTTTTTTGCTCCTGAGTGGGAAAGTATATGTGGCTGAAGTGCTCTGGTGTCTTGGTGACACAACGGACAGCTCTTCTCTCAACCATGGAACCAGAGAGGGGGGCAAGAATTGCCATACAACTGAAGATAGGATCCCCTTCAATCTCTGCAGCTCTCAGGTTGGGGCAAATGCTACAGCTTGTCAGACTCAGAATCAGTCTGCTCCCATGCAGGATGAAAAAGTGGAAGCCTGCAGATTCAATTGTCTAATGCAGGGTTTCCCAAGCTTGGGTCTCCAGCTGTTGTTGGACTACAACTCCCATCATCCCCAGCTAGCAGGACCAGTGGTCAAAGATGATGGGACCTGTAGTCTGGAAACCCAAGCTTGGGAAACTCTGGCCTAAAGGAAAACCATTCCCAACAATGCAAACACACCTGCTGTAACCTTAATTTCCTTCTCCTTTCATGTTCTTCTTTCAGCAGCTGAGCTTCTTCATTAGGACTAAGTCTAAGTCCCACAGCTTTGGCCACTTTTCTTTTCATCTTTGCAGACGTGTAATGTTCTATTCTGCATTAGCAAAACAAAATACAACAGGAATAAACTTCGTTTCACTCTAACTTAGTGAAGATAAAGCACAAAATTAACAGGTGTCTGCAACAGGAACCAAAAAGCTTATTCTCACGGCAACGATAATTATGTTCAGGTAAGACAACAGCATGGGCAGGAAACGAGACTGAGATTAATCAGCTACCCTTCTGTAGGCATACCTGCCTTCCTCCATCTACCAATCCAAATAACTTTATTGCGGGTAGTGGAGAACACTATCTGGCACTGGCACCACCTGACTATAATTAACAAGAACAATGTGCAAGACCAACATTAGTTTTGAGCCATTTCTCTACAGCCATCAATGAAATTAAATTCTAGTTCTTTTTTTTAACCCAATACATATTTAGCCCTCTTCAATATGGCATACAATCTTCTAAGCAAATGCTGAACATTTTAGCCGTACATCCTTCTGCAAGCACAACACCCCATTCACTTCACGAATAAAGACTACTTGCACCCTTTCAAATGGAATGCTTTTAAAAGTAATGAAGTGTGCACAAAAATAAAAGGAAGAGAAAGTAAAATGAATGGGGTTTGATTACTTGTCACCATGCTTTTCAGACACACTGTCATCTTGTTTTCAAATTTCTCACCGCAATCAAAATGCTGTTCTGAAGAACTGAGCTAAAGCTTTCCTGGAGAACTGAAAATATAACAAGCAATATGAAAGCACCTCAAGGTCACGCTGCCTTTGGGGCATATGCCCTCCATACTTCAGAACTCACACAGATACGTAATTACTCTGGTGGATAAATGGGCACAGGATCCAACTTACATTTTTCAAAAGCAAAAGTGTATCGCACAAGCTGCTTCAAAAGAAAAGCACCACTGAGGGTTCATAAGGCCTCCAGTGGGTAGAATTTCATAAAGTTTAACCAACAAGCAAAATCTTAAGATCTTCCTTAATGCATCTTTTACCTGTGGTATGTTCAAACAAGACTGTCTTGGGAGCTCTCTAACCTTGTGTAAAAAAAAGAATTTTAACTATGTAAAAAAGAAAGAAAGAAAAATGAAAAGCAGACATTTGCATTGAAGTGACAAATATCAATACAACGAGGATTCTCCAGAACTTAAGTCTTCTCTGACTACAGTGGCTTGAGGCAAAATATATTTTTGTTTTACTGCCCTAAGGCTCCAAAATAAATGACAAAAACCCCACGCATTGACAGTTAACCTGCCCTTACTAACACTTAATCATATTCATGCAAAATTAGCTGTTGCTTATAAAACGAAGAGAAACCTGTTTGCTGCCTTAGGGCATGTTGCTATTCTGAGAACAGCAGTCACATCATACCCCAGCGTTTCCAAAGCCCACCCAATGCTATGAATGGTAAACAGTCAAAAGTCACTTACACTGTAGAAACTCACAGAGCATCTTCTATAACATGGAAAACGGTTCAAAGAAAACACAGTTGGGGAGGAGGGAGAGCATATTTAAACATGTTCACAGTGAAGGGAGCTTAGCTTAAGAGAACTAATAATGCAATCCTCAAGAAACTTGCTAGAAAGTAAGCCCTGATTAGTTCAGGGTGACATACTTCTAAATAAAAAGCATAGGATTGCACAACATATTTGTGGTGTGCATGCTTATTTTTAACTAAAAATAATTTCCTTGCTGAACAGGAACCAATTCTATATCAGCCCTGGAATCAACATCAAGATATAGTTGGGACACCAGTAAATCCTGATCAATTACCAGTAAATCCTGATCAAATTTGCAGATGACACCAAACTGGGAGGGGTGGCTAACACCCCAGAGGACAGGATCACACTTCAAAATGACCTTGACAGATTAGAGAACTGGGCAAAAACAAACAAGATGAATTTTAACAGGGAGAAATGTAAAGTATTGCACTTGGGCAAAAAAAATGAGAGGCACAAATACAAGATGGGGGACACCTGGCTTGAGAGCAGTACATGTGAAAAGGATCTAGGAGTCTTGGTTGACCACAAACTTGACATGAGCCAACAGTGTGACGCGGCAGCTAAAAAAGCCAATGCAATTCTGGGCTGCATCAATAGGAGTATAGCATCTAGATCAAGGGAAGTAATAGTGCCACTGTATTCTGCTCTGGTCAGACCTCACCTGGAGTACTGTGTCCAGTTCTGGGCACCACAGTTCAAGAAGGACACTGACAAACTGGAACGTGTCCAGAGGAGGGCAACCAAAATGGTCAAAGGCCTGGAAACAATGCCTTATGAGGAACGGCTAAGGGAGCTGGGCATGTTTAGCCTGGAGAAGAGGAGGTTAAGGGGTGATATGATAGCCATGTTCAAATATACAGTGGTGCCCCGCAAGACGAATGCCTCGCAAGACGGAAAACTCGCTAGACGAAAGAGTTTTGGAGGTGCTTCGCAAAACGAAGCTCCTGTGGGCTTGCTTCGCAAGACGAAAATGTCTTGCGAGTTCCTGCGGTTTTTTTCCCCTTTCCTCCCCCCTTTTTCTAAGCCGTTAAGCCGCTTATCTGCTTATCCGATAAGCTGATAAGCCGCTAAAAGCCGCTAATAGCGCTAATCCGCTAATCCGTCAATGGGCTTGCTTCGCAAGACGAAAAAACCGCTAGACAAAGAGACTCACAGAACGGATTCTTTTCATCTTGCGAGGCACCACTGTATAAAAGGATGTCACATAGAGGAGGGAGAAAGGTTGTTTTCTGCTGCTCCAGAGAAGCGGACACGGAGCAATGGATCCAAACTACAAGAAAGAAGATTCCACCTAAACATTAGGAAGAACTTCCTGACAGTAAGAGCTGTTCGACAATGGAATTTGCTGCCAGGGAGTGTGATGGAGTCTCCTTCTTTGGAGGTCTTTAAGCAGAGGCTTGACAACCATATGTCAGGAGGGCTCTGATAGTGTTTCCTGCTTGGCAGGGGGTTGGACTCGATGGCCCTTGTGGTCTCTTCCAACTCTATGATTCTATGATTCTAAGATTGGATTCAGGAACCCCAGTTTAAAAATCATGCTCAAGGCTAATTCACAATGTTGCAACAAATGTATGTTATTGATCTAAAGCAGGAATGAGGAAAGCCTATGTCTGCCGAAATATTCTTGGTCTAGAACTCCCTTATCCGTAACCATTGGCCATGGTGATTGGGGCTGACCAGCTGATTCCTAATCCTGATTTGAAGTATTTTGATCTTGCCTCATAAAATCACAAAAAGCAAGGTAAGAACAGTTAAAACAATTAACAATTGAAAGAAACAACGAACGATGTCAGAGTAAGAAACAGTGCTCGGTTTCATTAAAAGCTTTGGAGAACAATGTTTTCAACCTCTTTCCAAAGGTCATAAGGCTTGCCCCCCCCCCCCCCGATGGAAAGAGAAAGGGTATTTCAGAGGCTTGGCACCACAACCCAAAAGGCCCAATTCGTTTCTGACATGTGGGAACAGTTTGCCTTGTCTTATTCATGCCATAAAGCAAGAAAGCATGACACACGCCCTACACTATACAACACAATCACAGTTTATGGCACATGTATGAAAGTATTTACAGGCAACTAACACTGGTGTACATACAGCAAATCGGAATTCCTCATGAGCTGCAAATCAGTTATTAGTGATGAATCCTTGTAAGTCTTTAAAATGAAGTGAGAAAACTCAACATAATAAATAATAAAGAACCATGTCTGGTTCAGAGGCAGAGTTATGGAGCGGTAGAGGTCAAATGTGACTAGTGGATGCACAATTGCAGGATTGGGAGTTTGCAAAACAACCCCCAATTTACACTGGGCATACTGTATAAGAATATACTTCATTGGTACTATGCTGTTTTTCAGTGATACGTTATCCCCCAAGTATTTTCTCTCATTGCTATTAGCCAAGCATCCTTGGAAAAGCTATTCCCTCTCAAACTGAGGTTTTTGTGAGGGCAAAATAAGCAAAGAATAGCAAATTAACATTTAGCATCTATATCAAATCTGAAGCATTCTAAAAGCTAATTCACATATATTACACAATAGTAAAGGTAAAGGGACCCCTGACCATTAGGTCCAGGCGTGACCGACTCTGGGGTTGCGGTGCTCATCTCGCTTTATTGGCCGAGGGAGCCGGCATACAGCTCGGTCATGTGGCCAGCATGACTAAGCCACTTCTGGCGAACCAGAGCAGTGCACGGAAACACAGTTTACCTTCCCGCCGGAGCGGTACCTATTTATCTACTTGCACTTTTACATGCTTTCGAACTGCTAGGTTGGCAGGAGCAGTGACTGAGCAATGGGAGCTCACCCCATCACGGGGATTCGAACCGCCGACCTTCTGATTGGCAAGTCCTAGGCTCTCTGGTTTATCCCACAGCGCCACCCGTGTCCCTATATTACGGAATAATGCTACACATACTGAAAACTGTTGAAGAAACTGTTCACTTAGTATACTCTTCTCCGAGTATACTAAGATTTAACGTGAATTCCTACATGTATTAACAAGTCTTATGGTACCTTAAAAATTAGCAAGTTTATCGAGATACAATATATGCTACTGTTTAAATAAAGAGAAGTAAAGACTCCCAAGGTGCCCTAAAAGCAGTGCATTAAGTACTAATGCATTTAGAATAGTATGGTTCTTCTTGAGGGGCATTTGATTGAATGGCTTTGTTCAGAAGTACATCCCACAAACCAGTTTATGAAGCTGGAAACCAATTCTGAGCTGGTATATTCCTTCCCACACCCCGCCACACTCCTCTCCCTCACAGGGCTTGTTTTAAAGCAGAATTTCCGGCGGCACACAAACCAGCATAATGTTGGTTAACTAACCAGGATAATAAGCAGATTATTTGACACAAAACAGGGTTTGAACATAATCACCCACTCCCACCACCCTTCTGAGTAATACCCCTCCTCACCCTCTCACTATATATAAGGGTCTTCTGACTTCTGTTTCAGTGTACAGTCATACCTCGGGTTGAAGATGCTTCAAGTTGAGCGCGTTCGAGTTGCGCTCCTCGGCAACCCGGAAGTAACGGCGTGCGTTACTTCCGGGTTTTGCTGCTTGCGCATGCACAGACGCTCAAAATGACATCACGCACATGCGCAGAAGCGGCGAAAAGCGACGCGTGCGTGCACAGACGTGCCGTCGCTAGTTACGTTTACTTCTAGATAGGAACGGGGCTCCGGAACGGATCCCATTCGTATCTAGAGGTACCACTGTATCAGAAGAAGTGTGCGTGAACGTGAAAGCTCATACCAATAAAAAACTTAGTTGGTCTTTTTTTCTTTTTGTAATAGGGAACTTCAGTTTAAGACAAAGTCAGGATCTCTGCCCCAAAACAAATGTACAAGGAGAGGGGCGAATTCTTACCTCTGAGTAAGTCCTGCTACTTAAAAATGAAATTGGGCTTCACTGTAATTTCCTGAACGTGCTTCTGAGATCTCCTCCTCTTCGCTCCTGTGCAGATTCCTCCAATAAGCTTCCATGGGTCACAACCTACTTTGCCAGGTGCTTAAAGTTAAGTCACCTAACGTGGCGGACGTGTAGTTGATTACAATGTGCCGATTCATATTGGGCCAAAGAGGGTAGAGGAAGAGGTGAACCGATCCCCTCAGCAGATTCCCAACTGCTCTTGTTATGCTAGCCGTAAACACGCACCTACACACTCGGATACATCACTTCATGTTTCTCATAAAAAGTGGCCTATAGCTCATGAAAGCTTATTTATTCAATTTATTGCCATTTCTCTACAATATTTATATATTACTTTTCGGGAAGGCCTCACAAAGCGGCTTACGCCTCGATACCTACGTTGGCCTTAACGCCGCCCGCGAGGTTCTTCTTTAAAACGGACTCCTCGAACAGCCTCGCCCCCTCACAAGAGTTTCCGCCTCTGGTCGCCGCTGCCGACGTCACATCCGCCGGCCCAAACCGCCTTTCCGCCCCGCCCCCCACATGCCTTCTCCGATTGGACGGTGGGTGGAAACCGCCCAAGCCGCGCGGGAAACCGGGCGGGCTCTCGCGACAGGGTGGTGGGAGGAAAGCGTTCTGCGCGTGCGCGGCTGGTCCGGAAAAGGCGAGGGGAGAGGCGGTTTCACCGTGCGGACCCGAAAGGGAGATTAGAGCCTCGAAGTGCGCCTGCGCGGAAATGGAAGGCGCATTCTCCCGGCCTCACGCATAAAGGGAAGCACGCATGCGCAGCTGTTGGAGAGGGTTTTCAGCGTAGGGGGTGAATACTTTTAATTACACGGATAATGGTTTGGTGTGTCTCCCCACCATTCGTCATGGGTGGAGATCAAAAGGAGATCCTCTTTGAATTCATGGTTGTAGCGGAAGGGGCGGGGTCGAGGTGTTGTCCGCGTTAATGAATGTACACGCATACTTTGCTGTCGTTAAATTAACGTGCGAATTACAAGAAGCGTGTACTCCTTGGGAATGTGATGCATACCTGACTTCTTGCTTCAGTGGCTTTAAAAAAAAACTTGATTTGCCTTTGGGAATTGTGTCGTGTAGTTACATGGGCCCTGAGTGTTTGTCACAGAAATCATGCAGGGAGTGTTTTGCCAAAACTGGGGTGCAGATTTGGACTATTGGTTGTTGTTTAGTCGTGTCCGACTCTTCGTGACCCCATGGACCACAGCATGCCAAGCAGTCCTGTATTCCACTGCCTGCCGCAGTTTGGTCAAACTCATGCTGGTAGCTTTGAGAACACTGTCCAACCATCTCATCCTCTGTCGTCTCCTTGTGCCCCCAATCTTTCCCAACATCAGGGTCTTTTCCAGGGAATCTTCTCTTCTCATGAGGTGGCCAAGGTACTGGAGTCTCAGCTTCAGGATCTGTCCTTCCAGTGAGCACTCGGGGCTGATTTCCTTCAGAATGGATAGGTTTGATCTTCTTGCAGTCCATGGGACTTCTCAAGAGTCTTCTCCAGCACATCAGGGTCTTTTCCAGGGAATCTTCTCTTCTCATGAGGTTGCCAAAGTACTGGAGTCTCAGCTTCAGGATCTGTCCTTCCAGATCTAACTCAGGGCTGATTTCCTTCAGAATGGATAGGTTTTATCTTCTTGCAGTCCATGGGCTATTGGTAGAGCCTGTTATTGTTATGCCTTGACTTTCTGGCTCTCTAGTTGCTGGGCTACAACTCCCATCACACACCAGCAGAACGGCCTGTCAGCAGAGCTTATCAACCATTACTAAATGTCCCCCTCGCTCGAAAACCCTCTCCCATACAGCTGCTTTACAATGCCCATCTAGCTCAGCACTGTCTATATACCAGGAGTGAGGGGCTTCAGGCCTGGGGGCCAAATGTATCCCCCACCCCCACCCCTTTATTTGACCCTCAGAGCTTTCCCCACTGCTCACTTCACACCCTGGGTTTCTTTACCTGGAATGTGGTCTTGAAGTCTGATATTGCCTCCTTGTCTGATATTGTCTGATTGTCTGATATTGGGTGGAGGATAGAGTAGAAACCAGCTTACAGTACAAAGGTAAAGTTTACTTTTGATGCACTGCCTACTTCTGCCTCTGGTCCTACCCACCACAGCCATGGGGCCCTCCAAAAGTTGCCCAGAAAATAATGCGGTCCTTGGGCTGAAAAAGGTTCCTCACAGATGATTAGAAGGTACTTGAAAGTATCAAATAGGCCTAGGATTAGAATAAGAATGTTGTATAGTAATATGGATTTAATTTAATAAGAAAAGAGATGAAGATAGTAAATGGAAGGAGTTAATTGTATTAGAAAGATGATATTGGAGAACTGTCACAAAGGTGTCACAATGAAATTCAGTTAGGGGGGATTTGAGGAAATCAGATAACAATGAAAGTTAATTTGGATTTTAGAAGTAATAAGTGTTTTTATTTTTCTTTCTTTTTTATTTTTAGTATTGTAATGTGTTTTGTGTCTTTTATATGTTGTATTTTTTATAAATGTGGAAAATTAATTAAAAAAAATTGAAACAAAGAAAGAAAAAGGTTCCTCACCCCTGGTTCATACTGACACTGACAGTGACTCCTCTAAATTTCAGACAGGAGATATTCACAGCCCTACCCGGAGATTCTGGGGATTGAACCTGGGATCATCTGCATGCAAAGCAGGTGATCTTCCCCTGAGTCCTTTCCCTCCTCATTTGGGTTTCTCCTCTTTTCTCCAAGGTTTGCCTCTGCCTGAGAATGAACAAGCAGAAGAAGGCAGCATACGCTGAGCAGACCACAACCCTTGACAAGTTTGGTTCTGATATCATTGCTGAAATTGAGAAGCTCTTTGGGAAGAAGTTCTCATACATCAAACCACCCAACAACGAATGGCAGCTGCCGGATCCTAACCAGGCTTTTAGCTGCGATCACAAAGAGTTCAGTTCCCTTGCCTCCTTGAAGGATTCCCTGAATGAAGTCAAGAACCAGCTGAGCGACAAGAAATTAGATGAGTGGCATCAGCACACATCCTTCACCAACAAGGCAGGGAAGATCATTGCTCACATCAAGCAAGCCGTAAATGCTGAGTTGTGTACCCAAGCATGGTGCAAATTCCATGAGATCCTGGGCAGCTTCCCTCTCCTCCCAAGCGATGCTCTTCAAAATGGGGAACTCAACTCTGTCCATCTCTGTGAGGCTCCTGGCGCCTTCATAGCCAGCCTCAATCATTACCTCAAGTCTCACCGCATCCCTTGCGACTGGAATTGGGTAGCTAATACATTGAACCCGTACTATGAAGCAAACGATACCCTTATGATGATTATGGATGACAGGCTTATCGCAAACACTCTGCCCTGGTGGTATTTTGGCCCTGAGAACACAGGGGATGTGATGACGCTCAAACATCTCACGGGACTGCAGCAGTTCATCAGCAACATGGCCACCGTTCACCTGGTCACATCTGACGGGAGCTTTGATTGCCAAGGAAATCCAGGCGAGCAAGAAGCCCTGGTTTCCTCTTTGCATTACTGCGAAACGGTCACTGCTTTAATGACCCTTGGCCTCGGGGGCTCCTTCGTTCTGAAGATGTTCACTCTGTTTGAACATTGTTCCGTTAGCTTGCTGTATCTGCTGAACTGCTCTTTCGAAGAGGTTCACGTGTTTAAACCAGCCACTAGTAAAGCTGGGAACTCTGAGGTGTATGTGGTCTGCCTTCACTATTTGGGCAGGGAGGCCATTCACTTGCTCTTGTCCAAGATGATGCAGAACTTTGGGACGGACATGGTCGAGAAGGCCCTCTTCCCCCAACACTCCATTCCGGAATCTTTCCTTAAAGTCCACGAAGAGTGCTGTTCGTTCTTCCACAGGCACCAAATCGAGACCATTGCTGAGAACCTCCGACTCTTTGAGCGCATGGGCAAGGTGGAGCAGGCGAGGCTGAACGCTTTACGGGATTGTGCCGTCGCGTTCTTCTTGAACCGGTTCCAGATGAAGCCTATTGCCAGAAATAACTGGCTTGTGAAGAAGCCCCGTGCGGGCTGTAGCATGAACTCCAAATGGTGCGGGCAGAGGAACAAATACTTTTGCACGTACAATGAGAGGAAGATTCTGGAGTCTCTGACATGGGAGGAGAAAGTGGCCAAGGGCTGTCTTAATCAATGGGCTGAAGAACATTCCCTCGGTAACGTCGGGAAAAAATGCATCTTGGAAGGGGCTTCTTGCAGCCTGGAGTGTCAGTTATGGTACATCTTGGAGGGGTGGAGGTTGCCGAGAGTGAAGTGTTCTCCCTTCTGTGATGGTGAGGTCCTGAAGAGCCTCAATGAAGCTCTTGAGAAATCTTTCGTTGGCAGGGCAAGCGTTGGTGCCCTCAGAAGCCTGACACAGCAAGAGTGCCAATCTTGCAATGTTCTTACGGAGTCACTGATATTGTCTGAATTGTCTGAACTTATGGAGGTTCCAAATGAAGGTCGCGTCGGCCAAAGAAAGTGCTTGACTGTAGGCTTCCCATTGCTTTGTGATGCCAACAGCCCATCTGGCTTGGAAGTTAAACGCTTGGAGTCTGCATCACTCTCAACGTTTGGCTGTTCGTTGCTTCACGATGGGGAACCAAAATACCAGCAGCAGCTCCTGGAGTGTCTTTTGCGTTCGTTCCCAGAGCTTCAGGAAGGGGACGCTTTGCTCCTGCCCATTCTTTCTTGTTTTACGCGCTTCACTGCTGGCTTAGTTTTCATACTGCACAGTTGTTTCCAGAACATCTCATTTGCTTGCCCAACCTCATCTCATCTCTTAGGGGCCAGCGCTGTACTGCTTTGTGCTGGCTACCAAGGTCTTCCAGATCCGGTTTTCCAATACCTGCAGCAGCTAAAGAAGCTCATGGGGGTACTGCTCGACTCGGACTCCCCGCAGCAAGTCTTGCAGTTTGTGCCTATGGAAAACCTTCTAAAGGGGCAGTTGCTGGAGTTTCTGTGGGACCTAAATACCGCCATTGCAAAGAGACAGCTGCATTTGATTGTCCAAATCGAGCAACAGCAAATGACATGATTTTTAGTTCAAAGCAGCAAGTTGCCACCCCTTTTTTCACCTATCTGCTGGGAAAAAAATGTTTCTTTTTAAACCATAGGGAACCCTTTTTAAATATATGATATTTTGAGATATCTGCTGTCCTTTGTACTTTACTATCCTGCTGCTTTATTCTCTGTTTATATACAACTTGTGAGGCCCTGGGGAAATTTTCTTATACAGGAGCCACAGCTGTAATGGAAAAAAGAGTCCTTTTCTATGCCTAACTCTGACTTATAAGTTGGGACCAAATCTGCCTAGCTTAGTGCTTCTTCAGAAGTGGCACTGGCTTCCATTAAAGGTGCCTTCAGGTGAATAGGAGCAGTACATAGCTGGGACGTGTATGCTCATTGTGTGGCTGCATGCGCAGAGCAAATCACCTGAGTCTTTCTCAACTGATCGTTGCCCTTTGTGGAGAGCAGCAATAATAATAATGACCCATTTGACAGAGTTGCTCCACCTGATATCACTTGATAAAGACCCCTACCTGCTTGGCTGGTTCATGCATCTGACTCTGTGGCTGCATATAGACAGGTGCTTCTATGGTGGTATTAGAAATTAAAGGCATCCCTTCCACTAGACTCACCTGGGTTTTGTATATGTGCTTCAAACACTCTTATCCCTTTCTCTCCCCCGCCTTTTAACTGTGAACCTAATTGTGCCTTTTCAGTGCTGTTGAGTGTTTCAGCATATGTGATCTTACGATAAAACATTTACCCACTTTCCCAGTTCTGCAAGCCCTTTCCACTCCCGTTCTAGATTACCCTTCTGCATTTCTCTAAGAACAGACCCCAGGGTCATAGCAGGGACAGAACTCAGGTGAATGTGCAGGAAGAGCTTCTGTTATGAACATAAAAGCAAAGCCACAAGATTGAGTCATCAGGAAAGTCCCTGTAGACTCTTACCTTCTGTCAGACAAAGGCGGGCCTTTGTTCTTCTTCCACCTCCCCTTTGCAGTACAAGATAAATGGAATTCTGGCATTGTTTTGGCTTGGGAACTGCCTGTTTAATGTGGGATAGTGTGAATCTTGGACATATTTTTCCATTTTTCATGGTTTCAGTTCACCCTTTCCTAATTCCGGCGCAATGAGTGTGTTGTGATGGCTCAGAGCTGCAGGATTGGATCTTAACCACGCTGTGAGCAGCTGGTCTGGAAGAACATTGGCCAGCAAGGGGCTGTTCAGGCAGTGTTAGCATGTGAATAACAAGCAGCTATTGAGTACCTGTCAACCAGCAAGAGCATTCAGCTGGCTGAAACTCCCAGTGCTGTTATGGAAGCTGCATGCAGCCTTTCCACCTGAGAAGTTGTATCTTCTGCACAACTGCCAAACAAATACCTTAAACTAGCATCCCCTGGGAGGTTCTCCTGTGCAAGGCCTACCAGAGCAGACAGGAGCTGTGTGACTCTGCTTCACTGCAAGGCTAGGCCTTCACTTCCTAGTAAACTGTGCTCCTAATGTGCCTGTGGCCTTGAGCTAATGTCCGTATCCAACCCTGCCATTTTCCTTTTTTGCAATAACTAAGGTTTTCAGCCCTCTGCTTGGTGATTATTGGTCCACAAGTGTCCACAATCTTGTAGCGCAGGCTCTCTCAGTGCCCTTCTGACGCTTCCCCCATTTTCCAGAGAGAATTTTCATTCCTTTTCACCTGTAAGTTCAATGTAGTGTATTTTGAGGAAACTGGGTGTTTCCAGATGTGCTTGATAAGCTGGATTTGGTAAAAAAAACTCCAGATGTTGTTTTTCCCTTGATTTTTTGTTTTTAAAAATTCTTTGTTTTTAGCTTCAAAAGGATGGTTGACATTGTTTTGAAACAAATGGTTGGCGCCTCATGTTGCTACTTTGATTTGGCTACTCTTATTTCTGTTTTGAGCTTTGTAAATTATGAACAGCAAGAAAGTTTGATCTAGAGGAAACTAAGAAAAAATGATTTTGAAAATACAATTTATCTTTTATTTTCTGTGTTGTGTGTGATTCTTCTTGAAGCGTATACTTTTTTTAAAAAAAACACCTTGTTGTGGCTGTGAAGAAACACCACACACGTTTGGAAATTGCTGAAAAAAAGTAGAACTGATTGGGTTATTGCAAAAAAAAAAAAAAATGTAATAGAAATTTCAAAATAACTTAAGGTTTTTGTGGGGTTTTACTCGTTATAAACATTTTGCTTCCAGTTAGTTTTAGCCTGTAATGTTAACTCTATCTGAGAATAATGCTTTCTGCTGACCCAGTTAATATTTTTGCTGCGCTCAAACTGGTGTCCACATCAGGCAATACTGATGGACTTCTTAAATTCAGTTATTCGCATTTTCCATTGCAATCTGAGATACATATTTTTTAAATCGTCATTAGAATTTGTAGGCATTCAGTGCAAATTTCTCCAAATAGAAACACCTTTGTTTGCAATTTTGACTAATGTCCACATTAGGAGAGGGTCTCTCTTTTTTCCTTCTTCTTTTATTCTCAAGACAAGCTGTGAATGTAGCTAGGTTTGAAAGAATTTGTCCGTGTTAAAGGAATGTGCATGAGCCCTGCGTGGAGATTTGCTTGTCATTTGGATCCTTCCTTTTGTCCATTGTGGAACTCAAAGCAGAATCTTTGTAGTTCCATTTTGGCTATATAAGGAATGGCACTCCCGTCCTGAACATCAGAAATAGAGAGGACAAGTGAGACCGGGTTTTAGCCAGCCAAGTCCTGTGCCAGGAGACTCCATTCCATTCCCCTGATTTTCTGTTCCCCTTCTCTCTAACAGGGAGCTAGCAACCACCAAGTCTGCCAAGTTTGCACTGCCTCCATTGAGCAGTGTGGGTTCCTCCTTATTTTTTTCTTCTAGTTCTGTAAACTTTCGGAGTCCTCCAAACCTGCTGCCTTTTGTCTGTAAGGTAAAGGTAAATGGACCTGACCATTAGGTCCAGTCATGACCGACTCTGGGGTGGCGACGCTAATCTCGCTTTACTGGCTGAGGGAGCCGGCATACAGCTTCCGGGTCATGTGGCCAGCATGACTAAGCCGCTTCTGGCGAACCAGAGCAGCGCATGGAAACACCGTTTACCTTCCCGCCAGAGCAGTACCTATTTATCTACTTGCACTTTGACGTGCTTTCGAACTGCTAGGTTGGCAGGAGCAGGGACTGAGCAACGGGAGCTCACCCCGTCACGGGGATTCAAACCGCTGACCTTCTGATTGGCAAGTCCTAGACTCTGTGGTTTAACCCGCAGCGCCACCCGCGTCTTTCAGAGTCCCCCAAACCTGCTGCCACCTCCCTTTTGTCTGTAGGTGGTGCCATTTCCGTGACCAAAAGATTGACCCCTGGAGAGTCAGGTTCTCTGTGTCTATATAAGCAGAAGTCCCATTTGAGTCTCTCATTTAAATTGCTTCCTGTCCCCTCTCTCCAGAGCAGGTGGCTCTGCACAGCAGTCAAGTACGGTATTTTGGAGGAAGGTAAGAGGCTGGGTATAAATAATTATGTTCTCCATCTCTGGAGATTAGCTGGAAAACTTCAGATGCCACAAGCATATGCACAATTAACACACAGACCACACTGTGAATCTGCCACGTGCGTTTTCAAAAAGAACCCTACTACAATCGACCTGAAAAGCCCAGGATGCCGCACAGCAGCCATAAAAGTGATGCTCCTTCAATTATAACGATATGCATAATTATCTGCAATAAATAGGCCAATTAGCTCTCAATCCACTGTGCCTGCAGCTGTTCGGGAACCTCGCTTGAACTATTGTTCCTGGCAATGCGTCCTGGCAGGACTGTCAGGCTTCCAAATTTAGAGGACCTGCTAGACGCCGTTTCGAAACCTATGTCGAGAACAGATGTTCCCTGCCTAAGACTAATGCAAAATTACCGTATTTTTCGCTGTATAAGACGCACTTTTCCCCTCCTAAAAAGTAATGGGAAATGTGTGTGTGTCTTATGGAGCGAATGCAGGCTCCATGGCTTCAGCGGAAGCAACACGAAGCCTCCGGAGGCTTCAGGCGGCTATCCCTGAAGCCAGGAGAGCAAGAGGGATCGGTGCGCAAGCAAATCTCCACGCAGGCCTCATGCATATTCCTTTAACACAGACAAATTCTTTCCAACCTAGCTATCTTCACAGCTTGCCTTGAGAATAAAGGAAGAAGGAAAAAAGAGAGACCCTCTCCTAATGTGGACATTAGTCAAAATTGCAAACAAAGGTGTTTCTATTTAGAGAATTTTGCACCGAATGCCTACAAATTCTAATGACGATTTAAAAAATATGTATCTCAGATTGCAATGAAAAATGCGAATAATTGAATTTAAGAAGTCCATCAGTATTGCCTGATGTGGACACCTGTTTGCGCTCCGGAGGCTTCGGGCGGCTATCCCTGAAGCCAGGAGAGCAAGAGGGATCGGTGTGCACCGACCCCTCTTCTCCTGGCTTCGCCTTGCTGGAGAGGCGCTGCGCAGCTTTCCCTCTCTGCGCAGAGCCCCTTCAGCGAAGCGGGAGGAGAAATGGAAGGGGCTCCGTTTCTCCTGCCGCTGCACTGAAGGGGCACTGTACAGAGAGGGAGAGAATTTTTTTTCTTGTTCTCTAAAACTAGGTGTGTCTTATGGTCGGGTGCGTCTTATAGAGCGAAAAATACGGTACCTCTCTGGCTTGGTGTTCTGGGTTTTAAGGAGATGCTCTGAATCAGTAATGTGTCCCCCACATACGGGACTCGGCACTCGCCATGGCAAGTGTTGCAAAATTTAGATCGGGGTGGCCACCCCCCAGTTGGGGAGCTGGTCCTCCCCACAAGATCTCGCTTATTTTGGAAGCAACAGCAAAAAGGGGAAAAAGTTTATAGTAAACACATCCCTGGAGTTCATTCAGAGTCCTAATAGTGCTATTTTTCTAGAAAAAGAGGTGCTGGAATTCGCCATGAACGCCCCCCTTGTTCTCTTATATAATGGCAATGGCGCCCACCTGAGAGGTGCCGGAACTGAGTTCTGATGGGTTCCAGCTGAAAAAAAAGCCCTTCTAATAGGGATTCAAATCATGCCCTCCCTGAGCATCAGATGAGCAGAGAGGGGGTGATAAACCTCAGCTGAACTGCATGGAGGCTTACAAGCCAACCAAACGTATATCCTCCAACCCCAATAATAACTGTTGTCAGTTTTTTGGGGAGGGGGATCAGTCTGTATGATGAATCCCTTCTAATTCCTGCACTCCTGGATCCAGCAAGGGTTAACAATCTAACAGAGGATTCCATTGCAGAATTAGTCAGGTGAGCTTCTTTGTGAGAGAATGGCCGTAGCTGCCACTTGAGGGCCACCATTAGGACAACAAAAGAAGTGATGGTTCCCTGTGGCTGATACCTCACCTGGCTGATACTCGGAAGGGGAATAGCTTGCTTCTCTGTGACTGCTCCATTCAACAGCTGTAATGTGCCTGCCTTTTAATTGCGTGGACAGGTGGAGTCCCCCCAAACCCTGGGCGGTCCCCGTGTGCAATAATGACTCAAGACAACGTGCTATGGGATTAAAATTGGCCACAACTTTATTATGTTCCAGATGTGGGTAGACCTTGGCTCAGGCATTGGGCGTTTATCCCTCCCAGTCCCCCGCCAGGGATCTGGGGAACATCAGGGTTATCCAGAGTGTGTGGGGTGGGTGGGCTGGCTCTGGAGAACATATGTTCAAGCAGAGAGAGCCCGTCCCCGTTACGCCGCCGTCACAGGGGAGAGCAATGACAACCTCTAGGCGTATGGCCAAAGCCTCCCCTCAAAATAACCCCTTTAACGGGGAACCCTGGGATCACTGCTGCAAAGAGAAGGGGGTGGTGAGTCATGGCTACACGCCCACCCCCAATTTAGGGAAGATAGACTAAAGGATTCCGCCCAAGGCCTGATACCGCCAAAGTTGTTACGTTTTGCTACGGGAAAAGCAAACCTGCCAATGCAGAAGAATTCCTTTCCGGCCCTTCAACAGCGACCTTGACGTAGCAGCGCCCGCGTACCTGTGGAGAAGAGGTTAACCTGCAAAAGAAGTCTTAACTGAGGGTGGGTAGGGTGGGAGAAGCTCTGGAGCCAACTGACGATTCCCAGGTAAGATCCTCCCTCTATTGTGTGGGCAGGTAGTCCCTCCCCCTACCTGGCCTGATCACCTTGGCAACGCCTCCCCAGGCGGGATTGGGCAACTGACTGAGGTAGGCAGAGACCTCCAGGTATCCCACCTGGGGAAAGCGAAGCCAAGCCTGTGCTAATGGTCTGCATGGGCAAATCCCCCCCCATTTAATGTGGGGAGCGGTCATTCCTGAAGGAAGAAATTCCTCCCCCCTTGCCCACAGCCTCGATTCCTTCCTGTTTATTATGGATTAACTAAACGCACTGGTAATAGAAATAATATTTCATGCTGCATTCATTAATTTGCCTGTTTTACCTCTGAGACAATAAAAATGCCAATAACCATTGATAGTTCTGCCAACATTTGACTGCTTTTAACAAGCCGCTCTCTGATCCTTCAAATTATTTCCCGTAATAGATGGGCTCCCTGCTGTCAGCGCTGATTTCATCGTGAAGTGTATTAGTCTAACCCAGGGGTCTGCAACCTTTAAGACAAAAAGAGCCACTTGGACCCGTTTCCGAAGGAAAAAAAACTGGGAGCCGCAAAACTCATCATTATAAAAATAACTTTTTTGTCACTTTTTTATTATTTCTTTGTTTGACCCCTCAGAATTACTCCTCCTCATAGAAATAAATGTTTAACAAGTTACCTTTTTTTGTGTGTGTGTTCTTCACTCCCCTTCAAAACAGTGACCAGCGTACATGCCCCCTTTCAATGCAGTGACCAGCGTACATGCCCCTTACAATGTAGCGGGCAGGAAGGTGACGTCGGGACGGTGCGTGACTAACGCACGCACCGCCCCCATGCGACGTCACAGCCAGTACAGCGCCCGCCACAGTGGAGAGTGTCGGGGCGCACAATGCGCCTCCTCCCCTCGCTAGTATCCGCTCCAGAGCCGCGGCAAAGGTGTAAAAGAGCCACATGCGGCTCCGGAGCCGCGGGTTGCAGACCCCTGGTCTAACCAATGTGGGCACTCAAAGTAGGTGCCATTTTGGCAACAGAACAACTGGCAAAACCTTCTGATGTGACCAGATTACGTTTTGACATCATCCTATCCCTGCGAGGCTTGCAGAGGACAAAGTAGTGAGATTGGCATTATCCCTAATTTCCAAAGACTTCCCTGAAGTTGTATAAATACAGTTTTCACCTCAGTTGATGTTGAGCTTTTAACCGGGAAAGGAAGCAGGGAATTTAGAGGGAGAAAGTGAGCCAGGAAGAGGATTTTGGCTGTGTTCAGTCAGCATTTTATTCCAATGCCTGAAAATTTCCACATTTTATGTGCTCTTTCACATGTCATAAAAGCCACTTCTGGTAATCTAGTAGTATCTAGTGAAAGTTTACATGCTCATTTCACACACACAATGATTTTCAGTTTTATACATTTCAATAATTATATTATCAACATTTCAAAACTTGATTTCCTTCCCCCCTCTTTCTGCAGTTACTTAAATTTATTTTTAATATTTTCTGCATATCCAAATTAACTTTATTTGCTTGTTTATCCGTCTACTTTAAATATATACCCTTATAAAACTGCAGGTTATTACAATAATCCTGCCAATGTTCTTATATGTTTACAGTTTGTTTGTAAATATTCCATAAACCATTTCTATTCTTTTATAAAAAGTTGATTATCTTGATTTCTTATTTTTCCAGTAAGTTTCGCCATTTCTGCACATCCATTCTTCCTTTGCTGCCCCATTTTGGGGCAAGTAACATTCTTGCTGCTGTAGTCACATACACGAATAAATTTCTATACAGTTTGGGGAGTTCTTTCCCTATAATTTCCAAAAGGAAAGCTTCTGTTTTGCATTTTTTTAAACAAAAGTTATTTTAAACATCTTTTTTCAATTCATTATATATCATTTCCCAGTAAGCCTTAACGTTACTACAAGGTTTAACCTTACTGTAAGGTCACATGTTCATTTCAATGCTGTTTCCGGCTGGGGTCAGGAAGAGAGCCATTTGCAACCAAACCCTGGAACTCAGAAAATTATAGGTGTTTTGCCTTGTAAATTCACATAACGAGATTTGGGGTGCTCTCCCGGCCTAAAGTTCTTTCCCACCATTTAAAAGTTAGCAAAACACGGTGGAACACTGATCCCATAACACAACAGGTACTATAAGTGTAAAAGGAATTCAAGTAGGTAGCCGTGTTGGTCTACATGAATCTGAAGAAGTGTGCATGCACACAAAAGCTTATATCTAAAACTACTCAGTCAGTCTCTAAGGTGCTGCATTATAATTTTTAAATTCTTTTGGAAGGATTCTTTTAAAGACTTTCTTAGATCATATACCGGTAACTTTTTTGAAGACTTGATTCTTTTAAGGGAGTTTTTAGAAGAGTCTTTTTAACTATCTTTTTAAAGGATTGTTTTAATTTATTGTAAAAGGAATGTTAGCAATTGGGCCAGAAACGCTATCATTACAACCAGTAATAACCAGTATAACCTAGTAAAGCCCATTGTGGTACCCTACATGCCCTTCCAGGGCTGTCCACTCCCCTCAACAGCTGTGATCCCAGGTGAGGCTCCACAACTGGTTTTCTTAACCCCCCCCCCCACCAAGGATACCCCCTCCCCTCATCAGCTGTTGAGCAGAGGGGTCAACCCCAATTTCTAACCTCCCTTTCACACAGGTGTGAGTGAATTTAGGGTGACAGAGTGGCATATAGGTTATGGTTACCAGACGTCCCCGTTTCCCAGGGACAGTCCCCGGATTTACAAATCTGTCTCCCGACAAAATCTGTCCCCGGATTTCATTTAATGTCCCCTGATTTATTTTTTAAGTGTTGTAGATTTATTAGTAGGGAATGAAAGTTCCGTGATTGGTTCAACGGCACAAGACACATCATATGGGGACTTCCGGCAAGGCAAAATGGCAGGCGCCAAGGCAGCAGGCAGCTCCTGAAGCCAGCCAGAGCCAGCTGCGCCACCAGGCTGGCTCCGGGCTGCTGAGACTGCCACTGCCGAGGGGGAACCAGGGACACCTGGTGCGTCAACTGGGGGAACTGCTGACACACACACAACCCGCGACCCAAATTCAACCGGGAGCGAGAGCGCCTGCTCGCCCGGCTGACTGCCCAGCGTTGCTACGGGGCCAGGAAAACCCCAGAGCCAACGCGGGGAGAAGGAGGAGAGGAGAAGGAGAAGGAAGAGAGAGAAAGAGGAAGGAGAAAAAGAGGGGAGCCCTGGCATTGCCACGCCGCCGCCACTGAGGAGAGGTAGGAGAGCACCGGGAGGGCAAGGACATATGACCAAGCCCAGGTCCAAGAGAGCAGGCCAGGGTCCAGAGGAAGGACGTGCGGCAGAAGAGACCACAGAAGTTGTCTTTTTTTTAAAAAAAACAACAACTTTTAAAATAACTTTTTTCTCTTTTCAATAAAAAAGTTTCCCCGGATTCTTTGGAAAAAATCTGGTAACCTTAATATAGGTACCAAAGTGAGAAAGGAGCATTAGAAATGGTAACAGAAGCACTGCCTGCCATTACAATCAGTAAAACTAATTTAATAAATGCCGTGCTTGGACACAGTCTTGGCGAGCAGGGAAAGAGGGAGGTCCCAAACCGAGGGAAGTTGGTGTGGTGGGAAAATCGGAAGCCGAGTGAGCAGATGAGCATTCGTGAGGGGAGAAAGGTGAGCAGAGATGCGGTGTAAAGAGATGTAAAGCACTTTAACCGTCATGGCTTTCCCCTCCTCAAGGAATCTTGGGAACTGTTGTTTGTTACGGATGCGGAGAGTTGTCTCCCTCACAGAACGACTCTTCCCAGAGTGGTTTAACAAATCGATCTGCCTTCCTAAGGAACTTGTTGAAAGAGCAAACATAGTAAAATTATTGAAATATTACTTTAAAGACATGTTTGTTTGTTTGTTTGTTTAGCAAACTTTCTGTCCCACCTGATTGCAAGAAAACCTCAAAAGCATTTTTCTTCTCACTGTGCGCATGGCGTCAGGGTAAGTTGGCCTAACCAAAAATGTTCTAGCAGGGGTTTACAACCATGCAATGAAGCCGCCTGCCTAATATCAATAGGCAGGAAGTTACAGAGAAAAAGCACGGCCACACTGGTGGGGATGGGGGGGAGAAAACCTGATTTCCTGCAAATGCAATCCAAACCTTGTTTTCACTGAATGTCTTAACCAGTTTAAGGCAACAAATCATGGCTACGTATGTGGCCCGCACCAGGCCAATGATAGTGTTACAGTACGACTTCCAAACAAAACGTGGCATTTCCTTACACAGAAATTGCATATCCGAGTTTGGCATAATTCCATTTTCTGCCAATTTAAATGACACAGCAGCCCTCAAAGAATTGCCGTTGGGTGAGGCTGTTGCAGCCTGCCTGTTAGAAATCCCCAGCCCTCCCCTTGCTGGCTGTTCCAACAATACCCCGCGGAAAATAAAATTACTATTAACAATTTAAGTCTGGGGTGTTTAGATAGGTGTCCTGAGGATGCCAAGAACTGCACGCTTCAAACTTCCTAGAGGGCGCCAGCAGTCAGGCAAAGCACCATTGCACCTTAACAGGCTCGTAGGACGTGCTGCTTCTGCTTCAACATCAATTCTTACCCTTGGGGCTCCCTAATATGACGTTCTTTCTCAGCTATCCGCAGAAAGAGGGAAGCAAATGTGTGTTAAAGGGAATCTGTCGAAAGCAGCCCGGTGCTTTTGAGCTGTAATAATGTCTGGGGAGCCCAGACTGCTTATTTTCTCAGTTTGTTTTCCGTCTCTCTCTCTCTAAGCCTGAATGTAAAGGAGCTCCCTTAAGTCGCTGAGGAGATTCGCGTGGCGTTTTTCATGCCAGCTCCAAAGTTTCCTGAAGTCAGGGCCGGCCCACCCATGAGGAAAGGTGAGGCGAGTGCCTCAGGCGGCAGGATCCACTGGGGCAGCAGCAGATCCAGCCTCCAAGGAATGCCTTGCCCGCTGCCGCCACTGCCGTGTGCTCCTTGGGGGGCCGATTCTGCCCCCTCCTCAGCAGGCCCCCTCCCAATGCCGCCTCTATAGCAGCGTCTCCACAAATAGGAGGTGCTGCTGGTCTCCCCTGTAATAAACGAAAATCTGCCCATATTCCCTTATGGGGGACACAAGAGCCATTTTAGAGTCCTTTGCAGGTTCTCCATCAGTCGGAGAAAATAACAGAGGCCAACCAGAGAATATTGAGAAGCAAAGCAGCTTGTAAGCCTGATCTTTATTGAACTGTTGCAACAGGGTGCCCCCTTCACACGCAGGAGAAGGAGGAGGACCCAAAACCCAGCTGTGCCCGCCCTTATATAGACATTTTAAATTGCCTGCCTTGGAATCCAAGACCACCCCTAGATACATCATAACTACCATAGTTCCTGAGCCAGATCACAGGCTCACCCTATTCATACACAGACATACCCATAAGGTAGGATTTGTGAATGAAAAGACAATGGGGAGGCTTTTCCATTTTCCTTTGAATTTGCAGAGAACATCTGATCAGTTTGGGAGTCAACATGGTTCCAGGGCTGTTTTCCTGTGCTGCTTCAGACATGTGGTTTATATATTTATGTACTTGTTTGCTTGGTACGTTTATTATATATATATATATATATATATATATATATATATATATATATAAAAGACCTTAATTTTTTTTATTTCACCCCCCCCTTAAATGAAATGGTGGGGGCTGCCCTCTGGGGACCCCTGGGTTTTCAGTCCCACTTCAACCATCAGCTAAAGTTGATTTGATCCCCTGCTTGTTCCTGATGTAGAACCTCACTCACCTCTTCTTCCCTAGCAGGGGTGGCACTTCTTTGTGGTTTGCCTCAGGTGCCAAAATGTCTTGGACTGGAAATGTCTACAATACAGGCAACGACTGTTTTAGGTGTGTACCAATAGGCATATGCTGTGCATATGCGCATTGTGCCAAACCTGGAAGTGGCCTGAAAAAGTTACAAAAACAGGTAGGACGGGGGCTGAACGGGGCAGGGAGGCCTTACATGGGCTCTGCCAATATCTGTGGAGGTCCAGAACGTAACCCCCCCTATACAAAACCGTCACTGCCTGTATCCCTTCTGTTCTTCCTTTTTTTGTATTTATTTAATTTATACTTTTCAGCTTTATACATTTCACTGATTTTACAATCATTTCAACATTCCAAAACTTGACTTCGTCCCCCCTCTTTCTGCGGTTCCTTAAATTTATTTTTAATATCTTCTGCATATCCAAATTAACTTAATTTGCTTGTTTATTCATCTTTGAATATATACTCCTATGAAACTGCAGGTCATTACAATAATCCTGCCCGGATTTTTATCTGTTTACAATTTATCTGTAAATATTCAATCAACCATTTTCATTCTTTTATAAAAAAAAGTTTGTTATCTTGATTTCTTATTCTTCCAGTAAGTTTCGCCATTTCTGAATATCCCATAAGTTTTTGTATCCATTCTTCCTTTGCTGGGACTTCTTCTTTCCTTTTTTGGGCAAGTAAACTTTTTCCACTGTAGTCGCATACATGAAACTTAATCATGTATTCATGTATCCATTCTGTTCTTCCTAATGGAATGGGAGTCATTGTATGAAAGCACACCATGTGGAGGTACAGTGGTACCCCAGGTTAAGTACTGAATTCGTTCCGGAGGTCCGTTCTTAACCTGAAACTGTTCTTAACCTGAAGCACGTATGTAACCTGAGGTACCACTGTATACATGAACAGCAGGACATTTCAGCATAACCTCTTCAGCAAAATAATTTGATCACAATTGCCCTGTGTGCTAAATATATCCAGTACTATGGCACTTGTGGGGTGGCTGCTTATCAGTATATTTTCTCAAAATCAAGCTTTGCAACATGAACAGCGAAATCCAAAGCAAGGCTGCTTGGATGTGAGTCCCACAGAATTCTGTGGGATTTACTCTGAGGTAAGAAAAATCACTGGGGAGAAATCAAAGGTGAACCTACCTAATTACCAAAGTGTAAACCAATACTCTGCCTTCCTTTGAAATTCACACTTTTCCAAATTTTGAAATGCAGTTCTCCAGCAAATCAGTGTGTACAAAAATGCATATATTTAGGAAAATATAGATACGCACATTTTTATGACATGTAGAAGTGCATTATATGAGGGGAAACTCCTTTGCAAAAAATGTGCAAATTAGGCAAAATTGCGTTCAAAAATGCGTAGTTAAGAGAAATCTGCAATAAAATGCTGATGAATTTTCATGAGGGCTTACAAAAAAAAAGGCAAACTGATGAGGATATGTGGAGAAACCGAACTTAAGACTGGAAAAATGAAAAATGGAGAGAATCAGAAATTGTCAGATTTGCCCATCTCTACTCTAAAGTAAGCTAGTGTGGGATTGCTGCCTAATTAGATTACTTTCACATCAGTATTCTGTGCTGCTAACACCTTCCCCTCTACACACTGAGAAACTAAGGCGGAAGGGAATATTTTTTTCTGCACTTAATAAGGTCAGCAGTCTGAAAAAACAAAGATGGAAAAATGCATCATTTTTTATGTATAAAATTCCACTTGAGCAGAAACGTTTCCCCCCACCCTGCGTTTGTGTATTTATAGAGTTTACCATTTGGCAAAGAAACAGCATTAAAATGTTTTTATGTGCAAATGTGTTGCGGGGCCCTGTATACTGGTGGAGTTGTGGGTGCCATTGACACAGTGTTGTTGTTGTTTAGTCGTTTAGTCGTTCCCAACTCTTCGTGACCCCATGGACCAGAGCACACCAGGCACTCCTGTCTTCCACTGCCTCCCACAGCTTGGTCAAACTCATGCTGGTAGCTTCGAGAACACTGTCCAGCCATCTCGTCCTCTGTCGTCCCCTTCTCCTTGTGCCCTCCATCTTTCCCAACATCAGGGTCTTTTCCAGGGAGGAGTCTTCTCTTCTCATGAGGTGGCCAAAGTATTGGAGCCTCAGCTTCAGGACCTGTCCTTCCAGTGAGCACTCAGGGCTGATTTCCTTCAGAATGGATAGGTTTGATCTTCTTGCAGTCCATGGAACTCTCAAGAGTCTCCTCCAGCACCATAATTCAAAAGCATCAATTCTTTGGCGATCAGCCTTCTTTATGGTCTAGCTCTCACTTCCATACATCACTACTGGGAAAACCATAGCTTTAACTACATGGACCTTTGTCGGCAAGGTGATGTCTTTGCTTTTTAAGATGCCGTCAAGGTTTGTCATTGCTTTTCTCCCAAGAAGCAGGCGTCTTTTAATTTCGTGACTGCTGTCACCATCTGCAGTGATCATGGAGCCCAAGAAAGTAAAATCTCTCACTGCCTCTATTTCTTCCCCTTCTAGTGACACAGTAATGATGTGTTAATGGCGGATTTATACCAGACCATCCACAAATTGTTTCACTTTGGTGCTTGCTTGTTGATGGTTCCCCAGTGTTATTGTATTATCTTGCACAATTGGGGTGGCGGAGAATAAACTGGAAAAATGGTGATAGGAAAATTTACAGACATTCAGCAGGAAGCTGCAGGGAATGAACCGACTAGAAACGAGGCAGTATGTTCACCCCAAAACCTTGGTGGAAAGTACTGAAAACTGGATCGCCTGTAAGCATCCCAATACCATTGCATGTACAAATTATCATGAATGCACAATAAAAAATACATCTGGATGGGCCCTGCTTTGTATTGGTTCCCTTCGTGCACTCTGCTTATTGGAAATTGAAACACACTGAAATCACTGGGGGCAGGAAAATGCCCATTTAAATATCAATAAACACAATGTATTTTCATTTTGTGTCCATTCCATAATCCCAGTGGCGTGTTTCAGAGCACGGATAATATATGCAACCTAGTTGATTGGACTGAGTTTGCTGCCATGACTTAAGAAAAAAGGGCATTATGATTTTACATGGCATGCAATATTTTTTATTTGTTTAAAAAAATATAAACCATTCCTGTAGGAAGTGAGCCCAATTGATTTCAATGGGATTTGCTTCCTGGTAATGATGCTCAGAACTGCAGATTCTTTATGTAATTGGCTCTCTCCCTAGCCTCCAATTTTAACATGAAACTGAACAGTAATAGGCAACTTGGGTGAGAACTATAATTTAGTGGGGTTTTAGAAAAACATATATTTTAAATAAGATAATGATCAGCTGTCTGTAAACATGGTGTGTTGTGTGTTTCTGTATAGTGTAATTATAAGAAAGACGTCCATAAAATGCAAGTAAATAATGTTTTTGGATAGATTTGTACATGATAATCAAGACAGTCCATCACTGGGGTTATGCCTGAAAAACTAATGGCTGCCAAGTGGCTTCACAAAAGAACATTAGTGTTTCTTGATGATGGGATATCTCTCTCTCCTGCCTTTGGAATGTGACACCCATCAGAGTTTGGAGGAGGGACAGAAAGCAGTCATGTATTATAACTTGCCTGGTGTCAGTACCCTTTGGTTCCTAATACTGAAAAGAGATGTGTGGTTTGTGTGTGTGTGTTTTGGATGAACTCTTTCATAAAGGTAAAGGGACCCCTGACCGTTAGGTCCAGTCACGGACAACTCTGGGGTTGCGGCACTCATCTTGCTTTATTAGCTGAGGGAGCTTCCGGGTCATGTGGCCAGCATGGCTAAGCCGCTTCTGGCAAACCAGAGCAGCACACGGAAACACCGTTTACCTTCCCGCCGGAGCGGTACCTATTTATCTACTTGCACTTTGCTGTGCTTTCGAACTGCTAGGTTGGCAGGAGCAGGGACCGAGCAACGGGAGCTCACCCCGTCGCGGGGATTCGAACTGCCGACCTTCTGATCGGCAAGCCCTAGACTCTGTGGTTTAGATCATAGCGCCACCCGTGTCCCAAGTGAACTCTTACATACTAATGACTTTTATTCACTTCAGTTTTTGTATGCTTGAGAAAATTTGCTTTCCTTTTTTGTATTTGTTACAAATACAATGCATCATGTTCAACAACATATACACACCTTGTCATGTCTAGCCAATCCTAGGGTTTCAAAAAGTACAATTCCTGACACCCGCAAAGTTGTTGAACTTTTTAAAGGAAGACCCCAACATGGCCAGTGTGGTGTAGTGGTTAAGAGTGATAGACTCGTAATCTGGGGAACTGGGTTCACGTCTCTGCTCCTCCACACACAGCTGCTGGGTGACCTTGGGCTAGTCACACTTCTCTGAAGTCTCTCAGCCTCACTCACCTCACAGAGTGTTTGTTGTGGGGGAGGAAGGGAAAGGAGAATGTTAGCCGCTTTGAGACTCCTTTGGGTAGTGATAAAGAAGGATATCAAATCCAAACTCTTCTTCGTCTTCTTCTTAGAAACCCACCAAAATTGTTGAGTTGGGGGGGGGACAGGGCCTAATTGTTGAGCTTTTTGGGGGAAACCTACCCCCAAAAAGCAATTTTAAGCTTTTGGAGCTGTTTCTGGGTTTTTCCTGACATTTTGCCACTTCGGCAAAATTCCCCCCGACTCCGTTTTTACACCCAAATACCAGGACATGTCAGGAACGTTCCTGACATATGGCAAGCCTAGCCAATCCAGTATTTGCCTTCTAACCTGTCCATTAGTGGGCTTCCTCCTCCCTCCAGAAATCTACTTAGATCAGTGGTGGCCGAACTTGGCCCTCCAGACTACAATTCCCATCATCCCTGACCACTGGTCCTGTTAGCTTGGGATGGTGGGAGTTGTAGTCCAAAAACAGCTAGAGGGCCAAGTTTGGCCATCACTGGCTTAGGTGAACTGCAAGAGACGTTGCCTTAAGGTATGCAGTTTTGCCTAATATGCACATTTTTTTTGCAAAGCAATTTCCCCAAATGCATTTTCGTATGTTATTTCCCCTTCGTATAGGAACTGAATCAAATTTCTCACCAGTGCTACTCTCCAGAGCCAGCCTGTTATGTACTGAAGTTCTCACCCTGGGCCGGCAGGGGGTTACTGTAGATAGTTTTCACTCAGGTCCGCATATGCAAATAAGGAATTGAAAGTGACGTTCAGTGATTGGATAGTTACAGAAAGTTGTTACTGTTGCTTTGTAGTGGAGCTCTATATAAGCAGGTTGGCTGAACCCTTCAGTTCAGTTCTGTTCTGGCCTGTGAATAAACAAGAGCTGTCTGAAGAATCGTTGTGTCGTCTGATATGTTCGCCCACAACTTAACACAGCCCATTGACAAGGCAGAGTGAAGGACCTGCCTCAGGTGGTAGAAGTGGAAGAGGTGGTGCCACACCCACCGTGCCCTTTCTGCCATGGCTGGAACATTCCCCTCTCATTGGCGAGAGGGAGGCGTTCCAGGATGTGGCAATGCCACTCGTCTTCCCTGCCCTGGGACAGAGAAGGCAAGTGGCGACACCTTGTGGGATGCCCTGCCTGTCATTTGGCAAGGGAGGGGCCATTTCTCGGCCTCAGATGGTGACATGGGACACCACTGGGACAGCCCTCTCCTGCTGCTCTCCACCCCTACTGTAACCATGGGTTTTAGACATTGGTAGCCTTGTCCTCTACAAAATTTAATGACTACACAACTCTCCACTTTTTCTTTTTCTTTCTCCTCCTCCTCCCTTCCCACTTTGGTTCGACATCTTGCCTGATGAAGACTTCTTCGGGACTCGAAAGCTTGCAAACTTTCTTTCGTTTCCTTTAATACACACTTCCGAAATTAAATGCAGGGCAGCAGCCGTAATTCATTTCAAGGTTTTAGTTAAAGACAAGGTTCCTCACTCCTCAGCCCTGCATGAAAATCTCAGGATGGAAGTAGTTCAGACATGCTGCAGATTTATTACTTGTAAAGTAATAGAAAATCCTTTTCACATTAGATTCCATCAGTATGTAAGTTCCCCGAGAAAACCAATTATGTAAAACTGATTGCAAGGCATTCTTTGGGCTAGGAAATTAAATCCACCTGGACTTCAGCAGAACTTCCTTGCTGCATATTTCTGACATTTTATCTCTCGTGGAAATGAAATTTAGGGCATGGAAGTACCCCCAGTTGCAAAATCAAATCCTGTGTGTCTCTGAAAGGAATCGGGGACATGTGGTTAGGAGTCTTAGTTAGCATCTTGCTCAGACAGGTATAGGCAGCACCTTGGGATGCCAAACTGGAATGCATTTGCACATTCCCACTGCTTTACACAGAACCACCTGGGACCCGTACATCTTAGGTAGTCTAGTACTGCAAAGATATGCTTGTTTACACGGGAATAAATCCTACTGAGAGCAACATGGGTGCTTACTCCCAAGCAAGTGTGCACAGGGTTGCATCTGAGGCGCAGGGCTTGCATATTTCTTCCCAGATGTGTTGTGTGGCATAGGACACAGTGAGTTGACTGTGCATTGTCCTTAATTATAGCTGAGCTTCCAGATTCCCCTTTTCCTTAGCCTAGGTGAAGTCTTGCTGCAGGCCTGTGCTTAGAGCCCTACCAGGAAGCTATAAATAGCCGCCTTAGTCAATCTGTTTCATTATCAACACACGGGAGGAGTTTGAATTAAGGCTATGGGAGAAGCCCTGCCATTCCAGATGAAGGAAATCTACAGTCAGGCGTCCTGTTTCCTACAATGGCTAACTAGATGCCAATGGGAAGTCCACAGGCAAGACGCGAGTACAATAGCTCCTGGTTCAGCAAACTACGATGCATGTATATTTCCTGTCTTGGGGGAAAGCTTAGCACTGCATCTTATTCCTCATGGACACTGAAGAGGTAGAACTTCCCTTTCTGTGTAAAGGTGTCAATAACCACACTAATATGACTCTCCTAGCCTTTCTTGCTGGTCGTCGGCTGTTACCAAGTGAATACCATTTTCCAGCAGAGAATGCAATTTATAAATGCCCAGACTGATTGACAGAGACATTTTTAAGCATGCACCTAAGAATAAAGCCAAACAATGCATTTGCAAACACATGTGTCCTGCAGGGTCTGCCTCTCAGAGAGTCATACTGTATAAACCAGCCACAAGAGCCATGTTCTATTGCAGATGTTAATATTTCACAGCATGAAGTAACTGGATGCATAAAACAGACTCCTTCTGGAATAAAACATTGCCCAGACCCATGGATATTGTTGAAAACTTTACTTGCCCAAGCTTCTTCAAAAACAGGTACAAAACCATCAAAGACACACCCAAAATATTTCATAAGGTAATGTGCATGTCCAGCATAGTTTCATCTTCTTAGAAATACAGTGGTGCCTCGCAAGACGAAATTAATCCGTTCCGCAAGTGTCTTCGTCTAGCGGTTTTTTCATCTTGCGAAGCAACCCTATTAGCGGCTTAACGGATTAGCGCTATTAGCGGTTTAGCGGCTATTAAAGGCTTATCGGCTTAGCGGATTAGCTGCTAAAAGGCTATTAAAGGCTTAGCGGTTTAGATAAAGGGGGGGGAAAGCGAAAAAAAAATCTCAAGACTCGCAAGACATTTTCGTCTTGCGAAGCAAGCCCATAGGGAAATTCGTCCAGCGAAGCAACTCAAAAACGGAAAACCCTTTCGTCTAATGGGTTTTCCGTCTTGCGAGGCATTCGTCTTGCGGGGCACCACTGTAACAGACAATTCCAAACAAACCTAGAAGCAAAGGTCTCGCTCTCACACTCCTTACTGCCTCCATTTTGCCCGGAGCGGTATTCATTAACATATCTTTACTCCCACAGAGCCTGGGAACAAAAGCCCAACTCCGCAAGGTGGCGATTTGCAACTCAATAGCCTCCCGTGTGATTTAAGGTTAAACACCTTGTGACATCTAGCAGAGAACAATAACAGTTTATTATCAACCAGTTAAAGCTCAGAGAGCACTTATTATAATGTAATGGGGAAAAACTCCAATGTTAGCAATACACATTTAGCCATACTCCATTTCAGTGTCGATTAAACAATTGTATTTAAAATGTTCTACCTCAACAATGGGTAAAACAGTCAGCCTGGCATGTGATTCCCGGCAAATGGCATTCAGAGGCATACTGCTTGCAACGGTGGAAGGAGAACACGCTATGCTTCTGAATGCCTCCAGGATGTACGTTACCATCAGCAAAGGATGAATTGGCATTAGGAGAATCCAGTTTAAAGAGAGGGTCTGGACCTTGTGAATGCAAAAGCCTGTTTGTAGATGAGATTAAAGGTAAAGGGACCCCTGACCATTAGGTCCAGTTGTGGCCGACTCTGGGTTTGCGGCGCTCATCTTGCTTTATTGGCCGAGGGAGCCGGTGTACAGCTTCCGGGTCATGTGGCCAGCATGACTAAGCTGCTTCTGGCGAACCAGAGCAGTGCACAGAAATGCCATTCACCTTCCCGCTGAAGCGGTACCTATTTATCTATTTGCACTTTGACGTGCTTTCGAACAGCTAGGTTGGCAGGAGCAGGGACCGAGCAATGGGAGCTCGCCCCATAGCGGGGATTCAAACTGCCGACCTTCTGATCGGCAAGTCCTAGGCTCTGTGGTTTAACCCACAGCGCCACCAGCGTCCCATAGATGAGATTAGGTGTCACCTTAAAACGTTTCTGGGAAAGTAAATACAGTACTTAAAAACACTAGATTTATTGTTAATTCATGTATAGCGGCTATTCGTTTCTCAAACCAGTGCTGCAAGTTTTCCTTTCTTGCAGCTGTGATTTTGAACACTTAGGGACATTTACTATGGGCTACCCTGTACAGGAATCTATCTATAGCGGTAGTTGGAGGAGTTGATGGGTCTTTCTTGTTTGAAGAAGAATGACAACCTCCTGCAAGTTAAACCTGTTTTCAAATCCGGAAATCTGCTTCAGGTGAAGGTGGCGGCTCAGGACTTCTTGCAAGCAGTGCCATGGCACAAAGGAAGTGGCTTTTTTGGTGGCCTTTTCTCCGGTTTTTGTTTTTACACCGATGCAAAGAGAGGGCTTGTTAATCCTTTACACTCATCCTGGTGGCAGTTCCCCCACTGTTCTGCCAGACAATACGGTTTTGATTGCTTTTGCATCCTGCCAGGCTTCCCAACTGTAAAAAATGCATAATCAAAAACGAAAAGACACGTCCAAGACATAAAACCGGAGACGAATGCATTGGGGGGAGTTATATATGTGGATGTCTGTTTGCAGGTAATTAGGGACCAGCGCCTATGAAGGAAATAAAATGAGGGCACTGCATAAAAGCTTTGATTAGCGCGGCAGGATTATAAACGGCTGCTAAAATAACACGGGGATAGAAGGAAAATGGGGGGGGGGGAGGGAATAAAACTTAAATTAGGAAAGGCTAAAACCATATGATGCAGCTTGCATGGATTTCCATTTATAGCAAAGGCTCTTGAAAGAGCCTTTTCATCTGGCACAGAAACAAACATGAAATATTTCCCTGTTAACAGCTGCAGTCGATAATAAGAGCACCTGAGCAGGCTCCTTTCTGCTGCTTTGGCCTGTTGCTGTGATGATCATTACGCGCTTTTGACCTCGAGCTAATGAAGCAAGAAAGAGAGGCAGAGCCACAGGGAAATGCCAATGATGGAATTAATAATAAATTAAAACGCGAGAAAGCTGGCACTCCTTTCTTTGTGACCCGCATAGAAAGCTGAAAGAATGCTCTCGTGTGTAGAGATGAGGGAAGGGCCACGTGGCTCGATGGCAAAGCGTCAGCTTTTCATGCAGAAGGCTCCAGGTTCAAGTCCTGCCGGAGGCGTAGTGTGGGGGGTACTGTGGGTACCATTGCCCAGGGTGCAATTTTGAGAGGGGGAGCAAAAGGCGCCCCTGCAGCAGGCTCCTGTTGGGTGTGGGGCAGCCAGCCAGGGATGCTATGGATCAGCGTTTCCCAACCTGGAGTCTCCAGCTGTTTTTGGACTACAACTCCCATCATCCCTAGCTAATGAGACCAATGGTCAGGAATGATGGGAACTGTAGTCTGGGGGGAAACAACCGGCGACCCAAATTTAGAAAACACTGATCTGACTGGAATGTGTCCTTGAATTCTGATAATGCCTCTTGCCTGTCTGAATGGGAGACCGATAAAGGCTTGTGTAGAAACTTGCCTACTGTACGAAGGTAAAAAATCCCATTCATTGCTCTGCCCACTTTGGCCTCTGGCCACGCCCACCACTGGCATGCGGCCCCTGAAAGCTCTCGCAGATAGGAAATGCGGCTTAAGGGCTGGCTGGTGGCAAAGGTAGCCAGCTCATGTAAGCAGCCCCTCTATCGATCCTGGTATGCCCCGTGGAGGACCTTAAGGTCCACACATTCTGGAGGTCCCAAGTCACAACGTGGTTAGGTTGGTCTCAACTAGGGTCAGGGCCTTTTCAATACTGGCCCCAACTTGGTGGAACGCTCTGTCACAAGAGACTAGGGCCCTGTGGGACTTGACATCTTTCTGCAGGGCCTGCAAGACAGAGCTGTTCCACCTGGCCTTTGGTTTGGACTCAGTCTGACCCTTATGTTTCCCTCCCCTTATGGTTTTGACTTTTAAAATGAGGCTGCATTTTAAATTGCATTTTAACCTGTATTTTATTTTATTTTTTTGTTTTTATTTTTTTCCTTATTATGTTTTTATTGATTTTTTTTGATGTTAGCCACCCTGAGCCTGGCTCTGGCCGGGGAGGGCGGGGTATAAATAAAATTTATTACTATTATTATTATTATTTACAGATCATTCATATTTGGTCAAGCCTGTCCCTAAGAATGGAAAAAAACCTGTTGTGGATGGAGATTTATATTACGCAGAGGCTGAATTATCGCGGCCGAGGAAACGTCAACCTATTGTTCCTTTTGGAATCAGCAAACATGCTTTAAACATAGAAAATAACTAATGAGGGCACACTGTTTCGTTGTAGCTATAATTAATAGTGGAGCGGGGCACCTTTTTCTGTCCCACCTGTTCGGCACACTTAAATTGCTGAGTACAATACTAAGGACCATAATGGTCATTAGGCGCCAGTGACTTGTTTTTCTAGGTGGGCCTACCTATCATTATGATGAGATTACAATTAGCCACATGATGTCCTGTTAGTTTTGCTCTGCTGCTTGCGCTGAATGGCTGGCTTGCTGGGTTAAAAGACGAAGGAATTGACCTTCCAGCTCTGAGATCCTTACCCTCACCAAGTGTCAGAGACCAGCAGGACGCGGATGAGTGTGTATTGGTAGAAGGGGAACTGGAATCTGACTTGGGAGAGAGGGGTCAGTGATTTGTGGGGAACTGTACTACCCAGGAGGCAAAAATCAGGCAAGGGGACCTTCAGAGCTAGAGGAAGAGGAGGAGGAGGCAGGACAGGCAGGTGAAGATCCAGGTTCTTTCCCACCCTCTCAGACCCTCCAAGTGTCCCTATTTTTCACGGAAGTCCCTACTTTACAGAAGTTGACCCAGTTTCTGATTTGATCCCAGAATGTTCTGCTTTTCCTTAAAGGTAAAGGGTAAAGGGACCCCTGACCATTAGGTCCAGTCGTGGTCGACTCTGGGGTTGTGGCGCTCATCTCGCTTTATTGGCCGAGGGAGCGGGCGTACAGCTTCCGGGTCATGTGGCCAGCATGATTAAACCGCTTCTGGTGAACCAGAGCAGCGCATGGAAACGCCGTTTACCTTCCCGCCAGAGTGGTACCTATTTATCTACTTGCACTTTGACGTGCTTTCGAACTGCTAGGTTGGCAGGAGCAGGGACCGAACAATGGGAGCTCACCCCGTCGTGGGAATTCAAACCGCCAACCTTCCGATCGGCAAGTCCTAGGCTCTGTGGTTTAACCCACAGTGCCACCCGCGTCCCTCCCTGCTTTTCCTTAGGATGTCCCCATTTTCATAGGAGAAATGTTGGAGGGTATCGAGTTATCCGACCCACCGAGCCATCTGAAGGCAGTCCTGTATTGGAAAAGTTAAAAAAAAAAAAAAAGTTTAGTGTTTTATTATGTTTTTGTATATGTTGGAAGCTACTCAGAGTGGCTGGGGCAACCCAGTAAGATGTGTGGCATATAAACAGTAAAATTATCATGATGGAATGGGACGTCCCTATTTTCACCGGAGAAATATTGAAGGGTATGCCTTCTCCTGCACCACTGTCTCCCAGAACCAGGAGGGGATTGAAAAAGGACAAGTAGAGGAAGTTTCCAAGCAGGCCTAGTCTCTGGCTGCATGTGTGTAGCCAGTTGGGACAAGGTACATAAACTGGCAGAGGGCAAGTGGTCCCCAGTTACTGCAACTGCTCTGTAGAGCACAGACCTGGGAATAGCTGCCTGGACCTAACAGCAGGTGCTTACCAAAGGAGGTGCGCTGGTCCCGGGGAGTTACCGTGTGGCGTGGTCCGAGTCCAGTCCAAGGTCGAGGGTGTGGTATGGGGGCTGTCCGTCAAGGCTGAAGCGGGGTCCAAGGCAAGGAGTCGGGTGTGGTCAGGAACTCTGGCAGAAGAGCAGGACAGGGTTCGGGCAGGAACAGGTTGCCAACAATGTTGCTCCCGCAACCTGGGACTGGGCTGGCTGGCTTTTATCTCCTCTGAGGCATAGGGTGGTCCTGGTCCACAGGTGACTCGCCTCTCCTGGCCTGGAGGCGAGCACTCCTCCTGCGGGAACTTAGTTCCCTCCGCCTCTCTGCCCTGAGCCTCTGCAGCTCAGGAGAGGCTGGAGGGTTACCGGACCCAGAGGGAATCTCACCTTCCCCTGACGGGGCTGAGAGTGGAGCACCTGCAGGCAATGAGTCCTCGATCATCTCCGGAGCCAGAGCAGATTCAGCTGGTGTCTGCTCCTGAGGATCCGGCACAGGTGAGGGCCCTTCAGGTTCAAGCCCCAGCCCCGGCTCAGCTGGTCCTAGAGGCGGGGACTCCTGTGCAGGCTGGGATTCCTCAGGTTCAGCCTCTGAATCCGATTCCCAGGCCATCACAGGAGGGAGGCAAAGCTGCAAAGAGGGCAGCATGGTGCAAAAGCAGCTGTACAGTCAATCCAGTGCTCTGGACAATGCATTTGCACTGTGCCACCCTCCTTCCTTCCTTGCCTTCCTCTCCTCTTTCACCCCTTTCCCTTGCCGAATAACCAGTCAGATGGGCAGGGTATAAATAGTAATGTTGTTGTTGTTATAGGAGACATGCCCATTTTCATCAGAGAAATGTTGGAGGGTATGATACACGTCCAGTTTTAATAATCAAAGAAATAGTTCACAGTCTGCGAAAAGCTGTACAGTGGACCTCCAGTTACGAACTTAATTCATTCTGGAGGTCCGTTTTTAAGCCGAAACCGCTCGTAACATGAGGCACGCTTTCACTAATGACGCATCCCGGGGCAAAGTCCACAACAAGGGGCATCTACTTCCTGGTTAGCGGAGCTCGTAACTTGCAGCGTTCGCAAGGAAATACGCAACACGAGGTTCCACTGTATGACGTGTTCAAGCTCACCTTCACCCCTTTGAATGTCCACTTCTCGTTCATTCTGCATCCTGCCCCCTAAGCAACGCATTTACCCCCATTGTTGAGCCAAGCTTGGAGAGAGTCACTTGTGTTGAACTTGCCGCGGTGATAAAAGAAGCAGAGGCCAGTCACATTTCATTTCCACGGGGGAACAGATCAGTTTACTCATCTGAAAACTGCTGCCGAACGCAAGTTTTCCTCCATGCCTAGAAAATGGCTCGGGGGTTTGTTTCTGTTTTTCTGCAAGAAAGCAGGCCAGTTCGCAGTTGCGAGCTGCAGAGCGACTGGGCCGGCGGAGAACATTGATACTAGCTTTTTAATAGCCCGCTTGCTGCACACTGAGCAATATCCCGTTCCCACAGTGCAAAGTAGCCTACAGTCATACTTAGCAAGGTCTAAGACACCTTCACGCAAAGCGCTGGCTGGCTAAGTTAAATAAATTCTTTGAAATTTAGAATGCTGCCTTTTAAGGTGTTTCAGCCATCTGAAACAGTCTTCCTACCTACCCAGTTCCTTTAAATCTCTTGTTCCTTCCCGGCTCAAGTTGCTTTTCAGATGTGAGGGAGGGCAGGACAGTAGTCTTGCTAGGCAGCTAGGAATCAGGGTTGCTGTTTGCCCTTGAAATCAAATCCAAAACTTAAACCCTCTCTAAAGTCCTCATAAAAATTCATTGGCGTCTTAGTTCAAAGTTCTCCTAATATATACGGTGGTACCTTGGGTTACATACGCTTCAAGTCACATACGCTTCAGGTTACAGACTCTGCTAACCCAGAAATAGTGCTTCAGGTTAAGAACTTTGCTTCAGGATAAGAACAGAAATCGTGCTCTGGCGGTACGGCAGCAGCGGGAGGCCCCATTAGCTAAAGTGGTGCTTCAGGTTAAGAACAGTTTCAGGTTAAGAACAGACCTCCGGAATGAATTATCGGTAAGTACTTAACCCGAGGTACCACTGTACATTCTTCTAAGCTAGTTTGCCTAATATATAGATTTCCTCCCCAAAGCACTTTTTCCCGATACAATGCATTCTTATAGGTGTGAAGGAAATGGATTGTTTAAAAAAAGGACCCTGTATTGTGGTTTGTTTGGGGATTATGGATTTAACTTGTTAAATCTTGTTAGTTCAGGGACCCCCTTCCTACTTGTTTTAAAAATGTTTTTTTATAGAACATTTCAGCATGAAAGAGACATATCCTTTGTATCAGGATAGGGAGCCCACAGTCTCTTGTCCTTTAATCTCTGTACAATGCTTATTAAACATGTGGTGCTTTACAAACGAATAATAAGAATACGGTGCAGCTTCTTAAGAGTTTGTTCTGGTACTTGGTACCGGAGAAAAATACCATATTTTTCCGTGTATGAGACTAGGTTTCCCCCCCTAAAAAATAATGTCCAAAATTGGGGGGCATCTTATACACAGATAGATCTCCCCCATTTTCTTAAATCGGACTCTCCCAAAATAGGGAGCGTCTTATACATGGGGGCATCTTATAGGTGGGAAAATACGGTACCTCTTTTGCTTGGGAGCTACAGCATATTGGGGGCTATTGCAATATTCAGAATTTTCCTGTGGGTGGGAGCATAAATCATGAGTCTAAACTCAAATAACTGACCTTGTTTGAAAATAAATAAAAGGTGGTATTGCTTGCCACCCCATTCCCTGAGTGGTGCGAGATTCCAGGGGTTCTGGGAGCTTACCTGGCGTTCTGTTTCCTTGGAATGAGTGGTATCTTTAGATATATGGATTTTTCATATGTATATACTGTATAGCCTGAGCCCAAGATGGGGGAGCTCACAGCATTAACACCGCAGAAGGTCTTGCTTCTCCCATAGCCACAGTGGTGTGCAATTGGTGGACTAGGGGAACTAGGCTAGTCCCCTAAATGTTTCCTTGGTGCCTCCTTCCCAAAGCCTGGGAAGCTTCTGTCCAGCTTAGGGAGGGAGGCGTGATGCTCCGGCAGGTCCAAGAGGCCTCCTGCCACCTTCCCAAAGCCCACCCAGCAATGCTCACACCTGCGATGTCGCCCCGTCGAATCGCCATTGCAAGCTAGCGCCTCTGACCTTCACTGTTCCCCTACGAAAAACTGGATCCCAGCAGAAATCAAGCATTTCTCTCCCTGTCAGGCTTCTGCCTGCGGTCTGCTTCTAGCTTCAAGCACACAACTCTGGCTTTCCCTGCTTCTAATTACCAACCAGTTAAGGGAGGGAGGGGCAACCCATTTGCCCTCTGACACAGGGCCACTTCCTTTGTTATCCTAAAGACCCATACTTAGGGCCCTTAACCAAGAAGCTGGTCTGCCTATTCCAACAATTGAAACCTTGCAATAATAATAATAATAATAATAATAATAATAATAATAATAAATTTTATTATTATTTATACCCCACCCATCTGGCTGGGTTTCCCCAGCCACTCTGGGCAGCTCCCAACAGAATGTTAAAACCACAATAAAATATCAAACTTTAATAACTTCCCTAAACAGGGCTGCCTTCAGATGACTTCTAAAAGTCAGATAGTTGTTTATTTCCTTGACATCTGGTGGGAGGGCATTCCACAGGGCGGGTGCAACTACCAAGAAGGCCCTCTGCCTGGTTCCCTGTAACCTCACTTCTCGCAGGGAGGGAACCGCCAGAAGGCCCTCGGAGCTGGACCTCAGTATCCAGGTTGAATGATGGGGATGGAGACACTCCTTCAGGTATACTGGGCCGAGGCCGTTTAGGGCTTTAAAGGTCAGCACCAACATTTTGAATTGTGCTCAGAAACGTACTGAGAGCCAATATAGGTAATTCAGGACTGGTCTGGATCCAGGAATTAGAAGGGATTCAGGCATACAGCCTAACCCTCTCTGCAGACTCACAACAGTGAGATTAACTTACTGTTGTGCTCCCCTGCCGAGTTTTGCGCAGCGGATGAATACTAAATAGGCAAAGAGTGTGAAGTCGTCGCGACCGACACTTGTAAACTTCTTGTCTGAACATCTGTCCACAATCAGATAACTGCAGATGATGTATGGTCCGGGTGAATAGTACTTCCTCTTCTGCTTGGCACAATGCTGTTAGCGGAAACATTTCCAAGTACTGTAATCGGGTCTGCATGGATATATTCAAAGCTGCATGTGCCGTGCTCTTTAAAAGGGGACGTGTGGAGAGGCGATGCAAGATTCTGCAACAAGAGAAACAAACTTCCACACCAAACAGGTTCTGGATCCTGGAACCTGCCTGCATCACACAAATTATGCATGTTTGCTTATTTTCTATAGTGGGTTTTGATTCTGCTCATTGATGGCAAGAAGCCATGGGAGGGTGTTGAAATGTTATCTGCCAACTGCTTGGAGCCTTTTTGAAATTTTATCAGCTGTGGCCTGTATATATTCTGGGAAATCTCTGAGTCCAAAAGGACTCGAAACTTGCAAACAAACAACGTGTGTGCGAAAGCAGGTTCTCAGAGTGAGGAATTTAGGAGAAGGGAAACTCTGATCTTAAAGCTCTGCTGCCTTATGGGTACAGTGGTACCTCGGGTTACAGACGCTTCAGGTTATAGACTCCGCCAACCCAGAAATAGTGCCTCAGGTTAAGAACTTTACCTCAGGATGAGAACAGAAATCGTGTGGCGGTGGTGCGGCAGCAGCGGGAGGCCCCATTAGCTACAGTGGTACTTCAGGTTAAGAACAGTTTCAGGTTAAGAACGGACCTCCAGAACGAATTAAGTTCTTAACCCGAGGTACCACTGTATACTCATTCATGAGAAACGCTTTGGGAATAAACCCTGAGGAAAACCCATACCCGCTGCCTTGTGGGACATCTTCAGGAAAAGAACAGGCTAAGGAGTAAACCCTACAGAAATGCAGAGTGGAGTCCCTAAGACAGTTGGAGGGTGCCTTGTATGCCTTCTTCCAGCAACTCCTGCAGCCAAGCTGGTGCCAAATGTCTTGCTCTGCTTTCCTTTGGACAATATCAGCAAGGTCGAGAGGGGGTCTTGTCATCTGGGCAGCCCAGGACCTCCACACACACTGCTCAGGTTTGCACCCCGGGGAGGTCATTTTGGTGCTGTTTGACTTCACCTCCAGAGGAGCACTCTCAAGGCAGATGGATGGCAACAACATACTGTACACACATACACCAACCTACAGAATACTTCCCTTTAGAAAACGTGTTGTTGAAGCCTTTCCCCCCCTGTGTCTGGTATCAGGGAGATAAAGGATGAAGTACAGTCATTTTTAAGGCTGTTGGTTTATTACAATTAATGAACTCACTCGCCCTTGATGAACTCCTCATTGAAAGACAGCGAACTCAGTGGGACTTGCTTTGGAGCACACCAGTTTAGGATCAGGTGGTTCACAGTGTGTCTATTCAGAGGGAAGACCCATTGTCTCCAATGGGGATTGTTCCCAGACAATTGGGCGCAGGACTGTGGCAGCCAAGAAAGATCAATCTCTTCCATGGGGGAGAAAAGGCAACAGTCACCTTCAGTGCTGAAGACCCAAAATAGAGAAAAGAGGATGAGAGACGTTCTGTGATTTAATCCTCAGCATAAAGTGAGTCCAAACAGAGCCTCTGTGTTTTACAACTACAGGTCGGTTACCCTTCAAAACCCCCCCTTCTTTTTTCCATTTTTATTGACAGTACAATTATATCTGTATAGCTCATTCAAGTTTTCCATGACAACAGCCTGCACTTCTCCATATCTAGCCAGTGGTGTTCCAGAAAACAAAAAGTATAAGAAATACAAAGAAACTCTCATAGCAACAGCACAACAGTAAGAATTTTAAGGAGGCAAAATTAGGTAACACACAGAGCTGTTCACGTAGGTAATTGTATTAGCATCAACCGAGCGCAACAATAATATCTCCTCCGTAAACACAAATCCCTTGCATGGCTGGTTTCCCCCCGCAGGTTAAATGCCTTGAATTTTGCCATTCCTGCTGTTGGGTTTCTGAAGAGGCAACACCTACATGAATATATGCAGAGAACAGAGAGAGATGCCTTACACAGAGTCAGACAATGGTCCATCTAGCTCCATACTGTCTGCACTGACTGGCAGAAACTCTCCAGGGTTTCAGACGGGGGGAGGGATAGAATCACAGAACTGTAGAGTCAGAAGGCGCCCCCAAGATTCATTCTAGTCCAACCCCCTGCAATGCAGGAATCACAGCTAAAGGCAGCTGGCCATCCAAGCTCTGTTTAAAAAACCTCTAATGAAGGGGCATAGGGACGCAGGTGGCGCTGTGGGTTAAACCACAGAGCCTAGGGCTTGCCGATCAGAAGGTCAGCGGTTTGAATCCCTGCAACGGGGTAAGCTCCCGTTGCTCAGTCCCTGCTCCTGCCAACCTAGCAGTTCGAAAGCATGCCAGTGCATGTAGATAAATAGGTACCGCTCCGGCGGGAAGGTAAACGGCGTTTCTGTGCACTGCTCTGGTTCACCAGAAGCGGCTTAGTCATGCTGGCCACATGACCCGGAAGCTGTACGCCAGCTCCCTCGGGCAATAAAGCGAGATGAGTGCCACAACCCCAGAGTCGGTCACGACTGGACCTAATGGTCAGGGGTCCCTTTACCTTTAATGAAGGGGCAAGTCTCAATGGTTTTAAGTTGCATGATACTGCTTTAAATGTATATTACAGTCATACCTCATGTTATGTCCGCTTCATGTTACGTTCTTTCAGGTTGCACCCTGCGGCGACCTGGAAGTACTAGAAAGGGTTACTTCTGGGTTTCGCTGCTCGCGCAAGCACAGAAGCGCAAAATGACGTCACGCGCATGCGCAGAAGCGGCGAATTGCAACATGCACATGCACAGACGCGCCACTGCAGGTTGCGCTCTTTTCATGTTGCGAATGGGCCTCCGGAATGGATCCCGTTCGCAACCAGAGGTACCACTGTATTATTATTATTATTATTATTATTATTAATTGAATTTATATACCGCCCTATACCTGGAGGTCTCAGGGCGGTTCACAGAACAAAAGTGCAGATGGGACTCAAAGTGGGCATTGCAAAACAAAATGCACATTTTTAAGAGCGATGGTAGGCTTCTGATGGCAGTGCGCCTTCGGGGATGAAGTTGAACCACTGCGCTAGCAGCACCAAAGTGACCTCCCCAGGGTGCAAGCCAGGGCAGTGTTCATGGAGGTCCTGGGCTGCCCAGACAACGAGACGCCCCTCTCGAGCTCGCTGGCGTGGTCCAAAGCAGAGCTATGCATTTGGCATGAGTAGCCGGAAGGAGGCATACAAGACGCCATCCCACTGTCTTAGGGACTCCACTGTGGATTTCTTTACCCCTTAGTCTTTTCTTTTCCTGAAGGTATCCACAAGGGAGAAAAGGTATGGCTCAGAGTTTTCCTTCTCCTAGATGGGCTACCTTCCCAGGCTGATGAACCCCATCTGCCCCTCATTTCCCTCTACAGCAATTTGCAGAAATAATCATAATAATCATAATAATAATTTATTAGTTGTATCCCGCCCCTCTGGCTGGGTTTCCCTAGCCACTCTGGGTGGCTTCCAACAAAGATTAAAAATACATTAAAATGTCACACATTAAAAACTTCCCTGAACATAATTGTTTATTTCCTTGACATCTGATGGGTGGGCGTTCCACAGGGCAGGTGCCACTACTGAGAAGGCCCTCTACCTGGTTCCCTGAAACTTTGCTTCTCGCAGTGAGGGAACCGCCAGAAGGCCCTCGGAGCTGGACCTCAGTGTCCGGGGTAAACAATGGGGGTGGAGACACAGTCATGGTTCCTCCAAAGCATTCTGGGAATCGTAGTTTGTGAAGGGTTCTGAGAGTTGTTAGGAGACCATCTCTCTTCTTTGGCGATCACTCGTAGCCGAGTAAGATTGTCTTCCATGAACACGGTCTTAACGGTGTGTCCGTAAGTGACTGTGGAGGCCAATTCTGGATCTGCACATCCTTCCACAGTGGGGACAGAAGTTTCCGGGCAGAGATCTACAATGACCTGAGTTCCCTGAGAAGAGGGATGACTGTTAATTTACTCTGAACATTGTCTGAAACAGACAAAGCAGCAAAGTGAGGAAGGGAGTGCACAAACCCACATCTTGTTCCTGAACCTTGTTGCCAGGTTCTTCTAAGGACACCAGACACCAGACTGAACTGCATTCTTGTGCTTTACCCAGGAAGGTCTTCAGTGGCGACACAGCACTCTTAGAGATCCAAATGTCATAGACCAAATGGAGCAAACAGCACGCAGACCTAGTGGTGGGAGGAAAAAATCCTTAAATAAGAGACACGGGGGAATGATTAATGGACTTCAGTGTCTGTACACTAATGCGCAAAGCATGGGAAATAAACAAGATGAGCTTGAGCTCTTGGTACAGCAAACTAAATATGACATAATAGGCATCACTGAAACCTGGTGGGATAAGTCCCATGATTGGAATGTAATAATGGGGGGATACAATCTATTTCAGAGAAACAGACCAGACAAGAAAGGAGGAGGAGTGGCGTTATATGTCAGGGATGTGTATACCTGTGAAGAGATCCAAGATTTAGAACCTCAAAGCCAAAGTGAGAGCATTTGGGTCAAAATTAAGGGAGAGAAGAATAACAGTGACCTCATTGTGGGAGTTTACTATAGATCCCCAAGCCAAACGGAGGACATAGATGATGCCTTCCTGGAACAGATGGCCAAGCGTGCAAAAGGAAGGGAGATAGTAGTAATGGGGGACTTCAATTACCCGGATATTTGTTGGATGTCAAACTCAGCCAAGAGCATAAGGTCAAACAGATTCCTCACTGGCCTTGCAGACAACTTCATTGTCCAGAAAGTGGGAGAAGCAACAAGAGGAACAGCCATTTTAGATCTGGTCCTAACCAATGTTGATGACCTGGTTAGTGGGGTAGAAGTGGAAGGATCATTAGGCGCGAGTGATCATGCTCTTCTGAAGTTTACTATACAGCGGAAAGGAGCAGCCAAGCATACTAGGACTCAATTTCTTGACTTTAAGAAAGCCGACTTCATAAAACTTAGGGAAGTGCTGGGTGAGATCCCATGGACAGTAATACTAAAAGGAAAGGGAGTTCATGATGGCTGGGAGTTTGTTAAGAGGGAGATAGTAAAAGCACAACGTCAGGCAATACCAATGAGACGGAAACATGGAAGGTGCCTAAAGAAGCCAGGGTGGCTATCTAAAGAACTTTTAACTGAGTTAAGATTAAAAAAGGATGTGTACAAAAAATGGAAAAGGGGGGAAACCACCAAAGAGGAATTCAAACAAATAGCCAGCACGTGTAGACACAAAGTCAGAAAAGCTAAAGCACAGAATGAACTCAGGCTTGCTAGAGAGGTTAAAAGCAACAAAAAAGGCTTTTATGGGTATGTTCGTAGCAAAAGGAAGAACAAAGAAACAGTGGGGTCACTCAGAGGAGAAGATGGTGAAATGCAAACAGGGGACACAGAAAGGGCTGAACTCCTCAATGCCTTCTTTGCCTCAGTCTTCTCTGATAAAGAAAACAATGCCCGACCTGAAGAATTTGGAGCAAATGATTCAGCAAAGGAAACACAGCCCAGAATAACTAAGGAGATAGTACAAGAATACTTGGCTAGTTTAGATGTATTCAAGTCTCCAGGGCCAGATGAACTGCATCCAAGAGTATTAAAAGAACTGGCAGATGTGATCTCAGAACCACTGGCAGTCATTCCTGGAGAACAGGCGAAGTCCCGGCAGACTGGAGGAGGGCAAATGTTGTCCCTATTTTCAAAAAGGGGAAAAGAGAGGACCCAAATAATTACCGCCCAGTCAGTCTGACATCAATACCAGGGAAGATTCTGGAGCAGATCATTAAGCAAACAGTCTGTGAGCACCTAGAAAGGAATGCTGTGATCACCAATAGTCAGCATGGATTTCTGAAAAATAAGTCATGTCAGACTAACCTGATCTCGTTTTTTGACAGAATTACAAGCCTGGTAGATGAAGGGAACGCAGTGGATGTAGCCTACCTTGATTTCAGCAAGGCATTTGACAAGGTGCCCCATGATATTCTTGTAAAGAAGCTGGTAAAATGCGGTCTTGACTATGCTACCACTCAGTGGATTTGTAACTGGCTGACTGACCGAACCCAAAGGGTGCTCATCAATGGTTCCTCTTCATCCTGGAGAAGAGTGACTAGTGGGGTGCCACAGGGTTCTGTCTTGGGCCCGGTCTTATTCAACATCTTTATCAACGACTTGGATGATGGACTCAAGGGCATCCTGATCAAATTTGCAGATGACACCAAACTGGGAGGGGTGGCTAACACCCCAGAGGACAGGATCACACTTCAAAATGACCTTGACAGATTAGAGAACTGGGCCAAAACAAACAAGATGAATTTTAACAGGGAGAAATGTAAAGTATTGCACTTGGGCAAAGAAATTGAGAGGCACAAATACAAGATGGGTGACACCTGGCTTGAGAGCAGTACATGTGAAAAGGATCTAGGAGTCTTGGTTGACCACAAACTTGACATGAGCCAACAGTGTGACGCGGCAGTTAAAAAAGCCAATACAATTCTGGGCTGCATCAATAGGAGTATAGCATCTAGATCAAGGGAAGTAATAGTGCCACTGTATTCTGCTCTGGTCAGACCTCACCTGGAGTACTGTGTCCAGTTCTGGGCACCACAGTTCAAGAAGGACACTGACAAACTGGAACGTGTCCAGAGGAGGGCAACCAGAATGGTCAAAGGCCTGGAAACCATGCCTTATGAGGAACGGCTAAGGGAGCTGGGCATGTTTAGCCTGGAGAAGAGGAGGTTAAGGGGTGATATGATAGCCATGTTCAAATATATAAAAGGATGTCACATAGAGGAGGGAGAAAGGTTGTTTTCTGCTGCTCCAGAGAAGCGGACACGGAGCAATGGATCCAAACTACAAGAAAGAAGATTCCACCTAAACATTAGGAAGAACTTCCTGACAGTAAGAGCTGTTCGACAGTGGAATTTGCTGCCAAGGAGTGTGGTGGAGTCTCCTTCTTTGGAGGTCTTTAAGCAGAGGCTTGACCACCATATGTCAGGAGTGCTCTGATGGTGTTTCCTGCTTGGCAGGGGGTTGGACTCGATGGCCCTTGTGGTCTCTTCCAACTCTATGATTCTATGATTCTAAGATGCAGCTGCAAAGAAGGTGGAGAAAATCCATCAGGCACTGTCTGGAGAAGCATTACTTGTGGACCTCATGGGATAACTCTGTGGCCCCCTGAGGAGTCCGTGGCTCGCAGGCTGGGAGTCAATACTCCACAACACCAAATAATGCAAACAAGTCAGCAGGCATCCCAGAGAGGCCAGGAGAATTAAGTCTTTAATAGTCTATTTATTGCATCTAGGCAGAGACGGGGAAAATCTAAGTTGACCCCGTGGAGAATGTTCGCTTATTAAAGGCCAGACGCAGCTCTGTTTATGTTTCATAATTGAAGATTGCCCTAGTGTCGCACAGACGTGTTGACACAAAATCTATGCAATCTTCACCTGAATGTTCAATCTGCCACGATAAGAGCGAAAAGTCGTTATAACAGCCCAAGTAAGAGATCTTTTTTCTCTCTCTCTTTCCTGGGCGGCCTCAGCTGCTGTTAAAAGAACTGCCATCCATTTTAGGAACACGGGAAGCTATCTCATAGAGTCAGAGCACTGGTCAGTCTAGCTCAGTCCTGTTGCGTTGCCACATGCATAAAAACATTGGCCATTTTCTCCAGAATGACCACCCCTAATCTCACTATGAGAAGAAAGAACTAGCAGCTTTCAAAAAGAAACCAGCCTGTAAATTGTAGGCCTGCTTCCTTGGGAGAGAGGCACAATAAATGCAACAGGACTTGATTTTGAATAGAGATATACCGGTATATAAGGGACACGGGTGGCGTTGTGGGTTAAACCACAGAGCTTAGGACTTGCCGATCAGAAGGTTGGCGGTTCAAATCCCTACGATGGGGTGAGCTGCCGCTGCTCGGTCTCTGCTCCTGCCAACCTAGCAGTTCGAAAGCACCTCAAAGTGCAAGTAGATAAATAGGTACCGCTCTGGCGGGAAGGTAAACGGTGTTTCCGTGTGCTGCTCTGGTTCGCCAGAAGCGGCTTAGTCATGCTGGCCACATGACCCGGAAGCTGTACACTGGCTCTCTTGGCCAATAAAGCGAGATGAGCGCTGCAACCCCACAACTGGACCTAATGATCAGGGGTCCCTTTACCTTTTATACCGGTATATAGGTCTGCCGTGTTAACCCCTAGAAACAAGGACTACCTGCTATGTTCTCTTTGGATTTTGATGTAAAAAGAACAGTTGTGTTATATAGATAGATAGATGATGATAGATAGATAGATAGATAGATAGATAGATAGATAGATAGATAGAATAAAGACCTACCTGGCCAACTAAATGATGGAGGGGGGTGGTTAGGATACTGAGATAAAGATGTTGGCTGCACAGCCTACTCTTATCACTTGGGCTGTTTCCCCCGAGCTTCTGATGGAATATAACAAAGAACTGCTATGAACCACTGTCACCCATTTGAACCTTTAAAAAAAAAAAAATCGACATTTTATTGAAAAAATTCAGTGATAAATAATGAAAAAAAGCAAGAAGAACAATAAAAGAGATACATTACAAAATAAGGGTCTATAAGTAATACTGTTATTCCAACTAATAAAAATCAGTAAAACGTTTTAAATTTTATAAATGCATTCTAAATATCATTGTACTTATCAACACACAATCTGTGCCTAAAAGCAATCTATCCATATGTTGCAAGAGCTGTCATATCCTATGCAGTGCTCAAAGGGGGGGGGGCATGGTATTATCTTTCCAATGAATCATAGAGCTGGAAGGGATCCCCAAGGGTCATCTTGTCCAACCCCTTCAACACATCTTTTGCCCAACGCAGGGCTTAAATCCATGACCCTGAGCCACTATCAAACCCCATATAGTTGGTATGGGGTTTAAAATAACATTATCCATAGAAAATTTCAATCCCCTCCCCCAGCAAGTAGTATTTTTTTTTTTTAGAAAATCTTTATTAATTTTCACATAGACAAATATACATAACATATAATACAAAATATAAAATAATTGATGCTTTTGAATAATGGTGCTGGAGGAGTCCCATGGACTGCAAGATCAAACGTATCCATTCTTAAGGAAATCAGCCCTGAGTGCTCACTGGAAGGACAGCTGAGGCTCCAGTACTTTAGCCACCTCATGAGAAGAGAAAACTCCCTGGAAAAGACCCTGATGTTGGGAAAGATGGAGGGCACAAGGAGAAGGGGACGACAGAGGACAAGAGGGTTGGACACTGTTCTCGAAGCTACCAGCATGAGTTTGACCAAACTGCAGGAAGCAGTGGAAGACAGGAGTGCCTGGTGTGCTGTGTTCATGGGGTCACAAAGAGTTGGACACGACTAAACAACAACAGTGGTACCTCGGGTTACAGACGCTTCAGGTTACAGACGCTTCAGGTTACAGGCTCTGCTAACCCAGAAATAGTACCTCGGGTTAAGAACTTTGCTTCAGGATGAGAACAGAAATCGTGCAGCGGTGGCGCAGCGGCAGCAGCAGGAGGCCCCAGTTTCAGGTTAAGAATGGACCTCCAGAATGAATTAAGTTCTTAACCCGAGGTACCACTGTAGAAGCATGCCCATTACCTTGACTTTTGGGAAGAATGCTGGGATGTAAATAAAATAAATGTGAGGTACCAGCAAGAGAGAATACTTAAAGGTGACTTCTCTTCCCAGGAAGGTCTAACAAGCTCCCTTTCTTCTCAGTTTTTGATTCATGTTGCACCTACTGAACACACCGCTGAGACGGTGTTCATGGAAGTCAATCTTACTTGGCTATGAGCGTTCGCCAACGAAGAAGAAGAAGAAAGCTCGTTTTATTACAGTGAGCATTTTATAAGCAATTTCTGTGGTTTTAACAGGCTTTTTTTTTTTTTTACTGAAGCTGTGGGTGGCTGTCTCTCTCCCCCCCCCTCGCAAAAAAAAACCTCCCTATATTTTTAAATATGTTTATTACTAGTATATTTTTATTTGGATGTGCCATGCTGCTTTGATTGCTTGGGCAAAACGCGAGATATAAATAATTCGAAAGGAACAGAAGTATTTTTAGATCCCCCGTTTGATTTTCTCTCCTCACAGGTTCGTTTTTGAAGTTGGTTCTGTGTTCAAATGTGCGGGGTGGACTTCAAAAAAACAAATAAATCTATTCCTCCGCTTTAACATTTCACGCGAAATGCCTTAATAAAGACCAGTGGGTGAGAGGAGACCGGAGACGGGTCAGGAATCTAAAAAAATAAAACAAAATCCCTGCGTGTTTCTTCTTCTTCTTCATACCCCTCTGCCTAACACACCGCGATCGATCGCCTGCAAGTTTAAATCTTGCTGGGGAGCGCAAATGCGTTTTCCGCCGGAGGCTTCCCAGTAAAAAGACTTGGCGATCGTGCGCTTGGAGCAACAAGGAAACCGGGAGGAGGCGAAGCTTGCCAGACCAGAGCAGGCGGCCGCTCAACGCAGCGCTGGACTCGCTCGGGCAGGGGGCGCAGGCGGCGCTCGCTCGGCAGAGGGCGTCCCGCTTGCGGCTTCGAGCGGAGCCGGGAGGAGCCTCGTGCGTTGCGCGCCTGGGCCGGGGAGGAGCTGCGCCACCGCCGCCGCCGCTTGTGCCACGTCCATCGGGCTGAGCCGAGCCGGGAAGCGGCTGGAGCGCCCGCACGTGCGCGCCGGTGGTGAGTCCAGGCGGGGCGGCCAAGTTGCAGGAGCGCGGCGATCTCCGTTCTTCTCTCCTCCTCCAAAAATTTAAAAAGGAGCCAAAGACCCGACACCCGCAGCCCCGATCGCTGCCTGCCCGGGACTTTCTTTCCCAGCTGTAGATTCCGCAGTCGGCGTAAGTCGTGGGAGGGGAGCGCGTGTGCATGCTGGTTACTCACGAGTAGGAGCCGCGTCGAGCCCAGCAGCGCACTTTGCGCCCTGCGTAAAAACAACCCTCCCCAAGCCTTTGCGCCGAAGGAGGTCCAAGTCCGGGCCCCGGGAGGAGGGTGGGGGGAGTAAAGTGCCGTCTGGGTTTGTAGCCCGAGACTACGTGGCGCGCTTTACTCGAGAGTAGATGTTCGTCTGAACTCGTGCATAGGGCGCGCGCGTGGGATTTCACCCCGGTGTTTACTCGGCGGAGAGTTCCGCGGTGCCGGCGACGAGGGGGGAGCCTTCCAAGAAAAGCGTGCGTTAGGTAGGGTTGAAGCTCCTTTTTTTGGAGGGGGGAGCCAAGGGGGCGCAGGAAAAGTGGCGCGAGGCTTCAAAACGCGTGGAAATCGGGGGGCAGAGAAATAGTTGAGTGCGTCTGGGCGGGATGAGGCCTCTTTCGGGTTGCAAGGAAGGCGAGAGGCGGGAGTCCCGTTGGAAACTTCGCAGAGCAAAGGGAAGAGGCGTGTTTAAAGCTGGGAGGGGTGGAGGGGAGGAGAGGGTTAAAAGGGGGTCGCAGATCAAGTTGCTGCCCTGATCGCGACCCGGAGACAAGTCCTTCCCTCCACCCCCCCCTTTAAGTCAGTTTCCAGACGCGCAGCTGCTCGGCTTTGTAAGCGCCCTAGTAAGCGGATCTCCAAGAGACGAGTTGCTGTGTGGATCGAAATGGGGAGTCGTGCAGGCTGCAACTTCCTGCGCAACTTGGCCAGGACTTCCCCAGCCCGGATTGGGGGAGAGAGGAGGATCCGTACACGTAACGCCGCTTTGCTGCTGATCCAACAAGGAGCCGTCCCTCTCTCCTTTCTACCCCCACCAGCGTGTTTTGGACTCTGTTGCATGTCTGGGGCGATTTACCCGGTCCCTTTTAAAGTAGGTCTTGGCTGCGTTTTGTGGGAGCGGAGATCAGGACTGCACCTTGCTTGGGCAGGGGCGTCTCATGGATGTTTTCCTCGGAAGTAAGCCCAGCAATGTTCAGCGACATATGTTACGCCTACTCGCGTTGCAATCCTAAGCACCTTTAAGATTTAGTGCAGTTTTGGGGAGTGGAACTTGAAACAAGAGGGGTGATGAATATAGCAGCACTGCATGAGACTCTGGGAGCTGTAGTTCTTTTAAAAATAAATTTAGCCTGGCCCTCAGAAATATGAGTAAAGGGGAAGAAGTCGCAGCGTAACAGCCCAATAACTTGAGGTTAGTGGGACACCAAAGGCAGCGTTATCCTTTTCGCTCCAGTAGCTGTGAAACTGGCGACTGCTTTTGATCTTTGGACACAGTGACATACGTCGGGCACACATTTCTTCAGTTAATATTATGCTCAAGGTGTATGATTTTATTTATTGCATTTATATCCTGCCCTTTCTTCCGAGGAGGTCAAGGCAATGCACATGGTTCCTACTGTTTTAATAATAATAATAATAATAATAATAATAAAATTTATTTATATCCCGCCCTCCCCAGCCGAAGCCGGGCTCAGGGCGGCTAACAACAATAAAACAGTACAAAAGAACAGCACAAACAACACTCTAAAATCATTCATTATAAAATTAATTAATTCAAGCCACTGGCAACCATTGGGCCAGAGCTCCGTGAAGATTGCCGAGGGAGGGAGTCAGGCTGTGCCCTGGCCTGGTGGAACAGCTCTGTCTTGCAGGCCCTGCGGAAAGATGTCAAGTCCCGTAGGGCCTTGAGCATATCCATATCTCGATCCCCTTCGCCTATAACATCTGCCCCCACCGCCATACCTCCCTCGCCCCTCCACGGTAGCAATCCCAAGCCTCATAGTAGCCTCCATTGATGGAAATTAATGTTATTCTTTCGCAGCCTAAAACAATAAAACCTTAAAACAATAAAAACAAAAACAACCCAGAAAACAATAAAACAATACAAATAAAAACTGCAAAAATTACAAATTCATAAAAACTGCAAAAATTACAAATTCATAAAAACTGCAGAAATTACAAATTCATCAAAATCTAACAAATTCCCAAGCCCACCCAAACATCCATCCCACCCCCATATATAAAAAAAGGGAAAGGGAGATTTTAAAACATGTTAAAAAGAACTCTGCACCCCTCCAGGTCCTCCTGGGCAGTAGCAGCATCAGTGGCAACAACCGTCCTTGTGAGGCCCCACCCTGGGCCAGATAGTAGGTGGCAGGAAGGAGCAGGGCCCTCAGGCACTCACACAGGGGAGTCCACATTATCCAAACAACAGCCCTGTGAGGTAGGCTACGCTGGGGAAGAGTGACTGGTCTGAACTCTTGCAGTGAGCGTTGTGGTTTAGGATGTGATCCTATAGCAAACTCCACCTGGATGAGTGGGTTTGGGGTTGAGCCAGGAAGTTCCTGGCATAGCTGGGCTTTATCGTCCCCCATCCCAGCTCAGTTTAAGCCAGTTCTGAAAAAAGGGGGCGTTCGGGGATGTGAGGTGGTGGCAGGAACAGAGAGGGATCTTAGGCAGGATCCCACGCCACTTCATCTTGGTCACATGACCTGGCAATCCCAGCTACCTTTGAAGGTGACTCAGAAACTACAAGTAATCCAGAATACGGCTGCCAGACTGGTGACTGGGTCTGGCTGCTGGGACCATATAATGCCAGTCCTGAAAGACCTATGCTGCCTGCCAGTACATTTCTGAGCACAATTCAAAGCCTTTAAAGCCCTAAATGGCTTCAGTCCAGTATACCTGAAGGAGCGTCTCCAGCCCCATTGTTTGGCCTGGGCACTGAGGTCCAGCTCCGAAGGCCTTCTGGCGGTTCCCTCACTGTGAGGTTACAGGGAATGAGGCAGAGGGCCTTCTCGGTAGTGCCACCCGCCCCGTGGAACGCCCTCCCAGCAGGTGTCAAATAAATAAACAACTATCTGACTTTTAGAAGACATCTGGAGGCAGCCCTGTTTAGGGAATTTTTAATGTTTGATGTTTAGTTGTGTTTTTATTTTATGTTGGAAGCCGCCCAGAGTGGCTGAGGCATCTCAGTCAGATGTAGTAGTAGTAGTAGTAGTAATAATAATAATAATAATTTTAAGCCGGCAAAAGGGGCAGTGTCACTCAAATGCTATTTTAAAGGCTTGTTTTGCCTCTGCCAGGCTCTGCCACCCTAAAGCAACCCCGCTACTGAACGGAGTTTGGATCTGCCAGCTTAACTTTCACCGACTTGATTTACATCAACTTATTATGCGAAAGGTATTGTTCCCATGGTGTGGATTTGAATTCGGGCATTGCCACCCTTTTTCGGCCCATGGGAAAAAGAGAATTTGTTGTGGATGCACCCACTTCTCTCACACACCTAGACAGGTGCTGCAACCTGTTCTATTGCCTATACAGTAATGTTATGCTTCTTTTAAAACTTTCCTGGTCAACTGGTGGGGGGGGTGAGGGTACCAGGAGGGCATTAGCGATGGCCTCAGTGGGCACATAGGTGCTGCGTTGGCAATAATAATAATAAATAATAATAATAATAATAATAATAATAATAATAATTTATTTGTACCCTGCCCATCTGGCTGGGTTTCCCCAGCCACTTTGGGTGGCTTCCAACAAAGATTAAAATACATTAAACACTTCCCTGAACAGGGCTGCCTTCAGATGTCTTCTAAAAGTCTGGTAGTTGTTGTTCTCTTTGACACCTGATGGGAGGGCGTTCCACAGGGCAGGCACCACTACCAAGAAGGCCCTCTGCCTGGTTCCCTGTAGCTTTGCTTCTTGTAGCGACGGAACCACCAGAAGGCCCTTGGCGCTGGATCTCAGTGTCCGGGGAGAACGATGGGGGTGGAGACGCTCCTTCAGGTATACTGGGCCAAGGCCGTTTAGGGCTTTAAAGGTCAACACCAATGCTTTGAATTGTGCTCGGAAACATACTGGGAGCCCTTGTAGAGAAGGCAACCCCTTCTCTGAGCATTACCCCATTCTGGTTTGAAGGAGGGGAGCCTGCAGCTGGAAAAGAGAAGGGAATTTGTGCGTTCCCATTGACCTAATAGTTATTTTTAACGTGCCGCCTGTGTTTTTGTACCAACGTTGTGTTTTTCAGTTGGGGAACCTGTATTGCATTGTGCTCGGGACTGGTTTCGTCTGGGGAGGTGGCAGCAGGCCCCCCCATCCCTCTTTGCACAGCCATGATGGAAGTTCCAAATGCCTCCTCTCTCTATTGGCCAGGTGTGAGGAACATTTGGCCTTCCAGGTGCTGCTGAACTACAACTCCCATCAGCCTCAGCTAAGCTTGACCAGCCAAACAGTCAGGGATGAAGGGCATCCCACTTCCTTTTTCAACTGTGCTTTTCATTAAAGCGTCCAATAAAACAAATGCAAGCTTCAAGGGAAAAGATTTAGCATCTGGAAGGCCGAACGTTCTCCATCCTTTGCCGAAAGTGTGGTGGGACATTGCTTCTCCAGGTCCCTGTTTTTCAGGCTATGTGTGGGAAAGGTGTGGGAGGCAGGCAAAGAGAATGTAAATCTGGCACCGAATACCTTACAAAGCTTTAAGTACAGGCAGGGCTCTGAGCTGGCAGCAGGAAGGAAGCTGAGGAGCAGGGGCGTTTCAGAGATCTGGGAATGATTGGCCAGGGAGCCAAGACACAGCCTCTTTTCAACATCTGAAGGGCCGAAGGCAGAGCAGACTTTTGCTTCCTGTTGTTCGAGAGGGCAGGGCCAGGATCAGATGGCTAGAAAATTGTGTTTTTCAAGGTGAATTTGGGTTCCTGAAATTCATTCTGATTGTGCAGATAAAATACAACAGATACAGTGGTACCTCGGGTTACATACGCTTCAGGTTACATATGCTTCAGGTTACACACTCTGCTAACCCAGAAATAGTGCTTCAGGTTAAGAACTTTGCTACAGGATAAAAACAGAAATTGTGCTCCGGTGGCGCAGCGGCTCCAGGAGGCCCCATTAGCTAAAGTGGTGCTTCAGGTTAAGAACAGTTTCAGGTTAAGTACAGACCTTCGGAACGAATTAAGTACTTAACCTGAGGTACCACTGTAGAATTCTACAGGCTGTGTTGCTCTAGCCTGTGGAAACAGTCCGGGTCCAAGGATCTCCAGGCATTCACCTCCAATGGTGGAGACGTCAGCTGCCATACTGGGCATCTTCACTTGGTCGCAAATGGCCAATAGCCAGGTGCAAAGTGCGCCTGTCACCGGGTGAATTACATTCGCTGCTCCAGATGTTTTGAACTTGCCGTGGCTGGTGCTGATGGGAACCGTAGTCCAAAACATCTGGAGGGTGCCACATTGACGATGTTCTAGAGCTGATGATGCGGCCGTGGTGCCTTTAAGACCAGCGTGAGTCTAAGGTTCTTGGATCCCTTGCCCTGGTTTTATTGGATGCTGGGCAGCTTGACAACAGCACGTTAACCATGATCCAGGATTTAATCAAACCCTCTTTTCTCACTTCCTTTTTTAATTTCAGTAATTTGGCTAGCACCCTGTGGGGCTCCACATTACGGAGCGTGGAGAAAACAGTACCCTCGGATTCTTGGCTGCCTTCACTAACAGAGATTAAAAACCCCGCAATTTGCTAATGAGAATGTGGGGGGGGGGTAGTGGGGAAATCTAAGGGGGCAGGCAGGTACTCCCTCCCAAAGACATTTACCTGCATCCGTAGACATTTGGCAATCTGGGCAGTTGCACAGTTGGCCCATGTGGTTGGTTTCACTCTTTAAATATTGCATATAAGGGGAACTCTGTTGCCTCTGTACCTTTATTGAAGCATTGTGATCCCAAGGAGCTAATTATGGCCTGGAAACGGAGGAGAATTTCACATACAGTGGTTCCTTGGTTTGCAGCCCTTTTGGATTACAACCGTTTTGGATTACAACCACGTCAAACCCTGAAGTGTGTGTCCCTTTTTTTGGATTACAACCCATTTATTTTTTTGGAGGCCCCATTGGCGAAAGCGCGCCTTGGGTCACAACCTGTTTTGGTTTACAACCGGACGTCCGGAACGGATTATGGTTGTAAACCAAGGTATCACTGTACAGTGGTACCTTGGGTTAAGTACTTAAATCATTCTGGAGGTCCGTACTTAACCTGAAACTGTTCTTAACCTGAAGCACCACTTTAGCTAATGGGGCCTCCTGCTGCCGCCATGCTGCTGGAGCACAATTTCTGTTCTCATCCTGAAGCAAAGTTCTTAACCTGAAGCACTATTTCTGGGTTAGCGGAGTGTGTAACCTGAAGCGTATGTAACCTGAAGCGTATGTCACCCGAGGTACCACTGTAATTGCATTTTGAACATTGCAACTGAGTCAGATCATTGGCTCATTGTGCTCAGTGTTTCAGGGGTTTCCAGACTTTTAAGGTTTGTGGGCACCACTCCCTTGGTTCACTTCTACCCCCCCCCCCAAGACAGAGAAAATGTGTACGTGCTCCCTTTGCTTTTTCAAGAGCTCTGAGTATAAGATCCCGTAGAATTAAACTGAGCCTTGGAAAGCACATAGAGTTGTAAAAGGAAGTGGGAAAGAGGGTCACTCTTCCAACTTCCTGTTTCAGCACTGTGTAATTTTCAAGGGAGAAAAAAATGTAGGCACCTCATGGCCAAGGGGGCAGTGAGTTCTTCCAGCTGTTTTGGACTACACCTCTCATTAGGCCCACCCAGCATGGGGATTGTAGTCTAATAAAGCAACCGGAGAGCCCCAGATTGGTGAAGATGTTGGAGAACTTCTAGATGTTGGAGAACATTGGTGGCAAAGCATTTTTCTTGCAAGCGGAAGGACCCAGGCTCATTCCTAAACCTCTCCAGCTGTGGCTGGGAATGTCCCTCTGCCTGACACCCAGGAGAGTCACTGCCAGTCAGTGTGGACAGCATTGAGCCAGATGGACTAAAGGTCCAACTCTGTCTAAGATCGCATCTTGTGTTCCAGACCCGTTGCTTAAGATGAGGTTGCTAATCTAGCAAGCGTGCGTAGATCTGCTCTTTAGCTGTTTGGCGGTACAGTTGCCGTCCTCCGAAAATAGTTCTTAAGTGCTTTGAAGAGATTAAGCCGGGCGTACTTGGGAAAGAAAAAGAGAGCTCCATTGTTAGGCTTTAAGAATTAAATGTCCTAAACCGCCAGAATTGTTGTAATTGAAAAGGAAAAGGGGGGGGGGGGATCAGAAGGCTCATATTAACACAGCCTACTAAAGAATGTCGGGAGATTATTAAAAGGAGAACCCTAATAATTGGCAGGATAATCCGCTCTGAATGTGAGCAGTGCAGCTTTGCTTGAGTTTCTAGGCACAGTTTGGCAGTTCGAAGGGGGCACAGATGTGAATTGTTTATTGAGCCAAGTTTAATTTACAACTTGCCCTCCTTTTAAAAAAGATTCCGAGTTTGACAGCTACCTGCACAAATGAAAAAAGAGCCCATCTTTTTTCTTTTTGTAAATCGCACACTTCCTTAATATTAACAGATCTTACCCACCCGCCCCAATAATACTTCAGTTGTGCCAAAAGCCCATCGCAAAACATCCAGCCTGTTGGGTGAACATGAGTCCTTGTAGCTTTTAATGTCTGAAGGAGTGATATTGTCAGTAGCGCCAATTCCATCTGTTGTTGGATGCTTCCTTTGAACTGGAGGTTGATACTATCCGGGAGATTAAGTGTCTCTTGAACTCATAAACTTGAAAGATGTGGCTCAGTGCTTTAGATCTGAAAAGGAAATATGATTTGGTCCACTTGGGTTACATAGTGGCTTAGGATTTGACTTACACAACTAGCGGCCCATCAAGTTGAATGCAGCAGCTGTCTAGCGTTGACTGCCAGGTGTATGACAACACACGCACAGCCTGAATAATAATAATAATAATAATAATAATAATAATAATATACATTATTTATATGCTGCTCATCTCACTGGGTTGCCCCAGCCACTCTGAGCTGCTCCCAACAAATTATAAAACCACAGTAAAACATCAACCATTAAAAACCTCCTGATACAGATGTCTACGGAAGGTCCTAATAATCTTTTATCTCCTTGACCCAGAGGGCGTTCCACAGGGCAGGTGCCACTACTGAGAAGGCCCTGTGCCCGGTTCCCTGTAACCTCACTTCTCGCAGCGATGGAGCCGCCTGAAGGCCCCTGTAGGCTGCATTCATTGTTGGAAATTAGCCTGGCGCCTTTTGCCCCTGGCTGTAGGCAACTTGCAACAGTCAAGATCCAAGGATCTTGGTATGCATGAACCTCCAGATGATGGAGATGTTGGGCGCCAGCTTGGAACTAATACCACATCCTGTGGAATTCTGCCTGCGATGTTTTATCAGAATGAATTTCAGGAACCCAATTTTTCTTTTCTAGAAACAGGGAGTAGCTCTAACCAGCCCAGCCTTGTGCTTCTGTTGCCTTTGGACCGCAGTGTGTTACTGAAGCATCAGAGAGGGAAGGCATAAGTGGAATGTGCCTGATCTACCCTCCCAGTCACTTAGTCGGGCGCTGCTTGTGTGTGCTTGGAAATGCAAGGACTGTTATTGTGGTGGAATGAGCAAAACAAGATGTGGGCTAAGCAATGTAATTACTTTTCCAAACACTCAAGGCCCCGGTTAGCTTGCTGGCGGGAACATACCTAGAAGTGTTTGTCATGCGTCAGGCTCTGAGACGACGAAATGGGATCTTCTTGCCCCTAGATGAAAGAGGCATGCAAATGAGGTGCTGTGCTCAGGTAGACGCAATGAAGTGCATCCTCTCCCCTTTGCTGTAGGCATCCCAGATAAGGACAGTACCTGTGCTTCTGTAGTTGCCGTATTGGAGTTGCTGAACTCATTCTTCTGGACTCTGTATCTACAGTAGGGCAGCAGGCGTTGCAGCAAAGAAGTGTGTTCAGCGTTAGAAACTCAGGTATAGGTGCCAAATGGCTCCTTAAACCAGGGTTACAGTCACCAAAACAGAATGTCTAGTTGCCGTTTTGGGGCCAGACGGCTCGGAAGTCATATTTTTCAATGCGACTTTTTGGTTCCTGACATTCGTTCTGATTGTGCAACTAAAATATCACGGGTAGAATTCTACAGGATGTGCTGCTAGTGTGTGAAAACGGCCCAGATCCAAGCATCCCCAGGCAGGTAACTCCGGGCAGTGGAGATGTCAGGATTGCCCTGCTCACCACCATTTGGTAGCCAAGCTCCAAACCCAAAGTCCTGTTCCGATGAATTTTGGCATGCCTGCTGATGATATTGCTGATGCCTTTGCTCCTTTCGTTTCATGCCTCTTCTGGTTCTGCGAGTCCAGGTGGGAGGGGAGCTTGTTACAGCAGGAAGGGGAGACACCCTGTCTTCTTCACCAGCCAGACCCATCTCTGCTTCTTGGCCTCCCTCCTCTTCTGCTTCCTTTTCTACCTCTGATTCCACACTTCCCTCTGCCACAGCCTCTTCCTGCTCACTAAACCCCGTTACCTCTTCAGCTTCCGACACCTCTACTCCCCAGCCTTCTCCCTCTGACCACTCATCATCACACCACCACCACTTCCCAGGATCGGAACCTTCTTCCCTTGGAGGTTTCCCAGGTGGTTCCTCCCAACATAACTCTGCGTCCAACCAGTTTGAGACAGTCCTAGCAGCAAACTCAGGTGGTGAGTGCCATTAAAACACGGGAACCATTTTCCAGGCTGAGGGCTGCATTCCCTTGTGGGCAACCTTCTAGAGGCCACTCCTTCTATCTGGGATGGTCGTCCTCTTCCACCGAGCGCGCAGCTTCGGGAGGGACGCACACGGAGCGGTGAGGGAGGAAGGGGGCACCCGCCTAGCCAGCCAGATCAGCCGAATCAACCCTGGCAATCAATGGGGTGACAGATGTCGCAGCCAGATCGCCCTCACATTACCTCACATGAGATCATTACCCCACTCTTAACTTACCATCCCAGGCCGCCCATCTGAGGCCACATTGTTCTTTCTTTGATCAGATCAAAATGATCAGACAACAGCAAAGGCTGCTAGATTTATCGAGGGTGCAGTGAGATTTAGGGCCACTAAGGGTTAAACCACAGAGCCTAGGGCTTGCCGATCAGAAGGTCGGCGGTTCGAATCCCCGTGACGGGGTGAGCTCCCGTTGCTCGGTCCCTGCTCCTCCCAACCTAGCAGTTCGAAAGCACGTCAAAGTGCAAGTAGATAAATAGGTACCGCTCTGGCGGGAAGGTAAACGGCATTTCCGTGCGCTGATCTGGTTCGCCAGAAGCGGCTTAGTCATGCTGGCCACATGACCTGGAAGCTGTACGCTGGCTCCCTCGGCCAATAAAGCGAGATGAGCGCCGCAACCCCAGAGTCGGTCACGACTGGACCTAATGGTCAGGGGCCCCTTTACCTTTACCTATCTTCTAGAGGCTACTTGTCAGAGGCAGGCATGGCCAGAGGCCATAGTGGGCAGGGCAACAGGTGGGCCTCTTAGCTTTGTGCATCAGTTGAATCCCTGACTAAGGACAGTGGAACCCCTGCACAAGGACTTTTGCTTGTGCAACGGGGGCTTCCCCCCTCCTCCCCCTGCACCCCTCCCTGAAATTAGTTCTGGAGAGGACGCTGGAGAAAAGCAGAGATCCAAACACAAATAGTATTATCAAAGCATCAGTGACAGGGGCGAGTCTTGTGGGTCAAGGAAAGAGATGTCTCTATGAGATATCCGAAGCGGCTGGTGGATACTGCTTCACTTTAGAACGTAAGTAGAGTTCTGTGCTGGATCAGGCCAGCGGCCCACATGCTCCAGAATCCTGTTCTCACAGCGGCCAGGCAGGATCTTGGCAAAAGCAGGGCACACACTCTCTTCAGATTTCTTGGCCTGTAGCCACTGATAGACAAATAAGCACGAGCCTCATGGCTTTCTTGAAAAAACAAAACATCGAGACCAATGACCGTCGCTACCGTAGCAAATTAGATAAGTTAATTAAGACCAACTTGGCCCAGTTCTATGTTTCAGCCATCTGCAGCTCGCCCGCATCTCCGTAGCCATCTGGTTAACACATTTTGTTCATCCTTAACTCCTCTCCCCTGCCTTCTGTTTAGCGTGGATTGTAAACTCTCCGAGTGGGGACTGTCCAGGATGCGGTGCCTAGCAGTTGGTTCGTACGTGGGTAAAAGCGTCTGGCAATCCCCCCCTCCCGTGGGTCTCCCTCTTTGTTTAAATTCAATCATTCCTCTCTGCGCAAGAACATTTCCCTCGGCACGTCACGGAGCTCCTCGCGTGCTGTTCCAGGATGCCGTGCCAAAACCAATTGTGCCGAGAGCTGTTGCGGTTGCCTGCAGCGCTGAGGGCTTCCAGACTGGCTTGAGCTTATGAGTTATTTTGGAAATAAATTAGCCTCTCGATGGCTGTCATCATGCCTATAGCGAGAAGCAATCGCAGGAGAGCCATCAGAATCTACGGGCAGAGGAAGGGGGACAAATGGCAAGTTTCCAGGCATTATATACTTTGGAAAGTCGTGGCTTCTCCCCTGGGAATGCTGAGAACTCTAGTTTGTTAAGGGTGGCAAGAGTTGTCAGGGAGATCACCAACTGCATCTTGTGGCAATGAGTGCCGTAGGTCCCCCACCCATAATGTGAAAGTCATCCATTAAGTCCTGAGTCCATTGTCGACCAGCTTCAATGAGTGAACCAATTTTTTACGGTTAGAGAAGGGAGAAATAATTCCTGTGTTCAATGCCATTGTTAATCTTATAGATCTTTGCCATATCTTCTTTTGGACACGTTCCCCCCCAAACCCCCCTTAAAAGCTCACAAATGCTTTACAGACTTTCCCTTAGGGAAGACACTCCAATCTTTCTATCATTTTAGTTGCTCTTAGAACACCAGGAAGTTGCCTTCTGTATTTTCAGACTATTGGCCCATCAAACTCCGTTCTACAGTGAGCCAAAGTCTGCAGTTCCTCTCTGCTCCCCGCTTCTGCTAACAAACTTCACAGAACCAGCTGCATGGAATTATCAAATAAATCCTTAATCTGCAGGCTTAAAAAGTTTCTTTCTAAACGGATAAGATTATCAGAGACTGGCAGGGAGGAGGGATAAATTCTGTGGCAGGTTTAAGCAAAGTACACGGGGACTGTGTGTGCGGGTGCATTTTGCAAAAAAAGCCTTAAGGGAAATGCTTTAACATTTGTGGCGAGATCCCAAGCAACAAGGCTGGATAACATCTCAGCCTGAGACCTTGAATAGCCACTACCTGTTTATGTAAGTAGCTCTGGGATCTGTGGGCCAATGCTCTAACTTAAACTTAGGCAGAGCTGGTGCACATATTTTGTGCACGTACAGACATCCTCTTCTTGGTAAGCCTGCTGTGGATTTTTGCATATACCAAAGATTCATGCCTTGCAGGGGGTTGGACTAGATGACCCAAGGTGTCCCTTCCAACTCTACAATTCTATGAAATCAGAAGTGCCCCTTCAGCTTTTGTGCTGCCCTGGCCGCAAGGAGGAAATTGGAAGCTTCCACTTCCTGCTGTTTAGGGTCTGGATGAAACCCTAAGTCGTGTCTAGTCTTAATTATGGTTTGTTAAAACCACCTGCCATCTGGGGTATTGCCCCCTCTTCTGGGTGCTGCTGTTTCATAAAAATATCGACGCACTGGAGCATGCGCAGGAGAGTTTGACATAGTTGGTGATGGATCGGGAGATGGGAGTTCCATGAGGAGCACTGGGTATGTTTAGTCTCGTGAAGAGGTCAGAAGATAGTGTTTCTCATGTATGTGAAAGCCTGGCTCAGAAGGTGGAGCAAATCTTGTTTTCTGTCATGGGTAGGAACACAGCCATATTTAGGTTTGATGAAGCCCTATGCTACTGAAGGTAATGGGGCCCTTTATATCTCCAGCTGTCCTTTGTCAACAACAAATTGTCGCTGTTTTGTGTGTGGAATATATGCTATAGGGTAATTTATGGACCTAAAGGTAAAGGCACCCCTGCCCGTACTGGCCAGTTGTGTCAGACTCTGGGGTTGCGTGCTCATCTCGCTTAAGAGGCCGGGAGCCAACGCTGTCCGAAGACACTTCTGGGTCACGTGGCCAGCGTGACGAAGCTGCTCTGGCAAGCCAGCACCAGCGCAGCGCACAGAAATGCCGTTACCTTCCCGCTATAAAGTGGTACCTATTTATCTACTTGCACTTTAGGGGTGCTTTCGAACTGCTAGGTGGGCAGGAGCTGGGACCGAACGACGGGAGCTCACCCCGCCGCGGGGATTCGAACCGCCGACCATACGATCGGCAAGTCCTAGGGACTGAGGTTTTACCCACAGCACCACCCGCGTCCCTTAATTTATGGACCTAATAGGTATCTAAAGCCATTTGCACATAACAAAATATGTATTTTATCAAAGTAATTTGTTTTTTTATCTTATATTTTGGAAATGTACATCCAGTTTTTTTTCTTTAATTTTTTTGGGGGGCCCCAAGAGAGTGGGGCCCTAAGCTATAGCTTGTTTAGCTTATACAGTGGAACCTCGGGTTAAGAACTTAATTCATACCGGAGGTCCATTCTTAACCTGAAACTGTTCTTAACCTGAGGTACCACTTTAGCTAATGGGGCCTCCTGCTGCCGTTGCACTGCTGCTGCACGATTTCTGTTCTCATCCTGAAGCTAGGTTCTTAACCCGGGGTACTATTTCTGGGTTAGCAGAGTCTGTAACCTGAAGTGTCTGTAACCCGACGTACCACTATACGTAAATCCGGCACTGGGTAGGAACCAAACCAGCATGTTCAAATGACAAGAACTCTCTGATTGCATGAGTAGCTCATTAGAGTGTATTGCCTCTGAAAGCGGCAGACTATTCTTCTTTAGATTTTTTTTAGCGGATTCTGGATGGCTGTTAGCAGGCACCAGGCAAATTTTGCACCTGCCTGACTACAGTGGTACCTCTACTTATGAGCACCTCTGGTTACGTATCCTTCGGGATACACACGCGGCAAACCTGGAAGTATTTTCCAGGTTTTGACGCATGCGCAGAAGCACTGTTCTGTGCCGCACACATGCGCTGAACAGGCACCTCTGGTTGCGAAAACCTCGGGATCCGACTGGAGCTCTGGAATGGATCCTGTCTGCAACCGGAGGTACCACTGTACTTGTGACCAAGTGAATATGCTGCCCCTGACATCACCACCATTTGGTGGTGCGTGCCTAGGGATCATTGGATCCGCACTGTTTTCACATAGTAACACCCCCATCCTGTAGAAATCTATCAGTTCTGTTTTATCTGCCCAGTCGGGATGAATTTCTGGAACCAAAATGCTTTTTCTGTGCATCCTCAGCAGGAGCAGTCACCATTAAGAAAAAGAGGTCGGAATAGGCCAATCTATATGTGGACTGTCTCTGGATCAAGTAAATTTTCTTCTTTAAGTTCTCAAAGCTCTTAACCTAGCTCAAGTTAGTCCACTGAACCAGCCAGATGTTTCACTAGGAATCAATCACAGTCGGTCCATCATTTCAAGCCATCTAGCCCCAAAATGGCAACTAGACCAGGAGTAGGCAACCTAAGGCCCATGGGCCACAAGCGGCCCACATGGGTTGTTTAACTGGCCCACGACTCGCTTCCGCGGTGCCAGAAATCGCATCTGTGCAGACGCCGGAAATCGCGGCCGCAAGTGCGGAATCCGGCCCACAGAGGGATCGCTGCTGGAGTGAACCGGTCCAGGCGAGGTAAACCTTGCTGACCCCTGAACTAGACATTCCGTTTTGGCAATTATAACCTTGGTTGAAAAAGCCATTTGGCACCCAGCTCCTATATCTTGAGTTTTTAATACTGGCTGTCAGCCAGGGATTCTACAACATGGATTTCCTACATGATCAGGCAATCCAGCATCATAAAACTGCGGTCAGTTGAATGCAAAAGTGAAAGCCTCTGAACTCTTTGTGCACTGAGGGAACAGCCAGACACAGGCAGAGACCTCAGATGATATAGGTAGTCAGTAGCTTTCTGTTTAAGTGTGAGATATATTTAACGAATATATTGTCTCGTGCTATTACGGAATTGAATAAATCAGCCATTTTGAGTCACAGGTAAATAAAATGTGTAGCTTGTATTCACCCGAGATGTCTCCTAGCAAACCTACTTGACTCTTAAATGTCTAATTTCTTCATTTGCAGTACAGATTTGATGTACTGCGTTTTTTTTCTTCTGAGTAAATGGCTATAGAGAGCCCAACCCCTCACCATATCTCCCATGACAGTATAACTTCCCTGAGAACATTGGATACAAATTCAGTAAATAATAATAACGAAAGCTTGAAATGCGGACTGTTATTTCACCATTGCAGGGAGGGCTGTGACCAGCTGACCGGTGCGCCTGATCATAGAATTGTAGCGTTGCAAGGGACCCCAAGGGCCATCTAGTCCAAACCCCTACAATACAGGAATCTCCTGTCCAAAGTGGGACTCGAACCCACAACCCACAAGATGAAAAGTCTCCTGCTCTCTTGACTGAGCTATCCAGCCACAGCGCAATCAGTATGCATGGGTTACCTCTAAGGACATGACATGGAAGTTTGAGAAAAAGCTGTGTGAGCTTGAGAAGGTCCCTTACACCAGGTCCAACCTAGCTCAGTTTGAGGGCATCTCTCCAACTTCTACAATCTGAGCTTTCAACTCATGAGATGAGTGATTTGAACCTGAGACCGCTTGCATGCAAACCAGGTGTTTTACCACTAAGCTACATGCACCTCCTTGCCCGAGATCCTTCTGAAATATCTTGAATGCCTCTTGAGCTTTTCTTTCAGTGTGGATTAAATTGTTTCCCCACTCAGTTTTCTTATAAAATTCCATTTTCTGCCCGCTAATTGTATTTCCACTCCCCACCTTGGTTTCATGTTAAGTTGTCCCCTTCCCCAAGTGCTGCCTATTAGCCAGCCTTCCTCAATTTTTTTTTGAAACTGCTAATCTCACGGTTTCTGCGGCTCCCGCCCAGCCTAGACTCTCCCCGTCTTAATTTTGTTTAGACTTCGATTTTAGACTTCGATTTCTTGCCTTTCATCTCCTTTATATATATATATTTCGACCCTCCCTCCCACTTTCAACTTTCATCCTCTCCCAGGGAAGGCGCTTGTACCTCTTTGCTTTTAGTGAAACTCATTTGCATTCTTGAGACTCATTGTTTATGGCAGAGGACTAGTAATTTCCGAATAAAGCGTTCCCTTTTCTCTCTCTCCCGACACCTCGCGCCCTCCGAAGGCTTTGCTCAAATTTTTCTCTGTTTGCACAAAGAAATCGCAAAGAATAAAGAGCGGTACTAGATTTTATTTATCTTATTTTCAAAAGGGTAAGGAGGAGGAGCGGTCTTCCGCCTCAGTCAATGTGCTGGAAGCTTTGTCACTGGGAAAGTAGGAATGCAATAACTCTCAGTCCGCCTGGTCCCCAAATGATTTGATAGGGGTGGGAGCAATGCAGGAATCCCCCCCCCCCCCAGTTTTGGCTTTCGTGTTTTCATCCTGAGTTTGGGTTTGGAGAGTGGTGAAAGTTTTGGTTTGGAGAGTGGTAAAATTTGGGATAATTGATGTAACCGCGTCTTTCCCTGTTTTGAAGTCAATACAGTGGTACCTCGGCTTACATACGCTTCAGGTTACAGACTCCGCTAACCCAGAAATAGTACCTCGGGTTAAGAACTTTGCTTCAGGATGAGAACAGAAATCGTGCTCCGGCAGTGCGGCGGCAGCAGGGAGCCCCATTAGCTAAAGTGGTGCTTCAGGTTAAGAACAGTTTCAGGTTAAGAACAGACCTCCGGAACGAATTAAGTACCGAACCCGAGGTACCACTGTAGTTGTTGACTTTTATCCTCCACTATATTTGGCCTCATATTTGGCATGTTTGCAATGTGTGTATGGGAAAAGTGGAGTTATTCCTATATTGTTGTTGTCGTTTAGTCGTGTCCGACTCTTCGTGACCCCATGGACCAGAGCAAGCCAGGCCCTCCTGTCTTCCACTGCGTCCCGCAGTTTGGTCAAACTCATGCTGGTAGCTTCGAGAACAATGTCCAACCATCTCGTCCTCTGTCGTCCCCTTCTCCTTGTGTCCTCCATCTTTCCCAGCATCAGGGTCTTTTCCAGGGAGTCTTCTCTTCTCATGAGGTGGCCAAAGTATTGGAGCCTCAGCTTTACGATCTGTCCTTCCAGTGAGCTCTCAGGGCTGATTTCCTTCAGAATGGATCGGTTTGATCTTCTTGCATTCCACAGGACTCTCAAGAGTCTCCTCCAGCACCATAATTCAAAAGCATCAATTCTTCAGCGATCAGCCTTCTTTATGGTCCGGCTCTCACTTCCATACATCACTACTGGAAAAACCATAGCTTTAACTATACGGACCTTGGTCGGCAAGGTGATGTCTCAGCCGCTCTCTGACAAAGAGATTGGGCTGGTATATAGTAATATAATACAGTAGTACCTTGGGTTACATATGCTTCAGGTTACATACGCTTCAGGTTATAGACTCTGTTAACCCAGAAATATTACCTCAGGTTAAGAATTTTGCTTCAGGATGAGAACAGAAATCGTGCTCCGGTGGCGCGGCAGCAGCAGGAGGCCCCATTAGCTAAAGTGGTGTTTCAGGTTAAGAACAGTTTCAGGTTAGGTACGGACCTCCGGAACAAATTCAGTACTTAACCTGAGGTACCACTGTATATTACTATATACCAGCCCAATCTCTTTGTTAGAGAGCGGCTGCGTGCTTCTCAGCCCTTTCCAGTTCCTACTCACCAGGGGAATTTAGAGGAGCAGAATGCAATTACCGGTGTTGAATTGTAGGCAATCGTTGATCAATAGGTATTTTCCTTATAATCAGTCAGATTCTCTTGTTTGCCTTAGTCTTGTGTGGCTCAGTCAGCGACAGGCTCCGGTACGGGGCAATCAAATTGCAATCTTGCGAACTCCACTATCTATGCCACTCGCTGTCCGTGCTGTTGGGTTATCAAGTATTTTGGAGAAAGAAGTGCTAACTTTAACATCTTCCAAGTGCCTAAGGTGAGAAAAGATGTGTTTTGCTGGGCTGATTCATACCCTAGTTGCTCGTTTGCAAGCATGATGCAGAGGTGCATGTTTCTGAACGTGCAGCAGTTGTGCTTCTGGCGTTAGTGATTTCTGGCACATGGCCACGAGCCTGATTGAGAGGCACACTTCCTCTTACAGTTATACCTCGGGTTACAGATGCTTCAGGTTGCGTTTTTTCGAGTTATGGACCTCCGAAACATGGAAGTACAGTGGTGCCTCGCAAGACGAAATTAATCCGTTCCGCGAGTCTCCTCGTCTTGCGGTTTTTTCCTCTTGCGAAGCACGGCTGTTAGCGGCTTAGCGGCTTAGCGGCTATTAACGGCTTAGCGGCTTTAAGAAAAAGGAAACAAACTCGCAAGAACTCGCAAGACGTTTCGTCTTGCGAAGCAAGCCCATAGGGAAATTCGTCTTGCGGAACGACTCAAAAAACGCAAAACCCTTTCGTCTAGTGAGTTTTTCATCTTGCGAGGCATTCGTCTTGCGGGGCACCACTGTACCAGAATGGGTTACTTCTGGGTTTCGGTGGTTGCGCATGTGCAGAAGCACTAAATTGCACTTTGCGCAGATGCGCTGCTGCGGGTTGCGGACGTGCATCCTGCACGGATCACGTTCACAACCCAAGCATCCACTGTAATTGGATATTTTCTGGTGTGGAATGTACCTGTATGAATAAAGTGGACATTCCTGCTGCTCTAAAAGTACAGATTCATACTTGTGGCAGAGTGGTCATGTTTGCACAGCACAATAAACCAGGGTTGCTGGCTAACCATGGTTTTCTGGTTTTCTGGTTATGAGCAAACATACAGGCAGTGTTAAACTCCTTAACATACTGTCTATCCTTAACATATACTTTGAGGCTTCAGAGCACATACATTTCAGTAATCCTTGAGTGATAGCCAGGGGCAAAAAAATGGCACCCTGACTTTCGGAGGTACTCGCAAATGGAGAATCTTTAGGCGTGAAATGCGCCTGGCGCCCTGCTAATTTCGAACCCTGCCTACTGGTGGACCCTGCTTGGCTCTTCCTGTGGCACAAGTGGAATAAACTGACAATGGATAGCTCAGTGAGTGGAGCATGAGACTCTTAATCTCAGAGTTGTGGGTTTGAGCCCCACATTGGGCAAAAAGATTCCTGCATTGCAGGGGGTTGGACTCGATGACCAAGGTGGTCTTTTCCAACTCTGCAGTTCTGTGATTCTATGCAGGAAGCCACAATTAAGCTTGGCTTCCTTTGATGTCTGAGCCTAGGATAGTTGTTTGTTGCTCCCTTTAAAAAAACCAGGATCACTACCCAGCCTTATACTGTGCCAGTTCACAACAAATGATGATAAACCCTAGTTTATTGTGGTCCGTGAACATGGCAGTGTCTGTCTCTCGATGAAACGGATACCAGTTGCAAATACAATATTAGACAAACTTGCTAGCCTCCGATTAAAATATTTTTAGTAATTAATGTTTCTCAGGTGATTACCCCTTTGCTGTTGTCCCTGGATTTTTGCACCTATTTCAAGAAAAGCATGCTACATTTAAACCACATTAACAGTGTAGGGAGGAAAATAAAAGTAACATGGGGGTACTTCTTTTGAAAACTTCGTTTACAGATTACAAGCTGAATTAATACGCCAAATTAGATCACTCATTAGGGCATCGGAACATTTTCCAATATAAATGGAAAATTATCCAGTGCAAATTGCCCTAATTTGCAGAGAAGATTTTCAATTTGATTTTTGATTTTGATTTGAAAACCCATATCATTTCCTGCCACCCTAGAAACTTGCACAGGTTATTTCAAGGGTCAGCAAACTTACTGCGCCTCGGGCCGGTGTTTCCAGCGCCGATCGCGCGGAGGGTGGGTAGCGCGTGCCCATACGTGTACACACACAATATTTCTGGCGCACTTCTAGGTTGGCGGAGCACCGGAAATAGCTTGTGCGCATGTGCACGGGCCTCCTCTGACCCCAATGTGCAACGGAAATAATGCTTGCGCATGCACACAACGCTTGTGCATGCGCACAAGCTATTTCTGGTGCTCCTCCGACCTGGAAGTGGGCAGCTGCGCAGTGCAGCGCTGGTAAGAGCGGGTGGCGGCAGCAGGCGGAGGGGGTTGCAGCAGGCCAGATAAACGAGTCCCTCGGGCCTTATCCGGCCCGTGGGCCTTAGTTTGGGGACCCCACATTCTAAGAAATGTGGACCATGGCAGCTTTCTAGCAAGAGAATCCTAGGCAGCCAGTGATCTGCAGAAGCTGTGAAATTGATGCTTAGGAAATGGAAATATTTCTCTTCCAGCCATCAGACCTATGGTTACAGCCACCCCATATTTTTTAAAACTCAGTTATGCCACTTTTAACAGTCACGGGGTGGGATTCGCCTAGCCACCCCCTGTGCAAGGACTTCTGCTTGTGCAATGTGACTTCCCCCTTCTCCTTTGCATGTGGCCCTTGCACCCCTGAAATTGGCTTGGCAGGGTCGGGGGAACCCCCAGAACAGCATGTGGGGAAAGGGGAAGGGACTCAAGCACAAGGACACTCCCTGCTCCTGAAGTTTGCAGCAACTTGTAACAGAACCTTAAAGTCGGCTGGGGAGCAAGTTGGCAACCTGTGTAGCAGCTTCAGGAAAGGTGTTACATGTGTGTGAATGGAAAATAAAAAAAATCCTTCCAGTAGCACCTTAGAGACCAACTAAATTTGTTATTGTATGAGCTTTCGTGGTATCTGAAGAAGTGTGCATGCACACGAAAGCTCATACCAATAACAAACTTAGTTGGTCTCTAAGGTGCTACTGGAAGGAATTTTTTTATTTTGTTTCAACTAGGCAGACCAACACGGCTACCTACCTGTGTGTGAATGGGTCAAAGAACCATAGAATTGTAGAACTGGAAGGTCATCTAGTCCAACCCTCAGCAATCTTTTTGCCCAGCATGGGTTTGGAACCCACGACCCTAAGATTAAGAGCCTTGTGCTCTACCAACTGAGCTGTTCTGCAGTAAGTAGCCCAGCTGTGGCATTCTGCCCTGGTTGCCGTTCCCAAACCAAATCGACAAGGGCAGCTTCACACAGAGACCAGTTGCGTTGAATGATCTGTGGCTTCTCTTGTAAGAACACTAGATTGAGAGAAACACTTTCTCTGGGAGGAAAAGTGGCCTTTGGTCCTGCCGGGCACAAGCTTGAGCGGTCAAGTGATAACTTGCGCAATGGGTTTCAGATCATTTGGAGACTCCGTTCAGCTGTTATCGACCTTCCCTTCAGCCCAAACTCTGAGTTTAGTGCAGAAATAAAGGAGGAGAGATGGTGTTGTCTGTTGTATTACGATGACACAGCTGGGTGAATCGCTAGAAGATGAAACTCTCAAAGTTTGACCAGCGCTTGCTACCGAGAGAACATTGTTTCTTCAGCTGCAATGAGCCTTGAAATACCAATTGCCTAGTAAAATGAAATAAAGAGGTAGAATTCGTATCGTAGACAAAATAAGAAACACTTGAACGCGGGCTCCTTTTTAAATAAGATTTGTGAAGAGGATTTGTGTCTTGATCAAACATTTATATAGAGTGTTCATTAACTGCTTCTTATTGAAATAATGCGGGGGGGGGGGTACGAAAGCACGAATAAAAAGTAATCCCGCCCCCCTCCGCAGCATATTAATGTAATTTAAAACCAGCAAATAACTTTTAACAAAGTGCAAGGAGACAAAAGCAAATTAAAAATGCCAAAAAACCCCCAAAACCTTAAAGCAGGCATGCCCAAGTCTGCTATGGGGACCTAATCTGGCCCTCTGGCCTGTTTTATCTGGCCCCTGTGGCAGTTTTTTTATTGGGGTTAAATCCCCAAAAAAGCTCAAGAAGTTCAATCCTAAAAAAAGCTCAGCAACCTTGGTCGGCCCTCACGTATGTTCACTTCATCAAATCTGGCCCTCTTTGGGAAAAGTTTGGGCCCAGCCTTAAAGTGAAGAATCGGGCAAACAACTAAGGGCAGTTTTCAACTAAATTATTGCATTAGTAAGGCGAGTACTAACACTAGTGCAAGAGGATTTCCCCCCTCCAAAGAATCATGGGAACTGTAGTTTTCCCCTCACAGAGCTACAGTTCCCAGCACCCTTTACAAACTGCAGTTCCCAGGATTCTTTGCAGGAAAGCTACACACTTGAAATGCATGGGTGCACATGCAAGGCCAGCCCTAACAATGGGTTGAACGAGGAACCTCAGGTGGCGAATGCAGGAGGGGAGAAGCACAGGTGAGGGGTTGGTCTGTACGTGCCACATAGCTTGCCCCGTGCCCCACAAGCAGAGGATGTTTCTTGTCGCCAGTGTTGAAGTAAGGTCCAGCTGTATGTCCAGTTTGCTCCAGATAGTTGGGCGTCATATCTTCCGCCTCAGGCAGCAAAATGCCTTGGACCAGCCCTGTTCCCTTTAGCTGGAGCTGCCCTTTTGGGAAGGGATCATAGCTCTGTGGGGCAAGGCACACCGTTTGCATGTGGAATGGGTTGTGGGCACCCCCAAAAAATACCCATTCCGCAGAAGGAGAAACTGGCGGTGCTCAGAAGCCTTGCCCTCAAACAGGCAACACATCTACTACACCACACTTGAAAACGGACGAAACAGACGCAAAAAGCAAGCAGCATCCCTTAAAACAGGCAACCTTCCCAAAAAATAAAAAATGCAGTTGTAGAAAAATGAGAGGGGCAGACAGTACCGGAGGGCGCCATGGCGTTTTGTTTTGCAAGTGGGATTTATGGACCTTCTCCCCCCCGCCCCCGATGCTGGTGGCTGTTTTTTTGCTGAAAAGCACCTTAATTTAGAACGCTGGCTCCCTGCGTCGGAAAACCTCATCAGTATACACTGGGCAACTGAAATCGCCACAGGAGCCTGGGATAAGCCTGTCCTCCTTTAACTCCAGAACAGTGCCCATGATTAATATTTATACGGAATGCTTTCATGTTTCCACAGCAAAATTGTCTTTCTATCAAAGGAAGTGGTGACTTTTCCCTGTTGAATCTGGGGTGTGTGTTGGGGGGGGGGACAGGGGGGTGGAGAAGGGATGAGATCCTTTTATATATATATAAAAAATGGTTTTCTGTATCTGAGACAGACATCAAGCCAGGGAGGGGGAAAACACACACATACCAGGCTTTTCTCTAATTTGGTGTTTCATTTTGTGAAATTGCCTATGCGGAGAAAAATAAAGCATTTACATGTATATGAACCAATGTTCACCAGCTCTTGGAAGGATGCCAGCACTCCCCGGGCCCCAAGAATGCTCTACACTGAATGAGTAATAATCTACTGTTGTCAGTCCTGATTTATGGAGGGCTAGGCAAGAGCAAGTGTTTGCCGTCTCAAGTCGTCCCGCGCTCGGCGCGTCATCTCTGCAGTGCTGGCTTTCAAAAGTAGGAACTGGAAAAGACCCGGATATCCTTCTTAGGAGCCAAGAGGTAGTTGGGGGACTGATTTCACATGTGCATGTAACGCAACAAGGTGTAGTTGTGCATGCAAATTGCCGCTTGCTTTGTGTTATTTCGCATGCTTTGTGGGTACGGATTTTTTTTAGCAGGGGAGAGCGGCAGCTGTCAGGCTCGCGGGATCTTACCTGAGCCAGCTGTGGAAAAGACATCAAAGAACCCGGAGCCCAGGAATTCCTTTTGAGGACCAGAACGGAACTCGCAGTCCTTTCTACACAAAAACCCGCTCCTGTCCCGACCAGAGCTTTCTCCATCTCGGCTGAATAATTGGAGGAAGTGCTATTGTTCTCATTGCGAAGCAGTTTGGAATCAGGTCCTTGCCAGCCTACTTCAAATCGCCCAGAGTTCCTAACCTACCTTCTGTTTTAAAATGTGTTCTGAAAGCCATGAGTCATAGCCTATGATAGTCATGATATTAAAAATCTGCCTGTAGTAGTTATTTTCACACATTCGGGATATCACTTGTGGATAATTATTGAGTAATAAGCTGACAGGTGTCATGACTCGCCCTTAGAAATAAGTTCTGTTGGAATTTTAATTGTTTCCTTTGTTTATAATATCTCCTTTTTTTGTTGTTCAGCCCCCAAAAGTCCCTCTGTTGTCTTTCAATTATAAACTTAGATAAACACACACACACACAGCATTATGATAGAGCCATTTAATACACACTCATAAGGAAAACAGAAATTTGGTTCAGATCAAATGCCTGGCAGAATAGTAAACCTGCCCAAAAACCATCTAGGATGAAGCTAGCTGGAGCTTGCGAGGAAGGGTGTTGGACCATCTTGGGTCCCACAACAGAACAGGCCCTGTTCGGAGTCCCAGCCCACTGTGCCTCTGAAGGCAACAATAAAAGTCTCAAATGCAGAATGCAGTGGGTTGTTGTGGTTGTTTAGTCGTGTCCGACTCTTCGTGACCCCATGGACCAGAGCACGCCAGGCACTCCTGTCTTCCACTGCCTCCCGCAGTTTGGTCAAACTCATGCTGGTGGCTTCGAGAACACTATCCAACCATCTCGTCCTCTGTCGTCCCCTTCTCCTTGTGCCCTCCATCTTTCCCAACATCAGGGTCTTTTCCAGGGAGTCTTCTCTTCTCATGAGGTGGCCAAAGTATTGGAGTCTCAGCTTCAGGATCTGTCCTTCCAGTGAGCACTCAGGGCTAATTTTCTTAAGAATAGATAGGTTTGATCTTCTTGCAGTCCATGGGACTCTCAAGAGTCTCCTCCAGCACCATAATTCAAAAGCATCAATTCTAAGGCGATCAGCCTTCTTTATGGTCCAGCTCTCACTTCCATACATCACTACTGGGAAAACTGCAGTGGGTAGGAAAGCTCATATGAAGGAGAAGTGGTCCTTTAGATATCCTGGTGCCAAGCCATTTTGGGATTTGTGGCTAGTAACCAGTTCTTGGAAACAAACTGAAAGCCAGTGGTGTGTTGAACAAAACTGGATCAATACACTTCAGCCAGTGCTGTTTTTCAAGAAAAAACAGGTGCAGGAACCCACCGTGAAGTTGTTGCAGTAAGCCAGCGGGCGACTTGGGGCAGACCTTGAACAGATGCTGGTTTGACAACAGCCACGTTCACCGCCTAACTGGTTTGGGAGTCGCCCCTGGTTCTGGTGAAGGCCAAATCAATGTGTCCCTGACGCTCTCATTCTCTTAGATTTGGGCGGATGGCTAGGGCAGCTCAGAATGGCCATTGCGCAAGTGCGCACACGTGCAACAGCAGAGGCCTGGCTAGAAAGCTTCAGGCCCACCGCCACTACACGGGAGATGGGTGGAAGAAAAGGAAATATGAATTGGCCCCGTCCTGTAGCTTGGAAAGGAGCAGCCAGGAGCGAAGTGGAGTCCTTGATCTTGAAAAAGTGTAGACTCGCACACACTGCCTGTTTTGACTTGGAGTGTTCGTTTTGGGCTTCTCAGAAGTACGTAAAGGCAAGAAGCGGACGGGGGAAGCACCTGCCTGCAATGGCACACACCTGTGAGGTGCCGCGACTGCGTTCTGGTGCGCTGCATCTGAAAAAAGGCACTGGCGGCAGCAACGCCTCAACAGAGCCCTGTGACTGAGCGCATGCTGTATAATCTAAACTGGATGTGACCTGGAAATGATGAAAGTCTTAAGTGTTAGCTGCAGGATAATTTTGATCAGGTGAAATATTGGCACACTGACTTTTGCTTGCTTTTCTACTTCAGTAGAGGAACCAGCTGTAGCCAACTAAATAATAATAATAATAATAATAATAATAATAATAATAATAATATATTATTTATACCCTGCCCATCTTGCTGGGCTTCCCCAGCCACTCTGGGCGGCTTCCAACAAAATATTAAAATACAGTAATGCATCAAACATTAAAAGCTTCCCTAAAACAAGGCTGCCTTCAGATGTATTCTAAAAGTCTGGTACTTGTTCTTTTTGACATCTGGTGGGAGGGTGTTCCACAGGGCGGGTGCCACTACCGAGAAGGCCCTCTGCCTGGTTTGCTGTAACTTGGCGTCTCACAGTGAGGGAACCACCAGAAGGCCCTCAGCGCTGGACCTCAGTGTCCAGGCAGAACAATGGGGGTGGAGACGCTCCCTCAGATATACTGGACCAAGGCCGTGTCCAGCGTGTTGTTGGAGAGAGATCACAAATGATGGGTGGAATGTTGTTGTTGTTACACTCCCCCCCCCTTTTCCAAATACATTTGCTGTGCAAGAACCTGTTGATTTGGATTTTTTTATTTTATTTTTTTAGAAAGCATATTGGTACTCCCGCCTGGGTGATGATTGCAGCCATTTCAGATAACCGCACTATCCGAAAGCAGCTTGTGTTTTAGCACATTGCCACAGAGAGCCAGATCAGAAACGTGTACTTTTCTGGCATGCATCTGAGTGTGTGATGCGGAAGACCTATTGCATTTTTAAAAAGGAGGAGAAAGGCAGCCTCATTTCCATGCCCGAAGCCAATTGGATGGAGCTGTTCTGATGCCTCTTCCCTTTCAAGCACAGGATTCCACCTGGAAATTCCAATCCTGGCAACAGATTCCCTCAGCAACCAACTATCCGTAGTTCAGTCTTTTTTGCACCAGAGAACCACATCCGTTAAGAGTCTCTTCATTCAAATTCAGGATAAATCAGTCGCGCAGGCCTCATGTTCGCTGTAGGTCAGTCTATATCTGCCTTTAAATATATCATTGTATTTGGCAAGGTTTGAGGTGTTCCCTGTGCCAGGTAGCTCGAGCCCTTGACACAAGCACCCGAGGAACTAAAAATATTATTTCCCTTCACCTCGATATATAACAGGTTTGCAAGGCAAGGTTGAAGGAGAGTTCTGTATCTGGCGCAGCGGTTGAAGCCGCAAAGCTTTTGGAAGACACACTAGCCTAAGGAAGATGTTTCCTGTCAGCCTTGGCTTAGCCTTTGAAGCGCTGGGGATTTATAGCAGAGAAGAAGTGCTTAATAAATGTGCCCTTGTTTTTCCTTTTAACGAGGATTGTGCCAGAATAGAAACAAGAAAAATCGCCGCAGGCCGTGAAGTGACTCAAGTGTGACGCTGTGAGAAAGCAGAGCAGAAATCCTTGGGTCAGCTGTGGGAAACTTTGCCCCTCCGGATATTGCTGAACTACAACTCCCATCATGCCTGGCAAGCATAGCCAATGGCCAGGGATGATGGGAATTGTAGTTCAGCAACAAAGGTCCCTTGTGCCTTCCTTAAAGGTTAAGAGGCCTGGAGAATGTATTGTTGCATTCCAGGAATGATGTGGAACCAACGATGTGCTCCTCTGAAGCTGCATTAGTGCACGGTTTGCCAAACTTGTTTCTCCAACTGCTTTTGGACTACAAGTCCCATCATCCCTAGCTAGCAGGACCAGGGATGATGGGAATTGTAGTCCAAAAACACTTTTAATGACCTTAACATACACATGCAAGATATGCCTTAGGTTAGGAGTAGCCGACAGGGTTCCTTCCAGAGGCTCCGGGCTAGAACTCCCACCACCCTCTACCAGTGGGAGTTGTAGTCCGAAATGCCTGGCGGACAGCCAGGTTGGCAAAAGCTGGCTCAATATCTGTGAGCCGAGGAGCCGTTGCTGCACAGCCAGTGGGAGGTAATTTTCTTTCATTGGTACAGCGACAGGGCGGACGGAAGAATGAGCTGCGGGATTTTGTTCCAAGCCTCCTGTTGTTCTTATTAAAGGGCAATTATGTCTCTGCCTTACCTGTCTATACCAGGCAGAATCCTGCTGCTTGCTTATTTTTTCTTCTTCTGAGAAAAAGGAATGAATTTCAGCAAAGGGGATTCGGTTTCAGTTTTTGGTTTAGTTGTTTTTTTGTTCTGTACTGTCTTTATGTGTAGGATTAAGAGAGACTGGCAGGGATTTGATTGGCCACCTCCCCCTTTTTCTCTCTCCCGGTGCCCCCCCCCCAAATCTGTTCTGGGCTGGAGGATCCCCCAATCCTCTGGAGCAGATTTGTGGGGCATGGAGCAAGGGGAGAAGAGAGTAAGAAAGAAAATCTTGTTGCACAGGTGGAGGTCTGTACACCTGTTGATGTGGTTGGAAACACTCCAGCCTAATGTCTACATCAGATTCCCCCCCTCCCACCCCCAGTCAGTTTCAAATGATTGGCATGTCTCCAGTGTTGTATGTGTGGAGTTTCACTTGCATGGCGGGACTCCCTCTCCTCTCCCTGCAGGCCCCCAAAATCTACTTTGCAGGGTCCCCCATACCCTCTGGATTTTGAGGGGTTTGCCAGGGGGGCTGCAAGGGAGAGGAGGGGGAAGTTCTGATGCTCTAGCAGAACAGCACTGGGTACTACCCACTGCTGCCCATATAATAATAGTGACAATAACAGTAGTATTTATACCCCGCCCACCTGGCTGGGTTTCCCCAGCCACTCTGGGCGGCTTCCAGCACGTATAATAAAATGTCAAACCCAGAGACCCAGCTCTCTTTCGTGGGTCGATGATGCTTAGAGCCAAGCTACACATCATGTGTCTGAAGCAGGCATAGGCAGACTCCGGCCCTCCAGATGTTTGGGACTACAATTCCCATCATCCCTAGATAACAGGAGCAGTGGCTAGGGATTATGGGAATTGTGGACCCAAACATCTGGAGGGCCGGAGTTTGCCTATGCCTAAAGCAGGGCTTCCAGACTTGGACCTCCAGCTGCTTTTGTACTACAACTCCCATCATCCCTAGCTAGCAGGGCCAGGGATGATGGGACTTGCAGTCCAAAAACAGCTGGAGACCCAAGTTTGGGAAACCCTGATCTAAGGTGTGATATATATGCAACCTGCTCTGTCTGTCTGTCTAATAATGTGTGGAACTGGTAATTAACAGAATCCAAGCAGGTGTGGAAGGGGAAATTTAAGCCCCTGGCCTCCACACCTGCTCTGATCCCATTTATTATCAGCATCCTTACCAGCCGATGCAATAATAGGCATTTATAAAAACGAAACAAAAAACACCTATTTCCAGCCTTTGAAGTTGCATTACTCTCCTGCTGATAAATTGGCTGCTTAATTTGCTTTAGAACCAAACAAACACTTTTATTAGGTCCTTTCCACACAGGCTCGGGGCAGGGGAGAAAGATGAGCTTCACCTCTTCCTCCTTAATAAAGCTAAACCCCAACATCTCCCCTGCCAATCTGACAAGCTGGAAGAGACTAATCAAACAAGCATTCCTTCCAGTCGGGAAGCTCCCTGCGGGCAGCTGCCTAGGCATAGCTTGGTAATTAGGGCTCAATTCCTCCGTCTGCTCACAGAGGAAACTCCTATCCAGGTGAATCTAACCGTTCTTCTTGTTCAGTTCTGCTCTCACTGGCCTGTTACGTGTGGAGCAGGAATCAGGTGGCCTGCATTTCAGCTCCAGTCTCCAAAAGTCCTTCTCCATAGATGGCGCTGAGCTGTCTTTGGCGAGAGTGCATGGGAAATAAACCTTGAATTAATAAGGATGAGATTCTCCTCCATCGTGTACTGTGTTGGAAATTAGACAGGTGTGTTTTGCAACCGGCGCAGGTCCAGTTGCGACTGTGGAGATCTCTGGGTGTTACGTATCTCCACCTGGCTGGTCCCTCCAGCTTTCTTAAGCAGGTAAGCAGAAAAACTTATTCATTGCATTTATCTCTCACCTTTTTCTCCAGGGAATCCATGATTCAACCCCCCCCTCCTCAGTTAATCCTTGCAACGGCCCTGTGAGGTAGGTTAAGAGCAGGCATAGGCAACCTCGGCCCTCCAGATGTCTTGGGACTACAACTCCCATGATCCCTAGCTAACAGGACCAGTGGTCAGGGATGATGGGAATTGTAGTCCCAAAATATCTGGAGGGCCGAGTTTGCCTATGCCTGGTTAAGAGGCTGCAACTGGCTCCAAGGTCAGCCAGGGAGCTTCCTGACTGAGTGGGGATTCGAACCCCAATCTCCCAGGTCTATACCATAAATTAAGTAGGTAAATAAATCCAGGGAAAGCAAAATGTCATAGAGAAGGAGCTGAAATATTTTCCTTGAAGCTTGGAATTGGTTTTATTCTGGATTGTCTTATTTGATGTTTTAATGTTTGTAAACCACCTTGAAACTTTTTTTTTAAAATACAAAGAGACAGAGAAATGAAACGAATAATAAAAATAGAATTAATAAACCTCACTGATTTATTTATTTTTATTAAAAAAGGCACGTAGACATTCTGTTTTGGTGACTGCAACCTAGGTTTAAGGTGCCATTTGATGACTAACTTATATATCTGAGTTTCTAACTTCTCAGTGTACCCTTTTCCCCTGGCATGCGAGCAGAGAGAGCGATTTCAGAAACCAATACCATCAAGGAGGTTGGGAACATCTTCTCCATAAGGCAGGGATGGGGAGCCTGTGACCTTCCGGGTGTTTTGGATTATTTGTGTTGCCAGTTAGGTACCGGGCTAAGTTCAAGATGCTGGTTTTGGTACACAATTTGGTACCAGGATACCTGAAAGGTTGTCTCACCCCCTATATACTACCTAATCGATCATTTTGCTCTGCTGTTGAAGGCCTCTTAGTAAAAGTAAAGGGACCCCTGACCATTAGGTCCAGTTGTGACCGACTCTGGGGTTGCGGCACTCATCTCGCTTTATTGGCCGAGGGAGCCGGCGTACAGCTTCCGGGTCATGTGGCCAGCATGACTAAGCTGCTTCTGGCGAACCAGAGCAGCGCACGGAAACGCCGTTTACCTTCCCACCAGAGCGGTACCTATTTATCTACTTGCACTTTGATGTGCTTTCGAACTGCTAAGTTGGCAGGAGCTGGGACCGAGCAACGGGAGCTCACCCTGTTGCGGGGATTCGAACTGCCGACCTTCTGATCGGCAAGTCCTAGGCTCTGTGGTTTAACCCACAGCGCCACCTGCGTCCCTGAAGGCCTCTTACAGGTGCCCTTGTACCTGGAATCGGGCCTCTAGCGTTGTGGTATCCATCTACCCTTTGCAATTCCCTCTCCTTGAAAATCAGACAAACATAGTCTTGGTTGTGTTTTCACTGTTGGCTGAAGAGCTCTCTCTTCCAACCAAGCTTTTATGAGTTGACCTCTTTCCCAGACTGCATCTGTATTGGAATTGCTTTAAAGAGGTTTTTACAGTTGTTTTATCACTTGTTGCCTGCTACCCTGGGCTCCTTTGGGAGGGAGGGCGTCTCATAAATGCAATAAATACATGACTCAACTCCCCATCATTCATGACCTGGCTGGGGCTGGCGGGTGGTGGACTCAAACTTCACCCAGAGAGCAACAGGTTAGTTTCTTTTGGCTGTAAGGAAAGGTTTTTCTAGTGCATTTTTCACGGGGAAGCCTTCAAGCTTGCAAACTCTGTGCCCTGCAGTTTGCAGTGGTGCAATCCAGGAGCAGTTTCACCAACCTGTGCAATGGGTTTGGATAAAATAATTAGCTTGGGGCAGTCACGCAACCCACCCCACAAAAAAATAGATGGCTGTCTTAAGTTGGCTCTCTGAGTCCAACTCTTTTCATGCTGTCTGGATTAAATCAGCAGTGGGCAGTTTCTTAAAATGTGCATCTGTTGGCTGGAATTTATGTAGAATAGTATTTTGGGAGTTTGGGGTGGTGTGCAGGAAGAGAAAGGCAGGGCAGGGGAGAATGTGGGCAGCCCAAGAGCTCTTTCGCTGGCTCTCTTGGCCTAAAGTCCTGGGGCTTGTTTTCGTACTGCTTCTCTTCCGTGCCAGAATCCCCTTTGGTTTTGTGGTTTTAGAATTAACAGCCCGTTTCTGCTGTGGGCCTGGTCCTGCCAAGTCCGGAGCCTGAAAGGGAATATCTGTGCCAGGATTTTAATGACCAACTGAGATCAGAATCAAAAGCGCCGATGGTTCTTTATCTGTGCTTTTTCCCTTTTTTGCAAAACCGTGAAGGCAAATGAGGCCAACAAATTCCTTGCACAGATGCTGCATTGCATAGGATGAAAGAACTGGTATAGCGGTGAAAGAGTGTGTGTTTGTGTGCATTTTTGCAGATATGTGGAACCAGACGAGCGTTTTTGTCTAGGCTGTTTGTTCCCTTATCTCCAGTGCCCATTTCCATCAAGGGTGTTATCCAGATCTCCAGCGATGTGCTACAGTTTGCATGCGTGCCTTGCCCGCTCCTATAAATGCTGTTGGGACAACAGTTGTCTTTGTTCGGGTGAGGAGGAAGCTGCTGGGCCAGCAGCTTGCTCACGAGTAGCACAACCAATAATCAGCTCAGCCCAGCTGGTCTGCAGGTGGACAAGGATGAAGCAGATGAGAGGCTGCAGGCTTTCAGATTCCTCCTAGTGGCTTATAAACCCTCAGAGGGAATCAGGAACGTAGGGTGCTGCCCTATAGGGAGTCAGACCACTGGTACATTGTGTAGTACCTACGGGACCGCCTCTCTGGTATGCCCCGCAGAGGACCTTAAGGTCCACAAATGACAACATTTTGGAGGTCCCAAGTCGCAAGGTGGTTAGATTGGTCTCAACGAGGGCCAGGGCCTTTTCAGTACTGGCCCCGACTTGGTGGAACGCTCTGTCAGAAGAGACTAGGGCCCTGTGGGACATGACATCTTTCTGCAGGGCCTGCAAGACAGAGCTGTTCCATCTGGCCTTTAGTTTGGACTCAGTCTGACCCTTATGTTTCCCTCCTCTTATGGTTTTGATCTATGGGCTACTTTTAAAATGAGGCTGCATTTTAAATTGCATTTTAACCTGTATTTTAAATTTGATTTCCCCCCCCCTTATGTTTTTACTGTAATTTTACTGGTGTTAGCCGCCCTGAGCCTGGCTCTGGCCGGGGAGGGCAGGGTATAAATAAAATGTATTATTGTTTATTATTAGTAGTAGCTCAGTTGGTAGAGCATGGGACTCTTAATCTCGGGGTTGTCGGTTTGAGCCCCATGTTGGGCAAAAGATTCCTGAGCTCTGACCTTCCTAGCAGATATTGGTCAAGCACAGACGATTGTGCAATTATTTGGCAAGGCACACTATTCTCTTCACTTTATGTAGACAAATACTTTTAAATGATGGCATGTCTCTTCCACCCCCCTTTTTGTTGCTGTCATTCATAAGTGGTTTAAGTGTCTTTTGCTAAGTGCAGTGGTTTGGTGGTATTTTGGTGGTTGGTCATCTTCGTGTGTCCCCCCCCCCCCTTACTTTTGAGACACTGAGTGAATTTGAGCAAATAACTGCACCGTCGAGACAAATTGCTCTTTTTCAAAAGAATCCTTCACAGTTGTTGTAGATTTTAAACTGGGAAGCACTGAACAAACACGCGATCCCCGAGTTGTGTTTGCATCGCGTAGTGGGTGTCAACTTGCAATTTAGACTTAATCATCACAGGTCGATAGCAAAGTGCAAATGGTCTTCCTTTCCTTTGCAGCCCCCCCCCTTTAAAGCACACCTCCCCCCTTAAATGCATAGGGTTTTGTGGGGTATGATGTCAGCATCGCCCTTGAGCCAGTGCCACCAACTGGACTCATCCACTTCAGCCCCGACTGGGCTAGGTGAGCTGGGTAGCACTTCCAGAGACCACCTTCTGTACTGGAACAGGTCAAAGTGCTGTGGACTCACAGCTTCGAGTTGTGAGCACCGGATTCACTCCCACAAGAAGACAGTCGTCGCACAGCAGAGTACAGCAGACTCTAGCAGAGTATATAAACAACTCGGAGAGCAGCTCTGTAGAATATCTTCTTTATTCTATAACTACAACTATTATACAACTATATACAGAGCTAAATAGGTCTAAGCATAAATGAATGCTACACTGCACTGAGTGTCTGCAGCTGCTCTTAGCAGCAACCTTATCTCTACACACGATTTCTAACACTCAGTCTCTCTCTCTCTCTCTCCCCCCAACACTGACTGACTGACTTGGTGCTGGAGCAGAATAAGTAGAGAGCAGAACACGCCGCCTCCTCTCTGGAGAATCAGCAGACTCCTCAGGAGATTCTTGGATATGGGAGGGGTGAAATCTCCTCATATATAAGAAAGGAAAATGTTTAAAAGCCAAGCTAAACCTGCCCTCAACGGTATCTGCATCCCCCTGTCTGCTGCCCATGAAGCCGCGCGGTTTTAATTTGGCACAAAATTGCACCGAAGCCTAAAAAAAGTATAGATTGTCAGGCTTCTGCATTCTAACGACTTCCGAGCATTACATTTAGGAATTTCCAGTAGAAGTGGCTCAGTCTCCAAGGGAACAAACAATATCCATTCTCATTTAGACGTCCCTCGTGGCTGCTCTGCACCTGTTTTTCTGCATGGAAGTGGCATTTGTGTAGAAACTGCGCACATTATTAGCACATGACTTACGCATCATTCCCCCTTTAGAAGAGCAGAGTGGGTTGTTGTGAAGTAACATGCTTTTAGGACCGTTGCCCTGATTTTTGAGCCGGTGTCTTGCGTGTGAGTGTGCAGAGTGGGAGAACTGGGATGGGGAAAGATAGGCCAAAGGGGGGGGGGTGTTGAACACATAGGGGGACGCTTTTTGAAAAATTGCTCCCCCACCCCAATTTATTAAAGGGTCCTCCAAAACCCACAGGGGCCAGGGACTGTACAGGTCGTGACTGTAGAGATCTATGCATGCTAAGTGTCACGGTCCGGTCTACGGGCGATTGAAGTCCCGGCTGAGGATGTTGGGACCAGGGACAAGATGGCGGGGTGGTAGCAGGAACGAGAGTCCAGAAGCCAGGGGTCCGAGGGTCAAGAAGCAAGGAGTCACAAAGCCAAGGTCCGAGGGTCAAGAAGCAAAAAGCCAACCACAGCAAGGCAGGGAACATGTTGCTGTGGCAAAGAGCCGAAGGGAAATGCTGACTTTATATCCCTTCCAGGCTTTTGCCACCAGGTGCAGCGAGTTACCAAGCGGCCTCACCTGTGTGGCCGCACCTTGCCTCTCCAGAACAAACTTAGGAAGGCCCCAGTCCTGCGAAGTCCTACTGGTCCCAGGGCCTGGCTCCTGCAGGCACTCCTGACACTAAGGGCCTTACCACCAGGTGCGCTGGGATTCAGGTGGAACGGTGAGCAATTGCTTGCATCCTAGCCTGGGTCCAGAGCAGAGGGAAGGAGTTGAAGGCATGTTATTATTTTTCTGTATAGGCCCATCGGTCTGCCGGTTTCTGCCCCAAGGAGCTTACAGTTTAAAAGTCATCGTAGGGAAACAACAGTAGTGGTAGACTCCCTCCTTGCAGGGTTTTAAACAGAGGTTGGATGACACACCTGTCCTGTATGATTTCTGCATCGGACTTGGGTAAAGATTTGATGGCGAATATGTTTCACACACTTATGCTTGTGCAAGGTTATTTCAGTGCATTCATCAGAATGTATAGGAACACCAGGAAGCTGCACTGTACGGAGTCAATCTAGCTAAATATTGTTTGCACTGACTGGCAGCAGCTGCCTGAGATTTCAGACAAAGGCGTCTTTTCCAACCATACCTGGGGACACCAGGGATTGAAACCTGCATATTTTGCAGGTGAGGCATGTCGTAACCTTTCCCACAAGTGCTGTGTCACAGAGATGATATCCGTGTTGAATTTTAGTCAGGCATCCCTAAGATTTGGGGGGGGGGGGTTAATTAAAAAAACAAACTGCAATATGACAACAGTACTTTGAACCGATGCACACACTATGCATTTCAAATAAAACATAGTTGCAGATTGCATTGCATTGCAGAAAAGGAATGATGGTGAAAGAAAGCTTCGCAGAAGTAGCTTGACGCTCCACAAATAAATTCCCAGTTGGAACGCAGAGTTCCTTTTTTCTCTGAAAGGTATCACAGAGTGCTTCTCCTTGCTGCGAGCTCGCAAGGTAAATCTATTTCACAAATTCAACAGTGCAGCTCAATTTTAGCCATCTCCTTAGATCTTTTAAGGAGTCTGAAAGATCTTTTTAATGTTCTACTTGCCAATTCTAGTCCGGCAATCTCCAAGCCCGTGCCAATGTCGTCTTTCCGACAAACGTTTCAGATCTTGTAGCAGCATCACCACGGAATTCAGAATCAGCCACGAGGGCTATGCTCCCCCTCAGCTGTTGAAGTCAGTACAGTGGTACCTCGGGTTACAGACGCTTCAGGTTACAGACTCCGCTAACCCAGAAATAGTACCTCGGGTTAAAAACTTTGCTTCAGGATGAGAATAGAAATCGCGCGGCGGCGGCCGCAGCGGAAGGCCCCATTAGCTAAAGTGGTACCTCAGGTTAAGAACAGTTTCAGGTTAAGAACGGACCTCCAGAACGAATTAAGTACTTAACCTGAGGTACCACTGTACAGTGGTGCCTCGCAAGACGAAATTAATTCGTTCCGCGAGTTTTGTCGTCTTGCGATTTTTTTCGTCTTGCGAAGCACGGTGTCGGGAAAGTTTTGGAAAAGCTTCAAAAATCACCAAAGTCTTTAAAAACCTCAAAAAAAGGCTACCACACCGCATTCTATGAGTTGCTCCTCGAAGTCAAGTCGCAACTGTATTAACGGTGTTAAGAAAAAGGAAACAAACTTGCAAGACGTTTCCATCTTGCGAAGCAAGCCCATAGGGAAAATCGTCTTGCGAAGCAGCTCAAAAAACAAAAAACCCTTTCGTCTAGTGAGTTTTTTGTCTTGCGAGGCATTCGTCTTGCGAGGTACCACTGTATATATCTTTTGAAAACTGTATTATTTAGACAGGGCTTTGAAGCAAACCCTTTAAACCAACTAACGTTTATTGATGTTTTTATTTATGTTACTGAAATGTTGTGTTTTATGTTACAGGCTGCTTGTTATATTTTTTATGCAACTGCTGTATACATATTTGAATAGGTAGTTGGTTCCCTGTTATTTCTATAATATTTTTCTCCTCAACTCCCTAAATATGGGATTTTTTAAACAAAATGTGACCACAAGCAGTTATCGTATTCTGCATTCCTCAAGGCACACTTCTTACATTATTGATCTGCCCTGATTTTGCAGGCGTTAAATAACGTCTAACCCCAAATTTTATGGAAATTTCCTTTTTATAATTGTGGCAGTTGGGGATTGCAAATTCATCCCCTATAAATCCCTACTTATTTTGATGGCCTGCCTGTGAGCCCATAAATCTCTGTGTTTGATTAGTGGATTATTGGCTGTTCTTTGGATTTGTAAATGATATACGTTGCTCAAGAGACCCTTGGACCCTCGATAATACATGCAAAGGTTTTATCAGATAATGCCAGCTTTCTGGCAAGTTCCGTTTGTCTGCCAAGCATTTTTTCTTTAAAGTAAGAGAGCCTAATTTGCAGGAGTTGATAAAGGGTGGCCTTGAGATTAATCGTGAGACATACATAGTTATAAGTTATTAAGTTATTCCTTAGAAAGAAATCACAGCATAGCACTTTTCATGCCTTCAATACATGCATCCGGTCAACCAGTGGGAATTGAATGGGGGTGTAGAAATGTAGGTCAGGGTGGAGAGATTTGGTTCTGTTTCATGTGGCTGACCATACCTGTAGCATTCAGAAGCCCTTTCCCACCTTTCACAGGCAGTTTCAGATTTATAAGCCAATAACCACATTTCAGATTTATAAGGGAATAACCAAAAGGCACCTTAAACCTAGGTTACAGTCGCTACAACGGAATTCCTGGGTGCTGTAATAAATGAAATTTATCACAGTGTGGTTATTGTTCAGTTCATTTCTATACCGCTTTATATTTTAAAGAACATAATATCAAAGTGGTTTGCAACGCATTAAAACATAGCTTTCCCAACCTTGTGTTGCTACACGTTAGCATAGGGGCTGGTTTAATCTCTGTTTTGCTGGTAAAACTGAAATTACCGCACCACGGAATGATGCGTGTCTGCAAAGTGCGTCACCGACATGAAAAGTTTGGAGAGCTCTGCGTTAAAACATCAAATTAAACAGTCCAGAATAAAACAAATTCAGACTTCAAGGAAAAATATTTCAGATCCTTCTCTGAGGGACGTTTTGCTTTCCCCATATTTGTTTTATCTATAGCTGCCCCAGAGCAGAAGTACTCTAGGGAACCCGGGTGCTGTAATGGTTAGAGTATCGGACCAGGACCTGGGTTCAAATCTCCACCCAGTCAGGAAGCTCCCTGGGTGACCTTGGAGCCAGTCGTAGCTTGTTAACCTCACAGGGCGGTTGTAGGGGTTAACTGAGGAGGGGGTGAACCATGGACTCCTTGGAGGAAAAGGTGGGAGATAAATTCAATGAAAATAAGCTCTTCTGCTTACCTCAGGCATCCCCAAACTTGGCCCTCCAGATGTTTTGGGACTACAACTCCCATCATCCCTAGCTAACCGGACCAGTGGTCAGGGGTGATGGGAATTGTAGTCCCAAAACAGCTGGAGGGCCAAGTTTGAGGATGCCTGGCTTACCTGCTTAAGAAAGCTGGAGCCGCCAGCCAGGTGGAGATGTCAGTCGCCTACTTGGCATTCAGAGATCTCCACGTGGTCGCAATTGGATCCCCTGCCAGATGCAAAACGCGCCTGGCACCTGCCTAATTTCTAACACTGTTCTGTTGGATCAATGGAGAGAGTAGGGTGGGGATAGGAGCAGTCCTGTGCTATTTTTCCTGACAAATTTTGCTTACCATAAACCTAACTCTGCTTGTTCAAAATGGGAAGGAAAGAGCGGGAAAGTTCTATTGCTTTTCACTTTTCATAATACAGTGGTACCTCAGGTTACGTACGCTTCAGGTTACAGACTCCGCTAACCCAGAAATAATACCTCGGGTTAAGAACTTTACTTCAGGATGAGAACAGAAATCGTGCTCCAGCGGCGTGGCAGCAGCAGGAGGCCCCATTAGCTAAAGTGGTACCTCAGGTTAAGAACAGTTTCAGGTTAAGAACGGACCTCCAGAACGAATTAAGTTCTTAACCCGAGGTACCACTGTACTAGGTTCTGTAATACGTCCGGAATTTCCCGGATAGAGCTGGGATCCATCTGTCAAAAATGGCGTCCGGGCGGAATTTTTGAAAGGCGGCTAAAATGTTTGGGGAAACCCATGTGGATGGCAGCCCATTTCGGCAGTGTTTGTTTCTTGGGTGATTTTCCTAAGTAACAGGTAAAAAGATCTTCGGGGGGGGAGGGGAGAGATTTTGCCATACTCAACAGAAAAAAGGTTTTCTTAGAGTGGCTCCTTCCCTGTGCCATTCTCAAACTGTTCCCTGTAAACAGACAGTTTCAACAGCAGAGAGGAACCACATACGCCATGGAGTATTTCCTTGGAGGAAAAAGATTCCTGGATTGCAGGGGGTGGGGTTGGACTAGATGACCCCTGTGGACTTTTAAAAGAGTATTGGGAAATAATGTATAATGAATTGGAAAAAAATGTTTAAATGTACTTTTCCAACCCCCCCCCCCAAAAAAAACCCAGAGTCCTTTTCGTTGGGGATAATTCAGATAGAAATTCCCAGGTGTCAAAAAAGGCTATTTATGAATGCCACCACTGCAGCCCGTGTTTTGTTAGCCCCAAAATGGAAAACGAGCGAGGTCCCAACTAAAAAAGAATGGCGACTCATGGATATTACAAGCTACCGTATTTTTTGCTCCACAAGACACACTTTTTTCCTCCTAAAAAGTATGGGGAAATGTGTGTGCGTCTTGTGGAGCGAATGGTGCTGCGCAGAGATGGAGAGATTTTTTTTTTCTTGTTTTCCTCCTCTAAAAACTAGGTGCATCTTATGGGTGGGTGTGTCTTATAGAGCGAAAAATACGGTAACTGCTTCGCAGCCTCTTTCTCCCCCGCCTGTAATATGCAGACCATCATAATAGCGGCTTACCTGGCTTACCTTACAGGGGCGTTGTAAGGGTAATTGAGATAATATATGTGAAAGTGCTTTGAGCATTCAGAAAGCTGTAACGTGAATGCTAAGTAGGGTTACTGCATATGTGATGGCCGCAGGCAGTGATCAGGGCAAAAAAAATATCTTCTTCCTTCATCCCCTGCTATAGAAGAGATGTCACCTGTGAAGCAGTCCCGAGACACTTGGAATTATTAAAACCTCATTGAAATAGCTCTTTCCTCCCTTTTTCTTTCTTTTTTTTTACTTCCTGTCATTCTGGCAGAATGTGGGGATTATTTTCATTTCTTCCAAATGCAATCGGAAAGCCCGGAAACTTTCCGAGCCGCACTTAACTGTAAAAAGCGATGTTTTTGTTAATGGCAGGTCAATTTTGATTTAGGCCTGTAATTTGGCGGGGGCGGTGGGGGGGGGGAGATAGCTATCTCCCGTCTGAAGGATGGCAATTTCATGTGCTCTTCTAATACTCCTAGAATTGCCGTGCATATAACTAAAAGCTTTTTACCCTTGAAAATAACGGAACCGGGGAGGTGGGGGGGGGACGAACAGATCATAATACTTCAGTGGTATGTAATGGGCTGCCGGAAATTTCTGTGATATGCTAGAAAATTTATCTTCATGCACTAGAGGAAAGTTTCTGCTCTGTGTTGCAGTGCAGACAGAATACTAACAGCCACTCAGCCATTTTTAGGAATTGGGGAGTGTGTTATGGGGTCCTCCGCTCCCTCCTACTTCCTTTGCGGTTCCCTCACTGCAAGAAGTAAAGTTACAGGGAATCAGGGAGAGGGCCTTCTCGGTGGTGGCACCCTCCCTGTGAAACACCCTCCCACCAGATGTCAAGGAGATAAACAATTATAGGACTTTCCGTAGACATCTGTATCATGTGTCAACTTTTTTTTTTTTGAATTTGCATTTTATTTATTTGTTAACATTCTTATATTACATCGGTAAACGTTGTCATATTACATTACAGGACTTACTATAATATAATTTCCAACATGTATACAAAAATTATATACAAATTTTATATACCAAGAAAGAAAATGAAACAAAAAAAAAGAACAAAGAGGAAAAAACAAAAACAACCCCCCCAAATCATATACACACTAGACTTCCTGTCTTTCCTGTTGTATATTCCTTTTTTACAAGTGAATGTACTCTTATTATTGTATATTTCTTTACATATTATCTAATACATTCCTATATCAATATGTGCTCTTAGTCTTATTTCTCAACTCAGTGTCACTCCAACGTCAATCAAATGCTAGCATAGATAGCAAACCTTTACTGTATTTTTGAACATACGTTTTATATCTATCCCATTTTTCCATAAATTTTTGTTTTGAATTGCCTCTCAGGGTATTTCTTAACTGCGCCATTTCAGCAAATTATTGTAGCTTGTAATGCCAGTCCGTTATTGTCTGGGCTTCTTGTTCCTTCCCCCCCCTTTGCCACCAAAGTCCGCGTCATGTGTCAACTTTTAATGGTTGTTGTTTTACAGTGGTTTTATAATTTGTTGGTCCACAGTGGCTGGGGGCAACCCGGTCAGATGAGCGGCATATAAAGCATAAAACTATTATTCTTAAAAATTCCCTTTGTTAAGTGTGGTGCATTATTATTACACCTGAACCAAATGTGAAAGGCCACAACATAAATGGCTTCTGAGAATAGGTTTGCCCTCCCCACACCTCTTGTAGGTATAATTCTTCAATACATTACTTTTAAATGATGCTTCAGGTATATTTTATTTTTTAAATCCAAACCCTGCTGACCTTGATAAATAAGAATGTTTAAGTATTTATTTTTTTTAAGAAAGAAAGAAAAAGTTCAGTAGCTTTCAATGCAGTGACTTGAAAATTACAAGTATCTGGTCTTTTAAAAATGCTTAGTGGAACTACTCAAGGACAGTTCTTTATTTTCCTGGTCATTTATTTCCTTTCAGCATTTGCTTGTAGACTGAGCCAGCTTTGGGGATAAAATGGAGCCGCTGGCATCAAAAGTTCCTTTCTGGGTTGTGAGCACTTAATAAAGCGAAGGAACGTCTAGCTTAGAAGTAGGCTTCATCACCACCAACCTTATAAGAGACAAGACACACAAAAAAAGCTGCCATTCTGACAATTCCAGGGCTTATTGGCACTTTGCAATACGTTCGAAAGTGGTGAATTTCATCCATTGTGGGACTTAAAAGGTAAAGGGACCCCTGACCATTAGGTCCAGTCGTGGCCGACTCTGGGGTTGCGGTGCTCATCTCGTTTTATTGGCCGAGGGAGCTGGTGTACAGTTTCGGTCATGTGGCCAGCATGACTAAGCCGCTTCTGGTAAACCAGTGCAGCACACGGAAATGCCATTTACCTTCCCGCCAGAGCGGTACCTATTTATCTACTTGCACTTTGACGTGCTTTCAAACTGCTAGGTTGGCAGGAGCAGGGACCGAGCAACGGGAGCTCACCCTGTCGCAGGGATTCGAACCGCGACCTTCTGATCGGCAAGTCCTAGGTTCTGTGGTTTAACCCACAGCGCCACCCGCATCCCTATTGTGGGGCTTATAACCCTCTTTCTAAAGCCTTCCAAGTTGGTGACCACCACTAGGTCTTATGATGGCAAATTCTATGCATGGTCTTGGGTGCTCCAGTAGTTCTGGAGGGAAAGACCTCAAGTTATGGACCTCAAGTTAGAGAGACATTGGTGTAGACAGTACTGAGCTGCGTAAGGCAGGTTTCCCCCCCCCTGTGTACATAGGAAGGTCCATAGTTTAGTGCTAGAACATCTGGCTTGCATGTAGAAGACCCCAGGTTCAGTCTTTGATATCTCCAAGGTAGGAATGGGAAATGTTCCCAGTCTAAGACTCTAAGCTTGATGGAGCAATCTAAGTTGTCATCTTCTGTTCCTATGTTTTGACTGCTTCATTTTCTTCTCCAATCTGATTTCCACTATGTGTGTTGGAATCATAGAGTCTTAGAGTTGGAAGGGATCCAAGGGTCATCTAGTCCAACCCCCTGCAGTGCTGGAATCTCAGCTCAAGCATCCATGGTGGGTGGCCATCCAACCTCGGCTTAGAAACCTCCAAAGAAGGAGAATCCACAACCTCACGAGGGAGTCCGTTCCACTGCAAAACAGCTCTTACTGTCAAAAGTTGTTCCGAATGTTTAGTCGGAATCTCCTTTCTTGCAACTTGAAGCCATTGGTTCGAGTCCTACCCTCCAGAGCAGGAGAAAACACGCATGCTCCCTCCTCCATTTGACAGCCCTTAAGATATTTGAAGAAGACTGTCATATATCCTCTCAGCCGCCTCTTTTCCAATCTAAACATATGCAGCTCCTTCAAGTGTTCCTCATAAGGACTGGTTTCCAGACCCTTGATCATCTTGGCCGCCCTCCTGTAAACACATTCCAGCTTGTGAATATATATCCTTCTTAAATTATGGTGCCCAGTACTGGACGCAGTATTCCAAGTGTGGTCTGACCAAGGCAGAATAGAGTGGGACTATTTCTTCCCTTGATCTGGACACTAGACTTCTGTTGATGCAGCCTAGAATAACATTAGCTTTTTTTTTGCTGCTGCTGCATCACACTGTGGACTCACATTAAGCTTGTGTTGTGTTTCCATACTGTAATAAGTGTAGGGGTTGCTCGTGCGCAAGTTGGTGCCACTCCTGGCTAGGTTGCCTTGTTAAACCTTTTCTGTCTGGACAGCCCTGCACTTCGTGGCTGTTCAGTCGCTAGCAGAATCCGTCAGTGGGCGTTTCTTAAACCTTTTCCAGCATAAAAGTTGTTTGACTCCAAGTCTCCTCCTACTCTCCCTCCGCGGAAGCCTTGTGCGCAGGGAGGGCGTGGGTAGCGGAGGACCCGTGCTCTCCTCGCTGATCTCCGGCGAGGAGTCCTGGAGCCCCCTCGCCGATTCCCCCATCTGCCCCCCTTTATCCCTGGTGTTACGCTGATTTCTTTCCCCAGCTGGTGAGCCGCCTCTCCCCCTGCTGGCCCCTTCTCCAGCATCGCTTGAGAGCCTAGCCTCCGCCTCTGGCTCCGATGTCAGTTCCCTGACACATACATTGCAAAATAAGTATAGCAACACCGCAGCTGACTTGGAACAACCATATTGCAAGTCTTGGTGCACATGTGTGCAAACTCCACAGAAACTGGCTTCGCTCTACTTACGAAGCAGATCCTTTCACGGTCTCTTTTCCTCACGCAGATCCCTCCTTTCCATCCCTTGGTTTGCTTTCTGCTGTCTAGATAACAGCCATGCGCCAACTGAGATTTGTTTTTTGTTTTAAAGAAGCTTTCTCTAAAACAGTGATTTTTTAAAAAAAGAAAAGTAACTTAGTCATATTCTCTCACCTGGTGTAGATTTCTGCGCGACCATCAGGCATCCGCTGATGGCAAGAGTGACATTGTCTCCCATAATATGCTGCCAAGGGGAGGGGGAGATAGAGGAATTTTGACAGTAGGTACAGTTCCTTCTGAGGGACACGGGTGGCGCTGTGGGTTAAACCACAGAGCCTAGGGCTTGCCGATCAGAAGGTCGGCGATTCAAATCCCCGCGACGGGGTGAGCTCCCGTTGCTCGGTCCCTGCTCCTGCCAACCTAGCAGTTCGAAAGCACGTCAAAGTGCAAATAGATAAATAGGTACAGCTCCGGCGGGAAGGTAAACGGTGTTTCCGTGCGCTGCTCTGGTTCGCCAGAAGGGGCTTAGTCATGCTGGCCACATGACCCAGAAGCTGTAGGCTGGCTCCCTCGGCCAATAAAGCGAGATGAGCGCCGCAACTCCAGAGTCGGCCACGACTGCACCTAATGGTCAGGGGTCCCTTTACCTTTACCTTTACAGTTCCTTCCAAAACCCTTGGTTGAACTGAAGACAAACCTCTTCTCCATTCCAAGACTGAGAAGAAGGGAGAATGCATACCTGTTTGATACAGGAACGTGCATAGACACCTATATGTGCTGCATTGTAAACATTCCAAGTTTGGTATGGCAAGAGGCTCTGGAGGGATCGGCTCCCTGGTGGTGGTGGACCCTACACAGACAACTGGGAAACACTGGCCTGCGAGCGCCCCACCTGGAGAACAGCCTTTACCAAAGCTTTCATGGGCTTTGAAGGTGCTTGAACTCAGGACGAAAGGGAGAAACGTGCGAAGAGGAAGGCACGCTTGGCAAACCCTCACCGTGATCAGCTCCTGCCTGGAAATCTATGTCCCCACTGTGGAAAGACGTGTGGATCCAGAATTGGCCTCCACAGTCACTTACGGACTCACTGTTAAGACTTTGTTCATGGAAGTCAATCTTACTCGATTACGAGTGATCGCAGAAGAAGAAGAAGAAGGTGGTGGTGCACCCAGCCCAGAAGATGTGGAGAGCTTGCCAACACTTGACAGGAGCTTGCGTTGTATTGTGGGGATTATTTCCTGGTATGTTCTTTCCCCATATGAGTCCAGAACATTTGCTTACTCCATGGGTAGACAAACTAAGGCCTGAGGGCCTGATCCGGCCCAATCGCCTTCTCAATCCGGTCCGCGGACGGTCCAGGAATCAGCGTGTTTTTACATGAGTAGAATGTGTCCTTTTATTTAAAATGCATCTCTGGGTTATTTGTGGGGCATAGGAATTCGTTCATTCCCCCCCCTCCAAAATATAGTCTGGCTCCCCACAAGGTCTGAAGGACAGTGGACCAGCCCCGTGCTGAAAAAGTTTGCTGACCCCTGGCTTACTCCTTTATAACATTTCCGTTTGGCCTCCCTCGCTGTTTTGATGCTGCTTTACAAAAACAACGCACTGCAAAACCCAGCACTTTGGGGAGAAGAGAGCGGGGAGCAAGCTCTCACAGCCAACCGCAAGCTGCAGATCCAAACCACAACACTGTTCAACACCGCAATTTGGACTGCCAGGGGTCCCCATTCTGCAATGGTGTCCCGAGAACCCATTCTGTGCGTGAACAGCTCGCGATATATCTGTTTGGCCACACACTTCTGAAAATTGTGGAGCGTACAATGGTGCATTCTGCAGATACACAATTATGGATGCCGTGTGAACCTGTGGGCCAATGAATACCCGATCCCCTGTCTACATCTGTGAAATTTTCCTGACAAAGCCTGTTCTCTTGAAACTCCAGGCGTGACCATTCTTTCGCAGAGAGCTTTAATTCTCCTGCCCTTGCCAGGGGGGAAGTGAGCTAAGTTTTGAGCTGTCCACAGAAAGCCCTTTGATTCCTTCTCCTCCTGCCTTCAGAGATGATGAATGCACCTTGGGTCTGAATTTAGTGAGAAAAGATCCATGTTTCCTCCTTGCACCGTCTGCCTTGCATATAAGCAGAAGGCTGTAGACCTCTGGCTGGGACCTGTTGTTCAAGATGGCAGCCGAGGGCCCCGTTATCGACAGGACACTTAATTCTCGTTATTGCCATCAAGCCCTTAGCTGGTGTTATCTTGTTTGTCCGGCTGCCTGGAATGAATGGGGTCCTGCCTTGTAGCTGAATTAAACTCGGCCACAACTTTGGTGGCCTTGGAGAAGTGTCTGCGGCATGATGAAGTGCTGTAATTTTTCCACAAGGAGAGCATTGTTAAGGCTGTCTGGGCTTTGGTTTCCCAGAGAGACGGCCTGGCTTTTTAGGAATGCTTTGGGTAAAAGCTCCTAAGCTATTCTAGGTATTCGCAACAATGTCGGGGTGGGAGGAATCGGGTGAAAGGAGCACAGGGCTCCTATGATTTCAGAAAAATAAAAGTCATGTACAGTGGTACCTCAGGTTTCATACACTTCAGGTTACATACGCTTCAGGTTACAGACTACCCTAACCCAGAAATAGTGCTTCAGGTTAAGAACTTTGCTTCAGAATAAGAACAGAAATCATGCTCCGGTGGTGCGGCGGCAGCAGGAGGCCCCATTGGCTAAAGTGGTGTTTTAGGTTAAGAACAGTTTCAGGTTAAGTACGGACCTCCGGAACGAATTAAGTACTTAACCTGAGGTACCACTGTATCGGGAAGTTTTTTATTGTGATGTTTTATTATGTTTTTATATTTTACTGGAAGCTGCCCAGAGTGGCTGAGTAGAATAATCATCATCATCATCATCATCATCAGGGGAAGACAGGTTTTATTTACTTTTACTTATTTTACAAAGCCAGCGTTATTTTACAAAATAAAGTGAGTTGTTTGTTTTACATATTGTACAAAGCCAGCCTTCGCCAGCATGGTATTGTGTACTACAACTCCCATAACTGTGCTGGCTGGGACTGATGGGAGTTGTAGTCCCAGGAGTGCACCTAGGGGGAGAAGGTGGCTCGTAAGTGATGTATAGGCAAAGGAGATTTAAAACCTGAACGCAACCAATGCAGACTGTTAATGAATCAAAATGCACCAAAAACACGAAAGAAAAGGGCTTTCTTTTGTCCCCCTGTTGTTCAACAGGAGCATCAAAAAGTCTCCCCTCTTTCCTCCCCGAGAGTTAGGCTGCTAAAATGAAGAAATCTTTGGGGGGGGGGCACAAGGATGGGAAACCCAGAGTAGATTTTGCTGAGCTCAGTTTGGATACAGAGAACAAATTCTCGGGACGAACATTTGCTCAGTTTCTTAATTCTAGTTATCTGCCCCTACTTCCCAAACCACTAGTTTTCACGTGACTCAGGGTTCATGTTGATCTCCACAACCCTCACGTCTGCCCAACCTTCCTGTAGAAAAAAAAATCAGTCTAGTTGTGATTGTAATGCTGTGCTTTATATGGTTGCGACCTCCCCTGGGACACTTGTGGGATGTGCAGGGCCTTTGTGGGATGTGAGCTGGGGGGGGGGGTTAGTTCCAAGGGCCAAACAGAGCAGCTTTGAGGGCCGCATTCAGCATCTGGTCCTGAGGTTCACCACTCTCCCCTATAAAAGCATGTACTCCTTGTCCAGCACAATGGATGGAAGAACCTACTATTATCCAATATGGAGGAATGGTGCTGGGAACTAACAGAAACTAATTAATAACAAGAAAAATTTGGGATTCCCTCTTGGGAAGAAGAAATGAATGGCACTTTGACTATAGTTAAACAGAAAGTAGAAAAGATGGATGGACTGAATATCTTAAATAATCATTTTCTAATGTAACCGGCAGATGGAAAAGCAGAAGTCCCCCCTTTTATCTTTAATGTTTCTTATCTCTCCGTTCCTATTCTCCTCTGTTTTCTTTCTCTCTTTCCCCTCTTTCTTGTCTTTTGATTCTATCTGTTCCAGATATTGTATTGTGAAAACCGTAATGAAATTTTAAAAAATCTTTGTTCAGCAGCTACCCCTGTCCTTGCCTAAGAATCATTTTTTCTCTTCTGTTTCTTTTCCAGGTTTTAAATACAAGAATTCCTCAGAATTGAGAGGGAAAGAACTTTTGGCTCGAAGAGGTGCTTCTTCGTTCGCATCCCGGCACAACCTTGATTCCCGTTTGTTCGTTTTGGCTGATTGACGGCGAGTCCCAGAGGAGAATGAGACAGCTGAAAGGCAAGCCCAAAAAAGAGACGTCGAGAGACAAAAAGGAGCGAAAACAAGCCATGCAGGAAGCGCGACAGCAGGTCACAACCGTGGTGCTCCCTACGCTGGCCGTGGTCGTGCTTTTGATCGTGGTCTTTGTGTACGTGGCGACCCGCCCAAACACAACGGAATGATGCGGCTGTCGAACTCCGCCGCAACTTTTGCCTCCTCTTCTGCCCAATGCCAAAACCAAACCAAAATGAAAGCCCCCAAAAGGAGGAAGAGAAAGACAGCCTTTTCTCTATCTCCGAGTTCATAATAATAATAATCCTTTTGCAAAAAGAAAAAAGGAATCTTCTTTCTTTGACTTGAACCAAACTCCACAGTAAACACAGAACGTATTTGCCACCATGGCACAAAATAATTTTTCTCGCCCAGCTCATGTGCCTTTTTGACTTTGAGGGGGGAGCGCAGGGACCCCTCCCCATTTTCGAATCCTTTCGTCATAAAGGGGGGGGGGCGGTTCACTGTTGCTTTCAAAAATTTCTATAAATCGAGTTTGAGCCTATCAATTTGTTGGCAACATTGCTAGTGTTGTTACCGTGAGTCGTTGTACGTTGGCTTCGCAACTTTCCAAAGAAACAAAACTGCCCCCCCACCCCCTTTCAGAATGTTATAATGGCATTTGGAAAACTTTGACTAATATATATATATATACATATATTTATTTTTGGAATAAAGAAGATGAGTCTTGCATAAAAACTTTCTTTTCGACTTGACCCTCAAAAAACACAAAACCCAGCTCCGTTATGTAACGTTTTCCATCAAACACACGTCAGAGGGCAGACAAAAGGCTTCCCCGTGAGGCTAAACTGGTATTAAGATAGTTTTAAGATTTTGAGCGTGTCCCTGCAAAACTGCTTGTAATCAGTGATAACCGTAGCTTTAAGTGGTGGCTGGAATGGTTTGAGAAGCAATAAGAAATAGCATTTTGGAAAGTGGTCCACATGCAGGGGATTTAATTTTCCCCTAAATAAAAATGAAGTGACCTTCCTTCCAACATTTACTGAGGGTCTGCTCAAAACACGGCATAAAAACCACATACGGTACAGTAGTACCTTGGGTTACGTACGCTTCAGGTTACAGACTCCGCTAACCCAGAAATAGTACCTCAGGTTAAGAACTTTGCTTCAGGATGAGAACAGAAATCGTGCTCTGGCGGTGCGGCGGCAGCAGGAGGCCCCATTAGCTAAAGTGGTGCTTCAGGTTAAGAACAGTTTCAGGTTAAGAACGGACCTCCAGAACAAATTAAGTACTTAACCTGAGGTACCACTGTACATTAAAACTGAGGGCAACAAAATTTAGCAAGCTGCCTTACACTGGCTCCAATTATTTGTCCATCTGGTTGAGTATTGTCTTGACTGGCAGCTGCTCTCCAGGGTCTCGGCCTAGAAACTTTCTCCACCGCCTCCTACCCAACGCTTTTAAATGGAGATGCCGAGGATTGAACCTGGAACCTTCTGCATGCAAAGCAGGCGTTCTGCCACAGAACTATGACTCTTCCCCAACCATCGGTGGTCAATCTTCAGGTCCATTAGGCTGTAGGAACATACGTAGGAATCTGCTCTCTAATGACCAGGCCCTTCATTCCTCTAGCTCCCATGTTTCCCAAACTTGGGTCTCCAGCTGTTTTGGGACAACAATTCCCATTGGTGGGAATGTTTGGTGCATGAAACAATTTTTAAAAACACCGTATTTTTTTATCTATAAGACACACTTTTTCCCTCCTAAAAAGTAAGGGGAAATGTGTGTGCGTCTTATGGAGCGAATGCAGGCTGCGCAGCTATCCCAGAAGCCAGAACAGCAAGAGGGATTGCTGCTTTCACTGCGCAGCGATCCTTCTTGCTGTTCTGGCTTCTGAGATTCAGAATATTTTTTTTCTTATTTTCCTCCTCCAAAAACTAGATGCATCTTATGGTCTGGTGTATCTTATAGAGCGAAAAATACGGTATCTTCTGAACTCACACAGATGAGAAAGCAGCAAGTGCAGTGTGCCTGCCTGAGCAGTCATTCTCAGAAGTGATTCTACAAGGGGATCACTAAACTCTCCAAACATAATAATAATAAAAAAATACATTTATTTTGAAGATTTGCCTCCCATCATGCACCTCCAGGTGGTATACATGGGGTACCCTGGCATCTCCCACCCAACCACTGTCTAGACCAGCATCCCCTAACTCGGCCCTCCAGATGTTTTGGGACTACAATTCCCATCATCCCTGACCACCGGTCCTGCTAGCTAGGGATGACGGGAGTTGTAGTCCCAAAACAGCTGGGAGACCCAAATTTGGGAAATCCTGCTCTAGCTCAGTCTCGTCTACACTGACTGGTAGCTGCTCTTCACGGTGCTCCAAAGGAAACATTTCTAAGAACGGGGGCCAAATGGTAGCTCAAGTATCTTCTGTATTGCAGTCAGTAGGCTGCACATCGCTTGCCCTTTTAACAGGGTTTTGTCCTATGGTAGAGAATCAAATGAGAGATACAGTAAAGCTGTATGGCAGGTGTGAATGTGGGGGAAGCTTTTGCTCTTCAGATGTTGCTGAACTATATAGTTCCCATAAATGCTGGGTCTGATGGGAGTTGTAGTTTGGCAACATCTGAGAGCCAGTGTGGTGTAGTGGTTAAGAGCGGTGGACTCGTAATCTGGTGAACCGGGTTCGCGTCTCCGCTCCTCCACCTGCAGCTGCTGGGTGACCTTGGGCTAGTCACACTTCTCTGAAGTCTCTCAGCCTCACTCACCTCACAGAGTGTTTGTTGTGGGGGAGGAGGGGAAAAGGAGATTGTTAGCCACTTTGAGACTCCCTAGGGTAGTGATAAAGCGGGATATAAAATCCAAACTCCTCTTCTTCATCTGGAGGGCCAAAAGTTCACTCTGCTGTATAGAAAAATAGTAACAGCAAGTGATAAAAGACATCGGCTTACAAATTTGCTGGTCATAGGTCTGTCTCTCTTAATACTCCTTTTTTAAAAAAAAATTTAAAATTGTATACATTATTCTGGTCAAAAACTTTTCTAAGTGTTTCAGCAATAGGATTTCAAACTGTTTCTGGGCGTGAAGAGGCGGCAACAGAATGGAATGATTTATTAGAATCCTTTTAGCAGGGAAAAAAAAATCACACTGTGCTATTTCTTCGAGCCCCATCATGTGATAAGCCACCAAAGGTGCTCATTACCTGATAAAACCATTTTGCATATATTCTGTCAGCCCTCCCTTCCCCACAAATCCATTTATAGCCGTGGCTTTATTAGCAGCAAAATTTTCTTAGCGTGAATCCCATCTCGGTGCAAGATGTTTATAAAGGGCCAAGACTTTAATGGAGCTCTTGCAAGTAAGTTTTTCTTTCCTTTTTCTTTTTAACTACTAGTGTTTTGAGTCGCAAGAAAATAAAGGGGAATAGGAAGAACTGGGCATTCCCTCTTTACAATGGTGAGAATACTTAGCTCTTTCAAATGAGAAGTGCTTTAAAAAAACACAGCTGTAGCAATTTGAAACTGCCAGAGGACTCGAGGGATTCCTCTTCGTTTGTTTAAAGTTGGACGCATTACTAAGGTAGCAGAATATTTGACCTCCGAGGTGGATCATGCTGAATGACTTGCGTCCCCCAAGAGAACCTTGCTATTTCAAGCTCTCCCTCCCACAAAAGAACAGCACTGTTGAGAACCATATGCTAGGAAGAAATGGCTCAAGGGTGACTGGAGAAGAAGTGAAGTTGAGAAATCTAGGTCAGTGGTGGAGATCTTGTGGTTTCTCCAATTCCCCTCATCCCCAACATCAGTTTTTTTTCCGTACTTGGACAGGATCTGTGCTTCCTTTTTTTGTAATCCTACCTTTATTGCCGCTTCTGGCTTCCGGGGTTGCTATTTGAAAACCCCTTAAAACAAAACTTTTAATAATATTCTCAGTGGGGAGCTCTCAGGCTGCATTCTTAAACCCACTTCATGGGGAGGAAGTCCTCTTGTTGACCCAAAAAGGAACCACGAGTAAACCTATTTAGGCTCCCGTCTGCCAGGACAGGAACCGTGGGGTGGTTATGGGGAACACGACACTCTATGAAGTGCCATATGAAACCACAGTTTTAATTCTACCTTCTTTCACTACCTTGCAGGACATCTTCGAGAGAAGAAAAGGCTAAGGAGCTTTTGGGGGGATATTTTTTGGGAAAGATTTATTGGGGAGATGGCTGGAAAGGACACTATCTCTGGTGCCCTCTTGCCCCCGTGCCGCCTGGTGTGCCTTGCCGCCCTGCCCCTGCCTTCCTACGCTACTGGCTGGTGCCAAGCATATTGCTCTGCTTTCCTTTGGACCACATAAGTGAGGCCAAGAGAGAGGTCTTGTTGTCTGGGCAGCCCAGGACCTCCATCCACACTGCCCAGGCTTGTGCCCCAAGTTGGTCACTTGGGCACTGCTACGTACCTCTTGTTACGTTTGCTTCAGGTTGAATCTTTTCGGTTGTGTCCCGCGGCGACCTGCAAGTAATGGAACGGGTTACTTCCGGGTTTTGCCGTATGCGCAGACGCTCAGAATGACGTCACGCGCATGCGCAGATGCGGATTGCGTTCTCATGATGCGAACGGGGCTCCGGAACAGATCCCGTTTGCATCCAGAGGTACCACTGTACAGTGGTACCTCAGGTTACATACGCTTCAGGTTACGGACTCCGCTAACCCAGAAATAGTACCTCGGGTTAAGAACTTTGCTTCAGGATGAGAACAGAAATCGTGCTCCAGCGGCGCAGCAGGAGGCCCCATTAGCTAAAGTGGTGCTTCAGGTTAAGAACAGTTTCAGGTTAAGAACGGACCTTCGGAACAAATTAAGTTCTTAACCCGAGGTACCACTGTAGTTTGACTTTACCTCTGGAGGCGCACTCCATTTTCTCTCGAGGCGGACTGATGCCAGCTGCAACAATTCTACCCTTAGCAAATTGTGGAAGCGGGATGCTTCATAGAAACATGGAATCATGATTGGAAGGGACCCCAAGGATCATCATGTCCAAACCCCTGGGATGCAGGAATCTTAACTAAAGCATCCATGGCAAATGACCATCCAACCTCTGCTTAAAAGCCTCCAAGGAAGGAGAAACCACCACCTTCCGAATGAGTCTGTTCTGCTGTCAGAACAGCTCCTACTGTTGGAAAGTTCCCCCGATGTTTAGTTGGAATCTCCTTCCTTGTAAATTGAAGCCATCGATTTGAATCCTACCCACTGGAGCAGGAGTAAACAAGCTTGCTGCCTCTTCCACGGGACAGCCCTTGATATTTGAAGATGGCCATCATATCTCCTCTCTCGCTGCTGTTCTTGGGCGGGAGGAGATATGCATGCGAATGACATGAAACATAGCCCTGAGCTTTGGTACCTAACTTAAGCAATCTGCTTTCAACCTGATTCAGTTGTGTTAAATTTATTTATGCTCCTCCAGGCTGCGTATTAATGACCATGCTTGGGGAATAGCACTTGCGGTTCTGGGGCATTCTGTCTGGTGTTGCTAACTCAAGACTTGCCCTGGCAAGCAGGGCAGCCATCAAATCCGCTAGTTGTTATTGCTGCAGAAACCTCTTCCTTCAGGAAAGGAACCTCTTTGATAATTGCTACACATGCAGAGGAATGGGAAGGTTCCTGCCAGAATTCTAATGCGACGGAGGTCCGTGGAACCGGTTCTCCGCTGGAAGAAAAGCACAAGGGGAAATTAACTCTCTATATCTTTCTGACGGCTGGAGGCTGCTGGAGTTTTGACAGCTCTATCCTGGGCTTCCGTAAAGGATGCTGCCCGTTCTCTCTCACTGCCCCCTGGCCTGGAAAGCTCTCCTGGATAACCTATAGCAGTCCTTTGGACGTCTCCTTAGCCCCGGTCAGCATGTACAGTGGTCAGGGATGGGAAGTGCTAAAGCTTAACAATGTGTGATGGACTGGTTTCTACATCTCTGGCTGATGCTATTCTTTGCTCCATCTTTGGAATTCTCTCTTCCTTAAAGCCCTTCTCTGTAGCCCTCAAACCAAGGTTTTTATTTTTGCACTGATAGGAGTGTCAGGAGTTCAGCCTATACTCGAGTAGGACCCTGGTAGAGACACATGCCCAACTGGCCGATCGTTCGGGAGCTTCAAAAGCTTTCTTCTGCCCGAACATCACAGCGACCGATGCCAACAGACATCGGCACACTTAGGGATCCGCAGAGTTTGTGCAGTTGCATAACAGACCTCAGCAACTCAGCATTTTGGCTAATCTACTTTATTTACATATAAACACACCCGGATCACTGCAACATGGCTCCCTCTCTCTCTAGCATCAGACAGCAAAGAGAAAAAGAACAAAGGACAATAGTCCCACTTCGCGGAACACAGTAACACAAACATCCTGCCTTCGTCACTTCCCACTCTGTGGAGTCAAAACATATAGCGTCATGTGAAAGACAACAATCCTATGACTGCAATCATGGATCAGGAATTCTAACAAGGAGAACCATTTTGTTTTAAAGGGGTGGGTGGACAAGCATTGGTAGGAGACACTGCAGGCCTGACTGAAGATAATTGACCCCAAATATATATATTTTCCCCAACAGGCCCCTTCTTGTAATAATAAATAATGATTGTTCGGGGTAAAAGTTGTAGAGTCAGCTTACGGTGCTAATGGATACACGTGGGAGGGTAACAATTTTGTTTTTTGTCTTTTTAATCCCTTGTGGATGTCTAAAGACCGTTTAGTAATTATCGGAATAATGTCAAGACTGCATCATAATGTACAGGACAATTCACTTTCTGCACCATATACTTCTCATAATGTGTTTTGCACCTTAGAAAAAAGCACTTTAGACAACGAACAGCATCTTAGTGGCTTTCAGGAATTTGGCAAAGGTGAATTCCTGGAGGCCAAGATTCAAGTTTAGGACAATATTCTTTGTTGAGAGAACCCCAGCAGAGATTTAAAGTCACAAAATATGCATGGAAATAAAGGCTGTTAGGCCTTTAAAATGTGCCCTTCTAAGTGAGTTCCAAAATGCCCTCTTAAAAAGTTTCCTTCTTCTACCAGCATAGGAAAAAGACTACAAATTTGGTAAGTTAAAAATGGGCTTGCTTACCAACTCTTCAAAGGTCAGATTCACATGCTTCAGATGCGCAGGCAGAAAAACTTAGCTTAGTTTCATCACTTTATAAAGTTCCTAGATTTTTGGTATAGGAACTCAAGAATGGCTGATGAGAGCCATGCGGCTGAGCTGGAGCAACCAGCTCAGTCCACTTTACATGCTGGGCATCTCAGACAGAGGATGGGGAAAGCAATAGGCTTGATTACCTATTTCTTCCAAAGGTAAGGGGAAGTGACCTGGCAGGTCACCTTACTCTGTGGTATTAACCCCTTCATACATTAATTAGACCAGGCTTCCTCAAACTTGGCCCTCTAGATGTTTTTTTGGCCTACAACTCCCATGATCCCTAGCTAGCAGGACCAGTGGTCAGGGATGATGGGAATTGTAGTCTCAAAACATCTGGAGGGCTGAGTCTGAGGAAGCCTGAATTAGATTTAAGCATGTTGGTTATATGAGGCTGGTTATCCCACAAAAAGCAGTCACAACCTTAGTACACGAACAGAACTGCAAAGGTGTAGGTCTTGGGGTAAGTGTCCAAAATCCTTTAAACGTGGGTTTTCACTTATAACTGCTCAGGGTTAATAAATATTTATTTGAAGAACAATGAAAATAAAATTAACTGTAAACCAAAGGCTAGAATGAATGAAAATTGAATTAGTAATCTGCTAAATCTGCTTCCACCCAGCTAATTCCTTCTCCCCTCCACCCTCTTCTGATAGTCAACGGATACCGGTGAGCCAGTAGATGACCCATCAGTATTGGCATTCTGCCGGCTGTTGAAGGCACACCTCTTTAGATGAGAGAGAGACACATTGCACATACTTTTGTAAATCAATAAAATCTTTAATAAAAATACATTTAAAAAAAAGATCCCTACTCTCCGGACCTGAACCTCCTGTTCTGAATGGTTTCGATTGCTGTTTTAACTATTTTAAGTGCTGTTCTGCTTTAGTGGGCTTGTTTTATTGTGCCTTTTAATTGAGGGTGTTCATTTTAAGGCTCTGATGGAATTGTTTGTGTTAATTATGTGTGGACCAAGCTGCGGGAGGCAGTGGAAGACAGGAATGCCTGGCGCGCTCTGGTCCATGGGGTCACGAAGAGTCGGACACGACTAAACGACTAAACAACAACAACATATTTTTTAAAAATTGTTATTATAGTTTTGAAGCCACTTTGGCAATTAAGCAGCCTATAGTATTATTCTCACCGCCACCACTGCAACTGTCTGGCCCTGCTCCCTCTAACATCTCTTTCCTGCTCCCCCCCCTTTTTTTTTTAAATCATATTTATTAAAGTTTCCAAAGATATAAAAATACAAAGAAAAAAGAAAAGGAAAAAAAAGATATTTAGAACCTTACTTTCATTGCCTACTTTCTTGGACTCCCCCCCTCCCCCCCCGACTGTATTCCCCTTTCCTTAATTTAGTTCTACAAGCTCTCACTCCCAATTTGAGGCTTAATTTGTTTAACCCACTATCCAAATTAAATTGTACAGATCTTACACCGTCCCACATCATTAACAAGAAAAGAAAAAAGATTTTCCCCAAGATCCACCCCAGTTCCTTCCACGAATTCCCTTTTTTTTAAACACGTCCAATCAAAATAAAATGACATGCGTAAGTTATATAAAGAAATAGAAAATAAGAGATATAAAAAAAAAATTCAAAAGATTGTTACACAGCCTTTGGATTCCAAATCTCCCCCCCCCCCTTCCCCGGTTTGAATTCCCCATGTCCATCAGTCTATACAATTATCAGCCTGGAAGTCTCAATTCATGGCCAAATTTCTCCTCAATTCCATCTTGCCGGTTTTCTTTTAATTTATTAATTTTAATGATATTTAACTTCAAGTGTCCAATCAAACAAAGGCCTTTAATTTCCTTGATCTTTACCACTCCTCCCATTGTTCTTTCCGTGTCGTAATCAGTCCTTTGTTCTTCTTATTCCTCACTTTCTCAGGTTTCTTGTCCTGTTCAGCTGCTAAAACTTTCTTATTCAGAAATCTGGTATCTCTACAGAGGTTTGTTATTCAGGAACAAAAACTTACGTCCAGTCCCTTCCTTTCTTCAATAGAAATTCTATTGTCTCCTTTAATATAAATACCTCTGTAGACAAAATACTATTTCAGTTTTGCAGCTTTCCCAGAAGATAACCAGTCCTGTGCAAATCCCAGAGTATTTTTCCACTTACGACCGTTCTTGTAATGTCCCAATACCCCTCTAGGGGGATTATAATAACTTTGTATCCTCTGATCCAAAAGCCAAATTGTTGTTCCTTATTTTCCAACAATTTGTATCCATATTATAGCAAAATGTAACAAAATTAACCAGCAAAGTCCTCGTAACAAAGTCCTCTTTATATTCTCCAGCTTTGACAGCTACTTTGACAGCTGTCAAAATCTCCGTCTCTCTTCACCAGGCTCCGCGGATCGCCCCGGTTCCCGGGGGGGGGTTGCATTTTCCTTCTACCCCACCACTCTTCTCCTCCAGCACAGTTCTTATAATTTCCCATCGTGGAATTAATGATTTTTATCAGAAATATACTTCCCTTTGGACCTTGGTTGCTCAGTCCTTGTTTTGGAATGCTTACAGTAGGGGGGGGGATTGACTTCCTTTTTAAATCGCCCCCGCTCGTACCAAATCCGAAATTTAGAACCCGGTTTCCCAATTACTCACGGGTTGTTGTTAATAGTCCAAATTTTCAATGGAAGAAGTCAGCGCTCTCCGTCGAATGGCATGCGGCTGCGCTCGGCAGGGAAAGCAGAAGACTCAAAGCACCACGCCACTCCCCGGCACCCGATCCGAAGCCTTTAAAAAGGCTCCTTCACGAGTCGGGAGGGCGCTAATGGTGCAAGCCGAGTCACCCATGTCCACGGACTCCGTGCCCGTGGTTTTTGAGGGTCCCCGCGTCGCCGGCGCGGTAGGACCCAGCCCCTGCCGAGCAGACTCCCTCCGGAGCTCGGAGGGAGTCCGCCATTCGGCGATGGCGCCAACCCGGAAGTCTCTTTCCTGCTCCCCTTAACTTTCCTTCCCTCAAGCAATTTCTTCTCCCATTCCCTATAAAACACAAATCCCCCAAACGTGGTTCATTGCAAGTCTATTCCTGCAAGTTTCCCAGATGTTGGCTATATGGGGCACTGGTGATTCCCCCTTCTTTTCCTGGTTTTTAAAAGAAAAGGTTATTTTAAAGATTTTTTTTCAACTCATTATATATCATTTCCCAGAAATGACGTGCCATCAGTATGCATGGTGCTCTTACGATTTGATCCCATAGTTCACTTTATGGGTCCACAAAGGGGAAAATAGGGTAGAAATAATCCAATCAAAACAGGAATTGCCCGGCCTTTAAGGAGTCCACCCACTGAATTGTTACGAGTCGTTTATCAAGGGATGCCTCTTGGTCTAGACACAGGCCTAGAGAAAGGGATTTTACGGAAAGAATGAGAGAGCCTTTGTACGGGTGGATGTTTCGATGCTTTGCAAGAACCTTCCTCTGAATCTGTTTCTAACGGCACACAGTTTAGAAATCACAGTGTGAACCTGCATGGTATAGTGCAGCAATTCTCAACCTAGGGTCTCCAGCTGTCGTTGGGGCTACAACTCCCATCAGCCCTAGCTAATAGGAACTGTGGTCAGGGATGATGGGAGTTGTAGTCCAACACAGCTGGAGACCCAAGGTTGAGAAACACTGGTGTACTAGATAGAATGCTGCAGTATAGCTGGAAAGACCTGGTTCCTAATCCCTACTTGACCACGAAGCCAAATGGGTGACCTTCGGTAAGTCGTGATCTGTTGGCCTAACTCCTACCCCCTCACAGGGCTGCTGTTGTTCGTGCTTTGTAATTTCTTTGTCCTGTAAGGCACCTTGAGTGTAGCCGCGTATACAAATTTAAAACGAAATAAAAAGGCGGTTCCTTGAAGGAAGTGTGTAATTAGGAACGTAATTAATAACCATTGCTCGTCTATTATTTTTGCCCTTTCTCCTGCGCAAGTCTCCTTCACGCTCCGAGTCAGCATCCGCTCCAGGTTATTGCTCTTTGCCTGCCAACCCCTGGATTTACCTTTTGAATAATACAATACTCTCTTCGCATTTCCTGTAGTTACCTTCAGGTGTCTTATTGAAGCTGGGTCATATCCCTTTCCGAGTACATCTCTTCTTGACTGTAAAAGCTATCTCCTGCAGGTACTCATTAGTTTTATCTCCCAGTTATTATTTCTGTATAGCACTGCTCCACAAATCATTTTCTCGAGAGAGAGAGTCGCTAAACGCTGTCAAAAATGCATCGCATTCCAAGTTGCCCAGATAGTTCTGGGCTGCCTCCCTGTCCTTTGCTAACCTGACGCAGGCGGTTCCAGCTCATCAGAGTTTCTGTATGGCCTTGCATCCCTAAGGGGGGGGGGAATGAAAAGCATTCATTACAAAGGGTTCCCTCCAAAGCATTTGCAGACAAGCAACACTGGCCTTTGACCACACTCGGAACACTGTGTACCGTTCTGGTCACCTCACTTCAAAAAGGAGCTGGAAAAGGTTCCAAACAGAGGAATCAAAACGATCAAGCAACTCTCTTATGAGGAATTTTTATTTTATTTTTTTAGTTTAGAAAAATGGAGGTGTTTAATATTATGCGTGGTGTGCAGAAAGTGGGTAGAAAAAGTTCTCTTCTGCTTTCATAGTACTAAAAAGTGTGTTCCCCTTCAGGGAGAGCACGTGTTGCGGTGGGGGCCGTCAGGACACTCCAAAGTTGTGGGGCAGGCTAATTGGCTGTTGGCCACTGATGTGATTGGGCTTCCTTTGTCATTGGGAAGAAGTTAATTTTGCCATTTGTTGATTGACAGCCAGAAATGCTAAAACTCCTTGCACGAGGCTAGGGCTTCCTCTTTTCGCCCGTGCATCAGATTGCCCGTCCCCCCCCCCCCCCAGAATTAGGGTTGTTCGCTTGACCTTGCTATGCCTCTCATGGGGTCATCTGCTCTTGGGGCAGGGGCCCGGTAGGAATTTTGTCCATCTGGCTGATTGGCTGGGGCCATTTGGTTTTTGCCTACTGCGTAGCAAATCGTCACAACTTGTAAGGTTGCGGTTAGGCATTGGTTTATAGTTTGGTTGGTTGAGGGGCATGGATTGGCTGTGCCTGCCCCTCTAATGCTGCTGCTGCAAGGGATTCCGTTAAAGGAATACAGGGGCTCACCATTGCTTTTGTCCAAACCCTGTCAAGGGGATAGGGCCACGCAAGAGCCCCTGGTTGCATTTGGGGAGGGCTGAGGGCAGGTTCCCTGCGCCGACGCTACCCCCAGATCTATTCCCCTTTTCTGACTTTCGCAGGTGTGCGGAATGTCAGACTGTCACCCACGGTGGGGGCAGATAGTCGCAACCAATGCCTAAGCAACCACTCACATGTTTGTATTTTAATAAAGTTGTGGCCAAAATTATGCCAAAAACCTTAAACAAAAATATTGGTGTGATGTGTGAGTTATTGGGGTGGCCCTGGGGACCTCGACACGCAATTTGTTGGCCACCTAGTGAAGCTGAATTCAGGAAGATTGAGGACAGGCAAAAGAAAGTCCTTCTTCACACAGGGCATGGGCAGCTTGGACTACTGCAATGCACTCTACTTGGGGCTACCTTTGAAGGTGACTCAGAAACTACAACTAATCCAGAATGCGGCAGCTAGACTGGGAGCGGCTGCCGGGACCATATAACTGTCATTTAAATTGCTACTCATTATTGATCCAGAGTAGATTCCAATGTACAGTTAGCAGAGTCAAAAGTTAAACACATTGCAGGATTCCCCAAAAATAGACCAGAGGCGTTTCATCCAGCAGAGCTTTACTGCTCCTGGAGGCAAATGATCATAATGGTCACAAATCCAATACAGTCAGGATTGGCACTGTCCATAAGAAATCCAGTTGCAGCAGACTTAACTTACAATATCTTATAATAAGTCTAAACCTGAACACTATATACAGAACACCACACCAGTACGAAAGAGAGACAGAGAGAGAATGAAACCCAGGCTCCTTCTGGCCTCGCTATTATAGTCAGCATGACCTTGACAGAAAGAGATAACAGAACCAGTTTAAACCAGCTGCACTCAGCTTCTCTGAAGGAATAACCCAAACATCATTAAGTTTCTTTCACAAAGAGAAGCTTCCAGAAGCCCCTGAATTAATTAGAATAGGAAAGATCTCTACACATCAGATCAATACTTTCTGTACATAGAAATGCAAACTGACAATAACAGCAGTCCTGAAAGACCTAGATTGGCTCCCGGTACGTTTCCGAGCACAATTCAAAGTGTTGGTGCTGACCTTTAAAGCCCTAAATGGCCTCGGTCCAGTATGTCTGAAGGAGCGTCTCCACCCCCATTGTTCAGCCCAGACACTGAGGCCCAGCGCCGAGGGCCTTTTGGCGGTTCCCTCACTGCGAGAAGTGAGGTTACAGGGAACCAGGCAGATGGCCTTCTCAGTACAGTGGTGCCCCGCAAGACGAATGCCTCGCAAGACGGAAAACCCGCTAGACGAAAGGGTTTTCCATTTTTGAGTTGCTTCGCAGGACGAATTTCCCTATGGGCTTGCTTCGCAAGACGAAAATGTCTTGCGAGTCTTGAGATTTTTTTCCCGTCCCCCCCCTTTTTCTAAGCCGCTAAGCCGCTAATAGCCTTTTAGCAGCTAAGCCGCTAAGCCGCTAAGCTGCTAAGCCTTTAATAGCCGCTAAACCACTAATAGCGCTAATCCGCTAAGCCGCTAATAGGGTTGCTTCGCAAGACGAAAAAACCGCTAGATGAAGACACTCGTGGAACGGATTAATTTCGTCTTGTGAGGCACCACTGTAGTGGCACCTGCCCTGTAGAATGCCCTCCCATCAGATGCCAAGGAGATGAGTAACTACACAACCTTTAAAGGTAAAGGGACCCCTGACCATTAGATCCAGTCATGGATGACTCTGGGGTTGCGGCGCTCATCTCGCTTTATTGGCCGAGGGAGCCGGCGTACAGCTTCTGGGTCATGTGGCCAGCATGACTAAGCCGCTTCTGGCGAACCAGAGCAGTGCACGGACACGCCGTTTACCTTCCCGCCGGAGCGGTACCTATTTATCTACTTGCACTTTGACGTGCTTTCGAACTGCTAGGTTGGCAGGAGCAGGGACCGAGCAGTGGGAGCTCACCCCGTCACGGGGATTCGAACTGCCAACCTTCTGATCGGCAAGTCCTAGGCTCTGTGGTTTAACCCACAGCGCCACCCGCGTCCCACACAACTTTTAGAAGACATCTAAAGGGAAGTTTTTAATGTCTAATGTTCGTATTATGTTTTTATAATATATGCTGGAAGCTGTCCAGAGTGGTTGGGGCAACCCAGTCAGGTGGAGGGGGTACAACTAATAATAATAAAATAGTGTGAGCTATGGAATTCTCTCCCCAAATATGCAGTGATATTCTACCAAATCATTTAAAAGATGATTAGACAAATTTACTGGGGGACAAGGTTACTGAGCAGGTGATGCCTATTGGAGGCAGGATGCATCTGAATACCACTTTTGGGAATCACAAGTGGGGAAATTGCTGTTGGACTCTGTTTTTGCTGGCTGGCTTCCTAAGGGCGTCTGGTTGGACACTGGTTGGAAGAGAGTGTTGGACTTGATGGGCCTCATGGCCTGATGTTCTTAGCTTGTACAAATCTATATCTTAATCCTTTTTGGTCATCACCTTCTGGATTCACCAGTGTAATAAGATGATGTGCATTTGACAATCCAGTATTTCACGAGCTGCTTCCTGGTTCTTCCCGTGCTTGTGGCTGAATGATCACCCACTCCTTCGCTCTCGGCTCTAACAGGGGCAGGAGGGCCAATATTAGATTTCTCTCTTTTTTGGCATAAAAGCCCTGTCTCTGATATAGGAGGGGAATATCAGATGTATCCTATGGCCCATGAGATTCACTCCAAGGGGCAAGGAACATTGCACCTCTAGTTAGCTGGACCTTTCGCTTGGAAAAACGAATCATTCGTAATAATAACTTCCCCGTTTTTTAAACGCTGGACCTTAGATAACCCATTTACTTAACTCTAGCCTCCGCAACTCTCCAGTAATTGACTGAAATGGTTTCTCAATTTCTGTGCAAGTTCACCGACACATCCCAGCTGTATCACGTCTTGATATAAGATTTTCTGGCTTGACAATGTTCACATACTTGATCATTTTCTTTTCCTTTGCCGTTTGTTCCTCTCTAGTGGTTCCTAATTACCTCCTGGAGTTTCCCTATGTGCGGGTCTTTGATGTCCTCATTACCGCAGTTCATCTTGTACAGAAAGAAGGCAGGGCTGAATCGTTCTCGGTGTTCACAAAGGGCTCGGAACACGTAGCAAAACCATGATGAAAAAGATTCCTTGTCCCTTCACTGTGAAAACCCACCTGCTTGAAATATCGGCATTATTCTGAGCTCCTTGAATTGCTCCCTGAATGCCGCAGTTGCAAAGATTAGGGTAGCAATGATGGCGCTCAGTTATCCTGTCGTGGCTTTGCTAAACGTTCAAAGAATTTTGAACATATAGCTATGCAAAATGGACTCCTGCTTTCATGTTTCCTGCCTTGGGTTTTAAAGCAGCACTAGGAAGCTGGCTCTCGCCTTCATTTTCATTTCCCACAATGCCTTGTTGTAGCGTTCCTCTGGGGCATTGTAGGAAATTAAAATGGTGGCTAAACCCACCTGCCTGGTGCTGCCTGTTCTGTTGCTGACCTCCACCATTGCCAGGTAAGCCTGACACTGGCTACTTACCTACAGTTGTTGTTGTTTAGTCATTTAGTCGTGTCCGACTTTTCGTGACCCCATGGACCAGAGCACACCAGGCACTCCTGTCTTCCACTGCCTCCCAGTTTGGTCAAACTCATGCTGGTAGCTTCGAGAACACTGTCCAACCATCTCGTCCTCTATTGTTCCCTTCTCCTTGTGCCCTCCATCTTTCCCAACATCAGGGTCTTTTCCAGGGAGTCTTCTCTTCTCATGAGGTGGCCAAAGTATTGGAGCCTCAGCTTCAGGATCTGTCCTTCCAGTGAGCACTCAAGGCTGATTTCCTTAAGAATGGATAGGTTTGATCTTCTTGCAGTCCATGGGACTCTCAAGAGTCTCCTCCAGCACCAATTCTTTGGCAATCAGCCTTCTTTATGGTCCAGCTCTCACTTCAAGGACATATCAGAGGCACTATGATGCTCCCTCAACCTTGGAGCTATCTCTAGCCATATAAACCTGATTAACAGCATCACATGGTATCTAGAGGACCACCTTCGCCCATATGAGTCTGCCCAAACATTGCAGGCACTGCTCAGATTTGTCTTGGTGCCATAGTTACATAGAACAAGAGACCTTGGTACATAGGTCTCTTGTCCTATGTAACTGATTATTGTCTCCCATGACCAGCAGTGGCACTCCATGATCTCCAGCAAAGGTTTTTAAATCCTGCCAAGATCCTTTAACTGAACCCTGGACCTTATTTATGGGTGCCAACACAGAGCTGCAAAGCCTCACCATTATTATTGCAGTCCTCATTCAGCTTTGGTTGCCATCAAGTTTTGCCCAATGTGTGATTTAGTGAAAATGCCGTTTTGGAAAAATACATGCACAGGTACTTAGCAGAGTTCATAGATGCGGGGTGTTCAAGTTTCCCAATGTATGTGTTGTGATGCTTGGGGCAGCACCCTTTGTATTTAGTGTAGCCACCTCTTTAGGGAGGGGAGACAAGGAAACTTTCATTTTTGCTGTCCTAAACAGCTTGCCAAGAGGTTTTTAGGTTCTTGTGTGTGCAGACCTTTCCTAGGGCTGGTGCGAGCTGAATCAGAGAAACACTGTTGTTGTATGAACTGATTTGACTGGAATAAGTCTGGAATGGCTGGTACTGGTAGGGAGAATTCCATTGGAAAATGGGAACAGAAAATCACATGTTCCCCTGAGGTCATGAACGGAAATCATGCAAGGAAATACCAGTTGTATTCAGTACTATTGTTTTAAGTCCACTAATGTTAGGTAATTAATTACATTATTTCGTGCATATATATATATATATATATATATATATATATATCGCTTCCATTGAAATGCATTTAAATTAAATTATGTAGCTAATTAATTACATGAATTTTGGCCATAGGGAATAGCAAGATGAATAACTGAGGTTTTAGCGAAGCCCAACTGTAGCAGAATGGAAACAGCAATGATGGCAATGAACCCGCGTCATGGCAGAAATTGCTGCCTCTTTACACTCCTATCTGTTGGTTACACTTTTCTGGATGTAGCAAATGCAATGCCTGAGAGCTTTGCGCAAGGAATGTGCAACAGTTTTATATATAACAACTTATCACTGCACATGTTCTCAGTGTCTTTAAGTAGGTCAACATTGTTCTTCAAATATGAACACTCCTTTCAGGAAACATTTATTTTTACATAAAAACCTTTTATTTTCAGTAGTGCATAAACTAATTTTTCTTCACAAGAGTCTTTGTTATAGCTGAGTTCTGAGAACATAAGTTGGCTCTAATGTGTCAGTGCAATGCAACCTGGGAGGAAGATAATGTGCCATCCTAATTCAAAGGTATTATTTCATTTCGTTTTTAATTTTGAATACTGCCTTTCTACATTTCTGTATTCAAGGCATTCTCCATTTTTTCCAAAGTGCGGGAAGAAGTTTCTTGACAGCTTAATGGGATTCATTTCCTTTGTCGAAGGAAGTACGGGCAATGTAAAAGAAGTCTTGGAATAATACTTCTTGATTCGCAAATGTGTATGTTTGGCAGGAAGCAATTCTGCAGAGAGGTGCTACGCCAACTCTGTATTAGTCTCCGAAAACAACAGTCCAGCACGCCGTTTCTTTCTACAAAAGGCTTGACATTTGGAAACAGGAGAACAAACTTGGCGCATCGTTGAGGCTGCAATTCCATGGCCCCTGTGATCGCATCCTGGAGATGACTGTGGGATATCAGATCTTGCTCTCAAACCTCTGGCACCAGAGAGGTAGAACGAATACCAAAGCTCTCCTCCCTGCCACTGCGAAATTCTATCCCAACCAACATTGGTGGGACCCCAGAGTGTCTGTCAGGAAGAGTAGCAAGTGAAGAAGAAGAAGAGTTTGGATTTGATATCCCGCTTTATCACTACCCGAAGGAGTCTCAAAGCGGCTGACATTCTCCTTTCCCTTCCTCCCTCACAACAAAGTGATTTGTACTCAGAGGTGTCTCAGCTGCCTGGCCTAAATCTTTCCCTCCCCTTGTTTCCAATGGGAAGAAAGACGTTGTTTGAGGAAAAGCACTGTGGCGTTTGCCCTCCTAGGTGTGTTCGAAAGCACATCAACGTGCAAGTAGAGAAATAGGTACCGCTCCGGTGGGAAGGTAAACAGCGTTTCCATGCGCTGCTCTGATTCGCCAGAAGGGGCTTAGTCATGCTGGCCCCATGACCCGGAAGCTGTACGCTGGCTCCCTTGGCCAATAAAGCAAGATGAGCGCCCCAACCCCAGAGTCGTCCATGACTGGACCTAATAGTCAGGGGTCCCTTTACCTTTATTGTCTACTCTGACTGGCAGCTGCTTTCCAGGGTTTCAGACATTGAGAACCTGGGACTTCCTGCATTTTAAGAGATGCTCTAACTCTGAGCTACAGCCCTTTTCTGAGACTGTGCCTTTATGTTGCAACGTTCGGGGTTTCCCATATCCAGTCCTACACAGATTCCTAATCTGCAACAGATCATCTGTTTCTCAGCCTAACCTACAGGGTTAATATGAAACTAACACAGCTTTGAGGACTTTGGAAACAGGATGGGAAAAATAAATAAATGAAGGTTTTTAGCTGAGCTACTGTTTGCTCTCTCTGTATATTTGCTTTACGGTGCAGTGAAGGACAGACAGAATCCAAGGTGAGGGAGGAGAGGTGTGGGACCCTCTTGAATTATTATATTTTAGCATCTGCTGCAGTTGGCTGGGTTTGTGAACAGGGTGCATCTTTAATAAAAGTTCAATATATTGTTACGGAAATTAGGGGGGGGGGCGGTGCACATCTTTAAAGTTAAATGTTACAAATATTATGCCTGAATGTATCCTTTCAACCATAGCTGTCAACTTGCAGATTTGAAAATAAGGGACCAGCAGCCTTGAAAATAAGGGACCAGCAGCCAAAATAAGGGATCTGCAGCCTCACCTGTTCCAGGCACGCCAGTCTTCCTGTCCTCCTGCAGTCTGGTCAAACTCATGCTGGTAGCTTTGAGAACACTGTCCAACCAACTTTGTAACCAGAGGTTCAACTGAATAGAATCTGAATCACATGCACCACAAGGCCTATGCAGCCTCAATTTAAGATGGCTCCCTGGCCTGGCTTTGCACTGCAAAGTTTGCAGCAGCACGTGCAACAAAATGGCGTCCAGCATTCAAAAACCCCCTCAGCTTGCATTAACTAGCCACACACAAGGCATGCAAGCTCCACCCCACAGTCGTTCTTAGACTTTTTATTGGGTGAGCAACACAGCCAAGAAACACAGGTGGAGCCTCCCTCCTCCCTGGCCGGCAGGGAGGGAGGGAGAGGAGTTGCTTCCTTTGAAATTTAAGGGACATTATTTAAGGGACGTTTAAGGGACATCCATCAATAAGGGACAACAGCGGGACATGGCACTGGAATAAGGGACTGTCCCTTCAAATAAGGGACACTTGACAGCTATGCTTTCAACTTGACAGCTCAGGGAAGTTACCTAGCTTTAAAAATAATATAAAATCAACCCCTTTGCCAGTTTCCTCCATTCCAAAGCTATTTTCCCCTTGAAAAAGGACTCCAGGAAGTGCCCAGAGGTGACACTTGCTGAGCTGATTGTTGGCCAAGGAAAGCCTAATCCCATCACCAGACTTGCCAAGGAGTCCAGACATGCAAAGGAAGTTCTATTGTACTTTGGGTGGTGGGACTTCAGAGGTGTTTGCCTATGCTAATCTTATACCTGAGTCTTGCCCTGCCATGTCTGCTTATGCTAATCTTGTACCAAGACATGTTTGCCAAGGTTAAACTAGTGTAACCCCTGTCTACCCCTCCCCTTTTGTGACATGTCAGTGATGTAGCAATGATGCTGTACGAACTGTATTCTGGGATATGGTGGGAAAGTTTTAAAAGTTTTTGTCACCCCATCCTCGGGGTTCAAATTTCCTCTTTGAACCTATTGCGGAATAAACTTTGGTCTACAGCTATTTGCTGGTTGGTGGCTGGAATCCTTCCTTTATTCCTCAGAGACCCGCGGGCTCTGCCCGATGAGCTGGGTGACTGAGCAGCCTCACACCTAGATTTTTCTGTAACAATATGGACATCTGGTATACATTTAAAGGTTAAAAAGTTTTCATATTTAATTTCCAGGTTTCTTTTTTTTAGATCTCATACACTCTGCAATACACAATATTCCAAATTCATGTTGAAATGAAATCCACAGTCGAAGTATATACAAAATCTCACATTACAAACACTTCTTTGCATAAAGGCAATTCTTTTCCCCCTTTCCCCCTTTTATAAAGCAGCAGCTGATTATTTATTCTGGGATTGTCACTTCATTTTTCTTGTTTTCCAGGCTCATCTGTGCCTGCTTTGCTTGAAAGCGGTGTACTTCTTTATGGTGTTCTCCGACTGCCTTTGCAGCTCTTCAATGTGAGAGTTTAAAACCTGCTCAAAATCTCTCGCTCGCTTCTCCTCCTCTTGTAGGAATTTCTCTGTCACCGTTGCAGGAAATGGAGTCTCTGGGGAAGCCTGAACGACACAAAGAATTGGCACAATTAGGACGGGGTATAATTAGCCAGCTTTTCTTATTAGCTTGCACACTGACAATACTGCACTGGTGAAACAATCTCTCCTTCTTTTGCACCTTCTGTTCCACAGAGTACTTAGCTCAGCCAGTGGTATTACATCCCGCTGGGATAAGTCCGTGTCTATATCGGGACGCCACTGCCATCAAATTGGAAGAAGAAAAACTACAATAACCATGCTGGGACGGATCCCTTATTTAAGGTTCCTTACTATAAAAGTGCATGAACACCAGTATTTTAACATTACTGAAACTCTGCCTCATTTCACATCTTAAATTTGAAGTCTTGATCTATGTGTTTCTTATTCCAAAGAGGTATCCAATCTCTGCATTTGTCTTAAAACCATATGCATCACCATTTTTTTCATAAGCTAACTTAATGCGGCTTGGAGTATAAAGGGTCATGTACGCGGGTTAAACCACAGAGCCTAGGACTTGCTGATCAGAAGGTCGGTGGTTCGAATCCCCGCGACGGGGTGAGCTCCCGTTGCTCGGTCCCTGCTCCTGCCAACCTAGCCGTTCGAAAGCACTCCAAAAAGTGCAAGTAGATAAATAGGTACCGCTCCGGCGGGAAGGTAAACGGCGTTTCCGTGCGCTGCTCTGGTTCACCAGAAGTGGCTTGGTCATGCTGGCCACATGACCCGGAAGCTGTATGCCGGCTCCCTTGGCCAATAAAGCGAGATGAGCGTCGCAACCCCAGAGTCGGCCACGACTGGATCTAATGGTCAGGGGTCCCTTTACTTTTACCACATAAAAACATGCCCATTAAAAAAAATAATCCTGTATCACAAAATAGCAAGCATGGAGGTACAGCACTAAAATAGCATAGCTAAGAGATCAATCGACTAAAATCCTCCTGGAACAATCACATTTGGGCCAGATCCCTAAAAGAATGACATGCTTGGGACAGATCGGTTTCCCAGAAGAGGGCGTTCCACAAAGTAGGCCACTGTCAAAAAGGCAGCAGGTGTATGCTGAACCTCATTTATCCAAGCGATCTGGAGCAAGGCCTTAGATTTTTGAAAGGTGCATGTGGAGAGGAACATATCAAAAGAGGCAGCCCTTGGGGAAATTTAAGGTTTTAAAGGTTAAAACCAACACACTGAATCAAACCTGGGAAGTTTCTGAACAGTTTTCAAGGGCAGATCCTGTGTGTGTGTGTGTGTGTGTGTGTGTGTGTGTGTGTGTGATTATGGCATGAACCAAAGTGGCGTGGTTGTGGCTTAGGCAGGAAGGTTTGTTGTAGCTAGCGTACCACCCAAAGCTTCGAAAGAAAAGCGTACCTCTCACCACTGATGCCAGCTGCACATGCAGCCGCATCAAGGAGTACTCCCAAAGCTGTGATCCTGATATTTTAGGAGCAGTGAAATCACATCCTAAAAAGGCAGGTCAGCTAACCCTGTAGGTTAACCCACTAGCACCGAGGGTTTGTCCTCCCTCCGCTGCTGCCGCCGCTGCCACCTGATCTCCTCAAGAGTAGGGGAACAAGCAGCAGAATCCAAACCTCTGGTTTGGCAACTTCAGCCCATCTACACTCTGCTCTCCCAGCAGCGTAGACCCGGCAGCCTAAACCACATGGCCAGCCCCTGAGGCCAGTACAGCCCAGAAAGCTGATTTAAGCAATTTATTCAAAAGGAGGATGTGTAAATAGAAAGAGGAGAAAGAAATAGCAAGGGTGTGGCTCAAACTTGAAATAAAACATTATAGGTCTAACTACACATCACTTGATCCAAACTAACATTGCTAAACACACGGTCACCTCTGGTCCTGGCAGCTTCAGAAATCAGTTGCAGGTTAGACGGAATCAAGAGGAACAAGAACTGCCTTGAAAGAGTAACCTTCTAAAGAGCCCTTGAGCCAGGTGGGTCTTGATTGACACGTGGCCATGTCCTGCCAATCATCTCTCAGGTCAAGATGGTCAGCTTGACACCTTTTTTTATAGGCTGGTGGTGAGGAGATGGCAGACACCTCCTGGGAGCAGGAAAAGATGGCTGCCGAGGGTGTAATTCACTGCCAGGTTTCTCTATCTCCTTGGTAGATAGAATTTAATTAGGCACTTGTCAGGGCCATCTTCAGCATATCCAGTGCTGTGGTGCAAAGAGCCTTCCTGTGCCCCCCCCCCCCGGTTTCCCAGAGTTGCCAACCTTTTTTAGGGAGGACGGCACTGCCAGCGATGTGCCCAGCTTTGCGGGGCTGGAGGAGGCGGGCAGCGGCTGGAGGGCAGCTCCTCCGGTGGGGAAGAGGCGGAGGCTGGACGCGGCGGCTCCCGGCTCAGCTGGCCGCTTTGTGCCATGGTGGCCACAGCAGATGGAGGCTCCGGGCGCGACGCTGCATGGTGGAGGTGGGCGAGGGCGGCGAGCTGATGCAGGGAGGCACTGCGTCCAGCCTCCGCCTCTTCCCTGGCACCCCCCAGAACTTGGTGCCCTGGCGCCCTGCACCACTAGCCTCTTGGGTAAGATGGCCCTGGCACTTGTGTATTTAAGAAAGGACCTGTCTTCTTGTCCAAAGTATAATGGAGGACAAGAGACCAAACTTCCTCACAGGCTGCACACCTAACTCTGAGTCAGATCATCCATCCACCAACAGCATTTCCAGCTTGTCTGGATTAAGTTTCAATTTGTTCTGTCCCATCCAGTCCTTTGCGGCTGACAGACAGCATTTAAGGGCTCCATTACCTCCCCATGTTCAGAAGGCAATGATTGAGCTGGGTATCATTTACATACGCAGCCAAATCTCTGAACAGCTGCTAAGCAGCATGGGAAGAAAAGAGAAAAACTCCAGAGGCCGCAAGCCAAAGGAAAGAGCAGCGAAGTCCTAGTGCTACCTTCTGGGTCCTACCTCACAGGACTGAGCAGAGCCGACTCGAGATGGGGCTCCTAATAGCCACACCTGCCAAGGCATCCCAGAAATGCACCACAGTTAATGGTGACTAAACACCACTGAGATGGCCAGGAGAATCAACAGGATCACACTCCCTCTGTCCCAGCACAAGTCATGGACAAGGGTAACCAAAACAATTGCAGTCCAAAGCCAGAAAGGAAGAGTCCCTGATAATCGGTTTTACCCAGAAACCCAGAACTAAGTTGCAAAACACACACACACACACACACACACACACACACACACACACTCTCTCTTTGCCAACAGGTAACAGTTCAAATCAGAGCGTTCCTATTATTATTTCCAATAAAAGCTACACTACACTTTACTTCAGTACCAAAGGAAGGAAGCCTTCTCTAAGGGAAGTGTTCATCACTGAGCTGTTTTCACAAAGTGAGGGTCAAGTAGACACAGGACGCCCCGCACTTCTTCAAGAATCTTGTTCATACCTTGTGCGCTGTTTTAAAGGTTTTGAAGCTAAGTGCTTGTTCACACACACATATTAATTGTTTTTTGATTGCAGCATCAAGTGATGCCCTATTACAGGTTAATCACCACACAAGATTTTTCATAGCACTTGACCCCTCTTCCAACAAAATACTTTTGTTGAGAGTGATCCGGAGACCAAGGGAAGCAAATATATTTGTGAGACTTCAGAACAGCTTGAAGGTGCTTCCATTCATAAGGCTGGATTCAACAAAATAGTTGCACAAGGAGGAGCCAGGCCAGTAAGTCCCACTAGTGCAATGGGGCTTTCCTCTCCTCTCCTCTCCCCTGCCCACCCCCACAATTGGCTCAGGGTTCAAATTCAAGTGGCATCGGCATTACGAAAGATGCGGTTTTTAAAACTGAACATCATCATCGTTATCATTCCAACAGTTTTGTGTACTAAGTTTGTTTGTTTATTTCAAATCAAATTTGGCAAAGCAAGGAAGGAGTCAGAGTAGCCTAAGGGGTGATGCAAATCTAGTTTGTGACTAAACCTTCACCTGCCAATTAAATCAATTAAAGCTTATATATCCTTGCACCCACCACACGAATTCGACCTGCTTTTAATTCCCAGGTGCTTGTGGAAATAAAAGTCCTGCAAGGTTGGGGGCTGAGACATGCCGGCCATTAGGACCGTGATGTGGGGCGGTAGTTTTGCACTGGATTCAGCCTCAGTGTCTGTGGTGCCAGAACTCCGAGGATCAAGCAGCTCCCAAGGATCTGTAGCACAGATGGGCAAGATGGCTGAAGCCAATGTGCAATAGCAGCTGATCTTGCCTTATGCTGCAATCCCACCCGGATGGGGTGCAGAGCTTATTTTCAGCCAGAGGACGCTGGAGTGCAGTTCCAGCACCTCTCAGGTGGGCGCCATTGCAGGCCGGCGTACCCCCTGCCCGCTTCTTGCCTTTATGTGTTCATGGGCTGGGTGTTCATCAGTATGCAGATGACACCCAGCTCTACCTCTCCTTTAAATCAGAACCAGTGAAGGCGGTGAAGGTCCTGTGTGAGTGTCTGGAGGCGGTTGGAGGATGGATGGCGGCTAACAGATTGAGGTTAAATCCTGACAAGACAGAAGTACTGTTTTTGGGGGGACAGGGGGCGGGCGGGTGTAAGGGACTCCCTGGTCCTGAATAGGGTAACTGTGCCCCTGAAGGACCAAGTGCGCAGCCTGGGAGTCATTTTGGTCTCACAGCTGTCCATGGAGGCGCAGGTTAATTCTGTGTCCAGGGCGGCTGTCTACCAGCTTCACCTGGTATGCAGGCTAAGACCCTACCTGCCTGCGGACTGTCTTGCCAGAGTGGTGCATGCTCTGGTTATCTCCCGCTTGGACTGCTGTAATGCGCTTTATGTGGGGCTACCTTTGAAGGTAACCCGAAAACTGCAATTAATCCAGAATGCGTCAGCTAGACTGGTGACTGGGAGTGGCCACTGAGACCATATAACACAGGTCCTGAGAGATCTGCATTGGCTCCCAGTACGTTTCTGAGCACAATTCAAAGTGTTGGTGCTGACCTTTAAAGCCCTAAACGGCCTCGGTCCTGTATACCTGAAGGAGCATGTACACCCCCATCGTTCAGCCCGGACACTGAGGTCCAGCGCTGAGGACCTTCTGGCGGTTCCCTCATTGTGAGAAGTGAGGTTACAGGGAACCAGACAGAGGGCCTTCTCGGTAGTGGTGCCCGCCCTGTGGAACACCCTCCCTTCAGATGTGAAGGAAATAAGCAGCTATCCTATCTTTAAAAGACATCTGAAGGCGGCCCTGTTTAGGGAAGTTTTTAATATTTAATGCTGTACTGTTTTTAACATTTGATTGGGAGCCACCCAGAGTGGCTGGGGAGACTCAGCCAGATGGGCGGGGTATAAATAATAAATTATTATAATTATTATTATTATACGCACTTCTGAGAAGCCCCAAACGAACATTTCAAGTCAAAACGGAAGCTGGCCATTGTGTGCAAGTCTACACTTTTTTTTAGATCTCTGACTCTACCTAGCTCCTAGCTGCTCCTAGCTGCAATTGGTCAAGCCACAGGGCGGGGCCAATTCATATTTCCTTTTCTTCTGTCTCCCGCGTAGTCGCAATGGGCTTTAAGCTTTCCAGCTAGGCCTTTACCATTGCATGCGTTTGTGTGAGGGCCCTTCTGACCTGCACATGCCATCTGCTTCCTTTGCACAAGCTGCCTGAGTCTGATTCACCCCATCTCTACTCTGCTCCCTTCAAACCTTTCCTGAACATCCTCAGGAGAGACTTTTCACAGGACTGTCAAGAATGGCGAGAAAGCTCGATTGCCCAGCAACCTTCCACTCGCCCAAGTTGTGGATGCAACCCAGTGTTTCTCTTACAAAACAAGATCTGGAGATTCTTACCATCCGGATTTCATCTGCAACATAGATTTGGCTCAGTAGCGTCTCAGACTTGTTCTTTTCAGAGAGGCAGCTGCTGTAATGTGCTGGATACGCCTCTTGGGGTGATGGAGACCTGCCATCTGCTGTGGGTTCTCGGGTTCTGCTTGGTCTTTGAAGAGGCAGCGTGCAGCTGTTCTCGACGCTGACAATGTCGCCTTGGCCCTGCCAGGAAGGAATCTGCGTCCTGTAGTGCCCGAAGTTTTCGTAAGCTGCAGGTTGCGGTGCCCATTCGCTTTCGTTCTGCGCAGGTCTAAAAGAGGAATTAAAAGGTTTACAAGCTGGTTTATTGCCAGGAAATATTTGCTGACATGAAACAGTCTTTTCCAAAATGTCCCATGGAATGTGGCTTTACAGGACTCCAGAGTGAGGTCTCCTTTTGGGCTGGAGGGCAGAAGAAACATTCAACTTTGAAATTTGGCTTGACTTTTGCCAAATTTGTGTGGGATGTGAAACACCAGAACAGTCAAGTACAACATTCCTAGAGTGAACATGTTTACACATGGGGAGGAATGTTTGTCCAGCCAGCAGGTAAACTTCCTGTTTCCTTCTGGGCTGGAACAGACTTCCTCTGCTTGTGACTAGAGGTGGGCGTGGCCTCACTTGTGCAGGTAACGACAAAAGCACAGGGCAGGGCAGCAATCTCTCTCTCTTTCACTACATGCATAGAAGAAGCAACATCTGCTTAGCCAAAGATGCTCTCTTGGCTCCAGCCAAGAGGACAAAGGGACTGTCTTCTTATGAGATAGATTCTAGGTGTATGTTACTTTTCTAAGCTAAGTCTACCTTCTGGGATCCGATAGTGAACAGAATGATATGTGAGTAAACCTTTTTATACTTTTGTAGAAGACTGTGTCGTGCCTTATCTTTTTTGAGGGAATAAGGGGGAAATACCAGAACAGTTATTATAAAGGCTGTGCTTCGGTTCTTACACTGTTTAAGAACATGCACATTTGATTTGGCTTTAAATGTGAACCAAATTCAATTTCTCCCCCCTCCTTAGTGAGTGGTAGCCTTCAGTAATGCCTGCTGCCAAATCTCACACTGAGGCTTTCTTGGAGATTACACACTTCTGATTCTATACAGCTACAAACTGAAGGAAACAATTGTGAAGTTATTAGCAATGACTCAATTATTATTTTTTTTATTTTTGGTTTCCACTGGGCAAATGTTACCAAGATGCATAAACATAAACAGCACAAAGACATTAGCATGGCATCTGGAAATTGCCAATTACCAACTCATTTCCCCCAAAAAACCTCACCACATGTTTTCTATTTTTACTATCTCAGAGATATCCTTTTACCCTTCATTCCTTGGCATAATTGCCATGGAAACAGAACAGCAAATTAAAATAGAAAAACATGGTTTATGTCCGCAATAAAATAAAATATACCCTAGAGTCAAAATAAGCTAGCAACAATAGCTTGATTTGTCTGCTTCTGTTTGATGTTTGATAATATAACTGAGGCTTTTGGGAGAAAATATTGGTGCCTTTCCTGATTTACAAAACCAGAACCTAGATACTAGGATTTCTGGCATATGTTTAAAACTATGTATGAATTTTCATGTTGAGGCACCACAATTTGTGGATAAACTATATGGACTTGACATCCGCATTAAATCAATCTATATTCATATTTGCCTAGCGATCGCTGCTGTGGTTTTAACAATTAAGTCTGGATTGTGTGCTCTACCAACAACCCAGTTGTGGCACCTTGTTCTCATCACAGCACGCTCCCAAAGTCAACCACTGAAACTTTATGCGTCTCACAATAGTCTATGGAATAGCCAAGAGGTCCATAGTCCACATAGGAAATCCTTGCCCATTCTGACAACCAGTTGTTAATAAATAATAATAATAATAATTTATACCCCGCCCATCTAGCTGAGTTTCCCCAGCCACTCTGGGCGGCTTCCAATCAAGTGTTAAAAACAATACAGTATTAAATATTAAAAACTTCCCTAAACAGGGCTGCCTTCAGATCTCTTTTAAAAAGAAGATAGCTGCTTATTTCCTTCACATCTGAAGGGAGGGCATTCCACAGGGCGGGTGCCACTACCGAGAAGGCCCTCTGTCTGGTTCCCTGTAACCTCACTTCTCGCAGTGAGGGAACCGCCAGAAGGCCCTCGGTGCTGGACCTCAGTGTCCAGGCTGAACGATGGGGGTTAAGATTTTGCTACCCCCAGATCAGAGAATGGTGTTGCACGATCCAGGTAAGCGATCTTAGCATATACATTTCTGTCTACCCATCAGCCTGGCCCTATTTTGCAAAGGAAAAGGAATTAGTAGCCTCTTGGGAGATGTTCGAGGTAGGGCAGTTTTGCTACACAAATTCTGAGGACCAGGTGCAGGTGGGGTCATCCATGGGATGTTCAAGCAAAGGTAAAGGAGTTCTGGAAAGATTTCAGCTGGGGTTCATCTTGGATTTGGAAGACAAGTAACCATTTGCGTTGCTCTGACAAGTCCCATCAATGGGCAGAGAGGGTGTTGTGCGAGAAAGGAATGAGTGCTAGGAATTCAAGCAACTTTGGAAGGCGAGAAATCACTGGAGTTCGACAGCAGCAGATCTGTAGGGTAGCAAGGCTCAGATGGATTATTGGGGGAAACTGCAAAGCCAATGACCCCCCTCCAAATCAGCACTCTCTGGAAGTTTTTATGGGTTTGTTGTTGTTGTTTAGTCGCTTAGTCGTGTCCGACTCTTCGTGACCCCATGGACCAGAGCATGCCAGGCACTCCTGTCTTCCACTGCCTCCCACAGCTTGGTCAAACTCCTGCTGGTAGCTTCGAGAACACTACCCAACCATCTCGTTCTCTGTCGTCCCCTTCTCCTTGTGCCCTCCATCTTTCCCAACATCAGGGTCTTTTCCAGGGAGTCTTCTCTTCTCATGAGGTGGCCAAAGTATTGGAGCCTCAGCTTCAGGATCTGTCCTTCCAGCGAGCACTCAGGGCTGATTTCCTTCAAAATGGATAGGTTTGATCTTCTTGCAGTCCATGGGACTCTCAAGAGTCTCCTCCAGCACCATAATTCAAAGCATCAATTCTTCGGCGATCAGCCTTCTTTATGGTCCAGCTCTCACTTCCATACATCACTACTGGGAAAACCATGGCTTTAACTATACGGACCTTTGTTGGCAAGGTGATGGTCTCTACTTTATGGGTTTACAGGTCCTCAACTGAGCCCGTCTCTCTGGTGTATCTCAGACTCAGGGCCTGTCCAATGAACACTCATGTCTCACAAGGCCCCAGTACTAATTCTCAGGCATTTCACATATTGACATATTTCTACCTCCCAGAATTGCAGTCAGGTTACTTTTTCTTTTTACTCCTTCCCTTGTGAAATTTTGGTCCTCTGCCTTTGTTTTAATTAAAAAAAAATCAGTGTGATATTTCCTAACATGAACATTTTTGCAAGCAGTTTCCCCTAGAATAAATCATTTTTATATGTTGCCTTTACCAATATATGCATTTTGATGCATACGTTCCCATAATATGCACGATTTTCTACATCTTATTTGGTTAGAGAACTACACTACAAAATTTAGGGGAAATGTGAATTTCAATGCACAGCTGTCTTTCAGTTTGCATATTCTTTTGGAAAGAGCAAATAGCTTTGCCGTAAAAGCCAAACTAGAATGAATTTCTCTTCTTCTTCCTACCATTTAAAATATTTCATCTTATCCAAACTTCATACCTTCTTCTTTCGCTTTAAGTAGGCAATTCAGGATTATTTTTCAACTGTGTGTGTCAGTATTTATGAAACATTTAAGGTAATTCAGTGGGCGACTGGCTAAAAATGAACGAGCCAGAGAGATATTTACAAATTATTTCTTTCTATTGAGCTCAGGATATTGTTATATATTGCGCTGCTCTTTCATGGCGCGTATGAGTTTAATGTGATATTAATTTATTCAGTACCATCTGAAATGCTGCAGCTTTTCATGTCAACTCAATGGGGAGCACTAAAAATCACAAAAAAAGCATTGAAACACTTTTAATGAAACTTTAAAAAACTGAAACTGGCAGGAGAGAAAGAGATGATAGATGGCAGGTGTAGTTCAAGATGCTTATTAAAATAATCTCCTGCTGAGCAGTTTACATCTCACACTGGCTTCTCTGGCCCTCACTTAATTTTTTTTATTATTAGACAGTATTAACATATTCTCTGTGGCTTGTAAAATGAAAAGCAAGGGGGAGAATCAAGATAATATATTACAAAAGGTTGTATCCAAAGTAGTGCTGAGAAGCAGGGCAGCGGGAGTTCTGTTGCATTAGGGGAAATCCTTTTGCTGATGGACCGTCCCATCCAAAAGTTTATGTGGCTATGGCACAAAAGGTTATGTCTATTTCTAAGATTTGGAAGCACCTGACTTAGCACCAAAGACCTCTTCTGAAATATCGTACATAGTTCTGGGCTGGATAACCTTAGATATATGGCTCTGAGAGCAGATTCAGTATACAAGATGTGTTGGTGGGGGGAAATATAGAAAAGAGAATTTCTGGATGCCAAGATTCAAGTTTGGGACAACCCCAGTAGAGATTAAAAAACCAGAAGACATGCAGCAAAGCAAAGCGTATAAATACAGTAGTACCTTGGGTTACGTACGCTTCAGGTTACAGACGCTTCAGGTTACAGACTCCACTAACTCAGAAATAGTACCTTGGGTTAAGAACTTTGCTTCAGGATGAGAACAGAAATCGTGCAGCGGTGGTGCAGCGGGAGGCCCCAATAGCTACATTGGTACCTCAGGTTAAGAACAGTTTCAGGTTAAGAACGGACCTCCAGAATGAATTAAGTTCTTAACCCGAGGTACCACTGTATAGGCTGTTAGACCTTTAAAATATGTGCCCCTCCAAGTGAATTCCAAAAGGTCCCCTTAAAAAGTTTCTTTCCAAAGTTTCTACCTTCTATCAGCATAGGAAAAGACAACACATTTGGCAAGTTAAAAATGGGCTTACTTACAAACGCTTCAAAGGTCAGGTTCATGCACTTCCAAAAAGTTGTGCAGGTAGAACTTAGCTTAGTTACAAAATGGTGTAAGTTTCTAGATCATTGGTATAGGAACTCAAGAGAGTCAGGGAACAACCAGCTCAAACCTCTCCACACGCTGAGCATCTCAAGTAGACTTAATACAAAAGTAGGCTTGATTACAAGTGGCCTGGCAGGACAGCCTGCTCTATGGCATTAACCCCTTTATGCACTAACTAGACATGTTGGTTATATGAGGCTGGCTATCCCACAACATGAGACTAAGGAGATCGTAAAATATCTGTTCTTTCTCATCTTGCAATTCAATTTTAGAGAATCTGCAATAACGCATACAATATTCTTTTTGAGGTAATCTCTTAAGAAATACCCTTAATGAACTAAGAAAAAGCTTGAGCTTCAATAAGATTCACAAATCCCAGACAAAGTTGATCTCCTTCATCCCAGGCTGGGACAAAGAACGCAACTTCCCCCAAAGAATCACGAGAGCTGTAATTTCTCCTACACAGAGCTACAATACCCAGCATCCCGAACTATAGTTCCCAGGATTGTATGAGGAAAGTAATGTGCTTAGGAAGTGAGAGAGGCTGAAATCTGTCCCATTCTTGTTCATCACTGCAGCCGACAGTGGGCCAATCAGAACACAGAGAAGAAAAACTATAGAGGTAAAAAACTATAGAGGAGCAACTATCCACATTTTATCAATAAGCCAAGACCTGCAACTGTGGTTCTAATGCCTGTAGTGTTGGTAGTTTTCCCCAGTGGGCAGATGCTCCCTGTTTCTGCCATATACAAATGGAAAATTAGTACAGTCGTACCTTGGAAGTCGAACGGAATCCAACTTTTGAAACGGTTCGGAAACCAAGGTGTGGCTTCCAATTGGCTGCAGGAAGCTTCTGCAGCCAATCAGAAGCCATGTAAGCTGTGTCGGACGTCCGGGTTCCAAAGAACGTTTGCAAACCGGAACAATCACTTCTGGGTTTGTAGTGTTTGGGACCCAAAACGATTGACTTGCAAGTCTTTCGAGATCCAAGGTACGGCTGTATTGTGGAAGAAGAAAAACAGGATTTTCCATTAAATGTTTTCAGAATCAGGAAAGCCTCCATGTGAGCCTTGTGCCAAATTCAATAACAGTTAGAAATTATTGCTACACAGATAAATAAAAATAAATAAATTCCCACGCCAGACCTCTGAGGTTTACAAGGGGTGAAGCTTGTTGCACCACCTTTGCAGAATGCAGAGGTAAATTGGTTATTATTTTGAAGAAATCCTAGCAAGATGCCTAAAAGCAAGGAATAGCAGGTGTTTAAGACAATCCAAGGCAATTTAATAGGAATAAAACACACACGCCCATGTGTTTCATCAGGACTTATCATAAAAGCTTCATAGCTCGGTTAATATATATGCCAATTTCTCACTCATCTACAAGTCTATGGCTAGACCTCAGCGGTGTGCTTCCATTATTAACTAGTTGCTGTATAGATTACGTTTCCAATTCTGATGGAGCCGTGAAACTGATAATAGCGTGTAGGGCAGTACTGATGTGATTGTCATGGAATTTACTCTGGGCGCTTCCAGTCTGTCACAGTTTCCGGGTGGGATTCAGTCACGCATTGGCAGGTTCAGGTTGTGCAACTGTAGTTGGGATGCCTTGCATAGCTAAAAGATCAGTCCTTTTTTGAGATAAGGAAAGTGATGAGAAAATGCTCTGGAAAGGAGAAGATGTTTTGATGCAACGTCATCTAGCCTCCGCCAACAAATCAGACCCGAGTTCTCATTAAACAGCCAACATTGTCTAATCTCCCTGCAAATAAATCAGGATGAGTGCTAGAGCAATTCCCCTGTGAGGGGAAAAAAGGTAGTAATAACTGGGCTTTTTTAGTTACAGGTAGGTAGCCGAGTTGGTCTGCCGTAGTCAAAACAAAATAAAAAAAATCCTTCCAGTAACACCTTTGTTGTTGTTTAGTCGTTTAGTCGTGTCCGACTCTTCGTGACCCCATGGACCAGAGCACACCAGGCAATCCTGTCTTCCATTGCATCCTGCAGTTTGGTCAAACTCACACTGGTAGCTTCGAGAACACTATCCAACCATCTCGTCCTCTGTCGTCCCCTTCTCCTTGTGCCCTCAATCTTTCCCAACAGCAGGGTCTTTTCCAGGGAGTCTTCTCTTCTCATGAGGTAGCCAAAGTATTGGCGCCTCAGCTTCAGGATCTGTCCTTCCAGTGAGCACTCAGGGCTGATTTCATTCAGAATGGATAGGTTTGATCTTCTTGCAGTCCATGGAACTCTCAAGAGTCTCCTCCAACACCATAATTCAAAAGCATCAATTCTTCAGCGATCAGCCTTCTTTATGGTCCAGCTCTCACTTCCATACATCACTACTGGGAAAACCATAGCTTTAACTATACAGACCTTTGTTGGGAAGGTGATATCTCTGCTTTTTAAGATGCTGTCTACGTTTGTCATTGCTTTTCTCCCAAGAAGCAGGCGTCTTTTAATTTTGCGGCTGCTGTCACCATCTGCAGTGATCATGGAGCCTTAGAGACCAACTAAGTTTGTTCTTGGTATAAGCGTACATGTGCATGTATCTGAAGAAGTGTGCATGCACACGAAAGCTCATACCAATAACAAACTTAGTTGGTCTCTAAGGTGCTACTGGAAGGAATTTTTTTATTTTGTTTGGGCTTTTTTAATTTTAAGAAAAAGCAAGTAAGAGGGGAGGAGACATGACAGAGGCATAATAAAAAAAATATGCACCGTGTTAGAAGATGCTAGAATCTGGGGTCATCCAACGAAGCAAAAGGTTGGAGGATCCAGGACAGAAAAAGAAGCAGCTTGCCTTCATACAGTAAATAAACTATGGCATTGGCTATCACAAGATGCAACTTGGATGGCTTGAAAATGAGATTAGGCAAGGCTGTCTATGGCTATGGCTCAAGATCGCCAGCCTCAGAGACAGTGCTGTTGGCATCCAACTGGCATGGGAGAAAATGATGGAGTGTGCATTGGGGGTGAATTCAAACTGTTGGAAGGTTTCAGCACCTGCTGTGGCTGTAGAGACCAATATGGGAGAGACATGTTTTGTTGCAGCTGGGGCAGATGAAGGCGTCTGGTTGCGCTGCTGCAGATGCACCATGGTCTTTCTTCTCTCTGTGCTCCTCCCAGCAGTCATTCCGCCTCTGGTCACTACTACAGATGCACAACCTGACTGTCTCCAGGCACCGAACATGCTTGGAATGTGGGCTTGGAAGAGCACATCTTTGTTTGAGACTCTGTCATGCCACGTGATGCCCAAAATCTTCCTGATGCGGTGCAAGCGGAAGGCATTGAGGTGTCACTCCTGGAGGTTGCAAGTTGCTGATGACTCACTACAATAAAGCAGCATGCTCAACATGCAAACTTCGTAGACCTTCATCTTGGTGGTGGACGTCAGAGACAGTATGTTTCTGTTTAACAGCTGATGGGGCAATTGTATGCAGTTTAACAACTGGGAGAGGGCAATTGTGCTCACGTGCTGCTTGTGAGTGTGCTGGTCCCGGGGGATTACTGTGCTGCGTGGTCCAAGTCCAGTCCGAGGTCGAGGGTGTGGTATGGAGGCTGTCCGTCAAGGCAGAAGCGGGGTCCAAGGCAAGGAGTCGGGTGTGGTCCGGAGCTCTGGCAGAAGAGCAGGACAGGGTGCCGGAAGGAACAGGTTACCAACGATGTTGCTCCCGCAACCTGGGACTGGGCTGACTGGCTTTTATCTGCCCCGAGGCATAGGGTGGTCCCGGCCCACAGGTGACTCGCCTCGCATGGCCTGGAGGCGAGCACTCCTCCTGCGAGAACATAGTTCCCTCCGCCTCTCTGCCCTGAGCCTCTGCAGCTCAGGAGAGGCTGGAGGGTTACTGGACCCAGAGGCAACCTCACCTTCCCCTGACGGGGCTGAGAGTGGAGCACCTATAGGCAATGGGTCACCTCCAGAGCCAGAGCAGATTCAGCTGGTGTCTGCTCCTGAGGATCTGGCACAGGTGAGGGCCCTTCAGATTCAAGCCCCAGCCCCGGCTCAGCTGGTCCTGGAGGCGGGGACTCCTGTGCAGGCTGGGATTCCTCAGGTTCAGCCTCTGAATCAGATTCCCAGGCCATCACAGTGAGCTTCCTACCACCGTGTGCTTGGCCACTGTGAGACCAGAATGATGGTCTCTAGACCATCATTCTGGGTCCTTGTTCTGATCCAGCTGGGCTCTTCTTGTGTTTTTATGTCACCCTTTTTCTGCCTTGAAAGAAACCCATTAACGGAGAGCCGTTCAAGAGGGGCAAGGCCCCCGTTTCTCCTTGGCAGAGGTCTAGAGCCGAGCAATCCCATCAAAGATGCATTTTCTTTCAGGTCATGTAACCCATTACGATCGCATTATAATTGTCCCCCAACTGTTGTGGAATGTCCTGCTCCCTTGGTTAACGTGTGAAGGATAGCAGTGTGCTCATCTTCCCTGGCTTGCTCCCTGCTATAACGGATATAATTGCAAATGCACTGTCAGACAGAGCCTCCCAATAAACTACAGTGTCCTGAAGTGTCATTAGAGAAGAGCAAATGGGGTCAAGCTCACTTTCAATACGCTGCCATCTCCAAAGCAGCGGGGATGAGGGAGGGATGGAAAACAGCCACATAAACCACAAGGCTCTCGGACAGTCATTATAACACCTCACCATAAGAGGCATTCTACAGATTGTGGAGGGACTCCCTTTTCCTCCTGAGATGTCCTATCCCTTAGTGAAAGAATTGTTTCCCAACTCTCCATTTCCAAAGAAGAACTGCACAAGACGGCAGGGCACAAAAATATTTTTTTGCATGTTGAAATCTTTTATTAAAGTTTTTCATGATAAGAGAATAGAGAATGAGCAGGAAGAAGAAAGGAAATAGAGAAGAAAAAGGAAAGGGGAAAAGAACAATAAAGAAAAATAAAAAGGACTTCTGATTTTCCATTTCATAAGAAAAAGGCATTTAAGGCATTCAGTCCACAATGACTAACAACAACAACAACAACAACAACAACAACAACAATAATAATAATAATAATATATTATTTATACCCCGCCCATCTGGCTGAGTTTCCCCAGCCACTCTGGGCATTTCCCAATCAAGTGTTAAAAACAATACAGCATTAAATATTAAAAACTTCCCTAAACAGGGCTGCCTTCAGATGTCTTTTAAAGATAGGATAGTTGCTTATTTCCTTCACATCTGAAGGGAGGGCGTTCCACAGGGCGGGCGCTACTACTGAGAAGGCCCTCTGCCTGGTTCCCTGTAACCTCACTTCTTGCAATGAGGGAACCACCAGTAGGCCCTCGGCACCAGTGGCGTAGCGTGGGTTGTCAGCACTCGGGGGCAAGGTAAGTAATTTGCGCCCCCTAACCCATGGATTTTAGTAGGGGCAGAGAGCTGCGAGTGCGAGCGGCCCCCCCCCCGATGTTGCGCCCGGTGCGGCCGGCCCCCCCTGCACCCCCCACGCTACGCCACTGCTCGGCACTGGATCTCAGTGACTGGGCTGAACGACATCTTCTCTACTTTCTGTTAAGCAATATTTCCTTTCAATAAAAGCATCTCAAAATCACTCATTTCCTTTCCCCATGAAAAGTCCAAGAGGACTTTCCAAATTATTACTCCTAATAGTAAATGTCATCTGAGCTTCTTCAACTTGACCTCCGGTAATTCCCACCACCATGCCTCCATGCTGAGTGACAACAGTAAATTCTTCCGCTGTGTCCGTGTTAGTGTCTCTCCACTGTGATCGCATATTGAAACAACATTCCTTAATTGAAGAGCGCAAAATGATTCTGTACAAAACCCTGTTAAGAACTGTGTGGCATGGAATGTTGAGAGACTGACATTTCTTTCCACTTTTCACAAATTCTCCAAGTGTGGGCAGGTGACACACATGCCAAGTCTGACTCCAGTATCCCAGGGCATGCTGTGCCCAGCTCCTTGAAGTCCCTGACAGTCCTTGTGCTTAGCAAGGCTAGCACCTTCCCACCCTCCTATGTTTTACAGCTGCAAAGGAGAACTGTGTCTTAGATGCTAGGATCCAGGCTGCTGATGCTAAACAGCTGCTTCAAGCTAGAGGCATATGGTTTAGCTGCTTTTGGAAAGAGAGAGTTGACCAGGTTGACCATTTGGCCAGCAAGGCACCTCTTATGTCAGGAGTCCCCAAACTAAGGTCTGCGGGCTGGATAAGGCCCGAGGGACTCGTTTATCCAGCCCGCGGCGACCCCCGCTGCCCACACTTACCGGCACTGCACTGTGTAGCTGCCCACTTCTGGGTCGGAGGAGCACTGGAAATAGCTTGTGCGCATGCACAAGCGTTGTGCGCATGTGCAAACATTGTGCGCATGTGCAATGTTATTTCCTGTGCACATCCGGGTCGGAGGAGGCCCGTGCACATGCACACAAGCTATTTCCGGTGCTCCTCCAACCTGGAAGTGCGCCGGAAATAGCGTGTGCGCACACATATGGCCATGCGCTCCCCGGCACGATTGGCGCTGGAGACACCAGCCTGAGGCACGGTAAGTTTGCTGAGCCCTGTCTTATGTCAATTGCAGAGCAATTCCCCTCCACCCGCCCTGAAGACGTCAGAGAAGAAAAAAGAATAGCTACGGAGAGACAAAGTGCAGTTATTTGTGTACTGTCATGCACCTACCTCTCTTCTTTCTCTTCCACTTTTACTGCCGTCTGCTTGGCACAATTTCTTCCAAAGTACATAATGGGGTTCACTCGCAAAGGCATTTCTTTGTCCTTTGGCAATTTCGCAAGGTCATTGCGTAACATTCCACTCTCGCGCTCCAGCTTTTCGATGGAATCGGAATAGGCCGCGTGTTCTTTCTTGGACAAATCTATCATCTGTTGAAGGAATTGTTTTGTTTTATGTTTGTTTGTTTTTTTATAAAAAAGATCAGTTTGTTTACAACTTCATCATAATTGAATTCACACAATTCAACAAAGAAACAGGCACGGGGCAATATTTTCACTGCTTATTTACCATATGTAATCATACAGCATTTATTGTAAATGATAACCCTCACAGAACTGCCTCCAGAAATAGCAAACAAGACAAATGGGTAGAAAGGATAATAGCCTGTGTAACACAAAAAAAGCACCATATTACAATTGCTCAATGAACCCTGCAAACTGCGTTTTCATTTTCTTTTTTTCAAATCACTCAACACATTTGAACTGCTTGCCTCAGAAGTCTTAAAGAGGCACATAAGACATCCTTAGCTGCCAGAGTTGTAAATATTTTCATTATAACGCTCCCTCAAGTTATGCTTCCAGAAAGAGAGAATTGTAGAAAAATGCTGAAGTTGTAACTACATAATTCCTTCAAAATCTTTATGTATAAAATTGCAATATCCTCGTGTCAATGAGAAAAATTGCCTTAAAAGTGCTGACTAAAAAAGCATAACCAATGCCATGTTAAATATTTTGGAGGCGGTTTATTAAGGAAACGGGAGACATGATCCCACTGATTAAAACAGAGCAAACTCTCACACACAAACTTTCCTTTTCCATTAAAAAGCAATGGGACTTTTACAAAATGTTTAATTTGCTTAGTTGCTACAAAGTTAAATCATAGATTTGCAGTGACACTAAGAACTACAAGGGGAGATGGTTTTTCATGGGATGGGATATGAAATATGCAAGGGACACACACACATATATTTATTTTGTAATGCAATGAACTCTTCACACCTCAGTGGGAGTTAAAAGAGGGAAAAAGCTCAAATTTTGCTCTCACACACTCCATTATCATTCAGCTGTGCTGGATCTGAACTTCAACCACTTCGTATAAACAGCCTAATTCACCATACACTTAAACTGAAATACTTGACTATAAGCTGATTTACAGCACAATCCTAAGGATGTTTATTCAGAAGTTGGAGCTTGATGGAACTCACTCTCTAGAGTTTAGAAAGTATGTTTAGGATTACAGCCTTCATCCCATTTACTTCAGACCTGAAGTCTCTCTCGTAATAGGCTTGTGGGTTTTTGCATTCCTTAACAAAAACAGGTCTTCAGATAAAACATCTTTGCGGGTTTATCTGATCACTGGGGCTTTTATTGAATGGCAGATAAAAAAAGGGAGACATGAATGCCAGCGGGCTCTCCAAAGCGATATTACTGGCTGTTAAGGACAAATATAATATTTTGAGTCTGCATTTCTTTTCCAGGTTGAAAAGCACTTGATGGTGGAGACAAGGGTTTATTCCCATATTTCCCCCTTGATTTATCAGAGAGGTAGAAGCTGTGGCCCTCCATATATTGCTGGACTCCATTTCCCATCAGCTACATCCAATATATCATGGAGCGTCTTTTACCAGCTGAAGTTGATACCCCAGTTATGTTCCTATGTGGATGGGGATAACTTGGGCTTAGTCGTTTTTCTTGTTCCACTGTTTTTATCGAATAATGGCTCTTTCATGCTGGATTGTTTTGTTAACATTTTACTGTAAGTTGTCTAGAGCAGGGGTCAGCAAGGTTTATCTTGCCTGGACCAGATCGGTCCCGCGGAGATCCCTCTGTGGGCCGGATTGTGCGCGTGCCCACAATCTGCGGCGCCTGCGCATGCACAGACGCGATATCCAGTGCCTGCGTCTGTGCAGATGCAATTTCTGGTGCCGTGGAAGCAAGTTCCTGCGCTGCGCTGCACCGGTTTAGCACAGCACGAGAGCGGCTGGCTTCGTTCAGGGACGGCTTGTAGGCCGGTCAAACGACCTCCGTGGGCTGCTTCTGGCCCATGGGCCTTAGGTTGCTGACCCCTGGTCTAGAGGATGCGCCAGCAGTGCTTAAGAAATTGAATTAACCAATTTTGTTTTTGTTATTACTACTAATCATAATCATCATAGAAAATTGTATGATTCTATTTATGATTATATGATTCTATTTGCAGATGATTCACTGCAGATAGTGACAGCAGTCATGAAATTAAAAGACACCTGCTTCTTGGGAGAAAAACAATGACAAACCTAGACAGCATCTTAAAAAGCAGAGACATCACCTTGCCGACAAAGATCCGTATAGTTAAAGCTATGGTTTTCCCAGTAGCGATGTATGGAAGTGAGAGCTGGACCATAAAGAAGGCTGATCGCCGAAGAATTGATGCTTTTGAATTATGGTGCTGGAGGAGACTCTTGAGAGTCCCATGGACTGCAAGAAGATCAAACCTCTCCATTCTTAAGGAAATCAGCCCTGAGTGCTCACTGGAAGGACAAATCCTGAAGCTGAGGCTCCAATACTTTGGCCACCTCATGAGAAGAGAAGACTCCCTGGAAAAGACCCTGATGTTGGGAAAGATTGAGGGCACAAGGAGAAGGGGACGACAGAGGACGAGATGATTGGACAGTGTTCTCAAAGCTACCAGCATGAGTTTGACCAAACTGCGGGAGGCAGTGGAAGACAGGAGTGCCTGGCGTGCTCTGGTCCATGGGGTCACGAAGAGTCAGACACGACTAAATGACTAAACAACAACAACAACAATTTGCAAAGGGGTTGGGAAGTTTAGCAGACGTTTCAAAAACTTTAAATGGAGGCCTTGAACAGCTCAGATTTGTTAATTAAACACACCACTCTGGAGTGCAGCATTCCAACGAACTAATAATAATAATAAATTTTATTTATATCCCGCCGTCCCCAGCCGAAGCCGGGCTCAGGGCGGCTAACAACAATAAAACTAAATTCTTGTTTCAATATCAAGATGCTTTGTGTTTTCGAAAAAGACAAGAAGTAATCAGCATAAAAACTATCAAGTGTAAAAGATTCATGTAATATCCTCAAGCTTAGACACTGTGCGAGTGATTTCCTGTGGGTGGAATGGAAAATAAAAGCAAGTTTTGATAGACAAGATCAGTGGCCATTCTGCTGTTACTTCCCAAAGAGGCCCACCCAGATTATAAATATAAACAACTTATGTGATTTAACAGTTGCTTGGTGTGCTATATGCCCTTGATTTCCCCACCCTCTCTTTGAAAGCTGATTCAGGTACACTACACTCAGACACAAACACTTCAGCATGGTGTGGTCTTAGGCTGCAGGCCACGGGACTGACCCTGCTCATGTGGTTTTATGTTATTCCCAACATGGTCCTGCAGGGTGGGATCACACTATGCTGAAATAGTTCCGACATATGGTTAGGAAGGCAAATATGTGTCAAAACAGCACTTCAGGGCACAGGTGGGGAACCGCACATTTAAATGTTAACACACACACACACACGTATATATCTATATGCTTCCATACACACTGCCTAGGCTTGCGCTCAGGGGAGGTCAATTTGGTGATGCTAACACAGATATTTGACTTCAAGCATGTAGCCGCGACTCCCCTTGCAATTTCTGGTGGTGCAGGAAGAACAGCAGCGCTGTTAATTGCTTATTAGCACAATTTAAACTGCAAGGTCTACAGGTGTCATCATGGACATAGCCAAGGGTGCTAGATCCACAACTATTTTTGAAAAGCGTTGAAAGTACTCAATTATCTGAGGTTCTCCCCTAGCCCCCAGCAGAAGCCTGATACAGTGGTGCCTCACAAGACGAAAATAATCCGTTCCGTGAGTCTCTTCGTCTAGCGTTTTTTTCGTCTTGCGAAGCAACCCACTTAGCGGATTAGCGCTATTAGTGGTTTAGCGGCTATTAAAGGCTTAGCGGCTAAAAGGCTATTAGCGGCTTAGCGGCTTAGAAAGAGGGGGGGGAGCGGAAAAAATCGCAAGACTCGCAAGACGTTTTCGTCTTGCGAAGCAAGCCCATAGGGAAATTTGTCTTGCGAAGCGCATTGAAAAACGGAAAACCCTTTCATCTAGCGGGTTTTTCGTCTTGCGAGGCATTCATCTTGCGGGGCACCACTGTACCCACAATGCCTTATTTATGGGGTATTTTTAACCGTGATTTTCCAAGAAAAGCTTGACAACTTGGATTTCTTTAAAAAATCTCAACAACTTTGGCCGCCCCCTGTAACAAAAATCCTGGCTACGCCCATGGGTGCCACACCCAAATAATCCCAACAAGAAATTCAGAAAAGTAATGCAGATCAGCAAATACAGCTAAGAAACTGCAGGTTATAGGGAAGAGATATGAGCAGGAACGTTGGAAAGATTTTCATGTGTATGCTAGGAGTATAAACCCCAGAATGCTTGGTTCTGTATGATAAGTGTAAGATTAGCGTTATGTCAAATGGTCTTATTTCCTGCTGTAGTCTTGTCCCCCCCCCCACTCCCTGCCCATATTCTATGAGGCAATCGCTTCCTTAAACGTCAATAGGTGCTAATCTCCGTAAGGACCAAATGACCTGCACTGCTTTTTATTCTGTTTGCATACCTGTTGTTTCCCTAACATTTTCTCTTTTATCTCTAACTCCGTTTGTAACTGCCTTTCCAGTAGAGCAGCTTTCTCCATGATAGTTGCTATAGTAATCTCCTTCTGATGAAGCTCTTCTGTCAGGTCAGAGATTTCCGTCCTCATTCTTTCCACCTCAGAGCGATGGGACTGTTCTTCCTGATAAAGGCGGTCCCTTATCTGCAGCGAAAAGGGAAGAATGAGCGCTGGCATTGCAGATAGCATCGTTTTTTTCACATACCACCAACTTTTGGGGTTCTCCGTTTCCAACACAGCAACCCTACCAGCCGTGTGAGCGATAGCGCAGAGATTTAGAAAGGCTTACGATTCAGACCAGCTTCTTTGTGTTTCAGTTTAGAGTTCACACTTTCCACCTCCTCTCTTGTTTAAACGCTACATGCCAAGAATCATAGGAGCCAACTCTGAGTGGGCATGGGGGGCTTCAGCCCCCACAATAAAATATTTGAGGAGGCTGGGCCCCAACAAAGTTGACTGGCATTCCCATTCAAATGGTGTGTGTATACTGTGTCATGTGATCGATTTTGTGGGGCGGGGCTAACCTGGGCCCCCACAATATTTTATCCAAGTTGGCACCCCTGCCGAAAGGAAGTCAAGTGAAAGAAAATTTACCCACCAACGTTAATGTGCCCGGCAGTCCAGCCTCTGAAAGCGTAATGCTGGTGGTCAACAATAGAGGTTTAAAGACTGTCTCAAGGAAAATCTAAAAAAATGTTGTATAAACACTGCCAACTGGGAAACACTGGCCTGTGAGTGCTCCAGTTGGAGAACAGCCTTTACCCAAGGTGTCATGGACTTTGAAGACACTCGAACTCAGGATGCAAGGGAGAAATGTGCTAGGAGGAAGGCACGCTTGGCAAATCCACACCGTGATCAACTCCGACCAATGTCCCCACTGTGGATGGACGTGTGGGTCCAGAATTGGCCTCCACAGTCACTTTGTTAAAACCGTGTTTATGGAAGACAATCTTACTCGGCTACGAGTGATTGCCAAAGAAGAAGAAGAAGGAGGAGGAGGAGGAGGCTAGTTTCTAACACATTCCTCTTTATCTGCCACCCAGATGAACAAGAGGCATTTTCAGAGGTCAAGGACACATCCCAGCCAGTCAAAAACATTCAGAATTTGAAGCAGGATGCAACCTGGGGAGATTTCGAAGAGGAATGGAGGCAGGGAGGTCCCCATTTTGCTCCCTGCCCACCACTGTTTTAAAACATTCATAGGATGAAAGTGGTTAGTGGGCTATCAAGCTGCATATATTGCCTTGTTGGTCCTTCACTTTACTGTGATCACCACACAGCAAACGCGACTTGTTCTGTTCTGTTCAGTTCTGAGCAGAATTGCAAAATGCCATTTCTGGCATTCGCGAAAACAGAAGGATATCTGCATCAGCAAACAAATGCTCAGAGTATGTTCCGTCAATGCTGTTGATGTCACAAAGTGTAATGTTACACTGTTTGGATGTGATGTTGACCAATTCGTACCCTGGAGAGTGAGCGTCAGGCAAGCAGTTGTATGTCGATTCCCTTCTGCACTCTTATTTACGGAGAAAACTCAGACACAGGGAAATCCTTCACCTTGCAATTCAAGGTATTCTCTTATCCCTATAGCGAAGAGAGTGGGAAGGAGTTTGGGATAGCAAGCCCAGAAGCCCAGGGCCTACCCCCAAATCTTCTCCAATGAGAATCTGGAGAGGCAAAGGAATTTTCCAAAAGGGCTAAATGGTTAGAAACTACTTATGTCAGCTTTAAAAGCAGGTTGCACGTAGTAACCAGAGTCTACTGTTCCCCCTCTAAGCAAGGAAAGTCAATAGTTAAAGTACCAGGTACTACCAGAAATAACTTTTAGCAGCTCACTAAAGAGAAAACATGATAAAAATAAATAAAGGCTATGCTGACATAGTGTTACAAAATATATATATATATATATAAAATAGCCCCACTCTCAGAGAAAATAAGCTTGCCACTAGTGTTATTTAATGGGTTGTTCTATGCTATTAGCTTTGAAGGTCACATTTCCTGTACCGCTTCGCTCTCCCCCGAGAGTATAAAGAAGCTTGTGGGTTTTCATAAGTTTTCTGCCAATAACAAATAGCGAGATGCCAATAAATCCTCCTGTTTCTTAGAACAATACAGCCCTTCTGGATGCCAATATAAAAAGGGCCAATCAAGCAACGTTCAGTTGTATTCTGTTTCCTTATGAATTGCCATTGATTTTCATTGCACTCTTACATGCAATGTGCCCCTTCGGCGATATTAAGGGTTACTGGGCACATGCTTCAGACACGCTGGAGATCCATTTCAAAGTCACTAAGAACCAAGGATGTCTCTCGCCTTAAAAACTGATGGCTTTAGGAGGCTAGTGTAAATGAAATCAACGCTCTTAAATGCTGCAATATTTAAAAGCCCCCCCCCCCCCAGTTCCTCAGGCAGCTTCTGCCCACCTGTGCCCTCCAGATGTTTGGATTACAACTCCAGACAGAAGTACTGTTATTGGGGGTGTTATGTACTGAGTTGAATAGGATCCAAACTGCAGCAGTCTGATTGGTCCTAGAACAATAGGATCCAAAATGCAGCAGTCTGATTGGTCCTAGAACAATAGGATTCAGAATGCAGCAGTCTGATTGGTCCTAGAACAATGCAGCAGTATGATTGGTTGGCAGGAACCACCCAATCCTGCTCCAGATAGAAGTGAATCCACAACCTGATTGGCTTACAGTAGAATTCCGGAATTAGCCAATCATGTGCAGCCCATTGTGTAAATAATGTATATAAAGCAGATACTGTGAGGGGACTTCGTTCATTCCTCCTCACCACTATGAGCTGAATAAAGAGCCTGAAATCACTTTGCGACTTTGAGTATATTTCACTGGCGACGAGGATGGGATCCAGCTGAGCTGACTGCCACACACAGCACCGCAGCACCGCCACCTGCCGCACCGCTGCCTCGCACCGTGTATCCAGGCTTCAGCTCCGGGACACAAGGAACTCAGAATGGCAGCCAACAGCAGCTTCTCGCCATTCAACCCAGCATCTGGAGACTGGGAAGCGTACGCCTCCCGTTTCACCTTCCTCCTAGAAGCCAAAGGGGTCACCGATGAAGAAGACGCCAAGAAGAGGGCGATATTCTTCAGTGTCTGCGGAGAGGAGACGTTTGAAATCGCCCGGGCTCTCCTTGCGCCTGAAGACGTCGCTACTGTTCCATACAAAACAATAATGGAACAGCTGAAGGGGCACTTTTCGCCGCAGCCCTCAGTGGTGGCTCGTCGAAATGCCTTCTACGCAAAGCGGCAAGCCCCTGGGGAAACCATAACTGGGTTTGTGACCTCTCTCCGCCAAGCCGCCCGGTTCTGCAACTTCTCAGAGCTGGAGAACATGCTTCGTGACCGCCTCGTCAGTGGCCTGAAGGATGAGAAGCTGCAATGACGCCTCTACGCTAAGAAGGACCTAACGTTCCAGGTCACTCTGGAGGAGGCCCTGGCAACGGAAGCTGCCGAGAGGTCGACGCAAGAGGCACGGCCGAGCCTGCCATCCCAACCGAGGGTCCACCACGAAGATCTCACCGACGACTCAGGATCCGACAGGGAGGAGGTGCACCGAGTACAGCAGCGCACTCAAGCAGTGCACAGACCACAGCTGCCTCGACGAGAAGGAGGGAACTGCGCAAGCTGTGGGGAGAGTCACGAGAGGAGGACCTGCCGTTTCCGCAACGCAGAGTGCAGGCAGTGCAGAAAATCGGGACACATTGCCCGGGTGTGTCGGGCTCGGCCCACCCGACACCAGGCATCAGATGACCAATCCAAGAGCCCCAGGTCCCGGGGCCCAACGCACCAAGGCAACTCGACGGAGCTCACGGACTGCCAGGTATACCAGTTGCCCCACCCCAACGTAGAGAAAATTTATGTAGAGGTACAGATAGAGGGGGCCCCATGCCGCATGGAGCTCGACACGGGTTCAACTCTATCCATAATCTCGGCAAGGACCTTAAGGAAACTGTGTCCTACTGGGGGTCCCAAACTCAGGCCGGCCCCATTCACCCTACGGGACTTCCAGAAACGTAAGGTCCCCACCGACTCTGAGTATATTTCAGGGGGACAGGGGGCGGGCAGGTGTGGAGGACTCCCTGGTCCTGAATGGGGTAACTGTGCACCTGAAGGACCAGGTGCGCAGCCTGGGAGTCATTTTGGGCTCACAGCTGTCCATTGAGGCCCAGGTTAATTCTGTGTCCAGGGCAGCTGTCTACCAGCTCCATCTGGTACGCAGGCTGAGACCCTACCTGCCCTCAGTCTGTCTTGCCAGAGTGGTGCATGCTCTAATTATCTCCCGCTTGGACTACTGCAATGTGCTCTACGTGGGGCTACCTTTGAAGGTAACTCGGAAACTGCAATTAATCCAGAATGTGGTAGCTAGACTGGTGACTGGGAGCAGCCGCCGAGACCATATAACACCGGTCCTGAAAGATCTTCATTGGTTCCCAGTACGTTTCCGAGCACAATTCAAAGTGTTGATGCTGACCTTTAAAGCCCTAAACGGCCTCGGTCCTGTATACCTGAAGGAGAGTCTCCACCCCATCATCCAGCCCAGAGACTGAGGTCCAGCACTGAGGGCCTTCTGGCGGTTCCCTCGCTGCGACAAGTGACATTACAGGGAACCAGGCAGAGGGCCTTCTTGGTAGTGGCGCCCACCCCCCTATGGAACGCCCTCCCAGCAGATGTCAAGGCAATAAACAACTATTTTACTTTTAAAAGACAATTGAAGGCGGCCCTGTTTAGGGAAGTTTTTAATGTCTGACGCTGTATTGTTTTTAATATTTGGTTGGAAGCTGCCCAGAGTGGCTGGGGAAACCCAGCCAGATGGGCAGGGTAAAAATAATAAATTATTATTATTATGATGTAATCCACATGGGCAGAGACCAACAGGCCTGGTTAGCATTCAGTGGGACTTGACAGCATGACCTCTAACAGGCTGCAAAATTATACATACAGGTATGAAGTTTACGGCATGTAATGCCCTAAGAGAGAATATTATGAAAATGATATACAGGTGGTACATAACCCCAGTCAAGCTTGCAAAAATCTACCATTTGCCCGATAACAAATGTTGGAAATGTAAAGAAACTGAAGGTACATTCTTTCACCTTTGGTGGACGTGCCCAAGGATTAAGGTTTTCTGGGAGATGATTTATAATGAATTAAAAAAGGTATTTAAATATACCTTCTTGAAGAAACCAGAGGCCTTTCTCCTGGGCATAGTCGGCCAATCAGTGTTAAAGAAGGACAGAACTTTCTTTATGTATGCTACAACAGCAGCAAGAATACTTATTGCAAAACATTGGAAGACACAAGATCTACCCACACTGGAGGAATGGCAGATGAAAATGATGGACTATATGGAATTGGCGGAAATGACTGGCAGAATCCGAGACCAGGGAGAAGAGTCGGTGGAAGAAGATTGGAAGAAATTTAAAGACTACTTACAGAAATATTGCAAAATTAATGAATGTTAGAATGATGACGGATTGAAGTTAAGCGGTTTCTAGCGGTAATGGTATAAAGGAATATGGAAAAATTGGTTTTTAATATCTAAAAATTTAATGTTATAATATATCAAGATTAAAGATCAGGATTAAAAAGGAGGGAAAGGAATCGCTGGACTAACAAATTGAATTAGAATACAAAAGAGGGAGGTATGAGGAGGTCCGGGAAACAAGTAAATGTAAAAGAAGTGATGAAAAGATGGAATTGTTTTTAACGGGGGTTTTTTTGTACTTTGTATTTTGTATTTTTCCTTTTTATTGTTAATTTTCTTATTAATGTGATCCTTTTCTTTTGAAATTTTAATAAATATCATTTTTAAAAAAAACCAAAATTATCTGCAGCGTGTAAGGCTAGTGAATGGATAGCTCAGTCGATGCTGATGACACCAAGGTTGCAGGTTCAACCTCCATATAGGACAACTGCATATTCCTGCATTAAAAGGTGATCCTCAGGGCCCCTTCCAGCTCTAAAATTCTCTAAGAAGAGGCAGTTTGAAAAGCACCAATTCCGGCTGCATCCACACTTTCCATTTACTGTAGAATGGCCGAACTTTGGCCACTTCCCTTTTTTACACCTGCGTGATGTTCTGATCAAGACATACTGTAAGGGTATCAGGGGGTTGCTCGAGAGCAATCAGGCAAATGCCTCCCTGGTCGGCTGTAAAGCCTTGTTATTGGTGCCAAAGAAACCTTCAACATGCAGAGCACCACTATTCCGTGGCTGGCTCATTCACTGGCAGAATCTGAGAGTGGGAGGTCCTTAAACCTTCCCCAGCAGAGTAGTTTCTTGACGCCCAGACTGTGCTTCCCCTCTCTGCGCGGAAGCCTACTGCGCAGGGAGGGCGTGGGTAACGGAGGACCTCTCTCCTCCCTGCTTTGCTCAGGCAAGGTGTCCTGGCACCGCCTCACCTCCTATGAGCCCTCTCCGCTGGAGGCGTGGTTACTCTCCTCTGCTGAGGAGGTGCTGCTTCCCATGATCTTTGGGGGCTCTCTGTAATCCATCTGGCTTTTCCCCTCTCGCCCCTGAGCCGATGGCAGTTCCCTGAAACATACCCTGCCCAGATTTTACCTGTTCAGCTTCCTTCCTTTCTCAGAGCTCAGAAAATCCAACTTTCTTGCTTTTTAAAAAAAACACACAAAGCGACAGCTATGCAGTCGCCCCAAGTGCATACAGCCTGCTGTGCAGCTGTTCGATAGCTTTTCTGGCAGATTATTGCCTGCTGAAGCCAATTCCATCTCTCACCTCTTTAGGAGTCCGTTTTATCCCTCTGGTTGGTTGGTTGGCATCCCTCTCTTCCCTTTCCAAACCGCATTGCCTTTATATTCTGCACTGCCTTCCTTAAACCACAGCAAGGATGGAGTGGGGCAGTAATCATAACTGGGAGTGCTTCTCTCCCACACCACAATCCCAATGAAAATTACCCCAACCCCTGGAAGTAGAGTTGTTATTCCACTTCCAGCTTTAACAGCAGTGACTGGATGCTGATAACACTGACGGCACACTGGAAACACACTTAGAACACTTGCATTAACTGGTACAAAGCTGGAGAAGAGAGATCTGAGACCCACAGTTAGCCCAGAAAGCAGCTTTCTCATGCTCCAATGTCCTTCTACAGCCTGGATCATAGTTTTTCCTAAATTGTGACCCACGGAATAAGATCAGAACATACCTGGTTCAGCTCTTTCTGCTGATTTTCCTGCTGTTGTTCCAAGGCAAGTATCTGAGCTTTTTTTATTTCCAGGTCCTTGATGCATTGTGCATAAGCTGACTGAAGTCTAGAAAGAAAGAAAGAAAGAAAGAAAGAAAGAAAGAAAGAAAGAAAGAAAGAAAGAAACCTATTACAAGTCCAGTTTTCCCTTCTTAAAAAACAAACAAACCCAAAATTATTGTTTTATTATATGAAACACATTACATTATGTTTGTATGATACTATACAAGTCTCTTTGCCTGAGACAGTCATTCCCAAACTGTTTTTAGTAAATAGCAGTGTGCTGAGAGGGTGAAAAAATTGTCAAATATATATATACACACACACATATATAATTTTTTTCCAAATATTTTCACAATAACCTTCAAATCAAATAATTACAGTATTACATAAGCTTACTGCCCACCCTCACTTCCACAGCGTTTTTACTCAAACCTTTTCTACTGTGATATATTTTAATCTATTACAAAAGGCTTCTGTCACAATTATTTTGCCATTTTTCGTCTGCTGCTTTTCTCTCGACTCCTGCCCGCTGTCATGTTGTTGTTTTTTTAAAGTAGTCCATGAAAGGCCTCCCCATTCTTCTATAAAAAGTTCCTCATTTTGATCTCTTAATTTTGCTGTCTGCTTTTTGCCATGTCTGCATAGCCGACTACTTTCAAAAGCCACTCCTCCTTTGCTTTCTCTCTCTTAAAGGTAAAGGGGTAAAGGGGACCCCTGACCATTAGGTCCAGTCGTGGCCGACTCTGGGGTTGCGGCGCTCATCTCACTTTATTGGCTGAGGGAGCCGGCGTACAGTTTCCGGGTCATGTGGCCAGCATAACTAAGCCGCTTCTGGCGAACCAGAGCAGCACACGGAAACGCCATTTACCTTCCTGCTGGAGTGGTACCTATTTATCTACTTGCACTGGTGTGCTTTCAAACTGCTAGGCTGGCAGGAGCTGGGACCGAGCAATGGGAGCTCACCCCGTCGTGGGGATTCGAACCGCCAACCTTCTGATCGGCAAGCGTTTAACCCACAGCGCCACCCGCGTCTTAGGTGGCCCAAACTGCAGCATTGCCCAGAGGCAGAGAGAAGCACCTGGCTCCCACACCTTCTCCTTGCTCCACTGCCGGTTGTTTATTCAGAGAGGGCAGGAAAATTGGCAGCAACATTAAGGACAAAGGGTAGCAGCAGTAGCAGCAGGCAGCAGCTAGGCTCTCCAGATCTTGGCAGCAGGCCCCTTGCTGGGTCATGAGCTCTAACAGGGTTTCAATCAGTGCTGATCCCCAATAATGGCTCTGGCTTGTAACCTTAGGCTCACTAGGCATTTGGCCACGAGGGAGAAATACCAAGCATTCAGCTCCTGCCCTTTAAATGTAGTAAAATGCTCGTGCTGGCAAGACACTGTCAGGTGCCCTGATGTGAACACAAAACGCAACCTTAAACAACACAGTTCAGAAGCTAATTATTTCGAGGCCGAGTGCTCGAGGTTCCCAGTTATCTGCATAACGCCAGACCCCCTCCGACGAGCCACCATCGGGCATGCTATCAAACAAAACGTGTCACAAAATACATCTATTCAACTGCCCATCCCTATCGATCAAGCTGCAAAAAAAAAAAAAAAAGAGTTCAGGACTCTCTTGATGACAGCTTTCCCTCCTATATTTGAAAGTGTGTTGTTGTTGTTTAGTCATTTAGTTGTGTTCGACTCTTTGTGACCCCATGGACCAGAGCACGCCAGGCACTCCTGTCTTCCACTGCCTCCCGCAGTTTGGTCAAACTCATGCTGGTAGCTTCGAGAACACTGTCCAACCATCTCATCCTCTGTCGTCCCCTTCTCCTTGTGCCCTCCATCTTTCCCAATATCAGGGTCTTTTCCAGGGAGTCTTCTCTTCTCATGAGGTGGCCAAAGTATTGGAGCCTCAGCTTCAGGATCTGTCCTTCCAGTGAGCACTCAGGGCTGATTTCCTTAAGCATGGATAGGTTTGATCTTCTTGCAGTCCATGGGACTCTCAAGAGTCTCCTCCAGCACCATAATTCAAAAGCATCCATTCTTCGGCAATCAGCCTTCTTTATGGTCCAGCCCTCATTTCCATACATCACTACTGGGAAAACCATAGCTTTGACTATACAGACCTTTGTTGGCAAGGTGATGTCTCTGCTTTTTAAGATGCTGTCTAGGTTTGTCATTGCTTTTCTCCCAAGAAGCAGGCGTCTTTTATTAAAAGCAAATTGCTTGTTTCTTTTTTAAGTAAGAACCCAAAGAGAAAAAGGGGACAAAATTATCTTGGTCTTCCCATTCATTTGTGTTTGGGGGGGGCACCACCACTCGTTTCAGTGTGGTTGCCCATCCAATTCAACAGGAGAACTTCGCACTGTACTGCGCCTATATTTACAATAGGAACAGTGTGCATTGCTATGCACGTCACTATTTTTGGGCTTTCGCAGTGAACTTATATTGAGTCAGACCACTGGCTGATGAATCCAATAAAACCAATGGACAGGTTTATCCATTTCAGTGTCTCTGCTCTGAGCATGTGTAATGTTTGCTATCGCCACCCAGAGGCACTCACTCTCACGTCAACAAGAACCAATTCATGCAGGGGAGACCTGTATTTTAAATACCTACTTCACGCGGCTTTCTTCGTTATTTTTATACTCTTCCATTTTGGCGACTTCGTTGCGCAGCTGCTGGCACTCCAGCTCGACCATATTCAAGAGATCCTCTCGTGACTTCAGTTCGTTCGTCACTTGGGTGAGCCTTGCTTCAATATTCTGAACAAAGACAAAGAAATGCCTTCAAAATAGCCTACCCAGTTGTAAGGATATCAGGGGGCACAATGCAATGCAGAGATAGACTTGGAACCTGGTGTTTTGGGAAGTTCCATGCAGAGACTGCTTCTCAGTCCCTACATTCAACATCCAACTCTCGTATCTGCATTAACAAGACATATATAGGTTTTATATCGGTTTAGCTGCCATGGCTTTCACCAAAGAACTCTGGGAACTGCAGCCTGGTGAGGGCAAGAATTTCTTCCTAGAGATCCCTAGTCCTCCATCACATAAATACATGCCCAATATTTTCTTGGGAAAGGGAATGGCTGTTTAAACCAATTTAAGTCTGTAATTTAAAAGGCCCCCCCCTCCAAAAAAAACAAACAAACAAAAAAAAAACAACTCCCAGAAATACATTCACTATATTTGGAATTATATGTTTTACTGTTATGGTAAGTGGTAACGGTGTTATCCACAAGGCAAGCTATACCATATGACGGTAACAAACTAAATTATATCAACAGCCATATCATCCGTCAACAGGAGAAAGAGAAAGCCTGCAGATTTCAGCATTGGAACGTGCAAGTGTGGGAGTTATTGCTTCCATTTATTTGACTACATTTCAAACTGAAATGCCAAACTTTTGAAAGCTTCTGAAATAGTCATGGTGGTGACTCACAACTCCAAAAATGATCTGCTGTGATATGGAAAACAAGCGCCTTGAGAGGCTGAGAGGCTTTTTGGAGACATTTTTCGAAATGGTAGAAGGGGAACGGAAGAGAACTAACTACACTGAATGAACGGAACAGGCATCCTTTATGGAAATTAATGAAGAGATGATTCACGGACCACTGTCCTCTACAATTCAATAGTGGTTCCATCATAACTCTACTCAAATATAGATGAGGTGTTGCACAGAAGCAATCTACTCATAATTAGAAAAAAGGGGGTCTCTTTAAAGGGATGCCGGTCTCACAAGATCATGGGAGACCATACAAAAGTGAGATGTTTTGGCTTGCTTGTTCACTTCTGCCCCAAAGTGAGAGAAGGGGGAGGAAGGAAGTGAGCCCCAGGGTCATTCTTCATCTCCAGTGTGGTGTAGTGGTTAAGAGAGGTGGACTCGTAATCTGGTGAACCGGGTTCGCTTCCCCGCTCCTCCACATGCAGCTGCTGGGTGACCTTGGGCTAGTCACACTTCTCTGAAGTCTCTCAGCCCCACTCACCTCACAGAGTGTTTGTTGTGGGGGAGGAAGGGAAAAGGAGAATGTTAGCTGCTTTGAGACTCCTTCGGGTAGTGATAAAGCGGGATATCAAATCCAAACTCTTCTTCCTCCCAGGTACAATCCCAGCTCATAGACCCTATGAGCAAAGCCAGTTCAAGCTCATTTGCGGCCACAGGTGAAAATGACCCTCCCCTCCAATGGCAACCACTTCTGGCTATTCTGAAGGGGCTGTTGGGCCATTTATTTGCAAGAGAAAATGGAACGTAATTAGCAGAAGAAGGGAGGGGGTAGAACTCCTTCAGGTACTGCAAGGAGCCCAGGCGAGACTGTACCATCTTCACAAGGTCATCTTCTTAATTAGGCGGGAGCCACCTGTAGTTCTGCTACTCAAATGCTTTCTAGGTTTCCCTCTTGCCTTATCTATCTGGAGAAAACCCGAATTGCAGTTTGCACCAATTGAGCGTTAAAGAGCAGTTTTCCGAGGGGTGGGTGGAGCTGAGAGCCAAGAGGAGGAGCACCCCAGAGTTCAAGGGCACATTCCAGCCAGACAGAAACACCCAAGGAGGGTATGAAGCAAAGCTGGAGAGGGGTTGTGCCAGGGGCAAGTCCAAAGGTTTCTAACACTTGCACTAGACAATACTGGGGAGAGAAAAGTCGGACGTGCATAGCTATTTTTAGAAGCATTCCTACCATCTACTATAATACCTAGACGCAGCCATCTGTACTATATGGTGTCTTGGGTAGCTGCTGTTGCTTCGCCCTCTGCTGGTCCTTTTATTTTATCTGAGCTTTTAAAAAATGCAGCTGCTTCGCAAAGTGGACTCGGGTGGGGAAAGTACACATGGTTATAGCTGGGGTACTAGAGTCTGTTAGTGAATATTAGAAACTAAAGAGCGGTAGTATTTATATAATATTTGGGATCTGAAGGGGAAATGCAAGCTGCACAACTGGGCCAGGCTGCCTGGGCTAGCTGAGTGCAGAGCTATTAAGCCAGAGGTTTTCAACCTTTAGAGTCCAGGGCTCCCTTGGCCAACTACATTCTTTCTGCGGCACCCCTGTGGGGCTCAGGAACCCAGTTCTGTCACCCCTTGTCTGCAGAGCGGGCAGCCTCTTGCCCTTTTTCAAATACCCTCCCTTGCGAAGTGTTCCCTCAGCCTCCTCTCCTTTCCCCTCTCCCGTGGGAGTCCCTCTGGGCAGCCACTGCTGCCTCCCGGTCTCTGAGCTGCCGCCCCCCCCGCCCCAAAGAGAGGTGCCTCTTCCCATTGCCCCACAAGGGCCTGGGAAGCACCTTCTGTCTAGCCCCAGAGGCACCATTCGCCTCGGGAGCTTGTAAACCAAGGCCGCGGCAACAAACAGCTGTACAAGCCTTTGGGACATGAGAGGGCATCAGAGGAGGGAGGGAGGGAAAGAGGGACAGAGGCCAGTGTTGCCTGCGGCACCCCTGACCATCATTCAAGACACCCCAGGATGCCACAGCACACTGGTGGAAAACCCCTGTATTAAGCAACAATGGGGAGACAGGTGCTGGACCATTTAGGCCAATGCAAAAAGCTATCCTCCCCAGGAGTGGACAGAGATAGGAGATTTGGGAGGTTGCAGGGGGCAGGGCGTGGTGTTACAGGAAAACGTGTCCGTTACTTATCCGTCTGCACCTTCTCGTGGATCTTTCTTACAAAATCTGGATACAGTGGTACCTTGGGTTAAGAACTTAATTTGTTCTGTATGCAACAACAGCAGCAAGGATACTCATCGCAAAATATTGGAAGACACAAGATTTACCCACCCGGGAAGAATGGCAGATGAAGTTGATGGACTATATGGAACTGGCGGAAATGACTGGGAGAAGAGTCGGTGGAAGAAGATTGGAAAAAATTTAAAGACTATTTACAGAAATACTGTAAAATTAATGAATGTTAGAAAAATGTTGGAATGAAGTTATATGGCTTTAGTAGAAATGTTATAAGGAATTAAGTACAGATAGGTTAATAGAGCATTAAAGGAAAAAATAAGGTTAGAATGAGTTAAGATAATTATAGGATAGAAAACAGAGGAAGATGGAAAGGAATTGCTGAAATAATTAACAGAAGTGGAATACAAAAAGGGAGGTGTGAGGAGGTCGTGGAAATAAGTGAATGAAAGATGGGATAATGAAATTGTTTGATTTATTTTATTGTTTTTGTTTTGTTTTGTTAATTTAATGTATTGTATTGTATTGTCTTCTTAGTGTTTAAGTTTTTGGAAAAATAATAAATATTATTAAAAAAAAAAAAGAACTTAATTTGTTCTGGAGGTCCGTTCTTAATCTGAAACTCTTCTTAACCTGAGGTACCACTTTAGCTAATGGGGCCTCCCACTGCCACCGTGCAATTTCTGTTCTCATCCTAAAGCAAAGTTCTTAACCCGAGGTACTATTTCTGGGTTAGCGGAGTCTGTAACCTGAAGCGTCTGTAACCTGAAGCATATGTAACCCGAGGTACCACTGTATATTTTAGATTCAAAACTTATCTTTTCCCCACAAGTAAGCTTTCGGTGAAGGTAGCGGGAATAGTTGCATCAGAATCGGCAAATAAGGAGCAAGTGAGAAGGTACCAACCTCCCTGTTTCTGACTCCTCTTTTGACTTGTTCCAGCCATATCCATCTACATTCCAAAGCAACCCTGGGACCATGGATTATTATTACTATTACCAGTGCTTTCCCCCCCTAAAAATGCGTTTAGGGGTACTCTCATTTTGACTCAAGAAAACCACCATTTTATAGTTCAAATCGGGGGAAATAAATACAGTAAATGGACAAAAGTACAAAGATTCACAAAATGTTTAAGCGTTTGCGGACCCCTGCGTGCCCCCAGAAAAAAAGCACTGACTGTTGTTGTTGTTGTTATTGTTATTATTATTATTATTATTATTATTATTATTATTATCCCGTCCATCACCCTACGGTGCCAGGGTCGGCCACAGCAATTTAAAATCAAGAGCAGTTTAAAACAAATTGCAATCACAAGAGGAGGGTACACACCATAAAAACATACCTCTCAAGTGTCAAAGGCCAGGGTAAATTAATGTAATTTCAGCATAGGACAAAAAGCGTGCAGTGAAGGTGTCGGATGCAAGGATGTAAGGAGCGAATTCCACAACTTAGGGACTGACCACAGAGAACACCCTCTCCTGGGGCAGGCAATCCAGCTTCTGAGGGCAGTGGCACTACCAAGAGGGCACCCCCTCTGCTGATCTTAACACCTGGGAAGGTCCTTATTACCGCCGCTGACTCTTTACCTGGCACTTCCTTTGGTACATTTTCACTTCCTGCTGGAGCTTTCGGTTTTCCTCCTGCAGCCTGTTTCTGCTCACGGCTATTTCGCTCACGGTCGACTTCAGTTTTTCCATAAAGAGCTCGCTCCTTTCGGCGGGTTCCGCAAGGACGTCACGCTGAATGCCGGGGTGCTCGGTTTGGCACTGGCTGCAGGTACCCGTGTCGTCTTGGCTTAGCTTCTGGCACCGCGTCTGGATTTGACAGTGCTGTGCTTGCTTCTGGCGAGACAAGGAAAACGGCCCGCATGAAATCCATCTCTTTTGCACAGAGGTGCCTCTCCCATTCTGTGAGTCGCCTTCTGTTCAGAAATTTAGAACTCTGAAGCAGAAATCCAACACTGGAGAAATTATTACCGTATTTTTCGCTCTATAAGACGCACCAGACCATAAGACGCACCTAGTTTTTGGAGGAGGAAAACAAGAAAAAAAATATTCTGAATCTCAGAAGCCAGAACAGCAAGAGGGATCGCTGCACAGCGAAAGTAGCAATCCCTGTTGCTGTTCTGGCTTCTGGGATAGCTGCACAGCCTGCATTTGCTCCATAAGACGCACACACATTTCCTCTTACTTTTTAGGAGGGAAAAAGTGAGTCTTATAGAGCAAAAAATACGGTATTTTTTTGACAGCAGGTTTCTGACATAAGACTCACTACCAGACTTGTACGCTCCTGAGACTTGGGCCGGGCTACCACTGTGGTCCCCAGTGGTCCCCACACATTTGAACATGGGGAGGCAGGTTACACAGGACAGATCTACACAACTGCAATGGGTCGCAGGCAATTCCCTATAAAGTGAGAGTGGGGTGGAGATTTAAAAGATGGCACGGTGATGCCCCCTACAATCACTCCTTCCCCAGTTAATTTTTCTCCTGGGACTACATAGGAAGCTGCCTTATGATGAGTTGGACCATTGCTCCATCTATCTCAGTGCTGTCTGCACTGACTGGCAGCGGCTCTATAAGGTTTCAGACAATAGCCTCTCCCACCCCGACCTAGAGATGCCAGGGACTGAAATGGGACCTTATACCACTGAGCTGCAGTGTTTCTGCTCACAGTTTTAGGGATTAAAAACAGGGCTGGGGAAAAACTTCAGTTCCTGCACTTTTAAATCTCCCTGTCCTCCCACTTTTTTTTTAAAGCCAATTAATTGTTATTAGTTTTCAAAAAAATTAATGAATCTACATCCAGCTAATTCAATACGAATTACAGTGGTACCTCGGGTTAAGTACTTCATTCGTTCCGGAGGTCCGTACTTAACCTGAAACTGTTCTTAACCTGAAGCACCACTTTAGCTAATGGGGCCTCCCGCTGCTGCCGCGCCACCGGAGCACGATTTCTGTTCTCATCCTGAAGCAAAGTTCTTAACCCGAGGTACTATTTCTGGGTTAGCGGAGTCTGTAACCTGAAACGTATGCAACCTGAAGCGTATCTAACCCGAGGTACCACTGTACAAAGTTGACTTCCCCTCCTGTTTTCTGTAGTGATTCCCTTCTCCTCCCTTCTTGCTGCATCATAGTGCGTACAATCCTTTGCTTAAAATAGCTTAACATCTTATCGTTATCTTTTTCCTTCATCCTTTTCTATTGGCGGTTCCGACGTTTGTGGCGATTTGCACAAGCCGCGATGGACTGTGCTGCTTTCGTGTCCAGCTGGTGGAGGTTGGACCACTACGGCAAAGAAGGCATTGCCTCACCAATTGCAACCCCAGCTGACCATGTCTACTTCCCTCCATTCCAACTGTCCACTTCCTCTTCCTTAGCCTCATTGTTGCCCCCTGTGGGACTCAGCATGGAGGAGAATGGAGACAAAACAGGAATGAGTTGGCCCTGCCTGCTATTGGCTCTATCGCCACCTACTGGCAGTCTCCCTGCCTTCTGCCCTACCAGCCCTAATGGGCACCACCTGCCACCCCTGCATGCCCTGAACACATCCACACCTGCAATTGTTGCCTGTTTTGAGGAAGCTAGGAAAGCTGATATCAAACAGTAAGAACATCCCAATACAAATGTGACAATAAATGGCTATATGTAGTTAAACCCATTGCACAACAGAGGCACATAATTTAGCCGTATAAAAATAAAACCCTCGTCACCTGCTACCTTTGTTTTGTTTGATTATGTTCCATTGATTTCGCCGAGCGTTTCTTACGTGCCTTTTTTTTTCAGGGCAGAAATGCACTTGTGGCTCTCTGATTGACACCCAACAAGCCAGGCAGGAAAACGATGTTACTATGGTAATTGTGCTGCTCTGAGAATGCTGGACATCTGCTTTATCCACATCAAAGGCATAGTCCATTAAATCAGACAAAAATATGAAAATGAGAGTGACCTGGTCCATTATTATCAAGCTCGTTCTTCTAATCCAATACTCTGTAATTTAGTAAACCCTACAGAGTGCACTGAGCAACCAAAATGGGGGTGGGGGTGGCTAATTGAGCCCGAGTATCATAGGAATTTTAAAGGCATTTTAGACTGTTCCGAGGACATTTCTGCACGAGTTATTTTCATGCGGTGCTCTTATCCTCATAGTCTACATAGAACTCTGGTTTAAGGTTACCAGACGTCCCTGTTTCCTGGGGACAGTCCCTGGATTCACAAATCAGTCCCCCGACAAAATCCATCTATTTAGTAGGAAGTTGAAAAGAGTCCCCAGATTCATTGAAAAAAAATCTGGTAACCTTAGACTCGGGCTGGCGTTTCCCATAATTCTTAAGCACTCCCCCATCTCCTTGAATGAACATGAGTTGCTGCTTTGTCCTGAATCAGTCCACCTTGCCTGGGATGCCAATAAGATATTGTATGTGGCTTGCTCCCCACTGCGATCTATTTACAAGACCTGCTGCTTATGTACATATATTAGCATAGCCTACCTCAAAGGGCTGTTGTTGCCGATATTGATATTATTCATTTATTATTTGATTTCTTACCTGCCCTTCCCCTGTAAGGTCCCAGGGCAGGTTATAATGCTGTAAGATTCGTTTCTTGTTTTTTGTCTTTTTTTTAAACAATTAAAAGGATGCTCTTGCAAAGACGAAAGCATGGGGAGGGGATGATAATGTACAGAACCTTCAGCCCAAGAGTGGAAAAGCAAGGCATATACCGTAGACTCCGGTGTATTAGACGAGTGGGCGTATAAGACGACCACTGCCAATTTGGGGCGTCGACTTATATGCCCAGTCTTATACGCAGCAGCTTCGTTGGGCAGCGGCAGTGGGCGGCGGGCTCCACGCCAGGAGGAAGCTGCCCGGCGAAGTTGCCCAGTGAACCCATACTTGGCATATAAGATGACCCCCGACTTTTTAGAGGATTTTCTGGGGTTAAAAAGTCGTCTTATACGCCAGTATATACGGTATATACATAACGTCATCCACAGCAGCCCCTTTGCTTTAACTGCAACATTTCTTGGCTCTGGTATTTGCAGCAAAATACCCCGCAAATGGTCCCAGCAAATGGTAGCACTCCTGAAGCTGCTATTAGCTGCAGACAGAAAATACATTTGCGCACACACACACACACACACACACACACAAGCCCATCTAAGGAAACCCAGAGCCAGGAGATCTGATCACAGATGTCCAAGGTCACCTGTCTTGAGAGGGTAGAATCAGTGAAAACGTACCTGCTCCAGAAAGAATATGCAATATCCTCAAAACATACCCACCCCACACCTAAGTGGCTCTCCTGGCACTGCTAGTGAGCAGACAACAATCTCCAGCACCAGTTATTTCACAACAGAGATTGAGACATTTACATTTTCTTACAACACAGAGACGTTTTGTGTACTTATGTCAGAAAATCCTTTAATGACACTGCGTTTCAAACATTTAGAGCCTGACTTGCAATGATCTCCACATAGCCATTTCTAAAACGGTGTGATTTTGCTATCCAGACGTGCACAGTTTTAGGTACAATTTCTCTATGAAAGTAGAAACAGCAGCATGGTACCTGAAAGAGATTGCATTTCTCAGACAGCAGTTTTCGCTGAGCATCTAATGAAACGAGGTGGTTCTGATACAATGTTTCTTGTTTATCCCACTCTCTTGATTTTGCTCTAAATTCCTGAAAAATGAAAAAAAGAGAAACCCACAAAAGAAATGAATCACATCTCTATATATGTATATTCTCTGTGTACAACCAGAAAAATAATGTATGTTGCAATTTCAAGTATAAAGCTATTTTGGTTATTTATAACAATTAACAACAGGGGACAAATATTGGTGGGGAGGAAGAAGTAAAAGTATAAAATGAGAACTTGAAAAGCACATTGTACATAAAGAACATAAATGGGTCAATATACATGGCTATTGAAGTAAAATGTCGGGAGCACTTCAAGTTATTGCATTAGATACTGTTAAGCTATTATTTATATAGTACTTGCAAGGTACAAAGCACTTTCACAACTATCAATAATTATTAGTATTTAAATCTGGGAAGGGAAGCTTCCACCCTTCCCACTGCCCTGCAGGACTGTTTTCAGGAAGCCCCACCCGTCTCTGATACCATACCTGATGTCAGGTGTGGGACAGGTAAGGGCAAGATTTCAAAGGAACAACTGAAGGCTTCAAAGGGCAGCATCACCTGACATCACTATTGCTTCTTTAAATAATATTAAACAATATGAATACTGGATCTATAGGATGGCAACACTGGGGAGGCCATTTTGCCAAATATTCGCCAGGAGAGGGCTGAAGTCTAACTGGCTGTCACATGGAAGATGGACCAAGCCTGCTTTTCTACTGCTCTGGACAGTGGGACCTGAATCAATGGCTTCAAGAAAGGAAATTCCTCCTAAACACTGAGGTCCAGCTCCGAAGGCCTTCGGGTGGCTCTCTCACTGCGAGAAGTGAAGTTACAGGGAACCAGGCAGAGGGCCTTCTTGGTGGTGGCGCCCTCCCTGTGGAATGCCCTCCCATCAGATGTCAAGGAGATAAAGAACTACACAACTTTTAGAAGACATCTGAAGGCGGCCCTGTTTAGGGAAGTATTTAACGTTTGGTGTTAAATTGTGTTTTCATATGTGTTGAAAGGTGCCCAGAGTGGCAACCCAGCCAGATGGGTGGGGTAAAAATAATAAAATAATGATTATGATCCACCATAGCTACATGGCGCCTCCACGCTCAGTTCATGTGAACATCAGTTGTGGCAGGACTGCTGCCTTCATAAGCATCCCACCTGGCTAGTCAACGTTGGAAAAAGACTAAGATGGACCTTTGGACTGATCTAGCAGGGCTCTTTTTATATTCTCATGTTACGATACGATACTCTTTATTGTCATTGTCCCATACAGAACAACGAAATTGAAAAAAATCTACATGACATTAAAAAACCAACAAGCCTGCTATCCCAGCCTGGTTAGCCCCCTAAAAACTATGATACCCCATTTTTTAATACAATATACTCCCATAGAGACTCCTTACACTGCGTTTAAAATCAAAATCGCATTTGGATAGAAACTGTTTCACAGGCGGCTAGTCCTAGTCTTTATAACCCTGTACCTTCTTCCAGAAGGCAGAAGCTGAAAGAGACCATTTCCGGGGTGCGCACTATCCTGCACTATCTCTGCAGCTTTCTTATGGCACCTGGAAGCATAGATTTGATCCAAGGTGGGAAGAGTGCACCCAATTATTCTCTCCGCAGCCTTTACAACCTTGGACAATGTCCCATGAAACCTGGGGCATTTATGCATGTGTGCCTTCAAACAGCAGTAAAATATTCCTGCCATGAGGTTCTTCCTCTTCTATACTTTTCCATGTCTGCTTCGGAAGGGAATAAACAACTGCTGCTCTTCTTTGCTTTGCTTTCAGATTAAGAAGAAAATACCGTGTTTACTCTCCGTTCTCTGTATTGAGCAAAGGACAAAGCTGCCTAACTCAGCTGTTTCAGCCCAGGACAACTGAAGTTCCAAAAGCACTCTCTTTCGGAGGAAGCCCTGGGAAAGCAGCAGTAAATTCCTGGTGGCAAAAATGTAGGTTCTACAGTGACAAGGACAGAACCAGAGAAAAAGCCAGCAGTAAATCGGCAATTAGGTGGCAATGCGCACACCACTTTAGTAAGAAATGGTCACACAAAGCATGTGTTTAGAATCGTAGCTAGTGCCAGTAAATATTCCCCTACATCTGAAGAACATTGTGCACCAAAAAATTCCCTATAGCCAGGGCATTTATAGCCTGCTGTGACAAACTACAGTTGGAGACAAATGATGATGATGGTGTTTCCCCCCAGAGAGCGGAAGTATATTCCTTGTGGTGTGTACACTGGTTGAACTTCTGCCCCTGAGAAAAAGGGGCTAAGCAGCTTTTTGCACAGTTCTAAAGACGGGCAAGGGATGCGGGTGGCGCTGTGGGTTAAACTACAGAGCCTAGGACTTGCCGATCAGAAGGTCGGCGGTTCGAATCCCTGCGATGGGGTGAGCTCCCGTTGCTCGGTCCCTGCTCCTGCCAACCTAGCAGTTCGAAAGCACGTCAAAGTGAAAGTAGATAAATAGGTACCGCTTCGGCGGGAAGGTAAATGGCATTTCCATGCGCTGCTCTGGTTCGCCAGAAGCGGCTTAGTCATGCTGGCCACATGACCCGGAAGCTGTACACCGGCTCCCTTGGCCAGTAAAGCGAGTTGAGCGCCACAACCCCAGAGTCGGCCACGACTGGACCTAATGGTCAGGGGTCCCTTTACCTTTACCTTTAAAGATGGGCAAAGGGTGGGGGGGAGGTACAATAAAGGAGATTCCAACGAAACATCAGGAAGAACTTTCTGACAGTAAGAGCTGCTCCAACAGTGGAATAGCCTCCGCCTCGGGAGGTTGTGGACTTTCCTTCCTTGGAGGTTTTTAAACTCAGGTTGGGTGGTTATCTGCCATGGATGCTTTAGTTGAGATTCCTGCATTGCAGGGGGTTGGACTAGATGACTCTTGGGGTCCCTACCAACTCTTAGATTCCACCCAAATACCACCCTGGTGGCAAGGAACAGTCCCAACCCTGCTCTTGGCAGGATTGAACCTGGCAGCCCTGCCCATCCGCTGACATTGCCCAGTGATGATACAGGTAGGCCTGGTTGGGAGAAAATGGCCTTGTAGGTCCAATGGGAACCTATTATGGGCTAAGACTGGTCCTCAGGGGTCTTCACCCCTCCCCCCACAACAGAGGTGGTGGTAGTGCAGAGGGACACAACTGAGAAGAATCCTGTGGTCACAAGGCATACTTTGGGAAATCGAAGAAGAAGAAGAAGAAGAAGAAGAAGAAGAAGAAGAAGAAGAAGAAGAAGAAAGACGCTCCTTTTAATACAGGAACTGACCTCCAATTTCTGGTTCAAACTGCTCAGCTGAAATGGGGCTTCTTGGTTTTCTGTACATTTCTCCAAGCTGTGAGCTTTTTTTTGTTTTAATTGGTGCAGCTGTAGCTTTTCGTAGCTTTGTGTCAGCTTGGCAAACTGGAAGAGGAATGAACGTCACAAACGCCTTATTTTTTTGCCTCGGTTTTGGAGGTGTAATTGGCAAAGGCAGTTAAGCTTAAATGATCTAAACAGCCATCTAATCTGGGTTGCTGGGGTTTTTTTTTCCATTAAAAAAAGTACAGTTAACTTACGTGCATTCAAGTACAGCAACTTAACATGCATTTAACTGGTACGCATTCAGCTTTATGCACTTGGCAAATTAAAGAAAATAGGGAGGCAGAAAGGAAGGGGGCAACCAGGAAGAAAGTCTTTGGCAATCCCACCCCCCATTGAACCCAATACATTTCGATTATATTTGATTTTGGCTTTATGGTGCTATCCCAGGAATGCAATCCCAGCAGAAATTGAGAGCCACCTGTACCAGCTATTACAACTAAACAGTTAAGGGTGAACAAGCCAGTGCTTTCATACAACCTGTGATGTTAGTTAACTGCACTTTTAAACACAGATTGCCTGGATATTTGTTTCATACTACCATGTAGAGTAGAGCTTTCCAAAATCTGCGTCATGACACGTTAGTGCATCGGCTGCAGTGTGTAGGTGTGTTGTGTGAACGCTCCCCCTGCTCCTCCCAGAGCTGGAAAGGGGCTAGTTTAACCTGTGGCTTGCTAGTAAAACTGATTTACTGTGTCGCAAAACAATGCATGTCTAAAAAGCGTGTGCCCAACATAATAAGTTTGGAAAGCTCTGATGTACACGGATTTCTTGCCTGGTTTTGTAGGAAGTGTTTTGCATCAGTGTAGCGCCATCTTGTGTTGGTGCTTTAATGGTTCTTCAGAGTTAGACAGCGGGGTTAACTACCGTATTTTTCGCTCTATAGGACGCACCGGACCATAGGACGCACGTTGTTTTAGAGGGGGGAGAACAAGAAAAAAAAACCTCCCCCTCTCTGCCCAGCGCCCCTTCAGCGAAGCGGCAGGAGGCGCTGCGCAGAGAGGGGGAGAATTCCCCCCCCTTGTTTTCCCCCTCTAAAACAAGGTGCCGTTCAAGGTGCGTTCAGCTGCCTTCAGGTGGCTACCTTGGAAGCCTGGAGAGCGAGAGGGGTCGGTGCGCACCAACCCCTCTCGCTCTCCAGGCTTCAGGTTCCTTTCGACCTGCTCTTTGGGGCTGACGGGGGGAAGCCCAGTGGGAAGGTAAATGGTGTTTCCGCATGCTCTGGTTTCCGTCACAGTGTTATGTTGCGCCAGAAGCGGTTTTAGTCATGCTGGTCACATGACCCGGAAAGCTGTCTGTGGATAAATGCTGGCTCCCTGGGCCTGAAAGCGAGATGAGTGCCGCAACCCCATAGTCTGGACTTAGCCATCCAGGAATCCTTTACCTTTGTTTATAATTAGCAGCTTCAAGGCAAGCTGATTTTCACTGGGATGACAGCATGGAGTGGGGGTTGGGTGGGCACTCCCTACACACCATGGTCCCAATCCAGAGCGATACCCCTCCCCATGGCAACTCTATCAACAGACAATAATCAGACGTGCTAAATGCCAATGTGCCCTTATCATGATTGGGGCCTGTCAGGGTGGTCCAATGCATGGCCTGAGAGCCACATGCGGCCCTCAAGGCCTTTTTGGGTGCCCCTCTTCCACATTTGATGCCCCCTTCAGCCATTGCACTGCTTTTCCAAAGCCGGGTGAGCGAGGCACTGGGCTTTGGGAAGGAGGCATGAGGGCTCTGACCGGATCCTGGATTGGAACCTGCCGCCTTCCCAAAGCCTAGTGAGCACTTCCCCAGCTTTGGGAAGAAGGTGGGAGAGCTCTAGGACTCTGCCGGAGCCTCGCACCTCCTTTCCAAGGCCTGGCGCCTTGCTTAGCCAGCTTAGGGAAGGCAGTGGGAGGCCTGAGAGGTGGGCCTCAAATTCTGTCCTTGCTCCCTGCCCACCCCACACGGCAAGACAGTGCACGGCCCACGGGTTTCGTGTCAAAGCGCTCTTTTTGGTATGAAAAGTTGGGCTGCCCCGATGTACATACTTGAAAAATGTCGTCGAGAAAAGAACTTGGTTAAAATGAAAATTGTGGCAGGATAAGGGATACAGCGTGGGGGAAAAGGTGACACTGGGTTCATGAAACACCAAACAGCGGCTATCCAAATTTATTGTTCAAGGTGAGCTCGCTCAGAATTTTGGGAGGGCTGTTGAATTCATGTTCTGCTTGCAGGTTTCCCATAAGCATGTGGTTTGATCCTGCAGAAATCTTTTTATGGTCCCATGACCATTATAAAGTCGGGGGGGGGGGGGCGGTCGGTCGGGCTGGGACAAATACCAGGTGTTCTTGCAACAACAACAAAAGCTGCTTCTTTCAAAAAAAATAATCGCCTTTGTTATAAGTTTTAAGCCTGACGCTTGTGTGGGGTGGGGGCTGCACGAAGCTGCATAAATGTGTCACTTGTTGAAAACTCCACTAGGGTTGGTGCAAGTAGCAGGAGAACACAGACAGTGTGCCTATATGCATGTATATGCACACATCCTCTCTCTGTGTATATCCTGTGTTTGCACACATGAGGGAATGGGAAGGCTTATCAGCCCCTGGGCCCTGGCGGGTTTGGCGAGGATGAACTGGACCCTCAGGGCGAGAAAGATCAGCCGCCACCTGACTCAGTACATCACAATATAGGCAGTCATTGAGCTAGTTACAAAGCAGCCCGCAATCTACTAAACCTAGCTTGAAATATTATGAACTGTAAAATAGGAATGAGATTTCCCCTTCCTTACTTGATTCTTCAGGGCTTGAAGCTGCGTGTCATAGTTCTGAGCCATCTCATATTTTGTCTTTTGCAAACTGTCCAGTTTCTGCCTCAGTAGCCCAACCTGCATTGAAGTGGACATGAATCTTGGGCATCAAAAGAGTTCCAAAAGCCAAAGGAATTTTTAAAAGCATAAAGATATCACTGCTAAAAAAATAACAAACATCATGCTATTAACATAAATTGCAAGTTAGAGGCACCACATAATACCCATTCCACGTGCTAAAAACATTTTTGTTTTGGCAAGCCTACCCAGATGCATGTTCTGATCCATTTTTGTTGGACTGCGAGAATTTTACGACAATTTGATCATAAAAGGAAATCTATGAATCTTCTGAAAAGTTTCACTTTCCCCCTACAAACCTTTTGCATTTGATTATAGCTCAAGTCGTTACATTATGTTCTGAAGCTGCCTGACCACAGCCTAAGAGACTAAATCAAAATAAGTGGTTTTGAAGTCTGTGTCTGAAAGGCACACAGTGATAGATTGAGACCATATAAGAGTGCAGCTGAGATTATCCTAATCTAAGAGGGTTCTCACAATCTAGTAAATGTATTTTATTTCTTCTCTTTATGAGACTATAAAAATGCTACTAATTTTGCTTGTAATGAAAACAGGATCTTGGGGCAAGGGGATTTTCGTCAGGGCTATGTCAGAGCAGAAAGGGTTAAGCTCCCCCCCCCCTCCATCCTATTGGCCCTGATCCTGCCTGCCTCTCCAGAGGCTTCTACTATAAAAAACATTCATGCAATTGTTTGGCCTTAAAGAGTGCCTAGGAAGTTCTCAACTAGAGCTAATATATGTAGACATGAATGAAGTGCATGTCAAATCCTTGGGTATCACATGGGTACACATAGCACAATTCAAAAGCCAAGCTGTAATAGCTGTGCACTTCAAAACAATATATTTTGTTAGGAGTAGGAACAAGCCACCCCTCCTAATTTGGAACATTCTGCTGCTGCTGCCTTTAAATGCCCTTCCCAGATGGCAGATTTGCAAGGACAGCAATGGACATCCCAGCTGGAGATGGCTCCATTTTGATCAGGAGACAGGAGCCCTCCAAGCCAACAGAATGGATCTTCCATGTGATGTTGGATTTTCTGCAGAGCATCACCAGGAAAATACGAGTGCATCTTCAAAGAGAAATTTAAAGGCAATGGGCACCTGCAGATATGGTGCTGCTCAGGTATGTTGAGTTCTCAAAAGAAATGGGATAAGTATGGGGGAAAGGCAGGAGAACGATTTGATAGGCACCCCATACAAAGAACAAACAATGGGTGGCAAACGAACAAAATTCTAGAACAAATACCTAGTGTAGCAGCATACTTACTTTCTCTGAACCAAGCTTAGAAAGGAAGCAATTGCTCCTTCTGGGTTTCATACAAAGAGTACTGATTAATACATCTGAAGGCGAGGTGAGTGAAAGGAGAAACTGGTGAAAAAGCTACCCCAATACATTTAATGCATTATTGCAATGGTTAGATATAAATGTGGGCTTAACTGCTTTGTAAAACTTTACGGCTGGGGCAGATGTTGGCTTGATTTCAGGTCCAAGGTAGGTAGTTTTTCACAGTTTATTATAAATTGGGTGACTTGTCCAGGATGGTGGGTCATAGTGGGATAGCTGCAAAGGGAATATCTATGCGTTGCAAATACCCATAGCCATTGCTTTTTTGGTAAAAAAATAAAGTAAAATAAAATGAGGTGCTGGTATCTAGCTGGCAGCAAAATAATGAGACGATGGTACTCTGTGCCAGTGAGTAAAAAGGTAAAGGGACCCCTGACTGTTAGTTCCAGTCATGGCCGACTCTGGGGTTGCGGTGCTCATCTCGCTTTATTGGCCGAGGGAGCTGGCGTACAGCTTCTGGGTCATGTGACCAGCATGACTAAGTTCTGGCAAACCAGAGCAGCGCACGGAAACGCCGTTTACCTTCCCGCCGGAGCGGTACCTATTTATCTACTTGCACTTTGACGTGCTTTCGAACTGCTAGGTTGGCAGGAGCAGGGACCGAGCAACAGGAGCTCACCCTGTCGCGGGGATTCGAACCGCTGACCTTCTGATCGGCAAGTCCTAGGCTCTGTGGTTTAGCCCACAGCGCCACACGCGTTCCATGTGCCAGTGAGTACCACCCCCCAAAAAGCACTGCTGCCAGGGTTTCAATTGATCTTGGTGCACTTTGCAAATAGACACACTGCACTCCCTGGCAGGATTCTAGTCTGCAAGGACTAGACCATCCGAGTCAGGATAGAGGGCAACTTTTGCCCTCACCACAACAGTCAGTTGCGTCACCCCATCCTGGGTTCCTGGTCATACCAGAGTGGCAAAATGTTGGGAACTGACATATAATACATAATACAAACACATGTATGTTACATCTGTAGACACCTAATTCCTCTCAGCTAAATCTATATGCAGTGAACAGATCTCAGGCATATTACTCTTTCAGATATGGATTGGATTTTGCAAGTTAGGGAATTCCCAGCTTCAAACCAGTGTTGTATATCCCAGCCGAGCCATTACATTCTACACATATACCCAAGACAGTGCAAAAGAGTTAGAAACTCAATTCTGATCTCACCATGCACAGAGGGTCTGGGGTGGGGGTGGGGAGAATTATGTGTACTCAAATGTTCATGGATGGGTACAGGATTAGAGCTGTTGATAAGTGCATGTATGTTAATAAAGTGAACAATTAAGTAGTACCTCCAGGTCAATGCTTCATTCACAAAACAGAAGGCGTCCCATACCTCTAGACCTTTCTGATCCAACCTGCTTTGGGCACTTGCCAATTCTTGATCCCGGACAGTCATTCGTGCTTCTAAAGCCTGCAATTTCTTTTCCCATTCTCGTTTCTTGTTGTTTACCATGATATCAATCTGATGCATTAATTCTTGAAGCTCAACATTGCAAGGGACGGATCTAAAAACAACAAAAGAGGTCTTTTTTAAATGTACTGCATAGAACAGATTGAAATATTATTCTTCAGGCTATTTTTTCCCTCCAGTGAGCTCATATTCGACTTGAGAATAACTGAATGACTTATTTTAATGGTTTTACCGAATGGCTTATTTTAATGTGTTTTTTTCCTTAGTCAATGTTTCCTTGGTCCAGTTTGGATGTAACACTAAACTGTCATTTGTTTAGCTGAACTACCAATGGATATCCTACTAAATTTTACTCCTAGTAAAACCCCTTAAAATTAATGAACACGCCTAAGATAGGTGCATTCATTTCAACAGACCTACTCTAAGTAAAATTTAAGTTGAATATCACCCTATGGTTTGGTTGTATATCGGAACCTAGGCCCTCTCACAAGCTATGGTTTGTTGGAGGCTGTAAAACCAGGATCTTAGATTTGAAGTTGTTTTATGAATCCTGGCTTGCTCTAACTGTGGCCTATCATTTACATCAACCCTTGCTATCATGGTGCAAACGCAATGTATTACAGTGCCTCGTCCTAGCTACCCACCTGGTGAGAAACATAAAGAGCAGCAGCTCAAAAATGAACCTGCCCATGTGAGTCATGGCCCTATCAAAAAAACACCCTGTCCCACCACACACTGGTTGGGCTACAGACTCCTTTCGCTCCATTCTTCTTGCTGGCATTACCAAGACAGTTTGGCAGAAGAGGGAATATGTCAGAGGAGTGCAGCAAAATTTTATTGTAAGGGAACAGTTAGGGCCAGAGGGCCGGCTTGTGAGGGCGATTGGATTGATATGTGAGCATTTTGCCTCCCTCTCTAAACTGGGCATAAGCTCCCTGGGGTTTGGGAAGGAGGTGCCAGGGCTCTGATTGAAATTGAAATAAATTGAAACTGAAATACTTTATTGTTACTTGTACAACTTGTATACAGTGAGATTACTCGCGCACCCCCCATTCAGCTCTCTTAGTCTTAATTCCCCTCGTTTACTGACGCACGCCCACCAAACCCAAAAGTCAGTTGCCCTGTTGTTATCTTTTCATTCAGCAGCCTAACAGCCCACGGATAGAAGCTGTTCTTTACCCTGTAGGTGCAACTAATCATGCTTCTATATCTTCTGCCTGAGGGCAGGAGATCAAGAAAGTGCCGGCCAGGGTGTGAATTATCCCTGAGAATTCTCCTCACTCTCCTGAGACAACGTTCTTCTGCTATTTCATCCAGCGGATTCACGGGACAGCCCATAATATCTTGTGCTGTATTCGCCACCCTCTGTAGGCACTTCCTGTCAGGTGATGTCAAACCACCATACCACACCGTGATGCAGTATGAAAGGACACTTTCTATTGTTGACCAGTAGAAGGAGATCATCAAATGTTGATTGACATAGTTCTTCTGCAATACTCTGAGGAGATGGAGTCTCTGTTGGGCTTTCTTAACCACTTGGGTTGTATATATTTTCCAAGTAAGGTCTTCACTGATAGGATGCTGGAGCCTGGCTGCCTCTTTCCTAAAGCCAGGTGGTCTTTGGGAAGGCACCTGGACCCCTTTGGAGCATCACACCTCCCTCCCTAAGCCAGGCAGAAGCTCCCCAGGCTTTGGGAAGGAGGCACCAGACTTTAATACATTAATACTCTAATTTACCCCTATTTAAGGAACTTGCTTAGTCCCCCTAGTCCACTGACTGTGTGCCACTGGTATATGTGGTACTTCTATGCCACCCCTACAGTGGATAGAAAGGAAATGCCTATTAAGTGGTTATTAGATGCCATATGGTGAACAAGGTTTTATCCGGCCCTGTAAACGCTCCAGATGTGTCCCCCCAAAAATTGTCTTTAGAAAAGAGACACATGTCAGCTTGCATGTGCCCAAGTGCTGGTCCTTTTGCCTGACCAGATTCACCTCTCTCAACCTGCCTGCAACCCGCCTTGTGTTTTGATGGGGCCTCCAGATCAACAGCCCTCACATCATCTGCCTGGGAACGCTGCAATTAAGAGCAGAGTTAAACAGGGCTGCAGGCCCCGGTGCCAAATCTCCTTGGCATCCTCTCTGTCAGGGATCCTGAACTGTGCTTTCAACAGTCACAGCGGGGCTCTGTTTGCTCACCGGGTCAGACAGCAAGCTGTGTGCGGACAAGACCTGCTGTGGAAATGTGACAGCACAAAATAGAATGAATTAAAGCAGTTGAGTATGCTAGGAAAGAGGGGAAAGAAGAAGCGGCCCTGCTAGGAGAACATGCAATTTGCTAAAACTATGCTGTCGAACCTACAGTTGCTTTCATACCCCTGTGGAGTAGCTTTCTCACAAAGGAAACTGGTCCGGAGCCCAGGAATGAAGGTGGCCGTGGATTGCTGCAGGAAATTGCCATGTCACTGATATAATTCCTGCCTTTTCACCCGTATTCCTTCAGCTTTTATATGTGAGCAATGGGTTCTTGCGAGTGGCAGCAGGTTAGGAAGGGATGGGCAGAAGCCTCTGGCAGTGATTGAACTAAGCTGCCTTAAGGTTAAAGAGGGGCAAGAGGGGCAGAAAGGGGTCTGGGTATTCTTACTGGTTGAGCTGCTCAGGTTGTACAAAGGAATAGGAGCAGGGCGGGCAGAAGAGCCACAGGGAAAGTAGTGACAGGAGGAGAGGCTTAGGGAGGGAGGATGCAGTAGGCAGGTGAACTGAGGCTGGATAGGCCAGGGAAGGAGAGCATTAAGAGGGAGCAGTCCAGTGAAACGAGAGGAGGCAATGTAGGGAAAGTATATGCCTAGCCTTCTCTGAAAGGTACCAAATTATAGTTACCAGATTTTTTTCAAAGAATCCAGGGACACTTTTTTTTTTTTGAAAAGAGAAAAAGTTATTTCAAAAAATTATTTTTTTAAAAAAATAAGAAGTAATCTCTTCCCTTCTGTAGTCTCCTCTGTCGCATGGCTTTCCTCCAGGCCCCAGCCTACTCTCTTGGAGCGCTAGCTGCTGTGGAGTAGGCTTGGGTTGGGCCTGGGCTCGGCCACATGTCCTTGTCCTCCCGGTGCTCTCCTACCTCTCCTCCTCAGCAGCAGTGGCGCGGCAAGGTCGGGGGTCCTCTCTTTTTTCTCCTTCCTCTTTCTCTCTCTTCCTTCTCCTCTCCTCCTTCTCCCTGCGTCGGCTCCGGGGTTTTTACTGGCCCCAGAGCGCCGCTGGGCAGTCGGCCAGGTGACAGAGCGATCTTGCTCCCGGCTCAATTTGGGTCGCGGGGTGTGTGTGTGTCAGCGGTTCCCCCAGTTGACGCACCGGGTGTCCCTGGTTCCCCCTCGGCAGTGGCAGTCTCAGCAGCTTGGAGCCAGCCTGGTGGCGCAGTTGGCTCTGGCTGGCTTCAGGAGCTGCTTGCTGCCTTGGCGCCCACCATTTTGCCTTGCCGGAAGTCCCCATATGATGTGTCTTGTGCCGTTGAACCAATCACGGAACGTTCATTCCCTACTAATAAATCTACAACACTTAAAATATAAATCCGGGGACATTAAATGAAATCCGGGGACATTCTGGGGACGGATTTTGTCCGGGGACAGATTTGTAAATCCGGGGACTGTCCCCAGGGACGTCTGGTAACCAGGCATCTACAGTTTAAAAGATATCTGGTAGCAGGTGATGTGAAAGATCTCTGCATGAGACCTGGAGAGTTGCTAAAAACAAACAAACAAACAAACCAAACCAAACCAACCAACCAAAGACACTAATCTGTCAGCGTAAGCCATCAGGAAGTATCGACATTCAAAGAAAAAGGTGTATGTTGGAAGTGTGATGAAAATGAGGGATCTTTCTTCACACGTGGTGGCCCTGTAAAATAATTAAGGAAATTTGGGAAACTATATATAATGAATTAAAAAGGATACTTAAAAAAAACTTTCCCAACCCCCCCCTGAGATTTTCCTCAGCCTAGAGCAATTAGATATATTTTAATTTAGGTAATCTATGTAATAGGCTTATGTTAGAAAATGAATATGGATTTTGAATTTGATGTTTGTAATTTTTTTGGTTTCGAAATATTTTTTAAAAGGAGGGGGAAACAACCCCCCCCCCGAGATTTTCCTCTTGGGGGTGGTAACAATGTAACCCCCCCAAAACACACACACACACACACACACACACACACACACAAAAGGGTTTATTATTATATGCCACCGCAGCAGCTAGAACCTTATTGGCACAAAGGTGGAGAACAAGTATAGTACCCACTAAGGAAGAATGGCAGTGTAAAATGTTCGAATATGCTGAACTGGCTGGTCTGACGAACAAGATAAGTGAAAATGAAGATAAGGAATATAAGGAGGAATGGATAATGTTTATTGAATATTTTAAGAACCAGTATAAACAAATACACAGCTTAGCAGGTCTCGAGTAAATCCAGCAGAGTTGAAATAGATAAAAGAGCTTTTAATAGACAACAAATTGAATGATTAAAAAGATGTGGATTACGCGGAGTAGTAGAAAAGCAAAGGAACCAGGAAAAGGGTGGAAGTGAAGTCATATGGTATATGTATACATGCTGTATTTGGTACCAAGTTGTAGGTAGGACAGGGGGAGGGGGAAGGAAGGGGGTTAAAGATGCTCTCTGTTCCTGTTTTTGAAAATGCAAACAGAAAACCAAATGAAAAGAGAGAGAGAGGAAGTATCGACAGTCAAGTCTGTGATGTTCATAGCAGACGGAAAGTTTGGTGTGCTGCTGACAGGCATATTTGCATTTAATCTTCACTTGCATGAACAATGAAACAGTGCTACTATGCCAGAAAAGAATCTTTATATTTGTTCCTTTGAACAAAGATGATTAGATGGTTTGTTAATTTCCCCACCAAAGTGACTAGTTTGCTCCAGGTTTTTGTGGGCACTTGGGCAAGAAAGTATCTTTGGTCCCCTAAAACATCACTTTTTTGCCACCTCTGCTTCCTCCCCGACAAACTCCCCACCCTCCTCATCTAACCGCCCTCCTCCAACCATTGCCCTAGATTGAGAGAGAGAATGAGTTTTGCATGATCAGGAACTGCAAAGGTAAGAAACGATGTTTTCACATGCTGATTTGCAAATAACCAGCCCAATCTTTGACTCTGGGCAATTAATTGTATTGAATCGCTTTAAAACTGCAATCCCACGAACACTTACATCGGAGTAAGTCTCAGCAGGACTGAGTCAACACGCATAGCTTCATGCTGTGCTGCTGATAAACATTGCAATCAAAATGTCAAAAAGACAAAGGTGGAATATAGACACATATAAAAAACGTTGTGAAAATGTTTTTTACAAAAAAGTTTTGAAAAAATATATTGAATTTGCCATAGGTAACCATCGCCATCTAGTGTCATGTTTGTATAATGTACTTTACAACACACTTAAAACATCTTAATTGTGTATAGCTGAGCCCAAAGAAATCTCAAGCAGGTTGATGACATCACTTCTGAGGAATTTTTTCTTTTTTTTTAAGTGTCCTCTTCATGATACAGTAATCCTACTACTCTAATTAGGTAATGATTTTAAAAAAGCTTTCCCAACAATAGTCTTTCGTCAGGGGTGAGTTTTACAGTGCAGTTTCCAGATCGTAACATTTTCTAATTGGAAAGGTTATGCACGCTAAAGGTTTTAAACAAAAGACGCCTCTACTGCTTTGACCAGGCCTGAAAAGTAATTTCAATAAGAAATGTAGGTCAATTAGGGGTGCACTCTTCATTAAAAGCAGTAAGTCGCATTACCACTTCATGGTTTGCCTAATAAACGAAATCGTTAACTCATCAGTGTCAAGCGTCACAGTATGGCTAAGAACAGGTTTATTATGTTTTACCACAAATGATTAAGTGATGTCTGTTTTTAACTTTTTAATATGGTTTTCTTGGTACTGTTTTATTGTTATAAATAGCTTTGATTTTTTTTAATGACATAGTGGTATATAAATATTTTTATAAACAAATAAACAAGGTGACCATTCCTGTTCAATATAGTTGCTGCCTGAGCAGTCTAGGCCTGGTGTTTCTTTATGAGATAAGCAGTAATGAAGAATCAAAAGACCACAGAACTTTGAAATCTTGAAGTGTAAGGTTTTAAGTTCTACATCATATTTAGCATACAGGTGTAAATAAGATAAGATAAATCAGGAACGACCAGGAAATTATGCGTCAACCTACCTAGTCATCATTTGTTCCTGAAGTGCTTCTATTTTCTTCTCCATTTTAGCATTTCTCCAATCTATTAAGAACATTTTGGGGGCAGGTGGGTTAATGTTTTTCCCCTTAATTATTCATTTACATAGAAGACTCATAGTTAAAAGGAGAGACCTGAGAAACAGCAGTAACAGAGTACAAGAGTCTTACTCTCAGGGTTGTGGGTTTGAGTCCCGTGTCAAACAAAAAATTCCTACATTGGGGGACTAGATGACGCTCATGGTTTGTTCCAACTCTACAGTTCTATGATTCCAAGTGCAAACATGCCAGGCCAGAGGGGTGGGAATAGGGCTGTTTGCTGTGGCTTAACTGTTAAGCTAACATCAATCTGCACGTAATATGTGGTCTTCAACTGATGGGACTATTAATCTGCTTTGGAGATATCTTGACACTAAAGGGTGGGGCATAACTTCATTAAATAAATAAAACATCCAGCCCAGTGGTGGATTTGTGCCTGATCAGAAACTGACGGGTCAGGGGAAGCAGGGAGAGATAAAATTCTCACCGCTTTGCAGAATGAGCTAGTCACTATGTGGCATCATAGAATCTTAGAGGTGGAAGCGCACCCAGGAATCTCAATGAAAGCATCCATGATTGCCTGTTTTCAAATGGTGAAAAAAGGATCCCCTCAAGAGATCTGTGCGAGTCTCTGATAGTCTTTTGGAATCCTCTAATCTGGTGATTTCATTAGCAAAAGCTATACGGTCGTACCTTGGAAGTCGAACAGAATCCATTCCGGAAGTCTGTTCGACTTCCAAAATGTTCGGAAACCAAAGCTCCTGCAGCCAACTGGAAGCCACGGAAGCCCCGTCAGACGTTTGGCTTCCAAAAAAAGTTCGAAAAGTGGAACACTCATTTCAGGAGCCAAAATGTACGAGTACCACGGTGTTCAACAACCAAGGCAGGCTATGTGAGATGGCTTTTGGGAGGCTGCAGTTTTATGTATACAGTGGTACTTCAGGTTAAGTACTTTATTCGTTCCAGAGGTCCGTACTTAACCTGAAACTGTTCTTAACCTGAAGCACCACTTTAGCTAATGGGGCCTCCTGCTGCCGCTGCGCCACCGGAGCCCGATTTCTGTTCTCATCCTGAAGCAAAGTTCTTAACCTGAAGCACTATTTCTGGGTTAGCGGAGTCTGTAACCTGAAGTGTATGTAACCTGAGGTACCACTGTACTCTTTAACTGGAAATATGTCCTGTAGAAACCACGGGAACCTATTCATGTTCTGAGTTAAACAGACGCAGAATTGAGCTGCCAAGCAGCATGTCACTGGGGTATACTGATGTGACAATAATTAGCATTTATAGTGCAAACGGGGGTGGGGGGTGGAGGTTGAGAGAAAAAACAGCTTAGTCTAAGGCTACCTAGCGAGTCAGAAGAGCCAAAGCTCAATGGAGCGTGTTAAATGAAGAAGGTCCTGGGTTCAATTTCTGCTCTCTCCAGGGATGGGGGCAGGAACCCTATTTGAAACCCTTGAGAGCAGTTCCCAGTAGACCATACTATGCTAGATGGACCCATCGTTTGACTTGGTACAAGGCAGCTGTCTGTGAACATCGAGGGGCATACCTTGTCCTGGAGTATGTAGGACTCCAGGGGGAATGTGCTTCTGAGCATATACAGAGGGGATTCCTCAGTTCAGACTCAGTCAGTGAGGCAAACCTATGACTTTCCAAATGTTAAACTACAACTCCCACCAGCCCCAGATGGCTAATGGTCGCTGATTAAGGGAGCTGGAATCCAATGTAAGAACATAAAATGAACCTGCTGGATCGTGTCAATAGCCCTGCCAGTCCAGTATCCTGTTCTCACAGTGGCTGACTAGAGGCCTGAAGCAGGATGAGAAGGGAACAGCACTCCGCCGCAACAAAACTGCTAGCACATTTGCAAAGCTAAGCAGGGTCCTGTATGGTTTCCAACTGGATGGGAGACTGCGTGTTGAGATCCCTGCATTTCACGGGGTTTGACTAGATGACATTCAGGTATCCCGCCAACTCTCCAACTCTGATTCTATGATTCCCAGCAACTGATACTAGCATTATGTGGAGTGCCACAGATGGACCCTCCCTGCTCTCAACGGTCTGCCATGGAAAATGTGGGAAAGGGTGGAATGGTTCCTCTGAGCATATGCAGAGGGGCCTCCCCCCCCCCCCCAAACTTTCTCCATACTCCACCCTGGAGCAAGTGGGAAAGGAAGAGATAAAAAAAAACAGCCTCTGAGCATGCACAGAACAGCTTTGTCCATCCTCTCTCAGTATGCCGCCAAGGTGCACGTGTGGGAATGTGAGGCAGAGGGGAAGTGCCTCTGAGCATACCTAGAGGGGCTTTTCTTGCAGGATCTCACTACTCTGCCCAGAGCATGTGGGAAAGGAAGGGCGCCTCTGAGCATCTGCAGAAAGGCTTTCTCCAGCCTCTGTTGGTACTCCGCCTTGGGGAAGGAGAAGCAGAGAAAATGCCTCTGAGCATGCACAGAACAGCTTTCTCCAGGCTCTCTCAGCACTCTGCCCTGGAGCTGTGTGGGAAAAGGAGGAAGGAAGTGTGCCTCTGAACATACACAGAGGGCTCTCTCCAGGGGTCTTGACCCCTACGGTTATGAGCATAGCTAGAGAGGCTTCCTCCAGACAGTCAAGAGCTCTGGAGCACGCAGAAACCGGGCAGTAGAAAGAGGGCCTCTGAGCATGCACAGAGTGCCTTTCTCCAGAGGAAGACTCCCTGCCTCCCGCAGCCCTAAATGCACAGCGCTCAGAAACCTAGCATGAATGGGTGGGTGGGGACCCGCTTACCTTGCCCCTTCCCCTGCTGCTGCTGCTGCTGCTGCGAGCCGCGGCTGCCCTCGCTCTGGCGGGGAAGGAGCCCGTCCGCCCCGCCGCCCTCCTGCCCTCCCGCCGCGGCTGCCGCCTCGCGCAGGCCCCGCCCCCTCCGCCCGGGCGGCAGTTGCGGGGAGGGCCCGGCTAGCTTCTCCCGTTGCCGGGGCAACGGGGCGGCCTAGGGAAGAGCCTCCGCGGGCGGAGGGAGGAAGCAGGCCTGGGGAATCCCCCGACGGAGGAGGCGGGGCCAGAGCGGAGGGGCGGGGCCTGAATCAGAGGAGGGGGCGCCCTTCTCCCGTTTGCCTGTGTGCCAAATATGCACGGCAACAAAATAGACTTTGGTAGCTCTCTCACTGCAGATGGTGACAGCAGTCACGAAATTCAAAGACGCCTGCTTCTTGGGAGAAAAGCAATGACAAACCTAGACAGCATCTTAAAAAGCAGAGACATCACCTTGCCGACAAAGGCCCATATAGTTAAAGCTATGGTTTTCCCAGTAGTGATGTATGGAAGTGAGAGCTGGACCATAAAGAAGGCTGATCGCCAAAGAATGGATGCTTTTGAATTCTGGTGCTGGAGGAGATTCTTGAGAGTCCCATGGACTGCAAGAAGATCAAACCTATCCATTCTTAAGGAAATCAGCCCTGAGTGCTCACTGGAAGGACAGATCCTGAAGCTGAGGCTTCAATACTTTGGCCACCTCATGAGAAGAGAAGACTCCCTGGAAAAGACCCTGATGTTGAGAAAGATGGAGGGCACAACGAGAAGGGGACGACAGAGGACGAGATGGTTGGACAGTGTTCGCGAAGCTACCAGCATGAGTTTGACCAAACTGCGGGAGGCAGTGGAAGACAGGAGTGCCTGGTGTGCTCTGGTCCAATATTGACATCCTGGGCATCAGTGAACTAAAATGGACGGGAATGGGCGAATTCAGCTCAGATGACCATATCTACTACTGTGGGCAAGAATCCCGTAAAAGAAATGGAGTGGCCTTCATAGTCAACCTCTGCTTAAAACCCTCCAAAGAAGGAGAGTCCACCACTTCTCCTGGGAGTCCACTGTTGAACAGCTCTTACAGTCAGAAAGTTCTTCCTGATGTTGAGTCAGAACCTACTTTCTTCCGAGTTCCTTTCTAGCAAAATAAAGCGATTTTTATCTCAAGCATTCCAGACTGCCAGAACCCTAGGGTACCCTAATTATTTAGCAACTGACAAAGATTAGTTTTATCTCATTGCACCGAGGTCTTTAAAGGGAAGCAGGGCTGATAGCAGCAAAGGGAGATGAGCTCAAGACTGGGGACTCGGTTTCTCTTTGTTTTGTTTCCAGAGTGACATCATGCTGCTTTTCTTGTCTGTTGCTATTTCCGTGAAAACTGCAAATCTCTGATAAAAGATCCCATCAGTTCCAGGTCTATGAAGGGGAGCGAGGGAAATCTTGGACAGCTTTTAAAGTGATCTTATTCCCCTCCAACAAACTTCAGGGTTCCCCCTAAGTTTGCCACCCCCTTTCCCCCCTGTAGCCACCACATTCCTCCAGCTCAGGACGGGGCAACAGAAGAGGGAGGTGAGCATATAGAGAAATAAGGGGGCAGGAGAAGGATTAAGCATCCCTCCAGCAGCAGCACCCTTACCACCCAGCGCCACTTTTTAGACTGTGTCAAATTCAGGTCTTTGTCAAACAACACGGCCCCATCTGCACTGTAGATTTAAAGCAGTATCACACCACTTTAAAAAGCCCCTCAAGAATCTTGGGAACTGTAGCTTGTTATTTGCTTATTTGCTCTCAGCAAGCTATGTAAGGACATAAGAAGACCCAACTGGATGAGGCCAATGGCCCGTCTGGTCCAGCATCCTGTTGTCACAGTAGGCAGCCATAGATGCCTGTCAGAACTGGGCAAGCAGGATCTGAGCACAAGAGCCCTCCGACTGTGAAGGCAGAGCATAGCCACTGATAGTAGCCATGGATAGAGTTATCCCCAATGGATTTTTCCAGTCATTTTTTAAAGCCATCCAAGCATTGCAAGGGGCTAGACTAGATGACTCTTGGGGTCCCTTCAAATCCCCCCGGTTTACTATCCCTAGTACTTCAAGACTCCCATAAAAGTGCCTGGCTTAAAACCGTCTATTAAAAACTTCACTCTTGTGGCTTATCCCCACAACACCTACTCACTATGGGCCTCACTAAAGCAAACAGTCTAATTTGTCAACGTCTAAAAGATATCAAGCACCAGAACAACCTGGCCACTATAAGGAAATTCTGCCCTTGGTATGTCCAGTTTCCACCTCTCCATTTTGATTCTCTGGCCCCATATCTGCACAAACTTATTATCCCAAAATACAGATGTGCTTTTACACTTGCAAGACTGGATGCTTTGCCATCTGCGGTACTTGAGGGTCGATTCCAAAAGATCCCGCCTGAGAAACGTCTTTGCCCCTGTGGAGACGGTAGCACCGAAACAGCGGCACACGTCCTCCTGTCCTGTAGTCTCTACAAAGACCTGGGGAATGAGATCATCACCCCACTCATACTAACCATCCCAGGGCGCTCAACCACTGCCACAATGTCCTTTCTTCTATCAGATCAAAATGAGCAGATAACAGCAAAGATTGCTAGGTTCATAGCAGGGGCAATCAGAATAAGGGCCACTAACTGACTGCTGATTCAGGACTTTAAATTGTGCTTTTATATCAAATTTCCTTTTCTGCGTATACTGTAGTTTTATCTCTTTCTCACTTGGGATCCCTTACAACTCTACAATTCGATGATTCTAAGTTGGCTGGCCATCACTGGCTCCAGTGGGAGGAAGTTCCATAGTTTAACTAGGCCCTGTCCTGAATCTTCCAACATTCAGCTTCACTGGATGGGTTCTAGAGCTATGAGAGAGGGAGAGAAACAATTTTTTCTGTACACTTTTTTCCATATGATGATGATTTTATAAACTTATTTTATGTTACCTTTTCTCCAAACTAAAAGATCTCAAATGCTCCTAGAAGTACAGTAGTACCTCGGGTTAAGAACTTAATTCGTTCTGGAGGTCCATTCTTAACCTGAAACTGTTCTTAACCTGAAGCACCACTTTAGATAATGGGGCCTCCTGCTGCTGCCACACCGCCGGATTACAATTTCTGTTCTCATCTTGAAGCAAAGTTCTTAACCCGAGGTACTATTTCTGGGTTAGCACAGTCTGTAACCTGAAGCGTATGTAACCTGAAGCGTATGTAACCTGAGGTACGACTGTATAGTGTCCAGATCAAAGGAAGTAATTGTTGTTGTTGTTGTTTAGTCGTGTCCGACTCTTTGTGACCCCCTGGACCAGAGCATGCCAGGCACTCCTGTCTTCCACTGCCTCCCACAGTTTGGTCAAACTCATGCTGGTAGCTTCGAGAACACTGTCCAACCATCTTGTCCTCTGTCGTCCCCTTCTTCTTGTGCCCTCAATCTTTCCCAACATCAGGGTTTTTTCCAGGGAGTCTTCTCTTCTCGTGAGGTGGCCAAAGTACTGGAGCCTCAGCTTCACGATCTGTCCTTCCAGTGAGCACTCAGGGCTGATTTCCTTAAGAATGGATAGGTTTGATCTTCTTGCAGTCCATGGGACTCTCAAGAGTCTCCTCCAGCACCATAATTCAAAAGCATCAATTCTTCGGAAGTAATAGTAGTGCTCTATTCAGTCAGATCCCACCTGGAGTCCTGTGTCCAGTTCTGGGCACCACAATTTAAGAAGGATGTTGACAAGCTGGAAGGTGTGCTGAGGAGAGCAACCAAGGTGATCAAGGGTCTGGAAAGCAAGCCTGATGAGGAACGCTCGAAGGAGCTGGGTATGTTTAGCCTGGAAAAGAGGAGACTGATAGGAGATAGGATAGTTACCTTCAAATATCTAAAGGGCTTCCACATGGAAGATGGAACAAACTTGTTTTCTCCTGCTCTGGAGGGTAGGACTCAAGCCAGTGGCTTCAAGTTACAAGAAAGGTGTTCGGCAGTGAAATGGACACTCTTGGGAAGTTGTGGTGGACTCTCCTTCCTTGGAGGTTTTTAAGCTGAGGTTGGCTGGCCATCTGTCATGGAGGCTTTAGTTGAGACTCCTGCATTGCAGGGGGTTGGACTAGATGACCCTCAGGGTCGCTTTTCAACACTATGATCCTATGAATGTTCTCCAATAGTTCAAGAGCAGCCCCAGAAAAGATGTGGGTGGGGGATTTTAAGAAATATATCACCAGAAAATTATTTTTGACTCAGTTTTTCAGGGAACAGCTGCTCACTGCTCACTCTACAATTCTATTATTATTGTTCCACTGCTATTTTTGTAAAACAACAACAAAACAACAACAACAACAACAACAACAACAACAACAACAACAATTTATTTGTACCCCGCCCCTCTGGCTGGGTTTCCCCAGCTACTCTGGGTGGCTTCCAACAAAGATTAAAAATACATTAAAATGTCACACATTAAAAACTTCCCTGAACAGGGCTGCCTTCAGATGTCTTCTAAATGTCAGGTAGTTGTTTATCTCTTTGACATCTGAAGAAAAGATGGGTCCAAGCTGCTTGCTTTTGTATGTGTTCATCTCTTTTTCTCATTATGTCACATATACATACCATCCCCCCCCCCGCCACCCGTGGTATGGAAACATAAATTTTATGGGCTGCGTGTGTTTAAACCCTGTATTATTATTCCCATTCTACTCTCTCCATTTTCGAATGGCAATTGAAATTCCCACCTAAATATGTTCTTAAGCTGCTCAGAGGGCTTTGAAAATAGTGACCCAGAGGTTGAATACCATCAGCAACCAGGAATACATTGCCTTTTCATTACAAGAAGCATTTATGAAAGCAGACGAGGGAAGCAGAACCGGAGATCAGCAAGGAGGCTCTGTGATCTGCGAATAATAACACTCTTTTGTCCACCAGAGTTTGAAAAATCTTCAGCGGTGCCCCAGATCTCATGCTCTGGGTACAGAGTTAAAAAATAAAGCCGCTTCTGGGTGAGTCAAATAGCCATGCCTTGTTCACACACATTTTATGAGGGATCCAAATGACCTCTCTATCCTTGAGTAATCAGCCTCTTTTCTCAACAACCACCCCCTGTTCTCGCCCACCACAGAAAAATGCAACATTTTAAAGGAGCAGATCTATAGTAGAATCTCCACAGGTGATTCCTGTTCTGATCACTGTTTTTCATTTTTTTTTTTTTAAGTCTCCTCCTGCTGGTTTCAACCCAATTAATTGCTTCCTCTTTCCACAACTGCTACACTTTCCCCCCTTCTAATTTGCTGTTTCCTGATGTGTGTGTTTTTAATTATTCTGGCTGAAAAGAGGGAAGGGCAGATTTTGAACTTTTTTTAAGTACAGAAAACCAGGACTGGACCATAGAATCATATAATCATAGAATTGTAGAGTTGTAAGGGACCTCCAAGGGCATAGCTGTCAATGTTTTCCCTTTTTTAAGGGAAATTCCCTTATTCCGAATAGGATTCCTCACAAGAAAAGTTGACAGCTATGTCATCTAGTCTAACCCCCACATTGAAGAAATCTCAGCTAAAGCATCCATGACAGAGGGCCAGCCAACTTCTGCTTAAAAACCTCCAAGGAAGGAGAGTCCACCATATTTCGAGGGAGTCTGTCACATAAAAAGTTACATAGAATATGGAACAATCCACTGTTCAACCAACTGGTAAGATCAAAATGTTAGTATAAAAACCAGGCACTCAGCTACATTAGTAAAAAAAAACAACCAGCATTTTGAATGCGTTATAAACATGCAACACCAGATGGCGTTTGCAATTTTCCATAGTGTCTTTTTCTTTTGTTATAAAGATTTAATTTCTGACTTTTTTATAGTGGGTCCCCCCCCCCCCCCGTGTGTAGATCCATCCCAGGACAGTTACAAAACTAATTTTATAGCTGCTTCCCTAACCTGGCTGGATGTGACTCTCCCTAAACACTAACTGGCTAACTGTCCTGAACCCCTGTCATATCTGGCAGCAAGTCAGTATGTCAGGTCCAAAGTTCAAAGTTCAATCCACGCCAGTAAAGTCCAGAGGTCAGCTCTAAGACCCATGCCGAAAGCCAACGGCCCTCCACAAGACATCCTTGTGTGCTTCTCCCGCAAAAAAAGAAAGAAAATGTATGGAACAACTCAGAAACTCAACCAACCTCCGATATGGGGAAAACCCCCCAATTCTGGCTTTTCAGGATTTATCGCGAGACCCTAAGCCACCTACGCCCATGTATCCAATGTCTTCAACAAGCAGGAATCAAGTACAGTGGTACCTTGGGTTAAGAACTTAATTTGTTCTGGAGGTCTGTTCTTAACCTGAAACTGTTCTTAACCTAAGGTACCACTTTAGCTAATGGGGCCTCCCGCTCTCGCCATGCCGCCGCCTCGCGATTTCTGTTCTCATCTTGAAGCAAAGTTCTTAACCCAAGATACTATTTCTGGGTTAGCGGAGTCTGTAACCTGAAGTATCTGTAACCTGAGGTACCACTGTACTGATGGGGCTTCCCACTTCATCTCATTCTAACAACTGACACAACACAGCACGTGGCCATTGACATGCCTAAAGCCCTGCAACGACTGGAGAACCTTGAACCGCCACATGTGGTGGGATTGCCCTAAAATCCAACCCTTCTGGACAGCAGTCCTACAAGAGATATGCAAAATAACTAAAAAGCTATTAGAACTCACCCCAGAACTGGCCCTAATGAACATCTTCCAAGATCAAAATGACCACTCACGTTATACAGAGCTTATAACCCACCTACTCTCAGCAGCCAGAAACCTCATAGCCCTGTTAGTATTTTTATTTATCCAAGCTACTCCAGCAGTGGTACTATGTTTTGTATATATCATGTGAGTGTCTGAGAGAGCATGAAGCAGGAAGTCTGAGTACTATTGGAATTTAGTTTCACTTCTGTATGCTTTGGAATTTTTGTACAGTGGTACCTCAGGTTACATACACTTCAGGTTACATATGCTTCAGGTTACAGACTCCGCTAACCCAGAAATAGTGCTTCAGGTTAAGAACTTTGATTCAAGATGAGAACAGAAATCGGACTTCCGGGTTAGCGCCATCGGCGAATGGCCGAGTTCCTCCGACCGGAGGAACTGGCTCTGTGAAAACTGGGTCTTCCCGCTGCGGCGAAGGTGGGGACCCGCTAGAAATCCCAGGCGGAGGAAGCCTGGGAACGTGGAGTTCGGCAGGGCACCAGGAGTGCCCCCCTACTCACGGGGAACCCCTTTTTGGGATTCCGGAGTGAAGTGGGGTGAGCGGCGCGGTGCTGTGAACTGACTGCTACTTTCACGGAGTGAAGCCGCACAGCCATCGCCGGAGAGCGCTGACTTTTTCCTGTGGACAATTGGATTTAAAACAAGTACCCGTGAGTAGAAACGGAAAATTGGATCAAGAAATATCTTAATTTGACATCGAAGCGGGAAGGTTCAAAACAGGAAGTCCGCCTTCCGCTTTTTGTATATAGACTGAAGCAAAAACCTTGTAAGCTAAAGCCTGGAAAGTCATTAAAAAAGCCTAAATTTCCTTCATGTATAACTACTGAAACCCCCTTGGAAGCAGGAGAAAAGGGGGGGGGGACTTTGTGTAACGCCTGCAGGAGAGGGAGTGAAGAAAGATAAGTTTCCACCGTCTTTAACCTGGGAACGGGGTGTCAGAGACAGAAATTGTTGGAGAGGTTCATTGACTGTGAATGGAATACTTTGACAGATAGCTAAAGAAGAGAAATAAACTGATTCCAATGTTGCCTTTTGCATTCTAAAGAAACAAAATATCTGAAAAATGAAAGTAATTTTCCTTTGTTGGACTTGCCTTAAAAAGATGGATACAAATAGAAATTGTCTCCTGTAGAGGGAGCTTGTTAAATTGTTGCTGCAGTCTACTTGAGGACTCCACAGCTGTGAGATTAAGATCGTGGGATTAGTCCTTTTGACCTTGACTAAATATGAGCTGGGAGGATGTTTTGGTGCTTGCTCTATGCAAGACAAGTGCTTTGTTGGAACAGATGCATGAGAAGATGGATTTGATGAATGAGAAAATGGATTTGATGACTGTTGTGGCCAATAATTGTGGACAAATAGTGAATAGTGATACAGAAACCATCCAGGGACCAACTCAGGAACCTGTATTGATTGAGCAAGTGCAGAAGATAATGGAGGAGGCTGCGGTTGCACCTCAAATAATACAAATGGAGAGTCCCAAGGCCCTACAGGAGCATAAGCCGCTGTTTTTGAAGATTGAAGTTGGAGTGGGCCAGGGGGAGTCTGGAGCTGAGGAGGCTCTTATCTTTGGAGAGACTTTGAAATATGCTCGTAAATATTTTTTGGATTATATTGATGACTGTGGGGAATGGGACTGTGGGGAATGGGCTGGTTTGATGAAGGGAGACGGAGATAATTTTGGGTTGGAACCCCCCAGAGACCTACTCCTCAATGAGAAAGGAAAGAAATTAAGAAAGAGACAAACAAAAGACAAGGAAAAGTGCAAGTATAAACAAGAAGAAGAAGATCTGCAGAAGGGACATGGAAGAGACTTAAGGGCCTTGGACATAAGACTTCCAGGTTGATGGACTACATGGAATGGACAGTAAGGACTGACACGACCCGAGACCAGGAAGAAGAGACGTTGGATGAAGATTGGAAGAAAATTTATAAAGAAAATTTTTATTTAGGGAATTGGCCTAAAATTAATGAATATTAGGGAAAATGTTGGAATGAAACTATATGACTCTAGTAGAAATGATATCAGGAGTTATGTATAACTGAGTATTAAGTTTCAAGCTTTAAGGTATTTTATGGTAAGATAAGGTTAAATAAATTAAGGTAATTTGAATAACAGAATATGGGGAAAGATGGAAAGGATCTGTCGAGTTAATTAATAGGTTAAATTGTTAAGATAAATTATTTAATAAAAATTGAGAAAGATGGAAAGAATTTGCTGAAATAACTAACTAAACTAGAATACAAAAAGGGAGGTGTGAGGAGGTCAACGAAACAAGCAAATGGAAGTTAAATATATGTAATATGGGATTTGTGTCTTTTCCCCCCTCTTTTTTATTTTTTTTGCTGTATTGTTGTATTGGTTTTTATGTTTCGCGTTTTTTCTTCTTTTTATGTATTGTAGTGTTGTTTTTTGTTTTTTCTTTTTTTCCTGTAATTCTGAAATTATTAATAAATATTATTTAAAAAAAACCAACAAGATGAGAACAGAAATCATGCTCCGGCGGCGCGGCGGCAGCAGGAGGCCCCATTAGCTAAAGTGGTGCTTCAGGTTAAGAACAGTTTCAGGTTAAGTACGGACCTCTGGAATGAATTAAGTACTTGACCTGAGGTACCACTGTACTGGTGTTCAGAGGGCACAGATGTACTGATGGAGTCTCTGTATTATAAGACTGTAAATAAAGTAGTTTAGAATTATGATTGAGTCTTTCTTCTGCTGTGATATACCAGAAGACTAGCGTGCTCTTCTCAGGAGAGAAGGGTCACTTATTACCGGTCTCTCTGGACTGAGGGAGATTTACAGCCAGAGAGGACCACCGGAGAGCCGCTTCGAATACTTGGGAAGTTGGCAGCCTTCCCAGGGCGTGTTTCCAACAAGCCTGACACTGGAGACATCTGTCAGGAGTAAACATGGGCCAATGGTATCAAATTGTATGGGAAACGACCTTACTAGAAAAGCTAACCAATAAACTGAAACTGACATGGGAACAAATAGAAGAGGACGCGAGTATGGCTCCCCTTTCTCACATACACAGCCCAACAAGAAGAATCCACTGATAGCATACGAATCATTCTGGCTTTCCTGACCCAACAAGCCCTCACCCCTTCACAAATGCAAACAAAAACCCCACTGCAGCAAACCACAGCCAACGAACAATACCCTACCCCACAATACCTCTCACTACCAAGGAAATGTAATAAACTACATTAGAATAGTATTAGAACTACATTAGAATAGTAACTACATTAGAATACATTAGAATAGTAAACTACAACAGAATAGTAAATTACATTAGAATAGTAAACTCAATTAGAATAGTAAATAGAATAAATAGTAATAGAAAGAGAACCTGCCCAGTTGACGCTGACCCCAAACCCCACATGTACACTATATAAACACCCCACGTCTCCTTTTCCCCAACCTTATACTGTACTCAACACTAATGCCTCACAACAAATGTAACTGATTTGTAAGAGACTGTACAACCCGAAAAAAGAGACAAGGTTTGGTTTACTTTCATAAACGAAGAAAATCTTTCAATAAAACACATAAAGAAAGAAATAGAATAACTGGTTGTGTAGTTCTTCATGTTCCAGACTATAGCTGCAAAGTCAGTAGAGCCTGAGACTCAGGTTTATGGGTTCAAGCCCCACATCGGGGGCATTACAGGGGATTAGACTAGCTAACCCTGGTGGCCTTCCTAGCCCTACAATTCTATGATTCTAATATGTCAGCCTGTGACAAATACGGTTCTATCAAATGTGAGAATTTTTTTGGCGTTCCACATGGTGGCAGCAAAGCCCATAGTAAAGGGACTGCAGCAACTGCAAGCAGAAAGGAGAGAGAGAGAGAGAAAGAGAGAGAGAGAGAGAGAGAGAGAGAGAGAGGGAGAATAAGAAAATGGAAAACTAGAAAATGTTTGTGCAATCATGACATTCCAAACCAACCAACAGCATGATGTCTGACATAAAGGTCCCAGGTTATTGCGGATTTTTTAAAAAAGTTGTAAACCGCCTGGAACAGATATATGAAGGATGATATAAAATGCCTAAAAAAAGAAGTTCAAAGACATTTTGATCTAAGTAATGGGCTTTTAAAAGAGACCATGGGAGTGCCAACATATGGAAATGGTATATGGGCACTGGTGATTTCATTTTGAGCTAAGAGAGGTTTTCCAGTTCTTATTGAATTGTTTCAATTGCCGGAAGGAAACTGTGTTGCTTTTAATGGCCTCTTCTGTCATTTCCCCCTTTTCCCTGCTGTTTGGCATGGTTTGCTATTGTAATATTACAACTATAATTGTATTCCTGTCTTGTCTTTTGTGCCCACTCATCTCCCCTTTGAAGATGGGGAACGATGATCAGGGCCTCAGTTGTTGGCTGCAGGATAGAAATAAAAGGTAAAGGGACCCCTGACCATTAGGTCCAGTCGTGGCCGACTCTGGGGTTGTGGCGCTCATCTCACTTTATTGGCCGAGGGAGCCGGCGTACAGCTTCCGGGTCATGTGGCCAGCATGACTAAGCTGCTTCTGGTGAACCAGAGCAGCACATGGAAACGCCGTTTACCTTCCCTCTGGAGCGGTACCTATTTATCTACTTTCACTTTGACGTGCTGTCAAACTGCTAGGTTGGCAGGAGCAGGGACCGAGCAACGGGAGCTCAGCCCGTTGCAGGGATTCGAACTGCCGACCTTCTGATCGGCAATTCATAGGCTCTGTGGTTTAAATAGGAATATATAATTCTTGTGCCTTATTTGTCTAAAGGTACACAAGGCCCAGCAAACAACACTTAAGTTGGGTAGATTGAACTAATTGATATATCCTGAATCAATATAAGGCGATCTCCACAATCATCAATGGCATGCTGATGCAGTGTGATTGGACAGCGACATTTCATGATGTGCAGGGAAATGGGGAACAAAATGGGGCTTGCAACACAATGTTGCAGTGTGGAGCGATTAAGTTCAGGGCTCTAGCAAGGGACCCATTCCTTTTCCCCCTCTGTTTTCCCTCAGCAGTTATGCCCACTGATCATGCTGCTCAGTCCTAATTCCAGTGTGGTATTTATTTATTTTTGGCTGGGGGTGTGGCCCCCTTAGGTCTCTCTCAATATTTTTTTGGTATTTCTTCAAACTTTGGGGTTCTCTGCTTTCTAAGTAAACAGGTGAAATAAAAAATTTAAGGTCATATCTATATCTATATCTGTATCTATATCTATATCTATATCTATCTATATACATATCAATAAATGTTCATAAATGTACCAACCAAGCGCATACATAAATGTGTGGACCACATGTCTGGAGCAGCACAGGAGGACCGCCCTGAAACCATTTTCACTCCCAGACTGACCAAATGTTTTCTCTGCAAGGAGGGAGGAGGTGGGGGAGCCTTCCCATTGTCATTTTGTTCACAAATCCTGTCTTAAGGGTATGTCTGTGGATGAATAGGGTGAACCTGTGACCTGGCTCAGGAACTAAGTATTTATCATTACAAAAGACTGGCCAGGCTCCCCAGGGTATCCAACCAAGTAAGCATTAACAGGTAACCTGCCAGACAGGAGGTAAACAACGCACTCAGATTTCTGTTGTAGACCCCCCTTTCTGTGATGTAGGTATGATGTGTCTGGGGGGTGGTCTTGGACTCCAGGACTGGCAATTTAAAATGTCTATATAAGGGCGGGCACACCTTTGTTCTGGGTCCTCCTCCTTTCCTGCATGTGAGGGGAGCACCCTGTTGCAACAGTTCAATAAAGATCAGGCTTACTAGCTGCTTTGCTTCTCAATAATTCTCTGGTTAGCCTCTGTCATTTTCTCCGACCGATGGAGAACCTAACTTCAAGGAAAGCTCCACTGAATGTATAGAGGCTTACTTCTGAGCAAAGATCTGTAGGATCGGGCTGTAAGTTCAAAAGCGTGACAGCAGAACTGGCTTAAAAGTATGGAAAAAATGATGCATCAAAAGTCGAGGTATCATCCCCGCCCCCTTGGAACAACTCAAAAAGTCCTTCACACTGGAAGAGAGCAATTTCAGATCAAGATAATTGCAGGTTAAATGCAAGATATTTACCAGCTGGAGTTTGGCATCTGCCAGGTTCATAAAAATGACATGCACATCTTGTTAATTATGTGCAACTAAAAGAGCAAATTAGTGGAGGCCCTGGGGCTTGCAGTGTCTTCTCAGCGTAGCGCTCTTGATGTTGAATGAGGCTGCCCACACTGTGATTTAGATCTGGATTCACATTTAGTCACGCAGGATCTGCCTGGCTTGTCATCTGTGCCATATTGCTGGCTTCTTTGCACTGTAGAAGCAGCCAACTCCAAAGAACAGTCGCTGATGCCCTCCCTCCAACAACTCAGGCTTCCTGAGGGAGAGGGAGAAGAGAAGGAGATGCAAAATGACAGTAGAGAGCAAAAATCACACCATTCAAGTGGGAGTTGTTCTTTATCAGCAAGAACATGATCTGTACCGACTTGGCAGAGTATCAGGCCGCTAGGTCTTGCCCCATGGATCAGCTGCTGAGACTGAAAATCCCTGCCTCCCTAGGGTTTCCCCCAAGCAATTGGAGACTGTGCCTAAATGAAGCCAACCTCTACTCTGCCCTGTTCATGCCTCTTTTGGTTCTCGGAGACCAGAGGGAAGGGGAGCTTGTGACAGCAAGAGGGAGAGACACCCATGAATCTTTAAAAAGAATCTTAAAGAACCTTTAAAAAACAAACAAACCTAGACTTGGGGGAATACTGGGGAGAGAGAAATCCTGAAGAAATACTTCTAGGATTGGACAGATCTGTCAATTTTGGTTTCTCCCAGTTTCTCCTGTTCCCAGTCTTAAATTTAGCTCACCACATTTCCACAGCAATTCGCCGTTTCTTAAAAAAAAAATCCTCTGGAAGATTCCCCCCAGGAGATGTCAAGGCAATAAACAACTATTTTACTTTTAAAAGACAACTGAAGGTTTAGGGAAGTTTTTAATGTCTGATGCTGTATTGTTTTTAATATTCAGTTGGAAGCTGCCCAGAGTGGCTGGGGAAACCCAGCCAGATGGGCGGGGTATAAATAATAAATTATTATTATTATTATTATTATTATTATTATTATTATTAATTCTAATTTCATGTGTTCCTCCTAATCTACACATTTCCCCTAATATACATATTCTGAAAGTAATTCCCCCCTGATAACAATGCATTTTTGGACGTTATTTTCACCAATGTATGCAGCTCCGTGCACGATTTTGCCTGGTGTATGCGTTTTTGCACACATTGCTTGGGGAAGTGCATCTCAAAATTCAGGGATGTGTGAATGTTGTAGGATTTCGGTATTCTTGTGTTGATTTGAGAAGTGTGAATTAGGTAGTTTCTCATTAAAATGCAAAGAAAAATCAAAATTCTTCTACATCCCTTTAAGAGGAAACAACCCCACTCATCTCATTACAGAGGTCTGCCTCTGAACACCAAAATCAGGGGACAAAAAACCCCCACCAGAGACTTGTTGCCTTTATGTGCTGCTTGTGAGCACCCCAAAAGCAGCTCCTAATCCCAAGCCCGTTCATCACCTGCCTTTTTGTGGCATTATTTTCCCCTGAAGAAAATGGGGGAATATCGATGTACTGTAAGAAAGAAATTAAAAGGCTCAAGAACTGAAACCTGCTGTCCTTGTTTGTTTCAAATCGCCTCATCTCTGTTTCCCCCTCTTTAACTGTTAATTGTTTGCACCAGGAACTCAGTTCCAGTTTCCTGGAAAATTAGAGATTTTTGTAGTTTTAACATCTGACAAATGTTTAAAAACAGTGCAGCCCCACAGACCCAATAAAAACCCTGCCCAGTGTATAATTTTCTTGCCAAACCAGAAAATCACATCTCAGCTCCCTGCCTCCCAAAGTCCTTTGAGCTAAATTGTCCACCCAAACGAATAATTACCATGACAGAAAGAGGATTTTTTTTGGGGGGGGGGGAATGCTTTAAATATGTTGCAGTGACACATTGGATCATGCCGCTGCCACCCCCGCCACGAGTAGGTGGCCTTATCCCTGTCCTCAATATCGTTGCTGGGAGCGGGGAGCTGTCAAGAGTCTCTGACCAAATTTCTTATGGAGAAAAAGAAGCACCTTAGCATTCGGATTGATGCTTTTGAATTCTGGTGCTGCAGGAGACTCTTGACAGTCCCATGGACTGCAAGAAGATCAAACCTCTCCATTCTGAAGGAAATCAGCCCTGAGTGCTCACTGGAAGGACAGATCCTGAAGCTGAGGCTCCAATACTTTGGCCACCTCATGAGAAGAGAAGACTCCCTGGAAAAGACCCTGATGCTGGGAAAGATGGAGGGCACAAGCAGAAGGGGACAACGGAGGACGAGATGGTTGGACAGTGTTCTCGAAGCTACCAGCATGAGTTTGACCAAACTGCGGGAGGCAGTGGAAGACAGGAGTGCCTGGCGTGCTCTGGTCCATGAGGTCACGAAGAGTCGGACACGATTAAACAACAACAAGCATTCAGATTGCTTTGCACTCTCGACTTGAGCAGGAGCATTTATATAGAGGGTGTCTTTTACCAGAGTGTTCCCCTCCACCCCCCGTGTAAGGAGAGGGAACTACAAACTTTTTTTCATCTTTGCAGCTTGTTTAAAAATCCATAAGGGGGGGGACACAAATGTCCACCCACACAGAGTTAGTCTCTCGGTGTCGCCACTTGGCATGGTGGGGGTGAACAGCCAGAGGAGCGGACAGCAGTGTGGCCTAGTGGTTAGAGCACTGGACTAGGGAGATGAGGGTTCAAATTCCCCACTGAGTCTCTCTGTTTCTCTCTCTCCACCGAACCTACCTCACAGGATTGTTGTGAGGATAAAATGCTGGGCGGGGGGGGGGGGAGAACATAAATAAATACTGATTGGTTAAAAGAACAAAAATCATGTTTTAAAGACCTGTCTAAACCATGTCTTTTCAAAGGATGTCTAATGGAAACAAGGGATGGCCTTCAAGCCATCACTGTGCATCAAAGAAGCATACTTAGCTAATGCCGGTAATGTTTTGAGGGGCAGAAAGGATCTAGCATGGATTCAGCTTTACCAAAAGTCCTGAGGTTAAAGAGCCTAAAGAACAGGGATCTTTAAAGTTTACATCTATATGTAAATTATATGTATGTTTACATGTTTGTAAACCATAATCATAATTTTACAACACCTCCACTTTGGAACTGCCTGCCTATTAAGAGCATGCAGGCACCTTCACTGTACACTTTTTTGGGCCTGCTAAAAATATTCTTGTTTAGACAAGCCTTACCCAGATGCTTAGAAAGTTGAGGTAATTTTAATTTTAGTATTTTAATATGTTTTAAAGCAGGGTAGTAAGAGCACTCTTGATTTTCTTGCCTTATCTTTCTGTAAACTGCCTTGAGTGTATGTGTGTGTGTGTGTGTTTGACAATCAAGAAGTGTATAAATGTTATGGAATAAATATACAATTATAAATATGTACACATTGACACCTGCAAATCATATGCAAACCAGTGCCCTGCTTGTGTGATGCATTTCCTTGTCTTTGGCCATTTATAAGCTTGCACAATATTGTGACATTTTGCTTGGCCTAATGTAAAGATATTACCATAAAATAGAACTGTTTATATTAACGAAGTAGAGCCCCACTCCCGAGTTCCTAGGTGGCTTCCCGAACTCTTCGTGGCGCAACTTGTGGGCCTTTCAATATGGAATAAGCAAAAGCTTCGGAAACTTCATTTGCCCTGGTATTAAGATATCAAAGAGCGGAACAGTGCATCCATGTCAGTTTGATCCCTCCAAAGATGATGTTCCTGTGGTGAGACGCCTTTTATCTTGCTCACCAAATTACATAACGGTCAAATTATCCAGATATTCCCCATTCACTGTGTTTCTAATGGCTGCTGGTTAAAAGTAAGGCATATAAATTTTACCTGCTCTCTGACGTAGGTCCATGATATTCTGCTGCTATTCAGATAACGGGACTTAAAGATTTAGATAGAAAAGGGAGACTGGAATGCATATCTGCAGTGTAAGCCTATATGGGTCTATTCAGAAATAAGTCCCATTGAGGTCAACGGGGTTTATTCTCAGATATTTGTGAGCACCAGGAGTGGAAACCTCTGGCTTGGAGACTTGATATGGCCCCCTCAGGCCTTCTTATATGGCCCTCAGTACCGTCAACAGGCCATGCCTCATTCCTGAGCCACAATCCGCACCGACTCTGTTCTGAGATGCTTTCCTCCCCAACTGGAACTGTGACAATGCCCCTTGCTTGACCAGGTTTAGGATAGAGATGGATGTGTGTGTTTGTGTGTAGAAACTAGCCTGCTGTACAAAGGTAACATTCATATTCAGTGATCCTCCCATTTCTGCCTCTGGCCCCACCCATGCCTGGTCTGCTCTCAGCAGCGAGCCAGCAATAAATCACACTGAGTAAGTGAAGTTAACTCTTAAGTTAAGAGAGCCAGTGTGGTGTAGTGGTTAAGAGTGGTAGACTCATAATCTGGGGAACCGGGTTTGATTCCCCACTCCTCCACATGCAGCTGCTGGGTGACCTTGGGCTAGTCACACTTCTTTGAAGTCTCTCAGCCCCACTCACCTCACAGAGTGTTTTTGTGGGGGAGGAAGGGAAAGGATAATGTTAGCCGCTTGGAGACTCCTTCGAACCGCCAACCTTCTGATCAGCAAGCCCAAGAAGCTCGGTGGTTTAGTCCACAGCGCCACCCACGTCCTTATTGCTATCTAATTTGCAGCATTAAATTGCTCTTCGCAGATATTTGGTAACGTGCTTGTGATTTTAGGTTTGACCCTAGCCTGTTGTTTCAGAATCGTCTTGTGTGTTGGGGTATAATTCCTTTTTGGGCAAAATTATACGATCACAGAGTTGGAAGGGAATCCAAGGTTCATCTAGTCCAACCCCCATGCAATACAGGAATCTCAGCTAAAGCACCAGGTTCTGGGAATGCTCAGTGCCCCCTAGAATCTCTCACACAGCTTGGGAAAGAGGGGCATGTGTAACAGTGGGAAATAAAATGGGGGATGGATCCAGCAGCCTTGACTGCTGGGTCAGATAAAAATTAAGATGGCTGAGGATGGCAGAGGTGGGGCGGGGTGTGTGTGTGTGGAGCTCAGGGCAGGCACCAGCAGTTGTCCCTACTAAGCACTGGGGTCTCACCTGCCCAAGTGACGCCAGATGCCGATGCCAATTTCTGATGCTTTTTCATCCATCCTGGGTTGAATTTCAATTTAGCAGATGTTCCAGTTTCCCAGAAGATGGAAATACCACTTGTGAAACAGGCTTTTGAAAGTATAAGTGAATCCCAGGTATGCATATGAATAAGCATTTATGAGATGTGGTGTGTGTGTGATTTTTTTTTAATGTTGCACCCCCCCCCCGAAGCCATTTGCATTTTCTTTGTCTGAAGGAAAACAGCTTCTGTTATCGCTTTTCATTGAACTGTGATGTCAAGTAGAAATAAAAACAATAACAGCACCTTTTCCCGCAGCATTAAATTGTTAACTTCACAGCGCAGCTTCTTTCAAAGTGGCTGCCGTCATGCTCTTAAGTGCTGTGTGTTACGCTGCGGAGTGTTTTTCCCCGTTCAAAAGCGGCTGTGGGATGTAAAAACAGCTGTGGAAGGAGGGAGGGGGGTAAAATAGTCTCCTTCTCTGCTCCTACCCACCACCACCCCAAAATGAAAGCTTATATAACTGACATTTAACAACTCTACGTAAGCAAGCAAACCTGATTGCTGACATTCAGGTATTAGTGTAGGAGGATAGAAAGCTCAAAGAGGACTGCAAAGTTCAAAAAAATGCAAAGCACAAACTTCTTGATGCTGTTGGGAATAGTTGCATTTCTCCTTATTGCAATTCGACAGTAGGAGGAGAAACCCTTTGAAGGCGCATATTACAATATAATTGTTCTATTATTGAAGGACATGCTTAAATGTTACATTGCAAATGGGCCTCTCGGAATGTCTAGCTTGGGCAGATAGAGATAAGGAACAAGAGTTTCTTGTAATACCAGGATGAGGGAGGTTGCAGGAAGGAGGGAGAGAAGACCAAGACCTTATATGGTAATAGGAACATTATAAGTTTCGATTTCCCAGAAATCAGGTGACTTACAAGAAATCAGGTGACTTACAAGAGATCAGGTGGTATTCTATTTTGCAAATCTATATAAAGGGGCGCACCCTGACTACTGTGTACAGGTTGCATACTGATCACCCTGTGCCTTTGTTCTGCATATGCACTTCAAAAAAATCCTGTTTATAAGCTGCAAGAGCATTTTGCCGCTTTGTGTGAATCTGTGCTTCAGGGACCCAAATAGCAGATATGTGTGGTCCTTCACCTTCATCTCCCTTCACCTTTCAATTCTGACTCTAACTAAGGATAAAGATACATATAGTAAAGCCATGGTTTTCCCAGTAGTGATGTATGGAAGTGAGAGCTGGACCATAAAGAAAGCTGATCGCCGAAGAATGGATGCTTTGAATTCTGGTGCTGGAGGAGACTCTTGAGAGCCCCATGGACTGCAAGAAGATCAAACCTCTCCAAATCAGCCCTGAGTGCTCACTGGAAGGACAGATCCTGAAGCTGAGGCTCCAAGACTTTGGCTACCTCGTGAGAAGAGAAGACTCCCTGGAAAAGACCCTGTTGTTGGGAAAGATGGAGGGCACAAGGAGAAGGGGACAACAGAGGGCGAGATGGTTGGACAGTGTTCTCGAAGCTACCAGCATGAGTTTGACCAAACTGCGGGAGGCAGTGGAAGACAGGAGTGCCTGGCGTGCTCTGGTCCATGGGGTCACGAAGAGTCGGACACGACTAAACAACTAAACAACAACAAGGATAAACTGCTTTTCAAGTTGTAGGAACCGCCTATAGTCCACAAGCTTCATTCACATGGTCCGTGGCATGTCTGTATTCAGTATTCATATCGATTTTTAATGGCATTTTCATCACGTCCTTCCTTTATTTATTTTTTTACACTGTATTTTATTGTGTTGCAGTTTGCACCCCATTACGTTCAAACTGCCATGTAATAAAATATAATAGAAGAAAGGGACGAAGCAATAAAAACACAATTAAAAATTATATAGCATCTAGCACAGCATGCTCCCATTGGTACAAGCAGAAAAATCATTAAGGGGTCCATCAGTAATTTTCAAGAGGTCCATTGGCAGGGAAAGGTTGGGGACCACAGCTTTGATTTACACCTTCATCTTCGAGGTTATGGAAAGCCACTCTATGATACATTGTCAGTGTTTGTAAGGAAAAAATGGTTCTGACCTCCCTTTGTTGCCTCAGCCTGGTCCTCGGACCCTTGTCGGCATAAAAGAGTCCATGAGAAAAGTATCCTTGCAGAGTACTTTCTGCTTTTATTCTTAAAAGTCTTTCTGCAAAAGCGACTGACCAACCGTACACACATCAACACTACCAGCTTTCACTAATCAACCAAACAACCAAACTAACCAACTAACATTTCTCACTCTATATATACAAGTGCAATCCAGTGCGGGCCGCTGACTCATGCTGACTCAACTTTCTTAGCATTAAAGGAACAGTGGCCAATTTTTAGGCATGACAGACAACACTTCACTTAATTATCCTGAGCACCTCTTCAGGATTTGCTAAGAAATAGTTACAGGAAACACCCCCCCCCCCCCGTTTACATGCTTGCAAACACTGCATTCCACTGCTCCTACCCTACCCCTGTTCTGCCCTTTGAAGGACGTTTCAGGGATGTCTTTATGACCATAGCTGCCAACTTTCAGATTTGAAAATAAGGGATCAGCAGCCTCGAAAATAAGGGATCAGCAGCCTCACCTGTCCCGGAGACAGTCTATGGGATATCTAACAATCTGGGACAGCAGCGGGAAGCAGCGGGAAATGGCGCTGGAATAAGGGAATTTCCCACAAAAAACGGGAAGGTTGACAGCTATGCATTATGACATCTCCCAGTCACTTCTGGGTTCGGCGTAATGTGCGTCTACACGGTTGCACACATATTGAATGTGTGTCAACAGTGGGGCTGCCTGTACAAGCATTGCCAGAAAAGAAAACATTGAGGAAGTCATAACACATGGAAAAGCGAGTAGCAGAAAATGACAATTGATCTACCCCCAAATACAAAACACAAATTGTCTGCAACCCTGAGTGGAGCAGTTTGGAGCCCGATTTCCCCAAACGTATTGGATTATTTGCATACAGTTGTACATTGGAAGTAGAACGGAATCGGTTCCGGAAGTCCGTTCGACTTCCAAAACGTTCAAAAACCAAACTGTTATGTACTGAAGTTCTCACCCTGGGCCAGCAGGGGGATACTGTAGATAGTTCAGGTCCACATATGCAAATAAGGGATCGAAAGTGACGTTCAGTGATTGGATAGTTACAGAAAGTTGTTACAGTTACGATGTACTGGAGCTCTATATAAGCAGGCTGGCTGAACCCTTCAGTTCAGTTCTGTTCTGGCCTCTGAATAAACAAGAGCTGTTTGAAGAATCGCTGTGTCGTCTGATATGTTCACCCACAACTTAACACAAACTGTGGCCAATCAGAAGCCGCGGAAGCCCCCTTGGATGTTCAGATTCGAAAAGAACGTTTGCAAGCTGGAACAATAACTTCCGGGTTTGTGGCGTTCGGGAGCCAAAACATCCGAGTTCCAGGGCGTTCGGGATTCAAGGTATGACTGTATTGGGTAAACCTGAATTTAAAAAGGGAAGTGTACAGAGGCGTGTTGTTTGAGGGGAACTGTTATGTACTGAGCTGAATCAATAGGATCCAGAATGCAGCAGTCTGATTGGTCCGCAGGAGCCACCCAATCCAGCTCCAGGTGGAAGTGAATCAGCAACCTGATTGGCCTGCAGGAGCAGCCAATCAGGCTTCTGGAGGAAGTGAATCTGCAACCTAATTGGCCTACAGGAGCAGACCGGAATTAGCCAATCACACGGGGCCCATTGTGTAAATAATGTATATATAGCTAGACGTTTTGGGGAAAGTTTCATTCATTGCTACTATGAGCTGAATAAAGAGCATGAAATTCACTCTCGATTCCAAGTATATTTCAGTAACACTACATGGACCATGCAAATCAGTGCATTTTTTCTGGGAGGTACAGTATCAGCACCTTCCTCCCCCCCCCCCCCAAAAAAAATGTTACAAGTGTGGCACTTCCTGTAACAACTTCATGGTGAGTACCGGCACATTTTTCCCTTAAAAAAAAAAAAAAAAAGCACTGATGCAAATTAAAAAGGAACACAAACAGCAGCAAACACAGAGTACACTCTGGTGTGGACAAGCCCACAGAGACTGATCAGGATGAAGAAGCTGACCCATGTATGGTTTAGGGTTTGGGAGAGGAAGTAATCATGGTGGGGTCAACCAGGATGTTGGATGCTGAGCTAGTGAATAGGAAAAAACACACACTACAGTGGTACCTTGGGTTACATACGCTTCAGGTTACAGACACCACTAACCCAGAAATATTACCTCGGGTTAAGAACTTTGCTTCAGGATAAGAACAGAAATCGTGCTCCGGCGTCGCGGTGGCAGTGGGAGGCCCCATTAGCTAAAGTGGTGCTTCAGGTTAAGAACAGTTTCAGGTTAAGAATGGACCTCCGGAACGAATTAAGTTCTTAACCCGAGGTGCCACTGTATTTGCCCAAGTTCCAGCCATAAGCAACAAAAACAACCCTTGCGCTCATCCCCAGTGCTAGAACCCAGTTGATTGCACAAACATTTTCTATTCATATTTCCAGTTACATTGAGTAGCCCGGAATGACTCAGAATGCCAATAAGCTGTACATTTGCATGAATAATCCCTAATAACTTTTGAGTCATGCACAAAACTGAATGTTAAATACAGGTTTCAAGGGCTGGTACGGAGCGCAAGTGAATTGACCATGCTGAAAAGGAACACCGCCCCATGGACTTCACATCCTCCCCACTTGACACTTCTAACACAATTACTCCAAAATTGTTCGTGCCTAACTTGTAATTGGGAGAAAATTGGAATTGATTATTTATCCACCTTGAATTACAGCTGCTTTGAGAAGAAAATGGCCGGTCCACTTCTGAGTCACTGTTTTTCACCTTGAAGGTTGGCGTTAGGATGCAAGCAGCACAGCTGAATGTTTTTCCCCCAAGAGATCTTTTGTAGAAAGGTCCACCCAAAGTAGCTGTGCTTTTCAGAACAGGGTGATGGGAAATAGAATCATAGAACTGTAGAGCTGGAAGGGGCTACAAGAGTCATCTAATCCAACCGCCTGCAATACGAGAATCTTTCACCCAACGCAGGGCTCAAACCTACGATCCTGGGATTAAGAGTCTCATGCTCTCAGGGGTCAACAAACCTTTTCAGCAGGGGGCCGGTCCACTGTCCCTCAGACCTTGTGGGGCGCCGGACTATATTTTGGAAGGGGGAAAAAATGAACAAATTCTTATGCCCCACAAATAACCCAGAGATGCATTTTAAATAAAAGCACACATTCTACTCGTGCAAAAACACCAGCCAGGCCCCACAAATAACCCAGAGATGCATTTTATATAAAAGCACACATTCTACTCATGTAAAAACACGCAGATTCCCGGACCGTCCGCGGGCTGGATTTATTTATTTATTAATTTTTTTTAAAAAAAGGAATCATCCTTTATTATTTTATTCACATAATACACATAATATACATTATTTACAAAATAATAATAATAATAATAATAATAATAATAATAATAATATATTATTTATACCGTGCCCATCTGGTTGGGCTTCCCCAGCCACTCTGGGCGGCTTCCAAAAAAATATTAAAATACTGTAATACATCAAACATTAAAAGCTTCCCTAAACAGGGCTGCCTTCAACAACTCCAAAATAAACAGACAACCCCAAAATAAAATCATATGTAACAAAGCCATAAGTCTCATGTTTTCATTTACACTGATCTCCTCTCCGATACCTTTACTTGATATTTCTTGCTGCTTTCTGCTTTCCTTACAGAATCCTTATGAAAATTTAAATCTCTTAAATCCTATACCAATCTTTAACAGTTTCAATTAATCCCTTCACCTCCCTCCCCAACAGCCCAGTACTTCCCTCCACCTGTGTACAGGCCGGATTTAGAAGGTGATTGGGCTGGATCCGGCCCCCGGGCCTTAGTTTGCCTACCCATGTGGCGCAGGAATCATTGTGCTCCCCCATCATGGCAACCCTTTCAAACTTCTAAATATCATATCCCGTTTTTCCTGTGCTGTAGGAACTGCTCTCTCTCTCTCTCTCTCTCTCTCTCTCTCTCTCTCTCTCTCTCCTTTCCTTCATCCTACAACATCTACATGCACAGAAAGTGGGGAAGTTAATTTCAAGCAGTCCTGTCATGTAAGGTAGAACACTGCTGCTGCAATGCTCTCCCAGCTGCAGAGGTGAGAGATTGCACTGTTGAGAGCAGAAGAAACGCTAGGTCAGATGGGTGCACCTACAGCCGCCAGATGTCACAGACGGGCTGGATGCAGTTGGGGAACCCGCAGGGGAAGAAAGCTCAGAGCTGAGGGATTGGTAGTGGGACGATGATGAGTGGTCAGAAGGAGAAGAGGCAGATGACAGGGAGGAGGAGGTGTCAGAAGCTGAAGAGGAAACAGGGTTTAGTGAGCAGGAAGAGGCTGGAGCAGAGAGCAGTCCAGATTCAGAGGATGGAGAGCAGGGGTCAGTGGTGGACCAACATTTTGAGGGCCCTGAAGCTTGAACTCTGCAACCAAAAATGAGGTTGGAGTAACTACTGTTATCTTCTTCAATGGGGTTGTTCCATGACAGATCACCACATTTTTTAAAAACAATTAACTACCACACCTCAGATTTTGCTTAAAATTCCTTTACAACATTTGTGCTATTGACTCTTGCTGCGTTTTTTTTTTTTAACAAGCGGTTGAAACTTTTTGGATAGAAGATTTTTAAAAAATGTTTCAGACTCTCATTTTAGAACATTAACCTCTGCCAAATCTAGTTCTGTTTTTGTTATGTACTGAAGTTCTCACCCTGGGCCAGCAGGGGATACTGTAGATAGTTTTCACTCAGGTCCACATATGCAAATAAGGAATTGAAAGTGATGTTCAGTGACTGGATAGTTACAGAAAGTTGTTACTGTTGCGTTGTAGTGGAGCTCTATATAAGCAGGCTGGCTGAACCCTTCAGTTCAGTTCTGCTCTGTGAATAAACAAGAGCTGTTTGAAGAATTGCTGTGTCATCCGATATGTTCACTCACAACTTAACAGTTTTTATATGGCCAGTTTATCTCTTTGGGATGGGCTCTGTTTTTAATTGCTGCAAAAAGTTCCAACTGCATTGGAAGGCTGGGGTGTAAGTTTTCTGAGCAAACATAAATGAATCCTTGTTACAGGAAGCCAAATATTTCTAAGAATCCTTAAAACAGCGGAGGAGTGCAGTGAAGAAATCATTGGGCAGTTGCTGAAGAATGTCATGTGCCTTATTTGGAGCACCTAGATTGTTTGCAGGCAGTCAAAGTGAGCTTAAATTAAACCAGCGAGAGAGTTCAATATTGGTCCTGGCTGCTACTACACCAGGTGCCAGCTGAAAAGTATCTCAAAATGCTGTCGGCAACAACAGCAGATTGGCAGCCGTGAAGGGAACTAGATGGGGGACTCGTCGGTCTTGCTTCATTAAATAAATAAATAATGGTTGATTGTTTTTATTTGGTGCATATGCCGCCTTGCAATAATTGCTTGGACAACATGGCTAAGCTGTCGTGATGTCTGTTCCGGTGGGAGCTCATTAGTGATGGGTTAGTCGCTCAGTGACTGCCTTCGGATATTTTGTTTAGAAACTTTTGATTTTTGAAAAAGAACGCTTTCCCAAAGAACTGCTGCTTAAATTTCTGCCTTATCATGCAGAAACCAGAAGGAGGGAGGGGCGGGAGAGTGCCGCCTTTTTGTGAATGAAAGATGATTTTTTGTGAATGAGTTCTGCAAATGGAAAATGATCACCTTTCTCTTTGTGTCCCTGCTATGCAGCTAAAGGCAGCTAAAGATCTTTTATCCCAGGTTTTCCTTGACCCATAAGATTGTACCCTGTTATTACTAAACTGGTATCTGTTTGCATCACACTGTTTTACTGGGTTTTGTTCTAATAGTCAAATAAAGCATAATCTACAAAAAAATAAAATTAAATCTTGCATCCTGTTTCATACATTTACCACCAGATACTTGCTACACATGATGTGACTGTACCATACTTTTCCGTCTGTAAGACGCCCCCATGTATAAGACGTGTCCTATTTTGGGGAACTCAAATTTAAGAAAATGGGGGGAGATGGCACAGAGTTGTTGAGGTTTTTTTTGCAGAGGATTGCCCAGGCTTGTTGAACTTTCTTTACGGGGGATTGCCGAAAATCGCTCACCCGCATGTGTCGCTAAATCCGCCTCCCATCTGTCCCTTTGCCAATTGCCCGCACTCATCAGCCAATCAACACCACCCATTGATGCAGCAACCAATAACATGCACAATAGCCGCTGGCAGTCTCGGCAGCAACCAATCAAATGTCCACTCTATGCACTACCCATGTATAAGACGACCCCCACTTTTTAGCATGATTTTTAATGAAAGAACCATATTCTTATACATGGAAAAGTACGGTATTTATGTAAAGGTTCAAAGTTTTCTCCCCTCCCCATGGAAAATACCTTCCCTGCAGATGTTTTGTAATACAGCAAGTGACTCTGGCTATTTCATACTATTACATGCAACCCCAAATCTCCAAGTAGTGTGAAATACCGGGAGTACCAGGAGCACTTGAACCCAGGGTCTGTGTTTCCTTTTGGATAGTGAGGGGCAGCGAAGACTGTGGTGTTTTTGGCTTATTTACACATAAGTCTACCATGGAGAGATTTCTACCATCATATTCCAAAAAGCTCTGGCTTCTCCCATAGCCAAAGCACTAGATTCAAACCAGACATCAGCATTCTGCTTTGTCTCTACCCCACTGCTGAGTAACTTTGTTCCTTAACTCCTGAATGTTGTTCTAAACCAGGCTTCCTCAACCTCGGCCCTCCAGATGTTTTTGGCCTACAACTCCCATGATCCCTAGCTAGCAGGACCAGTGGACAGGGATGATAGGAATTGTAGTCTCAAAACATCTGGAGGGCGGAGGCTGAGAAAGAGTGTTCTAAACCCTAACTTCCCCTAAAACACTGACATTTTCTTTTAATCCAAACCCTCAGTTGAGGGGGGCGGGCGGGAAACCCACACAATCATCTCAAAAGGAAATTACTTGAGTTTGTTAGCTTTAACACTTAGGTTAATTAAAGGATTAACAAGGCCTAGCACACAGCTTAAATCTTCTTCTCTGGCGATCCTTCCTCTTAGCACATTTCTCCCTTGTGTCCTGAGTTCGAGTGTCTTCAAAGCCCATGACACCTTTGGTAAAGTCTGTCTCCAACTGGGGCGCTTGCAGGCCAGTGTTTCCCAGTTGTCGGTGTTTATACTACATTTTTAAAGATTTGCCTTGAGAGAGTCTTTAAACCTCTTTTGTTGACCACCAGCATTACGCTTTCCATTTTGAAGTTCGGAATAGAGTAGTTGCTTTGGAAGATAATAATCAGGTATCCGCACAACATGACCAGTCCAACGAAGTTGATGTTGAAGAATACACACTGGGTTTGGCCTAATATGCATATGAGTAGCTATCACCTCCAAGGAAATTAGCCTCGACACCCCAAACCTTAATTAAATTCTAGCACCTATAAATCTGTAACAATACGTCAGGGGCAGGCAACCTTAGGCCTATGGGCCACAAGCAGCCCACAGGGATCGTTTAACTGGCCCACGAGCCGGGCCCGAACCAAGCCGCCTGCTCGGCGAGTCCCCGCCCACTGCGCTAAACCAGCGTTGTGTGGCATGAGAACTTGCTTCCGTGGCACTGGGAATCGCATCTGTGCAGACGTCGACACTGGAAATCACAGGCACTTGCGTGCAATCCGGCCCATGAAAGGATCTGCGCTGGAGTGAACCGGCCCAGGCGAGGTAAACTTTGCCGACCCCTGCAATACATCTGTTGAAATCACCCGGGGATGTGACCTGGATTTAGCTGAACCAGATCAAAATTCTATAACGTTCCTTTTAGGGAAGATGGAGGCGAGTAAGAACACAGTGATCTCTTGAGCAGGTCAGGCTAAGGAAGACAATGGACTCCGGCTGTGCCAGGAGATTTCCGCATCCTGGTTGAGTGGCAAACAATTTGGATCAGCGGGAGATAAATTACTTTAACAGTCTTGACTCTTGGGGGAGTGCCATATTTGCAAAGATCAAACAGTGCTTCCTGCAAACTTGTGGACTAGAGTCAACGGACCTGCAGTTGTGCAGCTCCTTTTTCTAGACATGTGAGAGGATGGAGAAGGGAAGAAGAGGCAAGGCCAGACAGAAAAACGGGAATGATTCACGTGTAGATATCATATAATATTGAGGTCTGTTCCCAGAGGGGCTGGCAATTAAATCACTGTGAGAACAGTTCTCCGAGGGAAATAGGGAATAATAATAATAATAATAATAATAATTGCAATTTATGTACTGTCCTTTATCAGAAGATCCCAGGGTGGTATGCAACATTAAAAGCACATTGCAGAACATCAATAATAAAAACATAATAAAAAACATATTGATGGACAGCCTAATAATAATATAGTCATCATAACAGTCCACTCACTCCTACTTTCACAAGCCATAGATTACCGTATTTTTTGCTCTATAAGACTCACTTTTTCCCTCCTAAAAAGTAAGGGGAAATGTGTGTGCGTCTTATGGAGCGAATGCAGGCTGCGCAGCTATCCCAGAAGCCAGAACAGCAAGAGGGATCACTGCTTTCGCTGCGCAGCAATCCCTCTTGTTGTTCTGGCTTCTGAGATTCAGAATATTTTTTTTCTTGTTTTCCTCCTCCAAAAACTAGGTGCGTCTTATGGTCTGGTGCATCTTATAGAGCGAAAAATACAGTATTTAATAGCCATAGGCTTGGGTACAGAGGAATGTTTTTGGCTGGCACCTAAAGGCATGTAAGTGATGACACCAGGCAAACGTCTCTGGGGAGAGCATTCTGCACTCGGGGAGCCACTACAGAAAAGGCCCTCAGTACCCTCAATAAACTACAATTCCCAGGATTCTTTTGAGGAAGCCCTAGCTGTTAAAAGTGGTATGTGATCTGTCTCTTTTATGTATAGAGTTCTACCAAGGCTTGATGACTCTAGTGACGCAAGCATGTTCTGCTTCTATGTAACAGGGATGGTGACAACCTTCTTCCAGCCCAGGGGCCATGTACCCTTCTGAGTCAACTTCCTAGGGCCACAGACCAGAGGTGGGTGGAGCCAAAGGCAAAAGTGGGAGGAGCAATGAATGGAAGCTTCACCTTTGTTGAAGTAGCTTTCTACTAGCAAGCAAGAGGCACGGAGTTCAAGCACCTATGCTAGCCAGGCAAAGACATTCAAGGAGGGCATGAAGTAGGGCTGGTGAGAGGAAAGAGTTCCCAGATAGGAAGATCCACATTCAGCCCCCGGCCATGAGGGTCCTCATCCCTGCTCTATAATACCAATAATAAAGAAGTGTGATTCATCTTTTCCCACGCAGTTCTTTTTAATAGTCCAGAGTTGAGTCTAGTTTTAAGTGTTAGACATACCCTAATTACTGTTTACGATTCTGCAAAATACAAGGCAAAATTCATGACAATATATGGATTATCCCCATCATTAACGCCAGAGGCTTTTATGAAAATAAGAGAATTCGTTGTTGTTGTTTTTCAGAAAGGAGGCGGAAGCAGAAGAGGTGGTTCACTGCATGCATCGGAAGCCAATTAATATTCCACCAGCAAGACAATAGGTGTCAGTGTATCTTTTACTCTGCATATGTGGGTTGCCAACACACCCCTTTATGTAACTGGCATTTGTGAGCAAAGACCACAGACCAGGGAGAATTAAAGCTGTGGGGTGAACGGATTCGTTAGTGTGTCAGGTTTTAATAGCCTTTGCTGTAGCATTCTAATTACAGGGTAATGTTGTTCTTTAGGAATGATGGTGGGTGAAGAAACTCTTGCAAACGGTGACTTTGAATGCAGAGACCGTGAACCCTCTAAAATATCAGAAACTGCTAGAACTGTTCTGAAGATGGGGCATGGAGTCAACAAACCCATTTCACAAAGAGCTGGAGCTCTACAAGGGGGACGGAGGCAACGTCTACAAATAAAAAAAAAAAGAGGGAGACAACTTATTTATTTCAAGCATTTTGTTTTACTCCACTCTTCAGCTGAAAAGACTCCCAGAGAGGCTTGCTTAAAACCTGACGGTTCCTGCCCACAACCTTACAATAATAAGACATGGCGCAAAAGGGGAACTGGATGGAGAGGGAAAGGAAGGGGGGAGAAAATCAAATGTAGGCACCAGTTCTTTCAGGCTTCCCAGGGTTATCTGGTTAGTCACTGTGAGAACAGGAGCAAGTACACTGGGATAGCACAGTTGGTGGAGCATGAGACTCTTAATCTCAGGGTCGTTTGTTTGAGCCTCTTGTTGGGCAAAAGATTCCTGCATTGCAGAGGGTTGGACTAGAAAATGATTCTCGTGGTCTGTTCCAACTCTATGATTCCAAGTCAGGTCTATGTGACTTCCCACTGCTCCATAACAATTCCATTCACCATATAGATGGGTTTATGAAGCATTTCTGTATCCTTCTGCTGTGCTGAAGAAGAATTCCACGAAACAGTGGGTATATCCGGAATTGCTGTTCACTACGTCTGTTTGCGGACCACTTCGGCAGCGTTGGACGTCATAAAACAAAGTTTTACGGCTTGTTTTCTGACCCATTGCTTCTTTCAGAGACTTGCATAGCCTACAAAGACTTTCAGAGACCTATAAGACTTATGTTTATTTGGTTCTATGTTTTCAAGAGAATCCACCAAGAGTGCATATTTTGGGACTTTCAGAGATTTAGAAGATTTCTGTTTGTTTGGTTTTGCAGAGAGTTCATATTTCATATATTTCATATTGTTCAATGTTCTGTATAGATTATATAAAGAGTTTATATTGACATCGCATTGTTGTATTTGGTCATCGTATTGCCTTTGGATATTACTCCTATGTGACTTCCCAGCTTCAGCGGACACTGGTCTAAGCCTTTGTTCTCTTGTACTCACCAGTGATATCACCCTCTTCTGGAAAAATCTCCAGTTAGTTTCTGTGGCAACCAGCCACTACTCTTTGGTCATGCAAAGAGATACTTAACAGACTGGGCTAGAGCCTTCAACTTACCAAAGACACTGATTTGACCACTTTAGTAGCCTGCCTTCCTACAGAATTCCATCTTACATATAAAAAACCGCACGCTTGACTAAGACCCCCAAAGATGACATCCAGACTCACCTTCCAACCCTAACAGTATAAATGTCCATTTAGAAACAATTACTAGAATTTAATTTTCACAGAAGCCAATTAATTTCACCTCCAAATAAACTCTTCAAGTTAGTTTGCAATCCACCCCACATCACCCATGTCAGTTGCTTCCAATTAATTTGTCACCAAATAATTTTCCACTCAAATCCTGCTCCAAAATCAATTCCCGTTCATTTATTTGTCCCCTTTCATCATTACACCAGTCCACAAATCAAAAAAAGAAAACAAATAGAGTGTAAATTTCCATTTTGATGAGGAAACAGGAGAAAACATGAAAGTTACAGTACAAAAACCTACAAAAGATTAAGCAACAATGAAAAGTATAAAATCAGCAGCAGCAGCAGCAACAACAGTACATTCATTCCAATGACTTAAAAGATAAAAGACCTGAGGGTCAGTTTGGAAGTGATCATAGGTTATCTTTAGAATGTGGAACAAAGCCAGTTCAAATAGTTTCAACTTTCTTGGCTTGGGAGAAAGGCTGTGAGTCAGCAGCTGAGCATCTTACTGACAGCAGCTCTTTCAGTCATTGTTTCTACACTTGCGTCAAGACATATAAATTAGCAGATACATAATTTTTGCAAATCTGTGCCCTCATCTCTTTTGGTTCTGCACTTCCTTGGGGGGCGGGATTTGTAAGTGGCCATCCTAACCTTAAGGAATGTGGAGACAATAGGATTTCCAAAGTTGCTACCATATGGAACCTGACACCTGGACAACGTAAGTGTATTCTTCGCACCCTTACTATGGCCAAAAGAGTGATACTGATGCACAGGAAAGCTAAGTGTAAGGCTCCATTTAATCAACCCATTGAAGATAGTACTACACTTGCGACTTTCGAACGGATTTCTTATAGACATAGCCTTTGCGTGGACAAGTATAATGACATTTGGAAAGCGTTTATACATAATGTAGTAGGTTAAAAATAAACACGAATCTATTTGGGTAATTATAATACCTATACATTAGATAAGTACATCTGGAATTGTAATTGTTAACATTTAGAAATTTGCACTAAAATGCTGATGGATTTCATGAGGTTGTCATATATATATATATATATATATATATATATATATATATATGTCATCCTATCCACTTGCCCGACAGTACGTCTTATTGAACTCAATAGCATTTAATATCTGTGTTGACATGTAGAGGTTCACAATCTTAAGGATTTCCTTTTGACTCTCATAGCACGCTCCTTTTGCAATACAAGTACATCAAGCCTAGCTTAAATCTTCAGGGCTACGGAGACTCAATGTGCAGGACTCCGAACACTTGAGATGTACTATAAGAATGTCAAGTATAATGAGTGGCAAAGCTGAATGTGATAATCACCTCTCTGCTTCTGTGCAATTCAGAAAACCTTAAGATGACACAAATTAATGGGGGGGGGGACCTTCAGTTCCCTTCTCCTACGTTTCAAGGCAACATATGCTTATTTCCCAAGAGTACCTGTAACTTTTATTATTTTGAAATATTCAAAAGGGATCCACAATTTATGGTCTCAAATATATAAATTAAATGTTCATGAATGTACAAGGCAAACACGTACATAAACATATAAACCACATGTCTGAAACAGTACAGGAAGACAGTCCTGAAACAATTTTGACTCTTCCAGTGGCCACAAATACTCCTCTGCAGTTTGGATGGTGTTAAGTTGTGGGTGAACATATCAGACGACACAGTGATTCTTCAAACAGCTCTTGTTTATTCACAGGTCAGAACAGAACTGAGCTGAAGGGTTCAGCCAGCCTGCTTATATAGAGCTCCACTACAACGCAACTGTAACACTTTCTGTAACTATCCAATCACTGAACGCCATTTTCAATCCCTTATTTGCATATGTGGACCTGAGTGAAAACTATCTACAGTATCCCCCTGCTGGCCCAGGGTGAGAACTTCAGTACATAACAGATGGAAATAGCCTTCCCAGTGTCTCAGTGCTCACAAATCCTGCCTTAAGGGCACATTTTAAATATGAATAGGGTGAGCCTGTGACCTGGACTCAGGAATTAAGTATTTATCATCACAAAATAATGGCCAGGATGCCCAGGTAATCCAATCACTGACCATTAACAGGTTTACTGCCAGACAGGATTTCTGCTGTAAACTGCCTCCTGTGATGTATTTCTGCTGTAGACCGCCCCTTCAGTGATGTATGTATGATGTATTGGGGAGGTGGTCTTGAGCGACAGGGTGGGCAATTCCAAAAGTCTATATAAGAGCTTGCACACCATTGTTCTGGGTTACTCCTCCCTCCTGCATGTGATGAGTGACGACCCTGTTGCAACAGTTTAATAAAGATCAGCCTTACCGGCTGCTTTGCTTCTCAATATTCTCTGGTTGGCCTCTGTTATTTTCTCCTGCTGATAGGGAAACCACTTAAGGACTCTATACGGGCTCTTGGATACCCCATAAGGGAAAAAGGGCAAATTTTGTTTACAACAGAGCTCATAAAATAAGCTGCTGAAACGCCCCCATTGAATTATTTCTTAACTTGATCTTTGTTGAGGTATGCAAAACTTTATTTAAAAAAACAAAATATGCAAGGCAGGCTCAGCTAACATGGGCGTAGCCAGGAGTTTTGTGGGGGGGCGGGAGGGGGGGAGAACCTCAGTTTGCTATGTATTTTTATTGATTTTTCTTGATTTGGGGGGCAGCTGCCCCCTGGCTATACCCATGGCTCAGTATACTCCTGTTCCTTTAAGAGTAGCTTGTTATACTTGCACCCCAAAATTATTGTGCACAGGACTGAAGCTACTTGAGCAAAATCCCTTTGGATTCAGCACAGCTTATTTCTGAAGTAATGATTGGGCTGCAAGCTCCCAATCTTTAGTACAGTACACTTGTTTACGAAAAACACCCATTGAACATCTGTGCAGCACAGTTTATGCACTGAACTTAATGGGGCTTGTTTGCATGGTTGAATAAGCGCATGGTGTATGTACTCCTCTTTTCCCCCTTTTAGGTTTTAAAAAAGCCAGGCTGTTGTACAAATCCTATGCACTTACCTGGGAGTAAGCCTCAGTTAACATGGAGGACTTATTTCTGAATAAGCATCTATCTATCTATCTATCAATCTGACTGTACTATAAGCGCAATAATGTTACCCCACAGCCTGATAAGCACTGAAAATTAACTGGACTTTGTGTTTACAAAGCAATTGCCCAATCATATACAATAGCTAGCATTTAACAATTAAACAACAAACAAACAAACAACCCTCCCTGTGGAACGCCCTCCCACCAGATGTCAAAGAGAACAACAACTACCAGACTTTTAGAAGACATCTGAAGGCAGCCCTGTTTAGGGAAGCTTTTAATGTTTGATGTATCATAGTATTTTAATATTCTTTTGGAAGCCGCCCAGAGTGGCTGGGGAAACCCAGCCAGATGGGCGGGGTATAAATAATAAATTATTATTATTATTATTATTATTATTATTATTATTATTATATGCTTCAATAAGCCTAAGCAAACTTAGACAAACACTGTACTAAATATATATAAAATAATCACCAATTCCCCTGCCCCGCCCCCCTGGTAAGATACAAGGTTTCAGAAGAGTTTGTTCTAAAATGCATATAGTTTAAAATCTGGATGGACCTATGCTAGTCCTTTTTAAGACTACGGCTTATTCTCTCATTTGCCTCTTACAAGACATCCTGGCCACCTTCATGTTTCATTACTTGTGGGGTGAGTCACCACCCCTGAGAAAGATGTCTACCTGTTTGTGAGGTTGAGATTTCCCATAGTACTTTGAGCTATAAGTAAGGTGAGAGCCTTCATACTCTTTTTAAAAGAGGAGTGAGTGTAAAGTAGCAGCTCTTTTGCAGAGATGCTTTTCCCAGCACTTATAGTTTTCATTTTGTTGTGCTTTCTTCAACTGATATGGCTTCTTCTGCAATTCTCTCTGAAGGTAATCCCGCAAATTAAGTGGGTTATTTATTTAAAACAGTTTTGGGCCTCTTACTGTTGCTAGTATTTTAGATTTTGGTTCTTTGTGTATTCTCAAACAAGCCCCTGGGCTCATTCACAAATTTAACGCTAATTAAAGGGGTCATTGTTTTGCTTGTTACTATGTGGCGTATTTGTGCGTTTGTGTGTGTTTACATTGCAAACTGCGCTGTGATCCTCGGATGAAGGGCTCATAGAAATTTAATAAATCATTGCTTGTCTTTTTAATTTTTTAAAAAATATGTTTCAGTTGCCAAGTCGTTCTGGCTGCTTGTGAAAAGGGAGATTTATTTTCCTAGACACACACACTTACATAATACAAACGTATTTGTGTGTATATATGTATAAAATGTATGTGAGAAACAGACACTAGGGAAGTAGCACATAGTATCCCTGAGATTTGGAGTTGGATGTGTGAGAGAAAACAGCTGTCTTGGGCCACAACAGCCAATAAAAAGAAAAGGCCCTTCTAGGGTTTACTTCAAAGAGCCTCGCTGGCTGTGGAATTTTCCTCCCTCCACTACACAGAGAGATGGCCGTATCTCCTGTGCCCTCTCTAGCCCCCATGCGTCTCTATGGTAAGCCGCTGCCCGCGAGCCTAGCGGGAGGGGGGAACCTGAACCGGCTTTGTAGACGCATGCGCAGCAGCTGCTGCGGCGCTGGGGCTCCACATTGGCGGAAGGAGTCGTGGAGCGAACCATAGAGAAGGCAGAGATGGAGACGGCGGCAAGAGAAGAATTAGGTACGTACCTTTATGTTTGCCGGGTGGCGGAGGGGATTGAATGGGTGGTTGGGGGAGTAACTCTGATCATTAATGGGGAGAAGTGTTGGGAGTACGGGGAGTGGGGGGGGGGGAGTGTTTTTATCTCCCCTTTTTTGTTTCCATATCACCCCTCTCCGCCCGTCATGGTTTGCCCCGTTCGCGTTTGCTGTATCCGAGGAGTCGGGAGAGACCATCCTGTTTGGAGGGGTGTGAGGGACGCAGGTTTGAACCGAGCCCCTTCCCTAGCTTAGCCCGGGCTGGCGCTGCAGCCTCGGGAGGGGGAGGGGAGGCCGGTGCGTTGGAGTTAGCAAAATCCGCCTTTGCTTTTAACTCTTGCAGGGGGATTGCAGTGTGTTTAAAAAAGGGGGGGATGGGGAACCGTATTTTTATTGTGTTTACTTCATTTAATAAGATTTATACTCCTCTTGATTGTGAAAAATAAAACAAAACCTTCAAGGCGGTTTGCAAAACCCTCAAGGGCGGTTTACAAAAGGCAAAACTGTAAAGGCAGCTCCTTTTAAACGTGCAAAAGGTTGAAATCAGATTAAAGGGACCTCAGCTTTCCAAGCACCTGGGTAGCTTTGCCTGAACAAGAATGTTTCTAGCGAGCGCCAAAAAACAGAGCAGTGAAGGTGCCTGTTTGATTTCAATAGGCAGGGAGTTCCAAAGTGCAGGCGCTGCTGCACTAAGTGATTGGATTCCTTCCAGTAGCACCTTAGAGACCAACTAAGTTTGTTACTGGTATGAGCTTTGGTGTGCGTGCAGCCGGTGTGGTGTAGTGGTTAAGAGCGGTAGTCTCGTAATCTGGTGAACCGGGTTCGCGTCCCTGCTCCTCCGCATGCAGCTGCTGGGTGACCTTGGGCTAGTCACACTTCTCTGAAGTCTCTCAGCCCCACTCACCTCACATAGTGTTTGTTGTGGGGGAGAAAAGGAAAGGAGAATGTTAGCTGCTTTGAGACTCCTTAAAGGTAAAGGGACCCCTGATCATTAGGTCCAGTTGTGGATGACTCTGGGGTTGCGGCGCTCATCTCGCTTTATTGGCCGAGGGAGCCGGTGTACAGCTTCCGGGTCATGTGGCCAGCATGACTAAGCCGCTTCTGGCGAACCAGAGCAGCGCACGGAAATGCCGTTTACCTTCCCACCGGAGCGGTACCTATTTATCTACTTGCACTTGTGACGTGCTTTCAAACTGCTAGGCTGGCAGGAGCAGGGACCGAGCGACGGGAGCTCACCCCGTCACGGGGATTCAAACCGCTGACCTTCTGATCAGCAAGTCCTAGGCTCTGTGGTTTAACCCACAGCACCACCCGCGTCCCTTGAGACTGCTTAGGGTAGTGATAAAGCGGGATATCAAATCCAAACCCCCCCCCCCAACTGGAAGGATTTTTTTAAAATTTTGTTTCGACTACGGCAGACCAACACTGCTACCTACCTTTAAGTGATTGGAGTTATTGCAAATGCAGTAACAGGTGTGATGTGGCACCTGTAGTGGTGCTGGTTCCGCTGATTGAAGCGGTCGAGTAAGCACATGTAGGTTAACAAGGCATCACTCCTGTTGGCAATTGTGCATTCTGCACTAACTGCAGCTTCTGGATCAAGCACGAGAGAAGCCCCACAAACAGCGCATTGCAGTAATCCTGTCTTGAAGGAACCAACGCATTAAACTAGTTTGTTACTACTGACCCCACTTAAAATGTGTGCAGGTTTCCAAATGTCCCACTCTCCAGGAACTGTGTGGCTGAGTTTTTCATATTTGCGGCGAATATTTATTTCTTCCCCTTTGCACAATGAGTGGATGGGGGTAGGGGTGCAAGTGGTCTCTTTGAATTTTAATTCGGGGCATTTGGCAATCCAGTGGGTGGGTTGATTCATTGCAAAGTCGTACATAAGTGGTGATTTGAAGCGGAGAAGCAAGGCCATCTGAAAGGGATGTGCACGTTTTTATTTGGATGTGACGGTTCTGCTTTGCTTGTATACTTCTTTTGCATTGTCAGCACTTAGACTACATAACCTTTTGAGGGCACTTCCAACTCTGATTCCGCATGCTGTAAACTCTCAGAATCACCTTAAATGTGGGGCAAGGAAGGAGACAGTGAGTGTTGATGGATCTTGCCATGTGTGAATGTGTTCATATGAGGTGTTCCTGCACCAGCGCTAACACACCCCCTGCCCTTGTTTCACATGGTGTGGCTTCGCCATCTGAGCAGCTTGCCTTAATCAACCCAAATTTCAATGGAATTCTGACTTTCCAATGGGTTAATGGTTGTGTGTGTGTGTGTGTGTGTGTGTGTGTGTGAGAACACCATAGCTAGGACTTCTGCCCTGTGGAGGATATGATGGCTGTGATAGCCACAAGGTTTACTTTGGAAATAGTACTGAGATGCAATTAAGACTACTGTATTCCTCCTTGGACCTGATCATTCAGCATTGTGCAAGAAGGAGTTGGGTAATGGAAATTTACCCTTGGCTTTTACTGTGGCTGCAAGGAAGGAAAAAACCATCAAACAAACTGCACTGAGCCACACAAGCTGCTGAGACAATAAACTATTTATTTATTTATTTCACGAAATTTATCCACAGCTTGATTGTAAAACCCCTCAAACAGTCCCCCCCCGAAGATAAGCCCAACCGCTCCTGATTTATTAACACGCAAGCTTCTCCTATGCTTGTTTTGCATGCAAGAAATTCTATGTACCGCATGTTCCAACTGGCTTTCAACTAAGAGATGTGCCGAATCAAATTCTGAATTCAAAATATTTGCATCCTCCTTTTCCACCTTGACACTGTAAGCCTTTTCACAGATCTTAATTAAAGTAGCATGAATTAAAAACACAATCTGAGGGAGCAATCCTATACACAGAAAGGTGGCGTGAAGCAAACTGGCTTAAAATTACATCAGATTCAAACTGGGTTCAGCAGTGGGGCTACTGCTGGCTTAGAGCTAACCTAATCCTGGCAGAGAGAAAATGAACATTTTAAATATGGTCTGTTTTATGCCACCCCTTTTGCTGGCTTAACTTGTGTTCACATGAGCAATCTGAACGGGCTAAGCATAACTGGTACATGATCAGTCTTCCAAAAGAACACTTGAGTTACTTAATTCAACAATTGAACATGCTTCTATCCAGGGCTCCCCCCCCCCCCCAGCTGGAGCTCATTGGAGCTCAACTCTGGCACCTCTCAGGTGGGTGCCATCGCCTTTCGAAGAGAAAAAGGGAGAAGTTCATGGTGAGTTCTGGCACCTCTTTTTCTAGAAAAAGAGCACTGCTTCTCTCCATTTCTGAAACACTGGTGTGGTTGACTTGTTCATCCAGAAGCTTTATACGAATCTTCCACATTTCTGAAAGGCTTTACATATTTGGCTTAGCCACATGACTGCGTTTAACTACAATCCTTGTTCCTTGACCTTTCAATATACCATATAATCTGGTGCTCTGTAGACCTGAGCAACATGGATTGCTGTTATAATCATAGTCCCCATCCCAATTCATGTATGATGAATTGCTGTTTCAGACAAAGCATTTATCCATCTTCTGATGGATACCAGGGTGGATAAAAATCAATGATTTAAAAAAAATTAATCGGATTAAAAAAAATATTAATTGGATTTTTAAAATAAAATGGTTTTGGAGGAAAAATCTTTCCAAAGATAGTTTTCTGTTTAAGTTACATTATAGTCCAAAGGCTATTCATCAGGAAATAAAGATTTGTTTTAGGTTTTTCATGTGTGCTAAAACTCAGTCTAAGTTGTTTTGTTTTTTTAAATCGTTTAACTACATCAGTTAACAAACATGGATACATATACTATGTTATTATTTTACTTAAATAAATTGTTTAAATTGTTAAGGAAATGGTTATTTTTCTCCTTCCAATAAAGTACAGCAGAAAAGTTGTCCAAATATAAAGAATAATTTCATAATTACCTGTCTATTAGAAACAAATTTCTAATAGTATAACCAAATTAGTAATTTTTGATATAACTGTAAAAGCTACTCTGAAAATTTATTGTTCCAAAAATGAAATCTTCATCTGGATGTAAATATTAAGATTATACCAGCAAGAACGAGTCTTTCTGTAAAAGAATGATTTAAATCAAGTCTTACTGACTAGTGATTTAAATGGATGATTTAAATCAAATCCACCCTGCAAGATACTGCAACGTGCATGTGATTACAAAATTGAGAGACAAATACTTCATTGTGTATCGCTGAGATAGCAAAGGAAGCCTGCCTTGTCATTCAGTGGGTTGGGTTTAGGCCATAAAAAGTGCATTCTGTTACACTAATATGTGGGTCTTTCTTTAATACAGACCGTACAGAGCTAGTACATTAATATTAATAATGATTTCCAGGACTGCTTATTTTATTACTGGTATACTTGGCATGGTATCTAGTCCTACCTGTTTATAGAACACTGGCTGAAGAGTTAGCACTAAGTTTTGATTTGATTCTCTTCACCCATCTGTAAATACGGGAAGAGACTGTGCTTGCTTGATACCTATTTTTCTTGCACAGATTGCTTTCCACCTTTGCACTAAGAATTATCTGCTGGACAAATTTGTATGATGGACTTAATCATTTTAATCAGTGGTGGGGAACCCCTGGCTGACGGGCCAAATTATGCCTCGTACTGGGAGGCTGTTTTCCTTCAAACCTGTCCCATAGCTGGCATCATATGTGACACCAGGTGCAGGGCAGGTAAAGACACTTCTGCAAAGGATGGATCTGGAAGCCTTAAAAGTGTACTCTCGATTGCTCTCGATTGTTCATTGACAAACGAGGCTTGCTGTGGGTGCCAAGCAGCTGAGTGACACTTAATAGCAGCTGATACTGATATAATACAGCTAGTCGCTGTCCAAATTGGGCTTGCTCAAAGTGCCAATCAGCTGACTGATGCTCATAAGCCCTGCAGCAAAATGCTACCTTTGCACACATGAAACAAGATAAAAGAATTCCTTCCAGTAGCACCTTAGAGACCAACACAGCTACCTACCTGTAACTTTGCTCACATGGTTTGAAATCAAAGGAAATGGGACACACAGGTACTGCTGATAGGCTGACTTGAGCTCAGTCTGGTCTGCAAAGGAAAATACAATAATTGTATACATCATTTTATAAATTAGCTAACATGCAACATTGTACTATTCATTAATAGCTGGATCTTCGTGATGCTTATTTTGTCAAACAAATGGCTTGTTGTTGATCTCTGCACTGGTAGATGCTTCATTCAGAATCTGTTTGCAAGAGCACCGTCCAATTTCCTCTAGGCATGCACTTTTACAACTGTTTGCAAATCTTGGAAAGCACCATTCTGGTATTGGCTTTTGAGCAAATGCTTGATTCAGCAAAGGAGTCTGCTTCGGGCCCTGCCTCACTTGTTGAGCCAGTTGGGGCACTTGGGTAAATGATACATAAAGTCAAATCTCTGGGTGTGGGTCTGGATCCCCGGACTGCAAGGATAAGCATGTTCAGGCATTTACCTGGACATGCAGATTCTCCAGGTAAGGTTGGGGACAAGGGTGTGCATTAAACTCCACCCCAATGTTCTTGCAAACAGGTGGAAGACCCCTGGCAGGGATGGAGGGGGGCACAAGGGATGGGACTTGCATGTCCCTGTCTCCATTGACCCTGTGATAATTTGCATGGTTAGGCAAATGTTTCAACTTAGAATCACAGAACTGTAGAGTTGGAAGGGTCCACGAGGGTCATCTAGTCCAGCCCCCTGGAATGCAGGAATCTTTTTATAGCTCGAACCTACAACCCCTGAGATTAAGAATCACATTCTCTACCGCCTGAGCTATCCCTTGCCAACTGGAGGTTTTGTCTAGCTTCTCTTATTTTGTGCCCCCCTCTAATTCCTTTTTTTTTCTTTCCTGTTCATTCTACCCCAGTCTTCCACACCAAATGCTAATATAAGTGCTCAGCAGCAGCATTTTAGATTTCTTCCCTGTCTTCCTGTGTTTTTCCTACCCCATTTGGTTTTATACCAAAGAGGCTTTTTTTTGCCCATTCAGAATGAGGGCAGGAGTAATGCCCTCGCTCTGACTTGGCTTAGTTACGCTCGCCAAGCAGCAAAACCTCATGTTATATGGCCTCATCAAGAAGCCCATGCAGAGTGATAGTGGCACTTATTGCCTTCATTCTGATTTGGCTTCATGCCATAGCCAAATCGGATTGGTTGGTTCCTGGTGCTGGTGTAACCCTTTAATGAAGTGACATATATATATATATATATATATATATATATATATATATGAACCAAAGCCATAGATTAGGAACAGAAACAGCATGGAACTGATGGTGACCAACATAAAGAAAAGTAAGTGAGTGAAGACTTTCGGAAACTGTTGCTGGGCAAAAATGTAGTTTGAAGCTACAGGGGTACCTCCAGTTACAAACTTAATTCCGTTTGTAACCCAAAACCGTTCTTAATATGAGGTGCGCTTTCACTAATGGCGCCTCCTGCTGCTGCTGTGCCACCAGCGCGCGACTTCCGCTCACATCCTGGGGCAACGTTCGCAAGAAGGGGCGTCTACTTCCAGGTTAGCGGAGCTCGTAACCCGAAGCATTCGCAAAGAGGGTGATACGTAACACGAGGTTCAATTGTACGCTGATTCAATCCATTAGTTGAAGACCAAAATAGAGGGGAGGCTAAATGATGCATAAGTGTTGACTTTGTTCCTGGAACACATTTCCCTCTCCTCTTTACTCCTGCATTTCCATCAAGGACCTAAATGGCTTACTTTTACTTGTTCTCTTGCTCCCACTCCCTGAAATCAAATTCAGTGCCTGAAACATTTCCTCTGAAATGTACCAAGTTTGGCGTCATTGCTGTAAGATTTACCCATCTTAATGGATAAAGCGAGTCAGTTATATTGGGCAACCATAATTTGGGATCGCATTATAGAGATACCATTTATATTGATTTCACATGAAGAAACTTTAAAAAGAATCGTTACTATTGTGTGACTCCTTTTTGCACTCTTGTGGAAAGGAAATTGGAAAGGATTACTAGCCATTTGCTAGGGAAATGGATCTTTGTCAGCTGGGAAAGAACTTTTTGCCCATCAGCTGAGGGAAATGAGAGTCAACTTTGTCCGAGGGAGAATTGGAAGTAAAGGTGACCTGAGAACAATCTCCCCAAATTTCGCAGGTGGCTTTGGAAAAACGGGAAAGGAAGTTTTAAGTTACAGTTCTACAGGGAGAAAGGTCGCATCTTCTAACCAAAGTGATCAGAAGCATATTTCTGTGGCATGAGCAAAATAAATAATTCAGGACAGATGACATCCACATATATGCCCTATTGATAGTTATGGCTTCCCCCAGAGGATCCTGGGAACTGTAGTTTAGCAATGCTGCTGACCCCAGAAAGCCACAGCTGCAGCAGCCTTAACAACCATTACTGATAAAATTGTATAAGTGTGGTTTAAATATTGTGGCCATAGTGATGTTGTTAACGGAAAAATCTGAGGGCTCCCTTGGACAAAAAGTAAAGACACCAACCAGAGCAATTGGAAGCAAAACAGCAGCCTGTAGGCTTGGCCTTTATTGAACTGTTGCAACAGGGTGTTCCCCTCCCTTGCAGGAGAGAGGAAAAGACCCAGAAAGATGGTCTGCAAGACCTTATAAAAACTTTTGAAATTCCCCTCCTCCAGTTCAAGCCCACCCCCAGAAACATCATACATACATTACAGAAAGGAGGGGTTGACATCATGCATACATTACAGAAGGGGTTGACATCATGCATACATTACAGAAGGGGTTGACATCATGCATACATTACAGAAAGGAGGGGTTGAGGGAGGACTTGTGGTGGTAACCTGAGTGTCCTGTCACCTGGCTTTCCCCCTGCCCATGAGTCACTTCCAGGAGACAAAGGGGAGTTTGCAGTTTCCTGCCCCCAGAGGGAAGATCTGATCATTGTCCTTTGATTCAGTCCATGCTGAATCCACTAACATATGCAAGTTCTTTGTCATTTTGATTGTCTTCTGTCTGGGATTATCAGGGCTGACATAGCAACTGGGCAGGGCTCCTGTGGATGTGCTGGTATGCTGAAGGGATTATGGCTGACCAGAACCAAGCCACCCCCCTTTGATAGTCCTTGTCACATGGAGTAAAATAAAATGGAACAGTGCAAATCCGATGTATGGTTGATTTTCTATGAATTTATAACAGAAATGTGGCGTATGTAGTGTGTGAGTGTGAGTGTGTGTGAAGTTTGTGCAAACAGAATGATTGGGGTGGGGGGTTCCTGCTACAATGTCTTGTTTACTCATGAACACATAGAGCTACCTTCTGAGTTGCATCCTTGACCCAAACAGGAGATGGTCCCTCTACCCTTGTTTAGTCCCTGTTTCTAAACTCCCTTGTGTTGCTTTCTAGTCTAGCATTATGCTGCAAGAGTAAATGAGCTGAAAACCTGATGAGCCAGTTTTAAGTTATGCCTGTGGGGCTTTGGATTTCTCTTGTGGTTTTAAGCAGAGGTTGGATGGCTATATATGTCATGGATGCATTAGGTGAGATTCCGGCATTTGCGGGGGGTTGGACTAGATGACCCTCGGGTCCCCTCCAACTCTGTTATTCTATGTCTCCGGTTGCTATTTTCTGAGGCAGAAGGGGGCTAAGTTCACCTCTGGAAGCTTCTAGAACTCCAGCAGCCCTTTTGTGGGTGCCTGAAAACATTAGCTTAATGTTTAGCTGACTGGTGGCTCACATGCATTGTTTCCTGACAGTCCAGCTGCGACAGGACCAAACAATGGTAGATTTCCCAGTGGCTTCTCAGGAGAAAGAGAGAGAGAAGTCAGGTCGATTAGTTGGGTCTGGCTGCAGATTTCACAGCTGATAAATGCAAGGCAAGTGGGTTACCTGGCTGTAGAGAGGCCAGATTTGTGTGTAGCCAAGACTTTTGATTGATTGGGAGAAATGCCATGTAATCCAGCAAAGCCATCCTGTCAGAGTGCTGAGTGCTTGAGCTGATATTCCAGGGCTACAGCTGATCACGGAAACCATCCCTGTGGCGAATGTTGTTTAGGAATTGCCCTTCCTCCAGATGGGGCCAGAGTGATGCACAACCACCAATAAGCAATTAAACACATCAATTAATAAAGCATATGTGAAACAAAACAGGAGCATTATAACGCAAGCTCACTTAGAATTGTAAAGTTGGAATAATAATAATATTAATTTATATCCCACCCATCTAGCTGGGTTTCCCCAGCCACTCTAGGCAGCTCCCAACAGAATATTAAAAACATGATAAAACATAGTTGCAGGTACGTAGCCGTGTTGGTCTGCCGTAGTCGAAACAAAATAAAAAAATTCCTTCCAGTAGCACCTTAGAGACCAACTAAGTTTGTTATTGGTATGAGCTTTCGTGTGCATGCACACTTCTTCAGAGACACTGAAACAGGTGTTACTGGAAGGATTTTTAAAAATTTTGTTATGATAAAACATCACACTTTAAAAACGTCCCTAAACTGGGCTGCCTTAAGATGTCTTCTAGAAGTCAGATAGTTGTTTATTTCCCAAGCATCTATCCCAGGGGTCAGCAACCTTTTTCAGCCGTGGGCCGGTCCACCATCCCTCAGACCATGTGGAGGGCCGGACTATATATATATATATTTTTTTTTGGGGGGGGGGGAATGAACAAATTCCTATGCCCCACAAATAACCCAGAGATGCATTTTAAACAGAAGCACACATTCTACTCATGTAAAAACATACTGATTCCCAGACCATCCGCAGATCGGATTTAGAAGACGATTGGGCCGCATCCAGCCCATAGACCTTAGGTTGCCTACCCCTGGTCTATCCAGTCCAACCCCCTGCAATGCTGGAATCTCAGCTAAACTATACATGAGAGATGACCATCCAACCTCTGCTTAAAAACCTCCAAGGAAGGAGTGATATTGCTTTTAGTGATCAAGCCCCTCTGTTGCCAAACTCTTGAAAAGCCTGGATAAATAACAATCACCTAGAGGACCTCACTTCAGGGGGTGAGGGTCATTCTGGAGCTGAGACCCCCGCTATGGAGAAGAGGGCCCTTGCTTATAAACCCAAGTGGGGACCAGGATCAGAGCCTCTAGCCAGTTTTAAGATTTGAGTCGGCTGGTATTGGAAGAGGCAGTCCCAAAGATATTTAGGCCCCTGAGTCATTTTAGGGCTTTATAATGCAGTACCTTATTGCTGCTACCCAGCGACTGAGGATACCTTTCTTGCATTATGTGACATCGGGCCTAGTCTTCCTGTAGAGTTGCTAACCTGTAGAAATGGATTGGGGCATGGAAAGGTGTTAAATATTCCCCAAGCTCTACCACATGGGCCACCAGGTTGTTCCCTGGCTCCACCTTCTCACCTGAGGGCGCCAAAATCCTTAAAATCAAGATCTAGTAGCTGCGGGAAAAAGCACTGAACTGCTTTTGCATCTCCAGCTTAGTAAGACTCCAAAGCGTTTGATTCTTACTGTTGTTATGCCGAAGCAGAATGTGCCATTGTGACACACTGATGAGGAAATACTTAAAGCTATCTTTGAATAGGAATTCATCTGTAATTAAGGCATAGATAAGATGGCACTGAAATATGACCTTCAACTAATGTGTTTTTCATGAAGAGGGTATGGGGTGATCGCAACTTCTGTATGCTGTATTATTTCAATCTTCCAACTAGCTAATGTAATCTGCACAGTGAAATTTAATATGGCAAGGTTAGGCAACATGGTGTTCTCCAGAGGTTGGTTTAGGGCAGTGTTTCCCAAACACTTCAGCTGTTGTTGGACTACAACTCCCATCATCTCTAGCTAGCAGGACCAGTGGTCAGGGATAATCGGAGTTGTAGTCCAAAAAACAGCTGGAGACCCAAGTTTTGGAAGCCCTGGTCTGTATCTCCCATAAGCTCCCAACTGTCATGCTGAACGGACAGGGTTGATGGGACTTGTAGTCCAGCAAAATCTGGAAGGAACCATGTTGGCTTCCCTGTAATATGAGGGTGATGGTCTAGTTCATTCAAAGAGCAGATGAGGTACAAACCCTGTTTCTAAACTAGCCTTTCTCAACCTTGGGTCTCCAGGAGTTGTTGAACTACAAGTCTCATAATCCCTAGCAGGACCAGTGGTCAGGGCTGATGGGAGTTGTAGTTGAAGAACATTTGGAACCCAAGAATCTGCACCACTCATTTTATTTAAGCTTCCCATCAGAAAAAAAATCTCGACCTTGGCTTATAACAGAAGTAATAAAAAGAAATGGCAACAAGTCAAATAGCGAAAAACACCAGTTGAAAATAGCCTATAAAATTCAGAGGTATGGATAGCACGAAAAAAATGCAACTAGCTGTATGATGATAAGCCAGTGTAAATGGAAAGCTTTTTCCTGGTTCCAAATGATGTCATAGTTGGTTCCAGGTCAGCTGGTCTCCCCCTGGCTTCGTGAGAAAGTGCCTAGAATAATGAGAATGGTTGCAACTCAGTGGTAGAGCATCTGTTTTGCATGCAGAAGTTCCCAAGTTCAATCCTAGATATCTCCAGGCAGGCCTGAGAATGTCACCTACCTTGAAACCATTGTGGCTAATAGCCATTGACAGTCTTATAATCCAAACTGGGATGCGGGTGGCGCTGTGCTCTAAACCACTGAGCCTCTTGGGCTTGCCAATCGGAAGGTCGGCGGTTCGAATCCCCGCAACAGGGTGAGCTCCCGTTGCTCTGTCCCAGCTCCTGCCAACCTAACAGTTCGAAAGCACCTCAAAGTGCAAGTAGATAAATAGGTACCGCTCCGGCGGGAAGGTAAACGGCATTTCTGTGCGCTCTGGCACTTGTCACAGTCCTCCTTGCACCAGAAGCGGTTTAGTCATGCTGGCCACATGACCCGGAAAGCTGTCTGTGGACAAACGCCGGCTCCCTCAGCCTGAAAGTGAGATGAGCGCCACAACCCCAGAGTCACCTTTGACTAGACTTAACTGTCCAGGGGTCAGGTAATACATAGAAAGCTATGGTTACCAGATGAGGTAAAGACCTTTACCTCATCCACAAACTTGTACATAATCCTTTTTTAAAGCCATCCAAGTTGGTGGCCGTTGCTGCTTCCTATGCTGCCTGAAGAACATTTGTGGCAGGATGAACACCTTGACGACCTGGAAACATATTGGGTCCTTCCCTCTTCCCCTCTTGTTTTAATAGATCTGGAAGTAATGAAGCCTTTAATAGCAGAGCAGAATTCGGACAGTGAAGACGAGAATGAAAATGAATTGCTACCGCCAGAGAAGAAGTATCAGCTCGATAACCAGGACAGCATTTCGTAAGTACCGCATTTCTACTTAAGAAAACACATGTTGTTGTTGTTTAGTCGTTTAGTCGTGTCCGACTCTTCGTCACCCCATGGACCAGAGCACGCCAGGCACTCCTGTCTTCCACTGCCTCCCTCAGTTTGGTCAAACTCATGCTGGTAGCTTCGAGAACACTGTCCAACCATCTCGTCCTCTGTGTCCCCTTCTCCTTGTGCCCTCCATCTTTCCCAACATCAGCGTCTTTTCCAGGGAGTCTTCTCTTCTCATGAGGTGGCCAAAGTATTGGAGTCTCAGCTTCAGGATCTGTCCTTCCAGTAAGCACTCAGGGCTGATTTCCTTCAGAATGGATAGGTTTGATCTTCTTGCAGTCCATGGGACTCTCAAGAGTCTCCTCCAGCACCATAATTCAAAAGCATGAATTCTTCGGCGATCAGCCTTCTTTATGGTCCAGCTCTCACTTCCATACATCACTACTGGGGAAACCATAGCTTTCTATGTATTTCTACTTAAGAAAACACATATACCTATATAAAATACTATATATTTATTGCATTTATATCCCACCTTCTTCTCAAAGGAGCTCAGGGTGGGGTACGTAGTTCTCTCCCTCCTCATTTAATCCTTACAACAACCCTGTGAGGTAGGTTGGGATGAGGGTGTGTGACTGGCCCAAGGTCACCCAGTGAGGTTTATGGTTGAGTTGGGGGAGATTTGAACCCTGGTCTCCCAGCACCTCGTCTGCCATTATACCACACTGGCTTTCAATTGCATTACTCTTAAATTTAATTGTTGAAATCATTAAATTAAATTCCTTAGTGCCCTTCCATCTTCCCTATAGCCGCAGGGAAGACCTATCCTCTGGGGCACATGTGTTCCAGTTGTTTTACATTGTCCTAGTTTACAGATGTTGGTGTCTGTCTCTCTCATTTTTAGGTTTGTACAAACACTCACTCATCTCCTCAAAGGAAACGTTGGAACTGGACTTCTAGGCCTCCCGCTTGCAATAAAAAATGCAGGCCTTCTGGTAAGTGGCTCATCAGTTCCAGTGAGGGGGGAAAGTCCTGTTTAGAGTTTGCTGTTGGCAGCTGTGCGTTAGCAGTCTCCAAATGGGTCCTGCAAAAATCTAATGTTAGTCCTACTTGGAACACACCCATTGAAATTAACATGCACGGTTCCCTTGGGTCTACTCGGATTAGGAGTCACGCAGCCCAAAGCACTGCAATCTGTACTCACTCTGATCAGGGTTTGAGGCACTTTTCCAGCGTATTCCGTTCCCTTCCCAATAGCCAGGGAGCGTTCCACGGCTACAGAGTATACTCAGTCTTTACTGAGCTGCGTTTGGTGGCCGTTGTCTTTTTTTTTTTTTTTGTCCCCTTGGGTTTCCCCCTGAAATATTACTACTACTACTTCTTCTGCAAACCTTTGGGTCACTCCTAAGCCTGCTGGCCATGTGTGGATGGTGCTGTTTTGGCAACATCCGGATCAGCACCAGGAGGAATTGAGTTTGCTGTTAGCGTACAGGGTTATGGACTTGCAAGCAAAGGCGCCCTCCCGTTAAACAATTTCGGACAGTGGTGGGGAATCGTTCTTAAGTCCGAGGGCCACATTCCCTTCTGTGCAAGCTTTCAGGGGCCGCATGATGGTGGTCGGCCTGAGTAAAAATGGGTGGAGCAATGAATGCAAGTTTTACCTTAGTACAGCAGTCTAGTCCCTCTCTCTCTCTCTCTCTCTCTCTCTCTCTCTCTCACACACACACACACACACACACACTCTATCCTCTATTCAGAAAAGCAAGAAGCATTATTAGACACATTTCAGCCAGGTGAAGAGCACAGAACAGGGGCAGTGAGGGGTGGGACCTGGGGGCCTGAGGAGAGGGTGTGGCTTGGGGAGAGGGTGTGGCCAGAAGGGGTGTGTGGCCTGGGGGAGAGGGCGTGGCTGGAAGGGGTGTGGCCAGAAAGGGTGTGTGGCCTGGGGAGAGGGTGTGGCTGGAAGGGGTGTGGCTTGGGGAGAGGGTGTGGCCTGGGCAGAGGGTGTGGCTGGAAGGGGTGTGGCCTGGGAAACTGTTCTTCTTACTGTGCCTGTGTTTCTCTCTTCCACACAGCTTGGGCCATTCAGCCTTTTGTTCATTGGGATTGTATCCATCCACTGCATGCACATTTTGGTGCGATGCAGCCATTACCTATCCCAAAGGTAAGCGCTTGTCAACGGCTCAAGGGAAGCCAAAACCTGCCTCCCCTCCACTTTGCAAGATAACCTTCCTTAGTTTACTTCTCGGTTTCTTGGAAGCTTATATTTAACTTCAGAGTGTGCCGCAGTGGCCATACGGCTGGGGCTGGCTTTATCTGCATTTCTTGGCGTTATCCGCTCTCGATGGCCCTACTTCAATTAGCCTGCTTAATTTGAAATGCATGTTAGCCAATTTGGACTTTGTTTGCTGGCTGAGTGCTCCCCTTTTTTTTAAGTGAGGCAAAACTCATTTCTGCAAAGTTGCATCTTGTTCAATAACCGTAGTTGGGAAATAATCAGTATTTTCTTTTCTCGTTTGTGCCAGATTGAAAAAAACTACCTTAGGGTATAGCGACACAGTAAGCTATGCGATGGAAGTGGGTCCCTTTAACGTATTGCAGAAACGAGCTTCTTGGGGAAGGTAAGCTTCTACAAGAATTTGAAACTGATCTCCCTCCTCTATCACCCTCCACTCTCCTTGCCTCTTCCTTTTCAGTTCGTAAGTCTGATTGTAGAGTCCCTCAATACCAACATGAGTTGCTTTGGGAGACAGTCCTTTCCTGAAAAGTAGGATAGAATTATAGAATTGTGGAGTTGAAAGGGACCCCTGAGGGTCATCTAGTCCAACCCCCTGCAATGCAGGAAGGAATCTTTTTGTCTGACTCGGAACTCGAACCCATGACCCTGGGATTAAAGAGTCTCATGTTCTACCAACTGAGCTATCCCATAGGATAAGAACGCAGTAGATAAAGAACAGTACACAGAATCTGTATCGTTGCTATTCATTTATTGCTATTATTCGGTTTCTTGCCCACCTTTTACCATAAGGAGGGGTGAACAGTGCAAAAATATAATGTTCCGATCAGATAAAAACCTTTTACAGTCAGAAGGCTAGGGTGGGCCATGAAAAAATACTGTATCTCAGGCGTTGAAAGCCAGGGTAAAGACATGTTTCGTAGTTTGCTAAAGTTATGTAATGATGGTGCCCTTACGTGTTGGAAGGGAATTTTTCAGCTCATATAGGTGTTGTTGTGTTTCTGTTTCATAAAAAATAAGTATGGGGGGGAGGGGTAAGTTTACTGCAGGCAAAATCCCCAGGCTCTTTTGTCCCCGAAAAAGGCATCCATCAAGATCTCCACGGATCACGATAACCTAGTCACTTTACCTTTAATCAAATGCAGACACATTTTAGTTAATAGAGTTGGCATTCACAGCCTACTGATGCAAACGCTTGCAAAAGTGATATTGCCATTGCAGGCATTGTGGCGCTGTGACCTAGAATCATAGAACTGTACAGTTGGAAGGGACCACACGGGTTGTCTAGTCCAGCCCCCTGGAATGCAGGAATCTTTTTGCCCAAGGTGGGGCTCGAACTCACAACCCCCGAGATTAAGAGTCTCATGCTCTACCGACTGAGCTATCCAGCATCTAGCATGTCCCAATTACTGAATGGTATGGCTCTGGGAATGGAAAGCAGGGGCAAGCAGAGAGTGGACGTATTCTGAATCTTCTGACTGCTCCGTACTGAGGTGGGGTCCTTGACAGGTTGCAAATGTATTATTGACAAAACCTATTGGTGTTTTGCAACTTTCTGACTAGTTGCAGGACCTTAGCCAGACCTAGCAGAGTATACGCAGCGTTCACGAAAGCAATTGGCAACTTGGCTTCAGACAGGATGGCTGAAGCAGGAACCAGGAACTTGTAGTTAGGTGTTTATTATATACAGTGGACTAGTTACAGGAACAGAACAGAACACAGATCTTTGACTAGCTCTCTCATACATGACTCACAACTCTACACTGACACTCAAACTCGTACACATTCCAGTTAGTAGGCCATTAATCATTATTCCCATGAGAGAGCTTGACCAATCGTAGAGCTGTCTCCATGCCTCTGTATCACCAGGCAGACTTACTCCTTCACATTGCCTTGGCTGCTTGCCAAAAAGCTAATTGACTCTGTGTGAGTAGCTGCATGTATTCAGATTCCCAACATGTATTGCCAACAAAATGCGGTATACCCTTATCTGTAAAAAAGAAGAAGAATCTCAGAGCTTATATGTGGATGACTTTGGGTTCTACGCACCTTGCAGTTCAGGGATGCAAAGGTTGGGACAGTCTACTTGTTGGACTCCCAGCTCCCATCAGGCCTGGTTAGAATGGCCGCTGGTCAGGGGTCACCTTAAAAGAAAATGTAATGAAAATGATGTACAGATGGTTCCTAACACTGGTTAAGCTGGCTAAAATGTTTAGGATGAGTAATAAATTATGCTGGAAATGGAAAAAAAGGAAGGAGATTTTTATCATATGTGGTAGACATGCGAGAAAACAAAATCATTCTGGGAATTGATTTATAATGAATTGAAAAAGATGTTTAGATACACCTTTCCCAAAAAGCCGGAAGCCTTTTTGCTGGGCTTGATGGGAGAGGAAATCACAAAGGCAAATCAAAGACTATTTATGTATGCAACAACTGTGGTGAGAACTTTATTGGCCCCAAAGTGGAAATTACAGGAGTTACCAAAGTTGGAGGAGTGGCAGACGAAGATAATGGATTATTCGGTACTGGCAAAACTGACCTGCAAGATCCGAAACCAGGAAGAATCAAAATTCCAAAGAGATTGGAATAAATTTATTGACCATATAAGTAATAACTGTAGAAGTCTGAAGACCCTAGCAGGATTGAAATAAATCTTACGGCGTGGATTTGATGAAAGGAGAGGAAACTGTGAGATGTAGATTGAAAAAGAAAGCCTGCTGCCGGGAGGGAGAGAAGTCATTGCTTGGCAGAGCGGTGGAAAAGGAGTTGCGTAGAGGAATGTTGAAATTTACTGTGTGTTGTTTAAAGTGAAAATTTGAAAAAAGTAAATAAAAATAGACCCGACAACATCTGGAATATGCCAGGTTCTCCATTCCTACTGCAGTGCGTATCGAAAAGGATATGATTTGAGGAGCCAAGCCCCTCCTTGGCTTTCTTCACCATCCTAGTGCACATGCACTAGTCAGGCTTCAGGGAATCAGCCTCCTCCCTCGTGGCAGTAAATAAGAAGATCAAACGAAAGGAATGTCTTACCAGTTAGATTCTTTAATAAGCACAGTGAGAGACAAAAGATTGCATCTCACTAGAAATGGTGGTGCTCCAAATTAAGGTTTCCTCCCTCTGTCCCTATTAATCTACATCACTCCTACGTCTCGTAATCTGAGTTTGTGCCCTCTGTGTTTTCTATTCTAAGACTTTCTGAGCTCTTCTTGATCTTGAGGAGGGCAGTGGAGGAATGCTGTCCAGCGGCTGTGAACCTGTTAACCCTCTCTTTCCCAGTGTTTCTTCTCCTAGCTGTTCCCCATCCAGTATTTCCCAGCTTCTGCCTTCTGCAAACCACTCTTCCAAATCCATGCTGTCCTCTGGTTCCTGGGAAGATTCAGGACCAGAGGGAGGGGGTGGCGCCCACCATTCCTCCTCAGTGCAGCACTCCTCAGCATGGTCCCTTACAACTAGGGAGGGCTGCTTTATATCAACATGGGCTGAAGCGAGCCTGTTGTGATGGCTCAGGATAAGTTACAGAATCAAAGAGTCATATTGCTAGTACCTTTCACCCTAAAAAGTTTCAAAGTAAATTGTATTAGCATCTATCATGTGGGTTTGCTTAAGTGGTTCTGGACAACTACTCATTCATTAGCTCGATGAACTGATCAGACTTTATATACTTCTGGCATGGACCCAGAATGAATTCATAATATATCCCAGGGGTGGCCAATTCCCAAGGGACTGTGATCTACTTTCAGAATTAAAATCTGACAGTGATCTACCCCCCTTTTTAGGGGTTCAGGTAAAAGTTGTTGACCTTTTTTAGAGGTGGGAAATAGGAAATATGCCATTTTATTTATTTATTTTTTAAAATGATATTTATTGAAATTTTTTTAGAATTACAGAAAAAAAAACAAAGCAGAAAAGGAAAAAAGGAAAAACAAAGAAAAAACAAACCACATCAAGCAATACAAATTCAAAAAGCAAAAATACACCACAAACAGACAAAAATAAATCCATCATTCCCAAATCCTCAACTCTCATTACCTTCTTTCTTTGACCTCCTCCTCCTCCCTTTTTTTGTAGTTAATAATTATCGCAGCAAATCCTTTCCATATTTCATAATATTCTGTCATTGCATTACCTTAATCTATTTTCATCTTATCTTATAGAAAACCTTAAAACTTAAAACTTATATCTTATTTTTACCGACTTCTCACAACCATAATATTCTTACCTAATTCTTTAAACATTTTTGCTAGAGCCAAGTAATTTCGTTCCAACATTTTTCTAACATTCATCAATTTTATAGAACAATCCTAGTAATAAAAAAAAGAAATAGAAACAATCCAATCTTCATCCAGCGTCCCTTCCTCCTGGTCCCGGGTTTTGTCAATCCTTTTAATCCCATCGATCTAGTGCATTAACCTGGTAACCTTATATCCGAAGCCCTTAAGTCTCTTCCATGTCCCTTCCGCAGCTCTTCTTCATATTCTCCTTTCACTCGTGGGAACTCCAGCTTGGTGATGTTTTTGACCCTTTTCAACAAATCAGCCCCTTTTCCATAGTCCAGACTAAACTCCATGTGGTGTTTAAAAACATGTTTCAGAATCCCTCCAAAATTAAGAGCCCCCACAGCTCCAAACATCTCACGGCCCATTGCCAGACTCGGAAAGTCCAAACATCCCTGCATGGGGGGGGTCTATCCAACCCCCCATTTCCAAACCAATCCAAACTTTATCTTTCCAAATCTGGCTTTTTCCAAGTTCATTTGTCAAATCCAGAAGCTCATGTTCCTGCAAGGCCGCAGCTCCCTCCATCTCTGGCGCCCAAGATTCAGCAACATCCTCTTCTCTCATCTGCTCTGTCAGGACACACTCCTGATCTAATTCCTGGGTGGGCTCCGCATAGTTTCCCACTGCCTGTTCAAAAATTCTGACCGCATTAGTCATCAAATCCGTCTTCTCATTTAACTGTTCCAGTAGGGCACTTGTTTTACAGAGAGCACACAACAGAGCCTCTGAATACATTGTCCTACAAGGTCACAAGTCCATTCCCACGATTGTAATCTGTGACAGCTGCAAGCTCCCTGGAATTAGTTACAGTTTCACAGTCTCCCTCTAGGGGGAAGACTTCTATTTGTTCTTGCAACAAAGTATCCTTTTTGAGATATTTTGTCAATATTTGTTCCTTTAAAATGCGAAAGGAAACGATGGAATCACTATGTTTCTCTTCTTTTAGCTATCTGTCAAAAACGTTTGTCTCTGGTCAATGAGCTTCAAACGTCAGTCCTGACACCCCTCTCCAGGATCAGGACGGTGGAAAGTTACTTTACTTTAAACTCACTTATGCAGGTTTAAACAGTCCAAAAAAGATCCCCCTTCTTCTCCTGCTGCCGAAGGGGGGGTTCAACAGTTTTAAATGATGAAAGCCAATCCTTTAGAAGCGATTTTCTGAGCTCTAGTTTACATTGTCTTTGCTTTATTCTGTCTACAAAGAAACGGAAGGCTGACTTCCTGTTTAGACCTTCCCGTTTCAGTACCAAATTGAAGTAAATTTTTAAGTCCAATTCCTTTCTGCTCGCAAGTCCTTATTTAAAGTCCGATTGTTCAAAGTTTAAGTACTCAAGGGTGCTTATTTTAGAAGCCAAATTGTCCCGGGAAAAAGGCAGCGCTCTCCGGCAACGGCTATGCGGCTTCGCTCCACGGAAATAGCAGTTGACTCACAGCACCGCGCCACTTCCCCCTCTTCACTTCGGAGCCCGTTAATGGGTTCCTTTGCAGGTTGGGGGGGGCGCTAAGGGTGCCCGCCGAGTCCCAGGAAATACGCCATTTTATGCCCATTTTGGGGTTACTTTTGGGGGGGGTTTAAGGGGGAAGGGGATTAGTCGCTCACCAAAACAGCACTGTGAAAGCATTTTGCCTCACAGCAAAAGCTCCGTCTTCCATTATAGATATCAGGAGAAAATGCAGGCAGGGGAGAGGGAGTGAGGCCGGGTGCTCTTAGGCAAAACAAAGGAAAATGAGCCCGTGATCGACAGCGATTGACTGCAACCTCCCGGGGATCGACCTGTTGGACATCCCTGATATAACCATTCCCTCACCTTCTCCAGGGAATTTGGAACAGTGTACATGTGTTTCTGGCCCAAGCTGAACATCCTACCACACTCATGCTTGAAATTTCACATGCTTAAAATGGATAAAGATGTCCCCAATTCTGAATCAGAGATTGGAAACATCACCCAAGTGTTGCTCCCGCCTTGCTTGTATTCTTCCCACTCTCCCTTTTGAAGACTCCCAGTGATCTCTAATCCAGCCACCGAGATAGCTTTGTCTGTGCACAACACCAACCCGTCAACAGACTCCCTTGCGCGGGTGTGAAATCTGCCTGGAGACTTCGTGGAACGCTTTGATCCTTGTGGTTCAGGGAGTACTAACAGGTTTAGGAAAGCTCGACGTCAACCTGGATTTCATGCCTGTTTTAAGAGAAACATATCTCTGTCCTTGCGCTGACTAACTGGTCTGTATCAATTTCCCTTCCTTAAAAAGAGAAAGAAAATAGGGAAGATTTGCCCACCACTATATTTTGATTTTATGTACGTTGCCTTGTCAGTGTAGGCGCTCCAGAAGGAAGGTAGCAAATTGCTGTTTTGCAGGGAAACCTTCATTTGATTGCATACGACTCCTCAGTGCATTGAATGTGACCTCCAAATCTTTGCCTCCCCGCAGATAAACACTAGTTAACTTGAGTTTTCTCTCTCTCATTGCACCACTACAGATACGTTGTGGACTTCTTCCTTGTGATTACGCAGCTGGGCTTTTGCAGCGTTTATATCGTGTTCTTGGCAGAAAACGTGAAACAAGTAAGCAAATAAATTTATCCGTGGATTTGATATTGCACCTGTCTTCCTGAAGGAGCCCAGGGTTAAAAAAAGGATGCAGAATTTCGAAAACAAAACAAAACACATTCTGAAAGCTGTTACAGCTGAAAACGTTATTCCCTCCAGTGATCTTGGGGTGGCTAGGAAAAGTATTCTTCAGCCATCCAATCCCTCGGTAGACAGGAATGTTTTCAAATTCCTCCTGATAAAGGTATAGCATGCTAGGAAAACATTCCACAAACAAGGAGCCATTGCTGAAAAGGCCCACCTGAGAAAGGTCGCCGCCAGTTCAATCCAGTTCATGTTTCAAGTTCCACTGAATTGAGTCAGAGTGAGTGTGCATGGGATGTTTGGCTGTCTCTTCTTCTCTTCTTTGGCGATCACTCGTAGCCAAGTAAGATTGTCTTCCATAAACACGGTTTTAACAATGAGTCTGTAAGTGACTGTGGAGGCCAATTCTGGATCCACACATCCTTCCACAGTGGGGACATTGGTTTCCGGTTGGGAGTTGATCACGGTGTGGATTTGCCAAGCGTGCCTTCCTCCTAGCACGTTTCTCCCTTGCGTCCTGAGTTCAAGTGTCTTCAAAGCCCAGGGCACCTTTGGTAAAGGCTGTTCTCCAACTGGAGTGCTCGCAGGCCAGTGCAGTTCGTTGTTGGTTGTATGTTGTCTGCTGTTCGGTTGCTGACCAGACCACATCTCAGCGGGAAAGAGTCATAGCTTAGTGAAAGGGGATGTTCTTTGCAAGCCAAACATCCTAAGTTCAGTTCTTTGTATCTCAAGTAGGGCTGGGAAAAGACTCCCGTGTGAGACTCTGGAGAGCCACTGCCAGCCAGCATGGATAAGATTGGCCAGTTCGTATTCATGTCAGAAGATTTGCTGTTATGGAATATTCACTCTGTAGGGGGAGCCAAAGGATGGCTATTCTATCAGAATGGCTATTCAATGTAATTCTATTTCTTAAAGGGAAAACTTTTTTTTTTTGCAGTGTGCACTTGTCAACCACAGTAAACTACCCATTAGCAAAATATATATAAATTGCTGTTCCGCATCCCTTGTGTCACAGTATCTTTTTTCAAACCATGCGTGCCTTCTTTCTCTGCAGTGAACTTCTGTGTGCTGGTAGAGACTCTTCTGTTTGCAAAGCAAATGCATGGTGAACCTGTAATGTCCGAGGAATCACTCTCTTCCTTCTGCTTTCTCTGATGTACCAAAAGGAGGAGCCTAGGGAGTAATGGAAGGGGTGTTGCTTCTGAATACCTGTTTCTGGGAATCGATACTGTGCTCAAGTCCTTCTTGGCCACAGGATACTGAACTAGATGGGCTTTTGGGCCTGATTGAGTAACCAGGCTGCTGCGCCTCCTCTTCCTTTATATAGTGCCATTAATTATTATTAATAATATTTATACCCCGCCCATCTGACTGGGTTGCCCCAGGCCACTCTGGGCAGCTTCTAACGCATACAAACACATAATAAAATATCCAGCATTAATAGGAATAGCAAAAAGTCACAATAACTTTACAGTAAACAAATTATATCAAACAAATCAACATTAAACAATCCGTCAGAATCTAATAGTAAACAGTAAAACTAAACACCAGCGAATAATAATTAAACAATTACAGTGGTACCTCGGGTTAAGAACTTAATTCGTTCTGGAGGTCTGTTCTTAACCTGAAACTGTTCTTAACCTGAAGCACCACTTTAGCTAATGGGGCCTCCTGCTGCCGCTGTGCCAACGCTGCACGATTTCTGTTCTCATCCTGAAGCAAAGTTCTTAACCCAAGGTAATATTTCTGGGTTAGCGGAGTCTGTAACCTGAAGCATATGTAACCCGAGGTACCACTGTATTGGACATGGACCTTTGCAAAGTAGTAGAGGATAGGCCCCTGCCCCAAGGACAAAAGGAGGGGACCGGTATAAATAGACGGAACTGTTATACTAAACGGAGAACAAGGGCTGGGTGATACCTGGTTTTCAACATTGCAATATATCGCCAGATTGACCCGGAAGCTGTACGCCTGCAACCCCAGAGTCGGTCACGACTGGACCTAATGGTCAGGGGTACCTTTACCTTTTAAACATGGCGATCTCCAGCCAACCTAGCAGTTCGAAAGCACGTCAAAGTGCAAGTACATAAATAGGTACCACTCCGGCGGGAAGGTAAACGGCGTTTCCATGCGCCGCTCTGGTTCGCCAGAAGCGGCTTAGTCATGCTGGCCACATGACCCGGAAGCTGTACGGCAGCTCCCTCGGCCAATAAAGCGAGATGAGCGCCGAAACCCCAGAGTCGGCCACGACTGGACCTAATGGTCAGGGGTCCCTTTACCTGTACCTTAAACATGGCGATATACCGATATACTATGATGTCTGAAATAAGGATGGAGCTACAGTATGTAGAGGCACTGGCTGGCTTCACGGATTTTCTCGCATTGCGATTTTGGCATAGCACACACACACATCATGGTTTGCAATCTATTGCCAGGTCAGAAATGATGCAACCGATTCACAATATGGAGTACAAACCAGTTTTAGGCGCTATATTGCCCAGTCCCGCTGAGAACTTGAAGGGGAGGGGAGAGTGCTTGAACGCATGGCTTGTTCCCGATCATCAAACCATGGTTAGGAGGCTGGCGAAGGTGAGGCCTGAATGCAGCCCCTTGTCTTCATAAAAATGCCCTGCAATTTTGCCTTCTTTGTTTCTTGCTGTGGCAACTGCGCTGAAATTTGTGGGTACAGTTTAGCTCTGGCTGCTTCTTACACCTGCTGTTCAAAAGAGCTGTTGCGTACGCCCACACGTAACACCGGTGAAAACTGTCTGTGTTGTTCTTCTGAACAGCATCTTCAGCTTGGCTTAAGTGTTGGCTGTTCCTTTTCCATTTCCCTTTTGTGTTGAGAAGGTAAGCGGTAGCAGTTGCTGATTACTTGCAAAGAATAAGAGGGGCGCTTTCAGCAGCTGTTCCCACCCAGGCAGTCAAGAGTGTTGCTAGGTCCTTACAGTGTTTTTGGCACAGGCCTAAAGACTTCATTTTCATAAAATCTGAATGCTGATTTGTATGTATAGGTGGAAATTTGAAATAACAACTGTCACCAAAGGCAAACTAAACATCTACCTCTGCAAATCGCCGAGTTGTTCAGTTGACACCCCACCCCAGTATTGGATTTGTGACCATTATGCTAATTTGCCTGAAAACTTTCTTTCCCGTTCTTCCAAAGCCACCTGCAAAATTTGGGGACATTATTCTCAGGTCACCTTTACTTCCAATTCTCCCTTGGCCAAAGTTGACTCTCATTTCCCTCAGCTGAGACCCAGCCAGATGGGCGGGGTACAAATAATAAATTATTATTATTATTCTATTATCATAAATCTATTCTATGACAGCATACAGCCTGCTTCACTGCAGAAGCTGGAGATGGGTACTAAGACCCAGATGGTCCCAAGTCACTTCCTCTTAATTTCCTCCCAATAGGTTCTGCTCTAAAATCAATTCAGTTCCCCCCTCCCCCCTTCTTTGCTCCCAGCTTATGTCTAGATCAGTGTTTCCCAACCTTGGGTCTCCAGCTGTTTTCGGACTACAATTCCCACCATCCCTGACCACTGGTCTAGCTAGCAAGGGATGATGGGAGTTGTAGTCCAAAAGCAGATGAAGACCCAACATTAGGAAACACTGGTCTAGATGAAGTCACCTTATTTTCCCAAATTACAGTATTTTTCCGTGTATAGGACGCCCCCTATTTTGGGGGACTCAAAATTAAGAAAATGGGGGGAGATTGCCCCCGTGTATAAGACTACCCCCCCCTTTTTAACATTATTTTTTAGTAAAAAACACACTAGTCTTATATATGGAAAAGTACGGTAATTCCTACCCAAGAACCAAGATCGCCTCCATCCAACTTTTCCCAAATTCATTACCGATGTGGAAACACTTGGGGCACATAGGAAAAAATGGCAGGTTGCGCGTGTCTGTAATTCCCCATGAAGAGCCCAGCTGGCTCAAGTCAAAGGTTCATCTAGGCCAGCAGCCTGTTCTCCCTGTGGCCAGCCAGATTCCCATGGGAAACCCATTGGTAGGGCCTGTGCATGACAGCACTCTCCACACCTGCAGATCCCCACACCTGGTGTTTGGAGGCATGCTGCCTCTTAGCAGTGGAGAGGGAACCTAGTCATTGTGGCTGGAAGCCGTGGATTGACAGCCTTTCCCTCTGCGAATTTGTCTAATCCTCTTTCAAAGCCATCCAAGCTGGCAGCCATCACTGCCCCTTGCAGGAGTGAATTCCGTAGTTCGGCTGTGCGCCATGTTCTGCAGCATTATTTGTGTCAAGCAAAGCATCGTGCCTTGCCTCCTCTCTGTCTCCTCTCTGTCTCTGTCTTGCTCTCTTCAAGCTCTCTCCGATACATCACTTGTGGTCTTGCTTTTGATGCCGCTGCCATTACTGACTTGAATAAGAACCACAGACAGAGTTCCGCTTACGCAGTGGGTCTCTCTGTTGTTGTTGTTTAGTTGTTTAGTCGTGTCCGACTCATCGTGACCCCATGGACCAGAGCACGCCAGGCACTCCTGTCTTCCACTGCCTCCCGTAGTTTGGTCAAACTCATGCTGGTAGCTTCAAGAACACTGTCAAGCCACCTCGTCCTCTGTTGTCCCCTTCTCCTTGTGCCCTCAATCTTTCCCAACATCAGGGTCTTTCCCAGGGAGTCTTCTATTCTCATGAGGTGGCCAAAGTATTGGAGCCTCAGCTTCACGATCTGTCCTTCCAGTGAGCACTCAGGGCTAATTTCCTTCAGAATGGATGCGTTTGATCTTCTTGCAGTCCATGGGACTCTCAAGAGTCTCCTCCAGCACCATAATTCAAAAGCATCAATTATTTGGCGATTAGCCTTCTTTATGGTCCAGCTCTCACTTCCATACATCACTACTGGGAAAACCATGGCTTTAACTATACGGGCCTTTGTTGGCAAGGTGATGTCTCTGCTTTTTAAGATGCTGTCTAGGTTTGCCATCGCCTTTTAATTTCGTGACTGCTATCACCATCTGCAGTGATCATGGAACCCAAGAAAGTAAAATCTCTTGCTGCCTCCATTTCTTCCCCTTCTATTTGTCAGGAGGTGAAGGGCCCAGTGGCAATTATTTTAGTTTTTTGATGTTGAGCTTCAGACCATATTTTGCGCTCTCCTCTTTCACCTTCATTAAAAGGTTCTTTAATTACTCTTCACTTTCTGCCATCAAGGTTGTGTCATCTACATATCTGAGGTTGTTGATATTTCTTCCGGCGATCTTAATTCCAGCTTGGGATTCATCCAGCCCAGCCTTTCGCATGATGAATTCTGCATATAAGTTAAATAAGCAGGGAGACAATATACAGCCTTGCCGTACTCCTTTCCCAATTTTGAACCAACCATTTGTTCCATATCCAGTTCTAACTGTAGCTTCTTGTCCCACATAGAGATTTCTCTCTAGACCCACCCTTTTCGTTGCAGCCCTCTGAAAAGTGGTTCCTCTGGAAGTCCGAGGGGCTTTCTGCAAGGGTGTGCTGACAACACAGATCCAGGGGCTGCAGTTGGGGGATGAGGGGAATCGGAGACCCCCACTTTGCACGAGCAGAAGGCGCTTAACTCCTGCTTGGGCAAGGGCTCTTTCGCTGCCAAGCCGCTGTCTCCTTTCTGTTCTTCAGGCAGTGTGCGGCAGTATTCTGCTGTACTTCAGAGCTACCCGAGAGTGAAGGCTGCACATCTGTTAATACTAATAGGTAAAGGGACCCCTGACCATTAGGTCCAGTTGTGACTCTGGGGTTGTGGCACTCATCTCGCTTTATTGGCCAAGGGAGCCGGCGTACAGCTTCCGGGTCATGTGGCCAGCATGAGTAAGCCGCTTCTGGCGAACCAGAGCAGCGCACGGAAACGCCGTTTACCTTCCCGCTGGAGCGGTACCTATTTATCTACTTGCACTGTGTTGCTTTCGAACTGCTAGGTTGGCAGGAGCAGGGAGCTCACCCCATTGCGGGGATTTGAACCGCCGACCTTCTGATCAGCAAGTCCTAGGCTCTGTGGTTTAACCCACATCGCCACCTGCGTCCCTTCATTAATACTAATAGCAGTCCATTATTCATCTGAATGTTGCTCCAGGCCTCCGTTAGCTATCCCAACGGCTTCGGAAAGCCATCTTCGCTCTCCTTTTTGCCATTGGTTGCTTGGGAAGGATGTTGCTACCTTTCCTGAGTGTTGAGCTCCTTGAGAGCATTTCCTGCAACTTGTCCACAACCTTACTTAAGAGCCAGTCTTAGGGCTGCCTGCCTGTTGGGTTGCTCACACTATTTGCATGCTGCTTTTGCTCTTAACCGCCATTGGCTACCTTAGGCGGTACAACTGCACAGACGGCATATAAGCTTTTAAGTATAACGTTTGGAGTAAGTCATTTGGGGGAAAAAAGGAAACCCTCTGTTTTACGGTGTTGGGGGCAGCAAGACCATTGCAGGGTTAGATAGATAGATAATTTATTATGGTCGGAGACCAGCTTATAAAACACACTTTGGGGTGCAATCCCAGAAGGAAAGCAAACATTTAAAACAATGTACAACAATAAATTTAAAATTTATAAATGGGATAAGCGTATAGACACTTAAAACTTTAAGATAAGCTACCACAGAGAGACGACCCAGAGTCACCCATGGAACTGAGTTTGGGGATTTTCTTAACGAGCTAATTTGGGTTGGGGGATGGTCTGCGGCTACAGATCTGTACACAGAATCTGGCGATCATCCGGGTCGTCTTATGATCTTTGCTTAACAGGAAAAGGTCGAATTTTTGCTTTTCCAGGAGGTCAGCGAGCCTCACCAGCAGGGGATCAATATTCTCACTATGTGCCTCTTCATAAAAGGGACATCTGAAGAACAAGTGCTCTGGGCTTCCTATATCCCCCAATGAACAGGCACAAAGTCTCTGAGCATATGGGACTTTTTTAAAGGATCCTTCCAGGATCGGCGAGGGCAGAGCCGAGCTTCTGGCGAGTGTAAAAGCCCTTCTTGCATTTTTGGATATGAGAAAGAAGAGATATACTGCCGGTGTGGCTATATATATCTCGATTTCTCCAATTTTATAGTCGGGGCACCTTGAGCAGTCCTGTTGTCTCTCGGTGTCTGTGATTCTTTGCCTGACCATAGCTTTTGCCTGGCCCAACCCCAACCACTGCAGGGTTGAAAAACCTGCATGGAGAAAATCACAAAGTTGGAAGCTTGTTTTGCCAAGTTACTTCTGACTATGTTTCTTTTTCTTCTTCTTTTTGTGTGTGTGGGGAGAGCGGGATAATGTTTACCATGGCCTGGCCCAAGATGACTAACTCTGTGATGTGACGCACTGGAGGAAATTGCCATTGCTTCAAAGTGATGGTGACCGAGTGGTTGGAGATGCTGATGATATTGAGTCTGACATTGCGAAGGAGACTAGGTTAGGCAGAAGATGAGTCACACGTCTACCAATCATCTTATCGCAATCAGCAGTAAACTGCTGCTCGGCCCCAGACGAAATGTGGGAGAAGGAGGAGGAGGCCGGTTGCTCTTTCATGGTTGTTTTGTTAACTTCCTGCATGCGTGTGTCTCTGTTCAGGTTGTCTGCTTTTCAGTCCTGGCTGTGCTGCAACTGGCAAATCGGATATTTTGCCCGTCATGTAACATGGCATCCTTGAAGCTAGTGAAGTGCAACCATTTTGCTTAACAGCAGCAGCAGCAACAACGACATTCTTATTATTTGTACCCTGCCACTCTGGGCAGCTTCCAACAAATATAAAAAGCATAATAAAACATAAAGCATTAAAAGCTATTCGTTTCAACCCTGTGCAATGCAGGAATCCTTCACCCAATGTGGGGCTTGAACCTTTTAAAGCTGACTGTTAGCTGACATTGGTTGATCATAAAAAGCTTTTTAATGAATGAAAGGCATCACCTATTCTTTGGGCAGCATGTTATTTTTACACGGTTGATATTTCAAAAACATTCCGGTTTCTGCACCCTGATAATCATCATTTCAGTGAATCGTTATTAACACACACATGCCTGGTGTCTGCTACCGAAAAGTTTTAATGTCTTAGAAGAGCATTCTCTCATCCCGGTGCTCTCTTGATATTTTGGATGGCAGCTCTCATCAGCCGAACCAGCCAATGCTTCTTGCTGTTTCGTTCCAAACAAATGTAGCACACCTAGATGGGGAAGGCTATCTCAGGGGCACTCATCCATGGGAGCTAGTGCCTCTTCTAAGGTCCCATCTGGTCTGGGATGCATGTGTCAAAACACTGCACGCTTTCCTCCTTCGAAACTTGTTTTTATTGTCCAGAATCAAATGTGTGCAGGTTTCACGGGCCAAAACTTGCTTTGGTTGACCAAGATTTCTTGGGTTGTATGGCAACTGTGCAGAAAACGCAAAGGCTGCAGCTTGTCAGTGATTGATCAGGTGTTTAAGAGGTGAGACGATATTTCAGGTATCCTTGCCCCAAACTGCAGGGCTTTATACACCAAAACCAGCACCTTTAGCTTACCCTGATAGCTAATTGGCATAAAGGAGGTCTAAGACAGGGGTTGGCAAAGTTTTTGTGGCTTGGGCTGGTTCACGGTCCCGCAGACGCTGCGGTGGGCCGGAGTGTGCGCGCACACACGAATGTGCAAACGCTATTTCAGTCTCTCCTTCCGGCACGGAGGAGGCGGGCGCAGCTTCCCATTGGCTGCAGGAACTTCCTGCAGCCAATGGGAAGGCGGGCAGCATCATGGAAGGCGGTCCCTGCTGTGCTCTGCACCAGTTTAGTGCGGTGCATGGGAGCCAACTGAGCGGGTGGCGGGGGTCCATGGGCCAGTTAAATGACACCCATGGGCCGCTTGTGGCCCATGGGCCTTAGGTTGCCGACCCCTGGTCTAAGAGCTGAACATAAAGGTGCCCTATCCTGGGAAGACAAGGCATTTCCCTCATTTTGAAACTGTACTAATTGACTAATTTCAGTCATTTAAAAATAACCCGTATTGTTTCTTGCAGGTTCACGAAGGGATTGTTGGAAATAAATCTGGCATGAACACCACAGGAGTCAGTGGCCCCTCAGACAAAATGACTACTGATCTGCGAATATATATGCTGTGTTTCCTCCCTTTTACTGTCCTCTTGGTCTTCATCCGCGATCTTCGGAGTCTGTCTGTGCTCTCACTCCTCGCAAACATTGCCATGGCCATCAGTCTTGTAATCATTTATCAATATGTTCTCCAGGTGAGTAAGGACCTGCTTCTGCACTCATTTTTCTTTCCTTCCTCCCAGCGTCACACTTGGGGGCTGCGCTTTGGCTCGCGGGTGGTAATCCATTTTAGCACTGCTTTAGCTGGAAGCGTACACAGAGCTAGGTGTGAAGAGCCCTGCAAGATGCAAGCAAAGGCTGATCCAGTCCACCATTCCTTTCCCCACGTCTGGCCAACCAGATGGCAGGTAAAAAGGTAAAAGTTAAAGGACCCCTGGACTATGGGGTTGCAACACTCATCTTGGTTTCAGGCTGAGGGAGCCGGCATTTGTCCACAGACAGCTTTCTGGGTCATGTGGCCAGCATGACTAAACCGCTTCTGGCACAATGGGACACCAGGACAAGTGCCAGAGTGCATGGAAACACCGTTTACCTTCCCTCCGCAGTGGTACCTATTTATCTACTCGCACTGGTGTGCTGTCAAACTGCTAGGTTGGCAGGAGCAGGGACCAAGCAACGGGAGCTCACCCCGTCGCGGGGATTTGAACCGCCGACCTTCTGATCGGCAAGCCCAAGAGGCTTAGTGGTTGAGACCACAGCAAGCGGGGCACAAAGGGAATAGCCTTGTCTTGCTGCTGTTCCCAAAGAACTGGTATTCAGAACCATGCTGCCTCTTATCCTGGAAGCAATCAGTAGCCATTGTGACTAGCAGCTTCTGATCAATAGCCTTATCTCCTGCAACTGAAAAGGTCTCGTCTTAATTCCCAGCCCATCTTCATTGCATATGTGTAATGAAACTTTCAGCCCCATGTTGTGTGTAGGTTTGGGGGTGGATGCAGATTAGTGAAAACAACAACAGAAGCTGACAGTTCTGAGTGATGCATCCGGTGGATAGCCAGAACCAACACCGCTGAATGACAACGACCTTTTAGTCGACTTGTTCAGATTCACTCATCTGTTTAAAGGTCATCGTGATTCACCACCGCATCTCCATTACTTAGGAAATACAGGGCAATTACCTTTTCCTTTGTGCATTTTTAAGGGTCTGGCGCAGGGGCAACGCTGACCTGTCCATTAGTGAGCCTTAAGGGGCCCAAGATTTCAACCACAGGATTATGTGCTTCTTGCCTTGCACGGGAATCCCCCTGCCCCACTCCCAAATTATAGTTGGGCGTTTTTAACAGGTAAAATACAAACCTGGTGTGTTCCAAACCCACGCATTTGGCATGGATGCTACCAGTGTACCTAGAGTAGGGCTGGTTAATGTATTGATAAAGGTAAAGGGATCCCTGACCGTTAGCTCCAGTTGTGGCCGACTCTGGGGTTGTGGCGCTCATCTCGCTTTATTGGCCGAGGGAGCCGGCGTACAGCTTCCGGGTCATGTGGCCAGCATGACTGAGCAGCTTCTGGCGAACCAGAGCAGCGCACAGAAACGCCGTTTACCTTCCTGCCGGAGCGGTACCTATTTATCTACTTGCACTTTGCTGTGCTTTCGAACTGCTAGGTTGGCAGGAGCAGGGATCGAGCAACGGGAGCTCACCCCGTCACGGGGATTCAAACTGCCGACCTTCTGATCGGCAAGTCCTAGGCTCTGTGGTTTAACCCACAGTGCCACCCGCGTCTCATCGCGATGTTTAGCTGGTGATATATCATGATGTTGAAAACCAGCACTCACCCAGCCCTAGGTAGAGTATAATTCTGGTATACTAAATAATAATAATATTTTTTTATTTATACCCCACCCTTCCCGGCTTAAAAACTGGGCTCAGGGCGCCTAACAACAAATATAAAACATTGATTAAAATGCGACTTAAAAACAGCATAAAAGACAACATAAAATGCAGCATCAATATCAATAAAATTCAAAAATGACTCCACATAAGAAAAACCTGGCTGCTGGATAAGACCAGTGACCCATGCATCTCGTTCTCGCCAATGAGATACCTATGGGAAACGTGCAAGCAGAATCTGAGCATAATAGCACTCGCCCCAGTCGCGGTTCCTTGCAGCTGGCACTCAGAGGCTTCCTTCCTCCAGCAGTGCAGATTTTTTGCCATTGGGCTGTGCTAGTGCACTCAAATGGCCCACCTCTTCCACAAATACTCAATAGTTTCCCACCTACTAACGCACCTAGAAGATGTCCGGATTTGCCTTTTACCTACTTGTATCTAGTTTCCTGGCGAAATCGGGCCTAACTTCAGTTATTCATGCCTTAAGCTGCAATCCTAGCTGTGCTTCCTGGGGAGTAAGCCCAATTGAATCCAGTGGGATTTTACTTCTGAGAAGACACGCTTAGGACTGCAACCGTAGTCGTTTCCAGGTTAGATGGCTGTAGTGCTCTGTATGTGGGGCTGTCCTTGAAGTCTGTGCAGAAACTTCAACGGTCCAGAATGCTCTGGACAAACTTGTATTGGGTTGGCATAACGGACTACAGAAAGTCAATATTGTTTTCGTTATGATGTCTCTTGCCAGGGTTTATCCATTCATCGAAAACTGCCTCTAGTGGCTGATTGGAAGAGGTACCCGCTTTTCTTTGGCACGGCTGTCTTCGCTTTTGAAGGAATAGGAGTGGTAAGTGCCGTTTTAGAATTTAAGATTATTACCTAAAGGCAACGGCAATTGAAACGCATCTCTTCACCATCTTGGGAAAAATAGAATTGGCCTCTGTTTTACTCCAGTGGCCAGAACTAGACCTTCAGGGTAAACGAGACCCCCAAATTTGTGTGTGCCTTTGATAGGGAAGATTCTTCCCACAATTTTCAGTGCATTTCCCCATTGCAAAAAATAAAAATAAAAATCTGATCCTTTTCAGTGGTTGTGTTGTGCCAGGTCAGCAGGGTGCTTTAATCTGTATTGATTGTGCAAACCTAAATTTCCAGTATGCGCTTGAATCACTCCCGCAAAACACTGACAGCCTGGACCCAGAATTGTTGCTAGTGCTTTTCCATGAAGGCACAAGAGGCTTTTATTCTAAGAGAAAGGCTTCAGCTGAGTTGTAGAGCATGCACTCCTGTCTGCAAAAAGTTCCTGGGTTCAATCCCTGGGATCTCTGAGTAGGGCTGGAGGAAAACCTTGCATAAAACCCTGGAGAACTGATGGCAGCTGAAATAATAATAATAATAATAATAATAATAATAATAATAATAATATTTATTTATACCCCGCCCTCCCCAGCCAAGACCGGGCTAACACCAAATATAAAAACAATTGATTGAAATACAGCTTAAAAAACAAGATTAAAATACAACATTAAAATGCAGCCTCATTTCAGTGGAAACTCAATTTTGGGGATAAAAACGTCAAGTCTTCACCAAGGCTAACTATCCAGACTGGTCCTACATGGGCCAGAAAAAAGCCAGGGAAGTCCCCAAATAGGAGTTCCAACACAGAAGGAGAAAGGAAAAAAGAAAGGGGGGGAGGGAATCAAATTGATTCCAAGCCAAAGGCCAGGCGGAACAACTCTCAGTCAAATCAGATAGATGATTACGAACAAGATGCACCAATGGCCTGAGCTGGTATACAACAACTTGCCATGCCAAGGGTGCAAGATGGATGCCAACCTTCCTTGCCTAGTCTCCTCTATTTCTTACCTTTGTGAACTTACCAACTTTGTCAACTGGTGTTTTGCCCCTCGAGCCCAGATCACGTTCTGTGTGCATGCCGCAATGACTTAGAAGCGCTGAGTGTGGCACCGAGTTCAGAATCCAGGTCCCTAAGAACCTAAAAGCGACATGTGTTTTTTTTAGTGTTTAAGGCTGAGAATAGCATGCTTCAAAAATGCGTGGGCAGAGAGTGGAAGAAGCTGGTGGGAAGCAGATTGTGCCAGCCTCCCCTTCTCTCAGTGGAAGTAGATGCTGTACCATAGCTTCCACAGCAGGCTGCAGATCTCTCCTGGAATGAGGAAAAGCGTTTGCTGTTTCTCCCCAAGGACTCCCTGATAGCAGGCCGGGGCTTGGTGCTACTGTAAGGGCTCCAGAGCAGCTGAGCTCAGGTGGGCTCGGATTCTGGCATGCCGCTCTTCCGGGAGCGAGGCAGGAAGGTGAAACTTATTAGTCAAAACATTGGAAAGACTTTGGGCCAAAGACGAGAGATGAACGCGAAGTTTTGGGACGAGAGGTAAAGAAAGGAGGAAAGAAAAAAATCCAGGTTCTTCTACAGGAGATACCTGTCTTCTTGTACAGTGGTACCTCAGGTTACATACGCTTCAGGTTACAGACTCCGCTAACCCAGAAATAGTGCTTCAGGTTAAGAACTTTGCTTCAGGATGAGAACAGAAATCGGGGTGCGGTGGCAACAGGAGGCCCCATTAGCTAAAGTGGTGCTTCAGGTTAAGAACAGTTTCAGGTTAAGTACGGACCTCCGGAACGAATTAAGTACTTAACCTGAGGTACCACTGTAATAGACTTGAAAGCTAGAAATTGACCAGTAACAGCAGGCAAATAGAATAATAGCCTCATTGTAAGAGATTACTTGATCATTTGATAATCCACATGCAGGTTAGAAAAGTCTCCTATAAGTTTCCAAAGCTTATTTGTTAGATCTGTCTGAAATTACCTCTATCCAGTGCTTCCCCCCCCCCCAAATTTTTTTATTTAGGGGTACTCTCATTAAACCCTCGCTTCCGTCTGAGACTCAGGAAACACCATGACAGGAAATGAGGCTGCCATCAGTAGATAGCAATGGAACTGATGATTCACCATGCTAGAGAAGAAACTAATTTTTTTAAAAAAAATTTTTAGTTTCTTCTGTTAGATTCACCAAATGTTTAGGAGTATGCGTACCCCTGAGTCCCCCCAGAAAAAAAAGCACTGCTTATATTTTCTTACCTCGTACCACAGTATTGTTAAAATTCTATTGTCTGTCTTCCAGTGTCTGATGAAGTTTGGGCTGCCTGTTCTTTCAATATTGTATTCAGTCAGGCTTATGGGATTTTTTTTTTTTGGTTCTTTTACTAATAACTGCTTTTAATGAGGTAAATAAAGTGGAAGTGGTGGCTTCATCCCATTCAGTTTCTTCCATCTAACTGAGCCTCTGTGTTATGTCTCAAAAGTTGGTGATGTTGCTTCAATTGCTGAGTTTATCCGGGCTCTCGAACAGCAAGGGAATCTTCCTCATTTAAAAGCTTTCTCCCGGATTACCGCTCCTGTTTCTCTGATTTCTTTCATGAGTTTGGTTATTGCTACCGTTATGTATTCCAGATTACGGAAAGATAAGGAGTTCTCTCAAAATGTGTTGCCATCACAGTTAATATTTATTGACAGCAAAGGGGGGGGGGGGACTTATGTTCCCTTCCAGATATGTTGGGACTTCAGTTCCCATCATCCTTGACTGCACTGGCAGGGGCTGATGGGAGTTGCAGTCCAGCAATTTTTGGAGTGACACAGCTTCCCCTTCCCTGCTTCACAGGATAGAATGCATATACCACTTAGGTCTTTAGATGCGTAAACTTAGCATCTGAAACTAAGAGGGTTGGCAAAGTAAATCATGAGACCTTGGCTCAGGGAGTAAGGTCAGTCTTGGAAAGGTGGAATAAAATTAAACATGTCCCAAGAGGACAAAATTTATGCCATTTAAAACGACCGTCCTCTCTGAGTTAGTTTTTTGTTTGTATCGTTGTTTTTACTTGTTGATCTTTCTGAACTGGAAAGCTGGCAGAAAATGATAGACAATTTTATATGGCAAGGCAAATAGCCCAGAGTGGAAGGTAAAGAGCGTATCAAAATAAATAAAGCAAAATAGCAGAAAGTGCTGCATAGAGAATAAGAGAAATTGCTTAGACATGGCATAACTTACTTGGGGAGCAGAATTTGGATAATAATAATAATAATAATAATAATTATTATTTATATCCCACCCTCCCCAGCCGAAGCCGGGCTCAGAGCGGCTAACAATAATAAAAGTAACACGGCATTCTAAAATCATTTCATTTTAAAATCAATTCAAAATCAAATTAATGGCAACCATTGGGCTAAGAGTTCTGTGAGGATTATCAAAGGAGGGGGTCAGACTGTGCCCTGGCCAAAGGCCAGGTGGAACAGCTCTGTCTTGCAGGCCCCGCAGAAAGATGTCAAGTCCCGCAGGGCCCTAGTCTTCTGTGACAGAGCGTTCCACCAGATCGGGGCCAGTGCTGAAAAGGCCCTGGCTCAGGTTGAGGCCAGCCTAACCTCCTGTGGCCTGGGACTTCCAAGATGTTTTTGATTAGCCAGGGTGCAACCCCCTGCCCCCATCAAATGCAAAATACAGAAAGGTCTGCTTATGCATAACACGTTGAGCTTGCAAGATCTGTTTTGGAGCCCAGTGATAGAGCAGGACTTTAAATTGATGCTCTTTGCTTGGTCCCCATCTGCACTACACGTGTAAAGCAGTATTTTACCACTTTAACTCTCATGGCTTCCCCGAAATAATCCTGTGGACTGTAGTTTGCTAAGACTCCTATGAAACTCCTATTACCCTCGAGGAGCCTGGAAAGGGTAGTTGGTTGTGAAACCATTGAGGGAACTGCTTGCTTGGACCTCTTCCATCTCTGTGGGCCTTGGAAGCCGATTCACCTGCTCTTATCCCCTCTCTTGTTTCTGCCAGGCCACATTGCTTAGCAAAGCTTCACTGTTGGAATAGGAGGTGCCAGAGCTTAAATGCTGAATTTGTGCCTTTCAACTGACTGCTTCCGTTTACAGGACTTGGCACAGCCTTATGACGTGGCTTCAGGCTTAAATTGGCTTTCTTAAATCTCCTCCATATTTTGAATTGTATATAGGGGGGCTCTGTGTGTGTGTGTGTGTGTGTGTGTGTGTGTGTGTGCTGTCACCGCAGAGTGACGGGCGGAGGTTACTTGCTGACCTTAACCTTGTAAATGTCATGACAATGACTTGAGGGAGTATCGATGGTAGGAGCTGACAGCAGTGTTGCAGTCTTGTCAGCCCTCTTTAATTCTTTTCATGCAAATTATAAGAGGGGAAGGAGGAAGGGTGGGGCGGGAAACTAGGAAAACAAAAGATTTTAATGCAATATATTCCAGCCGTACTTGGAAATTATTCTTATATTTGCACCCTTTTATTTGGGGCTGTTCCTGACACCTGACAGTATCTTGCTTAATATTTTTGACAGCCAATAATAATAAAAATAAAAATAAAAATAAATAATAATAGATTATTTATACCCCTCCCATCTGGCTGGGTTTTCCCAGCCACTCTGGGCGGCTCCTAACAGAATATTAAAAACATGATAAAACATGAAACATTAAAAACTTCCGTAAACAGGGCTGCCTTCAGATGTCTTCTAAAAGTCAGATAGTTGCCTGATCAGCAGTCAAGTGGTACTGCTGCCCTTGAAGAATACTACCTCAATCTGCAGGTCGCGAAAGTGGTATATTTTAAACGCCCTCTGTAAGTAGAAAAGTAGCAAGCGAGGATTGATCTTCAATTTTTGCTGTTTTCTAACTCCATATCTTTGAGCTGGATTGAATAAGTTCAGGTGGCCTTATGAAGACCACCCCTCCCCAAAGCATGTAATAGCTAACTTTCGCCGTAAATGATTCCCAGCAAAAAGCTATTCCTAGATATTCATATGGGTTAGGTTTCCAGAAAGCGCTAGCCTGCCTGCGAAATTTGCACGGTGTTCATTCTGCACAGGTGAAGTCTGGCAGATTATCTTTGTAAAGCACTATGTAGGAATACCTTGTTCCTATTTTCTGAACTTGTGCTGAGATACGCTTTTAACATTTCTAAAGGCAGCTCCTTCCTGCTGAAAGGAACTCGGTTGATCTTTGCATTCTGTTTAAAAGTGAATGTTTGCAATTCCCTGCCCCTGCTCCCTGTGCTGTGTTCTAGATAATGATGAGCTAAGCAAAAGGAAAATGTTTAATTTCTTTTAGATGTGAACCTTCTTTGAATCGGATGCCTCCCAAAGTTTCATTTTTTAAAAAAAATGGGGATATCTCTGCTTTTCAGAGAGAACATGTTATTTTGTAGAAAGCAAACAAGCGCTGGATTTGTTGAGTGGCTGCTAGATTACTTTTTTCTTCTTCCTTCCCTGTCTTTTAAAGAACAGGATTATCATCTTCAAAATGCCACTGACTTGGATCTTGACAGATGATGCAAACAGTCTTATTAATGCTTAGAGTTAAAAGCAAGCGGCCACTTGTCAGAGTTCCCTCCCCTTTTTGGACAGCTTTATATTTTATCCCTGCAAACGACTCTCTTTTCTCTACAATCGTCTTTTATTGGTGCCCTAAGATCAGGGGAGGAGGCTTTCCACTGACAACTACAGTGGTGCCTTGCAAGACGAAATTAATTCGTTCCGCGAGTTTTGTCGTCTTGCGATTTTTTTCGTCTTGCGAAGCACGGTGTCGGGAAAGTTTTGGAAAAGCTTCAAAAATCACCAAAGTCTTTAAAAACCTCGAAAAAGGCTACCACACCGCGTTCTATGAGTTGCTCCTCGAAGTCAAGTCACAACTGTATTAACGGTGTTAAGAAAAAGGAAACAAACTTGCAAGACGTTTCCGTCTTGTGAAGCAAGCCCATAGGGAAAATCGTCTTGCGAAGCAGCTCAAAAAACAAAAAACGCTTTCGTCTAGCGAGTTTTTTGTCTTGCGAGGCATTCGTCTTGCGAGGTACCACTGTAATCTCATGTTACCTGATATCCACCAATATGTTCGTGGTCTTTTGAGTCTGGTGGTATATTATCTGATGAGCCGAGAGAGAGAGAGAGAGAGAGAGAGAGAGAGGGATGGTGGTGAGATTTCCCAAGTGGCCTAGTTCACACATAACGCTAAACCATAGTTCACTGAACTAGTTTATATTATGTGTCCCGTCTGCCTGGCAGCTTAACTATGGTTTCTTCACTTTCAACAGATTGAAACGATGGTTTGTTGGTTAATAATAATAATAATAATAATAATAATAATTTATTATTTGTACCCCGCCCATCTGGCTGGGTTTCCCCAGCCACTCTGGGCGGCTTCCACAGAGACCAAAAATACACTAAAATATCTCACATTAAAAACTTCCCTGAACAGGTATAAATAACTGTAAATATGAAAATAGACAAAGTACCGTATTTTTCGCCCTATAGGACACAGTGTCCCATAAGGCGCACCTAGTTTTTTTGGGGGGAAATAAAGGGGAAAAAATTATTCCCCCCCCCCCAGGCGCGGGGCTGGGGTGGGGGAAGCCCGAGCTTCCCCTGACCCCAGCCCCCAGAACAGGCAACTCTCCGCAAGCCATGGGAGCCCGCGCCGGGCTCCCACGGCTTGCGGAGAGTTGCCTGCATGCTGAAGCCTGGGCGCGCTGAGCTCAGCGCGCCCAGACTTCGCGCAGCTCTCCGCAAAGCGCGGGAGCCCGGTTCTCAAAATGTGTAGCAAGAAACATTAAACAAAAAAGCTCTTCTTTGATCATTCATTCTCGCCTACCTTTCCTCTCCCCCCCTTTCTCTTTCTTTTTTAAATTTTTTTATTGATTTTAACATATAAATTATAAAATGTACCACAAAACTTATCACTTATAGAATCTTTTTAGACTTCCATCAGCACCTCTGATCCACCGTTTTAACCACTTCTTATGCATTTCTTAACTTTATATTGCCTTTACATCTCTTAACAAATCATCCTTCCCCTTCTCCAATTTTGCAATACTTCCAATAATACTCCTCACAAAACTTCTTGCAAACCTACAAACGTCGTCTGATCTTCACAAATACTTTTCAAGTAGTCCGTAAATTTACTCCAGTCTTCCATGAATTTCTGGTCCTGCCGGTTTCGAATCCTTCCTGTTAGTTTATCTAGTTCTGCATAGCCCATTAACTTCATTCTCCATTCTTCAATCGTTGGTAATTCTTCTTGCTTCCATTTTTGGGCCAGTAATATTCTTGCTGCTGTTATTGCATATAAAAAGAGCTTACATTCCTCCCCCTTTCTCTTTCTCAGGTCCTTCCCCTCCAGAATAGGATGAAAGAAGTCGACCGCTTCCCATTGGCCCTCAACATTGGCATGGCGATTGTGATGACCTTGTACGTCTCATTGGCCACCCTGGGGTATATGTGCTTTGGGGACGAAATCAAAGGCAGCATCACTCTGAACCTGCCGCATGCATGGTAAGCGGAGACATAACTTTGCAGAACTCGTGTCCTTTGGGAATCTTAATTCGCCTCCCCCTTCTGAATGCTAATGTGAGTGCTACCCATCACTGTGTAAAAACTGCATTGGGAAGATGATGAGTAGGAAGGTGAGCGGTGGCAGGGGAATATAAGGGCAAGGTCAGGTTTTCAACCACGGGATTTGATCAGTGTAGACAACTGTGTTATGGCATAACTAGGACCTGTAATTACTGGAGGGAAGAGCTTGTTAAAGGGTCTGCCTGCTGAATCATAGTTTTTATGTGATTCAGGAAGTGGCTGTGGCTCTATAAAAGAGATTAGTTTTGTAGGGCAGGGGAACAGACTGCAGTCTTACCAGAAACAACTTGTTTCTCCTCCCTGCTAGACCCATCAGAGCCTTGGTACGCGGGTGGCGCTGTGGATTAAACTACAGAGCCTAGGACTTGCTGATCAGAAGGTCGGCGGTTCGAATCCCCGCGACGGGGTGAGCTCCCGTTGCTCAGTCCCTGCTCCTGCCAACCCAGCAGTTCGAAAGCACGTCAAAGTGCAAGTAGATAAATAGGTACCGCTCCGGCGGGAAGGTAAACAGCGTTTCTGTGCGCTGCTCTGGTTCGCCAGAAGCGGCTTAGTCATGCTGGCCACATGACCCGGAAACTGTACGCCAGCTCCCTTGGCCAATAAAGCGAGATGGGCACCGCAACCCCAGAGTGGGCCACGACTGGACCTAATGGTCAGAGGTCCCTTTGCCTTTTCCTTTACCCATCAGAGCCAGCTGCCCTTAAAATGACAAAACAGAAGGTGTTCAGTGCCAGAACTGAGCTGAGCTCACAGTTCTTTCATGCAGAAGTCCTCTCCTGGTTAGCTTTCTCCATTTCAGCGTCCTAATCCAGGTGGGGAAAGTCAACTTGCTTGAAGCTGCTGGGAGTTGGAAACCCTTGCCCATATGGCTCAGGGATCTGCCATTTGATCCCAATCCACCTGCTACCCAGTCCTGCTGTAGAATGAAAGGCAAGGAAGGAAGGTGCAGAGGCAAGTATTGTTCTTTCTTTGCCAGCAATGGGCAGAGACTCGCTTTACTTTGCTTCCATCCCAGGCCATAGTCCGATGGCATATGAGGCAGCCCAACGTCCTGAAGCTAAGCAGGTCAAGGCCTGGTTGGCGTCTGGATGGGTGACCACCTAGGAACCCCACGTACTTACTTATTTTTACTCATTCTGCAAAATTTGTAACGAAAACTCAAAGCAGTTTTCCAAAAAGAATAAAATTGCTAGTGAAAAACAACTACAGTATTTAAAAGATCCAGAAGATCAGTGCTGGTGATCACATATGTACCAAAATCACAGCAAAAAATAAATTTGATCTTCAGGGGTTTTGCAGAAATGTATTTGTACTACTGCTTAACTATGCAGTTTTCTGGGTTTGGGAGTGCAGTTTAATTGACTAATGTTCTGAATATTCAATCTATTGCGCTTCTAGTATAAAGAAGAGAAGCTGGAAACTAATGCTACAGTGATGCTCAAACCTTGTTTGTCCTAATGCTACACCTAGTTTTTCATCACTCAAAGCTTTTGTCATTTTAAAAAAATAAAAAATAAATAAATAAAAGATCCAGAAGAATAATTAAAATGATTGAAAAGCTGCAAACCTGATTTAAAACACGTGCCAACGTTCTATGTGTTTGGATAGGATTGCCTGAACAAGAATGTTTTCTGCATGCACCTTGAGTTCCATGATGGAAGAAAGGCCGGATGTGAAAGTACTAGGTCCCGTCAGGTTGCTTAACCCATGGGGCTACTTGAATTGGTAATTTCTGGCTGTGGCTTTGAGTCTAGCATAGCTGCATAAGTTGTGTCAGGGTTGAGGGCAACCTGTATGGTCCAGCTGCCTCCATAAATAATGGAAATTCAGATAGCAAACAGACGTTTATTTCATTTTCTGAACCAAGGTTGGAGACATGTTTCACCCCAGGAAGCTAAGCTTGGAAACACTCAAGGAGGCTACAGTTGGTCCTAAGGCAGAATACAGAGAGGGTCCCTACGTATAAAAAACGGATTAGCAGTGAGACCTACAAATATGAAAATATACTTATAATGTACTTCAGAGAACACACATGAATGGAGGACAATAATACTCCTGAACAACTGCCTATAGCTCTATTTTGACTGCTAAGTCTTTTTCAAATATGTCCCAATCGGTCTCAAGTCCTCAGGAAAGGTATTCTGAAGAAACTTTTTTTTGTGGGGGATGGGTGGGATAAGTCCAAATAATTCTTCTTTGTGCATCAGTGGCTGATAAGATGCCTTTTCACAGAGTAGTTTTCTTTTTGTTGGAAGGCTGTTCTCTGCAAACCTAACTCTTTGTGTCCCATATTCTCCAGTATTTGATGCTGATATAACAGCTGTAAACTTAGCCAGGAGTTAATGGGCCTAGCATTAGATTAATTTCAGCGGGACTACTCTGAGTTAGCTGAATGCCACCCAGTGTGTTTGCATTTCTCCAGGTGAGAGTTGGGGAAGAAATGATTGGGTCTCGCACTATTTATGTTTCAGTTTTGTACGTGGTTATTGGTTGCTAAGTGTTCTGTTGAAGTGAGAATTGAGTGGCTGGTTGCAAGGAGAATATGGTGGTTGAATGAGTGGGTATGACAGTAAGATTACTGAGTTCCTGATTTGTGTTATCTGCATGTCAGGATGCTTTTTTGTGTGTCATTCACATTCATTAATTTCATTGGGTCTACTTTGAGTTATAACTCAGTTGAATACCACCTCTATTGTATTCTATCAATGTATTCTTGTTTTTAGTTTACATACGTACATCTTTCAGAGATTCATTGCTTACTTATGTTAGTTAAGGTACAGAATGTTAAGATTACTGTTACTATTAGCTGTTTCAAATGTGAAACACACACACACACAAACACACTGGCAAGTAGAACCGAATCCGGCTGGAATGAAGAGATTAACAGTCACAAACAAAATCTCCTTTGTATTTTTATTTTTAAAAGCTTGCTTGGAAGCAGCTAATAAATCAGCAGTCAATTTTAATTTAATACTTCTTAAAATAGTTTCCGAATATGGAGACATTTTTCTCCTGAATGCTTTTTAGTGCCGGAAATATGCTTACTCTGTTAGAATGGAGAGTTTTGCTCCAAGTCAGCTTGTACCGTCATCAGCTTTGAAGTCTTTGTGAAGTTACTTCTTTTTCAGGTTAAGAATCCTAATGAGCTTTCTTCTCCTTCTGCATCATCTTCTCTGTCCCCTTACAATATCTACTGCAAACGACCTTGGATCTACCTTTGCCCTATGACAGGGGTGGCCCAAGATGTTTTGCCACCTGAGGCAAAATGGCCTGCTGCCGCATGATGCTCTCCTCGAGGAAAAGCCCTCGCAAAGCCTCACCTCCTGGCTGTGAGGCTTTGCGAAGGCTCAGCGAGAGGCCACGTGTTCCCCAGAGCTTTGCCACCGGTCCCACACTGCCGTGAGGGGTGGCAAAGCTGGCCAATGAAATACTGTGCTTCTCTTCCACTACCACAGTCCTTACCTTGGTTGCTTCTGTGGCGGATGGGTGCTGCCCCTTGAATTTCTGCCACCTGAGGCAGCTGCTTCATTGCACCTCATGGATGGGCTGGTTTTGCCTAGGGCTATCTATACATGTGCCATGCTTGTCTAGTCCATCTGATTTTTGTTTGCCCTGTTGCAACAATCTGCCTAGTTCTGTGCTGTACCCAGGGCCAGATTTAGGTTTGATGAGGCCCTAATCTACTAAAGGTAAAGGGGCCCTTTATATGTCCAGGTGTCCTTTGTCAACAACAAATTGTTGCTGTTTTTGTGTTGAATATATGCTATATGGTAATTTATGGACCTGTTGTTGTTGTTTAGTCGTTTAGTCGTGTCCGACTCTTCGTGACCCCATGGACCAGAGCACGCCAGGCACTTCTGTCTTCCACTGCCTCCCGCAGTTTGGTCAGACTCATGTTTGTAGCTTCAAAGACACTATCCAACCATCTCGTCCTCTGTCGTCCCCTTCTCCTTTATGGACCTAATAGGTATCTAAAGCCATTTGCACATGTTGCCATGCAACCAGTCCATGCAGAATGTAGGCACCCTATATATAGAAATGAGCAAACCAGTGATATTTTAGGGAGCAGGCTAGCAGGCGGGGCCCATGACTTACATCATAGGAGCCTGTTGTTGTTGTTTAGTTGTTTAATCGTGTCGGACTCTTCGTGACCCCATGGACCAGAGCACACTCTTAATTCGTTCTGGAGGTGCATTCTTAACCTGAAACTGTTCTTAACCTGAGGTACCACTTTAGCTAATGGGGCCTCCCACTGCTACCACGCCGCCACCATGTGATTTCTGTTCTCATCCTGAAGCAAAGTTCTTAACCCGAGGTACTATTTCTGGGTTAGCGGAGGCTGCAGCCTGAAGCTTCTGTAACCTGAAGCCTCTGTAACCTGAGGTACCACTGTACATGCCTGGGTACGCTTGCTAGACCAAAAAAGTTCTTAGCAGCCAGTGAAAACAATACCTTGAAGGCAGGAACCTTCCTAATACCAATGGGCAGGGAGTTCCAAAGTGTAAAAATAAAAATAATTTATATGTCACCCCTCTGACTGGGTTGCCCCACGCACTCTCAGCGTCTTCCAACACATTAAAACACTAAAAGATTGATTTCTTGTGAGTGCAAATGAGTATTATGTGGCATTTGTAAAAGTGCCAGTTGCACAGTTCTTAGTGGTCAAATGGGCAGATTTGTAGTGTGGTGATCCTTCAAGTAAATGCATGGTCAAGTGCTTAGACTATTCTTTGTGAAATTACACCTTTTCCTTGAAGCAGACTTGTTCATCGTATCCTTCTGACCAGTGTGAGTTTTGTCCAAACGTGTGGCTTTCTCTCCTCTTCCAACAGGTTGTACCATATGGTCAAGATTCTCTACTCTTTTGGGATTTTCATTACCTATTCGATTCAGTTCTACGTCCCGGCTGAGATCCTCATTCCGGCAGTTGCTTCCCGAGTGCAGCAGAAGCTGAAGCTGTTCTGCGAGATGGCGGTCAGGGTGCTCTTGGTCTGCTCAACCTGTAAGTACGAGGCTGTGTGCAAGGCAGACCTCCCCAACTTTGTGTCTTCCAGATGTGTTGGACCTCAGTTCCCATCAGCCCTGGTTGATGCTGGTCGGAATTGCAGTCCAGAACATCTGGAGGGTCCTAGGTTGCAGAAGGCAGCTGTGAAGCTAACTTTTTGGGTTTCCCTTGACAAAGCAGTATCTTGGGCAGTGAGGAAATGGTTCACTGGGGCCTGATGAATTTAGGATTTACCGTATTTTTCGCTCTATAAGACGCACCAGACCACAAAATGCACCTAGTTTTTGGAGGAGGAAAACAAGAAAAAAATATTCTGAATCTCAGAAGCCAGAACAGCAAGAGGGATCGCTATGCAGTGAAAGCAGCAATCCGTCTTGCTGTTCTGGCTTCTGGGATAGCTGCGTAGCCTGCATTTGCTCCATAAGACGCACACACATTTCCCCTTACTTTTTAGGAGGGCAAAAAGTGAGTCTTATAGAGCAAAAAATACGGTAAATTGCATTTACTGATATTTGACTCAACTTTAAGCCCCCCTCCATAATGTAGCCAAATGCCCACATATATCCTATGAATACAGACACATCAAGGAACGTATCTGGATTCGTGTGATTTGCTGTTATCTTTTGGCCGTTGAGATGTTTCCGTTGCATGCAATGTTTGCAGCGTGCTGTTATAATGTAGTCTGCTCTGAGCTTAAAGCTAATTCAGTTTTAAACCAACCTTGCAGCTTTGTGGATGTGTGTACTATATTCATGTGACCTGCATTCAGTTTTCATTTTTTATATACGTATAATGAAACACCAGTACCCCGTAGTTCGCAATAATTATATATAGATAGATGCACAAAAAAACCACACTAATTTTTTTTAAAACAGATCACTAGCTCATGTGGGCCTCTTCAAGGAGAGCCTTGTGTTGAGTTCATTTCACTGGTCCAGCCTGGAAGATTCCAGTGTGTGGATTTGCTGTGGCTAAGTTTTCCCCATCCACGAAGGCCCATCAGGATTGATAAAACGAAGATCCTCAGCTCAAAAGAGAGAGAGAGAGAGAGAGAGAGAGAGAGAGAGAGAGAGATGTGATAATTCGTAGGAATTCTACAACGGCTCTTCTGCTGTTCCTCTTGTTGCTCATCTGATGGTGCCGTGTTAAATAAGATAAAGGCTCAATCGTGACTTCTGTTCTTGCAGCTGGGCAATTGGCACAGTCGTGAAGCCCTTTGAAGAAGAGGTGCCGGTCAAGTATCTTTCCACTTTGCATTCAAACTGTTCTGGTTTCTGCGCAGCTTAACTCGATTATGCTGTGTGCATTTGTGTCAAGATGATTTTCTAGGGAGACGTGATTGGATTTGGCATGGGAGGAGGGAAGCTTTTACCTGCTGCGTAGGCCGTCAGATACACCCAGATGCGTCAACAGCCTCTCCAAACCATCAGTGATGCAACCAAAGTTCAGGCGTGACGTACGAACCTCGCCTCGCGCTGCCCTTTTCCCCCCCTTCCAAAAGGAACGAAGGAAGATCAAGGGCAGTTAATGCATAATCCATACATTCTGCCCAAGGCCTTCACACTGGTATAAAAGGGAAGGGAGCCAAATTTTATTTATTACTCATTTAATTTATCAGCTGCCCATTGCTGGCAATTCTCCGGGTTGTGGGTGAGGGTGAATAGCAACGTTATAAACTGTAAGTGCATAAAATGCAGCTGAAACACAGGAAACCCTGCAGCTAAAAGATCAAACAAACGGGGTTCGTTAGAGCAAGAGAAAATTAAAAAAACCAAGGGACAGCACAGAAGCTAAACCCATTGCAAAGCTAAAATAACGTTGGACCCATAGCACAGTAAAAAGCTCTGTGTCTGGTGCCAGTAATACACCAGTCAGAGCCAGGTGGTCTTCTCTGGAGAAGACATTCCATAACTGAGGGGCCGCCACCGAAAAGGCCCAAACTCTTAGCCAGCCACCATTCCTCATTTGGTACTTGGAATAGGGACTCAGGCAGTGATCTTACAGCATAGGAAAGGGCAGAGGTGACACTGAGCAGTCTAAACTGAATTGTGAACTGTGGAACTTATGGCCAAAGTAACTGAGCAGTATCCAGCTAAGTTGTTCCATCAGCAAAAGGATTACTGCTTGTGCAGTAGAACTCTCCTCCCTCGCTCCCTGTTTGTGCCCCACCCTCCTCAGATCTGTCCCAGAGCATTGGGGTATCCCTTGGAATAGATTATGTGGAATGTGGAGGTTTTTTTTTTTTGCTGTGCTGGCAGTAATCCTTGCGCTGATGGAATGAGTGAGTTGGATGCTGCCAAAGACATGTGTAGCACATTTCATTAGAGGGTGCATCAAGCTATTTATTATTATTATTCAACAAAGGAACAAGGGAGGTGGGTGGAAGCAACAAGGCAAACTCGGAGAAATTATCTGCCTAATCTTCAATGCGTTTGCTGGGATAAGCTCCCTGTGGAAATATCTACATGGCTGTCAGTGAACATGTGTGCTGCACGCATTTTGCATGAGTAGAACACCAGAGGGTGCCAAGAATTTATTTTCTATCCTCTCCCCTTCTGTCTGCCTCCGTCGCTCTCTCTCTTTGTGCCTGTCCCCCCAAATATCTTAACAGTTTGCTCCAGACGCATTTCACGGTGATTTGATTTGAACCCTGCATTTGAACACTGAAGCCTTTATCTGTGTAGCAGGTTTGACTGACTTCCAGGCAAGAGCTTCAGAGATTTCTTGCCGTAAAGATCCTAAACTGCAGAGCGGGTTGGGCAGTCTCTTCCGAAAGTTGGTTTTTCACGATGGTGGCACAGCTTCTGGTAACCATCATTTTAGCAGCACAACGAGAGGAATTAAGGGTAGTCTGTAAAACCTAAATTAGACATACCAATAACACGCCCAGTAGCCGCTGACAGCCAAGGCAGCAACCAGTCAAATGTCCACCCTATGCACAATCCATGTATAAGACAACCCCCACTTTTTAGCATAATTATTAAAGAAAAAAGCCTAGTCTTATACACGGAAAAGTACAGTATTTAGAAAGTGAGGGATAACATATTTGTGCAAGTAAGCAGACGCCTGGAAGCACCTTATTTATTTGCTTCTCCAGCCATTATTTCTCAGTATAATGTTCTTCTTTCCCATCACCATAATGCTTACAGACCTTGCTCGCCCACTCCACCATTTAATATTGCTTGCTGATGCAATCGGCGTAAGTTTTGTTTATGATCGGTTCACATGGAAAGGCTACAGCTTGGTGGTAGAGCATCTATCTGATGTGCATGCAAAAAAGTCCAGGGTACACGTATGTCCTGTTTTCCAATGCTCTTTTCACAAAGCAATGCCTGTTTGTGTTATGAAACTGTGACTTTTTGACTGATATGTCACACTAAATTTCATTCACACCAATGGGCATAGTGTAGCAGAACAACAAACGTCATTGAACAACATTGCTGTGTCCTTTCTGCGCATGTAATATTTCTCCATGAGTCATTCACAAAAACAGCAGGAAAGAACTGTATGCTGGGATACCACCCCAAATTCTGTCACTTTACTCTTCTCATTTTCTGGGTTAAGGGGGCTGCAGATGTGTCCCACCCCCCCAGAAGCAATTAACACAGAAATCCACACTATACTTCTCCAATATTCTGCTGGATTTCTGGAAGTGATTCTCATGTCGCGTGAAACTGCAAATATTATGCGGAAATTAAGAGTTAGAGAAATGTTGGGGAAACTGAATAAACATCTATGTGAATGCAGCCTTAATCTCATCAGTGTTTGGATAGGAACTCTGTCTGCTACTTTGTCTTGACGTTGTAGAAGACAGGCAGGATGTAAATGTGATAAGTAAACCGAGAGATTTATTGTTTCAGAAAGGGAGATGTGGGAAAATATTCGAGACTCCCCCCCCCATAAAAATCCTCACCACCACCATGAATCATTCACATAAAGTATGCAAAACTTAACTTCAATTGTACTCCCACCATCTCTTTATTTAATGCTCCTTGAGAGTACTGAGTTTGGTAATTCTCTGTGCGGTTCTTATGAATGTTGCAAATATGCTCCGAGCCGGGGGGGGGCAGGGCGGGGAACTATCTGAAACGTATTCTGATAGAATTTGTGCATGTTCAGGAAGCAGGTGTAAAATTATTTTTGTAATTGTTCTGGGTTTTTATACTAATATTTTGATCTTATCGGTTGAATTGTGAATTGTTCTATATTCTGGTTTTTATTTGAACTGTAGTGGACTCTCCTTTGTTGTGGACTCTCCTTCCTTGGAGGTTTTTAAGCAGAGGCCAGGTGGCCGTCTGTCAGGGATGCGTTAGTTGGGATTCCTGTATTGCAGGGGGTTGGACTAGATGACCCTCGGGATCCCTTCCAACTTTACAATTTTGCGATTTATTTATTTGGAGGTAGTTGTGATGCACGCTTCACCCAAGGTTATGAGGGTGGCACAAAAGAGACCTTACGATGACAATTAACAAGAAAAAATTAAACAACATCCCATTAGTAACTGGCTGGCATCTATCTGTCTTGTGGGACAATGGAAGAATGTGCCTTTGGGGTAAAGACAAACCATTGGAGAGTTACAGCTCCTGCTGTTGCTGTAGAGACTGATGTGGGAGAGACATGCTTTGTTGCAGCTGGGGAAGATGAAGGCATCCACTTGTGCTGCTGCAGGTGCACCAGGGCACTGCTCCCAATGGTCATTCCTCCTCTGGTCACTGCTGACCTGACTGCATGTCTCCATGGATCTCCAGTCATCTGCAAGAGATTCCCACACGGCAGGGTTGATGTTAATACTCTTCATGTCACGTCTGAAGAAATCCTTGTAACATAGAGTTGGTCTACTGTCATGAACACAACAGCCCAAAACCAAGAAGGACAGCCTGAGATAGGCAGGCAGGCAGGCAGAAGGAGAACAGAGAGACTTGCAGATTTCTCAGACGGCTGGAACCAGTGGGCTGACGCCTTGTCCTCCCTCTGAAGCTGGCAGGAATGCGGCTTAGCAGCTCAGGAAAGGCGGGCTGGATGAGAGTCATCTCTTTGAGGAATCACAGTCACTCACAACACCAGGGAGGTAGAGCATTTCCTCCCCGGAAGAGGAGGTAGCTGAACTCATCAGTCCTAGGACTAGACAAATGGGAAAAGTCCAAGACAGAAGACGACCCCTGAAACGTAAGGGTAGGAGGTTCAGGATATTCTGCAGTAGTCGGAAGAGTTCTTCAGAGGGGTCAACTTGATTGTGATGGATGCTCACAGAGAGTGGTCGGAGGCTAATTGCTTGTGTGCAATAAATCTTCTGTTAATTACCTCTTGTGTGCTGTTTTCTCAAGCCGGCAGCCGGCGAGCTCCTGACATCTACCAATAGGCCTGGTGCCTGAAGCCAGCTCCCTGTAGAGCACGTCTTCGGGGATTCTGCCATCTTCCATTCTGTGGACATGACCAAGCCAGTATAGAAGTTGCTGAGACAGGAGTGTGAACGTGCAGGGAATGTGGGCTTGGGGGAGAGCACCTCTTTGTTTCGGACTCGTGTCTTGCCATGTGATGCTCAAAATCTTCCTGACACAGCACATTTGGAATGTGTTGAGTTGATGCTTCTGATGGGAGTAAGTTGCCCATATCTTACTACCATAAAGCAGCATGCTCAACGTGCAAGCCTGGTAAACCTTCCTCTTGGTATTGGACGTTAGCGTTGCATTCCCTTTTGGAGAGGTGAGCCATTGCCATAGACGCCTTGCCAACACGCTTCTCCAGCTCAGCATCGATGGAGAGGTTACTTGTTATGGTGGAACCCAGGTAGACAAAATCATCTACCACCAGCTTGTGGTCACCAGTGCTGATGTATGGAGTGCTGGCAACATCTCCTGACCCATGTTGTTGGTGTTTTTCCGGCTGATGGTAAGCCCAAACTTCATGCACACTTGGGCAAATCAATAATCACAGATAAATCATGCAACAGAAGAGGAATTAAAGTATCGCCGTACGCTTTACCCCTCTCCAAAGTACAGTGGTGCCCCGCAAGACGAATGCCTCACAAGACGAAAAACCCGCTAGACGAAAGGGTTTTCCGTTTTTCGATGCACTTCGCAAGACGAATTTCCCTATGGGCTTGCTTCGCAAGACGAAAACGTCTTGCGAGTCTTGCGATTTTTTTTGCTCCCCCCCCTTTTTCTAAGCCGCTAAGCCGCTAATAGCCTTTTAGCCGCTAAGCTGCTAAGCCTTTAATAGCCGCTAAACTGCTAATAGCGCTAATCCGCTAAGCCGCTAATAGGGTTGCTTCGCAAGACGAAAAAACCGCTAGACGAAGAGACTCGCGGAATGGATTATTTTCGTCTTGCGAGGCACCACTGTACATCTTTACCTGTTGTCCAATGCAAAATAATTTAGGGAAACTGCACTCCTTCAATTTCATCTGAAAATAGTTGGGATATTCCTGGAAAACGCATATACAGTAGTTTTCTTTATTAATTTGTTGCCTTGGCTAGAATGTTGAATGATTGAGCTGCAATGTACTCCCTTCCCCCCAAAAAGGAGTCAAGGGGCAGAGGAAAAATCAAAATCATCAATCGAATTATAACTTAAAAGAACTCTGAGTAATACAGGGCACTGTTCTTAAGATAAACATACTCTTTTTCTCTGTTTTATAGTTTGCTGCTTCTTGCTTATGAATTATTCACCTTTTACAATATGTCTTATTAGATAACATAGTGCTGTGGTTGTGTGTGTGATACTGCTAGAACAATCCTGGTTTTCCTCTAATAAAGGGCAGGCACTGTGACCGGTTTCTTCATACCCGCTTGCTGAGTCTGTCTGGTTGTAGATAAAAGCGATGGCTCAGTTTTGCACATCACAGTAAACCGTAGTTAATGCTTTACTTTGAACGCAGAAGTCATTCCCTAAGTGTGAGCGGCAGCAAACTTTGATTCTTGGCTAACCGGTTGTCATTTGTTTGACCCGCTCAAGGGAAACCATAAACTAGGGTTTGATGTGACCTGCGGTTTACTGTGGCATGTGAACACAGCCCCCGTATGACTGTTGTGCAGAGGAAATGTGAAAGCTAGACTTGATTGGCTTTCTTTCTTTTTTAAAAAGAGGGTAAACAGCACAAGTTGAATGAGAAAACTTCTGTGTTTGGGTAAAGGTAAAGGGACCCCTTGTTGAATGGTTTGTAATGTAAATGTAAAGGTTCATCATTGTTCCACCCGATGCGTATGTCTTTAAAGGGCCAGAGCAAATAACGTGACCCAGTCTTACAGCTGTGAAACATAGCAGGTGCTGCTGAGTTATGTCAATCAAGCTGTGTCAGCAATTGGGTGTAGTATATAAGGAGCAGCACCTAGCTCTCCCATTACCCTGGGGGATGGGTTGGTGGTTGGGTCTGGTTTGTTGTTGATGTATTTAGTGTAAATGGAGTTTTTGTTTTTGTAATTAAAACCTTGTTTAAGTTATTTTTGAGTCCCTTTTTAATGCATGGTCTCCCCAGCAAGCTCTCTGCAGCGTTACTATACTGCAAAAAGCCAACACCCCTGACCATTAGGTCCAGTCGTGGCCGACTCTGGGGTTGCAGCGCTCATCTCACTTTACTGGCTGAGGGAGCGGGCGTACAGCTTCCGGGTCATGTGGCCAGCATGACTAAGCCGCTTCTGGCGAACCAGAGCAGTGCACAGAAATGCCGTTTACCTTCCCGCCAGAGCGGTACCTATTTATCTACTTGCACTTTGACGTGCTTTTGAACTGCTAGGTTGGCAGGAGCAGGGATCGAGCAATGGGCGCTCACCACATTGCGGGGATTCGAACCGCCGACCTTCTGATCGGCTCTGTGTGTTTGGGTAGAAACTATCAAATACAACAAGTGGCAATAACAAATACATTGGGTTTCCTATTCTAGTGCCTGAGGTTGCTATCAACCCCTAAGTCTTAAGTTTCACAATCTTGCAAAAAGAATTCTATTTCCTTAGACTTGTCTCCCCCAAACTCCTAATGTACAGAGTTTCTTTCTACAGCCCTGTTTAGGGAAGCTTTTAATGTTTGATGCATTGCTGTATTTTAATATTGTGTTGGAAGCCGCCCAGAGTGGCTGGGGAAACCCAGCCAGATGGGTGGGGTATAAATAATAAATTATTATTATTACCTAAAAACTGAAGGCACCGCTTCAGCCTTATGCTCCATATGGTGTGTTAATGCAAACACACACACATTCTCAAACAATGCATGCATTTTGTGGCTGTAGGATAACATGGTTAACATTGCATGGCCGCCTTTTCATTTGCCTGGTTTAGTTTTATCCTGAACCCTGACACTGTTGGGTTTTGTTTTTTTGCACAGTGGTGATGCTTCTGGCGTTCCCTGCAGTCTGTTAAATATAATTCAGGCTGCCATGTTGAAATTCTGTTGACAGTGCCCTTGCGTCTTCCCTCAGCATGGCGTTACCGCCCATGACATTGGCGAGGGGCGACTGCGCTGTTGATCAGAAAACATGCCTGCATTTTGTTTCCTTTTCGTTTAATGAAATGTATATTACCACTTGATTTTAATAAAACCTCTTAAGTGGGTATTATCTCGCATGGCAGCATGGTTTTTTCAAGGCGCAGTCCAGCAATTCTCCTATCTGTTGTGTCATGCGTCCCAGATCGTAGTTTAGGAATCCCTGCCTTGGAGCCTTTTAGTATACAGTAAGAGCTGCCTCAATGGGACATGGGTGGCACTGTGGGTTAAACCACAGAGCCTAGGACTTGTCAATCAGAAGGTTGGCGGTTTGAATCCCCGCGACAGGGTGAGCTCCCATTGCTCGGTCCCTGCTCCTGCCAACCTAGCAGTTCGAAAGCACGTCAAAGTGCAAGTAGGTAAATAGGTACCATTCCAGCGGGAAAGTAAACGGCGTTTCTGTGCGCTGCTCTGGTTCACTTAGTCATGCTGGCCACATGACCCGGAAGCTGTACGCTGGCTCCCTCGGCCAATAAAGCGAGATGAGCGCCGCAACCCCAGAGTCGGTCGCGACTGGACCTACCTTTAAGAGCTGCCTCTAACACCACAGCTTTATTTGAAGGAGAAAATATCTGTGAAAGTAAATCGGAATCTATCTGAATGTATAAACTGCAGTGTTTAAACTCTGAAAAGAGATGTTGGATTTCAAGGAAACCCAGGGGACTTGCTGTCATATTTAAAAGCTTTGCCGGTTAAATAAATCCACTGAGAATTCTACTCTGGACATTTCATTGACATACTCTATTTCATTTCTGCCACTTATTACTATTACTATTATTTATTAAACTTGGCCTTTATTGTAGAAAGCTGTTACAGATCCGAATACTGGATGAAATTAAAACCTGGTATTTAATTATGTAGCTTTACTTTAAAGCAGTGAGGAATTCCAAAATGTGAATTTAGCAAGGCATTCTGAATAGACTGGGGGTTTTTAAAAATAAAAATTATTTATGCTTTTCATATTTGTACATTTCACTAATTTTACAATCATTTTAACATTTCAAAACTTGACTCCCTTCCCCCTCTTTCTGCAGTTCCTTCAATTTGTTTTTAATATCTTCTGCATATCCAAATTAACTTAATTTGCTCATTTATTCATCTGCTTTAAATCTATACTCTTATAAAAGTGCAGGTTTTTACAATAATCCTGCCAATGTTCGTATCTGTTTACAATTTATCTGTAAATATTCAATAAACCATTTCCATTCTTTCATAAAACGTTTGTTGTCTTGATTTCTTATTCTTCTAGTAATTTGCCATTTCTGCATATTCCATAAGTTTTTGTATCCATTTTTCCTTTACTGAGACATCTGCTTCTTTTCATTTTGGGGCAAGTTACATTCTTGCTATTGTAGTAGCATACATGAATAAGTTTCTATGCAATTTAGTTAGTTCTGTCCCTATAATTCCCCAAAGAAAAGCTTCTGGGTTTTTAATATATTTTTTATTTTACAAAAGTTATTTTAAACATCCTTTTCAATTCATTATATATCATTTCCCAGTAAGCTTTAACCTTACTACAAGACCACCACATATGATAAAAAGAGCCTTCTTTCTCTTTACATTTCCAACACTTGCTTGATTTAGATTTATACACTTTTGCCAATTTACTCCGTGTTAGATACCATCAATATATCATTTTTATACAATTCTCTCTTAGACCATAACATGCTGTAATTTTTATATCCATAATCCACAATCGTTCCCATGCGACCGTGTCTACTTTATGACCAATATCTATTGCCCAGTGTATCACTGAGGATTTTACTTGCTCATCCTTTGTCTCCCATTCCAATAATATTTTATACATTTTAGACAGCCCTTTTACATTACATTCCAACAGGTCTCTCTCCAGTTGGATTTCTTTTGATACTCTTACGGCTTCCTTCATATGCTTTCCCAACGCCATTGGGAAACGCCTGAGCTGTCAAGGAGAATCCTTAGCTCCCCCAACTAATTAGTCAATTAGTTTGATATGCATTTCTGGATTATCAATCCCTCTTTATGATACTGAAGGAAATGTGCTGATTTGCAGGTTAACCACAAAGGATGTTGTTCATCACCGTCGTAAATACTCTCCTTCATTCCGTATTAACATTCACACTGCGTAGAATCAAAACAGCTTTTCCTCCCAGCTAAATAACTTAGCCCTTATTTCACAGGCCCGTTGATAATTTATCAGTGTTCAGTTAACATGTCGGTTGACCAAAGCTGAATCTCCTACACTGTCCCAAAGATTTAACTCTTTGTTAAGAGAGCCAGTGTGGTGTAGTGGTTAAGAGCGGTGGACTCGTAATCTGGGGAACCGGGTTCGCGTCTCCGCTCCTCCACACGCAGCTGCTGGGTGACCTTGGGCTAGTCACGCTTCTCTGAAGTCTCTCAGCCCCACTCACCTCACAGAGTGTTTGTTGTGGGGGAGGAAGGGAAAGGAGAATGTCAGCCGCTTTGAGACTCCTTTGGGTAGTGATAAAGCGGGATATCAAATCAAAACTCTTCTTCTTTGGAGTTGCATCCTGATTATGCATTCTGTTGCTTGCAAGTCTCTTCCTTTAAACAACCACTTGCTCAGCCTACTTATGGGTAAAGGAAACTCCAAATATTGAAGAAGAGGCCACATGTGTCCTGCACGCAGTAGGTCTCAAGTTGTGGAACTGGCTTGACAGATGACGAGAGCAGACTATTGTTTTGCACCAGGAATAATACGGCGGTAGAGAAATGATTGATCACAGATTAGTGCAGATTGGCAGGCTAAATTTGGAACATTTTAGTTTCTTAGAGCACCATGCAGTTTCTCTGAACAATTTTATGTGTAAGTGAACTCTTAAAAAAAAGAGAAAAGACAGAGCTTTTTTTACTTGCATTAATTACAGGTTTTGCCAGGTCCTCTGTTTCCCTCCCTTTCAATACATTATGGTTGTTTTCTGTCAGTTTGGAGCCCTCTTGGGCAAAAGGTGTGAAACCTATAGCCCCAAACTGGATATTGCGCTTTTTGGCTATTTCCCCCATAATTAAGGTGCTTTTCCAGTGAAAACCTATTCCTTACCGATGACCAGAGAGGCTGATAATTTTATTAGGGTCATAGGCTATCAAAAGCAACAACAACAGGCGACTGCATTGGTTCACCCCAAATGGGGACAACCACCCCATTTTTAGATGCCTGGACCATAGACTAATAAGGCTGCTATCTGTTTTTTTCCTGCTTACAATACTTTTATTTTCCAGCCAGCTAAGAGAGAAACAGAACATTCTGCTCCCTCTGCAGACATCATAGCAATTTTTACCCTCAGTGGAAGGCAATAATAATAATAATAATAATAATAATAATAATAATAATAATTTATTATTTGTACCCCACCCATCTGACTGGGTTTCCCCAGCCACTCTGGGCGGCTTCCACAGAAACCAAAAGTACACTAAAATATCACACATTAAAAACCCTGAACAGGGCTGCCTTAAGATGTCTTCTGAACGTCAGGTAGTTGTTTATCGCTTTGACATCTGATGGGAGGGCGTTCCACAGGGCAGGCGCCACTACCGAGAAGGCCTTCTGCCTGGTTCCCTGTAGCTTTGTTTCTCGCAATGAGGGAACTGCCAGAAGGCCCTCGGCGCTGGACCTCAGCGTCCGGGCAGAATGATGGGGGTGGAGAGGCTCCTTCAGGTATACTGGGCCGAGGCCGTTTAGGGCTTTAAAGGTCAGCACCAACACTTTGAATTGTGCTCGGAAACGTACTGGGAGCCAGTGTAGGTCTTTCAAGACGGGTGTTATGTGGTCTCAGCGGCCGCCCCCAGTCACCAGTCTAGCTGCCGCATTATGGATTAGTTGTAGTTTCCGGGTCACCTTCAAAGGTAGCCCCACGTAGAGCGCATTGCAGTAGTCCAAGCGGGAGATAACCAGAGCATGCACCACTCTGGCAAGACAGTCCGTGGGCAGGTAGGGTCTCAGCCTGCATACCAGGTGGAGTTGGTAGACAGCTGCCCTGGATACAGAATTGACCTGCGCCTCCATGGACAGCTGTGAGTCCAAAATGACTCCCAGGCTGCGCACCAGCAGCAGGAAAAAAAGACCAAATCAGGGTACTTGGGTGGGTGATGAGGGTTTAATCCCTCTCCCTTTCTGTTTGCTGACAGAATATCAGTCTTGAAACTCAAATCTATTGATGACGAAGAAGGAAAAAAACAAACCCTGTGTAGCTTGTAAATTAGGTAACGATTCGATTAAAGGAAAATTTGCAAAAGTCAGTTCAGTTATGAACTGCTTTCTAAAAGAAACCCACTGTTTCCTGCCTATTTGGTAATGGAGGATATTTGGATCCTGAACCATTTTATGGTGTTGCAAACCACTGCTAATATCTCGAATTGGGCTTGGTGGCACACGGTTCTGGAGCTACTGAGGGTGTTTCCTAATGTGCCTCTTAGGGAAATGTATTTCTGAACACATATGCACATGGTTTACAAAGCTGAGCATAAGTTCTGGGGCTCAGCACTTTTCCTTCACCCCTCTTCTATCATCTATGATCACATCCTGATTCGTTTTTCTGGTTAGTTGGCCAGTATTAAGCCCAGGGTTCTCTGGTTCAACAAGCGCAGCTGGAAATTCCATGTTAATGCAAGGCAGGATCTTTGTACTAAAGTCAGGGAAGGAGAGGGGAGAGAGAGGGAGGGAGGAGTGTTTTGTTCCTGATCTTGGCTTCACAATCCATGGTTTATGAAGCCAGGAACGATTATGCAAACCACATCAAGGAAACTAATTGCTTTTGTCCAACCAGTTGATCGTTGAAGTATATATTTATTGTAACAAACTTTATTTCTATAGAAATACCTCCCCATTGTTTGACTGGTTAGTTGACCAAATCTGTTTTGACTGGTCAGATTCCTAACGGTGGGTTTTGCATCCTTACTGACCACATGGACTTTTCAAGTTTTTTCCACCCATGAATTTAATCAGAATAAGGAATGTGTCTTATTTCCTTAACTCAGGGAGATCATATTGCTGTTTTTTGCCCTTCTTTGTATGTCACATGACACACATTCCTAGACGTAAGGATGTTTACTTTGAGGAGCTCTGCCGCAAAACTTGGGGGGGGGGGTGACAGTGATTTGGAAACTGGAAGTGCCATTATCCCTTAGTGGAGTCGTGGAAATGTAACAATGGCGTTTTCAAATTCATCAAATCATTCCTCCCAACCAATCTCTGGTAGAATGCTAATGATAAAATAATTGGCAAGGCTCTAATAAACGTAATTTAGATTTTGTGTCTGAATGAAAATGAATATTGAATCTACACTTTGATCGTCTTTGCATCTTTGGTAAGCTGTGCTCTTTCTGAGCTGAGACAATGTGTGATGATTGCAGCGAGCTCAGAAATTATTTTCCATTGTTTGAAATAGGCCTTATTTTTAATTTTAAAAAAAGGGGAAGGGAAGAAACTTTAAGGAAATAATGGATTCGTAAGCATGATGATGATAGCAGACAATGAACTGGGGGCTTGGAAATTACTTGACAAATAAAGCTTGATGGACCAATTGCTTGTCGTCAGACATCTATGTCTGATTCAGAAGATGACTACTATGTAGGTCTCTGGTGCTGTCATAGAACCACAAATAAGCGGCAGCAGTGTGTTTGTGTGTACATGAAAGAACTACAAACTCCAGAAGTCTTGGAATCTTGGAATACCCTCCTTTTTCCAAGGTAAAGGCTAGAGCATTTTGGGCTTTTAAGGTTGTATTTATCAGTGTATTAATTTTTAACCTTCACCATGCAGTTCCAGAGTATCTAATATACTGTATTTTTCGCCCTATAGGGCGCACCTAGTTTTTTTTTTGGGGGGGAAATAAAGGGGGAAAAAATTATTTCCCCCCCCCAGGCACCGGGCTGAGGCGGGGGAAGCCCGAGCTTCCCCCCGACCCCAGCCCCCAGAACAGGCTGCTATCCGCAAGCCTAGGGAGCCCGGCGGGAACTCCCGCGGGCTCCCCAGACTTGTGGACAGCTTCCTGAAGCCTGGAGAGGGAGAGGGGTTGTTACGCACCGACCCCTCTCGCTCTCCAGGCTTCAGCGAAAGCCTGCATTTGCCCCATAGGACGCAAACACATTTCCCTTTCATTTTTGGAGGGGAAAAGGTGCGTCCTATAGGGCGAAAAATACGGTATATAAAAAAATTACTGTGGGTAGACATAGTTTATGAAACTATGAATGGTGAGGGTACATCTATCTTGTGATTCTAGAGTATATCAGTAGTTTCCCATCTTATCTGCAGAAACTTATTTTGGCATTTATTTAGTGCAACATGAGCTGGCGTTATTTTCCAACTTGCATTTTTTTGTTTTGTTTTATAAATTCCTTTTCTGAAAGCTACCTTGGTGGGTTAAATGTTTCAAAAATAAATGGGGTGTGCCAAAAGCACATTTGAGTCCAGCGTCGTCTTCTGGCAGTGACCAGTCTGAAACCCATAAATAGGTACTGAGTGCTCCCCTGCCCCGCCCCCCCATATTTCTGGCTCCCAGCAACTGGTGGTAGCCATTGTGAATTTGTGTCATTCTAATCTGTTACAGTATTGTAACTTTTGCATGTTTTAAAATACAGTCATACCTTGGATCACAAACACCCTGAAACTCGTCTGTTTTGGTTCCCAAATGCCGCAAACCCGGAAGTGATAGTTCTGGTTTGCGAACGTTCTTTTGGAACCCGAACAATCCAACAGGGCTTCCGTGGCTTCCGATTGGCTGCAGGAGCTTCCTGCAGCCAATCAGAAGTCGCGATTTGGTTTTCGAACGTTTTTGAAGTCGAACGGACTTCCGGAACGGATTTCCATTCGACTTCCAAGGTACGACTGTACGGTTTTGAATTTTGTGGTTTTGTCTCTTTGTAAACCTTTTTTTGAGGTTTGTTTGTTTTTTTACAATCCAGCGGTATATACATTTTATGAAATAAATAAATAACCCTCTTTTAAAGCCATCTACGTTAGTGGCCATCACTGCATGCAATTGGAAGAAAATCTGTGCTTGAACGATGTGCTGCTTCTAGAAACTTTTGTCCTTAATCTTCTGACATTCAGCTTTATTGTTTGTTCCCGAGTTCTTGTACGTATTATTAGACGGAGAAAAGCATTCACGTCTTCCCTTTCCCCCCACACCTTACATAATTTTAAACATCTCGATCATGGCTGCACTTAACACACCTTTTCTCTAAGCTAAGACACCCCAAATACTGACTGGCTTTCCTGCACCTTTTCCAAGTCCACAATATCCTTTTTAATACCCAGAATGCTGCACAGTATTGCAAGTCTGGTCTCGCCATAGTTTTGCATAATGGCAATGTGGGGTGCGGGTGGCGCTGTGGGTTAAACCACAGAGCCTAGGACTTGCCGATCAGAAGGTCGGCGGTTTGAATCCCCATGACGGGGTGAGCTCTCGTTGCTCGGTCCCTGCTCCTGCCAACCTAGCAGTTTGAAAGCACGAAGTGCAAGTAGATAAATAGGTACCACTCCGGCGGGAAGGTAAACGGCGTTTCCGTGCGCTGCTCTGGTTCTCCAGAAGCGGCTTAGTCATGCTGGCCACATGACCCAGAAGCTGTACGCTGGCTCCCTCGGCCAATAAAGCGAGATGAGCGCCGCAACCCCAGAGTCTGTCACGACTGGACCTAATGGTCAGGGGTCCCTTTACTTTTAATACAATATGGGCAGTTTTCTGTTTATTCCATTTCCTAATGATCCATAGCATGGATTTTGCCTTTTGCGTAGCCATTGCACACTGGGTCAACATTTTCATCAAACTGTGCACTATGACCTGCCCCCACCCTGGTCTCTTTTTCCCGGTCAGATGCTCCCGGTTCAGACCCCTGAGCGAATATGTGAAATTATGAATTCTTGTGCCCCAAATTTGCATCCCTTTACATTTGTTTACATCAAATCAACTCCGCTACACGTGCATTCTTGCTCTCTCTTCTCCCCGCTCCACCTCCTTTATTTCCTTAATTAATATTAAATGTGCAGCCCAAGTTCTTTAATTCTCTTTCTTTTTAAAAATCTAAATACTTTCAACACAGCTCAGCACTTGAAACTTCAAGATACGGGCAATTTAAAAAAAAAAATTAAAAAATGCATGCTTTGCTTATTGGGAAGTTGGGAGGGGGTAGTAACTTTCTCCCCATAAATGTAAACTTTGCTAATCATATTTAAAAGAAATTGGCGTGGGATTTTTTTTTAATTGAAATGAGCCCGTATAAGGAAATTTTATTTAAGAATTGTTGCCTGAGGAAAGGGGAATTCTAAAGTAGTTTGCATCCCTTGGAAGCAGCATGAATGTGCAGGTTTATCGAGTTTTGAAAGCTGTTCAGTGCTACTTTTGCCTTGGCAGAATTTTTATCATGAATTTTTATTTGTTCTGTTCATGTATTTTAATTAGCAAACTGCGCAACCAGCAGTTAATGCTGGTTAGGGATGTGAGGAGGGGAGGTTATTAAAATCCTGTATAATATGGTCTCGGGCAAACTAAAGGCAGGGAATGTACACTGATGCTGAAATCACTTTGTGCCTGTCATTTGTGGAAAGGTAGAAAATATGGGAAATTAGGACTTCATTCCCCAACATGGTGCCCTCCAGTTATTTTGGACAAGAACTCACATCAGCCCCATGCAACACAGAGTTGTAATGCAATATCTGGAAGGCACCAGATATTTTATTTGCTTTTAATCAGTAAGTTTTTTCATATATAAATGGGTGTCTGGGCATCCCTTGTACAGTGGTACCTCAGGTTTCAGACGCTTCAGGTTACAGACACTTCAGGTTACAGACTCCGCTAACCTGGAAGTAGTACCTCGGGTTAAGAACTTTACTTCAGGATGAGAACAGAAATCATGCAGCGGCGGCAGTGGGAGGCCCCATTAGCTAAAGTGGTACCTCAGGTTAAGAACAGTTTCAGGTTAAGAACGGACCACCAGAACGAATTAAGTTCTTAACCCAAGGTACCACTGTACTTAAACCTATAAATCTTACTATGAGCTATGGCGGGATTTTTATTTTATTTTTACTGCTGGAGTGGTGAACTTGAGGTTTCATTTATTAAAAAGCTTGGGATATGAATGTACTGGTAAATAGGAACCGGTATGCATTGAGGCTTCAGTTTGAAGTCCTTGAGAGAACTTAATTCATCTGTGCAACAGTGGGAGGTAACTAGGAACTGTCAATGGAACTGCTCATTTTTGACGGCTCATTTTATGCTGGCATCTGTAGTAGAAATAGAATTCATTTCGTTTACAGATGAATGACCTAAAGAAAAGAATGTTGAGCAGAAAAGGTGTAAAGACCTTTCAGAACTTAAATAATTACAGTGTGGGTAGAGAATTTGTGAAAGATTTGTTTTGTGTCAGAACTTGAGACCAAACTGGATGTAGACTTTCTCAAAGAGTTTGGTGGAATCTATGTGTTGTTGTTTTTAATTTATACACCGTCCATCTGGCTGGGTTTCCTCAGTCACTCTGGGTGGCTCCCAACAGAATATTAAAAACATGATAAAACACAAACATTAAAAACTTCCCTAAACAGGGCTGTCTTCAGATGTCTTCTAAAAGTCAGGTAGTTGTTTATTTCCTTGACATCTGATGGGAGGGCGGGTGCCACTACCGAGAAGGCCCTCTGTCTGGTTCCCTGTAACCTCACCTCTTGCCACAAGACCCTCGGAGCTGGACCTCAGTGTCTGGACAGCATGATGGGGGTGGAGATGCTCCTTCAGGTATACCGGCCCAAGGCCGTTTAGGGCTTTAAAGGTCAGACCAATACTTTGAATAATAATAAAAAATAATAAATAACATAATCAATAATTAATAATAATTAATTACTAAAAATAATAAAAATAGGGTAAATATTATATGCATAATAATATATAAATTATTATTGTTATTGTTATTGTTTTATTATTTATTATACTATACTGAGCCCCAGCCCCAGACAAATCTAGTCTGTGAGATGGGGAAACGAAGGTTTTATCTCTCTACTCCTGCTATGCTACCGTTCAGAATTGGAGCCTCCCTTACCTGTTTGCAACTAGAGGAAAGCTTCTAGAGGTTTTTAGGTTAGATGGCTTTGCATTATAATACCTCACGTAAGGGATACTGCAGAACAAAAATCCAAAAAGCTACAGTTCCGTGCAGCCTTGCTTGGGAATAATTGCTGTGGAACTTGGCCAAACTTGAGTCTGAGCAAACACCCCCGGATTTATGTGGCGATAGAGAGAGGAGCATTTTCAAGCATAACTTCAGACAAGTGCACTTATTTGCAGCTTGGCGGGTCATAGCTCAGTGGTGGCACTTACATTCAGAAGGTCCCAGGTTCAGTCCCTGGCCTCTCCAGGTAAGACTGAGTTGAGTGGACTTGACTTGAAACCCTAAGGGAGCTGCTTGCAGAAAACTATAGGTAAAGGTAAAGGTACCGCTGACCATTAGGTCCAGTCGTGACCGACTCTGGGGTTGCGGCGCTCATCTCGCTCTATGGGCCGAGGGAGCCAGCATTTGTCCGCAGACAGCTTCCGGGTCATGTGGCCAGCATGACTAAGCCGCTTCTGGTGAACCAGAGCAGCGCACGGAAACGCCGTTTACCTTCCCGCCGGAGCGGTACCTATTTATCTGCTTGCACTTTGACATGCTTTCAAACTGCTAGGTTGGCAGGAGCAGGGACCGAGCAACGAGAGCTCACCCCATCGTGGGGATTCGAACCGCCGACCTTCTGATCAGCAAGTCCTAGGCTCTGTGGTTTAACCCACAGCGCCACCCGCGTCCCTTACAGAAAACAATACTTGAGGTAGATAGACCAGTGGTTTGACTTGGAATGAGGCAGCTTCCCATGTTGCTAGTGAATCTCTCACTGAATAAGTTGTGTTAAGTTCTGAAAAACGCCCATAGTTGGCAACGAGGGCCTTCAATTTTGATACAAGGCAGTCTTTTGTCCGGTCTCATGGATTTAATGTATTGAGCCAGCTAGAATCTTCTGGAAGTTGGCTGGATTAGAAAAGCACCTGTGAGGCTTGGACAGTGTCCCTCCTTCCCCATCTGATTTTTCTAATCTCTTCCTGCTTTAGATACTTCTATTCCCTTTCTCCCGCACTCTAGTTTCTTCTGACTCCCTGCCAAATTCTTCTTCGGGTTGGTGGTTATCTTAGGTTAGCATGCAAGAAGGCTGTGGATTAGTCCTCCGTGCTTATGCAGATAAAAACCTCGTCAACTTGAGTATTGCTTGCTCTTATACTTTGCATATGCAGAATAACCAAGGCTTGCAGCTGAAGAGAGTTGTCCACGTGAGTCTTCAGAGGGTGGTAAAAGCCAGCTTTTATTCACACACGACACACACAGCCCCCAAACAGTTTCCCCCCGCCTGCACTGGACCTTAAACTGCCTGTGGATCTCCTAGTTTCATAGCACTGCTTTTGTCACATGGCAGCACACTGGATTTTATAAGAGGCATGTGCATTTTTTTTTTTAAATGATATTTATTAAAGTTTCAGAAAAGGTTACAAAAATAAGAAAAAGAAAAAAAAAGAAAAGAGAAAATACAAAGTACAGAAAAATAAAAACAATTAAATACAAATTGATCTTTCCATGTCTTGTCTTTCATTTACTTGTTTCCCTGATCTCCTCACACCTCCCTTTTTTGTATTCCGGTTCAGTTAGTTAATTCAGCAAATCCTTTCCCTCTTTGCTTTTATCTTAATCCTTTATCTTAATATATTATAACTTTAGATTCTCACCTGTTAACAATCCATTTTTACATACTCCTTTGTAACATTGCTGCTAAAACCACTTAACTTCATTCCGACATCATTCTAACATTCATTAATTTTGCAGTATTTCTGTAGATAGTCTTTAAATTTCTTCCAATCTTCTTCCACCGACTCTTCTCCCTGGTCTCGGATTCTGCCAGTCATTTCCGCCAGTTCCATATAGTCCATCACCTTCATCTGCCATTTTTCCAGGGTGGGTAGATCTTGTGTCTTCCCATGCTTTGCAATAAGTATTCTTGCTGCTGTTGTAGCATACATAAAGAAAGTTCTATCCTTCTTTGGCACCAATTGGCCAACCATGCCCAGGAGAAAGGCCTCTGGTTTCTTCCGAAAGGTATATTTAAATACCTTTTTCATTTCATTATAGATCATCTCCCAGAAAACCTTAATCCTTGGGCACGTCCACCAAAGGTGAAAGAATGTACCTTCAGTTTCTTTACATTTCCAACATTTATTATCGGGCAAATGATAGATTTTTGCAAGCTTGACTGGTGTCATGTACCACCTGTATACCATTTTCATAATATTCTCTCTTAAGGCATTACATGCCGTGAACTTCATACCTGTGGTCCATAACCGTTCCCAGTCAGCCATCATAATGTTATGTCCAACATCTTGTGCCCATTTAATCATAGCAGATTTCACCGTTTCTTCCTGAGTATTCCATTTCAACAGCAAGTTATACATCTTTGACAGAGTCTTAGTTTTGGGATCTAACAGTTCTGTTTCCAATTTTGATTTTTCCACCTGGAAACCGATTTTCTTGTCCAAATTGTATGCCTCCATTATTTGATAATAATGAAGCCAATCTCGCACTTTGTTTTTTAGTTTTTCAAAGCTCTGCAATTTCAATTTGTCTCCCTCTTGTTCCAGAATTTCCCAATATTTCGGCCATTTGGCCTCCATATCTGAGCCTTCGCTTCCATCGGTGACAACCACCTCGGGGTTTTATTTTCAAGTAGATCCTTGTATCTTGTCCAGACATTAAACAATGCTTTCCTGACAATGTGGTTTTTAAATGCTTTATGTGCTTTAAAACCTTATCATACCACAAATATGCATGCCACCCAAATACATTGTTGAAACCTTCTAGATCCAAAATGTCTGTGTTTTCAAGAAGCAGCCATTCTCTCAGCCAGCAGAATGCGGCTGATTCATAGTAAAGTTTAAGGTCTGGCAGGGCAAATCCACCTCTTTCTTTAGCATCTGTTAATATCTTAAATTTTATATGAGGCTTCTTGCCCTGCCAGACAAAACTAGAGATATCTCTCTGCCACTTCTTGAAACAGTCCATTTTGTCCAAAATTTGCAATGTTTGAAACAAAAACAACATTCTTGGCAATACATTCATTTTTATCGCAGCGATACGGCCTAGCAATGAAAGCTTCAAATTTGACCATATTTCTAAATCTTTTTTCACTTCCGTCCAGCATTTTTCATAGTTATCTTTAAATAAATTCACATTCTTAGCTGTCATATTAACCCCCAGGTATTTCACTTTCTTAACCAATGTTAAACCTGTCTCCTTCTGAAACCTCTCTCTCTCAATCACTGTTAGATTTTTCTCTAAAACCTTGGTTTTTAACTTATTCAGCTTAAATCCTGCGACCTGACTAAATTCTTGAATCAGTTCCAATACTCTTTTAGTACTAGATTCTGGCTCCTGTAATGTCAATACTAAGTCATCTGCAAATGCTTTCAATTTGTACTGTTTGGCTCCGACTTGTATACTCTTAACCAATTGGTCCCTTCTCATCATATTTAAGAGGACCCATTTAAGCAATGGGGAAATTGGGCAACCTTGTCGTGTCCCTTTCTCTATCTTAAACTCTTCCGTCATCACATTGTTAACAATTAGTTTGGCCTTTTGTTCAGAATATATTGCACTTATACCATTTCCAAAACCTTGACCGACCCCCATCCCCTGTAGGTTCTTCTTCATAAAACTCCAGGAAATATTGTCAAAAGCTTTCTCCGCGTCCACAAATATCAAAACTGCCTTAGTATTAATGTTCACTTGTAATTTTTCTAAAATATTAATTATATTTCTCGTATTATCAGACAAGTGTCTGCCCGGGAGAAAGCCTGCTTGATCTTTATGTATCTCTTCCACTAGTACTTTTTTTAAACTTTTAGCCAAAATATCTGCAAAAAATTTATAATCCACATTAAGCAGAGATATGGGGCAGTAATTCTTAAGCTGTGTCTTCTCAGAATCAGTTTTCGGTATAAGTGTAATGTAAGCTTCTTTCCACGACTCTGGTGCTTTTTTCCCTTCCAAAATTTCATTACAAACTTCCTTTAGTGGTTGTATTATCCAATTTTTCAAGAATCTATAGTATCTTGAAGTTAAACCGTCCGGCCCTGGATATTTACCCAATTGCATATTCTGGATGGCACCTTCTACCTCCTGTTCAGTTATTTTATAATTCAGCATTAGCTTGTTTTCTTGAGAGATTTTTTGTAGTCCATTTATTTTCAAGAATCGATCTATATCAATTTCTTTCTGTGATCCTTGTGTATATAGTTGTTTAAAATACCTCTGGAAACAATTTCTAATCTCCACTGGGTTCTGTATATTCTTTCCTTCCACTTCCAAATTTATAATAGTGTTGAGTTTTTGTCTTTTTTTCATTTGCCAGTTCAGCAATTTCCCACATTTATTAGGCGACTCAAATGTCTTTTGTCTCATCTGTTTAATTTTCCATTCTATTTCCTGATTCGTCATTTTCATATATTGTACTTGATATAACTTTATTTCTCTCAAAATCTCTTGTGACTTTGGTTTTGCTCTCAATTTCTTCTCACCTTCCTTTATTTTCTCCAAAATTTTGTCTTTCTTCTCGTTTTGAGTTCTCTTCTTTATTGCATTCTGTTGTATCAGAAACCCTCTCATAACCGCTTTACTTGCGTCCCAGATTACTCTTTTTTCAACAGTAGTATTCATATTTATCTCAAAATAATCTCTCAAGATTTTTTGGGCCTTCTTAGTCACTTCTTCGTCCCTAAACAAGGTGTCATTCATCCTCCATCTGAAAGAGCCAATTGGTGTTAGTTTCATCTCCATCTTCACAGCATTATGGTCGGAGCAAGTTTTAGGGCAAATTTCCACTTTTCTTGTCTTTGGAGCTAGTCCTCTAGTTACCCAAATTTGGTCAATTCTTGTCCATGTCATTTTGGCTTCAGAGAAGAAAGTTCCCTCTCTACCCAAAGGGTTCTTTGTTCTCCAGATGTCAACTAAATCCAAATTGTCAGTCATCTCAAAAAAGGTTTTTGGTAGTCTGCCGTCCTTAGTAACTACCTGTCTCTGTGCCTTGTCCATATTTGTAGATACCACTCCATTCATATCTCCCATCATGATCACATTGTAATCCAAATAGTCCATCAGAGTCTCATGCAACTTTTTAAAAAAATCTGATTTCCCCTCGTTTGGTGCATAAACTCCTACTATCAAAAATTTCTCTCCTTGTAGTTGAATTTCAATTGCCACAAATCTTCCTTGGTCATCTTTAAATATAAATTTTGGTGATAGGCTCTCCTTTGCATAGATCACTACTCCCCTTTTTTTGACTTTGTCCGATGGGCAGCAGCTGAAGAAGGAGCAAAAAGGGTTTTCTTGTGTGTGTGTGTGTGTGTGTTTCTTTGTGGCTGATCAGCTGCTCTCCCTGTGCAAAGGTCAGAGGGGGCAGGGTTTCTGTTGAGGCAGGTGATTAGTTTGACCCATCTTTTAGATTTAGGGGAGCTAGTCTCAAACGTTTGTTGGGGGAGACCTAAGATTTTTTGTGGGGGGAGTTATTTTTCCTGTCTTCACGCTTTTTATGATGGAGGACCGCTGTAGCCACCCCCAATGACACGTTCTCAAGATGGAGGGGGAGGGAACAGCTGCAGTCGCCTGCGGTTCCTGCGCAATGTTTGCCATCTTGCCAAAGGTTGCAGGCAGCTTTACCTGCAGCAATTGCATGTTGATTGCCCTCTTAAAAGACAAAGTCCAGCAACTGGAGGAACGTGTAGCAGCGCTCCAAAGAATTAGAGAGCTGGAGCTCTTCTTGGAAGCAACAGAGCACACCGTCTCCACCAAGGAGGAGACAGGGGACTCCCCTGAGAAGGACGCTAGTTCACCAACACAGGAGCCAGATATATGGAGAAACGTGACTCAAAGAAGTAGGAGGCCCAGGGTTCGCTCTGATTGTTTAGAAATACACAATCGCTTTGAGGTCCTCTCCCCTAGCATGGAAGACGAAGAGCAGACTCCATTTGAGGATCTTTCCCTCATTGCAGTCGATCAGGTATATGAAGACGAGCAGCAAAGTCAGTCCTCAGGGAATGTGCAGGCGACCTTGGAGCGGACAGCTCACGAAAGAACCCCGACCAAACCTAAGAGGAGGCGTGTAGTGGTGATAGGGGATTCCCTACTGAGGGGAACAGAAGCAGTGATCTGTGGGCCTGACAAGATGTCTTGGGAAGTGTGCTGTCTCCCCGGGGCTAAGATCCAAGATGTAACTGAACGACTGCAAGGAATCATAAAACCCACTGACAACTACCCCTTCCTCTTGGTTCATGTAGGAACCAATGACACTGCAAGCAATAGCCTCCAGAAGATCAAAAGAGACTACGAGGCTCTGGGCAGGATATTGAAGCAATTAAATGCACAAATTGTGATCTCATCTGTCCTCCCAGTTGAACGACGTGGCCCAGGGAGAGAGGGGGAAATAGTGGAAGTGAACAGCTGGCTTCGCAAATGGTGTAAACAGGAACGGTTTGGATTCTTACATCACGGACTGCAGTTTCTTGAAGATGGACTTCTGGCAAGCGATGGGCTGCACCTCACAACGGTTGGGAGAAATGTTTTTGCCAAAAATCTCAGAAACCTCATCAGGAGGGCTTTAAACTGACTACTGTGGGGGAGGGAGACAGTGCTCCTGAAGGTAGGAGTCTATCAATTGATGAAGATGATCATCCAAATGTCATAGACCAAATGGAGCAAACAGCGCGCAGACCTAGTGGTGGGAGGAAAAAATCCTTAAATAAGAGTCACGGGGGAATGATTAATGGACTTCAATGTCTGTACACTAATGCGCAAAGCATGGGAAATAAACAAGATGAGCTTGAGCTCTTGGTACAGCAAACTAAATATGACATAATAGGCATCACTGAAACCTGGTGGGATAAGTCCCACGATTGGAATGTAATAATGGGGGGATACAATCTATTTCAGAGAAACAGACCAGACAAGAAAGGAGGAGGAGTGGCGTTATATGTCAGGGATGTGTATACCTGTGAAGAGATCCAAGATTTAGAACCTCAAAGCCAAAGTGAGAGCATTTGGGTCAAAATTAAGGGAGAGAAGAATAACAGTGACCTCATTGTGGGAGTTTACTATAGATCCCCAAGCCAAACGGAGGACATAGATGATGCCTTCCTGGAACAGATGGCCAAGCATGCAAAAGGAAGGGAGATAGTAGTAATGGGGGACTTCAATTACCCGGATATTTGTTGGATGTCAAACTCAGCCAAGAGCATAAGGTCAAACAGATTCCTCACTGGCCTTGCAGACAACTTCATTGTCCAGAAAGTGGGAGAAGCAACAAGAGGAACAGCCATTTTAGATCTGGTCCTAACCAATGTTGATGACCTGGTTAGTGGGGTAGAAGTGGAAGGATCATTAGGCGCCAGTGATCATGCTCTTCTGAAGTTTACTATACAGCGGAAAGGAGCAGCCAAGCATACTAGGACTCAATTTCTTGACTTTAAGAAAGCTGACTTCATAAAACTTAGGGAAGTGCTGGGTGAGATCCCATGGACAGTAATACTAAAAGGAAAGGGAGTTCATGATGGCTGGGAGTTTGTTAAGAGGGAGATAGTAAAAGCACAATGTCAGGCAATACCAATGAGACAGAAACATGGAAGGTGCCTAAAGAAGCCAGGGTGGCTATCTAAAGAACTTTTAACTGAGTTAAGATTAAAAAAGGATGTGTACAAAAAATGGAAAAGGGGGGAAACCACCAAAGAGGAATTCAAACAAATAGCCAGCACGTGTAGACACAAAGTCAGAAAAGCTAAAGCACAGAATGAACTCAGGCTTGCTAGAGAGGTTAAAAGCAACAAAAAAGGCTTTTATGGGTATGTCTGTAGCAAAAGGAAGAACAAAGAAACAGTGGGGTCACTCAGAGGAGAAGATGGTGAAATGCAAACAGGGGACACAGAAAGAGCTGAACTCCTCAATGCCTTCTTTGCCTCAGTCTTCTCCGATAAAGAAAACAATGCCCGACCTGAAGAATTTGGAGCAAATGATTCAGCAAAGGAAACACAGCCCAGAATAACTAAGGAGATAGTACAAGAATACTTGGCTAGTTTAGATGTATTCAAGTCTCCAGGGCCAGATGAACTGCATCCAAGAGTATTAAAAGAACTGGCAGATGTGATCTCAGAACCACTGGCAGTCATCTTTGAGAATTCATGGAGAACAGGCGAAGTCCTGGCAGACTGGAGGAGGGCAAATGTTGTCCCTATTTTCAAAAAGGGGAAAAGAGAGGACCCAAATAATTACCGCCCAGTCAGTCTGACATCAATACCAGGGAAGATTCTGGAGCAGATCATTAAGCAAACAGTCTGTGAGCACCTAGAAAGGAATGCTGTGATCACCAATAGTCAGCATGGATTTCTGAAAAATAAGTCATGTCAGACTAACCTGATCTCGTTTTTTGACAGAATTACAAGCCTGGTAGATGAAGGGAACGCAGTGGATGTAGCCTACCTTGATTTCAGCAAGGCATTTGACAAGGTGCCTCATGATATTCTTGTAAAGAAGCTGGTAAAATGTGGTCTTGACTATGCTACCACTCAGTGGATTTGTAACTGGCTGACTGACCGAACCCAAAGGGTGCTCATCAATGGTTCCTCTTCATCCTGGAGAGGGGTGACTAGTGGGGTGCCACAGGGTTCTGTCTTGGGCCCGGTCTTATTCAACATCTTTATCAACGACTTGGATGATGGACTCAAGGGCATCCTGATCAAATTTGCAGATGACACCTAATTGGGAGGGGTGGCTAACACCCCAGAGGACAGGATCACACTTCAAAACGACCTTGACAGATCAGAGTACTGGGCCAAAACAAACAAGATGAATTTTAACAGGGAGAAATGTAAAGTATTGCACTTGGGCAAAAAAAATGAGAGGCACAAATACAAGATGGGTGACACCTGGCTTGAGAGCAGTACATGTGAAAAGGATCTAGGAGTCTTGGTTGACCACAAACTTGACATGAGCCAACAGTGTGACGCGGCAGCTAAAAAAGCCAATGCAATTCTGGGCTGCATCAATAGGAGTATAGCATCTAGATCAAGGGAAGTAATAGTGCCACTGTATTCTGCTCTGGTCAGACCTCACCTGGAGTACTGTGTCCAGTTCTGGGCACCACAGTTCAAGAAGGACATTGACAAACTGGAACGTGTCCAGAGGAGGGCAACCAAAATGGTCAAAGGCCTGGAAACGATGCCTTATGAGGAACGGCTAAGAGAGCTGGGCATGTTTAGCCTGGAGAAGAGGAGGTTAAGGGGTGATATGATAGCCATGTTCAAATATATAAAAGGATGTCACATAGAGGAGGGAGAAAGGTTGTTTTCTGCTGCTCCAGAGAAGCGGACACGGAGCAATGGATCCAAACTACAAGAAAGAAGATTCCACCTAAACATTAGGAAGAACTTCCTGACAGTAAGAGCTGTTCGACAGTGGAATTTGCTGCCAAGGAGTGTGGTGGAGTCTCCTTCTTTGGAGGTCTTTAAGCAGAGGCTTGACAACCATATGTCAGGAGTGCTCTGATAGTGTTTCCTGCTTGGCAGGGGGTTGGACTCGATGGCCCTTGTGGTCTCTTCCAACTCTATGATTCTATGATTCTATGATTCTATGAAATAAACTCTTGGCCCAGTCTTTTATTAATCAATACTTTTCTGTGTAGCCTTATCACGTGTGTTTCCTGTAGACAAATCTGGTCCAATTGTTCCTTTTTTAATAAATGAAAGACTCTTTTCCTTTTTTGAGGGGAGTTAAGTCCATTAGTATTCCAGCTTAATAGTTGCAGAGCCATGATGTAGTTACTCTGATTTTCCTCCAACTGCACCAAGTGTTTGTCCTTGTTCTGTTGGTGGTATTATTGTCACTTTCTCTGGGCAGTCCAATCCAAAGGGTAATCTTGCTATGTCTAATATTCCTCTTTTTGATAATCCTCTGTCCAATGCTTTTTGTCTGTCTGTCGGTTCTCTGTCCAATGCTCTTGGCTCTTCTCCAGATTCTTTCTGCAAATCTTCTCTGTGATCTTTCAAAAAAATTTCTTTGTCATCCACTGATCTTATTTTTATCTTTCTTCCTTTAAAGCTAAAAGATAGGCCTTGGGGAAATTCCCACCAAAAAATAATTCTGTTCCTTCTCAACAGGGCAACCAAGTCTCCGTAATTGGACCTAAGGTCCAAAAGATGTTTCGGAATATCTTTAAATATTTCCACTCTTGACTGATGTATTTCCAAGGTCTTCTGAAAGTGCAGGCTCAAAATTTTGTCTCTCTCCTCTTTTGTTCGGAGGGTAATCAGACAGTCTCTCACCCTGTTCTTCTTCCCCCCTCTTCCAAGCCTAAAAGCACTCACTATCTTAAATTCTTCTTTCTCCAAATCCAAATCCCAGAAGTCTGCAAATTCCTGCATAAGAAAGTCTGTCAGACTGTCCTTCTCTAATTCAGGCACAGCCCTGATCCTCAAGTTCATTTGTTTCTCCTTAAGTTCATTCATAGAAAGCGTCGACCTGTGATCCTCAAGTTGCCTCTGTATGACTGGTATCTTCTCCTCTACGGCAGCTGCTTTTTCCTTAGCTTCTTCAGCGGTCTGTCGGGTCAAAGTAGATTCCTGTAGCAGTTTCTCAATAGTTTCTGTATTAGTATTCACCTTTTGTCCCAAATTGTTAATGCTTATAGTGTTTTGATCAATTTTAGTTGATGCTTCAACCACTTGTTTACTTAATTTTTCCAGTGATTTGTTTATTTTACCTAATGCAAGTGCTAAAACTTCTTCAGATGACATACCTTTTGACTTAGATTGTATAGATGCAGCTGCAGATGAGGCAGAAGGGCCAGATGTTGATGCTCTTCTCTGCCAAGATTTCCCAGACCTCGTTGTTTTGTCTTGGAGCGAATCTACTTTTTCTTTTCCATCTGCCATAACACGTTAACTGAATACCCAAGGTCAATCCCACGGCCACAATTTGTTTTGAAGTGGAAAATTCCCCTGGCCCAATTGTTGTAACAATTTCAAAAACTTCCTCTAGGGGGACACAGTAACAGTCAGTACTTGTTGCATTAAAAAGTAGCACTTTTTAAGCCCCCATTTCGCAAAAAGAAAGACAGTTTCAATTTCAGTTACTTTTCAGTTACTTCCCCTTCTTTCTAAGATCAGGAGGAGACCGCCAGAAACAATGTATCTCCCTTGCAGAGCTAACTGACAAAAAGTCCTCTATTCACAAGCAGTGCATTTCACAATGCGGCAGTCTTATTGTCCATTGGCAGCCCGTTCCCAGGTTTTGAGCAGTAGATTTTTATTTCCTTCCCTCTCTCTTGCAGGCAAGTATAGTTCAAGCCTCTCCCCCCTCTTCTCCTGCAACCAAGGGGGGAATTCACTTATTTTGATGTTGGGATTTTAGTCCTTTCCGATCAACTTTCCAAGGCTTTAGCTTACAGCTTCTTTGCTTTAGTCTATTTACAAAAAAACGGAAGGCGGACTTCCTGTTTATGCCTCCCCGCTTCGGTGCCGAATTAGACCTTTTTCCCCCTTCCTTTTTTCAATTTATCCTACTCACAGGTAGTTGCTTTTGTAGTCGAATTGTCACAGGAAAAAGTCAGCGCTCTCCGGTAACGGCTGTGCGGCTTCGCTCCGCGGAAGAAGCAGTTGACTCACAGCACCGCGCCACTCGCCCCGCTTCGCTCCGGAGCCTGTAGTCGGGTTTCCTTGCGAATTGGGGGGGGCGCAAAGATGCCCGCCGAGTCCCACGTTCACAGGCTTCACCCGCCTGTGATTTTTAAGGGGTCTCCGCTTCGCCGTAGCGGTACAGACCCGATTTCTGCAGAGCTGATCCCTCCGAGTCAGAGGGAATCCGCCATTACCGATGGCGCTAAACCCGGAAGTCCAAGAGGCATGTGAAATTAGGGTTGTTTTGGCTGAAGAGTTTCCTTCTTCCATTTGTGCTGGAACCTCGTGGTCCAGCGGGATTGACAGAAGGCTCAGGAGAGACAGAAAAGATGCACAATACAACACAAGACTTGCGCACTGGGTCCAGAGCCATAAGTGGATGACTCTTACCTTTGTATTGTAGGCCACTTCCCAGCCAATGCACACACTCTTTTCTCTATCCAAGTAAGCATGAAGCATTATAATAGTGCAAGGGCCATTCAACCCAGGCAAAAGCACTCAGGGGGGAACTAGAGTAAGCCACTGTGAGGGGTTTGGCCTGCATAGAGTCCCAAGAGCCTGATAGATTGCCTGGAGGGCACATTTGCCATGGGCTTCCCCATCTCTGGTATAGTGTTTTAGCATACCTCTCTCATCCTTCTGCACACAGAAGAAAGCAAACTACTTTGCTGGAGAATGGTTCGTGGAAATGGCATGTGTAATGTGACAAATAATAATAATAATATAATAATAATAATTTATTATTTGTACCCCACCCATCTGGCTGGGTTCCCCCAGCCACTCTGGGCGGCTGCCAACAAAGACCAAAAATACATTAAAATGTCACACATTAAAAACTTCTCCGAACAGGGCTGCCTTCAGATGTCTTCTGAATGTCAGGTAGTCGTTTATCTCTTTGACATCTGGTGGGAGGGCGTTCCACAGGGAGGGTGCCACCACTGAGAAGGCCCTCTGCCTGGTTCCCTGTAGCTTTGCTTCTCGCAGCGAGGGAACCGCCAGAAGCCCCTCGGCGTTGGACTTCAGCGTCTGGGCAGAATGATGGGGGTGGAGACGCTCCTTCAGGTATACTGGGCCGAGGCCGTTTAGAGCTTTAAAGGTCAACACCAACACTTTGAATTGTGCTCTTCACCAGGAACTCACTGGCGCTGGGATAGCTCAGTCGGTAGAGCATGAGGCTCTTAATCTCAGCGTCGTGGGTTTGAGTCCCACATGGGGCAAAAGATTCCTGCCTTTTGGGGTGGGGTGGGGGGTTGGACTAGATGACCCTAATGGTCCCTTCTGACTCCATGATTCTATGAACCCAGAACAAACCCCCTAACCTAAGCAGGGGTTCTTGATCTTTCCAGTATCTAATAAGACTTCCATATTGACTGGTCTGGTGGCATACTCCTGCAGTAATTGCCTTGGAGCATGATTCGGTCTCACGTTGGTTGTTGGGAAAGCGGCATGCAGATATTAAATCAAATCGGATCAAGCATGAAAGTGAGGCGAGAGAGGAATTAATAATTAGCACAAGGTCTGCCGTGGCAGATGACCCCTTCTTTTAAGTCAAACTGTTGTTGATCTGTGGCAAATCCGGCAGCCATGTATCTACAAGAAAGAATCCATTCCATCTTTCCTCTGCCCTGAATATTTCAAGGGTGATTGATTTGTGGTCTGAAAAAGTGTCCTTTTGCACAAGAATGTGCCATGCATAGAACCAGGAGTTTCTCGGCTCTTTTACCTGGCTGGTGAAAGGTCATATTGGACCAAATCCAAGATAATCTTCTCTGCCACTAAGCCATAAACTTCCACAATTGCAAGAGTAGGAGGCTAAGCGCCTGAAGACCACCAGAGTCCCCCAATACTCAGTTTGAAAACCCATAGCTCCAAAGCCCTTTGGACTTCAAGTTTCCTGGTGTGCTTTTCTTGCTTGGTGCTATAAATCTCTCAGAATTGTAGATTATGTTCCGCACCGTTGAGGACGAAGAAGTCACTGTGACTCTCAGCTGTATTAAGGGCAGTTTTAATTATTCGACATTCAACTTAACCACCATTTGATTACACAGTATTTATCTCTTGAGCCTGCTTTTTAATGCCGTCTCTCGCCAGACATTCCGCTGTGTGAAATAGCAGAAATTTACAATGTAATTGCATGGTTTTGTTTTCTCCAGCGCAAATTCCTATCCTTTAATGGCAGTTCAGCAATGCCGAACTCCACACTCATTTTCCCCTATTGTACACTTTCTTTCTGCTTCTTTTGGCAGGTTATCCTTGGGAAAAGGGTGGTTGGTGTTTTTTTTAAAGGAGTCTTGATTCAAACCTCAATTGGAATCTATGCAAGATTCTACGGAGAAGGGTCTTCTGTACCCTATAGGGATGTGCCAACAAATCTAGTTGTCTCAGCTGTTGCACCTCCTATAAACCTCTAGTCTCTTGAGTTTAAACCTGGGGTGGCATATAGGTACTGTGCAGAGAACCAAACTGTGACTTTTGAGTTACTGGTCTACAGCCTTTAGTCATTAATGGGCAGATCAATTTATGATTCAGATTCACCGTGCTGGAGGGGATTTGGATGGGGTGAAAGTGTCATTGAAATTCTACTCGTTATTGATCCAGAGCAGAACACTGATGTATAGTTAGCAGAGTAACAATTCAAAGTGTTGGTGCTGACCTTTAAAGCCCTAAACGGCCTTGGTTCTGTATACCTGTATACCTCGGTTCTCTACCCCCATTGTTCAGCCCCGGAAACTTAGATCCAGCGCCAAGGGCCTTCTGGCAGTTCCCTCATTGCGAGAAGTGAGGTTACAGGGAACCAGGCAGAGGGCCTTCTCGGTGGTGGTGCCCGCCCTGTGGAACACCCTCCCTTCAGATGTGAAGGAAATAAGCAGCTATCCTATCTTTAAAAGACATCTGAAGGCAGCCCTGTTTAGGGAAGTTTTTAATATTTAATGCTGTATTGTTTTTAACACTTGATTGGGAGCCGCCCAGAGTGGCTGGGGAGACTCAGCCAGATGGGCGGGGTATAAATAAATAAATAAATAAATAAATAATAGTGATGATAATAATTAGTAACAACTTAAACACGTTGCAGGATTCCCCAAAAATAGACCAGAGGCAATTGTATTTCATCCGGTAGAGCTTTACTGCTGCTGAAGGCAAATGAGCATAATGGTCACAAAGCCAATACATTCAGGGTTGGCACTGTCCATAAGAAATCCAGTTGCAGCAGACTTAGCTCAAACTTACGATGCAGTGGTACCTTGGTTTAAGAACAGCTTAGTTTATGAACAACTTGGATTAAGAATGCTGCAAACCCGGAAGTAGGTGTTTTGGTTTGTGAACTTTGCCCTGGAAGCAGAACATGTTCCACTTCCTGTTGAGTGTGTTCCATTTGTAAATTGAGTCTCCCACTGCTATGGGAAAGCACACTTTGGTTTTAGAATGCTTTGGTTTAAGAACGGACTTCTGGAATGGATTATGTTCATAAACCAAGGTACCGCTGTAACTTAAAATAAGTCTAAACCTTAACATTAAGCAGACTATGTACAGAACACCATACCAGAATGAAAAGAGACAGAAAGAGAAAATGAAACCCAGGCTCCTTCTGGCCTTACTATTACAGTGGTACCTCGGGTTACATACGCTTCGGGTTACATACGTTTCAGGTTACAGACTCCGCTAACCCAGAAATAGTACCTCGGGTTAAGAACTTTGCTTCAGGATGAGAACAGAAATCGTGCTCCGGCAGCGCAGCGGCAGCAGGAGGCCCCATTAGCTAAAGTGGTACCTCAGGTTAAGAACAGTTTCAGGTTAAGAACGGACCTCCGGAACGAATTAAGTACTTAACCTGAGGTACCACTGTATTGTCAGCATGACCTTGACTGAAAGAACCAGTTTAAACCAGCTGCATTCAGCTTCTCTGAAGGAATAACCCAAACATCATGAGCCTTCAGCTTGTTTCTTTCACGCAGAGGAGCTTCCAGAACCCTCTTGAATTTAATTAGAGTAGGAAAGATCTCTGCACATCAGGTCAATACTTTCTGCACCAAGAAACTAAACTGACAGGAGGTGCCCTGGCTGGTTCTGCTGGCTTTTGCTGTCATTGGAGATCCACCGCTGCTTGTGAGCAGCCCAGTGCACCTGCCCAAAGCAGCAGGTGAGTGGAAACTACCACTGGCAGAGATTTTGGGGGTGCAGCTGTCCTGACACACAATCCTCTGGGTCCTGAGCCAGACAATCTGGGCTTCTTTATTGCACCAGCCTTGGAGCTGGCTCAGCAAAGGGGCATTTTCCTATAGACACCCGCCCCCACTTCATCTTACAAGAAAGGAGATTCCGACTAAGCATTCGGGGGGAAACTTTCTGACAGTAAGAGCTGTTCAGCGGTGGAACAGATTCCCAAGAGAGGTGGTGGACTCTCCTTCCTTGCAGGTTTATAAGCAGAGGTTGGATGGCCCCCTGTCATGGATGCTTTAGCTGAGATTCCTGCATTGCATGGGTTGGGCTGGCTGACCCTTGGGGTCCCTTCCAGCTTATTCATATTCAAATTCAAATTTTTATTTATACCCCGCCCTTCCCGGTTCAGAAAACGAGGCTCAGGGTGGCTAACAACAAATTTAAAACACTTAATTGATGCAACGAAAAACAGCATAAAATGCAGTTTAAAACGTGAATAGCAATAAATTCAGAATTCAAAAATCAATTTAGGGGAAAAATCCATTCAATAAACATTAGATGATCACCAGGGCTAGTTGGCTAAATTAGTCCTATTTGGGCCAGCGAGGAGACCAAGGGAGAATTAACTGTGGAATCCCAGAGCGGGTAATCTTCATAAAAAGGGGGAAAGGAGGGAAGGAAGGGGGAAAAAAGATCAGGCCAAGTTCAAATTGAAAGCCAGGTGGAATACCTCTGTCTTACAGGCCCTGTGGAAGGCGGTTAAATCATGCAGGGCCCTGGTCTCATGGGACAGAGCATTCCACCAGGTCGGAGCCATCACTGAAAAGACCCTGGCCCTGGTGGAGGATAATCTGACTTCCTTAGGGCCCGGGACCTCTAAACTATGATTATTCATGGACCTTAAGGTCCTCTGCGGGGCGTACCAGGAGAGGCGGTCTCTGGCCAGCACAATTGGCAGGGTGGTGGATGCTACAGTGGCAATGCCACTCCACCTAGACCTCCTGCTGCAGGCCAGTGGTTAGGATGGCAGCCTAAGGTGCCATGAGTGTTTTTAAAAAGTTGTCAGTTAAACACACAAGAGCCGAGATGCCTCCACGCCCAGCTTGGTTTTTCTCTTCAATTTCTTAAGTGCCTTTCTCATGGAATGCCGGCTGCCGCAGAAAAGCTAGCTAGCTCGACTTTACGATACGCTCCCTCTAACATTTCATGCAATAGATGCACATGTAGGAATAATGCTTTTGTCTTTTGGGAGCGTTAGCGATTGCGAGCACACTGCTTCGGGCGGCTTATCCCAGGACTTAATTTGGATTTGGATCCCTCCTCCCATGTTTATATTAGCCTTGCAGGAGAGAGAAGTCGACCTGCGTAGAAGCTGTTTAAAGAAGATAATGTATTAGGCCAAAGCTTGAAGATACCTTAAGGGTTGTCCCTATTCTCTTGGCAGTTCTTTCAGCTGTTCCCCTGTCTTCCTTCTCCCTGCACTTCTTTCAGAATGCTTTTGACAGCCTCCAATACCATATTTTGATTCTTTTAAAAAATGTATTCAACTTGCGATTTGGCTGGTTGTGATTTGGGCATTTCTGATAGGGGTGCGCTTAATAGCTGATGCGGAAAAGTTGCAGTGGAACTTTTAACACTTAAAAAAGAAGTTTTCAGCAGTGTGTGAAGCGTATTTGGAAAGCTGAGTGACCAACAGTTCAGTTAAATTCACTGAAGTCTTAGCAAGGAGTCTGCAAATGCACTTGTCAGTTGACCACTGGCCCTTACTACCAAGATGCTCAGTTCCGGACGTGTGAGAGGAGCCACGAGGTCTTTCTTGAAGTTTATAAGAAACCTCGCAGAGTCTCAAGAACTGGCGAGACATCTTGTTGGTTTTAAAGCGTTCCTCAGCTGAAAACGTGGCTGAAGATCAGCACATAACATGACAGCCCTTGCCCATAGGCTAAAAGCCACAATACAGAAGGAAAAAGGGGATGAGGAGGAAAGAAGAAAATGAGTTAAGCTCAGACACCGTTTCTTCAAAGTTAAACATAATGGCAAGCTAGAATGAAAATTGGGTAGGGAGAGGAGAAGAAGAAGAAGAGTTTGGATTTGATATCCCGCTTTATCACTACCCTAGGGAGTCTCAAAGCGGCTAACAATCTCCTTTCCTTCCTCCCCCACAACAAACACTCTGTGAGGTGAGTGGGGCTGAGAGACTTCAGAGAAGTGTGACTAGCCCAAGGTCACCCAGCAGCTGCATGTGGAGGAGCGGGGAAGCGAACCCGGTTCACCAGATTACGAGTCTACCGCTCTTAACCACTACACCACACTGGAGACAAACAAAACTGGTGTCTCTCAGCAGAGCGGATGGAGTGTACGTAACTGCTGTACTGTATTAATCTATGGTTTGGCTTAGTATGGGGCCATGGTTTAGCATTCTCCAGATTAACCACAAGCTGTAACCAAGGTTTGTCCAAGGTTTGGGGTAAGCTGAACCAGTGAATCATGAGCCCAAAATAAGCACAGAGGAGCCAAGCAGTCATTTTCTTCTGTCCTGGAGCCTGCCTGTCTGCTTGCACATTCACACAAAACTTAGTGTGAATTTGGCTTAGCTTGCCATGTGAACCAGGCCATGACTCTTACCCGGATTTCAAATGGACCATCTGTGCATCATGTGCTTGGCTATCTGCATTTCAGATTTTTAAAATATGCATTAGTTTGCAAACTCCCGTTGCAAAGGAGTTAAGCATTTTCATGCTTAATTTTCTGCATGTGAGAAAAAGCTTACAGTGAAGCATCATGTATGGGGTGCCTTTTATTATTAATGCCCGGAAGCTGAATCTTCGTTGGATGCACATTAAAATGAGTTGTTTGTGCCTTACCAGTTATGGTTGGATTGGCTTTTCCTTGAGGGGCCCGGACTGTATAATTAGTCTCTTAGTTAAAATTTTAATGTTGTCAACAGGCGATGTGGAGGAAAAGGGATGTAGCCACCTCACTGTATAGAAACTCTCCAAGCTAATTTATTATTTGGCACGGCTGGCGGCATACAAATCGAAACTTCAGGAAAAGTCCTCAAAGGAGGACTGCAAACCAGCTCTTCGAATGTGTCACGTTTAAAGCTCTAGAGGACTCATCAGTATGGGTAAGAATCGGTTCTAATTTGGAGTGAGTTTGATCTCGTTGCAGCATTTCAGTGGCTTTAAACACACACAGACACCATCAGTTATTTCACCAAAAACCCAGGCGTTCAGAGTGTTTTATTGCCAAGTGTTGATAGTTCAGTTTTGCTTGGTATGGGGCCATGGAGTACTCTAAGCAGATTTAGATCCTACGTCTGTCATCCTCTCTAGGGGCAGTAATAAGAACGGGGAGTTTCTTAGCCAAATGCAGGGAAAATATGTAATTCCCCCGAGAGAGGGCAAGGGTAGCGGCAGCAAGAAGAAGAGTAGAAGAAGAGTTTGGATTTGATATCCCGCTTTATCACTACTCTAGGGAGTCTCAAAGTGGCTAACATTCTCCTTTCCCTTCCTCCCCCACAACAAACACTCTGTGAGGTGAGTGGGGCTGAGAGACTTCAGAGAAGTGTGACTAGCCCAAGGTCACCCAGCAGCTGCATGTGGAGGAGCGGGGACGCGAACCCGGTTCACCAGATTACGAGTCCACCGCTCTTAACCACTACACCACACTGGCTCTCAGTGGTGAAAGCAGGTGAGCTAGGGCTTGGTAGCTGCATATAAAGCATATAAAGCTGCCTTGTACTGAGTCTTGCCCAGCGTCATCTTCTCTGATTGGCAGAAACTGTCCAAGGTCTGCAGCTGGTGTTTGAAATTAGCCAGGTGCCAGGCGCATTTTGCTCCTGCCTTTCGACCACTTGCGACCAAGTGATGATGCCTGGGTGCCAGGATGGCGCCTGACATTACACCACCTGGGTATCAATGGATCTGGACTGTTTTCACACACTAATACCCCATCCTGTAGAATTCTATATTTTATCTTCATAGTTGGAATGAATTTCTGGCACCAAAACGCTTTTTCTGCACAGTCTGAGCAGGAACAGTCGCCATTAAGAGAAAGGGATAGGAACAGGCTAATCCAAATGTGGACTGTCTCTGGATCAAGTGACTCTTCTGAAGTTCTCAAAGTTCTTATCCTAGCTGAAGGTTGTCATCGCTGGATCAATCACACTCAGCCCATCATTTGAAAAATAAGACTTTAGAGCCGTCTTGCCCCCAAATGGCAAGAAGACATTCTATTTTGGCCACTGTAACCTTGGTTTAAGGAGCCATTTGGTGCCCGGCTTATATATCTGAGTTTCTAACATTGATAGTCTGCAGTAGAGAAATACCTTTCTCACCATTTCTCACCATCTCTCACCTACGATGATGTGCACTGGATCTGATCTGGGACTCTTCTGCATGTGGAGCATGTCCTCTGCACTGAGCGATGCAACTGAGTGTTGTCTGTGTCCCCCCAGGGTCTAGGCAGAGAGTCTTTCCCATCGCCTTCTGCCTGGAAGGTTTTAACTGGAAATACCAGGGATTTGGCCTGGGATTTTGTGCCTTCAGAAGCACCTGCTCTGTCACTGAGCTGTGTCCCTTCTTTCTCTCTTGCTAAGAGGCCTTGGTGTTTTCTGAGCAATAACTTAGCAGCTTGGCTGGTGTTGTAACGAGACGTTCTGTTTGTGCAGCACCTTGGGTTTCCAAAAAGCTACATTTATCATTTAATGCAGAGCTGCTCTGCCAACCCTTGAAACAGCTTCTTTTCTTTTCCTTTTTCAAAAAAACCTTGTTTATTCACAGCATTCTCTATATTGTTTCTGCCATGCAGCTGTTGCGTGGAAATGCAGTATTCCAAAAAAGAGGAAGAAAAGCCCAGGCACAACTGGAAACTCCTCAACAGGCTGATTATGGCTTGTTGAGCAATTGAGGCTGGTCCTCTATACTTAACTAAAATATATGGAGTGGTTTCCAGATATAGAGATGCCCAGTAGCATCAATTAAGCTCGGGAGGTGAGTAGGCTGTAGTTTCTTTGTTGTCTGTTCATGGGGGGGGGGGAGGGTTGTTGGTTTCTCCAATGCAGGAGTAACATCTCAATTCAGCTGCAAGCTTGGCTTTTGTGTCAGGAGATTGTTCTCAGGTTGGCGAAGTGGCAACGTTTTGGGTCTTTTCCAGTGCGGCCCCCGAAAAGAGGCCCCGCGTGTACATTTATAGACCACTGCTGAGTTGTTATGTGGAATAAGCTCCCCACCTCTCTCAGCTTTGTAACAGCAATGTTGAAACTGATTTCAGATGCATGTGGCGGTCCCAATAATGGAAGTAAAGGCTGTGTATGTGTGTGTGTGTGTGTGCGTGTGCGCGCGCACACCATATACCAACTAGTTTGGTACAGTTAAAAGGTAAAGAGACCCCTGACCATTAGGTCCAGGCGTGGCCGACTCTGGGGTTTCGGCGCTCATCTCGCTTTATTGGCCGAGGGAGCCGGCGTACAGCTTCCGGGTCATGTGGCCAGCATGACTGAGCCGCTTCTGGCGAACCAGAGCAGCACACAGAAACACCGTTTACCTTCCCGCCAGAGCGGTACCTATTTAGTTATCTACTTGCACTTCATGCTTTCGAACTGCTAGGTTGGCAGGCGCAGGGACCGATCAACGGGAGCTCACCCCGTCGCGGGGATTCGAACCACCGACCTTCTGATCAGCAAGTCCTAGGCTCTGTGGTTTAACCCACAGCGCCATCCACGCCCCTTGGTACCGTTAGTTCACTGTTAATAGAGTTGAGTTGAAAGGGACCCTGAGGGTCATGAACTTCTAACACGCCACCTTGCCTTCCCTCTAAACCTGTGTTTCCCAAACTTTTGTTTCCAGCTGTTGTTGGACTACAATTCCCATCATCCCTAGCTAGCAAGTCGGGGGTGATGGTAGTCCGAAAACAGCTGAAGGCCTAAGTTTGGGAGACACTGCTCTAAAGTAAAATGTCCCCAACGCTGCAACTGTTCCCCATAGGGAAGTTGCTCCATTCCTTTGATTGTTTTGGTTGCCCTTTCTTGAACCTTTCCCAACTCTGCAGTATTCTTCCAGAGGTGAGGTAACCGGAACTCTACACAGTTATTCCCAGTGCAGTCTCGCCATAGATTTGTGTTAATGGCATTATGACATGCAGAGAGTTTTATTTCTAACCACGCCGCTGATTTTCCCTACTGTGGCATCCTTAAGAAAGGCCAGGGAGCAGCATGGCATCATCAGCAGAGAGGGGAGAGATGAAGAACAGAATGGGGCGTTATCAGAGACTGGCTGGATGCTGGGGAGGGGTGGCTGGATTCTGGGCACCGGGAGAAATGGGGGTTGGAGGCTGACTTGGAAGAAGGGATCAGCGAAATGGGGGAACTTGTAACAACCAGGAGATGAGAGCCAGGGGCAGGAGAAGCTGCAGGATTGGGGAGTGAAGAACAGGTGAGGGAGGAGGGAGGGAGAGGCCAGGTTAGTGTGGAATCTAGGGCTTCCATGCCTCCTCCTGCTGCCCTCACCTCTCCTGCTCCACTGTCTCCCAGGACCAGTAGAGGATGAAAGCGAGAGGAGCAGAAGGTTACACGCAGGCATAGTCTTCACCTGCTTGCGTGCAGCTCACGTGGAAGAGGTACCTAAGCTAAGGTTAGGGGCGGAGCTTCTCTGTTGCAGCAACAGCCTCATTGGGTGCACACCCAAGAGTAGCTGAGAGATGTGGAACTTAATGGGCATGCCTCTTCCTAACTTGTAAGTGTACTTTTGACAAGAGTTAATTCCGTGCCTGCCAGCATCTGCAGGAAAAGGGTCTGGCTGGCTGGCAGCAACCCTGAACAGGAACACACTCTGCACTGCAGCATTTTCTTACAGGTTCCACTTAAAAAAAAAAAATGGAAAAAACCTACTTGCAGTTTTGTAGCACCAAACAAAAGATCCTGTCAGCTTTTGCTTTTGTTCGTGTCTTAGGTGAAACTCTAAATGAGTGATCAGCTCCTGTTTGTTTCAATTATCAGTTTCAGTATGAAACACTTAGAGCTATATAATAACTGCTCTCCAGAGAGTTAAGAAATGCTTTCGTTGCATAGCTGAAGCTCTTAAATGTTTCGGGGGAGAGGGGGAGAGAGAAGGCGCACCTCTAAGTATTCGTCACTGCTTTTGAATACGGCTCATAATCTGCAATTCCGGGCAATGCTCTTGAGACATAATCAACTTAGGCTTTCTAATGTATCTGGGAGAATTTTTGCAAATGTACTGTGACTTGCTTGTCTTTTAGTTGGTGCTTCACATCTTCCAGTGAGGGTGGAGTGTTGCTGCCAAATACCCAGATTGGTGCCTTTCTCCTTTTTGCAGCCTCTGCATTTATGCAACTTCACACTTCTGGCTTTCCCTGCAAGTTGATGTGAGCAAGCTATGTGCAACTACTTAGCTGAACTGGCTTGCTTCAGGAAGCCATAGTTCAGATTAACCACAGTTTAGGAGTTTGGACCTAACACTAAACTGTGGATAAACAAAAATGGAAGGCATCACTTCCAGTCTCCTCTTAATGGCCATGCAGGGTGGTGGTGGTGGGGAGGTTGGTTCAATGGGGGATTAAAAGAAAATATATATATGGGGAAATACTGAAGAGAGAGAAACTTAAATCTTCACAGAAACACAGGAGATGATACAATCTTCTAGAGCCACGGACTCTTTGACAACCTGTCGGGAAGCTTCATATCGCTGCCTCTGCAACTCCCCCTCAGACACTCCCTCCTTGCTCCTTTTTTTTAATTGCATATTGCTGCAGGAGGAAATTAAACCTTGTCTTGATTCTGTTCGCTTATACACTTGCACTGGGAACCTCAGCTGAACTGCAGCAAAGAATCTTGAGCAAGAAAGTTAGCTGAACTTCCTGCGTCGAAGACCTAGACTACGTGAGCGAGGGATCACGCAGTAAAATGTTTCCTGAACTGTTCCGCTTCTGATGGCAAGGGGGAGATGGCATGATCGAACTGCTGTTCCTTGCCCATGGAAAACTAGGTGCCAAGGAAAGGACTGTAGCCTAGCTTACTCCTGCTGAAGAGGTAACAGGGCTTAGTGAGCAGGAAGAGGCTGTGGCAGAGAACAGTCCAGAACCAGAGGCAAAAGAAGAGGCTTGACAGGAGAGGGAGGCAAGAGGCAGAGCTGAGTTGAGCTGGTGAGGAAGCCAGGCTGTCTCCACTTCCTGCTGCAACAAGCGCCTCCGCCACCACCCCGATCTCCCAGGACCAGGAGAGGTATGAAGAGGGCGGAGCAAAGATAGGCAAGACCTCAGATTGCTTGTGAAAGAACAGGATGAGGAGGTTGGCTAGGCTGAGAAGCAGTGACTGGGCCAAGTTAACTCAGTGAGCTTCATTCTAGAGTGGGAATTTGAACCCTGGATTCCCACATCCCGGGCCAACACCCTAACCACTACACCACACTGGCTCTCATTTTTGGACTTTGCTACCCAAAATTATGGTGCTGGAGGAGACTCTTGAGAGTCCGATGGTCTGCAAGAAGATCAAACCTATCCATTCTGAAGGAAATCAGCCCTGAGTGCTTACTGGAAGGACAGATCCTGAAGCTGAGGCTCCAATACTTTGGCCACCTCATGAGAGGAGAAGACTCCCTGGAAAAGACCCTGATGTTGGGAAAGATTGAGGGCAGAAGGAGAAGGGGACGGCAGAGGACAAGATGGTTGGACAGCGTTCTTGAAGCTACCAGCATGAGTTTGACCAAACTGCGGGAGGCAGTGGAAGACAGGAGTGCCTGGCGTGCTCTGGTCCATGGGGTCATGAAGAGTCGGACACGACTAAACAACAACAACCCAAAAGCGATGTTAACAAGCTGGACACAAAGTTCAAAGGATTCTAAAGGATCTAGAAAAATAATTTGTTAGCATGAAATCCTGTGGGGATAGGTTTATTGCCTAGAGAATCAATTAGGGGTGGGCATGGGGGAATGATAAAATGTGCTTATGGATATTTAAATATTTAACACAGGGATCTAAATGATTTAGAAATTAGGAAATTAACTGTTTAGAAGTCTCTCAAAAAGAACTGAAAATGCCTCTGCCTATGTCCTCGAGGCGTAATAAAATGAAGGTAGAGTAATCTTTTTTCATTCCGGATCATTTCTACCCTGCTCACATTCAAGGGTCTAGGTCAGCTTGCAACTGCTCATTTAAAAACTACCAGCAACCGTGTAATATTACGTTAACAATATTCCCAAAAATTACATTAAAAATGCCTTGAAGCATTAAAGTAAGCTTAGCACAGTGCTCTGTAATAAGATATACAGGCCAGCTTGAAACTATTTCACTTACATAATATTGAATGGGGTTAAACATAGAAGAAAGCTTCCTTATTTGTGTATTATCTTGGAATTAACCATGCCTTAAATCCGCCTTCCCCAGCCCATTTTGCGCCAGATGTTTTGAACCCAAAGTCCCACGATCCCCATCCAGCACAGCTAGTGGTCGTAGACAGCGGAAATGGGCGTCCCGAACATCTGGAGAGCACCAGCTTGGGAAGGGTGGCCATAAACAGACAGAGATGCCTAGGAAACAGGACAGCGTCGGGGCTCTTTGTCTGGAGGGTTCAGGATAAGGCTGAATAGGGGTCTTCTGGCAGTTCTTTACATGGGGGTTCCTTTTTCAGGTTTAGACCAGAAGGCCCATATCAACTCAGATTCCATCGTGGCATGAAGCCTGCTGTTGTATTCAGCTAACGTTTACTCAGACTAGACTCGTTTAATTTAATTGCCATGGCTAACTTTGGTGCATTATTTTCAGTAGGTCTGCTCTGAATAAAAGTTAATTTGTAAATACCATTCTCTACCCCTTCTCTCTTTGTAGCTGTATTTTCCAGTTTTCCTTGGTGACCAACCAAGAAATCACTGATTACCCTCACCTTCTGTTTTTGCTGGAGAGAAAAATTTCAGTGAAAAGGCCACTGTTGGCTGATCCCTCTCTCTGACCCAGGCAAAAAGCCTTTGTAGCTTTACTTTACATAGTCCACGTCCACAGCTATTGGGGGATGGGGAGGTCCTAGGTAGTAGCACATTAATCATTTGTGCATGATTAGTTTCTGGGCCCAATTAAAAGTGCTAGTTTTGACCTACAAAGCCTTAAATGAATCCAGACTGCAATACTTTAAGGACCACCTCTCCCTGTATTCACTGACCTGGCCCCTGTGATCACCATCTGAGGCCTTTCTTTGTGGGCCTCCGCTACGTGAGATGGCAACACGAGAACGGGCCTTTTCTGTGGTGGCTCCCTGCTTGTGGAATGCTCTCCCCAGGGCTGCATGCATGGCGCTTTCACTACATATCTTAAGGCACCTGGCGGAAACGTTTCTCTATAACCAGGCCTTTGGCTGATTAAACCATCCATGCCCTTTTAATTGTGTCTGTGGGAGCAGTGTTAATGGTTTGTTTTTGCTTCATTATGTAGTTTGCGTTCTCATTTTGTATTTTTATGATGTGAGCCTTCAGATGAAGGGCAGTGTACAAATCTAATGATTAATAACAACAGCTGATAATAATTTGTGCTCTGTGTTTTAACATGAGATAGTTCTGATGACCATTATAAAGGTACTGACCATCTGGCAGCACGTTGATTATTATTTGATGTATCTGCTGAGATGGTAAGGTAAAGGTAAAGGGACCCCTGACCATTAGGTCCAGTCACGGACGACTCTGGGGTTGCGGCTCTCATCTCACTTTATTGGCTGAGGGAGCCGGCGTACAGCTTCAGGGTCATGTGGCCAGCATGACTAAGCTGCTTCTGGCGAACCAGAGCAGCACATGGAAATGCCGTTTACCTTCCTGCCGGAGCAATACCTATTTATCTACTTGCACTTTGACGTGCTTTCGAACTGCTAGGTTGGCAGGAGCAGGGACCGAGCAATGGGAGCTCACCCTGTCACAGGGATTCGAACCGCCGACCTTCTGATCGGCAAGTCCTAGGCTCTGTGGTTTAACCCACAGAGCCACCCACATCCCTTTGCTGAGATGGTAGTGTTGTGTTATCTAGAATGCTGCGCAGTCGGTGTGCCAGAGGGTTTAAGAGTGTTGTGTGCCTCTTAAGACCCGTGATTGCAGAGCTACACACTTCACCTAAGTGTGGGTACAAAGTTAATCTTGCCTTTAAATAATTCAGGAACTGGGAGTCAGCAGTTCAGTTCTTTAAATACTCCCCTCTCCTCTTTGTGGAGGGCAGGAGGGACGTGTAGCTTTCCCCTTGTCCAACATGAGTGTGTACACAGCTGAATGGACTGGCAAGGGAATCCAAAGAGATGTGAGGTTACACAGAGGACAGGAGGGGTGTTCGAAAATAACCACAACAGCTTATTAAAGTCTAGCTTCAACAAACAAGGTTATCCAAGAAAGCTGCAGAGACCTTATGAATTTTGTTACATTTACTGCTTCAGATAATCTATTTTTGTAGTAAGCTATTTATACAACAACCGTTGTAAGCTAATACAGTAGGAAGCCAAAAAATATGAACTGGCTCGCGCTGGAAGCTTTTCGTCCTCTTCCACGCAGGGGGAGAGTGCTTTACTCTCAAGTTTCTCATGGACAATGGTTTTTTTCCATACTGAAAATAGCTCATTCAGTGTTGAATTGTGCTTGCTTTCCATAGTGAGGGGGCCAGAAGAATGGTGTATGATAGGCTCAGTGGTAGAGAACATGCTTTCGATGGTTCAGTCCTTGGCATCTCCAGTTGGGCTAGGAAAATACCAAGCTAGATGGAAAAATGGTCTTGCCATAATACAAGGCAGCTTCCTAGGCTGTCTTTCTTTTGCCGATGCAAAAGAATTCATACAGATAACTCAATTGGTTAGAGCATGTGACCCCTTAATCTCAGGGTTGTAGATTCAAGGCCCATGTTGGGTGAAATATTCCTGCCTTGCAGGGGGTTGGGCTGGATGACCCTTGTGGCCCCTTCTAACTCTGCAGTTCTATGATGCTGTAGTAAGGGAGCTCTCCTGCCAAGTTAGGTAGTTCTAGGAGAGCACTTGTTCACCATTCCATAGGCTTTCCTGCTTTTCAGGAGCTGAGCTTCCTAAAGCAACAATTTGCAGCTGCAAGGCCCTTTGCTCTACATTGCTGTTAGAGAAGATAGAAGGTGCATCTAGAGAACACTACCCAGGAGTGCCGGTATACAAAGTCCACGATCATTTTTTAAAACAATTGCTAGCAGAAGACTGGGAGTCTCAGGAGATGTTTTGGGTGCTCAGATCACCATGGAAGCCTCTTTCTTGCCTGGGAGCTTTCCAAGGTCCTGAACCTGTGCTTCCTACCTAGACTCACTTCTAGGAACCTGGTTTTAGCAGTCCATTAGTTGCTACTCAGTCCTGAGCCATGCGTAACTACAGCCCGATGCCCCGTAGTTCCCTGGGTGGCCAGCCCAAGGCCATGCATGTAATACACTTGTTTGAATTTCTATCAAGACAGCAACATGCCTTTTGTTGGAATGTGTGCATGAAAGGCATAAGCCAGATTAATTCATAGTCGTCACTGTGCAATGTTGACAGTATCATACCTGTGCAGAGTAATGTGCGTCGCATGCCATAGCAATTTTCTGAGTCAGGGCATAAACGATAGCAAGCCATTAAAAATGGATTGCCATTCTGTAACCTGGAAGTATCAAGTTCTTGTTATAGCTCCACGCTGCTCTGGATCGCTAGCAGGGTTTTAGGGTTAATTCCCAAGTGAAGTTCTAGACCAGTATTTTGTGTCTTGTAGAACAGAAGCTTAAAAAAACATTCCCCCTACTTTTGTATTTTGTTGGTGGTATGCTTCAGGTGATGAAGATGGCATGAAAGACAATAAATGTAAGACATACCTTGCCATGACCAAAGCAAGAAACAGTTTCTCGCTTAAGTGACCTGTCGTAGACCATTTTTGCTGTGGCCTAGCCAGGTTGGAAGAGGGTGATGTGTCAAAGGTTTTCCAATGAGATGCAAGGCTGAGTAGGCGTTGAACAGAGGTCTAATTACCCAATCCAGTGGGACAGTGGCAGCCAACATGATGTACCCCCAATGCTGATGGACTCTCTAGCCCCAGCCAGCCTGGTCAGTGGTTGGGATAATGGAAATTCTGGTCCAGTACCACTCATAGGAACTCCACATTGGCTATCCCAACCTAAAGTAATGCTATTGCCTCTTTTGTTATTGGGTTCTTAGAAACTCCATAAGACACTCTTACTTTGTAAAGCTAAAGTTGTTACACGGGTAAGCTTGAAATCGTTATTTGTTTATTGAAGTCCGTTAGAACTTAGAAATGATGAAGTGATGGTGAAGCTTATTGATCGGTGCTCAACATGGCACATGCCACTGAGGGGCATGTTGCTTAGCTGTGAAGTTTCAGTAAAGTTTTGTCAGAACTGTAGTCCAAAATTTATTGGCGTGAGTTGGTGGGTTTGCAAAAGGCTACATGGGAAGAGTTTCCACAACGAAAGATTCACCCAGGAGAGCATATTTTACAGATTTATTCAACGTTGGTCAGAACAAAGGAAAAACATGACTGCCTGCCTTTGTGTCGAGGCAACAGACTGAAAACAAAAGCTATATACAAAACAGAAACTTCCTGTGAGCAGGAAGTATGCAGGCTTGTGACACACAACAGCCTGCTCCCTTTTTAAGGTGGAACGGAAATATCCTAACAAAGAGTACAGTCAGCTAGTGCACAATAGCAAAACCCTAAATATTAAGACCATCCCTTGAACGTGATGCCAGAGTTTCATTTTCTATTATACACATAGGAGGCTGTTCAGTTTTGTAGTGTTCTGATTCTTAATGAGCTGATCAAAGCTGGCAAGGATAAGCTAGGCTGTGGCTGGATGAAGACATTTTGATCCTGTTACAGATTCACTGTCTTGGGGTGTTGCAAGTGCCACGTGACTCAGTCTGTGGGTTTGGACAAAATCGAACAGGGTAGAATACAGTGATGCAACAGTCCATCTGGGCAAGCATCGCATCTTGATCCCACCTCTCTCCTCTCCCTGTGAACTATTCTGGGGGTTCTCCTGACTGTCCCCCACTTCAGGGGGCGTTGCAGGGGGTAAGGAAAGGAAGGGAAAGCCCCTTTGTGTGAGCGGAAGTCCTTGCACAGGTTCTCATTAGGTGAATCCTGTCCACAGATTTTTCCCAGCATACGATGCGTTGTGTGTGTGTGTGTGTGTGTTTGTTTTTTTATTGTCCTAATTAATTTTGTAAAAGTCAAGGCTGCAGATCATAAATAACAAGCATGCAAGAGAATTCCCCAGAATTGTAATAAGGGTAAGTAATACACACACAAACATAGATACAGTGGTACCTCGGGTTACATACGCTTCAGGTTACAGACTCCGCTAACCCAGAAATAGTGCTTCAGGTTAAGAACTTTGCTTCAGGATGAGAACAGAAATCGTGCTCCAGCGGCGCAGTGGCAGCAGGAGGCCCCATTAGCTAAAGTGGTGCTTCAGGTTAAGAACAGTTTCAGGTTAAGAACGGACCTCCGGAACGAATTAAGTACTTAACCTGAGGTACCACTGTATACAGAGATAGATATACTGATCCCCTCCACATGTTGATGTTCCCCTCCTTCCCCTTCCCCACTTGATATTCTCTCCTTCCCCTTCCCCACTTGATATTCTCTCCTTCCCCTTCCCCACTTCAATGGTTAAATATATAGAATTAAATCTTTCTGCCCTTTTAGTACTACCCTCTACATAAGATGAAGAGAGGCGCTGATTCTGCATCTGTGTACAACTCAGTCCTGCTAATGACTCAGTCACTGGAAGGAGAGTTCATATTCTGAAGAGTTGTTGTTTTTTGCACACTGTTGACCAGCTGCATCTTAAATGAAAACAGTTAATTCTTTCTGCATTTTTAAGAAGATTCAGTTAGGTGCAGAAACATTAAATATTTTAACCAACATTTGTCTCTAGGCATATCTCTGATACTTGTTCAGTACTTGCATATAAGCCTTGTAAGAGCTGTGAGAATTTTAGTTACCAGGCTGCTAAGACTGATTTTCGGAACCTCTGTTCATTTGTTTTATTTTTAATGGGGTGTGGTGGAAACAACTTGCTTTATTGCTTTTGCTTTCTCCTAACATGCCTGCAGTCACATTTGCTATTCTTCTCATCTTCTGTTGTCTCCCTCCGTACCACAACATCCCCAAGCCATGCATGAGGGCGCTAGAAATAATATTGCATGTGTCCTTAAGATCCTTGCAAAAGTATCTGAAATCCGAATCCTCTTAGATAATGAATTTTCTCCCTTTAAAAAAAAGTTAGAAAAGGCTATTTTGCAAGAGGCTGGCTTTCCCACAAGCCCTCTCCAGCGGCCTTTTTCTTCTTAGTGAATTAGCTGGGCTTATGAGAGTTGGAGTCCCACAACACCTAGGTCAGCGGTTCTCAACCTGTGGGTCCCCAGATGTTGTTGGACTACAACTCCCATCACCCCTGACCACTGGTCATGCTGGCTAGGAATGTTGGGAGTTGTAGTCCAACAACATCTGGGGACCCACAGGTTGAGAACCGCTGACCTAGAGGGTCACAGGTTCCCCAACCCTGTCTTATTTTATTATCCTTGCAACCCTACATGTCTCTCCCATATCCGTCTCTACAGCCACAGCAGGTGCTGTAACCTCCTGGCAGTTTGACTTCACCCCAAAGGCGCACTCCTCCGTTGTCTCCTGAGACAGACGGATGCTGACAACAACAGAGCACTCTACATCTACCTGGATCCTGAGTTATCATAGCCCTGCACAATTTTATGACTCACCAAGGTGAATGCAACCTACTCGTTGTGGGTGTGACTCCCTAGGAGCTGGGTGGATTTCCTGTTGTTTCTTTTTCCCTATGCATTGAGTACCTGTGAGGCCATACTGAAGGACTGGTACTCTCTGTCTTGATGAGTCATCTCCACTCTTTTTTCTTTTTGGTAATAGCAGGGTTTCCAGAGCTGATAATCTCCAGCCACTCTTGAGACCTTTTTTTTTAGCCGATACTTCCCCAGTATTCAAACACCCATGCTGAAACCAAACACTGGCGTAATTGTCTCCTTTTAACATGTCCTTTTATGTTGACATTGAACTTCAGAGTCGTTTATATCAGCAAAAAAAGAGAGAGAGAGCGCAAAATCCTATTACCTTTAACTGTCTGTTCATTGATTAATTATTCAGGAAAAGTAAATATATAATACTAGATTTAAATTAAACTTTAATTAAAGATTTTATCTGAAAACCTGCCTCTTCGGGGCCTTCTGATGTTGTGTGGTGCTTTAAAAAAGAAAAAGGGGGAAAAAAGAAATTCCTTTTAAAGAAGGGATTTGAAGCTTAAATGTTTTTAACTGCAAGGTAACTGTTAGAAATTCTTTTAAAGGTTTGCTCTTTGTGTGGGTGTACCAGTCTCTTGTCTTTGTACACGTGAGATTCCCCTTTTGGCTTCACAAAGTTTGTATCCAGAGACTGAAAATGGGGCACACTGGTATTGAATTTATGTCTCTCCTTGGAACCATAAACTTCTGCTTTCGTTGGTAGTTTCCGTGAATTCTCGCATTGCATTGATGAAATGAAGCAACTGAAACCCAGTTTCTAGTCTTGGTCTGGTCAGTATGTGGATGGGAGTTTAAAGTGTGGTGGGGGGATGCGGGGTGGGTGTCCTTTGGAGGCTGGTTCTAACCTGTGGGCCACCATTTGGTATTTTCTGGATTAGGGTGTTATTCAACTGATCTGCAGAAATCTGCCGCAATCACAGGCACGCTTACCTGAGAATATGTCCATCTGAATGCCAAGGATCTTCTTTCTGAGTAAACATGCCTAGGTTTGAACTGTGTGGGCAAGATCCAGTGTTGGGCCAGTGGATTTTCCTTTTCCACTCCTCCTGCCATAATGCCCTGCAGCTCTGTAGGGATCCGTCAACCCTCTGGAGTTTGTTGTGCAAGTGGGATGCCATAATTGGATATTGAACCTTCTCCAGTTCACCCATTTGCGTCATAATTTGGGGCACATGTGGAACTGGCACCGACCCTTAAGAACAAATACATATCCATTTGCCTGTTTGTTCTCAGTGTTTTAATCCGTCGTAAATCACGGCGTGCCGGTTTTCCGACAGAATGCCCCAAGAGGCCGCATGCTGGCGTAGTTGTGTTCCCCACTTCTTAATGGACTCCTCCGAGTGACAGCGAAGAGAGTTGAAGGTTAATTGAGTATTAATGAGTTGGGGGGGGGGTTGCGTTTCTTGCCAGAGGCTCCCAGAGAATTCCTTCATGTTTTGGAACTCTTAAAAAAAAATCTTCTTATCTTATTAAATACACATTACTCCTAAGGTGGCAATTAGAGAAAATAAATTATCCACAACTATCAACATCACTTTTCTGGCTACTCTTATAATAATCTTCTGCTAGTGAGAGAACTGGGTAGAAGACTTTTTTAAAAAAATTAATCTCCTGTTCTCCTGTTATTGGCTTCTTTTTAATTACCCCTAATAGGAAGAGATGTAAAATTTTTGGTTATGAAATGATAATGTAAGAAGCCTAAGGGATAAATGATGGTAATTATAACTCCTGCTGGAGGTGTTTTGCACCGTTACTCTGCCCCCACACGAACAGTACTTATGGAATAAATGTATAGTACTGAATATTTAAAAGCTGAGCAGATTGAATTAATTTACTCCCTTTGAAGGACATCTAACAAAGATGCTGTAATCTTGAAAGAGAATATAGATTATGTGGGTGGCTTCTCCTCCTCCTCCTTTTTTCATCCTGGGCTTGGATGCTGCATGTTGTCCTGAAGACAAGTTATGAAACTCAGCTTCCTTGGTGGGGGAGCCTCTAGCCCACAGCTGTCAACGTTTCCCCCCTTTTAAGGGAAATTCCCATATTCCGAATAGGATTCCTCGCAAGAAAAGGGAAAAGTTGACAGCTATGCTCTGGCCCCACAGGCCTAATAATGCTCAACTAGCTTCCCAAGAACTCGGCCTATGAGGCCACTTTGACCAAGCCACACGCACCTGCTCTATACCTGACACCTTGCTCAGACCCCACCTGGAATACCGTGTCCAGTTCTGGGCACCACAGTTTAAGAAGGATGTTGACGAGCTGGAACGTGTGCAGAGGAGGGCAGCCAAGTTGATCATGGGTCTGGAAACCAAGCCTGATGAGGAACAGTTGGGTATGTTTGGCCTGGATAAGAGGAGAGGAAAATCTCATAGCCATCTTCAGGTACCTCAGGTTAAGAACTTAATTCGTTCTGGAGGTCCTTTCTTAAGCTGAAACTGTTCTTAACCTGAGGGTACCACTTTAGCTAATGGGGCCTCCCGCCGCCGCCGTGCGATTTCTGTTCTCATCCTGAAGCAAAGTTCTTAACCTGAGGTACTATTTCTGGGTTAGCGGAGTCTGTAACCTGAAGCGTCTGTAACCTGAAGCATATGTAACCTGAAGCGTCTGTAACCTGAAGCATACGTAACCTGAAGTATCTGTAACCCGAGGTACCATTGTATCTAAAAAGCCGTGCCACTGAGGATGGAACAAGTTTGTTTTCTCCTGTTGTAAAACTCAGTGCAAAAATGGACCATTGTCATGTCAAGTGATTGACCACATGCCAGATTTTCCCACAGAGATGGGGGAGATAAGGAATTGTCCCCCCAGCTGGATCCAGTTCCTGCCCCTGACATATTTTCAGTGTTGGGGCTCTGCCTGAAGTAAAGGCAGTACATTTGAAGGATGGGAAGAATGCCTTTCCTTTGCAACGTAAACAGCTGCACCTGTGCAGAACTCGCATCCTCTTCTGTTCTGTCTAAATGGAATCTTTTTCTTCGGAGGAGTAGATATTGTAGTGTAGGCAGAGCTGTTGACTGCATGCCCTCTTGGTTGTTGGGAAACCAAATGCTGGACTAGATGCTTGAGCACTGATATCATCCAGCAAAGTAGTTCTGTACTTAACGCTGTAGTTCTGTGCAAGGTAGTTCAAGGTAGTTCGATGTGCAAGGTAAGGGACTTCTCATTTGTCCTTTCTTGAGAGTTTGGTCTTATCAGGAGATAAACACCCTTTGTTATTAGTTACTTTGCACATTTTGGGGTAACAAAAATCAGGTGAATGAAACTTTTTGAAATCTGCTCCCATTTTATTTAGCTAAGGTTGTGTTTGATTTTCATTTTGGCCACAGTTGGCTTGATTATTTATTCCAGCCTTGGTTCTAGTTTCAATGCCCAGTGGTAACGTTTTGTAATGAATTGTGGTAATTTGCTTTAAGCAACAGATAAGAAATACCATATTTTTCGCTCTATAAGACGCACCAGACCATAAGACGCACCAAGGCTTTGGAAGAGGAAAACAAGAAAAAAAATATTCTGAATCCCAGAAGCCAGGACAGCTATTGGGATCACAGCGCAGCGATCCCGCTGGCTGTCCTGGCTTATGGGATAGCCGCCTGCAGCCTCTCCCAGGCAAGGGGAGCCTTCATCCCCTGCCTGGGAGAGGCTGCGCCCATACTTCTATGTCCATGGAAGTTCAGGTTAATTCTGCATTCAAGGCTTTCTGAAAGAACAGCTAGCTGTATGAATGCTGCTCTTAAAAGAAAATTCAAATTTAAAAAGCCTGCCATCCGGAAGTTCAGTGTCAGGATCTCCCGGGAGTAGAACCAGTAACCATCTGATTCATAGCCTAGTACCTAACATGGTGAGCTACCGGGGCTACACAACGAATGGTTTCCTAGGGGCTTAAGTGTCCCTAGGTTCTGGAATGTCTCTGCCTGCCCGGGCCAGCCATTGGCTCCCCTTGACCTGGAAGAACAATAAAAGCTTCCAGGTCAGGTTGGAACTTTGCCAAGGCAACAACAGACTTCCCTGTGCCTTCCCTTGGTGCCCAATTACATCCCAGCCATTACATGCAAATTTGGCCCCAGGAAAAGCTGTTCTGTGACCGGTATATATTAAGCGGGCATCTATTTTTGATTTTGACATCCAATGCCCTTTTAAAATGTGTTGGGGAGGAGGGGATTATTAGGTTGTTCTTGTTTTTATTTTTTAATATGTATTTTGTGTCACGGCTAAAATGGCCGCTGTTTCTTTAATGCGAATAAATCTGGGTCAGCATGACTCAGCGGCCTGCAGCAGGTTGTATATATAAAGTGAGAAATGTTAGTTTGTGCTGAGGCTGGTGTTTGGGTTGGTTGGCTGGTTAGTGCTGGTGTGTATAGTTATTCAGTCGTGTTTTGCACAAAGTGCGATAAGAATAAAACTCTGCAAGGATATTCTCGTGGACTCTTTTATGCAGACAAGGGTCCGAGGACCAGGCTGAAGAGACAAAGGGAGGTCAGAACCCTTTCCTTCTTTTTTTTGCCTTTTACAAACACTGACATTTTGTCTTTTTATATTGTGATTTTACGTTGTGAACCACCCTGAGACCCATGGGTATAGGGAGGTATACACATTTAATAAATAATAACAATCTTTTTTGTGTATTCCATTGCTGTATGTGGGGCTAGGCTCATCCCTTGGCTATTGGGAAGCCTCTTCGGGATTTTAAGAGTTCATGTATTGTGTTCACAATTCATTGGTGGGTTTAGAGAGAGAGCATGCCTAGTGACACCTGGATCCCAAGCCTGCAGGGCTTTAAGGTAGCCACAAGACTTTGAACCGGGCCTGGAAGCAGACTGGGAACCACTGAAAACTGCCACAAAAGTTTCTACATGAATTACCGTATTTTTCGCACTATAAGATGCACCAGACCATAAGACGCACCTAGGTTTTGGAAGAGGAAAATAAGAAAAAAAATATTTCCCCTTACTTTTTAGGATGGGAAAAGTGTGTCTTATAGAGCAAAAAATATGGTATGTTATTTGCCCTGTATCTTTTGAGGACAGGTGCAAATAAATAAAAAGGAAAAGTTAATGTTTTGGTGATGCATGGGGAATGGGTTGTATCTAAAGCAATTGGTTATGAGCCTTGCACGCTCTTGGCGACTACTTCCACATAACTGGGAAGATAAGTACTGCATTTTTAAATCATTTTCCTTTGTTTGACCCTTTTGCTTGCTTTGTCAATGTAAAAGAGCACATTTGTGAACACTAGGAAAGAAGTCTTAGAGGTACTGTTATGGCGAACTGTGCCTTCCCTTTATCGCTTGATGATAATGTTGGGGAAAGGTCTTCTTTCTGGGAACAAAACCCAGAAAAGACAGTTGCTTTTTGTTTGTTTTTAACTTGAATATAAAAACAGGGTTTGCCTCATGGAGCTAGTCTCTCAGAACTCCACTCCTCAAATTATTCATCACAGGTCTGAGAGAGAACAGAAGCTAATTAGTTTTGCAAACCCACCAAACTGACTAGCCCACCTGCTTACACATTCCTATGTTTCTCGTTGATGACACATTGACAACCTGAAAGTGAGGAGGCAGGGCACCAGCCTTATAATGGATGCTTATTTCCCTGGCTATATGTTGTTGTTGTTTAGTCGTTTAGTCGTGTCCGACACTTCGTGACCCCATGGACCAGAGCACGCCAGGCACTCCTGTCTTCCACTGCCTCCCACAGCTTGGTCAAACTCATGCTGGTAGCTTCGAGAACACTGTCCAGCCATCTCGTCCTCTGCCGTCCCCTTCTCCTTGTGCCCTCCATCTTCCCCAACATCAGGGTCTTTTCCAGGGAGTCATCTCTTCTCATGAAGTGGCCAAAGTATTGGAGCCTCAGTTTCACGATCTGTCCTTCCAGTGAGCACTCAGGGCTGATTTCCTTCAGAATGGATAGGTTTGATCTTCTTGCAGTCCATGGGACTCTCAAGAGTCTCCTCCAGCACCAGAATTCAAAAGCATCAATTCTTCGGCGATCAGCCTTCTTTATGGTCCAGCTCTCACTTCCATACATCACTACTGGGAAAACCATAGCTTTAACTATACGGGCCTTTGTCGGCAAGGTGGTGTCTCTGTTTTTTAAGATGCTATATGTTACCTGGATGCAATTATTTCTTGCTGAGCAGGCAAGCAGCTATT